>NC_083716.1:212779762-214029762 GCF_028564815.1 Eubalaena glacialis | reverse complement strand
CTTTTAGTTTTATTGATCTTTGCTATTGTTTTCTTTGTTTCTATTTCATTTATTTCTGCTCTGATCGTTATGATTTCTTTCCTTCTGCTAACATTGGGTTTTGTTTGTTCTTCTTTTTCTAGTCCTTGAGGTGAAAGGTTAGATTGTTTACTTGAGATTTTTCTTGTTTCTTGAGGTAGGCTTTTATAGCTATAAACTTCCCTCTTAGAACTGCTTTTGCTGCATCCATTAGGTTTTGGATTGTCGTGTTTTCATTGTCATTTGTCTCTAGGTATATTTTGATTTTCTCTTTGATTTCTTCAGTGATCTCTTGGTTGTTTAGTAACGTATTGTTTAGCCTCCATGTGTTTGTGTTTTTTACATTCTTTTCCCTGTAATTCATTTCTAATCTCATAGCATTGTGGTCAGGAAAGATGCTTGATATGATTTCAATTTTCTTAAATTTACTGAGGCTTGATTTGTGACCCAAGATGTGATCTATCCTGGAGAATGTTCCGAGTGCACCTGAGAAGAAAGTGTAATCTGCTGTTTTTGGATGGAATGTCCTACAAATATCAATTAAATCTATCTGGTCTATTGTGTCATTTAAAGCTTCTGTTTCCTTATTTATTTTCATTTTGGATGATCTGTCCATTGGTGTAAGTCAGGTGTTAAAGTCCCCCACTATTATTGTGTTACTGTCAATTTCCTCTTTTACAGTTGTTAGCAGTTGCCTTATATATTTAGGTGCTCCTATGTTGGGTGCATAAATATTTACAATTGTTATATCTTCTTCTTGGATTGATCCCTTGATCATTATGTAGTGTCCTTCTTTGTCCCTTGTAATACTCTTTATTTTAAAGTCTATTTTATCTGATATGAGTATTGCTACTCCAGCTTTCTTTTGATTTCCATTTGCATGGAATATCTTTTTCCATCCCCTCACTTTCAGTCTGTATGTGTCCCTAGGTCTGAAGTGGGTCTCTTATAGACAGCATATATATGGGTCTTGTTTATGTATCCATTCAGTAAGCCTGTGTCTTTTGGATGGAGCATTTAATCCATTCATGTTTAAAGTAATTATCGATATGTATGTTCCTATTACCATTTTCTTAATTGTTTGGGGTTTGTTTTTGTAGGTCCTTTTCCTTTCTTGTGTTTCCCACTTAGAGAAGTTCCTTTAGCATTTGTTGTAGAGCTGGTTTGGTGGTGCTGAATTGTCTTAGCTTTTGCTTGTCTGTAAAGCTTTTGATTTCTCCATCGAGTCTGAATGAGATCCTTGCTGGGTAGAGTAATCTTGGTTGTAGGTTCTTCCCTTTCATCACTTTAAGTATGTCGTGCCACTCCCTTCTGGCTTGTAGAGTTTCTGCTGAGAAATCAGCTGTTAACCTTATGGGAGTTCCCTTGTATGTTATGTGTCACTTTTCCCTTGCTGCTTTCAATAATTTTTCTTTGTCTTTAATTTTTGCCAATTTGATTACTATGTGTCTCGGCATGTTTCTCCTTGGGTTTATCCTGTATGGGACTCTCTGCGCTTCCTGGACTTGGGAGGCTATTTCTTTTCCCATGTTAGGGAAGTTTTCGACTATAATCTCTTCAAATATTTTCTCTGGTCCTTTCTCTCTCTCTTCTCCTTCTGGGACCCCTATAATGCGAATGTTGTTGCGTTTAATGTTGTCCCAGGGGTCTCTTAGGTTGTCTTCATTTCTTTTTATTCTTTTTTCTTTATTCTGTTCCGCAGCAGTGAATTCCACTATTTTGTCTTCCAGGTCACTTTTCCGTTCTTCTGCCTCAGTTATTCTGCTATTGATTCCTTCTAGTGTATTTTTCATTTCAGTTATTGTATTGTTCATCTCTGTTTGTTTGTTCTTTAATTCTTCTAGGTCTTTATTAAACATTTCTTGTATCTTCTCAATCTTTGCCTCCATTCTTTTTCCTAGGTCCTGGATCATCTTCACTATCATTATTCTGAATTCTTTTTCTGGAAGGTTGCCTATCTCCACTTCATTTAGTTGTTTTTCTGGGGTTTTATCTTGTTCCTTCATCTGGTACATAGCCCTCTGCCTTGTCATCTTGTCTATGTTTCTATGAATGTGGTCCACAGGCTGCAGGATTGTAGCTCAAAGTCCTTAATTTGTTTGAAACATTTATCAATCCATAGTACACCCCATAAAAATGCGTCTGTGTTTCTGGTTCATGACTCTAAAGAAAACTACAGAGCTAGGCTGCCCAACTTCATCATACCTCATTCATGCTATGCCTAGATTTGTCTCAGTTACTCACTTGATCTTGGAAGAGTTTTTTAGTGAAGAGATGAAGCATCCATATGTTTTTAATGTTACATATGTACTTCAAACTGAAAAACTGGACTCATGTCATTTTTTTCCATTTTCTGTTTTTTGTTTTTTTCCAGCAAAAATTGAGACAATTAGTGACAGGGTACTTATTGGAATTTCTGCTAGAGCACCTCTGTGTGTCGTATGTGCTTTAGAAAACACTATAATGCTTTATTGGTAAGGGTGATACATACAAGTTTAAGTTGAAATTTAAAAGGAGCAAATCATTGCTTTAGAAAGTTAACATTCATTTCACAAACTATTTTACAGCTGAAATTATCTTGGCTTTTATTTTTAAATGAGGCAGAGGATATAATACAGTGATGAGAGTGGTTAACATAAGCTTTTAATAGGATTCAGACATCATCTTCTCCAAAGCCTGCATATTTATTTATACATGTGGGTTGTCATAGTGCAGTTTTATAAGCCGTATTCTTGGCTTTTACCTTTTTTTTGTTCACAGCAGAGAGGTAAAATGCCTTGACCCTTCGGAAGGAAAGGAGGGAAGAATTTTTAAAACCCCACAGCTGTCTCATATTGGCAAATGAAGCAGTTATTACTGTAAATCCTCTCTGTTACTTATTCAGGAATGAAGTGTCATGAATAATCAATTTTTCAGTTAGTAATTGAGAGTTAACAAATTATTACTATACATTAATGTTCAAAAAACAAGAATTCAATACTTTAATAATAAAATACATTGATTGAATGAATTTTGGTTCCTAAAGGAATGAGGATCATCAGTATGCAGTTTTGTGATCATTTGACTGTGGAAAGACAGGAGTAAAGATTTTAAAACATGATTCTTGTTAATAAAATGTTAATAGGATTGACATTTGAATGACGGGAGCCAGAGAGCGTGTGCATGTATGCCAGTAACTAATGTTAACACCAGGCACTGATGTAAGTGCTTTGCATTAAATAACACATCTAAATCTCAAAACAACTCTGTGGTGTGGATACCATTCACATCCTGATTTCACAGATGAGATAACTGAAGCAAAGTGAAGCTGAGCACCTTGTTCATGATTACACAGCTAGTAAGTGCCAAAGATAAGATTCGTTGCAGCAAGCCTGGCTTTAGAGCCGTGCTCTTTACCCCATGAGAGTGTGAGTGTGTGTGTGTATGTTTGTTGTTTACTTTCCACTCCTACGTTCTGGTTTACTCCGTGCATTTTATAAGTGAAGAAGATCTACACATATGCTGTAAGATGGAATAATTTGAGTGATACCTACATGATGATACTTATGCTGTACAAACTTTTTAGAAATGGCTAATGACTAGTCAATTTTAAGTGTTTAATGAAAAAAAATCAGAATAAGCCCTGCTCAAACATGACAGGAATTTGGAAAGCTAGAGGGAAACATGGCTTGTTAGACAGGCAACAGTAATTACTATTAAAATGTCTACAGGAAAAAGTTGTTTGGGACTGGACATAGAGGAAACCCTAGAAAGATTTATGGGCATTGGCAACTAGAAAAGTGTAATCTCCAGCATTGTTCCATAGAATGTGTTTTTCCCCTTCCTAATCCTGAATTAATATATTCAGTGTGGTTTCAGGATAGAAAATTAACTCGGCCAAAACAGAAGCTTTTCCTCATAATTGCTTGTATTTGAAAAGGCATGTTGAGGATCTTCTTGAGTAAAATATTACCCCTAGTCTGAAAGCAATCAGTAGCTCTTGCAACTGTTAATAAGCGATATTTGAAATGAACAGCCTCAGTTCTTTTCACCGAAATCCTCCTTTATAAAATTTAATACACTGAAGTGCAGTGCATCATGATATTGATGTATGACACACACCAGCAGTAAGCATTGAGTTGTTCTTTTTTAGCCTTAATCCTATCCTGGTAGATTTTCAAGAATTCTTTGCTGCGTGATCCCAGTTTGGGGGCTAAGGGAAGCCATTTGGTTCTTTATGCCTGTGCATATAGCAGACAGTGTAGAAAAATAGCAGGCATGGAAGCCCCTTAAGATCAAATCTAAAGGCCAGCTATTAAGTGATGGTAGGTGGTGTCCAGGGATCTCTGGGGACTCACCAGAGAGCATGACGCCCCCTGCCACCTGGGTTTTGTTTGAAGTATATCTGTTCTAGGGTGGAGAAGATTTTAAAGTACTTTATAAAATGGAAAACATGAAACACTGGTGAGGAATTGCTGTTATAAAGGATTAAATGAGCAGATGAAGTATTCTCGTGTTTGAAGTAAGCATTTAGTAGGAAAGATTGCTTCCCTCACAGATAACAAAGTAGGAAAGTTAAGTAAACCCAAGGGATGGCTGATCTCACTAGTATCTTTAAGAGAGAATGAGGGAAAGTGCTAGCCCTCATTTAATTTCATTTTTTCCCACTCTTAACTATGATAATTCCCAAGGGAAATGATGATCAGCTCACACTTTAAAAATACACACAGGACTCTAGGGGCTTTAGTTCTAGAAGACATGACCCAATCTTCTATAACCAACTCACAAAGTTAATGAGGCTAAGATTGGCATATATTTCCTCTTTTCAAGTATTAGATAACATTTTAAATGACAGGATATGCAGCATAATCCCTAGAGTAATATTAACTCACGCGCTAAATGCAAGTTATTAAAGTGTTTCAAGATGCTGTTCCTCTGATCTGCCAAATGTATAGCCTCTGAGCTACAGCTTTAGCATGTGGGTCTTAGTTTCTGCAGATACCAGACTTGTTTGAAAGGAACTGCACTGGCCAGGTGTCTTTTCTTTGCAATTTGATATTCTTATAAGTAGCTCTTCATCAGAGCCAGCATTTCATTGTCTAATTTGAGCCCTGACCAAGTGTCCTTCACCTTCATGAGAAGCACTAAACTGCTAGGACAAACAGAAGGCATCAGTGGCGTGGATCTACACCGGGTCTATCAGAGCTCTTCACAGTGACTGCTAGACAGATGAATGCACCAAGAATGTCGCCTGCTTTCTTTGTGCCTGCACTTTATATGGTGCTGATATCACTGTGCTGTCAGTAATCTTAAATGGCTGAGACACAAGCTTGAAACAGCTGGAGGGTTTCGATATCACCAGTGTGCTTGGGTGAAGCACAGAGCAGGATGAGAATGTTTGAAGATAGATCAGAAGAAGTAGGAGGAGGTGAAGAAGGAAGACGTATCTAAGCATTTGATTTTTACGGACAGCACCAGGAGACTGAGGCCATGTCTTGTCATTTTCATTCCATTTACTTCAGCAGTTAATACAATGCCAGGTCCATAGTTGGTGCTTAATAAATATTTGTTGAATGAACAACTGAATGAATGAATGGAGAGTGGCCTGCTGTTACTACTCTAGCTACCATCTAAGCAAACTAAAAATAATAACAAACATAACTAGGTGGAATGGGGAAAGGGTGGGAATCCAACTCATTTCATGTCTTTTAGGATGTAAAAGAGTCAGTCACATCTCTTTCCCTTCAACTCTGATGCAATTGAGCATGAACTCAGAAATGAGACAGGGCTCAGAATGTTCACTTTACACCTGGTAAAGCAGAATACAGAGCATACTGTTTAGACCTGGACATAAAGTGGGCTTCCTTCTTATTGCACCCAATTTGAATTTACCTCCCTAGACTCAAAGAACATCTGGACAGCCAAAGAATGGGTTATGACATGAGAAACAGGATTGAGAAGAGAGAGCGCCTGATGCGGGAAGACTCCCAGAAAGCTCAAGATGGCACACGTATAGGGAACACTTTGCTAATCCTCCCCAGTCTGAGGAGCCAGTGAGGGAGGAGAGAGGCAGGAAATGGGAAGAGGAAGAATATGGTTCCCTCTGTACTTTCTGTCCCTTTAGATCAGGCGTCAGTGATGAGACGAAGTGACTCATTCAACACTCATGGAGATTCACAGTCTAATGGGGTTTGGACATTTATTGAGTAGTTACTATGTGCTAGGGACTATTGTGCTCATCAGAATGATTTACAGTAACTGGGAGTAGCTACTGTTATTTTCATTTTATAGATAAAGATGCTCAGGCACAGAAAGGTTTAGTAAGTGGGGTAAGATCACACAGCAGGGAAGTGGCAGAGCTAGGCTTCAATCCCAGGCAGTGATTCCTGAACCCGTGCTTCTTAATGACTACTATGCTGAAGGAGTTATCACCTATTATGGTAGTCTGAATAAAAGACTAGGAGCACTTCCTAATTTGACAGTTACAAAGCAGTACACTGCAGGGCACTGAGGGAAGGAAGGAGGAAAGTATATATCTCCTTTTTTTAAATTTTAACCTCTTTTCCTATTTAGCTCTGGAAATAGATAACAGAGAAAAGAAGACACATCTTCAGAGTGCTCATCTGCCTTTTTTAATTTACATTTCCACTTCTTTGTTTGGGCCAATATTATTAAATTAAGGGTGTGGAGTCACAACTGGTTTCCTCCCCAGACTACCTGTATTAAGAGTACTGGAGTATTTGGAAAGGCAGCAGTGTGCCCGGTTTTCATCTTAAGACTGACCGGATGCACTAGTCCGTGTAGTGTTTACACCCAGGCTTTGTGGAGAGTAACTTCAGTGACTAGGAACGGGAGTCCTGCCCTGAAGACCCTGTCATTTAGCTGAAGAAATGGAAACACACACCCTCAAAACACAAACAAAATTTAGACAGTTACAGAATAACACATTAGAAAGTGCCAACCTGCTTAAAAAGCAGGTGATCATGATGTATGGGGTTAATCAGAGAAAACTTTCATTCCTTACATTTCCATTAATCTGAAAGGAAAAAAAATTAAGTAATTGATGAGCCTTTAAAGTTTCAACTAGGGAACAGTTTATTTGAAACTTAGGTTGGAACAACCCATGCCCCCGCCTTTAGGAAGTTCTTTTCTCCGTATCACTCAAAACTATTAAGACCCATTCTTGGGCATTAGCTGAACATCTCTAGTGGCTCCAGCAGTACTCGTTAATCTGAACACGATTTTTCCCACCAGAGTACATGAAGAGAGTCTTCAGAAGCACCTAACCTACAAGGAAATAACTTGCAGATCTGAAGTACCATGGCAAAGGTTTTTACATCAGTGTAGACTGGTGGTAAAATAAGTGAATAATGTTAAGGAATAATCTCTAAAATGCAGAATTACAGAGAAGTGCTTTGAGAGCTTCATACATCTGTGGAGATTTGTATCATCTCCATAGACATTTGAGATGCATCGAGGTCTTGATTGGTCAAGATGAATAGGACTAATGATCCCTCAGAAATCCAAAGGCTTAGTATTAATTACTTTTCAACAGCTGGCTATATATATAGCACTACTGGGGATAAGGAGCTGAGTAAGGAAACTGCAGATTTAGAAGTGTCCCTAAACAGTTTACCCTCCCTTCCCAGAGTTGTAGCTACAGAAGGAAACAGAACAGAAAAAATCTGGTTCAGAGCTTCCATACCGAAAGCCAGGGCATATTCCTGTTACGGCAAAGTTTTATTTGTTTTTGTCTTTCAAGTAAATTAGTTTTCAACATTTCAAAACCAAGAGATTCGTAGGATGAGCTGTGAGGCAGTGCCAGACATTCTGAACTTCTTATAAAGAATGACATCTGTCCCTGGTGTTCAAAACAGTGCTGTCCTTAGACCATTTTGCTGTGATGGATAGTTTCTTTGCTGTCCATGCAGCAGCCACTAGCCACATGTCGCTATCAAGCATTTGAAATGTGGCTAGTGTGACTGAGAAACTGAATTTTAAATGTGTTTACCTTTAACTAACTTAAGTTTCTATAGATACTTATGGTTAGAGTCTGTCACATTGGACACTGCAGTTCTGAGCAACCAAACAGGCTCCAGGAGTTACAAGATCAAAGTAATAGATATCTGGGTTTTACCGGCCTCTGAGATCACAGGAGATAAGTAGGTTCTTTTTTTATTTTTTGGAGGACATTTGTCCAGTCTCTCTTCCCCGAACTCAGACTCATATATCCAGCTGCCTACTTGACATCTTCACTTGGATGTCTAATGAACATCTCAAACCTGACCTGTCCAAGGTTTAGCTCCCTCCTTCTGCCACCTCCCTGCCAGGCCCCGTGTTAGACACTTCTAGTGCTCGTCCATATCGGGTTGTCCCTCTCCTTCTGGGGTCCCGGGAGGATTAGACCTCTCAACTTCATTGTAGTTAGATGAGGCCACCTCTTCTGGTCCAGGGGCTCCGGGTGGACCCCCTGGACCAGAAGAGGTCACTTCCAAGCCAAAGCATGCAATTGCTGGTATGGTGCCCTGCAGTACTCTTCATGTTATATATGTCCCTAATAAAGTCTTATATATTCAGTACCATCTTAGAGGACCTGGACTAACACATATAGCCACATTTATCTTTGAAAAATGCTGTTTTTGAATACTCCTCCTCTACATAAACTGACAGTAGGTTAACATCAGATCTAAATTTCTATGTCTAGTTTTTAATAATTTGAACCCCCAAGGAGTCCAGCCTTACTAACCAGGTCACCCTCTAGTCTTGTCCACGTGGATTCGCTCAGATAATTCCACGTGCTGGGAGTACTCTCTGCCTTTGCTCCATTTCGGGCTTCCCACAAATGAAGCTCCCCTTTCAGTCCACACCCCACCCATAACTACTTCCTTATGGTGTTTTTTTTCCCCTGGGATACAGCGGATACTCTGCCCACTTGTCTGTTCCTTCTCCACCAAGTCAGCTTCCAAGGCTGTGAATAACTACGGAATTAACATACCATTTCTAAAACAATGACTGACTTCACATGCTTAATTCTAAATGGTGCTTTACTGATATTACTTAAATTTGTCTGGTTTTGCATGTAAAATAGAGATGATATCCCTATAACAACTTTCCTATACCCTCTGGGAAATAAAGTAAGACATCATCCAGAGTAGGAATAATCTCTTGTTCCTGAAGGAAAGTACTCATTACTTAACAGAATTAGGATATTATCCCAAATATTTATTGTAAAGTCACCTTTAATGACTTGAGAATTAATGGGAAAATAATGGATTCGATTTTGCTTTACTGATTTCTCAGCATATCTCTCTTCAGGTGGATTATTTTCTTTTTTAAATATGTCAGAATGTTTAAGTCATATATATGAGCAAATCTGACAAGATAGTAAAATTAAGACCAAAAAGCATTAGTTTTCATGGCTTAGTGACACTCATTATCATGGAGTGGACCAGCTAAAAAATAAAAGAATATTTAACTTAAATTTTATATCAATGAAAATGTCAAACTTCATCCAGATTCATAAAAGGTAGGGTGGTCTTCCATTTTTTTAACAAAATAATTCAAAAGTCTGAAACAATTTGGAGCATATTTTTACAATTAAATTCAATCAATTTTAAATCTCATTTCGATCTTTTCTGGTCTAGAAGAAGAGGTGAAAGGGGTAGAAGAAGGAAGCAAATCTTGATTAGTCTACCTTTTGCTTAGCAAACAGTATAGAAGGACATTTTATCTGCTGCTCAAATTTAAGCCCAAGAATATTCTTGATTAAGTAACATATTCTATGATTAAAGAAAAAAAACATTAAAAAGTTTAAACTCCGTTCATCATTCTATATTGAGCCTCATGACCAGTTTTGATGGTTGTTATCCTAGAAGCCAGTAAGAAACATTCTTTCTCATTATTTTAAATGTCCTTTAGGGACTGGAATCGTATTTGGAGATGAGTTTATGAATGGATACAACTGTAATCTTCCCTCCCAAACCTGGCCCTCCCCTAGAGGTGTTTGCCATCTCAGAGGATGGCACCATTGCCCATCTAGCTGTTGAAGTTGGGCATCTGGGAGTCATCTTGATTTTTCCTTCTCAGTCGTTCCCCACCAGGTTCTGTTGACTTTTACCTTCCAAGACAAGTATCTTTCCAGTTCAGTCTCACGTCATCTCTACTGCAGCTACTCTTGTCTCTCGCCTGTGCTCCTGAACTGTCCTCCTAAAATTGCTCCGCCTGCATCCACTGTTCCGTATACACTTTTCCAAACCTTACAGTTCAATTACAGTGAACTTTTAAAAACACAAATTTAATTATGCTCTTAAATGGTGCTTTTCAAATTTACAAGACCCTATGTGGTCTACCTTCAGCCTACCTCCCCAGCTTTGAAGAGAGCTGTATTCTTTAGGAGTAGGCTTACTAGCATAAGGGGAATGTGCCTAAAATAACAGTGGCTTTAACACAACAGAATTTCTGTCTTGTGTAAGGCAATCGGTGTGTGGCAGCTTCACAGTCCTTTGGGTTCTAAGCTTCTTTGATCTTGATGCTTTACCATCCTCATCACAGAGCTGCCACTTCATGGTCTAAAATGGCTGCTCCAGCTACACCATCACATCTGCATTCCAGCCAGGAAGGAAGAAATGGCAGGTCCCCTCCCTTCAAGAACATCTTCTGAATTTACCCCCATTATTCCCACTACGTCTTATTGGTCAGAACTTACCCATGCACATGGCCATACCCATCTGCAAAGGAGACTGTTCTGGGCCGCCATGTGCCTAGCTAAAATCCAGGGCAGTATTGTTTAGAGAAGAGGGAGATAGATTTGGGGGGACCACTTAGCAGTGTCTATTATAAGAGCTAAATCCTTATCTTCCAGATTGGAATGTGAATCAAAAATAACTGATAAAGAAAAATCAAGGGAAAGTACATAGCATATTATTAGAAATATGGAGGCAGACACTAGAGGAAATAGATAAAATGATTGAAAGTGGTTGCTTCTGGGAGACA
Organism: Eubalaena glacialis; assembly: GCF_028564815.1. Taxonomy (NCBI): domain Eukaryota; kingdom Metazoa; phylum Chordata; class Mammalia; order Artiodactyla; family Balaenidae; genus Eubalaena; species Eubalaena glacialis. The sequence continues at coordinate 214,018,773 of NC_083716.1, read as the reverse complement.
GGAATACACTGGGGCAGGAGACTGCAAATGCGTATTAAGCCTTATAGTACTGTTTGACTTCTTCCATGAAGGACAAATTTATTTTGATAAAAATTACATTTTGGGGCTTCCCTGGTGGCGCAGTGGTTGAGAATCTGCCTGCCAATGCAGGGGACACGGGTTCGAGCCCTGGTCTGGGAAGATCCCACATGCCGCAGAGCAACTGGGCCCGTGAGCCACAATTACTGAGCCTGCGCGTCTGGAGCCTGTGCTCCACGACAAGAGAGGCCGCGATAGTGAGAGGCCCGCGCACCGCGATGAAGAGTGGCCCCCGCTTGCCACAACTGGAGAAGGCCCTCGCACAGAAACGAAGACCCAACACAGCCATAAATAAATAAAAATTTTTTTTAAAAAAATTACATTTTGAAAAGAGTTTTTAAAAGCATGGACTGAGGCCAGGGTTGTGAGTACACATAAGGACTGGATGAGTTTACCCTGCAGAGCCCTTGAAGTTGTGTTTTTATTTCCCACCTTGCCAATTATCGCTCAGCCTTCAGTATTTATGCAAAGGTGTTGTTATATGCGTGAATATTGTCAAAGGTTAGAAGATCATAAGAATCAAGTTCAAGGTATTTGGTCACAGGCAGTTCCCCCATTTTTTCTATTATTAAATTAGGCCACCTGGGGTATAAAATATTGATGAGGCATTAAATGTCTTTGACTTAGGCATTTTGTCTTATTTTCCTGACCTAGACTGATTTGTAATAAGGTTGTCCAGGAGGATTTTTCTGTTTGGCAGCAGCACTCCTCACTTGAAACCCTTTTCATCCTTTAGTGTCTTGTAGCAGGGAAGAAGGTAGGCACTGTAAACTACAACCTACAGAAGATTGCTTAATCAAAATATGCAGACACAGAGGCCCAGAATGAAAAGACAGAGAGAAACAGAACCTGAGGTGATGGAAAGCTAATTCGCTGATCAAAAAGAAAAAAATTTTCATCTAAATGAAATATTGTGAGACTTGAGAAATGATTACCTGTTTTTCATGAGAAATGCATCAAACCTTAAAATTGCACACCTTAATGGGTTTTGTTTGTTAAATGTTTAGGCCAAGAGGAATTGTTGATAATAAGAGACAAAGTTCTGAAAAGGAAAACAATCATTGGGCTTGTATTTAATCACTTTTTATTTTCTCAGATCTCAGTCATGTCATTATCTGGCTTCGGTGCCTACATAACTTAATTAGGGGAGTACAGGCAGTGATGGGAACAGGAGGGCAAAATGAAAGGGTAACAATTTAAACGGATTGCCTGCAGATGCCTGGTATGGATGGAGATGAAGCCTATTAAGGACCTAATTCTAGAAGAAGCTCTTGACATTGATCATTTGTGAAAAGGAGAATTTTTTTTCTTACCCACGTACAGGTTTTGTACACTTATGTCTACAAAGCTTAAGTATTGGTACATCTGATCAGCAGCTTGTAGAATTACTAACACCAAGTCACTTTGAAAGAGTAGACAAGGTTATTAACTTTGGCAGAAAATGAAAATTTGGCCTTAATATACATGTGAAATTGAATTGTCTATAGCACAAAGCTTTGGAAATTACCCATGCAAGATAAGAAAACTATCTAAATTTAAAATTGTCCTCAGTACAGTGAAAAGTAATTTTGCAAACTGCTTTTTTACTGCATTGAAATCCATAAAGAGATTGGCTCTGTTAATTTAGATTTAAACAGAGGTTCTGTGTCTTCTAAAAATGGTAAATGAGATGGAAAATGTACTTTAAAGGGAGAAATGAGTTTCTGGAAATGCTGCAGGCAGGCAGGCTCCCTACCCCACATCTCTGAGTCTGCCCTGAGACTAGTCAGCTTCAGAGGAAAGGCTCTATCTACTGTGACTGGCATTTGGAATGAGGACATGCAGACAAGGCCTCAATTACATATAGTAGGCTTCAAGAGTAGGATAAGAAGCAAATCAAGTAAAGCCCAATGCAAAAGGCATTGGCAGCTTTTCTGGTATAGTTCCTAAAGCGGCTGGGTCCTTGACAGTGAAAAAAAAAATTGGGAAACTGAGTATATTTTCTTAGATCTCAAATAACTTAATAGTTTTCTTATAATCCCCTGCCTGGAACAATACTGGGATAGAGGATTTGGTTACTCTACCTATCTTCTCATGCAAAAAATGATCTTCTATATAAAGAAAAATCTAGTTTTTCATTCCCTAGTCTTTGAATTTCTTTAGCTCATAAGAACAAACATTTCTTGTTTATTATTAAGTAAATTATTATTTGTAAAATAAATAGGTGATTATTTACCAAAGGTTGATTACCTATCATTTTAACCATCAAAAAGAATACATCAGCACAATAGCCAGAGTGCAACAAGGATTAATATTAAACTTGGGTTTAGAGTTCTCAGAGTTCCTATTTTAATTTAGAGTTGTAATGATGAGGAAACTGAGAACAAGAAAGTGTCTGCCTACTGTTCTTAGAGCTGCTTAGTAATAAAGCTGAGTCTAGACTAAGGTCATCTGAACTTCCAGATAATTTACGTATTTGTTATAGCTTATCAAAAATCAACACTGCTGAGTAGACAGTACACCAAAATAATACAGTCAACTGCTCTTTCCTCATCTGTACATGATTTTCTTTTTGCTTTTCAGGTATTGCTGTGCTTTACTTACACCTCTACGATGTGTTTGGGGACCCTACCTACCTACAGATGGCACATGGCTATGTAAAGCAAAGTCTGAACTGTTTGACCAAGCATTCCATCACCTTCCTTTGTGGGGATGGGGGTCCCCTGGCAGTGGCTGCTGTGGTGCATCACAAGATGAACAATGAGAAGCGGGCAGAAGACTGCATCACCCGGTAATCATGTTTCTTTCTGAGAATTATTATCTAAACATTATGCCTTAATTCTGTGTGTGTTAGCAAAAGAACACTATTGAATTTACTTTTCTCTCAGCAGTAAATCTTACTGCTGTCATTTCATCAATCACATTATTCCTGAGTTGTAGTTAAGGAACAACCATTATAATCCTTATTTTATTGCAAGGTATAATGACACTGGGCTTCCCTGGTGGCGCAGTGGTTAAGAATCCGCCTGCCAAGGCAGGGGACACGGGTTTGAGCCCTGGTCCGGGAAGATCCCACATGCTGCGGAGCAACTAAGCCCATGCGCCACAACTACTGAGCCTGCGCTCTAGAGCCCGGGAGCCACAACTACTGAAGCCTGCATGCCCTAGAGCCTGTGCTCCGCAACAAGAGAAGCCACCGCAATGAGAAGCCCGCGCACCGCAACCAAGAGTAGTCCTGACTCGCCACAACTAGAGAAAGCCCACGTGCAGCAAGGAATACCCAATGCAGCCAAAAAATAAATAAATTAAATAAATTAAAAAATTTTTTTAATAAAAAGATATAATGACACTGACATGTTCCAGATCAAACATCAGCTCCTTAGCATAAATGAGATCAAAAGCCTAATCATGTGATTACTAATCCAAGGTGCTATCCAGGATCAATAATTTGAAGAAACATGGTGCATGTGCTGCAGTGGGCTGGGAGAGGCCTCCGAAGGGAACACAGACTCAAAACTGCTTTGCTTACAGGCAAATGACATGCAAATCCAGATTTTCATTTTTAATATAAATCAGGGCAACCCACTAGAAGTTTGTGAATCATGAAGAATTATGAAAGTTTTGTACAAATAAACTACAGTTTTTGCTTTAGTAGAGTTTATAGAACACTCTTTCAGAATTCTACTAAGAAATCTGGCTGCCATGCAACTCTTCATGCCGTGCTGTTAGGCTCCCCATAAGTATGCCAACACACAGATAGTTGCAATTACAGCAGAGGTTTCTTTGTTTGGTTGTTTAATAGACTTGACTTTTTAGAGCAGTTTTCAATTCACAGCAAAATTGAGAGGAAGGTACAGAGATTTCCCATACACCCCCTGACCCACACATGCATAGCCTCCCCTGTTATCAACATCCTCCACCAGAGTACACTTGGCTGCAATCAATAAACCTGCATTGACCCATCATAATCACCCAAAGTCTGTAGTTCATTCTTGGCATTGTACATTTCATGGGTTTGGATAAATGTGTAATGACATGTATCCAACATTATAGTATCATACAGAGTAGTTTCACTGCCCTAAAAATCTTCTGCGCTCTGCCTATTAATCCCTCCTCTCTTCTTCCTAACCCCTGGCAACTATTGGTCTTTTGACTGTCTCCATAGTTTTGCCTTTTCCAGAATGTCACAGAGTTGGAATCGTATAGTATGTAGCCTTTTCAGATTGGCTTCTTTCACTTAGTAATATGCATTTAGATTTCTCCATGTCTTTTCATGGCTTGCTAGCTCATTTTTTTTTTTAGAGCTGAATAATATTCCATTGTCTGGATGTACCACAGTTTATGTATTCATTCACCTACTGAAGGACACCTTAGTTTCTTCCAAGTTTTGGCAATTATAAACAAAGCTGTTAAAAACATCCATTTGCAGGTTTTTGTGTGGAAATATGTTTCCAGCTCTTTCTGGTAAATACCAAGGAGCATGATTGCTGGATTGTATGGTAAGACTATGTTTAGTTTTAGGATAAACTTATAAACTGTCCTCAAAAGTGGCTGTACTATTTTGCATTCCCACCAGCAGTGAATGAGAGTTCCTGTTGCTCCACATCTTTGTCAGCATTTGGTGTTGTCAGTGTTCCAGATTTTGGCCATTTTAATAGATGTGTACTCGTATCTCATTGTTAGCTTAATTTGCATTTCTCTGATGACATATGTCTCAGGGCATCTTTTCATATACTTATTTGCCATTTGTATATCTTTTTTGGGGAAGTGTCTGTTAAAGTTTAGCCCATTTTTTAAGTGGGTCTGGCAACATTTTAATTAGTGATCATCTTATAAATTACTGTTAGAATAGCATTATCAGTTCTGATTTTATTTGTTGAGGATCCCTCTGCTTCAGAGGTTCACAAGCAAGTCTCATTCAATGAATCACTCTTAACTTTCATAAAAATAAATTGTAGTGGCCTTTATAGTCTATATATAATGCCAGCCTCTCTCAAAATATGTACAGCCAAATAGTAATAGTTTGGTACGTGAAGAATGTTAATAGGTATTAAATGAAAACAAGAGTTGTGTATTCAGACACAGTGAGGAAACACTAATTAAACAAAGTTAAATATGTGCCTTAACTGACTGCTCAGAGTCTTCACTAGCTTTTATACTTGGGGGGAACCCAGGTGACTCTAGGGAACAGAATTTGCCATGCTTGTCATGTAGGCAACCCTTTTTCCTCAGGACATCTTCAGGCCTGTTGTTCTAACACTCTTTGGGGAATAATACCATATATTAATACTGGTTTATTATAAAACACTCTTAAGAGAGTAAACTAAAATTTCTTTTTTTTTTTGATACTTTGGTATTGAAGGTGTTTTTGTTATTTATATCTTTTTTTGTTTTATTACATTTCAACAGTATTTTATTTATAGACTTGCTAAGGTTAAAAATATAAAATGCAGATATATGATAGGAAATAGCCTGTTTGTGGATGCAGGTTTAATTTTTTAGATTTCTAGAGTTCATGGCAGACCAGAAAGAAAAAAATAATTATTTGTAAATTACTTTCACATCTCTTCCCGTTTAAGGGAAAAATTTCTAAGTCTTTTCAGTTCAACTTCAGGAAATCCAAAATTACTTGATGTCATCAGTTATTTAATAAACCTACTTACTTGTTTTACTTTTTACCTCACCTTTTTCCTCACATCACACAGCCCTTTTATATCACAGACACTCATATTCTCCGTGTGGTGTCTGTGTTGTGCTCTACTGCCAGCATAGTATTTCAGCTTACCATTCCTGTATTTGCTTAATATAGTGGTCTTTCAGAATCATAATCTTGAGTTTTAGAAACCAAAAGGACCTTTGGGATTAATGAAAGTCTAATCCTTAGACAAACTGAAATCCAAAGAAATCAGTTTCCCTAAGGTAGGGGTTCTTCGCTTTGGAATTTTGAGAATCTTAGGGCTTCCAGAGGTATATAGAAAACCCCCAAATTGTATTCAACATGGAGAGAACATTTACACTTTTCTTGGAGGGGTCTGTGACTCCCCAAAAGGAGTGTGTGTACACGTGTGTGCGTTCATGTTCAAATTGTCCTGCAGTTGTCTGAAGCAAGTGTTGGGGAAGATAACAAATAGCACTAGTTCTTCCTACTGCTTGATTTATACTGTGTCTGTTTTCTCCCTTCCTTCTATATAGAGATAGTTGGTGTCACTACACAAATAAAGAGCATTGCCTGTTTTGTGCCCAGTTAAGTGACTACAGCATATAGCGTGCTTTGGGGCCAGCACTTAGAGTGATGAAGAACTTTGGCTTTCTGGTCAGAAAATGTTTTTAAAAAGTTACAAACTTTTGATGACAAAAGGCAAAAACTCTCCCAGTAACACCCTGGGGAAATATTGCTAGGAGTGGAACAAAATTATCCCGTTTTTATATGTCTTTTTTCTTCCTTCAGTGACTTGCCTCTTCTAAAGATCAGTTGCTATTAATATCAACATAGCAAAACAAGTAAATGGAGCTGCAATGATATGGGTTTGAGAGTTTCTGAAAACATATAAAATAACCATTTGATTGATAAATGCTGTCATTTCTTCATTTTATCTTAAGAATATAGCATGTAAAACATGGAGTTTAAAGTCCTGCTTTTAGTAATTGTCAGATCCAACTAATAAGTTTTATTTTTTATTTTTTTAGGGAACGTACCAACAGTTTTTTTCCTTTGTCTTTCTCTCTCTGACTTTGTTTTTAATTTTTATTGAAATATGGTTGATTTACAATATTGTGTTTCAGGTGTACAATAAAGTGATTCAGTTATATATAATATATATATATTCTTTTTTAGAATCTTTTCTATTATAGGTTATTATAAGATATTGAGTACAGTTCCCTGTGCTACACAGTAGGTCCTTGTTGATTTATTTTATATGTAGTAGGGTGTATATATTTTAATCCCAAACTCCTAATTAATCCCTCCCCCCACCCTTTCCCCTTTGGTAACCATAAGTTTGTTTTCTCTGTCTGTGAGACTATTTCTGTTTTGTAAATAAGTTCATTTGTATCATTTTTTTTAATTCCATATATAAGTGATATCATATGATATTTGTCCTTCTCTGCCTGACTTACTTCATTTATAATCATAATCTCTAGGTCCAGCCATGTTGCTGCAAATGGCATTATTTCATTCTTTTTCATGGCTGAGTAGTATTCCATTGTATATATATTACCACATCTTCTTTATCCATTCATCTGTCACTGGACTCTTAGGTTGCTTGGTTGCTTCCATGTCTTGGCTATTGTAAATAGTGCACTATGAACACTGGGTTAGATACATGCAACTAATGAGTTTTAATGAATTGAATTCAAATCCAGAAAAAATGGAATACTTCCCCTTAAGTATTATTATAATGAGATGCACTGAACAATACTTTATTTTCGAGTATTTGAAAGGTACTTGCTCTCAACTTCCCAGATGCAAATGTGTTTGGTTGCAAAATAATTGGTATGCTAATTATATATCGCCACCTAGTGGTAATGCAGGTCATAGCATTGGCAAATAAAGGAATGGTGTTTTCTAATTCAGTGGTTCAAACACATTTTATTTAGGTGAGAACATCACTGGAATTAATGCAATATGCAATAATTGTTTTTAGTAACTCCCATAGAGCAGTGTTTGTTTAAAAAATTGATAGTCATTTCCCTCTTTGAATAGTTCTTTCAATACCCTTTACAAAAATCGAGTGCTTTTCTATCTCTAAATTCTATACAGTTTGATACATTTATATTAGAACTCGATAATAAATTCTTATGAAAACTCTGAGATGTTCATTCTGTTTACTACAACAGTTGAGTCTGTATCTAGTAACAGATTTTATTTTCTTAAGTTCTCAACATTACTGAGCTGCCAGTTCTGGTGTGAGAAAAAAATAGAATTTTTCTTAATAAATGTTTTTAAGTTATTTAAAAATATTAGGGGGTATTGTGTGTGTGTGTGTGTGTGGTATTGAAGTAGAAAAAAATGGTCCATAACCACCCAGATAACTCTGTTGGCACTGGGGGGAAAAGAGTCAATCAAGGTATTACAAGAAAATTGAAAGCAACCTCTGACCACTGTGTCCCTATTCCTAACATAACCACTGTTCCACTGTGAGTTAAATGCCTGTGTTTGTCATAGAGAAAAATGCATGAGCCAGCATTTGCATATTTAACCAATTTGATCGAGATGCCTCCGTTTGTCGAGGTGTAATACGGACAAATTTAACTTTGTCAGGAACTGCAACCAGCCAAGCTTTTTCAAACCCCTCTTTCCTGTTGGGGAGTAAGTTCCCTTAAGGATGCTTTCATAACTTTTTCTCAGTCATTGTTTCATAACTGTCAGCCCTTTTTACTCACTAAAATCATCTCATTCTGCTTATTTAAACATGTCTTCTTCATTTTTAACCCTAAATGTTCCCCTCCCACCACAGGCTTGTGGAAGTGGGGAGGGAGGGGTTGGGAGAGGAGGATTGTTTTCTCTTTCACAAGTACCTTCCTTTCAGAGTTGGGACACTCTACCTACTGATGTATAGCCTGGTGGCAGCAATTGTTAGGTTTTTGTTTTCTTGTTTGTAGATATTGGTTGCCTCCAGAGATTAGAGGTAGGGGCTATATACCCTCTCAGCTATCACCTTACCACTGAGTAAATGAAGGCACAAGCAGTTAACCAAACTCTACCAAATGTACAAACATTTATTAGGAAAAAGACACACACACACACACACACACACACACACACACACACGATTAGTCCTCTGCCCTGTTCTTGTGGCTCAGAGAAAGCCACATCATCCTTTGACCCTCCTTAGATCTTACTCATCAAACGGTGCTAGAGCCCGTACCATCTCCCAAACGTCCCACCCATCTTCACCACTCATTCCACCAGTGAAATCCATTTTCTAACATTCCTTACTACACTTATTATCAAATCCTCTGGTGTAAATTTTGATAAAGTTATTTGAAGTGCCAAGTCTCTCTGAATGTTGATTCCTTACTAGAATACTTCAAATATAACCAATCACTCCAGGGATATGATTTTTGATACTTCAAATGCTTATTAACCATTCTTAGTATATAAAGTTAAATAATATACAGACACAGGCATTGTTTATACGTAACTACTTTAAAAATAAATTTTTAAATCAGAAGGGACCATTCATTTTATAAATGAGAAATTTAAAGTATAGAGATTAAATAGCATGTTTAGTGTCATAAGCTACCTGGTGACAAGGTCATTTTTTTGGTAAGGCTAATGTCCTCTCATTACTACTCTTTTCCAGAAATTCCCTGACTCTCTCTCCCCCCCATACTTTTTTAGTATACCAATATCATTTTGTCCAGTTTCACCAAAAATTAAATTGTTTTAGTAATTTAAATGGTCTCACATTGAATTTATAGAATAATTTAAGGATAATTGAGATGTGCTTTCAAAATTTCATGAAAAATGTATGTGATGAAAAATGTAGAATAGCAAGGACATTTTCTCTACCTATCATATTTCCTGCCCCACCCCCGCCACCAAAAAAAAAAAAAGGTTCATTCTCAGAGTTCAGACAACAAGTACAGTTGCGTCCCTGAGCTCTTATCCCTCTGTGAGCTCCACCTACTTTCTGGTTCCCTGGGACTTCCCTTGTTGGTTCTCTGGAAAGAAATCTGAGGCTTTGGTTATCCTACTCAGGCACACACCTCCCATGAATGTGCCTGCATCTTGGGGGTCAAGTGATGGGGAGGCTAGAAGGAGAAGTGAGGCAATGGGCCTTCCCTCACCCCCTCACCCCTGGGACCACAGCCCCTCCAGTCAGTGAGGACAGGTCCCTCCCTCAGAGTTTTGGCTCCTGTGGGCTCCTGTTGCCTTGGCTTCTGCTGCCACCATGAGATTGCTTGTGGCCTAGGGAGTGAAAGAACAGAAAAATGAAAATAAAAATGAGGTGTTTTACCCACTCTCTCTGATATTAAGAGTTCCCCTTCCTGGTCTTTCTTGAGATAAAACTAAAGGGCTCTTTCCGGGACTATCTCTATCAGCACTTGGATGCCCACTTCCGGGTTTCAGGCGGCACTGAGTTCAGGCCAGGGAAATACCGGAGGGGAAAATGTGGTAAACTCACCACTGATGTGGCAGTACTTCAGATTCTGGTCATCCCCATTGTGCCGGCTACTGTGTAGTTTTCAGGGTTCTCAGTAGCAGCTTCACACATTCTCGCTAGGTTTTGGAGCTACGTATACTGACTGGGAGAGGCAGGTTGGCATATGCTTACTCCAGCTTACCTGGAACCAGAACCGAAAACAACTTTTTTTTTTTGAGAAGCTGAACTGAGTCTATCAATAGGGAGCTAATAAATTATAATACATTCATTCAGTGGAATACTGTACAACTGTGATAAAGAATGAGATCACTCTTTATGTGATGATAAGGAATGGTTGTCAAGATGTATTGTTAAATAACAAAGCCACAAAACACTTGGGGAAATATGTTTATAAATAAGTATATGTATTCTTATATGTGCATAAAACAGTTCTAGGAATATACAAGATATTGGTAATCATGGTTATTTCCAGAAAGAAGGACTAGGAGCTGGGAGACTGATCCCTCTGTGCTGTTTGTATGTGCTACCGTTTGTGGTAAATCAGGCTGCTATACAAACACTTCAGCTAGGCCAGATGACACATTTAAGAAATAAATCAAGCAAGGAGATAACTGGGGTGCAGCAGGCATTTCATTTTATGGAAATAGGCCCTTTGAGTGTTGACTTAGTCCTTTCCTCAGACTGAATGTTATAATAGCCAGTAGTTCTTGGCTTCTCTGAGCCCAACTGCTGGTCTCAGAGCATGCCGCCATGAGGGGCTAGGGAGGCTGCAGGTGGTCCCAGCCACACTCACGTATTCCTTCATTCTTTGGATTTCTTATTTGTCAGTTCCATTGTGAGCTGAAGAAAAGAAATGTAGTTGATGGTTGATCTTTGAACCCTGATTACCCTTTGTGGTCTGGCCCAGCCCTCTTAATATTTAAAGTATAACAATATATAGGTTATACTATGTAAGTATATTTAAATATTTTATTTTATATATTTTATTATATATTTAAAATAATATAATAATTCCATATAGGTGTATATATATAACTATATATATATTTGTGTGTGTGTGTTTTAAACATATCATTTTTAAGTCTATATCTCTACCTAATTCCTTTTACATTCTCTTAAGCGTGTACTTTTATCCCCAGGCTAATTCACCTAAATAAGATTGATCCCCATGCTCCAAATGAAATGCTCTATGGACGAATGGGCTACATCTGTGCTCTTCTCTTTGTGAATAAGAACTTTGGAATGGAAAAGATTCCTCAAAGCCATATTCAGCAGGTACCACGTTTTTGTGCTTTTTGGAGTCTTTTTAGGATCCCACCTACTATCTGCCTAAACTATTGGTTTTGTGTCCCTAGTTGGCACATCCCAGGTAGCTGGAAGGTAAGGTGTATCTTAACCTCTGAAGGTCAGGCATGATCAGAGAGTCAGCAGCTTCACTTGGAGTGCTGTTGGAAACTGTGTAGAGAGTGACTTGGAGTAAGAAGTCCAGCTGCCCCATTTGAGAGTTTAGAGGCCATTCAGAGGAAAATAAGGGCCAGATTTCACCTCCAAGGTGCAGGTGTTCCTCTTGTATCTGAAGGAGTTTTGCTTTCCTTTGACAGGTGAATTCTTGTGAGCTGTAGTAGAAGTTCAAAATCTTCCAGACTCTCCCTCTTTTAGGCAGAATAATCCCATGTGCTTCTCTGAGTACAGAATCAAACTGTGCCCGTCCACGGCCATCAGATGGTGTCGAATTTGCCATGTTCTCCAGTACTTCTTAGCAAAAAGTTCCTTGGCTCCATTCTAATTCTTTCCTCATTTCGGTCGACTTCTCCCTGCAGATTTGTGAAACAGTCTTAACCTCTGGAGAAGACCTAGCTAGAAAGAGAAACTTCACAGGAAAGACTCCACTGTTGTATGAATGGTACCAAGAATATTACGTGGGGGCCGCTCATGGCCTGGCAGGAATTTATTACTATCTGATGCAGGTAAGAGGGGATGATGATGGAGCTAGAATGTGATTCCTGACTGTACTATCTAGGGTGAGGAGACAGGTGCTCCAGCTCTATTTGTTCATTCTGCCAACCACTGCATCACTCTCCTGGTAATCACCTGGCCTAGGTAAACAGGGACAGTGCTTGTGAAAGTGCATTTAGAGTGTGTAAACATAAAAGCCAGTGTGCTTTGAGATGACTGATTTGTAGGTGAGCACACTTGCCCACCTCATGCCGCTTGTGCAGACTAAAGTGTTTTGACCTATTCTTCTAGATGAAGTGCCTCTGCTCTGCTCTTCTCTTTCAGCAGATGCCTTGAATTAGTATTATTCCACACTATAAGGCACAACCCATTGAAACAAATTTCAGGAGTAAGAGCAAAATCAGTAGAAAACAAAGGAGAATATGCTGCCTAAAGCTCAGTTAGAGAGCAAAACTAAGGAGCCTTTTCAATGGGTTTTGTGTAACTTACCTGAAAAATAGCTGAATATGCCATGCTCAACGGTTCTTCGGATCTAAAACTATTGGGGGACATCAGCCAAAGCCAAATAGACTAAGAGCAAATAGAGTTTACTGCATCAAGCATAACCTGGAAAGGGAGGTCAGAAGAGGGCTTCTCATGAGAGCATCATTTCCAGGGGCTTGTTTAACTCTCCTTAAGGAGAAATAGGCACTTTGTGTAAGAATAAGAATTCATGGTAAAAGAATATTGAATTTTTAATGATGGTAAAGGTGCCCCCCCCTCAACTTTCCAAAGTACAATGTGGCATAAAGAAAAGTGTTTCACTGATATGTTCTACAAGAGTGGTTGGATATAAATACCAATAGCTGGTTGAGTAGCTGGCTACAGTAATGCAAAATCAACATCAGACCTATCCTCTCCCTATAACTAAACAAGGACAACAAAGCTGAAAAACACAAGGGTATTATTGCTTTTCAATGCAGAGTCACTCTTTGAATGTTAGTGGCAGTAGGAGACCAACTCTCGTATTTATTCTGCACTTCTCAATTCAGAGTTTTATAATTAGGGGTTTTGACAATTCAGACTTAAATTCCTTTACTTTTCTGGCACACTCCCTCGTTGGCTCTCTATTTCCAGAAGTAAATATAGATTCTTGAAGGTTTTCAGGAAAGAAGAAAAACCTTGAAGTTTCAAGGTGAATTAGAATCAGACATGTTAATGACTGGATGGCCTCATGACCTTTCTTTGAAGCAGATCATCAGGAGGTGTCTTACCCTCTGCCTCCATGTGTTGGTTGTAGTAAGAAACCTGGAAACCCAAGTATTGAATTTTCCATTTGCACATAATTATCTATTTGAAATGATTTAATTTTTAATCCTAAAAGTGCATTCTGGTAGGTGCCTATGTATCAACATAAAACATTATTTTTAGGCCATTTTGGATAACTTCTGCAAGTTTGAGGAGAATCCAGTCATTCAACTCTAGCATTTTAAACTGAGCTTGAACAATATTCTTTGGGTAAAGTGAAATCTAAATGTGCCCTAAAGAACTTCGTTGCGTGTTCAGTATCTGTGAGCGCCTTATGGTCGGTATCTCCTCGTTCCCTGCCGCCTCTGCCTGTGCTTCACAGCACTGCCTCCCTCTCATCCCAGGTGCTCACCCCCTGCCTGGCAAAGACAACACTGAATTTGTTGTTTAAAGAAGTGTGAGGTGCATTGAATTAAGACCAGGACCAAAAGGAGAAACTAAAAATTGTATCAAAAATGAAGGCTCATATGCCATATGGCAACGAGTCCTATAAATCCACACATTGTTGTATCAAAATAATCCTTCATAAGTATCAGTCCCAAATCATTTGCAGAAAGGCTTAATCTAGAGTCACACCAATTCGGGATCTAGATCCCAGGGCTCCCAACTTGTTAGCATCCTCTCCTATTGGAAATATCACCTGTCACTTCTCTAAATGCAAGTTGTGCCTGGTTTGTCTAATGCATCTCTTTGTGGTCTTTAAAGTGTATTTAAGGTATTAAAACCTTAGGAAACTTCTCATACACTCACATTCTTCAGCATTGGCTTTGGAAAATTATTTATATGTATATAGATAACAATAAATATCGAAAAATAATACGTACATAAGGCTCCAAGTATTAACTGATAGCCTAATTTTAGTTTGGACCAGTAGGTGAAAAAATTGGATGGAATCCAGAACCTCTTCATGACTTTCAGTTCATTTTGGTCATGTTTTCCTTCTTATTTAAAACTCATCCCTGAGCCTTAGGAAGGTCTGTTTGTTTCCGCAGAACTGATAATTCCCTTTCTTGTTTTTAGCCCAGCCTTCAAGTGAGCCATGGGAAGTTACATAGTTTGGTCAAGCCCAGTGTAGACTACGTCTGCCAGCTGAAATTCCCTTCGGGCAATTACCCTCCTTGTGTGGATGACACTCGGGATCTGCTAGTCCATTGGTGCCACGGTTCTCCTGGGGTAATCTACATGCTCATTCAGGCCTATAAGGTACTGTGAATTTTCTCGTTTTTAGAAATAAATTGGACAACATAATATAAAATTCTATAATTTCAAATTACTTTTCTGTATAATTCTTGAACAATATATAGACAAACCATTTGTTGGACCTAAAATCACTTTGCTGTATGGATTATAATTCACTTTCACAGTATCCATCTGTACCACAGCACACATTATTTCATAGAACAGGGGACTGCTTCACGGACAGGTAGAGTAGCCAAGATTAGCATCAGTGGCAGAGCCAAGATAAATATCCCAGGAGCTCAATTAAAAAGAGAAAGAATCTCCTTGGGCATTGCTGGTGGGAATGTAAAATGGTAAAGCTACTGTAGAAAGCAGTTTGGCGGTTCCTCAAAAAATGAAACACAATTAACATATGATCCAGCAATTCTACTCCTAGGTATAATATATACCCAAAAGAAGTAAAAACAAGGTTTCAAACAGATACTTGTACACCAGTGTTCCACAGCAGCCTTATTCACAGTAGCCAAAAAGTAGAAACAATCCAAGTGTCCATCAACAGATGAATGGATGGACAAAATATGGTGTATACATACAATGGAATATTATTTAGCCATGAAAAAGAATTAACTTCTGATCCATACGACAACATGCATGAACCTTGTAAACATTATGCCAAGCGAAATAAGCCAGATACAAAAGGACAAATACTGTAGGATTCCACTTTTATGATGTGATGGTTAATATGAGGTATCTAGAATAGGCAAATTCATAGAGAGTAGAATAAAAGTTACCAGGGGCTGGGAGGGTGAGAATTATTGCTTAATGGGTACGAAGTTTCTGTTTGGAATGTTGAAAAAGTTTTGGAAATAGATAATGGTGATGGTTATACAACATTGGGAATGTAATTAATACCACTGAATGGTCCACTTTAAATGATTAAGATGGTAACTTTTATATATGTATTTTACCATAATTTTAAAAATTCAAATATCACTTCTAAAAAGCATGCTATGTCAGAGCCATAATCAAAGAAGAAAAGGTTTTTCTTTGAGGGGAAAAAAATGGAAGTAAACCAAGATATCTATGTTCATTGGTGCCCATTCTACAAATTACAAATCTATAGACTCTAAATAGGGACTGGCATCTCATGGTCTAAATAAGCATTTAGTATATCAAATTTTGCATTCAGGAAGTTAAATATAATGCACAAACTTTTAAAACTGTCTTATTCTACTTCTCTACTGCAATGAGATATTAAAAATGTCGGGAATTCCCAGGTGGTCCAGTGGTTGGGACTCCATGCTTCCACTCTAGGGGGCACAGGTTCCATCCCTGGTCAGGGAACTAAGATCCCACAAGCCATGCAGTGTGGCCAAAAATAATAATAATAATAATAATAATATTTTTTAAACCTTTGATCAAGATATAGGAGGCCACAATAGATTGTAAAAATGTATCTCTATTTTTCTGAAAAGTATAGTGTTTTACAATCAAATCAGTTTTTATAATCAATTTTATAAACAGTTTCTTCTCCAGTGTATAAAGAAACTTTCTAGTAGTGAAGGATATCATTGTTACAGAAAAGACTGTTTATTCTTTGGAAAGTGACTAATGATAACAGCAAGTTGCAAGAAAATAAGGCTACTTCACCAATAACACCCACATACGCAAACATACATACATATAAAACTTACACCATGCAGACAAGGTCATGCCCAGTTATGTATTTAAAAACAAAAAAAAGCTAGTGAATTCTTGTAATTTGTCCCCACCGATATAACACATCTCTCTGTCTCTGAATTCCTACCCTTTTTTGCCGAGGCACCTCCCTGTCTCCTCCCTTATCCTGTCTCCCTTTCTCTCCTATCAGGAAGGAAGGTCAGTGGAGGTTTCTTTTCTATCCCTTGTAATAAAACTATGTCCCTTGACTCTGCAGGTGTTCAAAGAGGAACGGTATCTCAATGATGCCTATCAGTGTGCTGATGTGATCTGGCAGTATGGCTTGCTGAAGAAGGGGTACGGGCTGTGCCACGGCGCTGCAGGGAATGCCTACGCCTTCCTGTCGCTGTACAACCTCACGCAGGATGCGAAGTACCTGTACAGGGCCTGTAAGGTAGGAGTCAGAACCGCCGAACAGAACGCACCTTTGCCCAGGAGGCTGTAGAAGTGTCTCTAGTTAAATCTGATTTAATTCATTTCTTTTTTTAAACCATAAGTCTACAGAACAAACACAGTTTAAGAAAAACCTTCAAAAGCTATTCAGTTGGTCATTTGTAGAGACATGGATGGACCTAGAGAGTGTCATACAGAGTGAAGTAAGTCAGAAAGAGAAAAGCAAATATCATATAATAATGCATATATGTGGAATCTAGAAAAATGGTACAGATGATCGTATTTGCAAGGCAGAAATAGAGACACAGACGTAGAGAACAAATGTATGGGTACCAAGGGGGGAAGGGGTGGGGTGGGAGGAATTGGGAGACTGGGATTGACACAGATACATTATTGATACTGTGTATGAAATAGACAACTGATGGGAACATGCTGTATAGCACAGGGAACTCACCTAGAGCACTGTGGTAACCTAAATGGGAGGGAAGTCCAAAAGGGAGGGGATATCTGTATGTGTATGGCTGATTCATTTTGTTGTACAGTGGAGGCTAACACGACATTGTAAAGCAACCATACTCCAATAAAAATTTTTAAAAAAGGAAAAGAAAAGAAAATGAGGATAGAAGAGGGCATTGGTAGGGCAGTTCTATAAACAGGACTGCCTTAGTTGGTGATTTAGAACTTTGGACTACCCATGTGTCATTAAATGTTTTGCTGTGGAAGAAAAAATTTTTTAATTAAAAAATAAAATTTTAAAAAGCTATTCAGTTGAATTAGCTTTTTTTTTTTTTTTAAGGACATAAATCTACTCAGCAGCATTTGTGGTGGGGGTGGGAGAGTGCTGGGAGATGTAAGGTGGTTTTGTTCCTTTCTTTCTTCTTTGATAACCTTGGAGATGATGCCCAGACAGCCCATTAAGTTCCTCCCATGCTTCATTCATACTGTCTTTTAGACCATCCATTTCTCTGCATCAGCCCCTCTCCCTGCCTTGAAGATAGTTTTTGACTTTTCAGAGTAAATGTTAGAGACAATCTCTGTCAACTTTTAGATGTCTCTAAAAGAAATGGCTTCAGTAATTTAACTTGGTCTCATCTTCAGTTCGCTGAGTGGTGCTTAGATTATGGAGAACACGGATGCAGAACACCAGACACCCCCTTCTCCCTCTTTGAAGGTATTTTTCACACGTTACTTATTCACCTTATAATATCAGCATCTGCTTCTCTGCTTAGTAATTAATGTATCTTAATTTGAGTTTTGTCAACAAATTAATTTCATAGTTATTTCTTAAACTGCTTCTTTATTTCCTAATACAATAACTCAGTATTAAAAATCAGTTAGCACGCAGACCACCATGGACCCAATAGTAGTAGTTATTATGGTGACTGCTGTTTATGGAGCCAGGCACATGCTGGGCATTTTGCAGATGTTATCATAAAGGTTCCTGAGGCTCAGACAGGTAAATGGGGCCACGGTGAAGGAGCTCACATATGGTAAATGGCAGGGCCGTGCCTTGAACTTGTCTGGCTCCGCTCTCCCTCCTGTCTTACACCTGGGTAAAGAGGCTGAGCCTCTCACTCGTGATCTTGTCTAATGAGCTGCAACGTATATAAACAGGTGCCCACTTCATTTAAATCATTTAAATTAATATCATAATGTTGTTTATGCTACAAAATGAAGCCAGTCTATAATACATCATCATCTGGTGTAATAACTTCTGCCTCTTTCTTTTCCTTCAGGAATGGCTGGAACGATTTATTTCTTGGCTGACCTCCTAGTGCCCACGAAAGCCAGGTTTCCTGCATTTGAACTGTAAGAGGAGAGTCCCCCCCAGTGCAACTCACTGCATGAGCCTTTCTGTATATCATTCCTGGGCTAAAGCAACAATAGAGTCAAACTGTGTACTTGATTTAGTTGATTTTTTTTTTTCAGACTATGTCTTTAATTCAGTTCCTTTTGATTATTTACTTTTATTTTAAAATATCCAGGGAAATCTTAATTAACTTCAGTTGATCCTAAAGGGAGGATAGGTGATATGTACAGTATTTTGAGGGCATATATGCATATATTTCAGAACTTAGAGGCAGTCGTATTCTTACTCAAGCTTATGAATATAACCATCTGTTACAGTTCTAAAAATGTTTTAAAAAAACTAAATGTAGATAAATACATGCTTATCGCTGGATATTGACCTCCACCTCTTCTCTTTAGTATTTTTTTTTATGACAGTTTTATGACTTTGCTTTTCTCTAAGTGGTTGATTATGAAAGGGGACAAAAATATAACTATATGCTTCCAGGACAAAAATTGAAAGAGTTGCCAACTGGGCTAGGGACCTAAACACCCTTTTTCAAATTCACAATGCTTATTTAAACTAGAGATAAACATACTTTCAAATTTGCCTCTTTTTGTTAGTAGAGCATCCAGGCTCTATAATCCAACATCTTTATCGAAAACTTCTGAAATGGGATGGTCGTTATATGAAAATTCTGATTTGAAGGTTATTTCAAGATAAGCTAACAAAAAGTTTGTTTTCTCCTAATAAGCTAGTATGTTTTGGAACTACTTATGTATATTTGTTTCTTCTTTGGAATTAGTGTAAGATCAGGAAATGAGATTTCTGTATGTAAATATATTATGACCTAGGATTTGAGTCTACCCTTTCTGACTGACCTTCTAAATTTTGATTTGTGTTTTACTTACTTTGCAATGACTGTGCTTTATAAAGCGTTGGCTGCTTGGTACAAGCCATAAGATATTTTCCTTCCTATCTATCTAGATGTTGATCTTTTCACTAAATAGTAGAGCATTCTACTTGTTTAAAAAGGGGGGGAGGGGTGCTATATTGCAAAATCGCTAAGCTTTCCATAGAAATGCTGGTTCCTGAGAAGGTATTATCCAGTGACTATTCTTAGAACAAATGGCTTTTGTCTCTTTGCCTAGCCTAGGCGTTAACACTCATCCATTTCTGAGCACTCAGTGTAGGGTACGGATATGGGTAGGTGAAGAATCCCTGGTGCTTCAAATTCTATACAAATTGTTTTGACTCATCAGCTCCCATTCCTCCTCCTTCCATTGCTGACTTTCCCAGGCTTGTTTTGTCTTTTCTATGCATTTTGACTGATTTTGAAACATTTTGCACCTTTTAAGAAAACAGGCTCTAAGAATTTTAAATGTGCCTATTTCACGGCTCTCTCGGTCACAAAAACATGCTATTTTTATTGGAACTCTGAACCAAATCCCCACTGAGTATATGTTGGTTCCTGTGGATAGCAATCCCCTATTATTTTCCATTTAGCACCAACATAGCTAATATTATTGGAAACTGCCTGACCCTTTCAAGGCTACTGACAGTAGGATCTAAAACACAGCCCACTGCTCGGTTCCCAGGATTAGCTTATTCCTCTGTGACTCATGCTAGCTGGGGACAACCTTGTGCCTCTCAGATGTGAAGCACTGCTGGCAAGCTCTGCGCAAGCTGTGCCTTTCTCGTGAACGTTTCACATGGACAGTGTCAGCATCTACAGTAAAGCTGATCTGCCTTTGGATGGGTGTCCAGCTTGAAAGAATAGACCCCATTTGGTTTAGTTAAATGTCTTACTATACTGTACCTGCGCTTTTAGCTACTATAGTTACTAACCAAGGGAAAAAGAACAAAACACTTTCTCTTAACCAGAGGAGACCAATCACAGTGCTTCACCAAGCGTCTTAATTAATTTAACCCCAGGAAGACATCAAGGCCGGGAGAAGAACATTTTGAATAAGATTCTTATTCCTATTTGGATTGCTGTTTAGCTACTGCCATCCCTTAACAAATTTATCAATGCAAACACAATTCAGTTTCCTTTTTTTTCTTTGGCTTTTTAAGTTATTAAACTGGCAGGATTTTATATTTGTGCCATTGTTTGTTTTATTTATGTTTAAGAGCTCAGAAAGTTTGATAGGATTTTAAACTCAGGCAAAGGCTATAAAACTCAGACGAATACCCTAACACCATGGTAGAAACTGAAACTTTTACACTAGTTTCTTAGTTTTGAAAGGAAGAGGCATCATTTCAGTTCTATTTCTGTTACATCATTTTTCCCTCAGGTATTTTTCTTTTTGTTAGAAAACAAAACGAAAAACTGCGCAAAACTGCTTCCCAGAAAACTCAGTAGTATCTTTCATCTCCATGTAAAGACTAGGTAGTGAAACGTTAAAACCTTGTCAAGCAGTATTCATTTATCCTGTCGTGTGTTTCTATGAACATCACGATCAGTTATTTACATCGATCCTATTGGTCCCATCAAGAAGTCAGTCTTTAATCCTTACAGCCATTTGACCCTCTTTTCATCTTTGATGTCACTTCCAATTATTTGGCATCAAAAGCCTTCACGGTAAGTAGAGTTTTAGGTAAAAGCGGCCATTTTCTCTCTTATTACAACTTCCCTACGTAACTTAATTGAGAGGTATACTTTGCTCATAAGTCCTCAGGTTAATTGCTGTCTGATCTTATAATGCCCTGCCTTCTCTTGACTGAGTTTGAAATACAAAACGTGAAGAGTAAGCATTAATTCATCTACTCCGTTGGCTACTTGAACTCATCTATAATCCTTTGTTATCCATACTCAATTCTGACTTCACTGATGCTCCCCCTAAATAGGTCAGAGCACCCCACTTCTGTATTGTTAAGCTGTAGAAGAACTGTTTCTCTCCTACAGGTACAAAACAAAGTGGGATATTCAGGGACCCTACGCCAATGTTATATTGCCATTTACTGGAAAGGGCTGGAATTGTATGTATTTCTGTGTTCCGTAAAGGATTTGACTTAACTGGTTCTCAATAAAATTTTATTAGGACTCTATATTGTCATGTGCTTCTTGTTTGCTTTGGTTTAAACTTAAGAAATATATTTGTTCAATGCTTTTTCTTTATGCACTCATTCCCTAGGGTTTGTCCCTGACTTTTTCTTTATTGTTGGGTCAAACAAGATTTGAAGTACTTCATGAAGGTAAAAATTTATGAGAGGAAAATATTTAAAAATCTGATCATTATAGAATTATGAAGAATCTACTAGGCTTTCAGCAGAGCAGTATATCAACTATCTCATACATATGAGAATCCACTCTGAGGTTAGTAACTAAAGGTCTCATTCTAGAAATCGATTTCCCTGCTGACCAGTTCTCAAAGGAACTTTGACTAGAGGGGGAGATTAAATGGGGCATAATTATAAAGTGTATGTGCAGATGTTGGAAAGGAGTTCTGCTGAATCACCTGGCATGACTGTACTACTTCTTTTCATGACACAGCTATTTAGTGTCACTTAGCACACCAAAATTTGCCAAATTATAAAATACTTGTTTCCATCCCCATATTACATTTTGTCCCCTGGTACATATGATTAAAATGCCTTTCACTCCCCTTGTCTACTGTCTGAATGACTCATAGTACTAAGGATAAATGCACAGTTATTTTTATTTTGCTCCTTTGAGTAAAGGTATAGATGATGGCATCACATCTTTAGATGTGGGCAAGGGGGTGTGGAGAGGACAGTGCTTTGTAGAGGCCACCCAGAAACTCCAAAGTGATGCTTGGAGCATTCCCCCTAACTCTCCACAAGATTACATTTCAATTGGTAAGGACAGCTAGCTCTGTTCTCAGGTTTACCATTCCCTGACTCATCTTCCTACCAGAAGAAAAATAATGACAAGCACTTTAAGTTGCACCACAGTTGTAACCTCATGAGCAAACAAAACTTGAAGAAGTAATTCATCTCCTGCAACTTACCTATAGTAATTTATTTTTTCCTAAACTTTGCATTAGAAAAGGCCTTTGCCTCCCTGCTTCTCATACTCTCTGAATAGAATAATAATTGTTGTGTCATTTCTTCTTTCCCAAGACAGTTCCCACTGTGGATTCAGTGTCATTATAAAGCCTCATGTATTCTCTACTCTTATAAGCATCATTTAAAGTGAGAAACATCTACAAGTCAGTCCCCTGATAATTTGCTTTCTCATTCTGTTTCCCATTCAAATTCGCCCTCTTACTTCTGAAGCTGAGGGTCAATTAACAAGGCAAGAGAACACTGGGCTTTTTTACAGTGGAGAGCATGTTGGCTTCATTGGTCCCATTATGTAAGCTTTTCAAACACTATTTTCCAGAAGCCGTGTGCTAGTGCATCCTCTGGGACTTACTTGACAGTTTTGTGAGTAATGGAAGAAAGCAGCAAACACAATAAGCCAAGAGGTGAAGTAATGAGGATAGATGAATGGATGTTAGCAGGACTGCTGCTCATAGCCAACCAGTTTAATTTCACATTTCTACATTATGTTAACTTTTCATCCACATGCAAATTACAACCATGGTGACATTAAATCTGCAGCTAACGTTCTGTGAGGCACTTAGTCATTATGCAGGGAAAGGCAGGACTCTTGATAAATCAGTTTATAAAGTAGTGTCACAGTTACCTAATTTCTCTTCTCTAATGGAGCTGGGATATTAAGAAAGGTATTTGTAACCGGAAAAACCCTGATATGGCTCACGGTGAAAGTTGATGGTTAAAATTGATTGTTCTCTGAGGATCTGGCATTCAGGAATTAACATCACCCCCTTGCTGGTATTATAATCCGAACTGCTGGCACTGTTTAATATGCTGCAGACGTGCCATTTTATTTAATAATGCCATGAGCAGTGCTTTAAAACCATTTTATCCCCCAAATTCAATGAACGTGTATGTTGCATGTGAGACGCCTGGCAGGGGATTCTGTGTGCGTAAGATACACATCCCCACTCTGACAGCTCAGAGTCTGGTGAAGAAGACAGGTGAAGAGACAAGCAATTACAAGGAAATGTTTTCTAATATTCCTGTTAACTCCCCAGTTAACTCCCCAGCTAGTCTTTCCCTTGTTCCACAAATTTCAAGTACATCCAAGTCTCTCCTGTGACCCATGTTTTCTGGCTGTATTTGTAGATACTGGAGTTCAGTACTCCTTCAGAGAGAAGACACTTAAAAGCCACTCAGACAGTGCAGAAGCACTCAAGAGTTCTTTCATGTGGACCACCTTGGTGATGAGCAAGGTGGAGGGAAATTTGAGAACAAAAAGTCACTTGCCCCCAAAATTACTTGCGCTTAGTTGAACGACTTCTCAAAAACTCCCAGCATTAGGTCAGTTAATGATTTAGGTTAAATCCATTTCCTTTAGGAAGCCTGTAAAAATGCAGATATTTTTGAAGAGAGAGTTCATCCATCTGCGATAGCACCTTAGTAAATGGTTCATGACCTACGTAGCAATTAACTTGAAGAACTTTAATCCAAACAATGTTAATTGTACTGCTAGAATATGATAGGTACATTATTTAGCTAGGATTAGGAAGATAAGGTGATGTATGCTTTCAACAAAAGACTCAAACAAAAGACTGTTGAAATCGGGAGATAAATATAAACAAGGGATTTCAATGAGATACGGAACCTCATCAGGACTGGCTTTCAGTGAGTAATCAAAGGGGGAAGATAGTGTGTGAGAGTCACTGTAAACTTGTTTAAAGAAACATTGAGGTCAGGGCTTCACCACCATCTATGCATACAAATCATTGGGAATCTTGTTAAAATGATTCTAAAATGCCAGTGTGATGGGGCCTAGGAGTCTGCATTTCTAACAAGCTCCCAGACGATGCCCATGCTGCTGGCCATAGAGCCTTTGAGTACCACAGGACTAGATAATGCATCATGGAATCCCGACTCAGTAGAGAAGAAGGAAGTAAAGTCAGGAGTTGGATGATGAGTTGAGAGAATTGATTGATGTTTGTGATCAAAGGGCACATGCACTAGTAGCAAGAGCATGAAAGAGCTGGAATGACTGGAGTCTGATTTCTGATGTGACACAATTCCAGATAATGTCAAGGCAAAGAGTACAGTCTTGAGGTGATCAATTTTCTGTGATGGTGACTGTAGCAAGTGAAAGAAATGGACATGGAACAAATATGTGTTTATAATTTTAATGGAAAAATTGCCAAGGATTTGGAATCTTTCAATCCAAAGAGTCATAAGCTTCTGGTAATATGAGAATCATGTGGAAGATAATCTAGACTAAATAATTAATTTGAGTCATCTGGAATCAATGCTTGTATGAGGAAAATTAGACCCTTCTGCCCTTGTTTAGAATTTAGAAGGAGCCATGATTAGCCAGCCAATTGTTAAAGGTGTTTGAATACAAAAGCTGATCAATCACATTCCTTTCTCCAATTTTTTTTCTTAGCATGTTCTGAGTAGTAAATGTACACCAGAGGTGTCATTTACCCTTACTTACCATCATCTGTCATTTGCCATGTTTCCTAAATGAGAATTTCATGAAGTGATGTGGGTCTATAGTGCCGCACAGGTCATCTATACAGGGATACTTCAGTGCATAAGAACAGGGCTCAACCAGGAAGCTTAGAAACATCATTAGAAATAGGAAAAACCCATTAGTTCTCAACTCCTAAACTGAAAGGCTTATACGAGTGAGTCTGGTCAGATACTCTTGTTCACATAATCGTATTCCCTGCGTGTTCTATACTAGGAATTGATCCAAGATTAGATGACTCACATAACCAATGCATTTTCTACCACTTATTTCAGTGAATGGACAGCATGTTTTATTTCATCTTTCACCAGTTCTCACCTGCCCAGTTAAAAATTGGTTTCATTCACACATTATTGAGATATGTTAAAAGAACCTCTGTAGGTCTGGCTTTGATGGTCTTTTCTTCCGTTTCCTTGAAAAAGCCAAATTTATCATCTTTCTACCTGTCACTTCTTCAAGTTGACCCTTCTGCTGAGTTTCCTAATTCAGTTAATGATGTTACTAACTACCAGGGTGCTCAAGTCAAAAAACGTGAATTAACATTCTCAGACTGTTGGTTTCCAAAGTGCAGTCTCTGGCCCAGCAATGTTAATTAGTATTACCTGGAACTTGTTAGAAATGCAAATTCTAGGACCGAACAAAGACCAACCAAGTCAGATATGCTGGTATAGAAAGCAATCTGCTTTCACAGCCCCAGGTGATTCTGATCACAGGCAAGTTTGAGAAAAATTACATTTAAAAATAATGAGGTTAACATTATATATTCTGTAGACATTTAATTTAAAATTTAGTGGTTTCAATTTTCTGTTTTCTTGTATTTTAGAACACACACACCTATCTGTTAGGCCCGTGAAAAATACCTAGGCCCAAGGCACTGTGTTATTACCTAATGGGCAAAATGACACTGCTCTGGTTGATTCCCTCCACAAAGATGTTCTTGGAACAGTGGGTACCCCATGATTGTCTTGCTGCTGAAAGAGGAAGCACTCTGGATAGAATACTTTCTGAAATAACCTGTTTAGATATGTCTTCCCCCACCAGACCCTCCACTCCTTGCAAAGGGCCCTGTCCAAGTACTGAACCCACTGTGCATATAAAGAGGGTGACACATAGAGGGCACTCAGAAAGTGCGTGTTTACCAAACTGAATATGGCTCGACCAGCGGGAGAAATGGACTTAGAAGCCTTTTCTTAGATTTATTACATGCTGATTAATGATCTTATGTTTAATTTAGTTCTGTTTTCTGTTTTGTTTAGTACAGCTTTGCTAGATTGATTTAATAGTAACAGTCTAGTTAGTAAAACCTGAGTATTAATGAGTTGATAATATAATGAAAAACAAGATTTTGTCCAGCAGATGTCAGTAGAGCTCAGTTTAATAATTTCAACTGTTAATGAACTTAAAAAATTAATGGAGATGATGGGAGGGAGAAAATACTTGCAGCCAGAATAGCATTTTTTTTGTTGACATTTGAGGAAATGGCATCTACGTCAAAAAATCCACACAGGATTTCAGGCGTCTTGGAAATGCTGCAAGTATTAACTTTAAAACAAACATGGCCTTAATGGTAAATTTCTTCCACTTCGAAGTTCAAAGCAGTTTAAATTGGACATTAAGTTATTGTTTACCAGAGCCAAAATCGTGAGACATGAAGCAAGTGCAAGGCTGTATATTTACGATTATATAAATGTGGTTATCATGCCGGCTGAGGCTCTGAAGATCAGACTTTCTTTCACTTCACTAGTTATTTGGATCACTCTTCTTTCTTGAGAGTAATATTAACCCATACTCTTATAGTTTAAGAAATATAAAGGCCTTTCCATGACTTTACTTAAAAGGAGAGAGGGCAAGGTAAAAGGGAACCAGAAGTATTGTATTTTTTTTTAATTGAAGGAAAATTCACTTAAAATTCATCAAACCCAAAAGAGACTGATGAAGCCATCACACTGAAAAATTATTATAATTATCATTTGTATTACTAGGCTTTTCTTAGCTCTGAATGTCCAATTTGTTTATACCTAAGAAAGTTAGATCTTTCTAGTGAGCCGTAGAAGGCCTATCTCTATCTAGCATTGTGGCTGGGAATCAGGCCTTCTATCTTTTGGCCTCTGACTCTCTTTCCAGGCTCCTATCCCCTTCCAGCCTCCAGTGTTCTTCTCTCCGCACTCCAACCACACCTTCCTTTCAGTGCCTTGAGGGCAGATACATGAAATCCTACGGAAGGACTTCTTTGGTGGTCATTACTTAGATGTCTATCAGGGCTGCCACAGGGATAGGGCAGAGGTATTAGGTAGAAGGTGGAGTAAGAGTCCTTCAGGCATCCTGCCTCACTTTAACTAGGACAGGTCCATTCTAATCCACTGGATGTTATGGTAGCTATTCCTATTTTATTGGCTTATTCTCAGCCAAAAGTAAATGAAATGGATTTCTTGATGCTCAGTCCCCTGCAATATGCATACACACAGACACACACACACATACACACACACACGGTCAAACTCAGAGCTCTGTCATGATTTTCTTCATAACCCCCTTTACTCTCTCCCACCCACAGTCCCACCAAGCCTCAAACTGCCCTAAGAGTCCCTGATGTACCATGCACGATAGATAGGTAATTTTATAAAAACCAACTTCCTCTGCAGCAGCCCAGTTACTGTACTTTTAAATTACCATATCTTAATGGGGAGAAAGGAAGTTTATATTCTCAGCAATATTAGAGGATGAAGAAAGGCAGGAAGCAACTGACTTTTGTTAATAACTTTGCTGGAAAGTGACAAGGCAACATCTGGAATACTTATTACCTATTTGGCATGCCGTTCATTTCCATGGATAAGATTCAACATGACAAGCTCTGTCAAAAGGAAATAAGCTCTATCTAGTTAAATTAGAATGATTAGGGTCATTTAGACAGAGGGAGTTTAATTTGTATGGGTCCAGAAAATTTATACAAACTGGAATAAATACCTAAGCATTTAATCTTCCCTGAAGCTCAATTTAAATTGAAAGAGACGATTACACAGGTCTATAATGAGATGAGACGTATTAGAAATTAATCTAACTATTACTGCACTGTGAGCATGTGGCCCAAGAAATCAAAGAATGTTTCACTTGCAGTTTGTACACACTAATAGAAGAAAACGTTCCGCTACAACTCATTAACCGTTCTATTCTTTTATGAAGTCCTTGACTGGAAACGTGAGCATCCAGAGTGTACTTGAATATTTTTTTGCTGCTTTTTAAAAATTCTCCTACCAAATTGATGCTGCAAAGTAAATGTCAACAGAATTCAATCCTAACCTTACCTTCTACAATGGGGGCATTAACCTTTCTGGTGTCATGGACACCTTTCACAGTCTGTTGAAAGCTATGGATTCCTTCTCAGAATAACATTTTAAATATATAAAATAAAATACATAAGGTTTTTGTTTTAAATATGTAAATAATATTTTGATATGTAGGATTACAAAGGAAATCAACTACGTTGAAATACAGATAACAACGTAGTTTTAAATGTGATGTAGTACATGTGCTTCTTTATTAGGACATCTAATAACAAAATCTGGTGATTCATCTAAAAACTAATGTAATATTAAAGCACTGATGAATAGAAATAACTGCTATCATGTAATGTAAAAGTGTGGGTGATTTCTATCAATGATAAAGCCTCAGGTAGTGCAAACACAACTGTGTTTGTTGCCTACATTAACAACTGAGGGAAATGCTTAATTTCAGCTAGAACTTAGTGAAAATTAATACGTGATTGTTTTCCATCCATGTTTTTAGACCACCAGATCTATTTAACGACCACCAAGGGTTGGTTAAGAACTCCGTTTCTATAGTTAAGTAGATGGGTTATGATGCAGTTAAGAGGACTAAGGGGTGCTCACTGGCACGTGTTGACAGCAAAAACAGGATGCAAAGCGGGATTGGCAGTTTCTTAGCTAATTAACAGCCTGGGTAGATATGAAGGCTAAATTACCCGTCCTGATCACAGAAGAATTTGCCAAATCTCTGTTTCACTCCGTGCCATGTAGCCCAGCCTAGACTGATTCTAATTACCTGTTTTAAAGAACTGATCAGAGTGCCTAAGTCATTTAGCTAATTCTGTATCTTAGGGTACTCTCTTATTTACAATACCCTTTTCACCTGTAATGTAGCAGTAATAAATCTTGAAGTGTTCTTATAAACTCTTTATCACCTTCTTTACTGTAAACAGCATAACACCATCCTTGAAAAGGTCGTGTTTCATTCAACAACATTTATTCAGTGCCTAGTCTATGCTAATGCTGTGAGAGCTGAGTGCTAGAGAGTAAAAGCTGACTTTGGCACTGTCCTGCCTTTAGAGAACTCATAAACTACTGGGAGAATCAAATGAGTAAACAACCAAATCCAACACTAAGTTGTAATTCTCACAGTAAATATTATCAAGTACCATCAGACTGCAGAAGAGAGACAGTCCTTCTGAGGCTGGAGGAATAAGGACAACCACAGAAAGGGAAGCCAGGATAGTTGTCGCAAAATGTGGAGAATTATGGAAGACAAGGAGGCATGGGCAGACCAGGCAGGGGGATTAGGATCTTCAGGGGCCACGCAAAGATGTGAAAAGGAACGGCATGTTTAAGGAAAGGGTAAAGTGGGAGGTAAGTCCAAGGATGTAACTGTGAAAGGGTCTTGGGTTTCTTGTTAAGCAGTTTGGATATTACCTTGTCGGCCAGTGGTTATCTGAACCGGCATCACCAGCGTCACCTGGGAATCTGCTGGAAGTGCACATTCTCGGACCCCATCACAGGCCGACTAACTCTGAAATCTAGGGGGTGGAACCTATCAATCTGTAGTTTAACAAGCCCTCCAGCTGATCCTGATTTACACTAAAGTTTGAAAACCACTGGCATCAATATTAGGGGGCCATATCACCAATGAAAGTTTCAGAAAAACCATCCTCTTTTATCTTCAGCATAGTGAAAGAAAAGGCTGGATTTGCCAATGGAAAGATGCTTTATGCTCCACATGGAAGATGAGTGGTAGAAAGGAAAGGCTGGAGGCAGGAAGATCATCAGGAGGCTCCCAGGGAAGCCCCAGGGAAGGACTAGGACCCAAGAAGCAGCAGTGAGGTTGAGCAGAAGGGATGGACTTGTGAGAATGATGGGTGGCAGCCAGCTGGACATGGGAGATGAGGGAAGGAAAATGTAAAGGATGACCTATTTTTTTTAGTAACTGCCTTAAGAGTCTTGTTAGGAAGTCCCTGTGGAGGCTAGCACACTACAGCTTAGAAAAGGAATACATAGGCCCACTCTTAGTGATTGATAATGCATATATTTGCGCTGCTTTAGGAAACAGCCTATCCAAGACCCGGGACTTTAAGAACAAAAAGAAGAACATACTAATCAAACAAACCTGATACTGGGCTTCGTGTGGAAGTGATTGATTCCAGGGTTGGGGGAGGGGAAATACAAGAGGAGCCTGGAACGTCTTTTGGTGCCACGAAGCAAAGAAATGCTTGAAAAAAGGTTGAGGAATGTTGACATGACACAGGAGCCGCAGATCCTAAGAGCCACATGCTGAAACAGTTTAGCAAGAAAATAATAGTACAGGTATAACTGGGAGATATTTTGGGTTTGGTTCCAGGCCACTGCAATAAGGCGAATATCACAATAAAGCAAATCGCACGACTTTTTGGTTTTCCAGTGCATATAAAAGTTATGTTTACACCATACTCTAGTCTATTAAGTGCAGTAGCATTGTGTCTAAAAAAACAATGTACATACCTTAATTGAAAAACACTTTATTGCTGAAAAATGCTAACCACCATCTGAGCCTTCAGCAAGTCATAGTAGTAACATCAGAGTTCACTGACCACAGATCACCATAACAATGATAATAATAAAACTTAAAAGTGTGAAATATTGTGAGGATTACCAATAGAAGTGAGCAAATGCTGTTGGAAAAATGGCACCAACAGACTTGCTTGATGCAGGGTTGCCACAAACCTTCGATTTGTAAAAAATTCGACATCTGCAAATCGCAATAATGCGAAAGCACAATAAAATGAGGTATGCCTGTATTGGATGATGACCCAGGAGCACATCACTTTTGTAGTATTCTTGCCAAAAATATATATATAACCTCAATCTTATTATGAGAAAACATCAGACAACACCAATTGAGAACATTCTACAAAATACCTGAGCAGTACTCTTCAAAAGTGTCAAGGTCATGAAAGTAAAGGAGAGACTGAGGGACTGTCACAAATAGGAAGAGACTAAAGGGACAGGACAACGAAATGTGTGGGACCCTGAACTGCATCCTAAAACAGAAATAAGACTAGCGGTGAAAATCTGGTGAAAAACAGGTAAATTTTAAGGAAAGTCTGTACTTTAGTTAATAGTATTGCAAGAGTGTTAATTTCCTGGTGTCAATAATTGTATATTGTAAGGTTCAATATTAAGGGAAGGTGGATGAAGACTATATGGGGGGCTCTACATACTAGTTTTACAATCTTCCTATAAGTCTAAATTTATTTCAAAATCAAATTTTTAAATAAAATAAATAACTGCCATCATTTGAATCCTCTTGCTGACCTGTGGAACTGATCCAGTTAGATGAATAACACTAGATAGCTCTTTTCTTGGAAGGTCTAATGGCTACAACCCACTGCAATTATCTTGAGGCTGGGAACTCTACCCTTTGTTTCTTGATTCCCTAAAGAACTAGAGGCAGATTTACTGTGAAGCTTCATGAGGATTAAACTTCACAGTTGCTCACTGGCACAGGCCCCACTGAGCGCTAAGAGTTGCTGGGAGTTGTTGAATGTTCTATCTAGGTCAGGGGGAAAGCCAGGTTTCATTCAGAAGCATTTCTACGTAAGCAATTCTGGTAAATTGCCTATAGAGAGCTCAGAAGAAAGGGGCTTAAATCTCTAAGCTTCAGTAACTTGTTATGATTTCTTTTCTCACTCTAAATAAATATTCACTTTTGCACCTAAGTTTGTATTTATAAGTGCCTTTTTGTAAAGTGGGTCCCCCAAATCATAGAAGATCCAGTTCCAACAAACCTGGATAAGCTTCTGTACCTAGCACAGGTGCTCAATAAACATTTCAATTAAATTATTAGAAAAATAACCCCCACTTCTGTAAAATGGAGTTGATGATATTGATTAGTCACCTAACAGCAGACTTGGAAAGGACTAATTTGGGAAAGATTTTTATACAATAACAATTCACTATACAAAACCTTTAATCTTTAAAGGTACTTTTACATTTACACTCATAGCATGTTAGCACTTTCAAAATCCTTAGAGATTTTTGAACATTTCCTTTTGCAAATGTGTGAACAGTCAGTCCCAAAGAGGTTAAGCAATTCAAGGACACACAGCTAGTGGCAGATTGATTGGGGGTGGAGGTGTACAAAGTACTGATTTTAGTACTTTGAAGGTCCGAGGAGGGTTGTCAGGATTTCTATACATTCCCTAGAACAAAGTCTTCTACTTTTTCCTCTTACTGGTAACTACTATCCCAGAATAGTAAGATAGCTTTGCCCCTTTTTGTACCCTTTACACAACATAGTGCAATTTTAAAGGACAATTAAATATTAAGCTAGCCTAGTATACCAAACTCTTTGCAAAACTCTAAAGTCTAAGCAACCATGCAGCTGTATTAAGAGAATAAAGCAGAGTAATATAGGGTAGGAGTTGGAGTTGGGTTGAGATTAGAGTTAGAGGAATGTTCCTTAGGGGCTGCGGAATCTCCTCCAGGCAGGTATGTGTTCCAGGGAACACTTGATGCCCACAGACTTTTGCAGTGACTGCAGTCTGTCGCCATTTCACAGTGACTCCAGGCTGAAACCAAATCCACTGTTAGTTCATCCCCCATCAATCTGGAGCCAAGCCTAGAAATAGTTCCACTGCTGCTTTAATGGCATTTGGGATGGGCGCAAATGTTCTACATGGTGGCGCCTGTTGGCTCTAATCAGATAAATTAAGGAGTTGAGCGTGTTTCCACCATTTGGTTTAGTTCTATTTTAGTCCCTAAGTCCCCTTGCTCCCATTTTAAGGCCTGGCACTTTCTCACTGGCGAAGCCCATACTGCCTTATCACTGAGAGAAGCTTCCTTAAGTAGAAGCACCACATGCCATACTCATCCTGAGGGACATCCAGGGTCCAGCAAACCAATTGTGCAGCTGTTCTGCAACATGACAGAGGCCATCTCTTTGTTTTGACATGCTTAAAATCATCACCCTTCAAAAATAAACTATGAAGTCTTCTTGAGAGAGAACACTGGGTGCATTTTTAGAGTTAAAGGGTGTTTCTCAAGATTGGGATGAAAAGTTTGGGCAAATTGACTCTGGCTCTGTTTATAGAGATAGTATAAGGTTAGAGTTTAAGAATAATACCTAATTTCATCTTTGAAGAGAGTTACTACACAAATCACAGTTTTTCCTCCATTGCAGTAATATTCAGATGAATCACATTACTTTGACGATAACTACTGGTTTGGACCTACAAAAAACTACAATTTTATATAGTTCACATAAATATGTATTTGTATCTTCAGATAATTGGTTCAGCTCTCTCCTTTACTTCCCTGTGTAGATACATCTTGGAATTCCTAATAGCAGAAAAAATCCCAAAACCACAAAAAACTGCAAATGACATTGTTCTGGGGTTACTAGGAACCTTCTTCTATAGTTATAGTTGATTCAGTGCTGACATGAAACAGCTTCTCTTTGTAAGTTCATATATTGCCCTCAAATATATATAAAGAAAATAGGGACATCCCTGGTGGCACAGTGGTTAAGAATCCGCCCGCCAATGCAGGGGACATGGGTTCAAGCTCTGGTCCAAGAAGATCCCACACGCCGCGGAGCAACTGGGCCCCTGCGCTACAACTACTGAGCCTGCGCTCTAGAGCCTGGGAGCCACGACTATTGAGCCCATATGCCACAACTACTGAGCCCACGTGTTGCAACTACTGAAGCCCACGTGCCTAGAACCCATGCTCCACAACAAGAGAAGCCACCACAATGAGAAGCCCACGCACCACAACGAAGAGTGGCCCCTGCTCGCCACAACTAGAGAAAGCCCACGTGCAGCAATGACGACCCAACGCAGCCTAAATAAATAAATAAAATACAGGCAGGTGAATATGGAATAAAAGAAAACAATACTAATTGCCATTAGTTTTGGTTTCTCCCTCTTCCTATTTGCCTAGTTAGCTATAAACTGTGAACCCATGCTATTGACTATAGAAAATCTTATGCCAATCAAGTCATTTCACCAATGATAAGTCTATCTTTTATTTTAGAGATGAACTATTGGCATTGGAATAGCATTTACATTTCTAGCAGAAGATTGGTATAATGGCAGAAAAGATTTCAATCCTGGTTCCAGTACTTACAAGTTGTGTGATTTGGGACAAATTGCTTAACATTTCTGGGACTTCAGATTCCCCAAATGCAAAATGGGGACAATGACACGGATTTCCACTTTATAGGGCAGTTGTAAGGGTTCGACAAGATAATGTACGATGCCTGGCCCCCAGGCTCCTGGTGAGCACTCCGTGAATTTTCTTTCTTTCTTTTTCTCTCCCTTCCTTCCTTCCTTCCTTCCTTCCTTCCTTCCTTCCTTCCTTCCTTCCTTCCTTCCTCCCTTCCTCCCTCCCTCCCTCCCTCCTTTCCTTCCTTTTAGAGCATGATGTTAAAGGCACAGACAGCTAGCTGTATATCCTTTCTGGAAGGAGTGAGGAGAAAGAAAAGCTGAGCAGGGCTTCCCTGGTGGCGCGGTGGTTGGGAGTCTGCCTGCCAATGCAGGGGACACGGGTTCGAGCCCTGGTCTGGGAAGATCCCACGTGCCGCGGAGCAGCTGGGCCCGTGAGCCACAATTACTGAGCCTGCGCGTCTGGAGCCTGTGCTCCGCAACGAGAGGCCGCGATAGTGAGAGGCCTGCACACCGCGATGAAGAGTGGCCGCCGCTTGCCGCAACTGGAGAAAGCCCTCGCACAGAAACGAAGACCCAACACAGCCAAAAATAAATAAATAAAATTAAAAAAAAAAAAAAAAAAAAGCTGAGCAGTGCTTATTCTTCTATGTTTATCCCACTCTCTTTCTGTTTGTGCCTTTCACATTCTGCTTCTTTTCTACCTTCCTTGGAGTCATGGCAAGAAATTACCAATCCCTGCTGCTATAGCAGTTTCATGAGCCTTTGGATTCAAAGGATTTGAGACCAGATAGAAAACTTGACAACAAATCTTGAAAATCAGCTTTACCTGAAAATCATTCAAAATGGCTTTCCAAGGAGGCATAAGGAGGCCTTCTGAGATGTCGAGAGTATTCTATAACTTGATCTAGGTGGTAGTAAAAATTCATTGTGCACTTTAAGTAAATTACTCCTCAATAAAAAAAAGAAAATTAGGAAAACAAAAGCCAATTGAAGCTTCACAACTGGTTGGTCCTTTCGGTAGATATCAGTCTAACAGTGAAAGAGAGAGGTGAGAGCCAAATCTCCTGGTAACCTGGCTACTAGGTTGGAATATTATCGAAGAAGCAAATCTCAGACAGAATTCTGTCATTCATACATGCATCAATTGATCAGCAGTCACAAAAGCATCCATACAGGCATACAGCCCGTTCTGGGAAGCTTTGTGAAGTCCAGCTCACTGGACTTCAGGCACACGAATGAGCACCGTGCACAAAACGGTGTCCCAAGGCAGATACACTGATGCTGGAGAGGAAGGATCATCAACTTTGTGATCAGGGCCATCAACTGAATTCCTGGTTAAGTTGTAGGAACCAGCAAAAAATCAGTCCTTGGAATAGAGCACCTTCCAAAGGGTGCGGAATTGTTGATTTTTCCATATTTATAAATCCCTTTCTAGAGATGCCTGTTCTATATTTCCAGCCAAACCACATATCTTTAACACCACTCAATTCACCACTGAAAACGCATCTCTAACTCCCCTCATGCAAGTTAATGAACTCTGTAATGTGGATTCAGAGAGCCACATCTGAAGGACTTACTGTCTCTGGAGTCCACACTTTTCGGAGTTTCGAATGCTAAAGAATCACTGATGTAAGAAGCCTTCCTGCTCCTAGGGAACATAGTAAAATAAACTATATACATATATATCATATTCTCTGTTTTAAAGTATTTAAGTATTTAAAATTAAATTACAGACAATAGGCTTGATATGTGTTCTGCATTACATGTTCAAGTACACAGCCTGGACTGTTGAAACAGCAATAAAAGTGACCCTCCAAGGATCAACACTGACATCCCATTCTCCCCTCCTCCACCCTTCTCCCCAGGAGCAGAAGCTTAGATATAAGCCTTGGGCAAAATGGAGTCATAAGACACATATACATGAACCCATAAATCATAAAGATTTAGTGGAAAGGCACTAGAGCAAACACTTTCTAGTAGACCTGTGTTCCTCCTGGAATTCTCCTTTATCCGGTGTTCTTTCT
This sequence comes from Eubalaena glacialis, assembly GCF_028564815.1. Classification (NCBI taxonomy): domain Eukaryota; kingdom Metazoa; phylum Chordata; class Mammalia; order Artiodactyla; family Balaenidae; genus Eubalaena; species Eubalaena glacialis. Next base: position 213,982,298 of record NC_083716.1, on the reverse strand, counting down.
ATATCTCCTCTCTCTCCCTTGCAGCTGGCTGGTATGGTAAATGGGGCCTGGAAGTGTCCCCCATCCCACTTTGGATGTCAGACAAGGCCTGGTAGAACCAGATGAAGGAAAACTTAAGGTTCAGGCCAGTTCTGTTTGGGGAGTTAAGGATATTGCTCTGGTCTTTCTGTATGTTTCCTTACCTCCTTCTCTAGCAATTAAAGGTAAGCTACAAAGCCTCATAAAGACCTAGGCAAAAGGAAAATAGAAGCAGGTCCTTTTCACCTGCATCAAATCTTAAAAGAGTAAAAGGAGCCATCAAAACTCACATTGATCTGACAAAGTAAAAGACCAGGGGGATTCAGAGGGAGTCAGAATCAAATCCCTAGAGACTAATAAGTTGTATGTATGCTTGGAGCATTTCTCAGTATTCTAGCAAGAGTGGCCATGCAGTATCATCAAGACCCAAGTTTGCATCTGCAGCCTAGAGCTGTGCCACACACACCCTAGACACTCATTCCTGTCAATTATTTATAGTTTCTGCCGTTTAAAATATGTCTGAGCAAGAGTTACAAGAAAGAAGAGAGAAAAAAAAAAAAAAACTGGTATATCTGCTGATAAAACTCATACTCAAACTTGCCAGGGCAAGTACAAAATGTTACAAATTCTACAATTACATTACCATTACATTTGTTAAAACAATGAAAAAATGGGTGACATCAGCTTTCAAAAGATATTCCACTGAGATCAGGCACTTACTAGCCTCCACACTGAAGAGTGCTTAAGATAAAACACTATATTTTTGAGCCATCTAGATTTCTAGTTGGAAAGTCTTCCTGGTTCCAGATGTCTTATTGCTATGAACATTTCCCAGCATCAGTTTCTTGGACTTCTTCCCTCATTCATTTTATTCTGAGCTGCTTAGGAGAAAAGAATATTGTTCACATAATCTCTAGGAATGGAGAATAAAAAGACTCAGAGAAGAGAGTTCAGAAATATTCTGCTGGTGTTCATTTTAATACCATAGCTGAAGCTTTGTCCCTTTCCCTTTGAATCCTTCACACAATCAACAAGATGTGTTTCAGGACTAATTACACAAATACCAGCTTAAGCCCCATTATATTCTACAATAGCCTTCAATTAAATGCAACGGTACTGAATTTGAAAGAGAACTTTGCACTGCCTCAAAAGCTCCAATTGAAAAGAAAACATGAGCGTCCAGAGAATTCCATGCAAAATGTTAAGTATTAACGATTTCAAAGAGACCCTCAGACTTTTAGAAACATTTGTCATTAAATTTAGTTATTAAAAGCACTAAATTTTAAAAACATTTAAACCATTCTGGGTACATATTAATTCTTATTATGAGTTACTTATTTGATTTGCAACATTTACTAAATAAACTGATATTTATATTTTAATTAAAGAAAAACCCTGCAACTGTTGACTATAAAACCATTATGAAATTAATTAAGAAAACACTAAAATCAGAAACCCATCCACAAGGAAAGCAGCAACGTTGAATTGAGGATTTCTCATGAGCTGGCGTTTTCTCAGTGTAGGAAACCCTAGGATGTGGTTTAGCCCTCTTCCCCTACTCTAGTTGGAACTCATGTATTATTTATTCAAAAAGTATTCATTAAACATTTCTGCCAGGTCTATCCAAGTTCTGACACCCACAATCCAGTCTGACAACAGCTTTACCCAAACCTGGAAACACCTGAGGCATTTCCTTACTATATGAATGACAACTTATGACCTCTGAGGGAAGTCCCACCAAAAACATGACATTCTGAGTAAATTCCACGGGAAATATAGCAACTGTGGGGAAGCAACGCTGGTCACTATTTATCACAGTCATGGAGGAAGCCAACCAGAAGAAAAAATTGAATTTTCTCCTGTCCCTGACGTTTTCATTAAAATTCCCTCAATCAGAAGATGAAATGGAAATGAGAAGAAGTAGAGCAAGCAGTAACTGTGGGAAGAATCCTGATCTTGCCTGAATCTCCAGGTTGTTACCAGAGTCTACCTTGAATGGGGATCCATGAACTTCCTATAACCCACATGTTAAGGCTGTATGGTTACGTAAAATTGCTAGAAATCTTGTTTCGAAATTTTCATTCAGGGACATGAGCCATTCAAATCCTAATAAAGATTTGAGGGGGCATGAAGAAACTTAGGTGTGATGGATATGTTTATTAAATTGATTGAGGTGATAGTGTCACAGATACAGATATAGGTAGATACATACATATAAACAAATTGTACACTTTAAACACATTCAGTCTCTTGTATACCAGTTAAGCCTGTTAAAGCTGTTTTTAAAAAATAAACTAAAATAGATCAATAATGAAAAATAATTTGAGTAAGAGGAAGACAAAATTTTAAATGAGTTTTAGAATTAGGCAAATAATTATTGTTAATATCAAAATGTTTGTTGAAGAAGATTCATAATCAAAAAAATAATGCTCTGGGTCTACAATTCCAGATTACATCAACAAATTCTAGGAAATGAGGAGAAGGTAAATGTGTACTTAAATATTCATCTTTCTTAGGGGGAAGCTAGTAGAAACTGCTTAATTGTTAAAATTCATAGTGAAGCATATTTGTAAGTATCTTTAATGTAAAGTTATCCAACAGTGGGTGTAAAACTCCTAAGTAGTAAAAAAAGGCAAAAAATTAAATAAAGAAAATGTGATCAACTTTTAAAGACAGAAAGGTTTGTGTACACTAGATTCATTTTTAAATAAAATTATAGTGAGAAGATGAAATATACAAAGTTGATACTAGTGACACTAATTTCCCTTCTTTAATGGGATTTTATTGGAAACACTTAATGCCACCAGAAAGCACTACAAGGTTGGCTTCCAGAATATTTTACAATCATGTCACTTAGCATAGGCCTGTTCTGTGAATATTAATAGCCTGATTCCAAGCTGTTCATCAGCAGTGAACTTCAAGCATGCTAAGAGCTCTTTGCAAAGCTTGAATTTAGAGAAAGAGATCTTATAGCCGAGAGTCTAATTTCCTCTTTACAATATAAAAATGAGATAACTGGAGGGAATAAGGAGGTGCTCGGTTTCTTCTATTGATCATACAATTAGCACTAAATGTCTTTTAATTTAAACATAACCATCAACACACTTGAATATGATATTTCTCCAAAATGGACTCAGTGGGAAAATCATCCTTCTGTATTGCATGGTTATTGTGCAACTATAGTGATTGTCCCTTGAGATTTTAGAGAAATAGACCAAAAGGGCACAGTAGAAACTCCAGAAACAGATTATCAGGTATATGGACATGTTGTTTATAGGAAGTGTTACAAACCAGTAGGGGAAAAGAAGAACTGTTCAATACATAATAGCCTTGAGACATTTTATTATTCCTATGTTAAAAAAAAGTCACTATTTTACATCATACTCAAAAACACAGAAATATGAAAGACAATATGGGAAAATACCTTAAAGAACTTGGATTAGGAAAAAATTTCTTTAGAATGATTTCTTAAACAAAAAACACAAGCCCTAAAAGAAAAGATTAATAAAATTGACAACTTTAAAATTTAAAACCTGTATATAACAATATATAAATAAAAAGATATATTACAGAGAGAGCATATTTACAAACCATATAAAAATTATTTGTATTCAGAATAAAGAGCTCATTCAAATGAATAAGAAAAAGACAAAAAACCTAGTCATAAAATGGGCAAAGGTTATATACAGCCAGTTCACAACAGGTAACTCTAAATGGCCAATAAGCATGTTAGTAGCAATGCTCAACCTCATTAATAATTAAAATGCTAATTAAAGTAAGGATATTAATTTATTCCATTCAGATTAACATATATTTTTAAAGCCTAATTTTTTTTTCAAGTTTTAGTGAGAACTTGTAGCATCAGGAACTCTCAAATATGATAGGAATGTACAATTAAGTTCTGTCTTTGGAGATCAATCCAATAATATGTAGCAAAGTTAATACCTGTATCCTATGGACTAGCAAGTCCATTCTATATACCTTAAAGAAACTCTTGCAGGTATACAAAGACATACATACAAGAATGCTCAAACGGCATCAACAGGAGAATGGATAAATAAATTATGTTGTATTTGTACAGTGAAATATTATACAGTCACGAAAAATGACTGATTAGAGCAACATGTATCAGTATGGATAAATCTCAAAAACAATTCTGAATGTATGAAGTGAGATACAGAAGTATATGCATAACTTATTATAAGTCCCTATATTTTTATATGGATTAAATACTTTATAATTTTTATAGGCAAGGAAACAGAATAAAGACTTTCATTATGAGTACCAGTAAACAGACAATTGGTATCCCTTTTCAGTGTGCCCCATGGCAGCTATATTAGGCATAGGGTTAACTCAAAGTCCACAATGGGTCTTATGTTAACCAAAATTTCTTGAGAGGGCATTTATATTTACACGTGGTTATCCATTAAAAAAAAAAAAAAAAGGTTCGAGTCTGACAACATTAAAAGCAAGCAAGTAGGGCTTCCCTGGTGGCGCAGTGGTTGAGAATCTACCTGCCAATGCAGGGGACACGGGTTCGAGCCCTGGTCTGGGAAGATCCCACATGCCGTTGAGCAGCTGGGCCCGTGAGCCACAATCACTGAGCCTGCGCGTCTGGAGCCTGTGCTCCGCAACAAGAGAGGCCGAGATAGTGAGAGGCCCATGCACCGCGATGAAGAGTGGCCCCCGCTTGCCACTACTAGAGAAAGCCCTCGCACAGAAACGAAGACCCAACACAGCCATAAATAAAATAAATAAAAATGAAACTTTAAAAAAAAAAAAGCAACCAAGTAATGCAGAAGCCTCAGTAACATCCCTTTAAATTTGCACAGTGAATCACAGTATCTCCTGGCACATCTAAACTGTTAGAGGCTGCATCTAGAAGTGTTAAAGAAAAAGCAAAAGAAAGGAAAAGAAGATAATCAGCTGGACTAACTGGAGAAGGCTAACTATATGTGAGTAGGGTTGCAAGATTTAGCAAATAAAAATACTGGGTGCTTAGTTAAGATTGAATTTCAGATAAACAACAAATAATTTTCTAGTATAAGTATATTCTAACATAAAGACACTCTCATAACTCAGAAATTCACTCTGAGCATGGGAACCAGATCCCACATGCCACAACTAAGAGCCCGGGTGCTACAACTAAGACCCAGTGCAGCCAAATAAACAAATAAATTTTTTTTAAGAAAACAATTTAACAATTATGAATGCTCAATACAACAGTCCCTTTACCAGGTATTGGGGCTATAAAGGTGAATAAAAAATGATCTCTTGTTCCAGAAAAGCTCATTTTTTGTGTGTGGAAGATAGTTACAAACCATATAAGCAAACAATCACAGCACAACCTGGAAAGTTCTGTAACTGAGCTGTGTATGAAAGATGTAGTCAACCACCTGATCAGAGATCATCAGCGGACCTACAATTCCTTTTTTGTCAAATGCCAGATGCCTTAGCCTTCCATTTAAGGACCTCCATGATCTAGCCTGGAGATGTCTTTGTAGCTTTATATTTTACCCCTCCCTCTGCATACGTACTTTACTCTCACATTTCCTTGAACGTATCATGTCCTTCAGGATTACATGCTTTAGGTCACACTGTTCCCGCCAGGCTTTTTCCTTATCCACTCTCCAAAATCCAATACAACCTTTGAGGTCTAATGCAAAATAAACTTCCTTCCCAAATTTTCACCCATTCCCCTCAGTCAGAATTAGTTTCTCCCTCCTCTATTCTACCAAGAAAGTTTACTTAGACCACTGTTAGGGAACCTAAACTCAGTGGCTTTAAACAGTAATTACCCGTCTGTCACCTGCAGTAGACGGGAACACAATTTATTCATTTTTGCATCACCCCTACACATAACATATGGTACATGTTCAGTAAATGCTTGTGCTGCCTTTCCAAATGGAACTAGGCTATTATTTCTATAATGCAAATAAACAATCATGATGACAAAATCCCATCTCAGGCATGTGCCTGAGGATAAGGTTTTGAATCCAGTTGAGACATGAAAACTTGACACATATTTTTTGAATTAAGTGACCCAAAATTGGCAATACAACATAGCCCAGATGAAAAGATAACTAGGATATATTGTGAAACAAAAAAAGTTGCACAACAATATGTAAAATATAATCTTGATTTTATAAAAAATACCATGTTATTATTATTAATGTTAGGCTATGTATAGAAAAAATGCGAAAAATATATGCTAAACTATTATTGCTTAGAGTGGAATTATGGAAAATTTATCTTTTCTAAATTATGGACTTCTGCAGTATTTAAATGTTTTACAATGAGCAGGTGTTAGTTTTACAAACAGAAAAGCAATAAAATTTTTATTAATCTACATTAACTAACCCAAAGAGTCTTGAGTCATGGAGTCTTTTGCCCACTATTGTTTTCAGGTTAAAATTTTTACTTTTGCCTAGCATAAAAAATAAGACTTTCCCGAAGGTAAATGACTGGCAGTAAATCTATTGTTAAAGTAAATAAACCCAAACACTTCCCATGCCTTTCTTCTCTTTTGTATTGGAGTCCCCAAGAAAACAGCAACCTGAAATCAGGACATTAGGACTCATATAAAACGCAAAAATAGTCAACCAAAATTATTTCCTGTTTTTTTTTTTTTTTTTCCCTGTCCTTATTAGTCTGACAAACTTACGTATTTCTTTTTGGTCTAATCCTCTTCGATGTTAGTTGAAAAAAATTTTTTCTCTCATACTAACATAATGAGTCAAGTGGAAACCAGTCAAGTGCAGTACTGATTTAGCAGAGGGTTAAGGGAAGCACTTCAGTATTTTCCTGCCTCCTTTGGGAAGGTTAAGGAGAACTTAATTCAACCTGAAGTGGTGTAAATATCCTGAGATGAAGCCCCTTTAACAGAATTGATGGAAGGGAGCTAGCCGCTGTCTCAAAGCGGAAGTCCATCTTCTATGAACCAGTTTACAGCAGTTTGGTGCAGAGGGCAGAGGCACAAGCCTGGGGGAGTGGGAAGCCTAACAGGCTTCTTGAGCTGGTAAGGAAATTGAAAAGCCCCAGAACTATCATTCATCAAATGTTCTTTTCAATACTTAAGGTACTGCTGAGAAAGTAAAAAAAGAAGCATATCTCATCGGGAAATGTCCTTGAATGTTCAGTGTTTAATTTTATTTTGGGAGCCTCTTGATCTTGGGACAGCTGTGAAGAGTTTCCCTTTTCTAGCGTCCTGGGAGGGAACTGAATGATAGGTGAACTCAAACCAGAACTGAGATGAGCAGCAATCTCCATCCTGTTTAGGATTAGGGAGAATCAACATTACAAAGATACAGTTCCTTTCAACAAATGCCAGGGAATAAACAAAATAGAGATGTGGGACTTTCAACTTTGTTTTAGAGATGTTATAGAATCGCTAGGTAATTTTAGTTCTCACCAGCGTGATGCCTTCATTGAGTATTCCTTGTATTTAAAGTTCCCTTCTTTTATTCATGTATTCATCCGTCTATTCAATGAATATGTATTCAACGCTCACTATGTCCAAAGCATTGCTAAGTACTCATGATACCATTTCACAGGTGCTTAACACCCAAGGACTCTAATAATAAGTTTCTGCTTCTACTCACGTAAGAGGGAAAAATGGACATTACTTCTCCTTACGTGCATCCTGGCTGCCAGCTCTCATTTCTGTGTGCATTGGGCCTGGCTCTTAAAAGCATTCATTTAATAAGTTACCTTTAATCTGCATAAACTGATTAAGTGGTGGTTAGTAATATATGTGAACTAAGAGTCAATAAGTTTTGAATCGCACTTTCAGGCCCTCTCATAGAGAAAAAACAAATTTAATTTAATGCAGTAGTTCATAAACTTTACATTAGAACCACTTGGAAGGTTCTTTAAAATCCTCTTGCCCAGGCTGCATCCATACTACATAAATCATAATCTCTGGGAAAGAGACCAAGCATCAGTGTTTTTTTTTTTTACAACTCTCCAAGTAATTCCAATGTGCAGTCAAGGTTGAGAACCAATTGTTTAATGAAACTTGGGACAACTATGTCTTTGCATTCTGGGATTTATTTTTCCTTATTCCCTAGGTTTTTCATTTGTGGGGTTTTGGTTGTTGTTTTGATTGTTTGCCATATTGCTGACAGCTAGGATGCTGGAAATTTCAGTTCGTGATACTGAGGTGCTGTTTTTTTTAAGATCATAGAGATTTAAATATGATTATTAGAACTTAGAATAGTACGGCCATTCCAGGATAGCCAATGCCACGTGTCAAAACCCATATTTCTCCAACTAAGGGTAGAATGCTCAGAGACTGTATGAGGGAATTTCCAAAGCACTTGCAGAAATTCAAGTCTCTGAGCACTTGCCAGTTGATAGAAGTGCAACTCTACCATATACAGAAAAAAAAGCTAGCCACCCTCGGAGGGTCCCTTCCTTCATCGTTTCCTCCCTTTCTTTTCCTGAGCCCTCTTGCAACCCTAGAAAGGAAACAGAAAGAGCAGAAGCAGACATAATTGTTAAATGTTTATATTTTAAATATTATTTAGAATATGTGGGGGAAGAAGTTTAAAAAATTTTAAGAGGCTAATTCTCCCTTTTACGAACCTAGATTTATTTCTTAAGGTCTTTATTTTTAATATTCAAATTTTTATACTTAAACCAAGCATTACAGCCAAACTATACATTAGGCCAAAAATGACTTAATGCAACCAACGCAGTTTTACAGATGAAAGTGAGAGAGGGGTACATTTGATTTTACAAAAAGTTATCAGTTGGACAAAAGGAGAAATCAACACTGGCAGCAGCAGAGGTATATATAAAAATATGGAAACTCCAGTTTAAAAAATCACATAAAATATTGTTTGCACACATGCTGACCATTGTTATAACTCTATCTCAATTTTCACCATTAAGCAACCAAGCTTATGGTTCTCAGAATATTTCAGCACTTCATTCGAATTTTTTAAATTATGAATTATTTTGCAAAATACAAATAATAAAACAAAAATTCATTCACCTACCATCTAGCTCAAGAAATAAAACATTACAACTACAATTAAGTCCCTCTATCTACCCACCCCAGATCCTATTTACCCTCCCCTCCTTCTTAGAAGGAAAATTTCTATATTAAATTTGAGGTTTGTAATTTTCATTAATATTGTTGTATTTTTATTGTCTGTTTAGACCATAAATAATATAATATTGGTTTGCATGTTTTAGGCTGTATAAATGGAATCATATACTATGCATGCTTGTACAACCTGCTTTTTATCTTTCAATGTAATGTTTCTGAGATTCACCTAAGTTGATGTGTGTACTTTTATTGATTTTTGCTTCTGTAGTATATTTTGTTGTATGAATTATATCAATATTTCATATTTGTAATGGTTTCTGTTGTCATCCATTTGTGCTTTTACCTTTTACACTTTCCAAATTTTCACTCTAACAATATTGCCATGCACATTTTCACGCTTATGTGGTTGAGTGTTACTAATATATATACTCAGGACTGGAATTACTCGTCCATAGAAAATATATAATTTCAACTCCACTAGATATTGTTAAATTGATCTACAAGTAGTTATCCCATAAATGTATACTCCCACAAGCACTGGATGAGAGTTCCTAATTTTAATTTTCTGGCAGTGCTCTAAAATTATCTTTAGCAAAGCCTAGCCACCAAATCACTTAAATGAGAATCATAATAAATGGTATTCTTATGATATAAAATGTCACTTGATGCTCCATTGCTAAAGAAGGATCTTACAGTCTCTGAGCCTTCTAAGAAAAAATAACTTGGGTAGGTATTATTGGAATGTAGATTTTTTTTAATCCCAAAAACATTTTATAAATAAGTAGGATGTAAATTTAATGACAGTAGTCGGGTCCATAGGGGTAACATTTATAGAATAGTTTTGGTGATTGATTATAACTAAGGCAAGTAGGTAAAGGATTAAAAATATGCATTCTGTGTATTAGTCATTAAATTTAATGGTCAGAATAAACTCCACAAAATGCAAATACTTTTGTAAAAACCAGAGAAGAAAGGGATAAAACTGCTCATGAGTGAAAGTGAAAGAATTGTCTGGTTTGTGTTGAATGGGTTTCAAGTCAGATGGGCATCTACCCAGACTCTGAAAATTAAAAGTTTAATAGCAGGTTTAATTCTTTTTGATTAAAATTGATGGTATTTCTGAAGGCTGGAAACTGTATATGTAAGTCACAGCACAAAACCAGACCTCAGGTTCATGAGGGAATAAAACAGATCCCTTTGTTTTTTCAGTCTCTCATTCAAAAAAATTATATTAGTGGAGAACCTTCTATGTATTTTTTCTTTGTGCAGGCACAGTGAGATCTCTGTGCATACAGAAATTGATTTTAGTAAGCACAAACAATGTTATTTTCTTGCATACAGATGTCTATTATGTTATCTCTGTGTCCTGAGGTATCTCCTTATTAGAGGGTTGATGTTGCTATTAGCTGACTGAGGGAGAGAAACAGGATGAAAAACCCCAGAAACCCAAGAACACAACCACATAGGGATTTGAGGAAGCCAGCATCCAAAATGGCCTCCAGTGATTCTTGCCTTCTGGTATTCACACTTTATGTAGTCCCCTCCCATATCAAATAGTAATAGACTGACATGAGTGACAAATAATATATTGAGAATAAAAGTGTGTGACACCTGAGGCTAAGACATGAAAGACATTGCAACTTCAGCTTGCTGTCTTGGATCACTTGCTCTGCTGGAAGCCAGCAGTCATTTTGTGAAAACACTTATTCAGCCATACAGAAAAACCTACATAGCAGGGAACTGAGTCCTCCTGTCACCATCCAGCCCCTACCAGCTAGCCACCTGCATGGACCACCAGCTCCTTTGCAGATGACTGCAGCCCTGAATGACATCTTAATTACAACCTCATGAGAGTCTGTGAGCCAGAATCACTCATTTCACCTGGCCGTGAGTTCCTGATCCATGGAAACTATGCGAGATAAATGTTTATTGTTGCTTGAGGCTGTTACATTTTGGGGTAGTTTGTGATGCAGCAATAGATGACTAATACAAGGTTGGAAAGAGAAAATAAGACCAACTTTCCTTCTTCCTTTCTCCAAAACTGTAATAAATGTTTCTCTTTACTTTTTCTATTTAAAGGACTTTAATAGTCTCCAAGAGAGAAAAACATCTAAGACACTTGCCTCAGGAAAACCCTGTACAGTAAAAAGAAAACTGTATCACCCAAAATGAGTTTATTCGTTTATTTATTCAACAAATACTGAGGGAGGAACCAAGATGGCAGAGTAGAAGGACTTGCTCTCACTCCCTCTTGTGAGAGCACCAGAATCACGACTAGCTGCTGGACAATCATCGACAGGAAGACACTGGAACTCACCAAAAAAGATACCCCACATCCAGAGAAAAAGGAGAAGCCACAAAGAGATGGTAGGAGGGGCGCAATCACAGTAAAATCAAATCCCATAACTGGTGGGTGGGTGACTCACAGACTGGTGAATACTTATACCACAGAAGTCCACCCACTGGAGTGAAGGTTCTGAGCCCCACGTCAGGCTTCCCAACCTGGGGGTCCGGCAATGGGAGGACGAATTCCTAGAGAATCAGACTTTGAAGACTAGTGGGAACTGATTGCAGGACTTCGACAGGACTGGGGGAAACAGAGACTCCACTCTTGGAGGGCACACACAAAGTAGTGTGCGCATCGGGACCCAGGGGAAGGAGCAGTGACCCCATAGGAGACTGAACCAGACCTACCTGCTAGTGTTGGAGGGTTTCCTGCAGAGGCGGGGGGTGGGGGGCTGTGGCTCATGGTGGGGAAAAGGACACTGGCAGCAGAAGTTCTGGGAAGTACTCCTTGGCATGAGCCCTCCCAGAGTCTGTCATTAGCCCCAACAAAGAGCCCGGGTAGGCTCCAGTGTTGGGTTGCCTCAGGCCAAACAACCAACAGGGAGGGAACCCAGCCCCACCCATCAACAGTCAACTGGATTAAAGTTTTACTGAGCTCTGCCCACTAGAGCAACAGTCAGCTCTACCCACCACCAGTTCCTCCCATCAAGCTCTTAGATAGCCTCATCCACCAGAGGGCAGACAGCAGAAGCAAGAAGAACTACAATCCTGCAGCCTGTGGAACAAAAACCGCATTCACAGAAAGACAGACAAGATGAAAAGGCAGAAGGCTATATACCAGATGAAGGAACAAGATAAAACCCCAGAAAAACAACTAAATAAAGTGGAGATAGGCAACCTTCCAGAAAAAGAATTCAGAATAATGATAGTGAAGATGATCCAGGACCCCGGAAAAAGAATGGAGGCAAAGATCGAGAAGATGCAAGAAATGTTTAACAAAGACCTAGAAGAATTAAAGAACAAACAAACAGAGATGAACAATACAATAACTGAAATGAAAACTACACTAGAAGGAATCAATAGCAGAATAACTGAGGCAGAAGAATGGATAAGTGACCTGGAAGACAGAATGGTGGAATTCACTGCTGCGGAACAGACTAAAGAAAAAAGAATGAAAAGAGATGAAGACAGCCTAAGAGACCTCTGGGACAACATTAAATGCAACAACACTCACATTATAGGGGTCCCAGAAGGAGAAGAGAGAGAGAAAGGACCGGAGAAAATATTTGAAGAGATTATAGTTGAAAACTTCCCTAACATGGGAAAGGAAATAGCCACCCAAGTCCAGGAAGCGCAGAGAGTCCCATACAAGATAAACCCAAGGAGAAACACGCAGAGACACACAGTAATCAAATTGGCAAAAATTAAAGACAAAGAAAAATTATTGAAAGCAGCAAGGGAAAAATGACAAATAACATACAAGGGAACTCCCATAAGGTTAACAACTGATTTCTCAGCAGAAACTCTACAAGCCAGAAATGAGTGGCATGATATACTTAAAGTGATGAAAGGGAAGAACCTGCAACCAAGATTACTCTACCCAGCAAGGATCTCATTCAGATTCAACGGAGAAATCAAAAGCTTTACAGACAAGCAAAAGCTAAGAGAATTCAGCACCACCAAGCCAGCTTGACAACAAATGCTAAAGGAACTTCTCTAGCAAGGAAACACAAGAGAAGAAAAGGACCTACAAAAACAAACCCAAGGGCTTCCCTGGTGGCGCAGTGGTTGAGAGTCTGCCTGCCGATGCAGGGGACACAGGTTCGAGCCCTGGTCTGGGAAGATCCCACATGCCGCAGAGCAACTAGGCCCGTGAGCCACAGTTACTGAGCCTGCGCGTCTGGAGCCTGTGCTCCGCAACAAGAGAGGCCGCGATAATGAGAGGCCCACGCACCGCGATGAAGAGTGACCCCCACTTGCCACAACTGGAGAAAGCCCTCGCACAGAAGTGAAGACCCAACACAGCCATAAATAAATAAATAAATAAATAAAATAAACCCAAAAGTTTAAAAAAAAAAACAAACCCAAAACAATTAAGAAAATGGTCATAGGAACATGCATATTGATAATTACCTTAAATGTGAATGGATTAAATGCTCCAACAAAAAGACACAGGCTTGCTGAATGGATACAAAAACAAGACCCATATATACGCTGTCTACAAGAGACCCACTTCAGACCTAGGGACACATACAGACTGAAAGTGAGGGGATGGAAAAAGTTATTCCATGCAAATGGAAATCAAAAGAAAGCTGGAGTAGCAATACTCATATCAGATAAAATAGACTTTAAAATAAAGAATGTTACAAGAGACAAGGAAGGACACTACATGATGATGAAGGGATCAATCCAAGAAGAAGATATAACAATTATAAATATATATGCACCCAACACAGGAGCACCTCAATACATAAGGCAACTGCTAACAACTATAAAGAAGGAAATCGAAAGTAGCACAATAATAGTGGGGGACTTTAACACCTCATTTACACCAGTGGGCAGATCATCCAAAATGAAAATAAATAAGGAAACAGAAGCTTTAAATGACAGAATAGACCAGATAGATTTAATTGATATTTATAGGAAAATAAATCCAAAATCCATTCCATCCAAAAAAAGCAGATTACACTTTCTTCTCAAGTGCGCACGGAACATTCTCCAGGATAGACCACATCTTGGGTCACAAATCAAGCCTCAGTAAATTTAAGAAAATTGAAACCATATCAAGCATCTTTTCTGACCACAATGCTATGAGATTAGAAATGAATTACAGGGAAAAGAACATAAAAAACACAAACACATGAGGCTAAATAATACATTACTAAACAACCAAGAGATCACTGAAGATTTCAAAGAGGAGATCAAAAAATACCTAGAGACAAATAACAATGAAAACACGATGATCCAAAACCTATGGGATGCAGCAAAAGCAGTTCTAAGAGGGAAGTTTATAGCTATAAAAGCCTACCTCAAGCAACAAGAAAAAACTCAAGTAAACAATCTAAACTTACACCTAAAGAAACTAGAGAAAGAAGAACAAACAAAACCCAAAGTTAGCAGAAGGAAAGAAATCATAAAGATCAGAGCAGAAATAAATGAAATAGAAACAAAGAAAACAATAGCAAAGATCAATAAAACTAAAAGCTGGTTCTTTGAGAAGATAAACAAAATTGATAAACCATTAGCCAGACTCATCAAGAAAAAGAGGGAGAGGACTCAAATCAATAAAATTAGAAATGAAAAAGGAGAAGTTACAACAGACACCTCAGAAATACAAAGCATCCTAAGAGACTACTACAAGTAACTCTATGCCAATAAAATGGACAACCTGGAAGAAATGGACAAATTCTTAGAAAGGTATAACCTTCCAAGACTGAACCAGGAAGAAACAGAAAATATGAACAGACCAATCACAAGTAATGAAATTGAAACTGTGATTAAAAATCTTCCAACAAACAAAAGTCCAGGACCAGATGGCTTCAGAGATGAATTCTATCAAACATTTAGAGAAGATCTAACACCCATCCTTCTCAAACTCTTCCAAAAATTTGCAGAGGAAGGAACACTCCCAAACTCATTCTACGAGGCCACCATCACCCTGATACCAAAACCAGACAAACATACTACAAAAAAAGACAATTACAAATCAATATCACTGATGAATATAGATGCAAAAATCCTCAACGAAATATGAGCTAACAGAATCCAACAAAACATTAAAAGGATCATACACCTTGATCAAGTGGGATTTATCCCAGGGATGCAAGGATTCTTCAATATATGCTAATCAATCAATGTGATACACCATATTAAATTGAAGAATAAAAACCATATGATCATCTCAATAGATGCAGAAAAAGCTTTTGACAAAATTCAACACCCATTTATGATAAAAACTCTCCAGAAAGTGGGCATAGAGGCAACCTACCTCAACATAATAAAGGCCATATATGACAAACCTACAGCAAACATCATTCTCAATGGTGAAAAACTGAAGGCATTTCGTCTAAGATCAGGAACGAGACAAGGATGTCCACTCTCACCACTATTATTCAACATAGTTTTGGAAGTCCTAGCCACGACAATCAGAGAAGAAAAAGAAATAAAAGCTATGCAAATCGGAAAAGAAGAAGGAAAACTGTCACTGTTTGCAGATCACATGATACTATACATAGAGAATCCTAAAGATGCTACCAGAAAACTACTAGAGCTAATCAATGAATTTGGTAAAGTTGCAGGATACAAAATTAATGCACAGAAATCTCTTGCATTCCTATACACTAATGATGAAAAATCTGAAAGAGAAATTATGGAAACACTCCCATTTACCATTGCAACAAAAAGAATAAAATACCTAGGAATAAACCTACCTAGGGAGACAAAAGACCTGTATGCAGAAAACTATAAGACACTGATGAAAGCAATTAAAGATGATACCAACTGATGGAGAGATATACCATGTTCTTGGATTGGAAGAATCAATATTGTGAAAATGACTATACTACCCAAAGCATTCTACAGATTCAATGCAATCCCTATCAAATTACCAATGGCAGTTTTTACGGAACTAGAAGAAATCATCTTAAAATTTGTATGGAGACACAAAAGACCGCGAATAGCAAAAGAAGTCTTGAGGGAAAAAAACGGAACTGGAGGAATCCGACTCCCTGACTTCAAACGATACTACAAAGCTACAGTAATGAAGACAATATGGTACTGGCACAAAAACAGAAACATAGATCAACGGAACAAGATAGAAAGCCCAGAGATAAACCCACGCACCTATGGTCAACTAATCTATGACAAAGGAGGCAAAGATATACAATGGAGAAAAGACAGTCTCTTCAATAAGTGGTGCTGGGAAAACTGGACAGCTACATGTAAAAGAATGAAATTAGAACACTCTCTAACACCATACACAAAAATAAACTCAAAATGGATTCACAACCTAAATGTAAGACCAGACACTATAAAACTCTTAGAGGAAAACATAGGAAGAACACTCTTTGACATAAATCACAGCAAGATCGTTTTTGATCCACCTCCTAGAGTAATGGAAATAAAAACAAAAATAAACAAATGGGACCTAATGAAACTTCAAAGCTTTTGCACAGCAAAGGAAACCATAAACAAGATGAAAAGACAACCCTCTGAATGGGAGAAAATATGTTCAAATGAATCAACGGACAAAGGATTAATCTCCAAAATATATAAACAGCTCATGCAGCTCAATATTAAAAAAACAAACAACCCAATCCAAAAATGGGCAGAAGACCTAAATAGACCTTTCTCCAAAGAAGACATACAGATGGCCAAGAAGCACATGAAAAGATGCTCAACATCACTAATTATTAGAGAAATGCAAATCAAAACTACAATGAGGTATCACCTCACACCAGTTAGAATGGGCATCATCAGAAAATCTACAAACAACAAATGCTGGAGAGGGTGTGGAGTAAAGGGAACCGCCTTGCACTGTTGGTGGGAATGTAAATTGATACAGCCACTATGGAGAACAGTATGGAGGTTCCTTAAAAAACTAAAAATAGAATTACCATATGACCCAGCAATCCCACTACTGGGCATATACCCAGAGAAAACCATAATTCAAAAAGACACATGCACCCCAATGTTCATTGCAGCTCTATTTACAATAGCCCGGTCATGGAAGCAACCTAAATGCCCATCGACAGACTAATGGATAAAGAAGTTGTGGTACATATATACAATGGAATATTACTCAGCCATAAAAAGGAACGAAACTGAGTCATTTGTTGAGACGTGGATGGCTCTAGAGACTGTCATACAGAGTGAAGTAAGTCAGAAAGAGAAAAACAAATATCGTATATTAACGCACGTATGTGGAACCTAGAAAAATGGTACAGATGAACCGGTTTGCAGGGCAGAAGTAGAGACACAGATGTAGAGAACAAACATATGGACACCAAGTGGGGAAAACCGTGGTGGGGTGGGGATGGTGGTGTGCTGAATTGGGTGATTGGGATTGAAATGTATACACTGATGTGTATAAAATTGATGACTAATAAGAACCTGCAGTATAAAAAAACAAACAATAAAAAACAACTAATACTAAACTTTCTTTGGGTTATTTGTATGGAAATATGTTAATATAAATGTTTCAGACATTACATGAAATTTCTAAAAATCTTTTTTTTTTTTTTTTTAAGAGGAAAAGTAGAATTTATTTTCCAAGACATGTATTTTTAAACTTGTGCATATGTCATGCTAAATAAATATTCAGAGAAAAAAAATAAACACAATTATTTACATATATATAAATTAGTAATCTTATGAAATTCCAAATTGTATACTGATTTTCATTCAAAATAGTGCTATCAACCAAACCACAAACTCTAAACCCTTCCTATTAAGTCTATTGATTTGTTATCAGAACCAAATATATTCAATTTGCTTTACTTTCAACATTCCGTAGGTATAGATTTGTTATTCTTTCCTATGTAGTTAATCAGCAAAAAATTCATAATCATTTCTCCTTTTCAAAATTAGATGTGATTAATTTGAATGTTATTTCAGTATATGTGTATATCTGTTTTTGTTGTTGGAGGGAATCTAAAAAAAAAGATGATGAGCATTTTCTAGGGTCTAGAAAGCTGAATCAAGGGCAACGCTCTATTGCTCTTCTGACAAAAAGATACAATTTTTCACTTTTAAACTGCTCTGATTTTCAACTGTTACATTTTAAAAAGTCAATTGAAGTGTTAATTAGGGGTTGGTGCTGCTAAAGGAGAAGCTGTGGAATCTCTCTGCTAGACTTCCATATCTTATCCCGACTTTAATCCCTAATTATAAGGTTTTCCTGAATACATGTTGAAATGTGTTTTAAGCATAGATTCATATAAATGAATCTAAAAATCTTATATGTTCTGGTATAATGTTATAAGTCATAATTCTAGTTATTACTTTAAAATATATATCTCAGAAATAACTAAGTTTCCTTGTCAATTGCATTATTATGAACTTTCATCAAATCTTTAACCGTGGTCATTTTTAAGTCTTTTGTCATTTACAGACAGTTCTGGGTGTACTCTGATGCTTTCGTAAAAATGTTCCTATAAAGGGGTTTCATCTTCAAGGAATCCATGGAAAAGACTTTGACAAGTACAGGTTTCTGGTAACTGACTGTACTGCTGAACTGAATGAATAAGCATTTTCAGAACTCTAATGGAAAACTGATGAATTCATAAAAGTGCTAACAAAAGATCAAGATGAAAAAAAAAATTAATTACATGGGACTGAGTGAACTGATGAGGATGATTATAATTTTTGTGACTTTCTGTTTGAATAAAAAAAAAAAATCCCACAAGGACTCAGAGGCAAAAAATATACAAATCAGTTTTCACTGCAAAGTAACGGAGCTGTTACAGTGGAGGATTACTGGACTGAATGTTGATATTATGACATAGTATGAGTGTGTTTCGTGTTTGGTAATTGCAATCACTGCTGCTTTTGTTGTGGTCATCCATTTACAATGCTTGGTGTCGGTCTATTTATCTCTTGTAAAAATAAAATACAGTGTGTGTGTGTAAAAAAAAAAAAACAAATACTTATTGAGCATAATACTATATATGTCAGACACTATGCTAAGTTAGAGAACTACAACACTAAACAAGAGAGCCATGAATGCTGCCTCATGGAATTTACATTATAATAGGTAAAATGCACAGTAATCAAGTAAATAAATAACTCAAATTCTTTTAAGTGCCATGAGTCCATCAAATGAAGTGTTGCAATGTGGAATGGGGGAAATAAAATACTTTAGATAGTGTGATAGGTAAGGCCTCTCTGCGGAGATGACATCTAACACTTAAAGGACAGGAAAAAATAGTCACTGAAAGAAAGCTGGGAAGGTCAATCCAGGAAGACAGAATAGCATACCCAAAGGTCCTGAGGTACAGAGACATAATGAATGAACTGAAAAGCCAGAATGACCACAGTCCAATGTGTGAGGAGGAGAGTAACATGAGGTAAGGTAGGAGCTCATCCATTTTTCTTCAACTATGAAAATAATTCCACTCACACACAAGGCCTGCTTTAGATGGTCCCTCTCCTTCACACCTAAAGAAATATAAACTGAGGTAAGACATGGGACCAAAGCACACATCAAACTTGAGCACTCAGACTTCCCACTCCTCCAAGCCCCAACCAAAGGTCTTTGTCCCTCTGCCAGGATATCTTGGATTTCTAGACTTGCAATATCAATGCACGTCCCTATAGAAGGTCTCCATACCCCTATGAAAGTGGAGTCCAGTCTTAATGCTGGAGAAATGTACAGGAATATGTATACAGCTCAAAAGACTAAATGTGAGGGGAAACCTAAGGCATGCTGGATTTAACAATTATTGGAGACATAAAAAGTTTAGTTGGAAAGTTCCTGGCACTTCTCAGGGGATTGTGTGACAGCTTTGGAGTTTGAAGATCAATTTTCCTGAGTGTTCAGACTTAAAATTCTGTCTCTCTGTAAGACCTTTCAGACTCTGTTTGCTGAAGAAAGAGGCTGTGAAATGTAAAGGCTGGAAGTCACATTGTAGCACTGCTTGCTGGCCAGGTGCTGAGGGGCCTCATGCTATTTATCTAGCCACATAGTAATGCCCTTTCCAATCCCAAATTCATTCTCATCTCTAGAAGATTATTGAAATGGGACTTGGGAGATATACAGTCTATTTCAACAAACAGCAATCTAATTCTTCCTTTACACATTCCAGGGAAGGATTAAAAAAAAATCACCTTTCCAGCTGGTACACAAGCTGCAGTGCACTGAAGCTTACAAGCATCCTAACTGCCAAAAGGACGCTGGGGGGATTTTAATATATACAGTGCGGATGTGTCAGAAGACGCATCTTATGAGGAGTTTAACCTGTTCATTTGAAAGAGTGCAGCAGGAACGGTCCCATGGGGCTCACCTCCAGGGCGGGCGACGCTTTTACTCTAAAGAATCTCACTTGATGAGAATCAATACGTGCGTGCTTGGTCTTGACTACAAATAGTTCATTACAAACTGAGAAAGAAGCCGGCAGCTCCATTTTGCCTTCTTCCCAGCTTTCCTGGTCCTAACTTCCCCCATGTCAGAAAAGCCCACAATTATTTGACATACAAGAATGTATGAGGTAATTAAAAAGCCAGAAATCTCACGTTGAAATTTCTAATTACAGGGGAACAGGTGTCTGGCATTTTTCAGATCCCGGTGCCGGTTTACAGTGGGACCAGCATGCCCTTTGTGCTGTCCTCGCTTCTAGAACTGCTCCAAATGCGTGGGCTGAGGCTGCCAGCCCCTAGAGAATGCTTAACGTGCCACAGTGTGGCCTCCTGGAGATACGGATACTCTCCTGGACACGAATGAGAAAACCTTGACCAGGATGAGAAGTAGCAAATGCGCTGTCAGCCACGGGCTATTCCTGTCCCTGCAGTTGCTGCCCACCCTCCAAATGGAGACAGCCACACACATGCCACCTGACGCCCCTAAAACACACCTGAAAACAGGGTCCCTCAGTCCCTCTGATTCCATCTACTGTCACTCACTTTACTTTGGAGGGCAGTATTACTTCTTTTCCTTATTGAGCCTTTTATTAAGTTATAACATACATTTGGGACAGTGCAAAAATCTTAAGTGTACAGGTTGACGAATAACCACAAAGTGAACATAGTCATGTAACCACTGGCCTCTTTACTCATCATCACTACCCCACTCTCAGAGTTAACCACCACCCTATCTTCTAATGCCATCAGTTACTTTCACTTGGCTTTGAACTTTATATAAATGGAATCATATTATACATACTGTTTTTTAATCTGGGTTCTTTAACTCAACACTATGTGAGACTGATCTGCGTTATTATACGTACCTGTAGTTTGTTCCTTCTTATTGCTGTGTAATGTTATCATTATATGAATATACCGCACTTTACTTATCCTTCCTACTGTTGATGGACATCTGAATTGTTTTCAGCTTTGTGCTATTTTGATAATGTTGCTAAGAATGTTTACGCACATATGTAGACATTGTTGTAAGGCATGTGCATAGGAGTAGAACTACTGGCTTTTAAGGTATGCACATAATTAGAATTTCTTCTTAACATTTTTGCCCTGGAAGATACTTTGCACTTTATTTCCCAGAAACACATCAACTCTCAAATGCCTCCTCTTTGGCCAGTTTGTTCTTGGAGCTATGCTCAATATTACAGAATGGTAGTGAGCTAACAGACAGTCCTTGTCCTTGGGCATCTGTGCTCTCAGCTGTCCTTCTCAGGAGATAACCGCGAGGCATTTCTGACCAGGAGTCGTCTGATCAGTGAGTGTTCTCCTGCTGCCACAGCCCCTTTGCTTGAGGTAGCATCCATACCATGTGTCCTTCCATGACCTTACCCTCTGGGATTTTCTGTCCCTTTCATACTCCCCTCTTACTGAAATCACATACTACAGTATCAGAATTACACAATGAAGCAAGCTCTGAGCAATTTTAATCGCTATAAATGTCCTTCCTTAAGAAACATTACACCCTACCTCCAAGGGAAGCAGCATGCTAACCATGTAAAGAATCACGCTGACTCTGTTTCCACATGGCTCACCATCTCCCTCTGAAGACAGGATTCCTAAGCACTGACCCCAGCTTGCCCTGGACGGGGCATGACCTCTAAGAAGGTAACTCTAAGAGCAGGAGAAAAAAACACCAGCTTCTACTTACACAAGGGTGGGATTTACTGACTATTAAATAAATAACACTGGTTAAAAACTTACTGTAAATATCAAAAAAAAAAAATCTTTATTATCCACCCCTAATCCCTTAGCAAACTTGCACTTAAATACCTATTTACTCTTAAGAAGAAACAGTTTACAACATCTCAGAACACTTTTAGAGTATCTCATAATCCCCAGTTGGTAAATTATTCATTTTTAACAGAAAATCTCTTCACTCATCCCACTTAGTCTCATATTAAGAACCACTGATGAATAGTCTCATAATAGTAACATCTTACATAATTAAAATTGCTTTTAAGCCACTGTTTTCCCTTCTTTCCACTAAATAATGCCAAAGTCTTTATCATCTCAGAATGGGTTCTAGTAGTCAATTATCTACTCATTGCCATTCTTCTAATCTAGCTATCCAAGTTCTTCCTAGCTCTCAAAATCAGAGCTCCAAATTGTCTTGAGTCATTTAATTATAATTAACCAACACCAAAACCCATACCACTCATTTATTTATTCATTCATTCAATAAATAAATGAAATGTTTTGGGACTTCCCTGGTGGCACAGTGGTTAAGAATCCGCCTGCCAATGCAGGGGACACGGGTTCAAGCCCTGGTCTGGGAAATCCCACATGCCGTGGAGCAACTAAGCCTGTGCGTCACAACTACTGAGTCTGCGCTCTAGAGCCCACGTGCCACAACTACTGAAACCCGCACACCTAGAGTTCGTGCTCTGCAGTAAAAGAAGCCACTGCAGTGAGAAGCCCGCGTACCGCAACAAAGAGTAGCCCCCGCTCACTGCAACTAGAGAAAGCCTATGCACAGCAATGAAGACCCAATGCAGGCATAAATAAATAAACAAACAAACAAACAAACAATGTTTTGAACTTACTATGAGTTGAGAGCTTGAGATTCAGAGTAGAACCAGACAGATGAGTCCCTCATCTCATGGAGCACACTTCCTAAAATATATTAGAAGACAAATTTAAATGTGAAACTTATAAAGGCTATGAGGAAAATAAAACCAAATGCTGGCCTAAATAATGGACTGGGATAGGGACTGCTTAAGATAACATGACTGGGGCAAGTCTTTCTGAAGAGGTAACACTTAGACTGAACTCTAAATGATCTCAGGAGGCAGACATGAAAAGGTGTGTGGAAAAGTATTCCAGGCAAAGGATACAGCCTACGTACAACAGGATACAGCCCTGAGATGGGAAGGTCAGTGTGACTACAGCTTGATCTGCAAAGATAAGAGAGCAGTGAGGGGAGGCAGATGGGAACCAGATCAAATCCACCTGTTGAACATTGTTAGGCGTTCATCTTGCAAGTTCCATAGGGTAATGATTCCACTAATGAAAGATCGTATATATGTTTTTCCCTGGATAGTAAATGCCAAGAGTATGATCCTATCTGATCCTATCACTATTGTGTACTCTCTTCCACTTTGCGGTTTCCAGTATTCCCAAGGTCTCTCTGCCATTGGCATCTCTAGCCCCCTGGTAGTTCTCTTCCATCTTTGAGCTCCTCTTCTGAAACATAATGTTCAAATCAATCATTTTTTACAAGGCAAGATTTAATTCTAACATAACTGAACAGCCGAGGTGCAATCCACATAGTTTTTCACATGTAATTATTCTTCTCTCGGCCAATAGGAAGCAATAGTTAAGAGCTTAGGCTTTAGATTATCAAAACCATGTTCTATTTCTGTTTTTTACACTTTTACTGTGTGTAACTAGTGCATTACTTTATCTGTCTGAGTTTTTTGGTCTGAAAAATGGATAGTAGGATATATCCCTACCTCAGAATTTTAAGTTTTGATGGAGATAATACACAGTAATCCTCAACAGATGGCCACTAATAATAATGCTGTTCAACAAGCAAAAACCACAGAACTTTGCAGTAAAAAGAGATGATGGATCTTACCTTATCAATTTCTCTCATTTTGTATTTAAGCCTTTCTGAAACTAAAATAACTGTCAGTGGTAACTTCCTTCCTTCTTTCCTTCCTTCCTTCCTTAGAAGTAAACCAGATTTCCCTAGCCAATATTCTCATGGAGAAATAATTCAACTATTCACTGCTGGATTTAGCTTTGAGGTTGGGCTATATGAACTACACAGTCATTACTTAAATAAATCACAGATACAGTCTTATTACTGATGGGGTAAATTGTGATTGGAGTAGTGTATGATTTAATAAATGCTACTCATTAAAGCTTGAGAGACTCAGAAACATGAACTCTACTTTTTATTCAATTTGTTAAGTGGGAAAAGACAATAAGAAGATGTGATTTCCATACAGATCTCACGCACCAAATGTGGATTGTAATTTATAGACAAAACTCAGACAAGGAAATAAATTGTAGGAGATAGAAGAGCTGTAGTAAGCAAATATTGGGGCTTTGTGGATATGTCAACTAAGGGCTAACATCTAGAGAAGTAGCTGTTGGGGCATGGAATTATGTGAAGTGCACTTATTCCAAGTGCCTGTCACTGGCAAGTTTTCACATAGTTATCACACAGACATGAACTTAGCTATATAAGCGTTAAGGGAAAAAATCCTGAACCTTTAGTGAAAGTTTAACAAGTGGGCTTTTACATGAACTCTGCGTATTGTACCCATATCTAATCCTTATTGCTGGCTTTTTAAATTATTTTATTATTTATTTATTACATAAGCAAATGGCAACCACAGAAGAAAAACAGAAAGTATAGATTAGCAAAAGGAAATTCATTCATAATTTTACCACTCAGAAATAACGATTATTAACATCATGCTCTTTACCCACACACATATACACATTAATTCTTCACACATTCAAGTTAATTCTTATTTTACCTAAAGAGATATATCAAAGGAAATTGAGACAAATTTCTAAACCTAATATAGTACTTTGTTATACCAAAAAAATAATTA
Organism: Eubalaena glacialis; assembly: GCF_028564815.1. Classification (NCBI taxonomy): domain Eukaryota; kingdom Metazoa; phylum Chordata; class Mammalia; order Artiodactyla; family Balaenidae; genus Eubalaena; species Eubalaena glacialis. Next base: position 213,957,239 of record NC_083716.1, on the reverse strand, counting down.
TCACAAATGAAAAACACATTTCATATGGAGAACTTCAAATTTTCACAGTTATTGTTTACTACATAGTCATCCCTCAGTCACCAAGGGAGACTGGTTCAGGAACCTCTCCTTCTCCAAAAATACCAAAATCTGCAGATGCTCAATCCCCTCTATAAAATGATGTAGTATTTGCCTGTAATCTATGCGCATGCTCTTGTATACTTTAAATCATCTCTAGATTACTTATAATACCTAATTCAATGTAAATGCTATGTAAATTGTTGCTGGCATGCAGCAAATTCAACTTTTGCTTTTTGGAACTTTCTGGAATTTTTTTTCAAACATTTTTGATCCACGGTTGAATCCGAGGATTCAGAACCCATGGATATGGAGAGCCAACTGTACTCAACTGATTAACAACTCCTTTTCTTCAGGAATGTATAAAGGGGTTATGACAACAAATTCCATTCTAATTCAGTAAGACTTTACTAAAAACTTTTAATGATCCCAATATGTGGGGAAATACAAAATAACTGTCTATGCTTTTGAGGAAATATATCTGCAGGGAACACACACACACACACACACACACACACAAACCTCAATTACTTGGGCAGAATAATTGGTAAGGGGTAAGAAAAACACATTGAGTTTCTGGAGCTGACGAGGTCAAGGTCCATCTTTTTCAAAGTCTTAGCTATAAAGTTGGAATAATACTACCTTCTCCCCCTTTCCTCACAAGAGGAAAGATAGTGTGTAAAATCCATTACACACTTTGCATTCTCAAGATTTTTCTGAGTTTTCTATCACCTACTTTTTATTCCAGTTTGCTGGACAGATGGGTTTTCTAAGTTATTTTGCAGATACAGACTCAACCAAGAAGGCAAATCGTTAAATTTTAAATGTCTTTTTGATTCGTCATGAAGGGCAATTGATGCAGCCACTTTCAATCTCTTTTTAATTTTAACCTCCATTTAATTTTTTCTAATTTGCTTTAATATTTATTTGTTTTATTGTATATGGCAACCCTTGTTAAGATGTCCTATGCACTGCTGCTCCCATTGGCTAGAATCCTCATCCCCTCCCCTTCACCTATTACCTCCTGTCTTCCTGTTCTGAACCCAATTATCCTTTCCTCAGGGAGGACTTCGTTGATGCCCTCAAGATTTTCCAACTTCATGGTCTCATAGCCCCATTTATATACTCTCTCAAATTCTCATCTCAGTGTAATTTTAGATTTATTTGGGTGATGATTCACTAGTGCTTTTCTCCCTCACCAGACTATAAGCTCAAGTTTTTGCTCACAACTGTATTTGCAGTGCCCAGCGCAGTGCACAGGACATGGAAATATTTAACAAATGTTTGTTTGATGAAATTTCCTGAGACAACAGATACTTTTTTTTTTTACCTAATTTGATTGCATCCCCAATCTTTATTTAGTGCTGTCTATAAGGCAGATGTAGCATATGCTAAATGCACGGCTTTCAATAAGTCGACACTAAGGTACTACACATTTGCATGACTATAATTTTTCAAGATTCATAAGTAATATCTTTTTACCCATTCTACATCTAAAGTGAGTAATCCCTTTTTAACAAGAACAGCTTGCTCTAAACCTGGTTCAGTCACAGCAGTACATACAATAGGCTCTGTATCCTGTATTATCACCAAAACAGGAATATAGAGTAAATCTTTACTCTCTGTCCATGGCTTATGGGAAGATCTGACTCTGAATTTAGCAATGATTTATCTTATACTTAAGAAATAGGAGTACCAAATTAGCTCACGGCCCTGATATAAAAGAGGAATCTAAAAATTCTATTAAAAGTTGTTGCCATTTATTCACTTGCTAGTTGACACATTTTTAATTTAAATTGACTTTATAAAAATCATCTTGCTTTTCTTTGTGGTTTCAAATAAAACTCATTTAATTAATACAATTACATGTTATTATCCAAAATTATCTATTCATCATAAACTTTAAGCATCTAACGTAAATCAGCCACAACACTGAGTGTTGGCACAATTAAATCCAGCCTAGACAACACTTTCTACATTTTATTTACTTCTCTTTCTCTAAAACATCAAAAGAGTCCAAGAACTTAGTTCACTACAACCTTTATTACAATTTTTTTATCATCTCATTCTCTAGTACTTCAAAATTCCCAAGTCTCTCCCTCTCTTTCACTCCTAGAGAATATTATAGTTTATAAGCACTCAAAACTCATCTCTTTTGATAAATAGTAAGAAGCTCTTAGCATGATCTAATTCTTCAGTAACTTGGTTACTGAAAAAAGGTGTGTGTGTATGTGTGTGTGTCAGTGAGTCTGTGTGTCATTATAGGGGTGCGTGTGTGTGTGTGTGTGTTGGGTATGTGTCCCAGAGATCCACAGCTCGGGCACAAATAAGAAAGAGTGGAGAGGAAGGGACAGTGCCATCAAAGAGAGAGCATCACAAGTGAGAATGTGAAAGTGAGTCCTGATAGCTTCTTTTTCCAAATCCCAAGCCCCTTTATTCTATCACCTTTCTGTTGCAACATACACAGCCATGAGCATTTTGAGAAGCACAGTAACATCATTTTTCAAATTCATATCCTAAATCATGATATCATGCTTCAGTGTTCTGATGCAGCATGGGAGGTAGTCTTCCTAATCTTTCCCTATGATCTCTCGATCGACACTCAGCTTGGATCTTTCTGAAGTTCCCATAACTCCTTTCTCGCCTGTCTGAACAGTAGCCAACTTAGACTTGTATTCATACATTCATATGGAATTATGTAGATTTTTGTGGGTATATTTATATACATGGTGTCATACTATATATCATATTCTGCAACTTGCTGTTTTCATGTCTTAGAGATCTTTCCATATCAGTATATTTTTACCTACCTCATTATTCCATTGAATTGCATAGAAAAAAACACATGTACCATGTCATTTTAACCAGCATTCATTGACAGGAAAAAGATCACAACAAAAATGCCTATTAGAAAAAATGCTCTAGTAACACCCTTGCACAGGATCCTGTCTCATAGGCATGACTGTTTCATTATGGCTAATGTTTCTCAAAACTGGCTTTACATAAGAATCATCTGTGGAGCTTTTAAAAATACTGCTGCCCATGCTCCCCAGCCCCTCCCCAACCAGACCAGTTAGATCAGAATTTCTGAAAGTGGAACCCAAGCATGGGGATTTAATAAAATCTCCCTAAGTAATTTTAATATCCAACCAGGGTAGAGAGTTATTACTAGTTGTCAAGAATTAGAATTGCTGACTTGAAGGATATATACATTTTACATTTTGAACTCATTTTACAAATGGTTAAATTCCATATGATTGCAAGTTTTGTACTATCATTACTTCTTCTGCTCTAAGTCTCAGAAAATCTAAAAGTATAAACCAAGTACTAGGAAAGGGTCTCCTTTTCAGCTAAAATGGTAGCTCCCCAGAGATCTAAAGTGGGTGTCCACCCCATCTCAAATAAATATTTTCACAGCACTTGGTTTGCTTTCTTTATCACTTGTGACAATCTGCCATCATTTCATTTAGTTGATTACTGTCTTTCACAGCCCCCAATCTTCAGCAGAACTCCAAGAGAACAGGAACCAAATCCACATTGTTCACCCAGTAAGCCTAATGCTATTATAACAGGGCCTAGCATATTATAGGTGGTCAATATGTGTGATAAATAAATCCCTGTGGTTGCCTGGTCAGTGGATAAGCATGTTAGGTTGTGATAAGGAAGTGAAGGGGAAATACTGTCTGCTCTCATTTTCCAGGCCCAAACTTTCCAAATAGAAAACAAATATTTTATCTTAGCCAAAAAGAAACTAAAAACCTACACAATCATTTAAGAAAAAGATTGATGTGTGTTGAATCTTGACCATGTAGTAAAAAAAAAAAATACAAAGGGATTAGAAGGTAGAATGTGATGAACCACCTTTAGTAGTAAATTTGTCCTTTCTCTGCCATTCCCCTGCGCTTTGGTAAGACTCTAAAAAATGTATACAGTAAATGGTACAGTTAAGCATGAGAAACACTTGGAGATCTGAGCACAGGGCAAATCAGCTGTCACTGAGAACATGATTCCCCAGCTGTTACCTTTCTTTCTCCTCACAAGTAAGACTTGTCACATGGGCCTATAAAAAGGAAGGGTCAAGAGAGAAATTTCACTTTGATTCTGATTATTATATTAAATTACTTAGGATCATAGTTGCAGAAAGGCTCTAAATTCTTCTTTCTCTGCATATAATTTCTGTGTGTAACTAGTAACACCTAACAAAGTAACATATAGTGATATATTGTGTCCAATAGAACTAACCATTTCAAAAAAGGCCTCAGTGCTATAAATTGTGTACACCTTTAGACTTTCCTTCTATAATATGCTTGGCCAAAACATAAAGATTGTTGACTAAGTAGGAATGAGATCTTACACTTCCTTTCTTTGAAGTTGCAGGGTGAATTAGTTTTACTTTTTTTAGTTCTTGGGTTTTTTAAGTAAATTATTTATTTCAGGATAGTTGTAGATTTATAGAAAAGTTGAGGGGAGATCCCATGTACTCCACACCCAGTTTCCTCTATTCTTATCATCTGACTTTAATATGGTACATTTGTCATAATTAATGAACCAATATTGATGCACTAATATTAGCTAAAGTCCATGCTTTATTCAAATTTCCTTAGTTTCTACCTAATGTCCCTTTTTTATTCTAGGATTCCATCTCGGATACCACATTTACTCGTCATGTTTCCTTAGGCTCCTCTAGGCTGTGAAAGTTTCTTAGACTTTCCTTGTTTTTGATAATCTTGACTATTTTTTAAAGTGCTCCTCAGGAATTTTGTAAAATGTCCCTCAATTTCAGTTTGGTGTTTTTCACATGATTAGACTATGTTGTGGGTTTTGAGGAGGAGCCTGTCAAACACCACCTCAGCCTCAAGGTCAAGGTTAATATCAAGAGTAATGTCATGTTGATAGCATGTACCCTCGATAAGATATGAATGGCATTGTACCTTTGTGATTTCCACTTTTCAAGAAGAAAACTCTACACCAACATATTTTTCCTCTGTGAATTTATAAATCCATGATACATATTTCATAACACAAAGGATTTAGACATATAGTGAGATCAAGCCATTTCCCCCTTAATATGAAATAAAGTGTTCCAATTTCAAATCGTTTTGCTCAGAAGACATAAAGCTCTTTTACTTGTAAGCCTGTCACAGATATTAAGGGATGTCTGCACATGGAGCAAAGTATTAATATAGGCTGTGAGTTAAAGTTAGAGCACAGCCATCACTCAGTAATTCCTTTGATAATCCAAAGGAAAACAAGCTGGTGGACAAATTTCTGCTATTTACAAAAATAGAGTTTCTATTATAAAACACTGCATTATTTTTTTAATTCTAATTATTTAAATTTGAGACAAGGAATATGCTTAGGTGAAATATGTTCTGATTCTCATGACTGTCTTACATGTCAGAAATGAGTATCAGCAGCTAATTTAGGTAATGATTGAGCCCTTGATGTGGGGTAGCATGGGGGAGGGAGCTAATAAAAAAGCTTCTCCTGAACCTATGTGGATAACATAATCCAGTAGATCAGGCCACCATGTGAGATCAGACTAACTGCAGGTCAGTGGTGACTTAACGAATTATTGCTCATATGAGTCTTAACCCCTCTTAGCTATAATGTATGGAGAGGAATAGTGACCTTCCCCAAGTTGGGGAATGCTTTTATATCAGACCAAAAGAAAATGGCTAATATATCTATATCTTTCAACACAATTATATTCAACAATTAGAATATATAATGTGTGTGTTTACACATATATACTTATATATGTATACTTTATATGTATAAGTAAACATATATATAATGTTTATATATTCTTATATATGTAATGTGTAAATATGCTCTTTTAAAATCCCAAACTTGCTACTGGGTTTTTTTGGTTTTGTTTTTGTTTGTTGGTTTTTTACTGATTAACGACTACTCAGTAATCATACATCTCACAAGTTAACAGAAGTGAGGGTGGCACATTGGCTAATCACATGTTTCTTAATATGAGAGTCCAGTCTTGCAAACTGAGAAAGCCAAGGACAGAAAAGGAAAAACTTTCAAGTTACTCACCAAATTTTCCACCTAATGATAAAGTCCTTTTCTCTCTTTACCTCTCTGGCCACTTAGGTAAATTTAAAATTTTATCTTATCTCCCTAGTATGGATAAAAAATTTAGGTGATAAATAATTAGACTTAGTTCCATTTAGGAAGTCAAATGGATAAATATCTACTGTGATTGAAAGTTACTTAACTCTTAGAAAAAGTGTTTGGCAAGAGGGTAAATCTTCCTGTTATTTCCATCCCATTTGATATTTTTCATTATAGAAAAAAGTTAAGTGATAGGAAGGAGTTTTTAATTATTTTTCTTAGCATACAATTCACCACAATTTAAGAGAGAGAGAGTCAGAGTTTGTGCTCCCTAGAAGGGAAGCCACTTTAAGACTTAATGGGCTTTCCTTATACGTCTGCTTTTTATTTTTAAACACCACCACCTCTTTGCTGACAAACATTTTCTTGCATATTATGGCAAGGGAGGAGGAGCATGAGCAAATAAGCTGGGTGAAAGCTGGTGATACTCCCTGCCAAAACTCCAAGTTGAAATCAAATCCTTCAGGAAAGTTTCTTAGGCACAGGGGGAAAAAAAGATTTACAACTTCAGCAGAACTGTAATTCTACCAAGAGGAAGGATCAGTCAATCTACTTTACTTTCACCAAAGGATCTGAATCTGGCTGGCTTTGTCATACTTCTTTCTCCTTTATACATGGAGGTAGAGGGAGGGGGAAAAAATGGCACACAAGGAGTTAAGAAAATTGATGAAGCCATGACCCTTTAGATTCCATTTATAGTCTGAGCCGTAATGCCATCCCCCTGGAATAGCAAACTGTCCAATCCAGCCTCAAGTGTCAAGATGCTGTTAGGCACTAAGTGAAATATATATGCATGCCCTTATACCATTGAATGCTCTGGGTCCACCTTCAAGACACTGGTCTGTGGATCAGGCGAACCACCACTCCTCTTCCAAGAATCAGTTTGACAGGTTCTTTAGGAGGTTCTCCTTCTCTTTTCTTAACCCATCCTTTTAAACACAATGGCACCAAAGAAGGACGTGAAGAAACCTGCTGCCGCTGCTGCCCCAGCCCCTGCCCCTGCGCCTGCCCCGGCACATGAACCTGCACCTGCACCTGCCCCACCCAAAGAAAAAAAGATTGACCTCTCTGCCATTAAGGTAATGAAAAGGGTGAACTGTTTGGTCACTGAAACATCTTTCAACAGTAGGGAACACTAGGAACTTTCAGAGGGGCATATTTTTCATTGAGAGGAATGGAATTACTAAGCAAACTGGTGGATTTGGGTAGAAGAGAATCTTGATTTAAAAAGTAAATAAACTGTAGCATATAATTTCACTAAAATTATTAAGAGTATGGCATTATATTTGGAACCTGTATTTGCTCTACTTTTTGTTTTCTGTTTCCTTTTTTCCCTAAATTGTCAAAGTGCAAAATGTATACATTTTATAAACATTTAAACCAGTGGTTTCTTTTTTTTTTTTTAAATAAAATCTCTATGGAAACTGGGTCTCTTCCTTAAAGCTACATCAAAAGGAATGTTTTAGTCCCTACTTGTTTCCAAAAGTTTAAAAACAGCTGATGACCCAGTTGTCCTAGATGTATTTATTTGACAGCTGCTTTATTTCATCTGAAAAAGAGATTTTTGCAATTCAATTCCCCCTCCAGCTTTGCTTAATAAAATGTGATACCACACTAAGTGACATCCCAGTGCAGACAACTACGCACTCAAGTGTTTCAGTGACTATAACTGTCATCTTGTTTATTTATATATACATTATTTAATTCAGAATGTGAGTTGCTTCTAAATGAAACTAACCCCCCCCAAATATTGTAAAACTTGCTAGTTATATGGCTTTGAGCTTATGTCTTTGAGCTCTTGCATACTGATCTTGAACTAAAGAGAATGTGATTGATTTTCATGTCAACACTTTGCTGTGATCAAAGTTCTCCACTGCCAAAAGATTATCTGCTTCTGGAAGAATGATGCTATGGATGTGCCTGTATCCTCTCGGCAATGTGACCCATCAAATGTGCACCGTCTCCTCATTCATTGGGCTCTGATTGGTCTAAATGACAGTTTGAAAATCTTCATCTAGGGAACCCTGCCTTATATGGAAAACTAGTGGGTGAAAGTGCCTAGGAGGTGATCATTTCACTTAAGCCAATATTTCTGTGCTTAATAAATCTGAATTTTGCTAACTTAATACTTGCTGACATTTAATATGCTGTTTACTTGCAACAGCCAAGCTAACCTATAAATAAATAATTCATTGACTATTTTAGTATAACTGTAGATTCTTAAAAATATTCCTGACATAAATATTGAATCAGATCACCCTTAGATGTATATGATGATATTAAGTAAATATATTCCAAATTTTTATAGCATTCCAATTAAACATGAAATTTTATGTTTCAGAGTAGAAGTAGATCATCACAGACATTGTCTCTTGAGTTAATAGGTAACTGAAGTCATATTTGGAAAATAGTTGGTCATAGAATCTAATATTGGCCAGGAACTATTCTTAATTTATATCCACTTAGGAGAAAAAAATGAATGTCATATCTTCCAGTAAATGTTTTTCTGTCTTGAGGACTGCATGCATACAGTTCATTATGAGGAAATCAAAATTTTCATCTCCAGCAATACTAGTTAATATATCTTATAGATGTACACTGACTACATTATACAATAAGCATGATTATAGCCACTGCAATAATTCCAATTGCCTCTATTCTTTGACTCCCCATTTTACATTAACACTAGAGATATGAATCAGTGTCAAAGCTATTCCTCTTTATATTTACTGTGATTTATAAGACAATATCATCCCTTTGTATCTGGGACTACAAGCATTTGGAAAGGAGAAAAAGAAGTATCCCACTAATGAAAAGAGGCATTAATTTTCTTCCCCAAGGAACAGAGTAAGAATAAGTAAATAAATAAAAATTTAGTTTGGCAGGTAAGAAGTCTCCAAGAAAAGACAAAAAATCACTTTTTAAATCCAAAAAATAAACTGATTGCTTCTTCAGAGCAGAGAAGTGATGCTTTTCTGTATCTTGAAAACTGGTTTATCCTTTCATCTATATCTTGAATTAATGCTAGTGTGAACTAGTACAGCTAAGCAAAAGAAGGAAATACTCTTAGAGAGTCTCTGTAAAGATGGGATATGCTCCATCTTCACTATTTCATTGTAGAATGAAAGATGTGATGGATGTTGATAAGGGACACAAACCAAAAAAGGAGAAGTTAAATGAATCTAGAAGAAACAGATTATCTTTCATTCAGAGAGCCCATTCCTAATGGAAAGAGAACAAAGAAAAGAATTGAAGTATATTTTTGCAAAAGAATTTAAATGGCTTTAATGATATGCATTCAACAATATGAAATCAGTGCATATTTATAGATATTATAACATAGCCAAAGAATGTGATGCAACTTGAGAACTTTATAAAATCTAATTTCATCCCAATAGGTAAGAAGACTAATTAAAATGTGCATTAAAACATTTCATATTATGATGCTTTTAATCATGTAATGATATTTCTAGATATATTACCTCATATAAGTTATAAATTTTTTCAAGCAGAGAAAATGAACTTTAAAGAAATTAATCGAGCTGTTATATGTGTTCATTAACTTTCTGAAAACTCGATAAAGAACAAAACTTAACTGGATTTTACACTTTCTTTCTTAAATCATATGAGATTAGGAATCTAGCTGTTCTTTACACCTTGAGTAGGGCTGAAGTTTAAGTGGAACTATTTTAGTGTAGTATTATAGTCATTACAATCATAGTATTTAATCCCTCAATACTATCCCAGTTAATACCTATGTTCCATATTATAATATACTATGTTACTAGCCATATATTTGACTCTGCATAAACTCTGAAAAATATGAATGAGTTTTATCAGTTTCTTAAATGTGTTTTCCAACCTGATTTCCTGCTTTATTGGTTATTTCTTTAGAACATTTCTTTGGTTGTTCTGACATAAAACCTTTTATATTTTCTGAGGGAATGCTTACCTGATGTCCTAGCCCCATGGATTTTCTATGAATATCCTTTTCAAAAACACAAATACTGCTGATATCTGAACATTAAAGCTACTGTCCTGGGTGGTTCTAAGCACTCTTTGCTTTCAGAGAGTTGATACTTCCAGCAATAATGCCCAGACTAAAGAACACTGCCTGACAGAATCGCCAAGTGTGGGAAGTAAAACCCACCATAAGTTTAGTTTCAAGTACAAACACAAGAATTAACACCCGTTGCCCAAAACTGTAACCAAATGAAATAACAAAAGTAAATAAGTATGAGATGACTATGTGCCTAGATTTTAAAAGATCTTCAATGTTTAAGCAAATTTTCTGCACGATGCATGCCTTAGCTGATATGTCAGGATTGCTCTGAGGTGATGGGACTTTGAATCATGTCTGTCATTGTGCTGCTTAAATTGTAATTCTCGTTGTATTCACCACTTAATCAGCTCATCCCTGACCAGATACTGCGGGCGACATTACAAAAAGTGGTAAAGGTACAGAATGCATTGACAGAAACTCATCAAATAACAAATCTCACAGCAACAATTGACCATATGCTTGGGAAGATTTAAACTTTCAGTTAATAAGGTGGAAATATAGTATTCCCAATAAATACATCTACTTACTGATGAGTATTCAGTGGAGGCAAATATTATGTATTCATTGCAACACCTGACTTGTTCTTGTCCAGGTATAGGACTTTTTGTGTTAATCTATAAATTATTTTTTCTCATCTCTAACAAAGCTAATACAAACCCAGTCCTACTTAGAAGGATTGTTGGAAAAACCAAATGAGGTCATGGCTCATGAAAGGCTTTGAAAATTATAAAGTTTTTCGTAATATAATAATCAATATCTATTATGAATTTACTCTGTGCCTTATTATCTTAATCCACAAAACATTACACTAAGGTTGTTTTTAGCCTCATTTTGCAAGAAAAGAAACTGAGCCTAAATGAGGTTCAATGTCAGGCCCATGATCAAATAACAAGTATGTGATAGAGCTAGGATATAACCCAGGAGGCCAAATCCAGAGTCAACTGTGTTAACCATATCCTAAACTACCTCCTGTTTATAAAGGGGAAGTTGCTGTTTCCAAGAATGTGAAAAGGAACCTTTTTTGCTCTTAAGGATATGAGATTAAGAGTGGTCAATATAAGGGTGATTCTCATATTGCCCTTCACAGCCCTTCGGTAGCCAGAAGAGGGGGTGAGAGGCACACATCAGAGCTAGTTCATCAAGACTTTTGACCTTGGCAGTTCATTACTGTTTACCTCAGCTTTCCCGTATCTTAGCACCTGTTGCTGACAGGTTGGGTGTTCTCATTTACAGATGGAAGGTGAGATATTAGGAAACTAGAAAGACCCCCAGTCACTTTGCTCCAGCTTCCTGTAAAAAGTTGTAAATGGAACACGGATGTTAAAAATGCTATTATGAGAGTAGATTGGTAGTTGCTAGGGTCGGGTGGGGATGGGAGAAAAGAGTGAAGGTGAACGGAGGGTACAAACTTGCAGTTGTAAGATTAATAAGTTCTGGGATCTAAAATACAACATAGTGACTATAGTTAACAGTACCATATTGTATACTTGAAAGTTACTAAGAGAATAAATTTTAAAAGTTTTCACCACACAAAAAAAAAGATAACTGTGTAGTATGATGGTTATGTTAACCAACTAACCTTATTGTGGTAATCATTTCACATATCAAAATTATCATGTGTTAAAGCATCATGTTGTACAACTTAAACTTACACAATATTATATGTAAATTATATCTCAATAAAGCTGGAAAAACACTATACCAAAGTATTTTTTAATGTTGTTAAATATAGTGAAACTTATTGTATTTTAAAATAATTTTGCTTTTGTTTAATTAAACATACACATATTTCAAAGATGACCTCCAAATTTTTCCATCAGGTTAATATTCTAAAAATGGGATAGGTTTCTATTTTGTTTACAAATACGTAGCATGATTTAAACTGGAAATCTCAACAAATATTCTTTGGAGTCATATATAGAAATATAATGCCACATGTATAATGATTAAATCTTAACTAATCTGAGGAAAAGAAATAGGAATAGAAGACATATAGTCAATTTCTAATTAGAAGGAATAGGTGAAGACATAAGTAGTTTCTAAGTTTTCTTTATATAATTTTAAGAGTTTGTCTTCTTTTACTCTGGCCTTTTAATACAGACTAATTTTTAATACAACTAAAATGTCAACCAATTGCGATATTCATCCATTTGTGGAATGATTATAACCTCAGAAGCAAACCAAAATTTATGTGAGATTATCACTAGGTATCAGTAACAAGTTTCCACTTTGAAACATCTACTCTGTAAAAGAAGAGAACAGGTGGAGTGCAGTGGGAAGATATTAAAGGGCATTCTGTAACTCTAAAATTATATTTTAAGTAATATGTAACTGGATAATGTCTTTGCAAAGTAAAAGGCAGTTTGGAAAGGAATAGGTATGTTCACCAATTAATAGTGAACAGCACTTTTAATTTTAAAGATAATGAAATTTTTGCAAGACAAGGAGACCACAAAGTGACAGTGCCAAATTTAGCCTCTTGACATTTTAGTGCTGCAAATGAACCCCCTGGCAAGCTGTCTTTAGAAGCCTTTCCATAATTACCCGGCATTAAGCACCATCTGACTCATGGAAATTGTGGAAAGGATTATATTTAGTCTGCTGATACTACACTTTCTTCTGCTTCTCTTCATACTGGAATACTTTTTTTATGAAAATAAGATCTTCCGTAGTTTGTTTCTACATCAACTTCTACAGTTTGTTTCTCCCCGCAAATGAGAACCTGGAGGGCAAAAATTGCAATATACTAGTAGTGATGGCTTCAGTTATACTGGCTAAAATGTAAATTATATGGATGATAAATCTTTGTTATTCTGATCATAAATTAATAATAGTGAGTTGAAGCCAGAGCAGAAAATTGTTCCTAAAGATAAAACCCCATCTTATTCAACTTTATCTTCTTCCTTCCACTGTGGCAAGTGAGGTTCTTTGTACCTACTAAGTACCCAATGATATACCATCTCCTGATATAAGTGAGATATAAAATACTCATCTGAACACAGTGTTATGAAATTTTATTTTGCTTAACTCCTCTTTATCTAAACTGCTTCAAAATAATATCATTTACCAAATTTTTAGGCAACTTGCCCTTTTCCATTAAAAAAAAAAGTGAGTTGCTGTAGATACTACTGACAAAAGGATGGAAAACTCACAACATTATAGAACCATAAGCAACCACACAAATCATGCAGTTTAATATTTCATATTTGAGGAAGCTATAACCCAGATAAAAGAAGTTATTTAATCAAAAGATACATAATTTGTTACAGGAGAGCCAGAACAAAATTCTGAATACCTCAATCCCCATCTAAGTCTCTTTCCACCATATCAAAGACCTGAAATCTCCAAAATAGTAATATCAATATTCATATATCCCTGTTGTCACAAACAGAACTTCTACTCCAGATATGGAGGAAAAAGCAGATACTTATAATTTCTTAAAACACATACACAAAGCATTTTTAAAGCATTTTTCACAAATGCTTTTATTTTAAAAATAAGAGGAAGGAAAGAACGTAAACACAACTTGGATTTTTTAATTAAATTGCATACAAACAAATGCACAAAGTAGAGCAGGTGCAACTCTCACGGGAAAGCTGATGAGAAATCCAAAGTAGTATAGACTTAGGTCACATTTTTACATTTTTATTAAAATTCACTTAAACCTCTTTGTTAATTCCTGTAGGTCTAAATTGTATTATTTTAATAATTCAGCCTTTGCTCTAATGTGACTGAATTCAGTTGACTAGTCTAGGCATCCTAAGCACAGAATTACTCATTTCCTCTTCTATTCAGATCAGTTTATCCAATATAACCATCTATTCTCTCTTATATTAGACAACCTGGGCTGCTACTGTATTCTCATTGATCTTAATTTCTCCTTTTTATACCATATTAGAGTCACCAGCCTAAGTATATCCTTTGTTGAAACAAAAAAATGCAATAAAAAATATCTATTTCCTTTAAATTAAGTGAATTGTTCTGAAGCACAAAACTCTCAGAGTTCCAAAATAGTACTTCTGCCAACCTTTTACAATGATTCCTCATAACTCTAAGATTGGAGTGAAAATTATTAAGTTTTTGTTAGGGTTTGCATAAATCCAGGTCTTTGTTCTCCCTGCCAGGCATTAAATCAAAGAACATGCAGCAATGTTTTCTTGATTGAAAACTGGCCCTGGTTAGATTAAGGTCTTTACTTAGCCTCACCAGTCATTAGCCCTATTGTAATATCTAGCAGTGATGATGAAGTTCTTTAAAGACTGTAGTCTATGTTCCTTCCTAGGGCATTAGCCCTCAGTATTCAACATCACATATCTTCCAGATCATCTTTAATTATAGCTCTTCTTGCTATACTAAAGCTTAAGATACATCAATTCCAGAGACTGTTTGATTAAATGCATTTTAATATTTTTCTATAAATCAATTCCTTCTATATACCAGAAATTTTATCTTGTCTTTAATCAGTTAACCAAACCTCATGATTACTATTAGAAAAATACTTCACAAAGTGAAAAATAATCTGAAAATATTGCAATAAAAATCTTTTATAGTACCAGTACCTTGTTGACTACTATTACCTAAATCCAATACTAAATAGTACATAAATCATAAAAATGTGGAAGGTAGTTATTTTACCAACAGTCTAAGATAAGTATTTAGGCTAAAATGGAAACACCCTTTAAAAAAACAAATTGGGGGTTGGCAAATTAGAAGTCCTGATCATAACATTTATATAAAATCTAAGGAAAGATTCTGGAAATATAAAGGCATATACATCAATAACTTAAAATGAGCATGCATACTATATGCATGGCAGTTCTAGGTGCTGGAGATACAGCACCAAAGGAGAATGTGTGCCCCTACTCTAGAATGTAAGCTCTTTGCAGGAACTGACAAGGTCCGTTCTCTCAAGGAAGATAATATCCTATGGACCTAGAGTCTGTCATACAGAGTGAAGTAAGTCAGAAAGAGAAAAACAAATACCATATGCTAACACATATATATGGAATCTAAAAAAAAAAAAAAAAAGAAAGAAAAAATTGGTTCTGAAGAACCTGGGGCAGGACTGGAATAAAGACGCAGATGTAGAGAATGGACTTGAGGACACAGGGAGGGCGAAAGGTAAGCTGGGACAAAGTGAGAGAGTGGCATGGACATATATACACTATCAAATGTAAAACAGATAGCTAGTGGGAAGCAGCCTCATGGCACAGGGAGATCAGCTCGGTGCTTTGTGACCACCTAGAGGGGTGGGATAGGGAGGGTGGGAGGGAGACACAAGAGCAGGGAGATATGGGGATATATGTATATGTATAGCTGATACACTTTGTTATACAGCAGAAGCTAACACACCATTGTAAAGCAATTATACTCCAATAAAGATGTTAAATAAATAAATAAATAAATAAAATTTTAAAAAATAAATAAAAACTAAATCTTCAGAAAAAAATAAAATAAAAAATTTTTAAAAAGATAATATCCTAGAGGAGGAGACTTGTTTGAAGGAGGAACTTACTATACATCTGTTCTAAAGATTTTAATTTAATTAAAATTCTGTTGAGCATATAATATAGGCAAGGTATTTTATAGAGTTATGGGGGATACAATCTAAGTATAAGGCAGGAGTAGCATTCCAGGAGGGAGAGGCTCACACTTGGGTTCACATCATGGACCAAGGGAAATGGTCTCCAGTAACAGCCTGTGCTTCCCAAAAGTTTACAGTCAGGAAGGTTAAAACATATTTCAGTGGCAGAAAGGAGCTAGGCAAATAGAAAAGGTTCTTTCAAGGGCTTTGAAGGATAGTTAATTTCTAAGAAGCAGAAATGACAGGAGAACATTCCAGATAGAAGAGACTTAAATCTAATTTTCAAAACAAACCAAATGATGACGTAGCAAACTGAGTCCAAAATCAGCTGACATTTTGTATTCATATCACGCCTTTCTTCAAAGGGTTGATTACTTCATCATTGTAACACCCAGGAAGAGATACAAGAGAATGTTTTGGCCATTCGTAAAAGTGTACCAGAGAATAAATAGCATCTCCCACTTACTCTATGGGCACAATATCTAGGTCTTCTAACTTTTAAACTATAGTTTATTCTCTAGACTAAACTGTAGCCTTCTCTACCATTGTCAACAGCTTGCTTAAATGTTTACTTTGATCCTCAGTAAGCACAAAAAAATCTACACTCTCATTCTCTATGCGATAAAGATACAGATAAAAACTAGAGTGAAATAGTTTAACTGCCTCCATTCTATTTTAATAAGTAATAAACCTTTATATAATAGGCAAGTGGTTATGAATAACTTATTTATAATGTAAATACAGCTATTAAAATGACTTTCCAGTTTACTTGACAGATTTGACACAAATTGAGTTGTATTTTATATGTATTCAAGGACACATTTTTCTATCTGAAAAAAAATGAAAATGAACATTATGTAGGTTATATGATGGGATGGGCATTATGTAAGACAACTTTGATGAGTTTGTTTCGTATTATCTATAGTTATTAATTTTACCAAAGATATATGCTAGTGCTCAATATTGATCATAGGGCAATTCAAATTTAATGACACAATACCTAAATACAAGAGTAAAACACAAAGAAACATGGTCTGCTCTAATGGCTCTAATTTTTGCATCAGAAATCATGAGACTCCAAATTACACAACTATCAAAGGTGACAAATTTCTACCTTTGTCCCTCCCTTTCATTTTCCCCTAATGATTCAAAGTATTTAAATTTTTTCTATTAACTTCCATTTCCCAACAACCTCTCAAAATGTCAATCTATTCATGAAGATATGTTTACCTGGCTACTAATATTTTTTACGTTATATTTTCAATTCTAATTTTGGGACTCAGACTCCATGAGATCTTTTTCACTACTTATAAACTTTGGACAAAAAATGATATGCATTTAAACGTCGATTTCTTTCCAAATAGCTTGAGGAAAAGCTGCAAAGTATACATCTGTCTAGCAGAGGGAGATTATGCTTTTTGTGACCATTCCCTTAAAAATAGTTGCTGAACCAGTACTTAAATTAGAATTTATCTCTAACATTCTTTATGCCTTTGAGCTACTTTAAATATGTAGAAAACTGATAAACATGTCTGAACTTTAGTTCTGACTAGACTGGTCTCTTCTCAGTACCATTCTAGGAAGGGAGTTGTCCCCTATTTTCAGGTAAGCTGTCATGAAAACTTACTACCAGCCAATCCCATGGATACCTTTAAAATTCTAAAGTACAACTTTGCATTTCACAGCACCTGCTTTGTATTCTTTTGGTCCTCAGTCTGCTGACTGAGTCATAAAATGTTTGACATGGCAGAAAGGGAATCAGCACATTCTGGTAAGAACATAAGCAACATTTTTAAATTTTAAAAGAACATGTACAGAATGAGAGCAAAAGAACACAAAATGGTCCATCAGCTTTCCCTCCTAGAAGAACTTCATAAATTCAAAAAATATGACTAGTCAGCCACCATAAAGATAACAGGTAGGGAAGCAAATACCCAGCCCTAATGTAAGAAAACTGAGGGAGAGTGCTGAAAATGGAGATTAAAACCATTCCTGGCTTAGATAAACTCTACACTCCTGAGAATACAATGTGCATAGAGTGGTCTTTAATTGGAGATTTCACAAACTGACCAGATTTTCACTTGGGTAGACCCAAGAAACACACAAAATGTATGTACCCCTTTCAAGTCCTCTGAACTTTACCACAAGGGACAGAGCAGCAGGGAGTGTTCCTTCTATAGCAGTTGCCATTTGAAACCCCAAACCAGTCCCATCCAGAAAGTTCCATTAAAACTGCTGACTTGAAGTTTGCAAAGTCCGTAATTCACCAAGAGAAGGGATCAGCTGTAGTCTTTAGAGAAATTCTAAGCTCCTCTGCCACTGAACAAATAAGAAGCTTCTTAAAGGGAGACGCTCAAGAAAACATCTCAGGGATAAAGACCATAAAAGTACTGATAGGCATTGGTCTCACCATGGCTGTCCACGCTTAGGTTCTGATTTCCTAAAAATAGACCTCAGGGTACAGATCCCTCTTTCCCTTTGCCCTAAGAAAGCTAAAAAACTCTCCAAGGGGACTGGCTACTTCTCTCTGAAACCTGATGCTAGCTGTGAGGTCACAGCTTCTCCAGAAATAAAAGGCAGCCTCGGCAAGGGAGGCCCTCACTCAGGGATTGGAGCAGCCCTCAACTCACTCTTCAGCTTCGCCGCTGTTTGCAGCCCAGAAGCTCCATCATGGTGGATCTTGTGAGAAAGCTACTTGTAATTTATAGACAGATATAGACAGTAGATAGGGATAAAATTGAGGAGAGAACATATTCAGTATGTGTGTAGAATCTACTTTTGGTTTTTATTAAGGTGGGTTGAGGATAGGAGAGATTAATTCAAGGTATTATGCCAACTGGAAAAATATGTCTTACTCCCAAAAACAGTACTTTATGCTTCACCAACTTTCTATATCACATAAGGTTTATTATATCTAAATTTAGGGAAAAACCTGCAACTATAGCAAAATACTATACCTTAAAAAAAAATCCAATGATGCTGATAACTAAAATTAAATAAACTACTTTCCATGAATTGGGTAAAAATATACTGGTTAAATAGAAGAAAGACTTCAAGTGACCTTTTTAATGCAGTGTGTCTGTATTAAATACACCGTAGGTTATTATATTATTCCAGAAAGAATTTGATTTAGCATTTGTTAAATCATTGACTCATGGATTAAGATATAGAAAGATGTTCCCTATCTTTTGCAATAGTTTTTTATTTTTCCTAGATTCAAAAGTATCCTAAGGCAACCTTCTTATTCTATGACACCTACATAGCTTCCTAAAAATCTCAGAGCAGAGAGCACTCTCTTCTGTCAATGCATTTGAAAGAGTACTAGTTGTTTCTTTCTTCCTTCCTCTCTCGCGCCATTGCAGTCCTTCAGTGCTGACCAGATTGCTGGTAAGTGAATTGAGCTTCTCTATTCCAGAGGTAGGCAGAGCACTTCTTAGTCTCTGAAATATCACTCATCTCCAAGACATGTTACTGCATGGCTCAACCTCTTAGTATCCAAGCTATGCCTGAACTCTGAAAAGTAGGCATACTTTTTCAGCTTACTTTGAAGATTACTCAGGGAATGAGCTTGGATACATTTAAAAATCAGGACATTTTTGTTTGGTTAAAATATTCTTTGTGGTTAATTTCTTTCTAACAGATCGAGTTCTCTATGCAACAGCAGGATGGTAAGTTTAAATGATATAATATGTGCACACTCATAAAGATGGCATGTGAGAAAACCAACTCCCTTGAGATGAGATTAGCTCTTTCTAATTATCCCCACTGATGTTGTCACTCTAAATATAAATGCTCTCAATCACTCTAAATATAAATTCTCTCAACATGAACCCTTCACGTATAATCAGTAATCAAAAGTTTAGGCAAACAAAAGCTAAACACCACAAAATAATTTCTTGTATTCACTGATTTCTAAATAGAACCAATTTGATACAGTAGGTAATACCATACATATACTCCCCAAAAATATGTGGATTTTGGATGGCTAATTTGTTAATCAAATCCCTAAAGAGTGATTTGGCAGGTCTAAATTATTCAATTTAGAAAACAAAATTGATTCTAAAACTGCCCAATTACCAAATTCACATAATTTCAGTGGGCACCATAGTGAGTTGAGAGAAATAGCAGGTGAAGTGGATATAGAAAAAAGGTGCATTCAGAGAAAAAGAGGGGAAAATTATTTATCAAAAAACTGTGGAAGGAGCCTTAGCCATCTCCTGGTCCATCTTTAGAGATGCAGGACAGGCTCCCAGAGAGGTGTTGAGACTGACTCAAAGATCCAAAGAATTAATGATAGGGTCAAAATCTAATATTACTTTAAATTAATTAGAAATTTATTTCATAGAAACAGTTTCTAACTAGAAGACTTCAAATTCTGGAGATTCAAAAGAATATGAAATAGTTTCCCTAAGACTTCCACTTTTTCTTCTTCAGGTCTTTGGATCCAAGAGATCCTGTGCCCTAAGACTCTTGTTTCACTGGAAAGTGTAGGGCAGAATGTTTTATGAAGTGAAAGAGTCACATATTTAAATAAACTGAGACAAAAATACATCTATAGAAGGGATGGAAGAAAATTTCAGTTATACAATATTGTATAAATTGGATATTGGTCATAATGATATGTATATATGTTATGATTTATAATATATAAATAATTGTGATAATACTCATAGGTATATAATTATAATTATACTCAGTTCTCTATCTAAAGGATTCAACATTTTTCAGCCTGTTTCAGTGTCTGGAATATCTCATGTTTGGTAATCAGTTAAGAAAAAAAAGGATATTTGCTATAGCACAGACTCATATATATCTACATCATGGTTAATGCCTTCATGTAGACAAATGAGATGATCTGATGACTCAGAACCCATGATCATTTGAAATTATACTACAAAGGACTAATTTTTCTTATTGAAAACAGTTGGTAATTCTACTCTAATTTGTTTGATTTTTAATGTATTTTAACTAATGATGCTGCTACATTATCTGCTACTGTACCCCAGTCCTCTCAAATATCTAATTTATGTGTCATTATGACTGCCAAACTATGGCAGAACCAAGCAATAGAAGACTTAAAAACCCTTTCAGAGACAGAAGACTTGGTGTTGAACATTAACCATATTACTCCATATGTAAAATAGGTTTTAGATATAGAGGTTCAGTAAACTTCGGTGTGGTGGACTGGCTCTCTCCTGTGCCAGGAAAACAAATGTAAGCATTTTAAATTAAAAGGAAATATTACATTTTAAGAAATAAATAAAGACATACTTTGTTTGCTTCCTTCTTCAATGA
This sequence comes from Eubalaena glacialis, assembly GCF_028564815.1. NCBI lineage: Eukaryota > Metazoa > Chordata > Mammalia > Artiodactyla > Balaenidae > Eubalaena > Eubalaena glacialis. The sequence continues at coordinate 213,936,111 of NC_083716.1, read as the reverse complement.
TTAGAGTTTTTCTCATGGCTGCTCTACTTGAATGTATCACAAGTTTGGGGTAAAGAAAAAAACACTAGAAAATTATAGCATTCTAAAGGTGTAAGTCCTGTGCTGTCCAGTAGAGTTGCCACTAGCCACATGCGGCTATTTAAATTTAACCTGTAATTAAGTAAAAATAAATGCATTTAAAAGTCTACTTTCTCCTTTGCACTAGTCATATTTTAGTGCTCAAGAGCCACAGGTGGTAGGTAACTACTACCCTTTTGGGCAGCCCAGATACAGAACATTTCAATCATCACAAAAAGCCCTAGAACAGTGTTGTTCTAGACTAGGGGCTGGCAATTTTTTTCTTAGAGAGCTAAACAGTAAATATGTTAGGCTTTGTTGGCAGAACAGTCTCTGTAAAAACAACTCAGTTCTGTCACTGAGGTATGAAAACTGCCATAGACGATACATAAATGAATGGGCATGTCTGTATTCCAATAAAACTTTACTTACAAAAACAGGCGGCCAGCCCGTAGGCAGTCATTTGCTCACCCATGTTTTAGACTCTTCAAGAGAATAACTAAGCCTTAAAAATCTGGTGTAGGAAGAGCAATATTTTTCTGGCCTTGGCCTTTAAATCAACAAAAGGGGGGCTTCCCTGGTGGCGCAGTGGTTGAGAATCTGCCTGCCAATGCAGGGGACACGGGTTCGAGCCCTGGTCTGGGAAGATCCCACATGTCGCGGAGCAACTGGGCCCGTGAGCCACAATTACTGAGCTGGCGCGTCTGGAGCCTGTGCTCCGCAACAGGAGAGGCCGCGATAGTGAGAGGCCCGCACACCGTGATGAAGAGTGGCCCCCGCTTGCCACAACTGGAGAAAGCCCTCGCACAGAAACGAAGACCCAGCACAGCCATAAATAAATAAATAAATAAATAAATAATTAAAAAAAAAAAAAACAAAAAAAAAAACAAAAGGGTTCATGTCAGAGAGATTCTATTACAGCTCATAAAACCCTATTTCTATATCAACATCTGACCAGGGTAATAGTGAGTCCTCTGAGCAATCTGCATGAAAGCCTGGAGCCACTAATAAGAATAGTTCAGTTTCACATGTCCTGTAGAAAGATAAAATATAATATTTGACTAATGACCCCACAGTGCCTGCTGCATGTCTTTTAGGTTGGGGAAATGATCTGTGATATCAATTTGCATAGAATTTGAGGTGGAAATTTCAGCAAAGAATGATAACATGATCTATACTTGATTGTTAACATAATGTCTGGTACAATCTTAGATTAGGGGATGAAGGGATAGTTAAATAGGATGTTTTGCTGAGTAACCTATCTAGATAGCATCTCTTGATCTGAGACCACTAGTGGACTAAAAAGAATGTTTTCACCTCTACCAGTTCATTCACAAATGGGTTTTTGAGTGTCGTTGGTATTAACTCCAACAAGTTGCCATCAGTACTTTTAGGTTCTCCAGAAAATTTAATTTAGTTAAGTTTTAAAAGTTCTATTAAAATGTCTTTACTTGCCCCTAAATCCATAGTAGCACTTCTTTCTGTCTTTTTGGTGTATGCTTCTTAATTCTTTGTTAATGTAATCCTGAAAGGCAAAACAAATTCTATCAAAGGAGAATGACAAAATTTAGGGAAAGTAAACAATAGAGTGATTGTGATAAAAATAGACAACACTTTTAAAATACGTGCTTACATACACAAATGAATACAAGTAAAACTAGGGAAATCTGAGTAAAATAGGTGGAGTCTATCATTGTGAATATTCTGGTTGTGATAGTGTACTATAATTTTGTAAAATGGTACTATCGGGGGAAACTAGACAGAGTATTTAAGAGATCTCTTTGTATTTTTTCTTAAAATTGCATGTGAATCTATACTTATCTCCATAAAATTTTAATTTAAAACGTATACTTACATTCTAAAACTAATACAGCAACATGTTATCATACGTTATTATATGAAAAAAGAGTAAAGTTTAAAGTGATCACCATAGCAATAGATTCAAACAAATAAGTCTCCTTCAGAATCAGATACACTAGGAGCCTATTAGAGTCATACACTGAAGTGGTTAAATGACACTACAGAACTTAGAAATTGGCCTCATCTTTCTACTTTTTCTCCTGAAAAATGAAGTTACTCCTGAAGAAAACTAGTTAAGAGAAGAGCCTAGGAAATTTGTACCTCAAGAGCAGGTTTTTCTGTATAAGTTAAGAAGTTTGGTTTAACCTCACATGACACAACCGCGATTGAAAATCTGTTTTCTTGAAATTTTATTAACGTTGTTAATTATATGAGGGATTTTATGAGGAATTCTTAAGATTTCTCAAGGCCTCAGAATTTCTTAACCCAGTCCTGTGTCCAAGGCAGATGAAGGAGATATGAATAAATATGACTAGGAGTTTCAATTTCCATATCTGATGAATAATAACATATGACTTGAAACTGGAAATCCTGCTTTAAAATAGACCCAAAAAGAAATGTCCAAAGGGAGTTGTCAGTTGAGCTTAGAAAAGGGAGAGTCCAAAGATAAAAACTTAAGTGACTGGCAAAAGCTGTAAAGTAGAGGAGAGTTTGAACTGGATCCCTGATGAAGTTTGGATTAATTTATAGGTCTGAAGTAGAAAAAAAGCATCCTAATGTTTCTTGCTTCTTTCAGAATTCAAGGAGGCATTTCTCCTATATGACAGACAAGGCGATAACAAGATCACCTTAAACCAGGTTGGTGATGTCCTTCGGGCTCTGGGCACAAATCCCACCAATGCAGAGGTCAAGGAGGTTCTGGGAAACCCCAGCAATGAAGGTAAACACATGTTTTTCCAAGAAGTTGGGAAGTGTGTGTGTGTGTGTGTGTGTGTTTATGTAAGAGAGGGAGATTTATAGAGAAATAAGTTCCACAGAATAGGGTTTAATTTACTTTTTATGGTAAGTGTGCCTCTTGGCCATCTAGAGTCTTAGTTTTTACCCTCATAAAACAAGTTAACCTTCCTTTGAGAATTTGTAAGCATGATATAATTTCATGTTAATGAAAGGAAATGATATCTAATGCTAACATCATCATCATCACCATGTTATCTAAACATACCCTACAGGACTTCCCTGGTGGTCCAGTGGTTAAGACTGCACGTTTCCAATGCAGGGGACATGGGTTCGATCCCTGGTCAGGGAACTAAGATCCCATATGCCAGCCGCGGGGTGCGGCCAAAAAAAAAAAAAATCTTAAAGGAAACTCAGCTTTCTAATTTAAGAACACACAGATGACACCTTAATAAAACTATTTTCTGTTTCCAAGAACTGTAAAAAGACTTAAAAACCTAAGCCAAAATCTGCATTCAGTCCCCCAAGGTAAATCCTAAGGCAAAAGTCAGTGAGATACATATGAGGCAAAATTGAAGAAGTCATTGCTGGATACAGTAATCCAGTCATTAGTCTGGAACAAGGAAATTTTTTCCAATCCCATGATTCATGGCAAGTATAATAGTCTATTGAAAAATACCACTCTGAACAAAAAAAAAAGAAGAAAATACTGAAGTTTTTTCAAGTAGATATTTGGGCTATTTATCCTTGCCATAAGGAAAACAAGGAGGGGAAGGCAAATCATCTTTTTTTTCCAGAAAAGACCATTTTCCTTTATTACAAAAGAAAAAAAATTTGATTTCAAAAAAACCTACCTCTAAATCAGTCTGCAGGAATTTTCCTCAAACTTCATTTTCTTCAGAGGAAAATGTCCAAGTAAATCATGCAAAAACTAGCTGGGAGCATGAGATAAAGGAAGAACGTAATAAGCCAAATTCATTTTTAACTTATCAAACATTCCTCTTTAATGGAATTAGGTAAATGTTCATTTATTCAGCATTCAAATTTAATCTTCTTAATATTACTCAATGTACTAGATTTCTACACTATAAGGAAAGACTGGTGAATGGGAATTTTGATTTTAGGGGTACATAACTTTAACCATTTGTATACATCTGGATAGTCTGTTTTATACTTCTGCTGTGAATACTGTTTATCTTGTCAGAAGATACTAAAAAAATTCTTATCATCTCCAGGCCTCTAAAACTGCAGAGAAATCAGGAGATCACAAAGTATTTAACACACACTCTCTCCTCACAGGCTTCTTTTTTGAATTACTTAAAATTTAAAGAAATTGAAGGCTCTACAAAAGCTCAGACAAAAGTGGAATATATATCAAAGTTCAGTCAGGTTTTGCTACATTTATATGTTAATGGATTTGTTATCAGTATATTTCTATATTGCTTCCCTAGTGTTTATAGAAAATATTAAATTGACAATACTAATAAAATCAGTAGCTAACACTGATTAAGCACTCAGTTTGTCCCAGATATTGTAATAGAGTTTGCATGTATTATCTCATTTAATGCTCACACTACCACTACGAGGTATCTCTTTTGAGAGATGAAAAAGTTGAGGCACAAAGAGGTTAGGAAACTTGCCCATGGGGCTTCCCTGGTGGCACAGTGGTTAAGAATCCGCCTGCCAATGCAGGGGACATGGGTTCGAGCCCTGGTCCGGGAAGATCCCACATGCTGTGGAGCAACTAAGCCAGTGCGCCACAACTTAAGTCTGCTCTCTAGAGCCCGTGAGCCACAAATACTGAGCCCCCGTGATGCAACTACCGAAGCCCCCGTGCCTAGAGCGCATGCTCTGCAACAAGAGAAGCCAGCGGGATGAGAAGCCCACATACCGCACGAAGAGTAGCCCCCGCTCACTGCAACTAGAGAAAGCCCATACACAGCAACCGAAGACCCAATGCAGCCAAAAATAAATTAATTAAATAAATAAATAAATAAAGAGCTCACTAAAAAAGAAGAAACTTGCCCATGATCACATAGTTGTAAATGGTGGGCTGGGGATAAAAGCTTAAGCACTAGGACTCCAGAGCTCATGCTGTTATCTATTACAAACGTTTTGTCATCAGTCATTTACCAACTGAAATTTAAGCCGTATGAAGATTTTTCAGATGATCTAGAATGAACTCTCAATTTAATTTGTGACTCAGAGATGGCATTTAATGATAGATAATAACTCTCCAAATTGCAATTTCTTCCAGAGATGAATGCCAAGAAAATTGAGTTTCAACAATTTCTGCCCATGTTGCAATCTATTTCCAACAAAAAGGACCAGGGCACCTATGAAGACTTTGTTGAGGGTCTGCGTGTCTTTGACAAGGAAGGCAATGGCACCGTTATGGGTGCTGAACTTCGTCATGTTCTAGCTACGCTAGGTAAGAAATATTCATTTCAGTGGACTTAATAGGACAGAATATATAGGAAAGAGCAAGACTTAGGGCAATCATGTTATAACCAAAATAAGTAGGGGGAAAGACTACAAAGGGAAAATGAAAAAGAATAGTCAAAAGTTAATGACCATATCAATTAGCCTCAATGTCAATGAGTTTATTTTGGGGAAATGATAAATTATTGGTAATGAATAAGTAATGTGCAGCACTGTAGTTCTTACAGGATAGAGTTTGGATGATCAGGTATAGTGTGCATTTGTCATTTATACAAAAACAATTTATTGATAACCTTCCGGCTAGAGAACAGGAAGGGCTGGGTTTCTATCCTCCAAGAGGTTACAGTCTCCAGGAGTCCAAAACTGATCACTTACAGTGGAATTTTGAAAATATTCTCTGGTTTTCTTTTTGAAGAAAGAGTTTTGTTTCATCAGGTGAAAAGATGAAAGAGGAAGAAGTGGAAGCCCTGCTGGCAGGTCAAGAAGACTCCAATGGCTGCATCAACTATGAAGGTACAATCTCATATGCTCTGGTGGTTACAGCAACTCTGAACTGATTGGGTTGACGATGGACAACTTTTGAGCTTAAAACAACTTATCTTCTCTACCTCTCTTATTCAATAAGAGAACATACAAACGTTACTTATTATCAATCAGTTATGTAATAACTCTAAAAAGATATCTTGTAAGGACCTGACTATATACATAAGATTTACTCCAGTGGGTTTTAACATTCCTGTGCATTATTATACAGGTTAAAATGTGCTTTCACTTTTATCTTTTCCTGTTAGATCTTCACAACATCTCTGTAAGATGGGGTTTGTGTCAGAATAAATTTTAATATTAAATACTAATATTCTTTAATATTACAGTTGGAGAGATCTCAAAATCCTTTACAGCAAGCAGTTATGAAAATGAGGAATCCGAAGGCCAAAGATGTTTAGCTATTTAGTGAAGGTCACATCATTAATGGCAAAGCTGGTGCTAAAATTTAGTTCTCCTTTTCTAGTGTTCTTGCTTAAACGAAATTTATCTCATAGTGGCCAATTATCTATTTCCTGCCACCAATTTTTTTTTTAACATCTTTATTGGAGTATAATTGCTTTACAATGATGTGTTAGTTTCTGCTTTATAACAAAGTGAATCAGCTATACGTATACATATATCCCCATATCTCCTCCCTCTTGCGTGTCCCTCTCACCCTCCCTATCCCACCCCTCTAGGTGGTCACTAAGCACTGAGCTGATCTCCCTGTGCTATGCGGCTGCTTCCCACTAGCTATCTATTTTACATTTGGTAGTGTATATATGTCCATGCCATTCTCTCACTTTGTCCCAGCTTACCCTTCCCACTCCCCATGTCCTCAAGTCCATTCTCTATGTCAGCGTCTTTATTCCTGTCCTGCCCCTAGGTTCTTCAGAACCTTTTTTTTCTTAAGATTCCATATATATGTGTTAGCATATGGTATTTGTTTTTCTCTTTCTGACTTACTTCACTCTGTATGACAGACTCTAAGTCCATCCATCTCACTACAAATAACTCAATTTCGCTTCTTTTTATGGCTGAGTAATATTCCATTGTATATATGTGCCACATCTTCTTTATCCGTTCATCTGTTGATGTACACTTAGGTTGCTTCCATGTCCTGGCTATTGTGAATAGAGCTACAATGAACATTGTGGTGCATATCTTTCTGCCACCAATTTATAGCAGCTTCACCCAGAGGGTCTGAAAAGCAACACACCACACAAAATAAAGATGCAAGATAAAGTTGCATGATATAACTTGTAAATTTAAAATTTTGCAACAAAATTGAAAAACTTATCCATCCCCCCCAAAAACTAATCTAACCACATCTCAATAAAGCTATGTTGATAGCTTTGATGTAAATATGGACTTATAAAGTCTAACAACTTGGAAAAAAGTAAGACAAGAAAAGCAGAGGGGAAAAGAGGGGAGGGAAGAGAAGTGGAAAGGAGAGAAAAAAAGAGAACAGGAGAAAAGAAAAATACTAAGCCAAGCATATCTTCACTGACAATCTTGGTTAAACTGTACTTTTTTCCTATAAACTATGTTTTACATTCAGTTACTGCCATAAGTACATTAGATAAAAGAAGAATCATTCAATAAATATTGTTTGGACAAGGGTATAGTCATTTAGAAAATAAAGGCAGATCTCGATCTCCTACTAGGATAAATTCCGCGTGAGTCAAACATTTGAATGTAAAAGCTAAAAGTATAAAACCCATGGAAAATTATTTATAACTTTTGGAATGGGAAGGCATTTCTAACACTGATACAAAACCCAGAAGGTATTACAAATTTCAATAAATTCAACCACATTATTTTTTTTATCTAAGTGGCAAAAGCCACCAGAAACAAAGTGAAAAGACAAATAGCAAACCAGAAAAAAATATCTGCAATCAACATCAGAAAGAGTTCATTTGCCTAATTTTAAAAAAAGTTACAAATTAATAAAAAGACCACAACCCAATAGAAAAATTAACAAGTACATGAATAGACAATTCATAGAAAAGGAAATAAAAATATATATGAATGTAATATGCTGAACTTCACTAATAATAAAAGAAATGCAGATTAACACTACACTTAGATATACTGATTGCCAAAATTAAAAGTTTAACCACACTTTAGGTTGAGGACAGTGTATGGAAACAGGTAATCTCATGCATTCTTGTTGGGAATATAAATCATTAAAATCCCTATGTGGTGATGTGGTATTAATTATTAATTCTAGCAAATCTACTTCAAGGGATGTAGTCTTTAGACATACTTGCACTCAAGTGAAATGAGTGATATATGATTATTCATATTCATTATTCATTACTGTGTTGCTTACAATAGCCAAATATTTGAACAACTTAATGTCCATCAATGTACGATGTATCGAATAGATTTTGGTACATCTTCACAGTGAAATTCCCTACAGACCTAAAAAAAGAACAAGGACACCCTTGTTTATGGTTATGGTAATATTTCTAAGATACATTATGAAGTGAGAAAAGTAAGTGCAAAAGAGTTTGTAGAACATGCCACCATTTGTGTAAAAAAGATTTTTAGAAACATGTATTTGTATTTTCTTATACATGCATAATAGCTCTACAACTTAGCTATAAAGAGAGGAACTAGATAGCTGGGAGACAGTGGTGAAGAACATTTTTTTTTATAAACTCTTTCATACTTTCAAGAAAAAATTTTAACCGTGTGAACATAACACATAATCAGAAAGCTAAACTTACAAAATCAGAGGAAAAGCCATAAATCCAGTATTAAGAATAGTGAGCTATACAGAGTTTAAATAAACTCTAGAGTTATAACTAGGAATAATTAGAACTGAGTTAACTTACTATACTGCTCTCTTATTAAATTTGACTGTTTTCTAACTCTAAACTGTCTGTATTATCCCTACAGCTTTTGTCAAGCACATCATGTCTGTCTAAATGGAGCTCTCAAGGTATCTATCTGTTCCCTCTTTAATATATAAGGGTTTCTCAATATTGTATTTTGTTAAAGTAGCAGCCTCACTTATATGCTGTAGATATAATTAGTATTGCTTCTTAATGAAGAGTTATTTATTTTAACCAGAACACATTAATATAATTAATATTATATTAATACTAACGAGCTATTTATATTAACCCATCTCCTTGATATGGGTTATGTAGAAATAGAGCATTTTTGTATAAGTGTACAAGCAAAAACTTCTGAGGTTATTGCTTTCATGTATAGATCCTATCTTTGTCTGTACTATAATTAAGCAGTGGAGATTCAACAAACCAGAGAATAGTTGATTAATTTAGTTGGAACGTAACAATAATAAAAGCATTAGCCTAAATTCTTTGAAAAATTGAAGTAGTTTTTAACAATTACTGCTCTAGAAAACCATACTATCACAGTCCAAAGTGCAGCACTTGAAACCAGGTTCTTGCAGCAAGGAAATGCCTTACCTTGAAAGTGATGGTTCATTTTGTGCTTTTTCTTCTTTTTCACTTTACACTATTTCCTTCCCCATTTCCTTTCTGAAAAGATGCAATCAACATCTAACTCTTTTTCCTTTTTCCTTTACAGATCAAGCACTGTTTATGAAGACTGGCTGGAACCTTATTCTAAGAACACCCATGACTAACTGTCCAAATCTGTTTACCATCATTCAGAAAAACAAAACAATTTGGACCATTTTAGACTGAAGGACTCCCTGAATTCTTATACACCTTACGTTTCTCTCTGAATTATATTCATATCACACAAACGAAGTGTCTGTTGCTCTAGACAAGAAGGATAAAATACTGACAATCTCAAATCCAAGCACTGCTCTTTATTTTCTACCATGGGTCAAAGAACATCCTTAAAATAATAAATCAATAAATAATTTTGGTCGGTCTGGAATGTTCAAGTCGCACTGTGTTTTTATCTTCTTGCTTAGAGAAACTTATTTTTAAAACCCCAATTCTTTTGTTAATGTACAGAATATTGATGAATTATAAAATTTTAAGAGAATAAATAATTATAGTCTACACAATAACTGAATAATAATGATAATCATATATTATTGAAAATGCAAAATAGAAAACTGAGGAAATTCAGATAGGATCAGAGATGGTTTAATATAAGCTATCCGGCAATTTAAGATGAAAGCAGGTTTCTTCAGTTTTGTGTAAATCACTGTATACACAGCTTGACCTATTTCACTTCTAGTGACAGTCTGGCCTATTAGAAAATTCTAATAAGCCCTTGATATGTCTCATTGAATGTCTTCAAGGATAAAATTTAAAGTGACCTTTCAGCTGTTACTTAAAAAAACGTCTCTGGGGATGAGACTCTTACTCAAGAACTCAAGATCCTGTCTATTAAAATTCTCTCTCCTGCTATGATTTCCTCTACTTTGCATGTCCATGTCCCCAAAATCTTGGTTCGATCTTTTTTTTTTTAACATCTTTATTGGAGTATAATTGCTTTACATTGTTGTGTTAGTTTCTGCTGTATAACAAAGTGTATTAGCTATACATATACATATATCCCCATATCCCCTCCCTCTTGCGTCTCCTTCCCACCCTCCCTATCCTACCCCTCTAAGTGGTCACAAAGCACCGATCTTTTAATACATGCTCTAAATGATAAGATTAATTGATAGACAAGTTTATAGTGTAAACTTACTTCATCATATCATATTGCTATCATGTATCACTTTTTCTTTAGAATAGAAGCAGAATTTGCAAGTTAGTAGTTGGATATTTAGAAGAGATGAAATGATAAATAGTTCTCCCACTCTCTAAAAAGATATCCCTAAAATATATGGGATTTCAAAATCTCTGAAAATTACCTGCCTGCCTATACATTTTTGGAACCTGAAACAATTTTGTCCTGATGTCAGGCACTTCAGGTCATCATGCTCCTATATTCAGCAAGGGTCACTCAGATTTCAGTAGCCAACAGCTTTAACTTTGACCTAAGTTTCTGTAGCCAACATGATGTTGGGACATCACAATCATTCTTTTAAGGAGAATTTACGCTGGCCTCAAGATCTTTAAGGCTAAGTTTGCCTAAGACCAGAAATTGGATATTTCACACAGCACTATGCAATAGAACCTTCAGTAAAAATGGAAATTTCTATCTACATTGTTCTGTATGGTAATCACTAACCACATTTGTGGACTGAAATGTGGCTAGTGTGACTGCAGAATTGAATTTTTAATTGTATCTCATTTTAATTAATATAAATAGCCAAATGTGGCTCATGCATACCATACTGAACAGAGTAGCTCTCAATACATATTTATATTTAGTTGTTACATCAGGAAATAAAATGTTTTTAAAAATTATAAATGTCAGCATGTAGAGAAGTCCACTGGTACAAACAGTCCAATCATAAAAGGGTCATTTTTGCTTTGGGACCTACCCTTATTAAATTACCATGTGTGAGATGTCCATAACTCAAGTTGTAGCAGGTGCAAATAGAGTAGCAGGCGGAAGAGTGACAGTAATTTTTAACATCTACACCAGCTGGCAAAAATTACAGGTGCTTAATTCCTCAGTCTTTAAAAATAACTGTTGAAAAGTCTACACAGCAAAGCAAATATTTTCAAGTTTGTTTTTTAACTATCTTCAAGTTACCTTCCTGACATATATTAATATAATGTAATATTATACATTAATTTTTTGCCTTAAAGTATATTTAAACTTAGCACACAAGAACTTAATTTTTTCTCCTCTATGAATGAAATAAACAATGATTATTAAATTAGAGAAATAAAATTTTATTTTCCTCATTTAACATAATATCCAAAATAACTCTTGATGTATTTTTCTGTAACTGTATTTACATGTCTTTTTCCATGGTGGCAAATATACCTTGAAACTTAAAAAAGTGGTGAAAGAATATCTTCCTTTAAATTCTAAGTCTAGAGAAAATCATGAATCCAAAGATTTATTCAACAAACCAAGTCAAAAAAAAAAAAAAAGAGAGGAGATTGAACAGCAAGTATCTGGAATCTAGATTAAAGAGTTACATCCTCTTGAATTATCAAGATAACTGAAGCTAAGGAAGAGCAAAACAATGGAATAATTCAGGCAATGATCTCAATTTCACAGTTTGATGAGTGAGCTCCAGGCTAAGAGAGTCAGTGCAAAGGAAGGGTGATGGGGTTCTAAACACCTGCTGAGAATTTTTCCAGAAACTTCATATCGAGATAATTTTTTTTTTAGTTATTCAGTAATATATGGTAGGAAAAACTACTAGCTATACCCTACTTTGTCCTTCACCTGCCAGCACCTGTGATTGGCCAGAGTCTGCTTCTACCACAGCCATGCAAAACTGAGAGGCAGAACCACTCTTTGGCCAGGGCAGATGTGGCCCATGACCTGGACCTCACATTGTAGACCTCACACTCTGGTTCTCCTCCAGAGCCAAGGAATCTTCCCAAAAATAGAGTATGCCCCTTCCGGAACCCATGTCCCCACTCCTACACACTCTGGATACCCAGAACCCCAGATTTCCTTGCCCAAATGACCCCAAGCTCTCTTGCAGAACGTGGGTGGGATTCTTCCTAGGTCTATCCTCCTAAAGGAAGACTACAAACCAAAGACCAACAGATGGCCAAAGCCAGCTATTTTTGTTTTGTTTTGTTTAAACTAAGGATAGAATTAACCACAAGGTCCCTGCAGTGCAGGATGGAACTGGAGGTGGGAACTGAAGGAGGGCAGGCCACAATATCACCAAGGAGTCCAAGAATTATAACCTGGCCTTCCAAACTATTATGAAGCTATATTTGTCAAGGGAGTTACAGAGTATATATTATGTAACAGTGTATTAGTTTGATAACTTTTAAGTATTTAAACTTATGATTAGTGGACCTCAATTTGAACTCCTGCCCCAGGCCTGCAAACATAGGGGTAGACCTGCTTAGAAAGGATAGAACTCAGACTTTTCAGGGACAGATCTTTAAGTTGCCCATAAATACTCCAACAAACACCAGAAATCCCTTGAACTTTTAAAAAATAATAACAGTTACAGCGGTCAAGATGGCAGAGTAGGAAGACCCTGAGCACAACTTCTCCCACAGACACACCAAAATTACAACTACTTACAAAGCAACTATCTATGAAAACAACCTGAAAGCTAACAGAAAAGATTTTCCACAACAAAAGACATAGTCACAATGAGATGAATAGGAGGGGCAGAGACGTGGTATAGTCAGGACCGCAGTCAGCAACCCACAAATGGGAGGAATATCACAATTGTAAAGTCCTCCGCAAGGGGCAAGAGCTCCAAGCCCCACATCAGAATCCCCAGCTTAAGGGTCCTTCACCATGAAGACAAGCCCCCAAGACATATGGCTTTGAAAACCAGTGAGACTTATGTTCAGGAGAGCTAGAAAGCTACAGGAAACAAAGACTGCTCTTGAAGGGTGTGCACAAAATTTCGCATGTTCTGAATCCTGGTGCAGGGGAAGTAGTTTGAAAGGAGCCTCAGTCAGACCCATTTGTTCATCTTGGAGACCCTCCCAAAGAGAGGAGACACCTGGGACACCCCCTGAGGATGGAGATGCAGGCAGCAGTCAATTTGGGAAGCTCGTTCTACAGCAATAACACTGGTACTGGCAAGAGCCATTTTGGAATCCTCCCTCTAGCCTAATTAGCACCAGGAGCTTACCTACCCCACCAGCAAGTGGGCACCAGCCCAGAGCACTCTGGGCCATGTAGACAGTTATGCAGGGGCCCAACCCCACCCACCAGTTAGCTAGCACCAGCTCCATATACCCCTCCGAGGTCACACGGGGACCTGGCCCAAACTTCTAGCAGGCTGGCACCAACATGCGCCTCCTACTGCCCTGCCCATCCATTCAGCCAATCACATGGAAAGCCTACCTCACCTACTAATGGACCTGCAGCCACTATAAAGTCACGTTCTTGTGGTCAACCGGGCTGGGAGCCAGGCCTGCCAACCAGTGTGCCTACAGCAGTTGGTCCCACCACAAGAGAAGGGCACATGCAGCCCATATAAGGAGCACTCCTAGAGCATATAACTCTGGTGACCAGAGGGGAGCATGCTGCTGGGTCCCATAGGACATCTCCTACGTAAGGCCACTTCTCCATGATCAGGAAATGTAACCCACTGACCTAACACTTAGAAACAGAAACAAAGAACTGGGCAAAATAAGGAGACAGAGGAATATGTTCCAAATGAAGAAATAAGATATGACCTCAGAAAAAGAACTAAACAAAGGGGAAATAAGCAATCTACCCAATAAAGAATTCAAGCTAATAATCAGAAAGATGCTCACTGAACTCAGGAGAAGAATAGAGGAACACAGTGAAAAATTTAACAAAAAGTTAGAAAATATTGACATAAAGAAGAACCAAACAGAGCTGAAGAATACAATAACTGAATACAATGGAAAGAATAAACAGTAAATTAGATGATACAAAGGAACTGATCAGTGATCTAGAAGACAGAGTAGTGGAAATCACCCAAGCTGAACAGAAAAGAGTAAAAAGAATTTTTTTAAAATGAGGATAGTGTAAGAGACCTCTGGGACAACATCAAGTGTACTAACATTCACATTACAGGCGTCCCAGAAGGAGAAGAGAGAGAAAAAGTGGCAGAGAAATTATATGAAGAAATAATAACTGAAAACATCTCTAACCTGGGGAAGAAAACAGACATCCAAGTCCAGGAAGCACAAAGAGTCCCAAAGAGGATGAAAACAAACAGGTCCACACCAAGATATATTATAATTAAAATGGTGAAAATTAAAGATAGAGGAGCTTAAAATCAGCAAGGGAAAAGCATTTACATATAAGGAAACTCCCATACGGTTATTAACTGATTTTTCAGCAGAAACTTTGCAGGTCATAAGGAAATGGAACAATATATTCAAAATGGTGAAAGGAAAAAACCTACAACTAAGACTACTCTATCTGGCAAGATTATTATTCAGATTTGAAGGAGAGATAGTTACACAGACAAGCAAAAGCTAAAACTGTTCAGCATCACTAAACCGGCTTTAAAAGAAATGTTAAAGGGAGTTCTCTAAGCATAAAAGAAAAGACCACAATTTGAAATACAAAAATTATGAAAGGAAAAATCTCACTGGTAAAGGCAAACATACAGTAAAGATAATAGATCAACCACTTATAAAGCAAGTAAAAAGAACAGTTGAAAGAAAAAAGTAGTAAAATCATCTATATCCACAATAACTAGTTAAGGGATACACAAAACAAAAAAATGTAAAACATGACATCAAAAACATTAAACATAAAGGGGAAGGTAAATTGTAGGGTTGTTGGAATGTGTTTGAACTTAAAAGGTATTCAACCTAAATATATATATATATATATATATATATATATATATATATATATATATAATAAGCGTGTTGTTATATGTAAACCTCATGGTAATCAAAAAACAAAAACCTATACATAGATTTTGGCATCTACCCCTCATAGCTCAAAGGCCAGATCCATTCAATTATTCCCCAATCTACACAAAGGAAGAATTAGACAAAGCCCCAAAATGGGACTTCACTAGAAATTTAGGGAGCTATGAGTGGCTAGTTAATGAACATGGACAATACTTCTTTCCCCAAACTGTAGCTTGCCCAGCCATCAGGGAGACCCATCAAGGAATTCACTATGGGAGGAAAGCCCTATAAAACTAGTTAGTAGAGGTCATGGTAACTCCTGGCATGAAAAGTATAATCAGTCAGATAGTGGAGACATGCCCTATCTGCACAAGGAACAACCCCAAAACCATACCCCCAAGAGGCCCCCAAATAAGGTCCACGCAGACCAGAGGGACATATGCTGGAGAAGACTGGCAGACTGATTTCACTGTCATGCTGAGAGTACTGGGCAATTTCAGGTATCTCTTGGTGCTAGTAGACACATTTCTGGGTGAATAGAAGCATTCCCTGCTAGAACTGAAATGGCAGCTGAAGTGGTTAAGGCATTACTGAAAGAAATAATCCCCAGGTTTGGGTTCCCTGGATCCCTAGAAAGTGATAACGGTCCAGCATTTGTGTCTCAAGTGAGGAAGGGGATAACGAGTGCCCTGAACATAAAATGGACCTTGCACTCAGCCTGGAGACCCCAATCCTCGGGGAAACTGGAGAGATCCAATCAGAACTTGAAATGGGCCTTAACCAAGCTATGTCAGGAAACTCAAGAAAACTGGATTACGTTGCTTCTGATTGCCCTGCTCTGCATGCGCTTGGCCCCAAGGGTAAGTGCATTAAAGGTAAAGTTAAAGGTAAGTGCATTTGAATTCATGTATGATAGACCCATTCCCCAAGCCTGAGAGGAGGGACACCTTAACCTCCTTGAAATGGAACAACTCAAATATGCCCTTCACATAGGAGAAACCATGAAATCTCTCACGGAATATGGTAACCAGGTGCCGCCTACACCCACTGACCTGGCCGCACACCCTTTCTGGCCAGGAGACTGAGGGAACCTAAAAACCTGGAAAACCAGCAGCCCGCAAGATCAGCTCACTCCTAAGGAGAACGGACCCCACTTGGTGATCCTAACCACCAATGCTGCCCTAAAGTTGCAGGGGACCACTCCATGGGTATATCATACTTGAGTGAGGAGGGCATCCAGGCCCCAACCTTTGGAGAGACAACCTGGGGCAATGGACATCCCACCCCCTACCCTACCCCGGTTACTCTTGTGAACCTCTTTTGGACCTAAAACTCCTTTTCCGAAAAACAACAAAAGATAAGTAACCCTCTATGCCTTGCCAAGCAGTAGAGATCTGGGGATAAACGAATTGCCCTAGATGATCTATTACCGGACCAGGGAGGGATCTGTGCACTGGCCAAAAATACATCATGTTGCTTTTACATCAATGCAAGTGGCCTGATTGGAGAAAGTGCAGACAGCCTCCTGGAAAAAGCAACTTGGCTAACAGAAGCAGCCAGCCCAAGCGGGCCGAAAAATGTGAGGCAGGGTAAAACAGGCCCTCCCCTGTGTCACTTAGTTTCTACCTTTCCTGGGATGCTTAATAACCATTGTTCTCTTGCTGATACGTGGGCCCATGTACCTTAAATTGCGTGGTGTCCTTTTCTCCAAAAGGTTAGAATCTATAAAACTACCAATGGTGCTCGCTCAGGGATACGAACCATCAGGGCTCAGGCCTGGGGACAATCAAACATGTCTAAAGCCAGTTGGGGAGAAGTTCTGCTCCTCTCCCTGGGGTTATGACGGTGCCCACACTCAGCAGGAAGCAGTTACAGAAGATGAAACTGCACCCTCAGTGCCCCTCAAGAATGAGGAGCAGGACAAAAGGCAGAGGAGGGATTTGTCACCAGCAAAGCCCGTTAACAATTCCCAGGAAACATAAGACAGAACCTAGGTGATAAGATAAGGTCTAACCTCTTCTTTTGTGCATGGTGTGGTTTCACCTGCCTGTAGGGAGCCCGTGCAGAGGCCCTGCACCTCACACGTTGGATGAGAGTTCCCAGCACGGAGCCGCTGCGCCTGACGCCTCCGCTCGGCGGGCCCGCACGGATACTGCAATTCAAGATGGCGGCCGCGGGCTGCGTGCAGAGGCGTGGTGCTCGGCGCTGCCGTCTGGAAGGTGAGCAGCGCAGCTGCGCCCGCCCTGCAAGAACCCCGCCCCCTCCCATCTCCCCACCTCCCCACCCCGGCCGCAAGATCCCTATAAAGCAGCCCTGCCCGTGGCCTGGTGGGGAGAGCAAGTGCTCTAGAGCGTGACTTCGCACCTCTCCATTTTCTGATCAAAGAACAAAGCTTTCCTTTGCTTCTGAACCGAACTTGGTCTCCATCTATTGGCACGAACGACACCAGGTAGGAGGACCCTTATTGGGGCCTGACTGAAAGTTCGGTAACAAACAGACTCAGATACAGAGAACAAACAACTTGTTGCCAGAGGGGTGTGTGTGTCGCGGGGGAGGTTGCTTAATAGGTAAAAGGGCTTAAGAGGTACAAACCTCCAATTACAAAATAAATAAATTACAGGGATGTAATATACAGCATAAGGAATCTGGTCAATAATATTGTAATAACTTTGTATGGGGACAGATGATTACTAGATTTATGGTGGTGATTATTTGATAATGGATGTAAATGTCAAGTCACTAAGTAGTACATCTGAAGCTACATAATATTGTTATGTCAACTATATTTCAGTAAAGAAATTTTAAAATTATATTAACAAATTCCTTTGTCAATAATCACATAGGTGACAAAGAAGAATTCAAGTAGCAAATAGGTTAGGCTTTTCTTTCTATCCTTGAAAAGACAAAAAAGGTTTGTCTTTTCCTATTTTATTTCTCCAACCTGTGCAGGAGAAAATCAACTCATCTTGTAAGAGTCATTGTATAGGGTGAGAAAAAGGTACTGCTATAAGAATAGTAGTAGATAATCAATCATGTTTGGTGGTACAATTTACAAAATCAATTTAAAAGCAATAAGTAAAAATATATTTGGGGAAAATATTTTTATACTTTTAAAAAGTATATTAAGGACAACTCATCTATAAAAGCATACTTAGTGGCAATCATTTAATACCAACTGGGAAAGTCTAATTGGAACTATAATTCAGCAGAAATGGCCAAATGGCAAACATATACTCACTCTTGCTTATTTTTCCACCTTCATCAGTTAGACTTTCTTAGGAAGAATCAGAGCATACCTTGAAGAGCAGGTGCTTTAAAGTCAGGCTTAGGTTTGAATCCTGCTGCTACCACTTCTGAGCTGTGTGACCGTGGGGCAATTATCTGATCTTTGCAAGTCTCAAGTTTATCTTCTATAAAATGGCATTTACAAGGGCTGTTTTGTGAATTAAAATAAACTAAGAATGTGAATTATTTGGCATGTGGCCAGCACTCAAATATTTTTCCTCTCGGTTTCTTTACTACTCTCCTTTGGGTTTTTAATGAAGTATTGGATTAAATCTTTAATAACTCCCCACTGCCTAGGGGATAAAGTTCAAAGATTATCAAGACACATAAGGCCTTTTAGGAAATTTTTCATTTTTTTATCCTGCTATTTCTTCTTAATTACTCTTCTGCTGAATGGTACAGTGAGTAAGAGCAGACTTGGGTTTCAGTCTGTCATCCTAGATGGGTAACTGATTATACTATATATAAAATAGAATACTTAGGGAGCCCTGACGTAAGAATTAAATGAGACCACACAGATAAAGTGCCTATGTAAGGGTTGTTTATTGTAAGGACTAAATTAATGAAATCATGGCTTTTATTTTGTCACCTCTTGAAATTGTTATGAAAATGCCTATTCGGAAAAATTATTTTACATCTTCCAAGACTTTGCTCAAGTATCATTTCTTCCACTGACATTTCCTCACTTCATCTACCCACAAACACCCACCAAGGTGTGCCTATAGCACCTGGTACCTATTATTATATTTAGAATATAGCATAATTATTTGTTTACATCACAACATAGCCATATCCCCAGAACCTAGAACAGTGCCTGACACATGGTTGGCACTAAATAAATATTAACACTTGTATCCTGAATGTTTAAGTGAGTAATAAAACCAGTAGGTACCCAATAAAAGTTTTGCAAAAGTATTAATAAATTAATGAACATAGGAATGTATTAATAAATGAAAACTCCCACAATTACAGGTAAGATAACCCTGAAGTATGTATCTTCCTTCTAGAACTAGATGGCAAATGGGTACAAACTCTTTTCAATTGGTAGTGTTTGTCTAAAACACTTTTTTAGCCAGCATTATGTAGCTATGCCCAAGTTTAATAGGAAAGAATGTTGTGCTTGATTAGAATTGAAAGAATTTTTGTGAATGTCATGAAGTCTGCCATAAGGTAAGAGGGGGGAGTAGTGGCATGCATGCCATGAATTGGCTGCTCCTGAGAGTCTAGGGAGTTTTCTTCATCAAATGAGTCTATTTCAATAATGTTAAATATTATAAAGACATTATTGAACTGACCACTTTTTTAAATTATTCATTTGGGCTCTGCTGTATCTAGACACATCAGTGAACAAAATATTTAAAAAAACCAGCAGTCCTCATGGATTTACATTCTGTTGATACGGAAAGAATAAGTAACCAAATATATAAGTAAGTAGCATAGGAAGTTAGAAAGTGATAATGCTAGAAAGAAATATAAATTAAGGAAGATGGAATAGGGAGCCCAAAGGGAAGAGGAGGGCTAGGAGCAGGAAAACCAGGGAAAGCCAAAGAAAGTTGAGAAAAAAGCTCAGAATAATTTAACCCCATGATTGCATGTCTTTTAATTCCAAAAACAGTTTCTTCTCTATAGCTAAGTAATCTAAATTATTCCTTTATTTCCCCTTACCAATATATGAGTTCAAAGTTTATCTGTCAAATTCCTTAAGCTGTAGTCCCTGAACAGCACATGGCAAATAAAATATACCGGTATTAATCCAGTAAAATTAGTGCATTTCTGCAGTTGATTTTTGTCTCAGTATTCCAAATTCAAGTTCCATTAGTTTTAACAAATAAAACACAATAAAACTTTATGCTATAAAATTTGCACACATACTCAAAGGGTTGAGAAAGATACCAAGATGTCATTAATGGTTATGTAGAGACAGGTATAATTATGAGATTTTCCTTTGTTTGCATGTTTTCTTTATGCAGGCATTCTTGACTTTGCATAATTGGGGATGTATTGCTTTTGTAATTAGCAACTAGAAACAAAATTAAAGTTTCTTTTGATTTTTTAAATCACATAATAGTAGTAGAACTAAAGGAAGACGCAGTAAAAAAAAAAAAAAAAACATTTTTTAAAGACCAATGTTTTACTTGCAAAAAAAAGAAGTTTGCAAAGAAGTTTAGGTTTTAAAACAAATGTTTATCCAAATAAAAATTAAATAGATACTTAATGAAAACTTTCATACCATTACCAAATAACCCAGTTTTCATTCAGTTTATGGTAAAAAAAAAAAAAAAAATTCTCCCTTGATTTCAAACGACAGAATTTAAACTATTTCTGTTAAGAAGTACTTTATAAGAAGGCTCAAGTTTTCATTTATTTTGGAAACTATTGCTAAACAAGGTGGTCCTGGTTTGTTGGTTTCTTTGCTTAGCTTTTGCTCTCATGATGTTTGTGCTATCCAAGATGAAGATAGAGCCAACTGTCAGATTTCTTCCAAGTAAAATCATTTGATTTGCCTTTTGCTTTGCTGGTGGGAAAGCTCAGAACAAATTTAATATATTTTACAATTCTCCCCATATAATTTTTTTCTTTACATCTTTTTACCTCAATTTTTACCTTTATTTTTAACTGCCCTATTGAAAATGCTTTTATTGTGAGCCATATCAAATCTGTTTGGAAAAATTGGTGATATAAACTATAATAACTGTATTGGTAGACTTTGTGGTTTCATCTTTCCAGATATAAACTTTATTTACTACCCATGAAAATCAACTTCCTGAATCAAATTTTAAAAAGATGATAAAATGGTTCATAAGGTTTCTGGACATCAAGCATTTTCTACCAAATAATATTTGAATGAGTAATATATAACTAAATCAGAAGGATTTAATTTCCCTTGAAATTCACATGGTTTCAGACTAACAGTTTAACTCATTATTTGCTGAGTTTGCTAAACCCAGATAAAAAGAGAATTAGCTAAACTTTTCTAAACAATCAAAATTCTCATTTTTTTCCTGTTCCAACTGAAAAAAAAAAGATCAAAAGTGAGAAGTGTCATAATAATATAATAGAAAATATGAAGACCCTCAAGTGAGTAATGACAATAAAATTGACCTCTTATTGTGAGTTTCCTTCCTTCAGAGAACAAACTGACATTTGAAAGTTCCTTCATAATAACCTGTAAGTAACCAGAATTGAAACTAAAATCCTATGACACTTCTTTCCTTGATTGTGGCACCATCACTTCCTCACGTATGTTATTTTTCTCTTGAACTTCTCTAAGCTTGAATATAACCTAACATAACTTGTACCTAACATAAACTTGTTTCCAGAGTCTTGGATAGGCTTAGAGGTCAATCTTGTCATTTGATGAATTTCCATACTTTATTAGAGAGGTTGTGGAGAACAAAGATCAGTTACACACATTGAAGACATTTTTCCAAACAGTAAACTCTTGATTCTTAAAGGAAGAGAAATTAAGTATTCATATCACATAGGTTTTCTCTTTGAAAAAAGGCTCTCTCCAAACCAGGAGAAGTTGTCTTGGACTATGGATATTTTTTTTCCAACTTATTGTAAAACCTGTAACTAATGTTTTTTTCTCTTTGCTGTGATCTTTTGGACACATTGGAACCCACCTCTAGCATCTGTGTAGGAAGGATTCTACGACATACGTGTCTATGTATGAGTCTTTGAGGTTTGACTTTTGTACATCTTATTCTTTTGGACACTATTTAGTGATGTTCTTTAACCTATTCTCATATACTAACTTCTTTTTTTTTTTGGGCCTCCAGTCAAATTGCTGCTTCCAACACTTTTTGTGCTGTTACATACCAACTAACAGTTCCCCTTTGTCCAGCAATACTATCTGGGTTTGTGCAATGGATTGCACCTGTCTTTCTGAAATTATTTGAATATTTATTGCATTTTGTACATATTCTGTAAAAATGAATTCAAAACTGAAAACTGAAAGTGTTTATGATATTGATAAGAAGCATAGTTTCCATAAATTCAAAACAAATCAACAAGGATGAAAACTATTAAGTACACCAAAACAGCAAATCAGCCTCAATTCTTTACTCACGTGTTGGTTGACTAGCTATTTAATTTTGAAGTAAAAGAACAAAATTAAAGAACTTTTATGAAATACTGGGAATGTATAATTAAATACTGTGACTAAAAGGTGAGGAGGATTCCCCTTATTGTGTAAGTCTTTAGGTCCACACTTGCAATACAGCTTTTCTACATACTTTATTACTATAAAGTATTACCTCTCTTGATTCACCTATTTTGCTTTCATTTTTCCTGTACCAAGTTTTCTTTTCTCTTTTATAGCCTATTGAGTTTATTCTATTTGCTTTGATAAGCTTCCTCATCCTTTTTGGAACGAGATGGAATATACAATTATAAATTAAATATTTATTGAATAAATGATGGCTCGCTTACCATTTTATAAAGTACTGAGGAAAGTAATTTGCATTTGTTTTGCTCTTTGAACAGAATGTTGTGATAGAAGGTTATGGGCTAAAAAGCCAGGAAGATTTAGATATGAGATTATAGGCAAGCCACTTAATCTTGCTGAATTACTTTTTCCTTTTCTATAAAAACGGGGATAAAAACACCTTCCCAGGTATGGTGGGGATTAGACAGCCTGCAGTCTAGGTGGCCTTGCCTGCATTTGCCATATTTAGTAGTTATACTCTGTGTATATAGAGATAGATAGATGTATATATAGATATAGATATATGAAATATATAATAATTGTCAGTAATTATATATCAAATAATTGTCAGTAATTAATATAAGCTTCTATGATGTATGTGTATATATATATCTATATATATATATCACAGCAAATATCTCTGATTTCTTCAGTTAACTTTTCTTTAAATATTTGTGGTGAGTTCTTTCTAAAAGTTGCTTTCGGAATCTAATATAAAAGATATTAGGGAGTGAACTATCATAGCTTTGACCCTGGCTTTTATTTGGTTGTCTGTCATCCTAAAGATGCATGTCACTGTATTGACAGGGCTAAAATGATTCTGGAAAAGAAAATATAAGAATTGGCCTCTTAACAAATACCTAGAAAGTCATGAAAATGGCCTGCCTCAAAGGAGAAATTCGAGTTGGTCTCTAGTGACTCCCTGTGGAAAGATAGCAGAGCTGATGTGCAGGAAGCAGCAGGCAGCTCGCGGAGAATGTCATTGCAATGACCCAAGCCTTTGAAGTGGAGGAGAGTGGATGTGGGATTAACGTGTTTCCAAAAGTAGGATAAAAGCGCTCCTCCAAGAAAAAAGCCCCAATTTACGTAATTACTGACACTTATTATCTCACCTTGCAAGCTCTAATTATCTAAAGCAAAGGCATTGGTGTTTCCCTTTAATAAGTGCTATTTTGGAAAGGGACAGCCATTAAATCACTTAATAACTGTAGATGTTCTCTGTCAGGAAGACTCCTCTAATCCAATGCATATTCCATCAGACAGGGGACAAAGTCAACAAACGAAAGGCTCATTTTTCACAACTTCCAATCTCCTTGTCCATTTAACTCTACCACTCATGTTTTATGTAATGAGTTGGAGAAAACTATATTGAGTAGAACTTTTCTGGGGAAGAATGTTGTATGTGCTTTTAAGAAATACTTTAATAGGCTGACTAAAAGTAACAAGAATGTTTTTACTACATAAGAGTGACTGGAAAATTCATTGTAAATGATGGAAGATTTGATCCAGGAAGGAAGATATTCAACAGAGAGACTCCAAAGGAGAGTGGTGAGACTGAATCAAGCTGTTTCCTGCTTGCATCCCATCAATGCCAGCCCACTTAAAACACAGTTATTTTTGGACTATAATTCCTTGTTATCCTGCCTCCATCATATAAAAAGATAACGATGCCTATGCAGCTATACCACTGCCTCTATATTGTGGCATGCTATCTTTCTGCAAAATTAATCAGTAAATCAAATACCAAAAAAACTTTTCTAAGGGGTTTTCTCACCTCCCCAAAAGTCATTTTCTTCTTCATTGAAACTGACCAGCCAGTTAATTTCTAAAATCTATTTGTGCATCACTTACTCAATGACCCCTCCCCCATCACTTCCTTGTCATTTCCACCTGTTCAGCTAGCACGCTTTTATTAAAGTTATTTATGGAGTGTGGAGGATCATTTCTTCTTATATTAAGAATTTATTGTAGGATTATTTGGATGTGGCTTGTACAAAAGTACAAAAGCCTATCAAATTTTCTTTCTCAGAAAAAAAGTTAAAACATTCCTATAGGAATAACACCAGGTCACATTTTTTCTAAAATTTTTTTAATGTTTATCTCTAGCCAAATATTAAGGTTGGGCTTCATTATGCAGTGTATCTCTAATGTTTCATGTGTGTAATCTGAGTTACTCCAGGCTTCCTACCAGATTGTGGGAACAGAAGGACAGACAGTAACAGCAAAAAGCCAGATCTCACTAATGTTTCACTACCACCACCGTAAGATAAAACCTTCAGGCTCCTGCATAGGGTACTCCCCTCACTCTGCCCTCAGCAAGTGTTCTGGGGGTCCTCCGGGTTGTTTTGCAGATGCACATGCATGTCCTTCCTGCCAAGCTTCACAACGGCCCTACTGAGCACCCAGGACAAACCGCCCTACACCTCAGCTTGGTGGCACCTGCTGGATGCTACCAAATCTGCTGTGCACTTGCCATTTTCTACAAGTACCCATCGGGCACCAGCATGTCTGGTGGACACTCACAGTTTGTCACTGTGCATCTGCTGCATTTGGCCATGTCAGCTGGGCACCATCACCTCCTGCCCCTATTGAGTCATTGAAGTCTCTTAAGTTGTCAAAGCAACACATTTTTCTTTTTAAAAGTAGGAGTCAGTGTCATTCTTCCCTTATATTAAATGCTATTGAAGAGTCCCTACACACTGCTACTGATATGGTCAATATTTTACAGTTTAAATGAAACTAAGTTTTGTTAAGGTATGATTTTATGCCAGCCCCAAAACAGGGCACACATGAGGCACTGCCTGACTGTAAAATTTGTGCCCAAATGAAGAGGTGAGTAGTTGTTAGCCCATGCACTGTGGGCCAGCCCATTGGTGAGGGACTTCATCTCCTTGGAGGAGGAAGAGCCTTCTTCTTCCCACAAAGGCTACATCATCTTGCTGAGCCACCAAGCCCTGTGCTCCTGGGACTGCATCTGCCCAAAGGAGGTGATTTTCCTAGTTGTACTAGGTTACATAACAGTGCCACAAGGGTGGACAGCACCCTAGGGTACATGCATTCACTTAGTGGGGCTAGAGTGAGGAACCAAATCAAGTGACAGGCACCATGCAGGATACAGAACCATCCTTATCTCCATCCCCTGAACCAAAAACCAAGGCTTTCTTACTTAGCCAAATGTATGGTGCACAACTCCATTTTTTCTCAATGAGTTACCCCAGAAGCTTCTAGGTCTTCATGCAAAGAAGCTTCTGGTGAGCCCTCTCACCTAACTTAAAGATATGACGGGGATTGGGCAAGATGGCGGAAGAGTAAGACGCGGAGATCACCTTCCTCCCCACAGATACATGAGAAATACATCTACACGTGGAACTGCTCCTACAGAACACCCACTGAACGCTGGCAGAAGACGTCAGACCTCCCAAAAGGCAAGAAAATCCCCACGTACTTGGGTAGGGCAAAAGAAAAAAGAAATAACAGAGACAAAAGAATAGGGACGGGACC
This sequence comes from Eubalaena glacialis, assembly GCF_028564815.1. Classification (NCBI taxonomy): domain Eukaryota; kingdom Metazoa; phylum Chordata; class Mammalia; order Artiodactyla; family Balaenidae; genus Eubalaena; species Eubalaena glacialis. The sequence goes on along the minus strand of NC_083716.1, from coordinate 213,909,978 downwards.
TGCACCAGTGGGAGGGAGCTGTGAAGGAGGAAAGGTTTCCACACACTAGGAAGCCCCTTCGTGGGCAGAGACTGCGGGTAGCAGAGGGGGGAAGCTTCGGAGCCACGGAGGAGAGCGCAGCCACATTGGTGCGGAGGGCAAAGTGGAGATTCCCGCACAGAGGAGCGGTGCCGACCAGCACTCACCAGCCCGAGAGGCTTGTCTGCTCAGCCACCGGGGCGGGCGGGGGCTGGGAACTGGGGCTCGGGCTTCGGTGCTAGCCGGGAGGGAGTCCGGGAAAAAGACTGCAGCTGCCAAAGAGGCAAGAGAATTTTTCTTGCCTCTTTGTTTCGCGGCGCGCAAGGAGAGGGGATTCAGAGCGCCGCCTAAACGAGCTCCAGAGACGGGCGCGAGCCGCGGCTATCAGCGCGGATCCCACAGCAACAGGGACGCAGAGGAAAAAACGGAGAGATTCCCGCACAGAGGCTCGGCGCCGAGCAGCACTCACCAGCCCGAGAGGCTTGTCTGCTCACCCGCCGGGGCGGGCAGGGGCTGGGAGCTGAGGCGCGGGCTTCGGTCGGATCCCAGCGAGAGGACTGGGGTTGGCTGCGTGAACACAGCCTGAAGGGTCTAGCGCACCACAACTAGCCGGGAGGGTGCACGAGAAAAAGTCTGCAGCTGCCGAAGAGGCAGGAGACTTTTTCTTGCCTCTTTGTTTCGCGGCGTGCAAGGAGAGGGGATTCAGAGCGCCACTTAAACGAACTCCAGAGACGGGCGCGAGCCGCGGCTATCAGCGCGGACCCCAGAGACGGGCATGAGACGCTAAGGCTGCTGCTGCCGCCACCAAACAGCCTGTGGGCGAGCACAGGTCATTCTCCACACCGCCCCTCCTGGGAGCCTGTGCAGCCCGCCACGGCCAGGCTCCCGTAATCCGGGGACAACTTCCCCGGGAGAGCGCACGACGCGCCTCAGGCTGCTGCAACGTCACGCCGGCCTCTGCCGCCGCAGGCTCGCCCCGCCTCCTCCGTACCGCTCCCTCCCCCCGGCCTGAGTGAGCCAGAGCCCCCGAAGCAGCTGCTCCTTTAACCCCGTTCTGTCTGGGCGGGGAACAGACGCCCTCAGGCGACCTACGTGCAGAGGCGGGTCCAAATCCAAAGCTGAACCCCGGGAGCTGTACGAACAAAGAAGAGAAAGGGAGATGGACTTTGGGAGCAGGATATATTAACTTTTCCCCTTTTCCTTTTTTTTGTGAGTGTAGATGTGTATGCTTCTGGGTGAGATTTTGTCTGTATAGCTTTGCTCTCACCGTTAGTCCTAGGGTTAGGTCCGTCCGTTTTTTTGTTTTTTTTTTTTTTTTTTTTTTGGCTTAAAAATTTTTTTTCCCTAATAAATGTTTTCTTAATAATTTTTTCCTTATTTTCTATTTTTAAAAAAAATTTTTAATAAGTTTTTTCATATTTTTTATTTTAAAAAATTAAAAAAATTTTTTTTCTTAATAAATTTTTTCTAAATAATTTTTTTCTTATTTTTAGTATAAAAAATTAATAAATCTATTTTTAAAAATTAAAAAAATTTTTTTTTCTTAATAAATTTACTCTTAATAATTTTTTTTCTTATTTTTTATTATAATTGCTTTATTTTATTTTATTTTATCCTCTTTTTTTCTTTCTTTCCATTTTTTCTCCCTTTTATTCTGAGCCGTGTGGATGAAAGGCTCTTGGTGCTCCAGCCAGGCATCAGGGCTGTGCCTCTGAGGTGGGAGAGCCAACTTCAGGACACTGGTCCACAAGAGACCTCCCAGCTCCACGTAATACCAAACGGCGAAAATCTCTCACAGATCTCCATCTCAACATCAAGACCCAGCTTCACTCAACGACCAGCAAGCTACAGTGCTGGACACCCTATGCCAAACAACTAGCAAGACAGGAACACAACCGCACCCATTAACAGAGAGGCAGCCTAAAATCAAAATAAGGCCACAAACACCCCAAAAACACACTACCAGATGGGGACCTCCCCACCAGAAAGACAAGATTCAGCCTCATCCACCAGAACACAGGCACTAGTCCCCTCCACAAGGAAGACTACTCAACCCACTGAAACAACCTTAGCCACTGGGGACAGACACCAAAAACAAAGGGAACTACAAACCTGCAGCCTGCAAAGAGGAGACACCAAACACAGTAAGTTAAGCAAAATGAGAAGACAGAGAAACACACAGCAGGTGAAGGAACAAGGTAAAAACCCACCAGACCTAAGAAATGAAGAGAAAATAGGCAGTCTACCTGAAAAAGAATTCAGAATAATGATACTAAAGATGATCCAAAATCTTGGAACTAGGATGGAGAAAATACAAGAAACGTTTAACAAGGTCCTAGAAGAACTAAAGAGCAAACAAACAGTGATGAACAACACAAGAAATGAAATTAAAAATTCTCTAGAAGGGATCAATAGCAGAATAACTGAGGCAGAAGAACGGATAAGTGACCTGGAGATAAAAGAGTGGAAATAAATACTGCAGAGCAGAAAAAAGAAAAAAAAAAGAAAAGAATTGAGGACAGTCGCAGAGACCTCTGGGACAACATTAAACGCACCAACATTCGAATTATAGGGGTCCCAGAAGAAGAAGAGAAAAAGAAAGGGACTGAGAAAATATTTGAAGAGATTATAGTTGAAAACTTCCCTAATATGGGAAAGGAAATAGTTAATCAAGTCCTGGAAGCACAGAGAGTCCCATACAGGATAAATCCAAGGAGAAACACACCAAGACACATATTAATCAAACTATCAAAAATTAAATATAAAGAAAACATATTAAAAGCAGCAAGGGAAAAACAACAGATAACACACAAGGGCATCCCCATAAGGTTAACAGCTGATCTTTCAGCAGAAACGCTGCAAGCCAGAAGGGAGTGGCAGGATATACTTAAAGTGATGAAGGAGAAAAACCTACAACCAAGATTACTCTACCCAGCAAGGATCTCATTCAGATTTGATGGAGAAATTAAAACCTTTACAGACAAGCAAAAGCTGAGAGAGTTCAGCACCACCAAACCAGCTTTACAACAAATGCTAAAGGAACTTCTCTAGGCAGGAAACACAAGAGAAGGAAAACACCTACAATAACAAACCCAAAACATTTAAGAAAATGGGAATAGGAACATACATATCGATAATTACCTTAAATGTAAATGGATTAAATGCTCCCACCAAAAGACACAGACTGGCTGAATGGATACAAAAACAAGACCCATATATATGCTGTCTACAAGAGACCCACTTCAGACCTAGAGACACATACAGACTGAAAGTGAGGGGATGGAAAAAGATATTCCATGCAAATGGAAATCAAAAGAAAGCTGGAGTAGCAATTCTCATATCAGACAAAATAGACTTTAAAATAAAGACAATTACAAGAGACAAAGACCGACACTATATAATGATCAAGGGATCGATCCAAGAGGAAGGTATAACAATTGTAAATATTTATGCACCCAACATAGGAGCACCTCAATACATAAGGCAAATACTAACAGCCATAAAAGGGGAAATCGACAGTAACACAATCATAGTAGGGGACTTTAACACCCCACTTTCACCAATGGACAGATCATCCAAAATGAAAATCAATAAGGAAACACAAGCTTTAAATGATACATTAAACAAGATGGACTTAATTGATATTTATAGGACATTCCACCCAAAAACAACAGAATACACATTTTTCTCAAGTGCTCATGGAACATTCTCCAGGATAGATCATATCTTGGGTCACAAATCAAGCCTTGGTAAATTTAAAAAAATTGAAATCGTATCAAGTATCTTTTCCGACTACAACGCTATGAGACTAGATATCAATTACAGGAAAAGATCTGTAAAAAATACAAACACATGGAGGCTACACAATACACTACTTAATAACGAAGTGATCACTGAAGAAATCAAAGGGGAAATCAAAAAATACCTAGAAACAAATGACAATGGAGACACGACGATCCAAAACCTATGGGATGCAGCAAAAGCAGTTCTAAGAGGGAAGTTTATAGCAATACAAGCCTACATCAAGAAACAGGAAACATCTCGAATAAACAACCTAACCTTGCACCTAAAGCAATTAGAGAAAGAAGAACAAAAAAACCCCAAAGCTAGCAGAAGGAAAGAAATCATAAAGATCAGATCAGAAATAAATGAAAAAGAAATGAAGGAAACAATAGCAAAAATCAATGAAACTAAAAGCTGGTTCTTTGAGAAGATAAACAAAATTGATAAACCATTAGCCAGACTCATCAAGAGAAAAAAGGAGAAGACTCAAATTAATAGAATTAGAAATGAAAAAGGAGAAGTAACCACTGACACTGCAGAAATACAAACGATCATAAGAGATTACTACAAGCAACTCTATGCTAATAAAATGGACAACCTGGAAGAAATGGACAGATTCTTAGAAATGCACAACCTGCCGAGACTGAACCAGGAAGAAATAGAAAATATGAACAGACCAATCACAAGCACTGAAATTGAAACTGTGATTAAAAATCTTCCAACACACAAAAGCCCAGGACCAGATGGCTTCACAGGCGAATTCTATCAAACATTTAGAGAAGAGCTAACACCTATCCTTCTCAAACTCTTCCAAAATATTGCAGAGGGAGGAACACTCCCCAACTCATTCTACGAGGCCACCATCACCCTGATACCAAAACCAGGCAAAGATGTCACAAAGAAAGAAAACTACAGGCCAATATCACTGATGAACATAGATGCAAAAATCCTCAACAAAATACTAGCAAACAGAATCCAACAGCACATTAAAAGGATCATACACCATGATCAAGTGGGGTTTATTCCAGGAATGCAAGGATTCTTCAATATACGCAAATCAATCAACGTGATACATCATATTAACAAATTGAAGGAGAAAAACCATATGATCATCTCAATAGATGCAGAGAAAGCTTTCGACAAAATTCAACACCCATTTATGATAAAAGTCCTGCAGAAAGTAGGCATAGAGGGAACTTTCCTCAACATAATAAAGGCCGTATATGACAAACCCACAGCCAACATTGTCCTCAATGGTGAAAAACTGAAACCATTTCCACTAAGATCAGGAACAAGACAAGGTTGCCCACTCTCACCACTATTATTCAACATAGTTTTGGAAGTGTTAGCCACAGCAATCAGAGACGAAAAAGAAATAAAAGGAATCCAAATCGGAAAAGAAGAAGTAAAGCTGTCACTGTTTGCAGATGACATGATACTATACATAGAGAATCCAAAAGATGCTACCAGAAAACTACTAGAGCTAATCAATGAATTTGGTAAAGTAGCAGGATACAAAATTAATGCACAGAAATCTCTTGCATTCCTGTATACTAATGATGAAAAATCTGAAAGTGAAATTAAGAAAACACTCCCGTTTACCATTGCAACAAAAAGAATAAAATACCTAGGAATAAACCTACCTAAGGAGACAAAAGACCTGTATGCAGAAAATTATAGGACACTGATGAAAGAAATTAAAGATGATACAAATAGATGGAGAGATATACCATGTTCTTGGATTGGAAGAATAAACATTGTGAAAATGACTCTGCTACCCAAAGCAATCTACAGATTCAATGCAATCCCTATCAAACTACCACTGGCATTTTTCACAGAACTAGAACAAAAAATTTCACAATTTGTATGGAAACACAAAAGACCCCGAATAGCCAAAGCAATCTTGAGAACGAAAAATGGAGCTGGAGGAATCAGGCTCCCTGACTTCAGACTATATTACAAAGCTACAGTAATCAAGACAGTTTGGTACTGGCACAAAAACAGAAATATAGATCAATGGAACAGGATAGAAAGCCCAGAGATAAGCCCACGCACATATGGTCACCTTATCTTTGATAAAGGAGGCAAGCATATACAGTGGAGAAAAGACAGCCTCTTCAATAAGTGGTGCTGGGAAAATTGGACAGGTACATGTAAAAGTATGAAATTAGAACACTCCCTAACACCATACACAAAAATAAACTCAAAATGGATTAAAGACCTAAGTGTAAGGCCAGACACTATCAAACTCTTAGAGGAAAACATAGGCAGAACACTGTATGACATAAGTCACAGCAAGATCCTTTTTGACCCAGGTCCTAGAGAAATGGAAATAAAAACACAAATAAACAAATGGGACCTAATGAAACTTAAAAGCTTTTGCACAGCAAAGGAAACCATAAACAAGACCAAAAGACAACCCTCAGAATGGGAGAAAATATTTGCAAATGAAGCAACGGACAAAGGATTAATCTCCAAGATTTACAAGCAGCTCATGCAGCTCAATAACAAAAAAACAAACAACCCAATCCAAAAATGGGCAGAAGACCTAAATAGACATTTCTCCAAAGAAGAGATACAGATTGCCAACAGACACATGAAAGAATGCTCAACATCATTAATCATTAGAGAAATGCAAATCAAAACTACAATGAGGTATCATCTCACACCGGTCAGAATGGCCATCATCAAAAAATCTAGAAACAATAAATGCTGGAGAGGGTGTGGAGAAAAGGGAACACTCTTGCACTGTTGGTGGGAATGTAAATTGATACAGCCACTATGGAGAACAGTATGGAGGTTCCTTAAAAAACTAAAAATAGAACTACCATATGACCCAGCAATCCCACTACTGGGCATATACCCTGAGAAAACCATAATTCAGAAAGAGTCATGTACCAAAATATTCATTGCAGCTCTGTTTACAATAGCCAGGACATGGAAGCAACCTAGGTGTCCATCATCGGATGAATGGATAAAGAAGATGTGGCACATATATACAATGGAATATTACTCAGCCATAAAAAGAAATGAAATGGAGGTGTTTGTAATGAGGTGGATGGAGTTAGAGTCTGTCATACAGAGTGAAGTAAGTCAGAAAGAGAAAAACAAATACAGTATGCTAACACATATATATGGAATCTAAGGGGAAAAAAAAAAAAAAAAGAGGTCATGAAGAACCTAGTGGCAAGATGGGAATAAAGACACAGACCTACTAGAGAATGGACTTGAGGATATGGGGAGGGGGAGGGGTGAGATGTGACAGGGTGAGAGAGTGTCATGGACATATATACACTACCAAATGTAAAATAGATAACTAGTGGGAAGCAGCCGCATAGCACAGGGAGATCAGCTCGGTGCTTTGTGACCACCTAGAGGGGTGGGATAGGGAGGGTGGGAGGGAGGGAGATGCAAGAGGGAAGAGATATGGCAACATATGTATATGTGTAACTGATTCACTTTGTTGTAAAGCAGAAGCTAGCACACCATTGTAAAGCAATTATACTTCAATAAAGATGTTTAAAAAAAAAAAAAAAAAAGATATGACGAAAGCTAAAATCCTACTGTCATTTAATAGTCCTGTGCAGTATCTGAATGTTTGATGTAATTTTTCATAAAATCCTTTCTGAAATAATAATTTATATTTTGAATAACACCTTTCTCCATAATTGAAGTAAGAGTAAATAATAAATATTTACTCAGATATGAACTATACTTCCAGGGTCCACATTCATCTTGGGTTGTATTCTCCTACCCCGAAGATGTGCCAGTCCTGATGCAGGGGTGGCAAAAAGCATGGAGATACAACCTGTTCCTTTACAGGTAGTTAAGCAACATTTGCTGACTTAAAAAGCACTTTGATTTAGTCAGAGGAGCACTAAATTCAACATCAGAAAACTTGGGTTCTAATTGCCACTGGTTCTGGCCATGGCCAGTTTTCTAAGTCACAAAATGATGGCCAAACCAATTCTTCTTATTTCAGTTGGCTTTTGTGAACATTGAACGAAAATATTTGAGAAACTATAAAAGCACTGGATACATGTAAACTATTGTTATCATCTGCAATCCACAAAGACGTAGAAAATATTTTATAATGAAAGATTCTTCATATAGTGATGCTTAATTAAATGGGATATGTTAAAGTATACAAATAGAAAAAAATAGATATTGATAACAACATAGCTTTATATTTACATATAATCTCCCCATTATTGCAGCATATTTTCAAGAAGTACTTTTACTACAGTTAAATTTCAAAGTATAATTATTCCTTTCATTAAAAAATTATTACACAACTTGCTAGTGTTGACAGTGCGTATGTGTATGAGCAATTCATCTCCCAACCTCATGAAATATTTGAAAAAAGCACTAAAGGAGGAGTTTGGCTGCCTGGATCCACTCCTGACCAGCTGCACGAATTTGAGCGGAGTCTGTCTCTTCAAATCTTTCCTTCTGAATCCTATGATTGTGAGAATTTAAATAAATAAATTCACCCAAACACTAGCACATAGTCTTGTGAACATATTAGCAATACATTACCTTAAGAAAAGCTGGGCTCTTTCTTAGGACCTGCTGTAGATATCTTTCCCCATTTCTCCTTTAGGTGATTAATGAAACTAAAGAGACAGAAATTATTCTATGAAAGAGATACTCTGAGTTGGAAAAGAGTTGAGCAGAGGCAGGCTGCTCTGGAAACAAGAAATAAGCTGACTCAAGTCAAATGCGCATTAGAGGTGGTAAAAAGATAAAGTTAATTACTGAAAAACTTAAACCAAGAGGGGCCACAGAAGAACCAAAGTCAGGGTAAGTGACAGAGTACTCCTCATTTACCTCTAAGGACGTTTCAAAATCTGTATCTTATTTATGTACTTATGTATGAAAGTAATTCCTTTTGCTCTTGCACGTAAATCTTTTTGTATATCTTATGTATTAACTCTGAACTTCCAAAGAGTCAAGGCAAAAACAGAAACAATGGAGCACATCACTATCATCATCTGCTAAAAGAAGCATTAGCAATTCTTCTGCATAGAGACATATATTTTATGGAAACCATTTCTAAGGAAAATCATGTCAAGAGCATAGCAAAAAGGCTAGATAATGATGGGTTGATAAGGCAATTTGTGGAAAGTTTTAAAAGTAGTTTCCTAGCCTGTTACATATCGGAAAGTCAATTGGAATACCTGTCAATTGTTTGTGTTAAACAAGGCATGAAAATAGGAAGGCTTCTTTAAGTATTACTTTTAAATTTCATACCATTCTTCCCCCACAACCCACTATTTTATTTTTAAATTATGCGTCCATTGATTCCTGCAGTATTTTCGTTTGTTTTTTGTGTTTTTTGGAGAGCTAGCAGGACTTTTGTAAACTTTTAATTTCTGTATTTGCACATGAGGTTGCACATAAATATACAGGGAAGTGCCATGAATCCTTCATTCTTCCTCACCTAATACTGACATCTTGCATAACTACTGTACAATAACAAAACGAGGAAGTTGACATCAGTGCAATCCACAGAGCTTATTCAGATGCCACCAGTTATACATGCACTCGTGTGTGTGTGTGTGTGTATGCGTGGTTCTATGCAATTTTATCACATGTGTAGCTTCATGTAACTACCACCACAATCAAACAGAGAACTATTTCATAACCACAAGTTTCCATCTTGCTACCCTTTATAGCCATACTCACCCTTTCCCCCAGACCCCTAACTCTTAATCTGTTCTCCATCTCTGTAATTGTGTTATTTTAAGAATGTCAAAAAAATGGAATTTTTCACTCAAAATATTTTTTCACTCAAAATAATTCCCTTGAGAGCCCTCCAAGTTGTTGTGTGTATGAAATCGAGTTTTCAAAATCTAAATGAAGTCATCATTCTTCAGAAGTCTTAGTTGAAAGTCAATCCGTGTAGTTACAAGTGCTTAACCTCATTTGGAAGAAAAATAACTGATTTACTTTTAGGTGAGGCAACTATTTATCCAGAGTCATCCTACTATTCCTGTCTTATCTTAAGTAATACTGTTCCTTATCTGTTCAGATAATTATGCTGAGAACATTTGACTAGCTACCAAAAAAATCTTGTTCTTATATCAGCCTTCTAGATTATTTAGTTCGTGTCTTACATTACAGTTCGTTAGAGCATTCAGCTGCAATTTCTATTACCAAAAATCAATGTTTCATAAGGAAAATATAGATTACTTCATAAACATTTCATCTCCAGTTAATATAGCAATGATGGGCAGCAACATTCTTAAGACAGACAGCTTGTGGTAGAAGGAACACTTCTTGATCTCTTAAAGGAAAATGCACTGAACAGAGAGACAGAGGAAGTGTATATCCTCAATCTCTTCAAGTTCCCTTCATCTTACTCTAACTGAAATTTGGCCTTTCCCTGCAAACTCTGCTTCTCCTGCAAGTGGGACCTGTTTACTTTCCACACCTCCTATATACAAGGTCTGGAGATGAGTTGAGTCACTTCCAGAACATTCTTCTACTCCGCCCTAGAACACTCCAGCTTTGAAGTTCTGGCCATCAAGCCATGTCAACTGCTGTCTCTCCTTGCTGTAATCATCTACGGATCCCCAGATCACTCACCCTCACAAGTACTGAGGATTCAAATATCCATGCAAATGATCTTCCAACATTCTGACCTCACAGTACCATGGCCTTTTCTACTCCAATGATCATGTCCTCTAATCTTACCTCAGCCACCTACTCACGCAGACATGCCCCTGGACATTGCCATTCTCAGTAACTGCACACCCTCCAAAATCTCAAATTCAGACATCATAGCATTTCCTAACTTTCTACCTCACCCTCTTTAGCATCTTGATCCAACATCTCCGCAAACCTCTGATCCCAGTTCCATTTGATTCCCCACTGCCCTTACATGTCCTTACTTCACACTTTATCTGGCTTAGCTTCCATAGTCCATAATGATAATTACACCTCTACATACCTTTCCCCTTTTATCATCTGTAGTACTCACACGCCAACCTCAATTTTGGTGAAATTCATTGTTCAGTCTATTGCGTGACACCTGCCCAGCTGACAGTGGCTGAAAAAACGGTGACTGGTCTCAAATGTATGCCCTTACACACCCTTAATCTAGTACACTATTACCTTTCCCTCAGACATTTACTTTTCCACTCTAGTGGATGATTATTTCACACTTTCTCTTCTCTCAAATCTCCAACACTTCCTGCCTCATCTCACTTTCAGAGGATGTCCTTGCTTTCTATTTCGCTGAAAGAATAGAAGAAATTAGAAGAGAGCTTTCATAAGTGCTCCCCTCATCTCTACCGGCTTACATGCCTCTGTGCTCATATACTCCACCTTCCCTCCAGTTACTATGGAAAAGCTGGTTGTGGCCACCTTGCTCACGTGTGGATGGATTTCATTCCCCCTTGCCTCCTCAAGGACATAGCTTCTACAATTCCTCCACCACCAGCACTGTTAATTTTCCCTCTCTACTTGGTCCTTTCCATCAATATACACACTTGTAATTTCTCCTGTGTATTAAAAAAAAAAAACCCTCTTGACCTCACTGCCCCCTCTAGCCCTGCCCCAATCATCTGCTCCCCTTCTCAGAGAAACTCTTTGAAAGCATTGTCTCCACTCACCATCTTCAATTCCTCTCCTCTAATTCTTCTTCTTGAGCCCACTGGCCTTTCACTTTCATCACTCCACCAAAACTCCTCTGATCAAAGCAACAATTCACCCCCATTTCACAATTAAATTCTCAGTTCTTAAATTAACTGACCTATCGGTTGCATTTGACAAAATTGATCACTCTCTCCTCAAACACTTTCTTCAGAACTCTCCATTCTCCTGTTGTTGTTGTTTTATCTCCTGAAAGTTCTTTTATTTTCCAAACCTTAGATATTTGTTTTTCTCTTCATTCATTTCCTAGACGATCCCATCCAGTCTCATTACTTTAAATACCATCTATATACTGATAACTCTCAGATCTACTCTCTAGCATAGTTCTCTCCCCTGAACTCCAAGCTCATATAGCTAAGTCCTGGTGAACCTATTCTTTTGTATGTCTCATAGTTAGCTCAAACATAACATATCCAAAAATGAAATTCTGATTTCCCTTTCCAAAGCCTCTTCCTCACACAGTATTCCCCATCTCAGTGAAAAACCTTGGAATCTTCCTTGATTTGTCACTTTTTTTCACTCCCAACATCCAGTCTATTAACAAATCCTGTCTTCTCTAGCTTCAGCAGAGTCTCAAATTCTAACCACTCCTCATTCCACTTGTACAGCTAGCAACCTGGTTTTCAAGCTACTCAACTAGATTATAGCAATAGCCTCAGAATTCACCTACCAGGTTTCAGCCTTATCCATCTTACAGTCTGTTTTCTGCAACATAACCACAATTATCCTCATAAATGAGATTATCTCACTCCCTGATCAAAACCCTCCATTTCTAGTTCACTTGGAGTAAAAGCCAACAAGCTTACAAAGTCCTATAAGGTCTCAAATTATCTGGCATCCACTACATCTTTCACTTTATCCCTTAATCATTCTCCCCCTTTCACTTCTCTTCTAGCTATTCCAGTCCCCTTGCTGCTTCCTAAACATGATAAGCACATAAGGCCTTTACACCTGTTATTCCCCCACCTAGACAACTCTTCCACTGACTACATTCTTTGCTCACTCCTTTACTTTCCCTGATTCTCTCCTCAGATGAACCCTATCACCAACCCTAACCACCTGTCATTTTTGCTTCATGTGTCCCGTTAGACCTTACCATCTTCAGATATGCCATCGTTTGCTTGTCTATTCTCAGCACTTTCTTTCCCTCACAGCTTATAAGCTCCATAAGGGCAGGAGCTATGTTCAGCACCTTGAACAGTGCCTAGCACAAAATAGGTTCTCAGTATTTGTTGGAAAATATTTATTTCTGATGCAAACATATAATTAGCTATCCAAATAATTTTTAAAGATGAATAAATATTTTTATTGTTTTTTTGTTTTTTTGCCTCACCAAGCGGCTTGTGGGATCTTAGTTCCCCAACCAGGGATTGAACCAGGGCCCTCAGCAGTGAGAGCACAGAGTCCTAACCACTGGACCACCAGGGAATTCCCTAGGCATTATTTTCAACACAAAGAGTTGAAGGAAAGATTTTTAATTTTAAAAAATTTTATCATTAAGCAATTTCACTCTTACAGAAAAGTTGCAAGAATAGTACAAATAACTCCCATCTATCCTTCACTATGCTCATAACCATTAACATTTTCTGTATTTACTTTATTGTTCTCTCTCATGCACACACACAAGACAATAAGTTGCAGACATCATGCTCCTTTATTCCTGAACACTGGCATACAGTGCTCTGTACATACTGGCTTCTTAATATCTTCCAATTTCAAATGGAAATAATAAGTAAACTTTAAAAACCATAAGCTGACTAACATGGAACATTATAAGCCCACAATGCAATTCTTTCTGGCTTTATAAATAATTAATATTATTAAAAGACTTTATATACTGAGTTCTGACTCAGTTACTTGATGAGCAACCTGTATTCTTTACATCATTCCTCTCATAAGAGTGTATAGAAAAACCTAATAGTATAAAATAACTAGGTGAGCTTGGACAATAAAAAAGATATGTTGTATAGAAAAAGTAACTTGAATTGGAGCAGTTTGTCTTATGCATTAATATTGCTACCGGAAAAAAATAAGTGCAGATAATATGTAACAAGTATAACAGGAGATGATCACAAAGCTCTAGGAAAAAAATTTCAGTGATAACAAGTCCTTATAGCAATTCCCAAGTAGAAGAGATTATGCTGAGTAGAGATAAAAGGGCTCAGAAAGGAAGAGGTATCTGAGCTAAGTGTTAAGCTTGGCTTCCAATGAATAAGAAAAGAAAAGGAGGGAATACCTCCCCAGAACACAGGGCAAGGGCAAAGCCCCAGAGGTAAGAAAGGGACATGTGTGCTCAGGGAGCAGCAAGAAAACCAGTCTGGTTGGAGTGGGAACATATATGAAAGAGAGCAGCACAAGGGAATGGTGGCAAGAGAGGTGGGTGGGACCTGATGGGGAAGGACCCTGCATATTGGCTTATGGGTTCTGAACACACTGAAAGTGATCCAGCAGAGAAATGAAATGGAAAACACTGAAGATACGTCAGCAGAAATTTACAGTGCTTAGAGTGGGACTCTAGAAATATGTTTAAAACAAGAGAAATTGAAAAATACTTGGGAGGATATCACAGAGATCAAGTTGTACTAGAGCCATTGGGAAGGTAAACTATTAAGAACTTATTCAATGAATGAGAAGTCATTTATTATTTTAACCTTTTAGGCCTAGATATTGAAAAAATGGTAACAATATTGTAATTAGGAACTGCCTTAGAGGGAAATCTGATAAGAAAGTGAACCACAGCATCTTTGTTCACCAATGTATGTATCCCTAGTGGCTAGTATGGTACCTGGTGGTCATTCAGTACATATTTGTTGAAAAATGAATAGATTCAGATAATGAATTAAAAGATCAGTTTAGGACAAATTAAATTTTTGAGAATGTGTAGAGATAACCAGTGGACAATAAGAAAGAAATAACTGAACCTTGGGGGATTGTCAAATTGATTGTGAGAATCAATCTGTGAGATTGTTTTCAATTGATCTAACACTTATTGGATCTTTCTAAATATACTAGCACTCAAGATTTTTAAAAAAGAATAGTAAGATACTGTTCTTACCCTCGAGGTGCTGATGGTTTATTAGACTGGAAATTCATTTTTAGATTGTTTTTCTAGATGGAAGTGATCATTTGATTAGATCTTCAAGGAAGGGCGTGCACAGAAAAAAGACAGAAGTTTGATATCAGATTATTTAAGAGCACCTAATTAATGGGTGAGAGGAAGAATAGCTAAACAAGAGATAGACAAAGACTTCTCAGAGAGGTCAGGGGAGAATGGAGGGGATGTAATGTCACAAAAGCCAGCAGAAGTGAAGGTATCAGTGCATGTGATAGTGTTGAGAAATCAGTTTATTGAAAAGCAGGTTATTGGTGAGCCAGAAAATGTTAGCAGTAAAAACAGATGCTACAATGGAAAAAGGTTAAGAAATGCAATGGGAACTAGTGGCATGAATGTCAGTTACCCTTTGAAGAAACTTGGCACTGTAAGAAAAGACAGAAAAAAAGGGCAATTAACTTAAGAACAAAGGAAAATCCATTGCCATTTAGGATATATAAAACTGACTTTTTTTTTGGCATAGGAGGAACTGGGTACAGAAAAATTGACAATCACCTTCTTTTTTGCTACTTCCATGTTCTTTACATATTTCCCCATTGTCCAAATCACACCACAGTATAATTAGGTCTATGTTTCTGTCTCCCCTTCTTGACTGAACTCCTTGAGTGTCTCTTTCTGCTTTGAAGACCTAGCACCTGACACAGAGGAGACATTCAAGAGTTTGTAGAGCTTGAAGTGAAAATTCAAGACAATAGAAGATAATTGAAGGAGCATGGTCCTGAAGGAAGTAGGCGAGTTTAAGGTGGAGGAGAAAGCTTTGAAAACAAAGCATAAAGACACTTCTGCCTTTGAGGCAACGGATGAAAATTGGACCTGTGAAGTAGAGGCACATTGGGGTGTAGAGAGACGGAAAGCCGAGGAAATCCTGTCAGATGTACTAGATCTGGTTAAGAAGGAGGTCAGTGCAGGAAGGAATACATTTGCAAGAGGGTTAGAGAAAATGGGATAGGGAATTGTTCAGAGCCAAGCTAGAAGTGCTAACTTCATAATACTTAGCTCAGTTGTTCCCAACCCTGGATGCATATTAGAATCAACTGGGAAACATTTAAAAAATAATAATTTATGGGGGACTTCCCTGGCAGTCCAGTGGTTAAGACTCTGTGCTGCCAATGCAGAGGGCACGAGTTCGATCCCTGGTCGGGGAACTAAGATCCCGCACACCACATGGCGCAGCCAAAAAATAAATAAATAAAAATTTAAAAATAATTTATGTTCTTGCTTACAGAAATTTTGATTTAAGAGATCTGGAATGAGACCCTGGCTTTGTCATTTTTAAAACACCCATGTATTGCTAATGTGAAATAAGAACTTCTGACTTTGGTATTTAAACAAAGTGCTTAGCGTCAATTATCGGTGCTGTCTGGATTTCAAAGAGGGAAAAAATGACAGTAGACAGGTAACATCATGTCTATAAAGACAGTGAATGGGATAATTCTATGTATTACAGTTCACTGACTCTCATCTCTGCTCTAACTACTTTGAAAGAAATTATCAATTATGGTGATGGTTTTTCTCTACAGGCTCACTTCACTTTGTAAAGTGGTATCTTAACGGCATCTCTCTGTCTCTCTCTCTCTCTCCTTGAGAGAGGTTGGAGCCCCTCTGCTAGCCCGAATGCAGTTTGTTATTTTATGCAACTTAAAATGCAAAACATCATATGTTCCTGTTGAGTACCAGATAGCTCAGAGAAAACAATGGAAAGAGCTTGGTTTATTATTATATTTTTACTATCATCACTGGCACAAATAAGATCACTTCACATAGTCCTGCTCGATAAAGCTCTAATTCACATCATCAGTGAATGGAAATGAGCCTGTATTTACTGATTAGAGGAGACTGAATGTAGTGTTAAGGATAATGTATCTGTGGCCAAAAAAAAAAGGGAAGCACTCTAAATAAAACACCAATCTCTACTTAGCTCTGACATAATGGCAGAAGTCAGTCCACTATAAATAGAAACTTACAACATGTTTAAGGAAATTTTTATTTCTTTTTTATTTTGTTTCAATTGCATACTTAACAAGCAATAAAAAAAATTCTGATACAATCCAATCGTTAGTATTCTTTGAAAACTAATTATTGATACAAAGCAAATTTCTTTCATCCACATTTAATGGGAAGAATAATTTTTAGCTTCCTGTTACATGTCAGACACTGAGCTAAATGTATAATTTCATCTAATCCTTATAATATCACAAGATAACAGCTATTATTACTCCTATTTTACAGAAGAGGAAATTAACTTTCAGGAAAGAAAAACTTGCCCATGATCACAGAGGCTGTAAATGATAAAATCAGGGTTGAACCCAAATCTTTCAGCAAGCCCAAGTACTTACCCATGATGCTTTCAGAAATTAAGGCTGAAAGCAATTACTACGTGCAAGTCTCTTGATTTTTCTAGGGTGTGGTTCTTTCTCTGCACAGTCTTGCTGAGAGAGAGTTCTGGATATTCTTTTGTACAGAGCAAGAGAATGCTGATACTATGTGGGGTTTTGTTGTTGTTGGCTTTTTAAAAATTTTTTTTAAAGTATGCATTCCAGCCCACTTGCATAACAAGCTATTTGTAGGAATTACGAGACAAAAAGTTAAAGAAGTAGTCACTACAAGCATATTGAAGGACAAAGGTTACATAAAACTACATGAAGTGCCTCTAGTGTTTAGATTTATGTTACGCTATTGCCATCTTCTGGTTTTGTTCTAAAATGCATTTCATAAATGTTAATCTGGTTGTGCAGATAGGTGAGAAATATTTTTATAGCATTATGTATCACAGAATGTGAATTCTGAAGGTTGCAACAGACAGCATAACTTTAGACTAAGCTCTTCATTTTTATTTACTAGTTTACCTATTTGTTAATGCATTTATGAATTAAAGAAATATTAACGAATGTGGGACTCTGTGATAGGGATGGCCAAGATATGGTTCATTCCATCAGGAAAAACTAGAGCCTTAAGGAAAGTAAAAGACTTATTCAAAGCCACCCAGATGTTCCACAGACATATGGTAGCCAGAGTTTAACATCACACAGATAAATGTATACATGTTATGTGAAGCACTTCAGTACTCTGAATAGTCATATGAAAGCAATACATGAAAACACCATCTTGCCCTTGTCTACACCCTTCCACTCTTATAGCCCACCATTCTCCCCTTTGAACTTAATGCCCAGCACTACTGAAACAACATAGTCAGCTGCACACAAGCTGGAGAACACTGTCCATTACCATACTTAAAACATACTGAAAACTATGGCTATAATGCCATCCAATATACTTGAATGTATATATAGGGTAACAAGACAAATCTGAAATCAAAACTTTTAATGCCTTAGAGTTAGCATATGTATACTATAGAAGAGGAAGTAAATTAGTAACCCGCTAACTACAGTCCTACTTTGTTAGATATGCAGAGCGGGTTTCTTTTGAATTACTTACAAATATTCAAATATTAGGGCATTTCATATAAAAATTCTAATGTTTAACAATGTTTGAAAAATTGGAAGATCTTCAATGGGGTGTATGTTACTGCATGGTAACAAGGAGCTAGGCTTGAGTAGAGGCTGTCCCATTTAGATGGAAATGGAATCCCAGTTTGCCTCAGTCGCTACCATATCTCCCCATATAATCCATTTTATATGTAAAATTATTCTCTCTTCAATATAATATTAAGACATACAAATATATATAATTCTAGTTCATCCTTTTAACTCTAGCATTGTATTCTATCGTAGGACTATTGACAGAATCTTTATATACTCTTACATTATTTATCCTTTAAAATATTACATTATTTATTCATTATTTTATATGAATGAACATTTAGGATACTTCTAATTTTTCTACTATTATACAGAATTCTGCAATAAACATTCTTGTAGAAGTCTCTTTACAGGCATAAGTGATTTTTCTCTAGGGTAGTGATCTCCAACGTTAGTGTGCATCAGAATTACGTGGAGGGCTGGTTAAAAAAATGTTGATGGGGTCCACCCCCAGGGTTTCTCCTAAGAGATGGGGACTGATAATTGTCATTTCTAACAGTTCCTACAGTTACACTGAAGCTGCTGGTCACTTTGAGCACCTCTCCTTTATAATCTATACTAAGGAGTGGAATTGCTTCGAGATAAATGTATTTTATTTATTTATTTTTCTTACTAGCTATCCATTTTATACATATTAGTGTATATATGTCAATCCCAATCACCCGATTCATCCCACCACCACCCCACCACCACCACTTTCCCCCTTGGAGTCCATACGTTTGTTCTATACATCCGTGTCTCAATCTCTGCCCTGCAAACTGGTTCATCTGTACCATTTTTCTAGGTTCCACATACATGTGTTAATGTACAATATTTGTTTTTCTCTTTCCGACTTACTTCACTCTGTATGACAGTCTCTAGATCCATCCACGTCTCTGCAAATGACCCAATTTCGTGCCGTTTTATGGCTGAGTAATATTCCATTGTATATATGGACCACATCTTTTTTATGCATTTGCATTTGTCTGTCAATGGGCATTTAGGTTGCTTCCATGTCCTGGCTATTGTAAATAGTGCTGCAATGAACATTGGGGTGCATGTGTCTTTTTGAATTATAGTTTTCTCTGGGTATATGCCCAGTAGTGGCATTGCTGGGTCGTATGGTAATTCTATTTTTAGTTTTTTAAGGAACCTCCATACTGTTCTCCATAGTGGCTGTATCAATTTACATTCCCACCAACAGTGCAGGAGGGTTCCCTTTTCTCCACACCCTCTCCAGCATTTGTTGTTTGTAGATTTTCTGATGATGCCCATTCTAACTGGTGTGAGGTGATACCTCATTGTAGTTTTGATTTGCATTTCTCTAATAATTAGTGATGTTGAGCATCACTAATGTTGAGCTTTTCATGTGCTTCTTGGCCATCTGTATGTCTTCTTTGGAGAAATGTCTGTTTAGGTCTTCTGCCCATTTTTGGATTGGGTTGATTGTTTTTTAATACTGAGCTGCATGAGCTGTTTATATATTTTGGAGATTAATCCTTTGTCCGTTGATTCGTTTGCAAATATTTTCTCCCATTCTGAGGGTTGTCTTTTCGTCGTTTGTAGTTTCCTTTGCTGTGCAAAAGCTTTTAAGTTTCATTAGGTCCCAGTTGTTTATTTTTGTTTTTATTTCCATTACTCTAGAAGATGGACGAAAAAAGATCTGGCTGTGATTTATGTCAAAGAGTGTTCTTCCTATGTTTTCCTCTAAGAGTTTTATAGTGTCCGGTCTTACATTTAGGTCTCGAATCCATTTTGAGTTTATTTTTGTTTATGGTGTTAGGGAGTGTTCTAATTTCATTCCTTTCCATGTAGCTGTCCAGTTTTCCCAGCACCACTTATTGAAGAGACTGTCTTTTCTCCATTGTATATCCTTGCCTCCTTTGTCACAGATTAGTTGACCATAGGTGCGGGGGTTTATCTCTGGGCTTTCTATCCTGTACCACTGATCTATATTTCTGTTTCTGTGCCAGTACAGATTACTGTAACTTTGTAGTATAGTCTGAAGTCAGGGAGCCTGATTGCTCCAGCTCCGTTTTTTTCCTTCAAGACCGCTTTGGCTATTCGGGGTCTTTTGTGTCTCCATACAAATTTTAAGATTTTTTGTTCTAGTTCCGTAAAAAATGCCATTGGTAATTTGATAGGGATTCATTGAATTTGTAGATTGCTTTGGGTTGTATAGTCATTTTCACAATATTGATTCTTCCAACCCAAGAACATGGTATATCTCTCCATCTGTTTGTATCAAGTTTAATTTCTTTCATCAGTGTCTTATAGTTTTCTGCATACAGGTCTTTTGTCTGCCTAGGTAGGTTTATTCCTAGGTTTTTTATTCTTTTTGTTGCAGTGGTATATGGGAGTGTTTCCTTAATTTCTCTTTCAGATTTTTCATCATTAGTGTATAGGAATGCAAGAGATTTCTGTGCATTAATTTTGTATCCTGCAACTTTACCAAATTCATTGATTAGCACTAGTAGTTTTCTGGTGACATCTTTAGGATTCTCTATGTACAGTATCATGTCATCTGCAAACAATGACAGTTTTACTTCTTCTTTTCCAATTTGTATTCATTTTATTTCTTTCTCTTCTCTGATTCCCGTGGCTAGGACTTCCAAAATTATGTTGAATAATAGTGGTGAGAGTGGACATCCTTGTCTTGTTCCTGATCTTGCAGGACATGCTTTCAATTTCTCACCATTGAGAATGATGTTTGCTGTGTGTTTGTCATACATGGCCTTTATTATGTTGAGGTAGGTTTCCTCTATGCCCACTTTCTGGAGAGTTTTTATCATAAATGGGTGTTGAATTTTGTCAAAAGCTTTTTCTGCATCTATTGAGATGATCATATGGTTTTTATTCTTCAGTTTATTAATATGGTGTATCACATTGGTTGATTTGTGTGTACTGAAGAATCCTTGCATCCCTGGGATAAATCCCACTTGATCATGGTGTATGATCCTTTTAATGTGTTGTTGGATTCTGTTTGCTAGTATTTTGTTGAGGATTTTTGCATCTATATTCATCAGTGATATTGGTCTGTAACTTTCTTTTTTTGTAATTTCTTTGTCTGGTTTTGGTATCAGGGTGATGGTGGCCTCATAGAATGAGTTTGGGAGTGTTCCTTCCTCTGCAATTTCTTGGAAGAGTTTGAGAAGGATGGGTGTTAGCTCTTCTCTAAATGTTTGATAGAATTCACCTGTGAAGCCATCTGGTCCTGGACTTTTGTTTGTTGGAAGATTTTTAATCACAGTTTCAATTTCGTTACTTGTGATTGGTCTGTTCATATTTTCTATTTCTTCCTGGTTCAGGCTTGGAAAGTTATACCTCTCTAAGAATTTGTCCATTTCTTCCAGGTTATCCATTTTATTGGCATAGAGTTACTTGTAGTAGTCTCTTAGGATGCTTTGTATTTCTGCGGTGTCTGTTGTAACGTCTCCTTTTTCATTTCTAATTTTATTGATTTGAGTCCTCTCCCTCTTCTTCTTGATGAGTCTGCCTAATGGTTTATCAATTTTGTTTATCTTCTCAAAGAACCAGCTTTTAGTTTTATTGATCTTTGCTATGGTTTTCTTTGTTTCTATTCCATTTATTTCTGCTCTGGTCTTTATGATTTCTACTAACTTTGGGTTTAATTTGTTCTTCTTTCTCTAGTTTCTTTAGGTGTAAGGTTAGATTTTTTATTTGAGATGTTTGTTGTTTCTTGAGGTAGGATTTTATTGCTATAAACTTCCCTCTTAGAAATGCTTTTGCTGCATCCCATAGGTATTGGATCGTCGTGTTTTCATTGCCATTTGTCTCTAGGTATTTTTTGATTTCCTCTTTGATTTCTTCAGTGATCTCTTGGATATTTAGTAACTTATTGTTTAGCCTCCATGTGTTTGTGTTTTTTACAGGGTTTTTTTTCCTGTAATTGATTTCTAATCTCATACCGTTGTGGTCAGAAAAGATGCTTGATATGATTTCAATTTTCTTAAATTTTCCAAGGCTTTATTTGTGACCCAAGATATGATGTATCCTGGAGAATGTTCAATGAGCACTTGAGAAGAAAGTGTATTCTGGTGTTTTTGGATGGAATGTCCTATAAATATCAATTAAATCTATCTGGTCTATTGTGTCTTTTTAAAGCTTGTGTTTCCTTATTAATTTTCTGTCTGGATGATCTGTGCATTGGTGTAAGTGAGGTGTTAATGTCCCCCACTATTATTGTTACTGTCGATTTCCTCTTTTATAGCTGTTAGCAGTTAGCAGTTGCCTTATGTATTGAGGTGCTCCTATGTTGGGTGCATATATATTTATAATTGTTATATCTTCTTCTTGGATTGATCCCTTGATCATTATGTAGTGTCCTTCCTTGTCTCTTGTAACATTCTTTATTTTAAAGTCTATTTTATCTCATATGAGTATTGCTACTCCAGCTTTCTTTTGATTTCCATTTGCATGGAATAACTTTTTCCATCCCCTCACTTTCAGTCTGTATGTGTCCCTAGGTCTGAAGTGGGTATCCTGTAGACAGCATGTGTATGGGTCTTGTTTTTGTATCCATTCAGTGAACCTGTGTCTTTTGGTTGGAGCATTTAATCCATTCATGTTTAAGGTAATTATTGATATGTATGTTCCTATTACCATTTTCTTAGTTGTTTGGGGTTTGTTTTTCTAGGTCCTTTTCTTCTCTTGTGTTTTGCACTTAGAGAAGTTCCTTTAGCATTTGTTGTAGAGCTGGTTTGTTGGTGCTGAATTCTCTTAGCTTTTGCTTGTCTGTAAAGCTTTTGATTTCTCCATCGAATCTGAATGAGATCCTTGCTGGGTAGAGTAATCTGGGGTGTAGTTTCTTCCCTTTCATCACTTTAAGTATATCATGCTACTCCCTTCTGGCTTTTAGAGTTTCTGCTGAGAAATCAGCTGTTAACCTTATGGCAGTTCCCTTGTATGTTATTTGTCGTTATTCCCTCGCTGCTTTCAATAATTTTTCTTTGTCTTTAATTTTTGCCATTTTGATTACTATGTGTCTCAGCATGTTTCTCCTTGGGTTTATCCTGCCTGGAACTCTCTGTGCTTCCTGGACTTGGATGGCTATTTCCTTTCCCATGTTAGGGAAATTTTCGACTATAATCTCTTCACATATTTTCTTGGGACCTTTCTCTCTCTCTTCTCCTTCTGGGACCCCTATAATGCGAATGTTGTTGCGTTTAATGTTGTCCCACGGATCTCTTAAGCTGTCTTCATTTCTTTTCATTCTTCTTTCTTTATTCTGTTCCACAGCAGTGAATTCCACCATTCTGTCTTCCAGGTCACTTATCCATTCTTCTGCCTCAGTTATTCTGCTATTGATTCCTTCTTGTGTATTTTTCATTTCAGTTATTGTATTGTTCATCTCTGTTTGTTAGTTCTTTAATTCTTCTAGGTGTTCTTTAATTTTTCTGGGTCTTTGTTAAACATTTCTTGCATCTTCTCGATCTTAGCCTCCATTCTTTTTTGGAGGTCCTGGATCATTTTCACTATCATTATTCTGCATTCTTTTTCTGGAAGGTTGCCTATCTCCACTTCATTTAGTTGTTTTTCTGGGGTTTTATCTTGTTCCTTCATCTGGTACAAAGCCTTCTGCCTTTTCATCTTGTCTATCTTTCTGTGAATGCGGTTTTTGTTCCACAGGCTGCAGGATTGTAGCCAAGATATATGTATTTTAAACTTAAGTATTGCCACTTTGCACTTCCAAAGACAGTGTAACAATTGAAATCTCACTATCAATTTTTGTAAATTATCTTTGTTTGGCATTTGGAATTGTCCTATTTATAATATTTGCCAATTTGTAGGGTTTTAAATATTATCACATTACAGTTTTAATTAGTAATTCTCTCATTACCGAAGAGTTTGATCATTTTTTAATGTATTTATTGGTCATTTGGTTTTCTCTCTCCTATAAATTTCCTATTCATACCATTGTCTATTTTGGGGAGGGTTGTTTGACATTTTCTTAGTGATTTTGGGGAGTATTTTTAATATTTTGGTTAATAATCCAATATGTCTTTTAATACATAGAATATTTCAATTTTAACTTAATAAAATTTATCAATCCTATCCTGTAAGTGTTTTTTAAAATGTTTTAAGAGAATCTACTTTGAGACCATAAAGGTATTTTTCCTGTCTCTTTTAAATGTTTTATAGCTTTTATGTACACCTGAAATTGATTTGGGAATTCTATGAGCTAAGAATTTATTTTATTTTTCCATATAGATAAGGAATTGTCCCAGCACCACTTATGGAACAATTCAACCATTTTCACACTACTTTTTAAGGCCATGTCTGTCATATATTAAGTTTCCATAAATAGGGGTATGTTTTGAATCTCTATAAGTTTTTCTATTGGCCAACTGATTGATCTCCTCATTAATAATTCACTTTCTTAATATTTTTTAACATTTTTATACAAATTTTTATTCAAAAAATACAAATATATTTTATTTTATTTTTTTAATTCAATTTTATTTTATAGTTATTTATTAACATCTTTATTGTAGTATAATTACTTTACAATGGTGTGTCTCTGCTTTATAACAAAATGAATCAGTTACACATATACATATATCCCCATATCTCTTCCCTCTTGCGTCTCCCTCCTTCCCACCCTCCCTGTCCCACCCCTCTAGGTGGTCACAAAACACAGAGCTACTCTCCCTGTGCTATGCGGCTGCTTCCCACTAGCTATCTAGTTTACCTTTGGCAGTGTATATATGTCCATGCCACTCTCTCACTTTGTCCCAGCTTACCCTACCACCTCCCCATATTCTCAAGTCCATTCTCTAGTAGGGCTGTGTCTTTATTCCTGGTTGCCCTTAGGTTCTTCATGACAATTTTTTTTTTCTTAGATTCCATATATATCTGTTAGCACACGGTATTTGTTTTTCTCTTTCTGACTTACTTTACTCTGTATGACAGACTCTAGGTCCATCCACCTCACTACAAATAACTCAATTTCTTTTCGTTTTATGGCTGGGTAATATTCCATTGTATATATGTGCCACATCTTCTTTATCCATTCATCTGTTGATGGACACTTAGGTTGCTTCCATGTCCTGGCTATTGTAAATAGAGCTGCAATGAACATTGTGGTACATGACTCTTTTTGATATTGAACTGCATGAGCTGCTTGTAAATTTTGGAGATTAATCCTTTGTCAGTTGCTTCCTTTGCAAATATTTTCTCCCATTCTGAGGGTTGTCTTTTCGTCTTGTTTATGGTTTCCTTTGCTGTGCAAAAGCTTTTAAGTTTCATTAGGTCCTGTTTGTTTGTTTTTGTTTTTATTTCCATTTCTCTAGGAGGTGGGTAAAAAAGGATCTTGCTGTGATTTATGTCATAGAGTGTTCTGCCTATGTTTTTCTCTAAGAGTTTTATAGTGTCTGGTCTTACATTTAGGTCTTTAATCCATTTTGAGTTGATTTTTGTGTATGGTGTTAGGGAGTGTTCTAATTTCATTCTTTTACATGTAGCTGTCCAGTTTTCCCAGCACCACTTATTGAAGAGGCTGTCTTTTCTCCATTGTATATTCTTGCCTCCTTTATCAAAGATAAGGTGACCATATGTGCATGGGTTTATCTCTGGGCTTTCTATCCTGTTCCACTGATCTATATTTCTGTTTTTGTGCCAGTACCATACTGTCTTGATTACTGTAGCTTTGTATTATAGATTGAAGTCAGGGAGCCTGATTCCTCCAGCTCCGTTTTTCTTTCTCAAGATTGCTTTGGCTATTTGGGGTCTTTTGTGTTTCCATACAAATTGTGTTTTTTTTTGTTCTAGTTCTGTGAAAAATGCCATTGGTAGTTTGATAGGGATTGCATTGAATCTGTAGATTGCTTTGGGTAGTATAGTCATTTTCCCAATATTGATTCTTCCAACCCAAGAACATGTTATATCTCTCCATCTGTTTGTATCAAGTTTAATTTCTTTCATCAGTGTCTTATAATTTTCTGCATACAGGTCTTTTGTCCCCTTAAGTAGGTTTATTCCTAGATATTTTATTCTTTTTGTTTCAATTGTAAATGGGAGTGTTTTCTTAATTTCACTTTCAGATTTTTCATCATTAGTGTATAAGAATGCAAGAGATTTCTGTGCATTAATTTTGTATCCTGCTACTTTACCAAATTCATTGATTAGCTCTAGTAGTTTTCTGGTAGCATCTTTAGGATTCTCTATGTATAGTATCTTGTCATCTGCAAACAGTAACAGCATTACTTCTTCTTTTCCGATTCGGATTCCTTTTATTTCTTTTTCTTCTCTGATTGCTGTGGCTAAAAATTCCAAAACTATGTTGAATAATAGTGGTGAGAGTGGGCAACCTTGTCTTGTTTCTGATCTTAGTGGAAATGATTTCACTTTTTCACCATTGAGGACGATGTTGGCTGTGGGTTTGTCATATATGGCCTTTATTACATTGAGGAAAGTTCCCTCTATGCCTACTTTCTGTATGGTTTTTATCATAAATGGGTGTTGAATTTTGTCGAAAGCTTTCTCTGCACCTATTGAGATGATCATATGGTTTTTCTCCTTCAATTTGTTAATATGGTGTATCACATTGTTTGATTTGCGTATACTGAAGAATCCTTGCATTCCTGAGATAAACCCC
Organism: Eubalaena glacialis; assembly: GCF_028564815.1. Classification (NCBI taxonomy): domain Eukaryota; kingdom Metazoa; phylum Chordata; class Mammalia; order Artiodactyla; family Balaenidae; genus Eubalaena; species Eubalaena glacialis. Next base: position 213,883,271 of record NC_083716.1, on the reverse strand, counting down.
ACTTGATCGTGGTGTATTATCCTTTGAATGTGCTGTTGGATTCTGTTTGCCAGTATTTTGTTGAGGATTTTTGCATGTATGTTCATCAGTGATATTGGCCTGTAGTTTTCTTTCTTTGTGACATCTTTGTCTGGTTTTGCTATTAGGGTGATGGTGGCCTCGTAGAATGAGTTTGGGAGTGTTCCTCCCCCTGCTATATTTTGGAAGAGTTTGAGAAGTATAGGTGTTAGCTCTTCTCTAAATGTTTGATAGAATTCGCCTGTGAAGCCATCTGGTCCTGGGCTTTTGTTTGTTGGAAGATTTTAAATCACAGTTTCAATTTCATTACTTGTGATTGGTCTGTTCATATTTTCTATTTCTTCCTGGTTCAGTCTCGGAAGGTTGTGCATTTCTAAGAATTTGTCCATTTCTTCCAGGTTGTCCATTTTATTGGCATAGAGTTGCTTGTAGTAATCTCTCATGATCCTTTGTATTTCTTCAGTGTCAGTTGTTACATCTCCTTTTTCATTTCTAATTCTATTGATTTGAGTCTTCTCCCTTTTTTTCTTGATGAGTCTGGCTAATGGTTTATCAATTTTCTTTATCTTCTCAAAGAACCAGCTTTTAGTTTTATTGATGTTTGCTATCGTTTCCTTCATTTCTTTTTCATTTATTTTTGATCTGATCTTTATGATTTCTTTCCTTCTGCTAACTTTGGTGTTTTTTGTTCTTCTTTATCTAATTGCTTTAAGTGTAAGGTAAGGTTGTTTATTTGAGATGTTTCTTGTTTCTTAAGGTAGGATTTTATTGCTATAAACTTCCCTCTTAGAACTCCTTTTGCTGCATTCCATAAGTTTTGGGTCGTAGTGATTTCATTGTCATTTTTTTCTAGGTATTTTTTGATTTCCTCTTTGATTTCTTCGGTGATCTCTTGGTTATTAAGTAGTGTATTGTTTAGCCTCCATTTGTTTGTATTTTTTACAGTTTTTTTCCTGTAATTGATACCTAGTCTCAGAGCATTGTGGTCAGAAAAGATACTTGATACAATTTCAATTTTCTTAAATTTACCAAAGCTTGATTTGTGACCCAAGATATGATCTATTCTGGAGAATGTTCCATGAGCACTTGAGAAGGAAATGTATTCTGTGGTTTTTGGATGGAATGTCCCTTAGATATCAATTAGGTCCATCTTGTTTAATGTCTCATTTAAAGATTGTGTTTCCTTATTTATTTTCATTTTGGGTGATCTGTCCATTGGTGAAAGTGGGGTGTTAAAGTCCCCTACTATGATTGTGTTACTGTCGATTTCCCCTTTTATGGCTGTCAGTATTTGCCTTATGTATTGAGGTGCTCCTCTGTTGCTTGCATAAATATTTATAATTGTTATATATTCTTCTTGGATCGATCCCTTGATCATTATGTAGTGTCCTTCTTTGTCTGTGGTAATGGTCTTTGTTTTAAAGTCTATTTTTTCTGATATGAGAATTGCTACTCCAGGTTTCTTTTGATTTCCATTTGCATGGAATATCTTTTTCCATCCCCTCACTTTCAGTCTGTATGTGTCCCTAGGTCTGAAGTGGTTCTCTTGTAGACAGCATATATATGGGTCTTGTTTTTGTTCCATTCAGCCAGTCTATGTGTTTTGGTTGGAGCATTTAATCCATTTACATTTAAGGTAATTATCAATATGTATGTTCCTATTACAATTTTCTTAATTGTTTTGGGTTTGTTTTTTTAGGTCTTTTCCTTCTCTTGTGTTTCCTGGCTAGAGAAGTTCCTTTAGCATTTGTTGTAAAGCTGGTTTGGTGGTGCTGAATTCTCTTAGCTTTTGCTTGTCTGTAAAGGTTTTAATTTCTCCATCAAATCTGAATGAGATCCTTGCTGGGTAGAGTAATCTTGTTTGTAGGTTTTTCCCCTTCATCACTTTAAATATGTCCTGCCACTCCCTTCTGGCTTGGAGAGTTTCTGCTGAAAGTTCAGTTGCAAACCTTATGGGGATTCCCTTGTACATTATTTGTTGTTTTTCCCTTGCTGCTTTTAATATTTTTTCTCTGTATTTAATTTTTGATAATTTGATTAATATGTCTTGGCGTGTTTCTCCTTGGATTTATCCTGTATGGGACTCTCTGTGCTTCCTGGACTTGATTAACTATTTCCTTTCCCATATTAGGGAAGTTTTCAACTATAATCTCTTGAAATATTTTCTCAGTCCCTTTCTTTTTCTCTTCTTCTTATGGGACCCCTATAATTCGAATACTGGTGCGTTTAATGTTGTCCCAGAGGTCTCTGCGACTGTCCTCAATTCTTTTCTTTTTTTTTTCTTTTTTCTGCTCTGCAGTATTTATTTCCACTCTTTTATCTCCAGGTCACTTATCCGTTCTTCTGCCTCAGTTATTCTGCTATTGATCCCTTCTAGAGAATTTTTAATTTCATTTCTTGTGTTGTTCATCACTGTTTGTTTGCTCTTTAGTTCTTCTAGGACCTTGTTAAACGTTTCTTGTATTTTCTCCATCCTAGTTCCAAGATTTTGGATCATCTTTAGTATCATTATTCTGAATTCTTTTTCAGGTAGACTGCCTATTTTCTCTTCATTTCTTAGGTCTGGTGGGTTTTTACCTTGTTCCTTCACCTGCTGTGTGTTTCTCTGTCTTCTCATTTTGCTTAACTTACTGTGTTTGGTGTCTCCTCTTTGCAGGCTGCAGGTTTGTAGTTCCCTTTGTTTTTGGTGTCTGTCCCCAGTGGCTAAGGTTGTTTCAGTGGGTTGAGTAGTCTTCCTTGTGGAGGGGACTAGTGCCTGTGTTCTGGTGGATGAGGCTGAATCTTGTCTTTCTGGTGGGGAGGTCCCCATCTGGTAGTGTGTTTTTGGGGTGTTTGTGGCCTTATTTTGATTTTAGGCTGCCTCTCTGTTAATGGGTGCGGTTGTGTTCCTGTCTTGCTAGTTGTTTGGCATAGGGTGTCCAGCACTGGAGCTTGCTGGTCATTGAGTGGAGCTGAGTCTTGGCATTGAGATGGAGAACTCTGGGAGATTTTCGTCGTTTGATATTACGTGGAGCTGGGAGGTCTCTTGTGGGCCAGTGTCCTGAACTTGGCTCTCCCAGCTCAGGGGCACAGCCCTGATGCGTGGCTGGAGCACCAAGAGCCTGTCATCCACATGGCTCAGAATAAGAGGGGGAAAAAGAAAGAAAGAAAGGAAGAAGAAGATAAAGTAAAATAAAATAAAGTTATTAAAATAAAAAATAATTATTAAAAATACATTTTTAAGTAATAAAAAAAAAGAAAGAAGAGAGCAACCAAACCAAAAAACAAATCCACCAGTGATAACAAGCACTAAAAACTATACTAATAAAAAAAAAAAAAAAACGGACAGACAGAACCCTAGGACAAATGGTAAAAGCAAAGCTATACAGACAAAATCAAACACAGAAGCATACACATACACACTCACAAAAAAAGAAAAAGGGAAAAATATATATATATCCCTGGTCCCAATGTCCACCTCCTCAATTTGGGATGATTCATTGTCTATTCAGGTTTTCCACAGATGCAGGGTACATCAAGTTCATTATGGAGATTTAATCCGCTACTCCTGAGGCTGCTGGGAGAGATTTCCCTTTCTCTTCTTTGTTCGCACAGCTCCTGGGGTTCAGCTTTGGATTTGGACCCGCCTCTGTGTGTAGGTCGCCTGAGGGCGTCTGTTCTTCGCTCAGACAGGACGGGGTTAAAGGAGCAGCTGATCTGGGGGCTCTGGCTCACTCAGGCCGGGGGGAGGGAGCGTTACAGAGGAGGCGGGGCGAGCCTGCGGCGGCAGAGGCCAGTGTGACGTTGCACCAGCCTGAGGCACACCGTGTGTTCTCCCGGGGAAGTTGTCCCTGGATCACGGGACCCTGGCAGTGTGGGCTGCACAGGCTCCCGGGGGGGGAGGTGTGGATAGTGACCTGTGCTTGCACACAGGCTTCTTGGTGGCGGCAACAGCAGCCTTAGCATCTCATGCCTGTCTCTGGTGTCCGGCTGATAGCCGCGGCTCGCGCCCGTCTGTGGAGCTCGTTTAGGTGGTGCTCTGAATCCCCTCTCCTTGTACACCCTGAAACAATGGTCCATTACCTCTTCGGCAGGTCCAGACTTTTTCCCGGACTCCCTCCCAGCTAGCTGTGGTGCACTAGCCCCTTCAGGCTGTGTTCACGCCGCCAACCCCAGTCCTCTGCCTGCGATCCGACCTCTGAAGCCCGAGCCTCAGCTCCCAGCCCCCGCCCGCCCCGGCGGCTGAGCAGACGAGCCTCTCGGGCTGGTGAGCGCTGGTCGGCACCGATCCTCTGTGCGGGAATCTCTCCGCTTTGCCCTCCGCACCCCTGCGGCTGCGCTCTCCTCCGAGGCTCCGAAGCTTCCCCCCTCCGCCACCCGCAGTCTCCGCCCGCTAAGGGCCTTCCTAGTGTGTGGAAACCTTTCCTCCTTCACAGCTCCCTCCCAATGGTGCAGGTCCCGTCCCTATTCTTTGTCTCTGTTTTTTCTTTTTTCTTTTGCCCTACCCAGGTACGTGGGGAGTTTCTTGCCTTTTGGGAGGTCTGAGGTCTTCTGCCAGCGTTCAGTAGGTGTTCTGTAGGAGTTGTTCCACATGTAGATGTATTTCTGATGTATTTGTGGGGAGGAAGGTGATCTCCACCTTTTACTCTTCTGCCATCTTGAAGCTTCTCCCACTTTCTTAATTAATATGATTTTTTAAGCCCCCCTCTCCATCGTGTCCTTCTTCAGAACTGTCCTGGTTTTTCTTGATCCTTTGCTACGTTGTATGTATTACAGAATTTTTGCTTTGATGGGAATTTTATTAAATTTACAAAATAATTTTGGAAAAAGAAACATTTTCTCTTCTCAGCCAGGAGTAGTAGTCTTAGGTATGGACTGGCAATTGAATTCAGAAGAAATAATTGCCTTAATCTAGTACCAAGTTTACTTAACTGAAGAAAGAATATACAACAATGAACAATACAGCATGCATGACAACAGCATAGAGAAGTTTGGTGACGGCCAGGTCTGGCTTCCTACTTTCCAAAAATCACCACATGGGAGCCAAGTGGTCATGAAAGACAAAACGGAGTAGGCAAGACCAGTTCAGCTCAGTCAAGCCATCAGCGCTGGAGTTCTTCAGGTTTCACTTGCTCTGGTAGCCTCAGGGTTATGTGACTAGCGCCTATTCTTCAGTGAGACTGCATCTCATCAACACTGATTACTCATCAGTTGCAGGTTACATAACCGTGTCTTGACGATGAAGACCAGAGCTTGGTCTGGTACACAGTCACCTCTTCCACATTCACATTTTCTGACTGTTGTTGATGTATAAGAAAGCAATTGAGTTTTTAATATTGATCTCATATACAGTAAACTTTATGAGATCTTATGTCTAATCATTTGCCCCAGTACTCTTTTGAATTTTTCCATATAGGCAATCTTTATCTGCTAATAAAACAACTTTTGTACTTCCTATTCAGTCTTTATAACTTTTATTTCTTTTCCCAATTTTATCATTCTAATAACTGGAATTTAATTTTAGATAGAAGTGATATTAGAAAGGAAATTAAAGGAAGTACTTGTGAGGTTTTGACATTTATTGTAGTATTTTGTGCAGATTATATTGTATACACCCTTCATTGGGTTTAAGATTTCCTCTTCTACTTCTGGGTTACTAAAAGTTTTTTATCATGATTGGAATTGGATTCTATCAAATGGATTCTTTATCATTTTTTCCATTAATCTACTTTGTCTTATCTTGATATAGCTACATTGGCTTTCTACAGGTTTTTAGATATAGAATAATATTATCTGCAATTACTTTTCTCTTTCTTTTCAATTTTTATGTACAGTTTATATTTATTTTTCTCTTGACTCCAGTAAAATGTTAAATAATGTGGCGATAATGGACAACCTGGCCTTATTCTTTTAAATTATTGCCATTCTTCTGGGTGCGTATTTGAAACCTAACCCAAGTGAGGTCAGGCCAATAGTTATGAATCCTTAGGAGAGTATTTTTCCTGTACCCAGAGCCAAGGTTGAGATATATAAGCTTCCTGATCACCTACCTGCTTGTGCTTGTGGGCAAACTTTTATCCTTTTCTTTTTTTAATTGAGATGTAATTACCATATAACATTGTATTAGTTTCAGGTGTACAACATAATGATTTGTTGTATGTATATATTGCAAAATGATCAGCACAATAAGCCTAGTTAACATTCATCACCACACAGTTACAAGTTCTTTTTTCTTGTGATAAGTTCTAAGATCTACTCTCTTAACAACAGCAGGCTTTTTCTTTGCCTTTTCACTTAGCATGTAGCCCCTTAAGGGTTCCAATTTAATGCAGGATCTTAGTTTCTGCTCCCCACCTTTTGGATAATCACTTAAACTCAAGCCCTAAATTGCCAAGATCAGGGATGCTCCCTTCCTGCTTCCAAAGGCAATGAAATTTCCAAGTCCTACTTATTGTTTGTTTCCCCTTCATTTTTGACAGCTGGCCTTTCACTGACTCTTTTGTAAACTCAATTATGAATTTTAACTTAACTTCGAAAATGTAATACATTGCTGTAGTGTAACAAAATTTAAGTAAAAAATGAAAATTCTCTCTCACCCTAGTCCATCATCCACACAGTTTCCAACACTACCCTCTCCCCAGAAAAACCTACAGGTAACAACTATTGCTTCTTGTATGTCTTGCCAGATTTTCTTCATACCTTCAATCAAATATAAAATATATTCTAATTATCTCCCCACTTGTTACTCAAAAGGTAGCGTACCACACACATTATCCTGTACCTTGCTTTTCTTTTTACATAACAATATATCTTAGAGATCTTTCCATACGTACATAGAATGTATCCTCATTTTTATACAGCCATGTCATATTAAATTGTATAACTGTACATAGCTTAGCTAATCAATTCCCTATATTTGTAATATTTACATTTTCTTTTACTACAAACTATGTTGCAAAGAATAATTTATGTATAGATCACTTACCAGGTATGCAAGTATAGCTATAGGATAAATTCCCCAAAATTGTATTACTGGGTCAAAAGGTATAGGCACTTGTGATTTTGATAGTTATTACTAAATTTTATTCCTTAGAGGTTGTAACAATTTGCACTTCCCACCAACAATGTATAATCTGCTTAGTGGTACTTCTGCTTACTTAGCAAAAGTCCATGGTAGAAAATTAACAGGAATAATTAGCTCTGAGTTTGGGCTCCTACAGATTTCAGTGCTCCTTACCAGTTTAGTACAACCATTAAAAGTTCAGCTGGTTTCTCCTACTGCTGGTTCTGTAGATTTCCTCTGCCTATGGTTGCTCCTCAGCTACCTGCCCCACCTGTTGCTCAACTTCCCCTGAGGGTGGAAATGGCTGCAGTTCTCACTGATGTGCCACCCAGATCCCCTATCAGGTTCATCCCTCTCTGAAGTTCAGTTTACTTGTTCTTCTTTGTGTCTACAGCTCTTCAAAAGCTCTAAAGATAAATGGTATTGTTTACTTGTTTGTTTGTTTGTTTATCCAGGTTTTCTCATTAGAAATGTAGGAAGGGTATTGCCCTTACACATCTTACTTGAAAACTTTCTTGTCTTATTTTTAACATGAAATGCCTCTAGTGTTTCCTAATAATCATGATACTGATTTGGGAGCTGAAATAAAATATTTTATGATTTTGAGGAAGTAGTCATCAATTCCCATGTTACTGAGAATTTTTTTATTTATCAACGTTTGTTGCATTTTGTCAAAAAATTATTAGTACATACAGAGAAAATAAGAAGAAATTTTAATATATGATATTAAGCATTCTTACAACCTTATATATTAATAAATTTCATCAGTGTTTCATGGACACTCAAAGAATATATGCACTATAGTACAAGATTTAATTTTGCTTTGTAAAGTATTTTGAAAATGTTTTTTCTAATTAGTAGCTGAGGTAAGCCGATTTAAATATATGGATCAATTTATTTTTTTTCTAAGTTCTTTACTGTGTAGAAGTGATTTTTCTATACAGTTACTTTGTTACCTAGGAAGTTTTATTTTTTGTTCTAGTGACTATCATTATAATTACACTACTGTGTAGGGAATTCCCTGGCGGTCCGGTGGTTAGGACTCCGTGCTCTCACTGCTGAGGCCCCAGGTTCGATCCCTAGTCGGGGAGCTAAAATCCCATAAGCCACACGGTGTGGCATAAAATGAATAAAAAAAATAAAATAAAACCATTAATCCTCTAGTAAGTCTCTTACAATGAAAAAATTAACCTGTTTTCTCCACCTGTCCCCTAACCTCCTTCTTTCACCACTCAATTTTGGTCAATAATTTTATATTTCTAATTGTTTTCCTTTGTACTGTTAAATATGATTTCTCCAATCAAGATTTTATACAGTACAACAACCATTCATTACAAAAACTCTCCATAAACTAAGAATGTAGGTGAATTTTCTCAACCAGATAAAGAACATCTACCAAAAATCTACAACTAACATCATGCTTAACAGTGAGAAACTCAAAACATTCCCACTAAGATCAAGAACAGGGCAAGGGTGTCTCCTCTTATCAGTCCTTTTCAACATTATACTGGAAGTCCTAGCTATAAGAAAAGGAAATAAAAGGTATAGAGATTGGGAAGGAAGAAATAAAACTGTCTTGTTCACAGACACCTTGATCATCTATATATAATATCCAAAAGAATCAACAAAGAAAGTCCTTGAACAATAAGCAATTACAGCAAGATACAAGATTAATGTACAAAAGTCAATCACAATGAACATGAAAGACGTGGAGGAACCCTATACGTATATTACTAAGTAAAAGGAGCTAATCTGCAAAGGCCCTATACGATAAGATTCAAACAATATGACATTCTGGAAAAGGAATGGTTGCCAGGGGTCAGGATGTAGAGAGGAATGAATAGGCAGAGCACAGAGATTTTTAGAGTGGTGAAAGTACTCTGTATGATACTGTAATGATGGATATGTGTCATTATACATTTGTCAAAATCCACAGGATGTACATCAAGAGTGAATCCTAAGGTACACTCTAAACTTTGGGCGATAATGATGTATTAAAGTAGATTGATCAGTTGTAAAAAATACGCCATTCTGTTGCAGGATGCTGATAGTAGGGGAGGCTGTGTGTGGGAGTAGGACATAAGTGGGGACTCTGTGTACTGCTTGCTCAATTTTTCTATAAACCTAAAACTGCTCTAAAAAATAAAGTCCATTTTTAATGCAAATAAATAAATTGATTGATTGATTAAATATTTCATTCAGGCCTTCTGCCAACAGCCCAGCTGCCAATCCATTTTTGCAAGCAAGGAATATTGCCTTTGCAATTCAGAGTGAATCCCTCACCTTAGGAAGTGTATTTTTCCTGGGACTTTCTGAAATCTGCCACTGGGTACTCTATCTTCTATGCTTTTTTCCACTATTTCCCATAAGCCTCCACTTGATTTCAACCTTACTCACACCATTTCCCACTCTATTTTTGCAAACAGAGGAGAGAGCTTTTACACTCAAGAGTGAGTTCCTTACTTTCAGGAAGCATACCTGTATGGCTTTTGCCCAATTGCATCCTGCACTTGGTTGGTACCCATTTAGAAATATCTTTCTGCAAGCAGCTACTTAGAGCCATCACTACTGAGCCCTCTCACCACGCTATGTACTTTTTTCACTTCTTTTTTTGAGGTTTCTATCAGATCACAGATGCTTTATAGAAGTTTTGGGGACTTCCCTGGCAGTCCAGTGGTTAAGACTCTGTGCTTCCACTGCAGGAGGCACGGGTTTGATCTCTGGTAGAGGAACTAAGATCCCACATGCCACGTGGCACAGCCAAAAAAAAAAAAAAAAAAATGTTAAAGTCTGTAAAATATCCCCGTCTCCTAATTTATGAAATGAGTTTGTGGGTAGTTGTTCTCTTTGTGTTTTTGCATGATTTTCATGAGGGGAAAGAGAGAGAAGCTGACTTATGTAGCCAGGTACATACCAAGTGTCTTACAATGAATGCTAAGGATATTTGCAATACTCTATCTAGTATTTCTACGTGCTTTATAGTGGAAAGAGTAATGCATGCTGTGTACTGGCAAGATCCCCCCTTTAAGATGGAGGCTCTCATTCTCCAGCTTCTGAGAGTGTATAGATCTGACACCTTTCTGCCCCACTTTCAGTGGCAGCCCACATCCAACACCAGGTCGATGCTGCTCTATAAAGACCTGGCATCCTGGTCTCAATTCAGAACAACTCTGAAAGGTTGTCTCCACTGCAGATTTCCCCATGGGATTGGCTAAGGCCTTTGTTGCAACTGCATTACAGTTTAACTCCTAACCTCTGCCCAATCTTATTTTCTTCATTCCTCACAGGTATTAATCCTAAAAGCACCCCAAAAAACCTCCTACATGCTAATCTCCATCTCAATATATTTTCTAAGATATTCAACCTAAGACCTTTGGTTCCAGGTGTAGACTATAAAAACAATGTAAAATGAGAGTTTGAAGCTGGATCCCATGCCATCCAAGTGGCAATGAGGGTCCCATCACTGGAGGTAGGAGAAGAATGAATATTCCCTGGCATGCTGTACCAGTGCAGTTGTTTAAAATGTCATGAGTGGTGAACGAGGATGGAATATTGATTAAAGGGAGTATACTGCAAAGGACAAAATCTGAGGCATTTGTGGAATTCATGGGAAGCAGTTAATATTAAGCCTATAGACTTAGATGGTTTAGGGGGATGTATTCATTTGCTAGGACTACTTTAACAAAGTACCACAAGCAAGAGAAATTTACCATCTCGGTTCTGGAGGCTAGAAGTCCAAGATCAAGGTATCACCAGGATTGGTTCCTTCTGAGGGCTGTGAGAGAAGACTTGTCCCATACCTCTGTCTAACTTCTGGTGGTTTGCTAGCAATCTTTGGTATCCCCTGGCTTGTAGAAGCAGCACCTTGAACTCTGCCTTCATCTTCACATGGTGTGAAGTGTTTTTGCATCCAAATTTCCCCTTCTTAAAAGGACACCAGTCTTAGTGAATTAGGGACCCACTCTATTCTTAACTAATTACATCAGCAAGGACCCTATTGACCCTATTTACAAATAAGGTAACATTCTGAAGTACTAGAGGTTAAGACTTCGCAATATGGATTTTGGAGGGAAGAGGGACACAATTCACCCTACAATAGTGGGGGATACCAAGTAGAAGCCTCTGAAATTGCCCCATCATGGTCCAGCCAAGATAGTAAATCAAAAACAATATACATCCCACAGCAATGACATGCCACCTTTAAAGACCTGAAGGGAGTGAGAGTAGTGGTCCTGTTACTGACCTTTTCAAGTCTGGCCCAAGCAAGCGTTCTCCCAGTGTCATTCGAGCCAATAGAATGAGACCGAGTTTGGTTCCGAAGCAAAGGAAACCTTCATTCTTTGATCAGAGAATGGACAGGTGTGCGCTCATGCTCTAGAGCAGGGCTCCCCAACCCCTGGGCCGTGGACCGGTACCGGTCCTCAGCCTGTTAGGAACCGGGCCACGCAGCAGGAGGTGAGTGGCGGGCGAGCGAGCGAAGCTTCGTCTCCTGCTCCCCATCACTCCCCATCACCACATTACCGCCTGAACCATCCCCCTCACCCACCACCCCCAGTCCGTGGAAAAATTGTCTTCCATGAATCTGGTCCCTGTGCCAAAAAGGTTGGGGACTGCTGCTCTAGAGGACTCACTCTCCCCCAAAAGGCCCTCGACAGGGCTGCTTTACAGGGATCTCGTCAGCGGGGAGGGGACGGGATTCTTGCGGGGTGGGCGGGGCTGCACTGCTCACGCTCCAGATCGAAGTGCCAGTGTCTCTGCACACCGCCCGCTGTCTTCATTTTATTTTTTTAATTTTGTTTTCATAAATTTATTTATTTTATTTATTTATGGCTGCATTGGGTCTTCGTTGCTGTGCGCAGGCTTTCTCTAGTTGCAGCGAGCGGGGGCTACTCTTCATTGCAGTGCACGGGCTTCTCATTGCGGTGGCTTCTCTTGTTGCGGAGCACAGGCTCTAGGCACGCGGGCTTCAGTAGTTGTGGCACGTGGGCTCAGTAGTTGTGGCTCATGGGCTCAGTTGCTCTGCGGCACGTGGGATCCTCCCGGACCAGGGCCTGAACCCATGTCCCCTGAATTGGCAGGTGGATTCTTAACCACTGCACCATCAGGGAAGCCCCGTCTTCATTTTAAATTGCATTGTCAAGCCCAGTGGCCTGCCCGACTTAGGTGTTGTCGGTGTAGCCATTTCACACAAGGATCTCTGGGCCGAAGTGCTGGCTGCAAGCCCTCTGAATGTATCCCCCTATGAGCAATTGAAACTAGACTAAGCACCAAAGAAAAGAAAAAAGGCTAGACTTTATTTTATTACCCAGCTTTTATTTAATTGTTAATGGGCTTTGCCGGTGACAGTCCCAGGCATATCTCCATTTAATTTGCCAGTTTGGCCCCTACAAAATTCAGAAGAATGCTAGAGAATGACAGTGAACTACCCCAAACTTGGCACATTGCAGTAGCCTCAGGTGTATTGTACGCAGCCAATGATCTGGCCAATGTACTGTTTTTCATTCCTATCCAGGACGATAATCAACAGTTTTCTTTCTCTTGGAACAGAATAGTACACATTTTTGGTCTTACCTCAAGGCTATGTTAAGTCTCTCTTCTCTATCATAAGAGAGTCTGAAGGGGCTTAGACAATCTGGATATTCCACACTGCGCTTTACCCTATAAAAATGACAGAATGTTAATCAGTCAGATGAGTAAGAAATGGCAAGTAAAACACATATGTCCCAGAGGGTGAGAGATAAAACTCTCCAAAGAGACAGTGCATTCCATACCCAGCAATACTGTTCTGACCCATATACCAGTGACCAAAATAGCTGCCAACTTTGAGAGAGGCTAGAGAAAAAGGCTCTGCAGTAGGTCCAGGCTGTGGTGCAAGCAGCTTTGCCACTTAGGCTATATGACTTAGCAGATCGAATGTTATTAGAAGTGTCAGTTTTGAGAAAAGATGCCATGTGGAGTTCATGGCAAGCCCCAATGGAGAATTGCACTGAATACTCCTGGAGTGTGAATCCCAAGGGCATTCCCCCATAAACTTCCTTCACACAATTCTCTGTCCCAAAATTAAAGTCTTCAGATGATCTGATCTCTAGAAGATCCTAAATGCTTCCATCTGAAATTGTTCTCTAAATTGCTTACACTTAGGCAATATTTTTAAAAGAGATATGTTTTTCTGTAATGAGACCGTCACCCCACCCATTAGCGCTAGGTTCATAGTCAGCAATCACTTTACTATACTGGGTGCCTGTATGACTTAATGAAAAAGCTGGACTTCTGGACTGACCCACTGGCTCATGCAGTCTCTCCCCAGATTCCCTCCCTCCTTACTCTATCCTTTATAACTACCATCCCTGCATTAAATCCCTGGGGAGTTTATAACACAAGAGAATGGTCTCCTTCCTGTGTGAAGAGAATGCTAATCCCAGTAGCTGTTGTTTAAATAATGTCTCATGTTATTTAAAAGAGTAGAATGATTCATTGAACCAGTCTCAAAAATGACAGACTTTTCCTTATACTACTTCATTACTATGAAGTGACCATATTTCCAACCCGCTAATGAGCCATATCTTCTATCGATATTCAGGTGAAATTGTTACTCCCACATCCAATCTGTTGATGCTATGGTCTAAATGTTCGTGTCCCCCATCCACAATTCATATGTTGAAATCCTAATGCCCAATGTGATGGTATTAGGAGGTGGGGCCTTTGGGAGGTGCTTCGGTCATGAGGGTGGAACCCTCATGAATGGGCTTAGTGCCTTCATAATAGAGACTCCAGAAAGATCACTCATCCCTTCCACCATGTGAGGATACAATGAGAAGTCTACAACCTGGAAGAAGGACCTCACCTGGCCATGCTGGCAACCTGATCTTGGATTTCCAACCTCCAGAACTGTGAGAAATAAATTTCTGCTGTGTATAAGCTACTCAGTCTATGGTATTTTGCTACAGCAACATGAATGGACTAAGACAGTTGGGAAGCCCTATCTATTCTATCTCAAAATATATATGTATTGAGAATATATTCACTTCCTTCCATCTCCACTACCACATCTATTTCCAGGGACCACATTTCTCACCTAGAAAGCACAGTAACCTCCTAGCTGGGCTCCATAGAACCACTCACCAATCTCTTCTCCACAAACGTAAATAATCATCCCACTCCGCTGCTTAAAACCCCTTCGTGGCTTCTTTTCAATGCTAAAATGAAATCCCAAATCTTTATCCTGGGCTCCCGCGCCCTGCATGGCCTGGCCCCACATGCATGCCTCCTCCCCATCCCCACGTCTCAGGCCACTCTCACACTCACTTGCTACAGTACACTGCAAACATGCCAAACTTTCAACCTGTTCTCCTTCCAGGACTTCCTTCCAGGCTTTGCACCTGCTCTTCTCTCTACCTGAAAGATAGAGATGATCCACAATACAAAAAAAATCTGCTACTCCATTTTGAGGTCTCATACATCTTTTTACTTTAGCCAAGAAATAGTATATACATTAAGAATTCACTCCTCAAAACTAATGGGGTAGGTAAGAAAGAAAAATGGGGGAAAGTAATAGGACAGTACTATATCACAGAATCCTAATGAGTTTGTATTTAGCATTGGCTGGGGGGTATGAGGAAAAAGTGAATAAGCCTCCACTCCTCTAGCCTCCTAATTTCCCCACTTGTGAGAGAATTAAGAGCCATAAACAACAAGGAAGTTCTCTCTGAACTAAAGTACTAACCAATACGTGACTGTACTTCCTCATTTACAAATTTAGACATTTAGAGCTGTCATATTTAATGCCATTTTCCTGTTAATATCAATAATTAGACCATTGATGGCACTTCTCTGGAGGTCTAGTGGTTAAGACTCTAAGCTTCCACTGCAGGGGGCACGGGTTCGATCCCTGGTTAGGGAACTAAGATCCCACGTGCCGCGCAGCATGGCCACAAAAAAAAAAAAAAAAAAAAAAAATAGACCATTGGTATAATTGCAGTGATTCTAGATGGAACAGGAAAACTGAATTACACATGAATGGGTTTCTTCAAAATCATCCACCCTCCCTAAAAATATGTTTCAGGGAATTGAACTACTTAACCTTAATCTTTATAAGCCTGACAGCTTTCAAAACAAGAATTCTCTAGGTTCGTATTCAGAAACAAAATTTATGTTATTTGCTTTCTACAGTCCTAACTGCTGCTTTACTCCCTTTGTTTAATTTATTTTTGTCAAGTATAGTGGATTTACAATGTTGTGTTTATTTCTGCTGTACAGCAAAGTGATTCCGTTATACATATATATACATTATTTTTCATATTCTTTTCCATTATGGTTTATCACAGGATATTGAATATAGTTCCCTGTGCTATACAGTAGGACCTTGTTTATCCATTCTACATATAATAGTGTGCATCTGCTAATTCCTAACTCCCAATCCATCCCTCCCCCACCCCTCTCCCCCTTGACAACCACAAGTCTGTTCTCTATGTCTGTGAGTCTGTTTCGTAGATAGCTGCTTTACTCTTGATTGAAGTCAAAAGAAAGACCATACAAGTGGAGCGTATGAAATAAGAGGGCACATTCTTAGCCTGGCCAGCTCATTAGTTAAGTTCCAACTGACCATAAATGAAGAAAGTACCACCAGGATTCCAACAAAATTCTAAATTTTCAATATGTATTAGTCAGGATTCTCCAGAAAAACAAAAAAATACATATACGTATGTATATATATATATAATATATGATATATATATGGCTCATATGATTATAGAATATAAGGAAACAATGGACTATAAGGAAAAGTTAATATGCATCCACTGTAGATAATCCATATTCATTCACTCATGTAATAACTATTCATTGAACACTTAGCATACGCAAGACAAGTGTGGCAGTGAATAAGACAAGAGGATGCTGCACTCATCAAAATTCTATTAAAAAGCATATATTAAAAGTGCAATAGCTAGCTTTCCTTTGCTACTGGTTGTGTCAGAGCCTATGCTAAATGTTTTATTCACATGCATTTCTCATTTATTCCCCAAAATCTAAATTAAACTTCATATTTTAAAAGTTATACATGAGGAAAATGTGGTAGGCTAAATAATAGCTTTCCAAATAGTCTATGTCCTAATTCAGAGAACCTGTGAATATGTTGATTTATATGATTTACGAGGGACCTTGATGACATGATTAAATTAAGGATTGTGGATTCTGGATTCCAGGTGGGTGAACGTAATCATAAAGACCCTTATAAGAGAGAGGTAGGCAGATCAGAGTCATTAACAGATGTGAAGACAGAAGCAGAGGTTGGAGTGATTGAAGAAGGGGCCGTCAGCCAAGAAATGCAGGCCACTTTAGAAGATGGAAAAGGCAAGGAAGGGTCTCAGGGGTTCTACAGGCTGGTGTGGAGAAGTGCCCTTCTGGGGGGCTTTTCTGCCCCTCAACAGGCTTTTGGAGTTGGAGTCACAGGAGCCAATAACTCATCATGCCAGCACTTTGGAGGTTGCTGCTCTGCCAGGGACTCTGAGGAATGCTTCATCTCCCGAGCACTCAAAGTTGAGCAGGGCAATTTGGTTTTGATGCTTTGCCAGAAATCTTCTGACAATGAGCTATTGGAACTTGGAGAAAAGGAATTGTGTGCAGTACCACAGGCATTTTCTGGTGGACAACAGTCTGCTTCATGAGCCTCAGTCAGGTTAATCAATCCAATTTAAGGGAAATCTGAGCATCCGCCCAGGCTGGGTGAATCCTGATCAGATAGCTTATTCCAGTTTCCTCTGAATAATTGGTTGTAGGCAGGGACGGATGACAGGGAAATCACTTGAGACAGAAGGGGAACATTTGAGGCTGTCAGAGGAGGGTGAAACAGCTGGTCTGTAGCAGATAGGACAGAGTGAGACCTACACAGACGGTCCATGCCACAGCCCTGCACGCCCCAGACTGGGACGTGTGTGCCACTGCACACGGGCTGAGAGCTGGAATGTGGGGATTGGAGAGCAAACCCGGGGGGAGGACTGCTGTTGGCTGCAAGGAGACAGCCTGAGGGGATGGGAGGGAGGAAATCTGCAACCAGGAATGCTTGTGGAGGAAACCCATACTGCCACAGAAGCAAGGCACCACTGTTGAGTGATGCACAGGGGGTGGAGCCAACATTGCAGCCTCTCTCCCCCCACGCACTGGCCCTTGTCTCACCAGGCACTAGGAAAAGCCCATAACAATGCTGGCCTTCACGCACCTGCCACCAGGCACTAAAAAAAGGCCCCACCAAGGCTGATCTTCTCGCACCCACCTCCAGGCGCTAGGAAAAGCTCCCACTAGGGCTGCATCTCTTGCACCTGTGGCCACCAGCTTTCCCGTGCACCTGTCGCCACCAGGGCCCCCATGACCCAAGCAGTCGTGCCACCTCCGTGCCCTGTCCTCACGGGGGCAGACCCGAGTGCTCCAGGGCAGCTTCAGGAGCAGACTCCTGTGGGTGGCCCACACTCAGAGGTGGGGCTAAAACCACAGCTGAGCTGCAGTGGCGAGGTGACTAAGGAAGATGAACAAAAATCTTTCCATGCAGCTACACAAACGACAGATTAAATTCCCATGATCAGCTTGGTAAATCCTGCATTTGTGGAATATCTGAATGGACAGCAAGTGTTCCCAAAACTGAAACTGTTCTAGCTCTAGCAGCTGTGGACTTTGGGGACTAGTACACGCAGGAGTTGGGCCAGGTCAGAGTCTGAGCTGCCCCCACAGAGGGACCAGAGACCTACCTAGAGGTTTTGGAGGGCCTCCTGGGGAGGCAGAGGTTGGCTGTGACTCATGGTGGGGGCAAGGACACTGACAGCTGAGACTCCAGGAAAATATAATCATTACTATTTTTTAATGTTTTGTTTTGTTCTGTTATTGTTTTATTATCATTATTTGTTTTTATTTAGTTTTTTTCATTTTTTAATACATTTTTAATTTTTTTATATTTCTACGTTACTTATTTGTTGTTCTGTGTTTTTTCCTTTTTTTTTTCTTTTTTCTATTTTGTTTTTATCTTTTTTCCTTTGTTCTATTTGTTCTTTTTTATCTTTTTAAATCATTTTTGTGGCTTTGTTTTGTTTTCTTTGCTTTTTCCTTCAGTTTGCATTGTGCTTTTGTTTTATTTTTTGTTTTTGTTAGAGTTGTTTTTAATTGTTTGATTTCATTTTAGGATTCTTTTGTTTGGTTGTTCTCTTGTTTTTTGTTTTCTCTGTTTTTGTTTTTGTTTCATATTTTGTATGTGTGTGTATTTGTTGCTTTTTTTGGTTTCATTTGTTTGGTTTTGCTTTTAGCATTTGTCTGGGCTTTTGTTTGTTCATTTGTTTGTTTGCTTGTTTTTAATTGTTGCTGTTGCTGTCTGCTTGCTTTTGTCTTTGCTGTTTCTCTTGGATTTTGTATGTCTGTCTGTTTTCATTTGTTTTCTTCCCACCCTTTTCTTTTTTCTTTTCTTTTTCTTTTCCCCCTTTTCTGCTGAGCTGTGTGGCTTGCAGGGTCTTGGTTCCTAGGCCAGAGATCAGGCCTGAGGCTCTGGGGTGGGAGAGCTGAGTCCAGGACCTGGAACACCAGAGAATTCCTGGCCCCAGGGAATATTAATTGGGTGACAACTCTCCTGGAGGTCTCCATCTCAACTCCAAGACCTGGCTCCACCCAACTACCTGCAGGCTCCAGTGCTGAACGTCCCATGACAAACAACAAGCAAAACAGGAACATAAATCCACCTATCAGCAGACAGGCGCCTAAAATCATACTAAGCCCACAGACACCCCAAAACACACCACCGGCTGCAGCCCTGCCCATCAGAGGGAAAAGATCCAGCTCCACCCACAAGAACGCAGACACCAGTCCCTCCCACCAGGAAGCCTACACAACCCACTGAACCAACCTTACCCACTGGGGGCAGACACCAAAAACAACAGGAACTATGAACATGCAGCCTGCAAAAAGGAGACCCCAAACACAGTAAGTTAAGTAAAATGAGAAGACAGAGAAACACACAGCAGATGAAGGAGCAAGGTAAAAACCCAGCAGACCTAACAAATGAAGAGCAAATAGGCAGTCTACCTGAAAAAGAATTCAGAATAATGATACTAAAGATGATCCAAAATCTTGGAAATAGAAAGGAGAAAATACAAGAAACATTTAACAAGGACCTAGAAGAACTAAAGAGCAAACAAACAATGATGAACAACCCAATAAATGAAATTAAAACTTCTCTAGAAGGAATCAATAGCAGAATAACTGAGGCAGAAGAACAGGTAAGTGACCTGGAAGATAAAATAGTGGAAATAACTACCACAGAGCAGAATAAAGAAGAAAGAATGAAAAGAATTGAGGACAGTCTCAGAGACTTCTGGGACAATATTAAATGCACCAACATTCAAATTATAGGGGTCCCAGAAGAAGAGGAGAAAAAGGAAGGGACTGAGAAAATATTTGAAGAGATTATAGTTAAAAACTTCCCTAATATGGGAAAGGAAATAGTCAGTCAACTCCAGGAAGTGCAGAGAGTCCCATACAGGATAAATCCAAGGAGAAACACTCCAAGACACATATTAATCAAACTATCAAAAATTAACTACAAAGAAAAAATATTAAAAGCAACAAGGGAAAAACAACAAATAACATACAAGGGAATCCCCATAAGGTTAGCAGCCGATCTTTCAGCAGAAACTGTACAGGCCAGAAGGGAGTGGCAGGATATATTTAAAGTGATGAAAGGGAAAAACTTACAACCAAGATTACCCAGCAAGGATCTCATTCAGATTTGAAGGAGAAATCAAAATCTTTTACAGACAAGCAAAAGCTAAGACAATTCAGCACCACCAGACCAGCTTTGCAACAAATGCTAAAAGAACGTCTCTAGGCACGAAACACAAGAGAAGAAAAAGACCTACCTAAACAAACCCAAAACAATTAAGAAAATGGCAGTAGGAACATGCATATTGATAATTACCTTAAATGTAAGTGGATTAAATGCTCCAACCCAAAGACACAGACTGGCTGAATGGATACAAAACCAAGACCGATATATATGTTGTCTACAAGAAAACCACTTCAGACCTAGGGACACATACAGACTGAAAGTGAGGGTATGGAAAAAGATATTCCATGCAAATGGAAATCAAAAGAAAGCTGGAGTAGCAATTCTCAAAGTAGCAGACTTTAGAATAAAGAGTGTCACAAGAGACAGGGAAGGACACTTCACAAGATCAAGGGATCAATCCAAGAAGAAGATAAAACAATTGTATATATTTATGCATCCAACATAGGAGCACCTCAACGCATAAGGCAAATGCTAACAGCCATAAATGGGGAAATCAACAGTAACACAATAATGTTGGGGGACTTTAACACTCCACTTAACACCAAAGGATAGGTCACCCAGACAGAAAATTAATAAGGAAACACAAGCCTCAAATGACACATTAGACCAGATAGACTTGTTGATATTTATAGGACATTCCATCCAAAAACAACAGAATACACTTTCTTCTCAAGTGCTCATGGAACATTCTCCAGGATAGATCACATCTTGGGTCACAAATCAAGCCTCAGAAAATTTAAGAAAATTGAAATTATATCAAGCATCTTTTCTGACCACAACGGTATGAGATTAGAAATCAATTACAGGAAAAAAAAAACTGTAAAAAACACAAACACATGGAGGCTAAACAATATGCTATTAAATAACCAAGAGATCACTGAAGAAATCAAAGGAGAAATAAAAAAATACCTAGAAACAAATGACAACAAAAACCTATGGGATGCAGCAAAAGCAGTTCTAAGAGGGAAGTTTATAGCAATACAATCCTACCTCAAGAAAGAAGAAAAATCTAAAATAAACAACCTAACTTTACACCTAAAGCAACTAGAGGAAGAAGAACAAACAAAACCCAAAGTTGGTAGAAGGAAAGAACTCATAAAGATCAGAGCAGAAATAAATGAAATAGAAACAAACAAACAAACAAAAAACAATAGAAAAGATCAATAAAGCTAAAAGCTGGTTGTTTGAGAGGATAAACAAAATTGATAAACCTTTAGCCAGACTCATCAAGAAAAAAAGGGAGAGGACTCAAATCAATAAAATTAGAAATGAAAAAGGAGAAGTTACAATTGACACCTCAAAAATACAAAGGATCCTAATAGACTACTACAAGCAACTATATGCCAATGAAATGGACAACCTGGAAGAAATGGACCAATTCTTAGAAACGTACAGCCTTCCAAAACTGAACCAGGAAGAAATAGAAAATATGAACAGACCAATCACAAGCAATGAAATTGAAACTGTGATTAAAAATCTTCCAGCAAGCAAAAGTCCAAGACCAGATGGCTTCACAGGAGAATTCTATCAAACATTTAGAGAAGAGCTAACACCTATCCTTCTCAAACTCTTCCAAAAAATTGCAGAGGGAGGAACACTCCCAAACTCATTCTACGAGAGCACCATCACCCTGATACCAAAACCAGAAAAAGATATCTGAAAAAAAGAAAATTATAGGCCAATATCACTGGTAAACATAGATGTAAAAATCCTAAACAAAATACTAGCAAACAAAATCCAACAGCACATTCAAAGGATCATACGCCATGATGAAGTGGGATTTATCCCAGGGATGCAAGGATTCTTCAATATCCATAAATCAATCAATGTGATACACCGTATTAACAAACTGAAGAATAAAAACCATATGATCATCTCAACAGATGCAGAAAAAGCTTTTGACAAAATTCAACACCCGTTTATGATAAAAACTCTCCAGAAAGTGCGCATAGAGGGAACCTACCTCAACATAATAATGGTCATATATGACAAACCCACAGCAAACATTATTCTCAATGGTAAAAAACTGAAAGCATTTCCTCTAAAATCAGGAATAAGACAAGGGTGCCCACTCTTGCCACTATTATTCAACATAGTATGGGAAGTCCTAGCTATGGCAATCAGAGAAGAAAAAGAAAGAAAAGGAATCCAAATCAGAAAAGAAGAAGTAAAACTGTCACTGCAGATGACATGGTACTGTACATAGAAAATCCTAAAGATGCCACCAGAAAACTACTAGAGCTAATCAATTAATTTAGTAAAATCATAGGATACAAAATTAATGCACAGAAATCTCATGCATTTCTATACACTAACAACGAAAGATCAGAATGAGAAATTAAGGAAACAATCCCATTTAACACTGCAACAAAATATCTAGGAATAAACCTACCTAAGGAGGCAAAAGACCTGTACTCCGAAAACTATAAGATACTGATGAAAGAAATCAAAGACAACACAAACAGATATACCATATTCTTGGATTGGAAGAATCAATATTGTGAAAATGACTCTAATACCCAAAGCAATCTACAGATTCAATGCAATCCCTATCAATTTACCAATGGCATTTTTCACAGAACTAGAACAAAAAATTTTGCAATTTGTATGGAAACACAAAAGACCTCAAATAGCAAAAGCAATGTTGAGAAGAAAAAAAAATGGAGCTGGAGGAATCAGACTCCCTGACTTCAGACTTTACTACAGGGCTACAGTAATCAAGACAGTATGGTACTTGCACAAACAGAGAAACATAGATCAATGGAACAGAATAGAAAGGCCAGAGATAAACCCATGCACCTATGGTCAACTAATCTATGACAAAGGAGGCAAGAATATACAATGGAGAAAAGACAGCCTCTTCAATAAGTGGTGCTGGGAAAACTGGACAGCTACATGTAAAAGAATGAAATTGAACACTCCCTAACACCATACGGAAAAATAAACTCAAAATGGATTAAAGACCTAAATATAAGGCCAGACACTACAAAACTCTTAGAGGAAAACACAGGCAGAACACTCTGCCATAAATCGCAGCAAGACCTTTTTTGACCCACCTCCTAGAGTTATGATAATAAAAACAAAAATAAACAAATGGGACCTAATGAAACTTAAAAGCTTTTGCACAGCAAAGGAAATCATAACAAGATGAAAAGACAACTCTCAGAATCGGAGAAAATATTTGTAAACGAAGCAACTAACAAAGGATTAATCTCCAAAATATACAAACAGCTTGTGCAGCTCAAGATCAAGAAAACAACCCAATCAAAAAATGTGCGGAAGACCTAAATAGACATTTCTCCAAAGAAGACAAACAGATGGCCAACAAACACATGAAAAAAATGCTCAACATCACTAATTATTAGAGAAATGCAAATCAAAACTACAATAAGATACCACCTCACACTGGTCAGAATGGCCATCATCACAAAATCTACAAACAATTAATGCTGGAGAGGGTGTGGAGAAAAGGGAACCCTCTTGCACTGTTGGTGGAAATGTAAATTGATACAGCCACTGTGGAGAACAGTATGGAGGTTCCTTAAAAAAGTAAAAATAAAACTACCATGTGACCCAGCAATCCCACTACTGGGCATACACCCAGAGAAAACCATAATTCAAAAAGACACATGCATCCCAATGTTCATGCAGCACTATTTACAATAGCCAGGATATGGAAACAACCTAAATGTCCACCAGCAGAGGAATGGATAAAGAAGATGTGGTACATATATACAATGGAATATTAATCAGCCATAAAAAGGAATGAAATTAGGTCATTTGTAGAGACATGGATGGACTTAGATACTGTCATATGGAGTGAAGTAAGTCAGAAATAGAAAAACAAATATCATATATTAAAGCATATCTGAGGAATCTGAACAAATTGATATAGATGATCTTATTTCCAAAGCAGAAATAGAGACACAGACATAGAGAACAAACGTATGGATACCAAGGAGGAAAGGTGGGGGTGGGATGAATTGGGAGATTGGGATTGACATATATACACTATTGATACTATGTATAAAATAAATAACTAATGAGAACCTACTGTATAGCACAGGGAACTCTACTCAGTGCTCTGTGGTGACCTAAATGGGAAGGAAATACAAAAAAGAGGGGCTATATCAATACGTATAGCAGATTCACTTTGCTGTACAGTGGAAACTAACACAACATTGTAAAGCAACTACACTCCAATAAAAAATTTAAAAAAAAACAAAAAGGCAAGGAAACAGATCCTTCCCTAGAGACTCTAGAAGGAACACAGGCCTTCCAACACCTTTGACTTTAGCCCAATCAAACTTATTTCAGACTCCTAACCTCCAGAACTGTAACGTAATAAATTTGTGTTGTTCTAAGCCACTAAATCTGTGGCAATTTCTTATATCAGCAGTAAGAAACTAATATAGAAAGACGGCATTTTCAGGAGGTGGGTGCAGTAAACCACTGGCTCTCAATTAGGGCTCTACCTTCCAGTGATTGATTTATGAAATCTGATATGGGAGCAGGCTATTTTTTTTAATGTTCCTCAAGAGTATCTTGTAGTAATAGTCAACTCACAGTTGGATGAAAGCTTTTGGTAGATAAATGAGAGACCAGAACTCTCTTAAAATTTCACACAGGAGGCAGAACTTCTAGGCAAAAACTACATTTCATTGCATCATGGAGATTAGTTATAATTTTTTTAAGTTGTTAAATCCCTCTGCCATTTGAAATTGAGTATTGTAATTAAATATGTTGTGTATGAGGTCAAAATCATAAAAAGTATAATCTTGTACTCACAGAAATTGTACTCATAAAAGTACAATTCTGTGAAGAGCATTTTACCTCTTCAAATATTTGCCCCCTTCATAAATTACAGATGGAAGCACTTTTCCAATGTTCTTTAAGACTTTTCAGCAATTTACTTTCGTACATGCCTAAAACTGTCATTTAAACTTTTTGTATATTTTTTGTTTGATATTAATTATGAAAAAACAAAACCCCTTTCTGTATAGGTCCCTCTACACTCTACCTCTATATATCTCAAATATATTCATCCTTTCCTTTTTAGCTCACTTACTTATTGGTATTCACTCATCAAATAGAATTAAGTGTTTAGCATGTGCAAGACTCCCCTATACATTCCTTATACTTGTGGAGACACACAGACAAATAAGTTACAGTCCCCACCATCAAGAAACTATGTCCTCTACTTTATTAGCAATTTGTAAGTACCTTTATAGCTGTGCCTTTTACATAAGATTATGGTTGTTTATGTCTATGTCTCTCCCAAGACAGTGAGTTCTTGTAAGCAGTGAGCAGGTCATGTTCTCCTTTGTGTCTGTGGAATTCAATAAATGTGTATTTACACTTAAAGAGAATAAAGTAAACACACAGAAAATTCACTCTACAAATCAAATTTTTAAAATGAGAATATGGAAAATTGCATTCTTTTGGGAGGGTTTTACCAGATGGAGATGGCAGATATGGCAGTCAGTGCTATATGATCACCAATTATTTCTTTTTCCTCCTGAGCACAAAGGAAAAACATATTTTCCAGCCTCCTCAATCTAGCCAAATAAGGCCACCTGGAATCATGTGACTAGTTATGACCCATAGAACGTGGGTCAAAAGAATGTTGACTACTTCCAGCCCTGGCCCCTAAAGTCAGTCTCCCTTTAGATTTTCCGCTAAAGTCTTTAGACTTTCCTATCTTTTATTCTTTTTTGACAACCTTAGAGGCCACAAGTCAAGGATATTAGTGTTATAAAATAGAAAAAGTCTGGCTACCTAAAAATCTGCATGTAGTCAACCCCCTCTCCCACTACCACTTGCATTAAGAAGTGTGATAAAAGCAAACAATGAACTTTTATTGTATGAAGTCCCTAAAATGTTGGGGTTGTTTATTACAGCACTTATGCCCTGGCTAATACAGAAGAGGATAGCATTCTAGGCAAAGAGGGCCACATGAACAAAAGCAGAAAATCAGGAAAACACATCGAATGGATGGAAAACATAAGGGAGACAAGAATCAGAAATCAACCCTGATGAAAAACTGAGAGCCAGATGCCAGGAAAGCCTTGATTGATGAACTAATCTGAAGGAAAACGAAGAGCAATAATTTTCTAAAAGTGACACAATCAAAATATTTTTGAATATTTTAGGAATTTAATTTTAGTATATTAGGAAGTATAGCTTGGCAGAAATGTGCTCTGGATAAAAATTTAAGTTCTTTTAATGGGATGAAATCCCAACCTAAGTTAGGTTATTTAGAAAAAAATTTTTATCACCGACTCATGTAACTAAAAAGTCAGGCGTAGTTGAATCCAGAGGTTCAACTCCGGACTCAGGACTCAGTCGCTCTCTCAGTTACTCAGCTTTCCCCTGTAATGGTTTTATTATCAAGTCATGGTGATCCCAAGCAACTCTGATCTTGCTTTCCATTAGCATCAAGCCCAGCAGAAAGAGATTCTTTCCCAACTCTCAGAATTAAGTTTATTTTCATAGGACATGATTAACATGTGCAGCTCTGAAATAATCACTCTGCTCAGGTCCAGGTCACATGCTCTTGGATGTAGGAGAATAGTAAACCTATTGTATTCATTACCCATTGCTGTAACAAACAACCACAGAGCTTCAAGGGCCTATAATGATAAGCATTTATTGCTCACAGGCCTGGGGTCTGTAGGGAGTTGGCTAGGAAGTCTCTAGTCCCTCTCATGGCTTTCCATGGATAGCAGGAATGCAAAAGAGGAAAGCTTCTTGAGACCTTGATTCACTTTCACACAACTCTATTGACCAAAGAAATCACATCAGTCAGGGAAATAAATTCCAACTTTAAAAGAGAAACCCCAAAGGTACATACTAAAGCGTGTGATGCAGAGAGGGATGAAGAAATGGGACCATTGATGCAAACAATCTACCACACCCATCAAAACTCCATGGGCAGAGTGAGAGAGGGATGTTTCTTCAAAGAAAACATACATCCTGTTAATGGAAAAAGTGATGAATAGATTCTGGTTGGCAAAGTCAACAGATGGCTACTTCTAACAGACACATTGCAGTGGAAAACAGAGTGTCTGAAAATAGATGCGATATTAGTTTCGTAGGGCTACTGTAACAAATTACTATAAACTGGTTGGCTTCAAACAACAGAAATTTATTCTCTTACGGTTTTAAAGGCCAGAAGTCTGAAATCAAGGTGTCAGCAGGGCAATGCTCTCTTCAAAGGCTCTGGGGAGAATCCATTCTTTGCCTCTTCCAGTTCCTGGTGGTTCCTGGCATTTCTTGGCTTGGGACTGCAGAACTCCAATGTATGATTCCGTCTTCTCATGGCTTTCTCCTCTGTATGTCTTCTCCTTTTCTTATAAGCCCCCTACATATGAACCTTCAAGGTGCAAACTTTCAAAGATGCAAACATGTGTTCGCATGTCCAATCACGTGTTAGTTCACGTGTCTGGCATACATTGTCACATGAATGCATCCTCTACAAGTGGTTGTGCTTCTGTGTACTTTACTGTACAGTACTGTATAGCGTACAGTAATACAGTAACTTTATTTCAAGCCCAGGATGTCCGGAAGCAAGTGTAAAAGCAGTGGTGATGTAGCTGGTACTGCTAAGAAGTGCCAAGCAATAACAGTGGAAACAAAAGTGAAAATAATTGAGAGGGTGGAGCGAGGCAAAAAGGTGGTAGACATCACTCATTCTTGTAACATGAATCGTTCAACCATTGGCACAATTCTAAAGAACAAGGACAAGATCATAGAACATGTGAAGTCTGCTGTGATGATGATTGTGATAATAATATCAAAGAAGCGTGGAAAAGTGATGGAGGAGATGAAGAAACTTCTCAGTGTGTGGATGCATGATCAGCATAAGCATCGAGTCCCGCTCAGCTTAATGCTGATGCAAGAGAAAGCTAAAAGCCTTTATGAAGACTTGAACCACGGTGAAGAATCAGAGGGCACATCTTTTAATGCCAGCCATGGCTGGTTTCATCATTTCAAGGCTAGAGCCGACCTTCACAACATAAAAGTAAGTGGCAAGGCAGCAGATATGGTAGCTGCCTGGGAATTTCCTGAAATTCTTCAAGAAATTATTGATGAAGGCGCATATTTACCCAAGCAGGTTTTTAATGTGGATGAGACAGGACTGTATTGGAAGAGGATGCCAGACCAAAGTTACATCAGTAAGGAGGAAAAGTTGATGCCAGGCTATAAAGCAGCAAAGGATAGGCTAACTCTGTTGTTTCATGGCAATGCTTCCAGCGATATG
This sequence comes from Eubalaena glacialis, assembly GCF_028564815.1. Taxonomy (NCBI): domain Eukaryota; kingdom Metazoa; phylum Chordata; class Mammalia; order Artiodactyla; family Balaenidae; genus Eubalaena; species Eubalaena glacialis. The sequence goes on along the minus strand of NC_083716.1, from coordinate 213,855,128 downwards.
AACCTGAAGCCTCTCTTAGTTTATCATTCAGAGAACCCAAGAGCCCTTAAAATCATAGCCAAGGGCTCTCTTCCCGTTGTGTGGAAGAGTAACCCTGAGTTACACAGGCCATTTTCCAGGACTGGTTTTTCCACCACATTATCCCATAGGTAGAGAAATATTGCTCGGAGAAGGACATCCCATTCAACATTCTTTTGTTGGTCGACAATGCTCCGGGCCACCCCCATTCATGGGTGGCCTCCAGAGTATAGTTCTTACCTTTTCAATTATATCTTCTTATATGTACCTGATACAGTAAGTCCCTTACATACAAACCTTCAAGTTGCGAACTTGCAAAGATGCGAACATGCGTTTGCATGTCCAGTCATGTAAGTTAGTTCACGTGTCTGGCGTACATTGTTACGTGCGTGCATCCTCTACAAGTGGTCGTGCTTTTGTGTACTTTACAGTACTGTATAGAGTACAGTAGTGCAGTATCTATATTTCAGCCCAGGATGTCCGGAAGCAAGCATAAAAGTAGAGGTGATGTAGCTGGTACTGCTAAGAAGCGCCGAGTGATAATAATGGAAACAAAAGTGAAAGTAACTGAGAGAATGGAGCGAGGTGAAAAGATGGTAGACGTCGCTCATTCTTATAACATGAATCATTCAACCATCGGCACGATTCTAAAGAACAAGGACAAGATCATGGAACATGTGAAGTCTGCTGTGCCGATCATGTTGACAATAATGTTGAAACATGGAAAAGTGATGGAGGAGAAGGAGAAACTTCTCAGTATGTGGATGCAGGATCAGCATCAGCATCGAGTCCTGCTCAGCTTAATGCTGATTCGAGAGAAAGCTAAAAACCTTTATAAAGACTTGAAGAAGAAACACGGAGAAAAATCAGAGGGTGCACATTTTAATGCCAGCCATGGCTGGTTTCATTGGTTCAAAGCTAGAGCCAACATTCACAACGTAAAAGTGGTGAGGCAGTGAGTGCAGATACGGTAGCTGCCTGGCAATTTCCTGAAATGCTACTAGAAATTATTGATGAAGGCACGTATTTACCCAAGCATGTTTTTAATATGGATGAGACAGGACTGTCCTGGAAGAGGATGCCAGACCAAAGTTACATCAGTAAGGAGGAAAAGTTGGTGCCAGGCTATAAAGCAGCAAAGGATATGCTAACTCTGTTATTTGGTGGCAATGCTTCCGGCGATATGAAGCTGAAGCCTCTCTTAGTTTATCATTCAGAGAACCCAAGAGCCCTTTAAAACATAGCCAAGGGCTCTCTTCCTGTTGTGTGAAAGAGTAACCCCAAAGCCTGGGTTACACAGGCCATTTTCCAGGACTGGTTTTTCCACCACTTTATCCTGGAAGTAGAGAAATATTGCTTGGAGAAGGACGTCCCATTCAACATTCTTTTGCTGCTTGACAGTGCTCCGGGCCACCCCCCATTCATGGACGACTTTCATCCCAACGTCAAAGTAGTGCATCTGCCACTGAATACTACGTCGCTCATCCAACCAATGGACCAGGGAGTTATAGCCACTTTCAAGAAATATTATTTACATCACACTTTTCATCAGGCAGTAAAGGCGAGTGACGAATCAGGAACAACCTTGTGACAATTTTGGAAGGACTATAACATCCACAAGACCATAAAAAAAATTGACTTTGCTTGCCGTGAGGTTATGGCCGTCACTACGAATGGGGTTTGGAAGAACCTTTGCCCGCAGTTTGTTCATGACTTTCGTGGATTTGAGAAGGTGGATGAGGAGTCCAAGAGGTCTTCAGCAACTCCGTGAGAAGCTGGAGCTAGATCTGCAAGAGGACGACTTCATTGAACTCTTTGCTGTGCAACACAAGGAGCTTACTAATGAAGACCTGATGGAATTGGAGGCTCAGAGAAAGGACAAAGAGAGACAAGAGGAGGAAGAAATAACTGAAGAACGAAAGAGATTCACGACGCGGGAAATGGCAAGGGGATTTTCTTTATTTGAGGAGGCACTGTTAGTTTTTGAGGCACAGGACCCAAACGTAGAACGGTACACGAAGTTTGCAGCAGCTGTTCAGAATGCATTCCAGTGCTACTGTGTCATCTATGATGAGAAAAAAAGGGCTACTACCCAGACATCACTGGATCATTTTTTCAAGAGGATAGATAGAATTGAATCCAGCAAGGAACCAGAACCTGTGTCATCAACGTGAGGTGTGAGTGAAATTGCAGCTTGCCCTTCATCTCATTGCTGATGAACCTTCAACTCTACCATCTCCCACCTCGTCTCCCTCTTCCAGTCAGTAACTCTTCTTGCCTGTTCACTCGATGCCAGCCCCTATATGCCAGCTAGTGTACTGTACTCCTGTACTTTTCAAGGTACTGTACTGTGAGATTAAAAATGTTTTCTATATTTTTTGTTTGTTTTTATGTATTATTTGTGTGAAAAGTATTATAAACCTATTACAATACAGTACTATATAGCCAATTGTGTTAGTTGGGTACCTAGGCTAACTTTGTTGGACTCACGAACAAATTGGACTTACAAACGTGCTCTCAGAATGGAACTCGTTTGTATGTAGGGGACTTACTGTACAGACACCTTTTTGAAAAACAAAAACAAAAACAATTCTTTAGAGCAGTTTTAGGCTCACACGAAACTGAGAGAAAGGTACAAAGAAAAGTACATGTACCCACTGCCCCCGCACATGCATACCCTCCTGCATTATCAACAACCTGCACCAAAGCAGTACATTTGACAAACGTACATTGACACATAATTACCCAAAGTCCATAGTTTACATTAGGGTTCACTCTTTTTTTTTTTTTTTAATTTTATTGGATTATAGTTTATTTACAATGTTGCATTAGTTTCAGGTGTACAGCAAAGTGATTCACTTATACATATACATATATTTATTCTTTTTCAGATTCTTTTCTCATATAGGTTATCACAGAATACTGAGTAGAGTTCCCTGTGCTATACAGTAGGTCCTTGTTGGTTATCTGTCTTATGTATAGTAGTGTGTGTATGTTAATCCTAAGCTCCTGATTTATTGCCCCCCCACGTTACCCCTTTGGTAACCATAAGTTTGTTTTTGATATCTGTAAGTCTGTTTCTGTTTTGTAAATAAGTTCATTTGTATCATTTTTTAAAAATTAGATTCCACATATGAGTGATAGCTTATAATATTTGTCTTTCTCTGTCTGACTTACTTCACTTAGTATGATAATCTCTAGGTCCATCCATGTTGCTGCAAATGGCATTATTTCATTCTTTTTTATGGCTGAGTAATATTCCATTGATGTACTACATCTTCTTTATCCATTCCTCTGTTGATAGACATTTAAGTTGCTTACATGTCTTGGCTATTGTAAATAATGCTGCAATGAACATTGGGGTGCATGTATCTTTTCAAATTATGGTTTTCTCCGGATGTATGCCAAGGAGTGGGATTACTGGATCATATGGTAGTTTATTTTTAGCTTTTTAAGGAACCTCCATACTCTTTTCCATAGTGGTTATACCAGTTTACATTCTCACCAACAGTGTAGGAGGGTTCCCTTTTCTCCACACCCTCTCCAGGATTTACTGTTTGTAGATTTTTTGATGATGACCATTCAGACCGGTGTGAGGTGATACCTCATTGTAGTTTTGATTTGCATTTCTCTAATAATTAGTGATGTTGAGCATCTTTTCATGTACTTTTTGGCCATCTGTATGTGTTCTTTGGAAAAATGTCTATTTAGATCTTCTGCCCATATTTTGATTGCATTGTTTGTTTTTTTTTTTATGTAGAGCTGCATGACCTGTTTGTATATTTTGGAGATTAATCTCTTGTCGGTCACTTTGTTTGCAAATATTTTCTCCCATTCTGTGGCTTGTCTTTTCGTTTTGTTTATGGTTTCCTTTGCTATGCAGAAGCTTTTAAGTTTAATTAGGCCCCATTTGTTTATTTTTGTTTTTATTTTCATTACTCTAGGAGGTGGATTAAAAAAGATATTGCTGCAATTTATGTCAAAGAGTGTTCTGCCTATGTTTTTTTCTGAGTTTTACAGTGTCCAACCTTACATTTATGTATTTCATCCATTTTGAGTTTATTTTTGTATATGGTGTGGGAGAATCTTCTAATTTCATTCTTTTACATGTAGCTGTCCAGCTTTCCCAGCACCACTTATTGAAGAGACTGTCTTTTCTCCATTGTGTATTATTGCCTCCTTTGTCATAGATTAATTGACCATAGGTGCGTGGGTTTATTTCTGGGCTTTCTATCCTGTTCCATTGATCTATAGTTCTGTTTTTGTGCCAGTACCATACTGTTTTGATTACTGTAGCTTTGTAGTATAGTCTGAAGTCAGGGAGTCTAATTCCTCCAGCTCCGTTTTTCTTTCTCAGGATTGCTTTGGCTAGGGTTCACTCTTTAAAAAAATAAATAAATAAAATAAAATATTTATTTATTTATTTACTTGGCTGCACTGGGTCTTAGTTGAGGCATGCAGGATCTTCATTGCTGCATGCGGGATCTTTGCTGCGGCCTGCGGGGTCTTTTTTTTAGTTGTGGCATGCGGGATCTTTATTTGCAGCAAGTGGAATCATAGTTGTGGCAAGTGGGATCTAGTTCCCTGACCAGGGATCGAACCTGGGCCCCCTGCATTGGGAGCACGGACTCTTAACCTCTGGACCACCAGGGAAGTCCCTAGGGTTTGCTCTTGATGTTAAATATTCCATGGGTTTGGACAAATGTATAATGACATGTTCATCATTACAATATCATACAGAATATTTTCACTGTCCTAAAAATCCTCTGTGCTCCACCTATTCATCTCTACTTCCTACCAATAATTACTCTTCTTGAGATCATATACTAGAAGAAAATGTTTTAAGGATAACGTGAGCCAAGGGGTTTACAAACATTACATTTAGCTCTACAACAATCCTCTGCAGCATCCCTATTTCACAGTAGAGAAATATGAGATCTGAGATAAGCAACTTGCCCAGGGTTGTACAAATAGTATTTGGTAGAGTAGGTAGAGCCCATTCACTCTTCTATAGTAGCTCTTTATTTAACATACTCTCTGTTTCTTTCTCCCCAAGTTCCCCCCTCTGTCTTCCTCTCCCTACCCCTACTCATCTTCTTTTCAAGATCAAAATTCAAAATAATTGGAACAGTGGATAATTAGCTCATGAACAGACACATGATTTATCTTCATTGCACTATCAGCACCTGACTTATGTTTATTTATCTATTGTCTGCTTCCACAGACAAGCTCCACAGGGTCAAAAAACACATTATGTTCATTTTTGTCTACAGCACCTGGAAAAGTGTCTGGCATGTAGGCAAGTATAAGGCTCCCCCAAAATATTTGCTGAATAAATGAATGAATGGATAAGCAGATGAATGGAACAGAAAGTCTAGAAATAGGTCCAAATATATTGGGTTGGCCAAAAGATTCATTCAGTTTTTTCCATAAGATGGCTCTAGTAGCATTTAGTTGTCTTTAACCTTATTCGAAACAATTTTGTTAGACTGTGACAGCTTTCATATCAGTGTGCATTTAAAAAAAGACTTATCAAAATTGGTGAATTTTTGGCAGCCATTTTAATATTGAAGATGGAAGAAAAAAAGCAACATTTTCGGCATATTATGCTTTATTATTTCAAGAAAGGTAAAAACACAACTGAAACTCAAAAACAAAAGATTTGTGCAGTGTATGGAGAAGGTGCTGTGACTGATCAAACATGTCAGAAGTGGTTTGCGAAGTTTCGTGCTGGAGATTTCTCACTGGACTATGCTCCATGGTTGGGTAGACAAGTTGAAGTTGATAGCGATCAAATGTAGACATTAATTGAGAATAATCAGCATTGTGCCACGTGGGAGATAGCCAACATACTCAAAACATCCAAATCAGGCGTTGAAAATCACATGCACCAGCTTGCTTATGGTAATTGCTCTGATGTTTGGGTTCCACATAAGTTAAATGAAAAAAACCTTCTTGATCATATTTCCGCTTGTGATTCTCCACTGAAACGTAATGAAAACATTCCATTTTTAAAACTAATTATGACGGGCAATGAAAATGTATTATGCCATTTATATATTGTATTATACTGTACAATAATATGGAACATAAGAGATCGTGGGGCCAGTGAAATGAACCACCACCAACCACACCAAGGCTGGTCTTCATCCAAAGAAGGTAATGTTGTGTATATGGTGGGATTGGAAAGGAGTCCTCTATTATGAGCTCCTTCCAGAAAAACAAACGATTAGTTCCAACAAGTACTGCTCCTAATTAGACCAACTGAAAGCAGCTTTTGACGAAAAGCATCCGGAATTAGTCAACAAAAAATACATAATCTTCCATCAGGATAACACAAGACTGCGTGTTTCTTTGATGACCAGGCAAAAACTTCCACAGCTTGGTTGGGAAGTTCTGATTCATCCGCCATATTCACCAGACATTGCACCTTTGGATTTCCATTTATTTAGGTCTTTACAAAATTCTCTTAATGGAAGAAATTTCACTTCCCTGGAAGACTGTAAAAGGCACCTGGAACAGTTCTTTGCTCAAAAAGATAAAAAGTTTTGGGAAGATGGAATTATGAAGTTGCCTGAAAAATGGCAGAAGGTAATGGAACAAAAGGGTGAATACGTTGTTCAATAAGGTTCCTGGCGAAAATGAAAAATGTGTCATTTATTTTTACTTAAAAACAGAAGGCACTTTTTGGCCAATCCAGTAATACATAGGGGAACGCAAATGATAGAAGTGGCATTTTAAATCAGTAGAACAAATGGATTATTCAACAAAATGTTGCTGGGAAAAATCGTTAGTCATCTGGAAAAAAAGATGTATCACTATACCAAAATAAGTTTCAGAGAGATCAAAGATTTATATATAAAGAAATGAATGGAAACAAGCATCTGGACAGGCTGACGAGCTCCAAGACCGAGTAAGTCCAACAGTGTGCACTGGGCAAACCTCTTTTTTGAGCATGAAGTGCTCTTTGGGCATTTTGCCGATTGGTTCTGAGGTAGGAGAGAGATGGGCCCCTGGGCCGGACAGCTGCTGTTTGTCAAGTGGAGTAAAATTGAAGCTTTGTTCTCACTCCAAGGGCAAAGCTAGTGTTAGAAGCTTAGCTCTACTGAAGTAAAGAGATAAGATACCCACTCCTGACGTCAAGGAAAACTTCCCTGTCTGCACATGCGCAGGAAGGCTCCTTGGGGGTGAAAGAGGGAGGGGGCGCCCTCTTAATAATAAGTGCGGACATACACCCACAGGCCTGGGCGGTGGGATCCATCTTAGCAAAAATTACGCACGCATGTTGGGGAGGGTCCTAGGACCAGTCAGGTGTGAAAACAGAAACAAGATAATGGCCAAAGGTAAACAAAAAGCCGGAGGGACTGTCCTATATAAGGGATTTAAATCACCTCTTTACTGCACTCCTCCTTATTAGGGGGGATGCCCATACCCCTTCTCTCTGGGTGTGTATTTCTGCCTTGCTTCTGTCTTAAATAAACAAACTGTTTCTCTGTGTGCTCTCCCATATGTTGTGCCTGTTTTTTTTACAGTGTTTGCCTCCTTGAAACATTGTTGCTTTCAAATGGGGGAAAGAGCCAGGGCCACTTTGCTTCTAGCCTCTAGCCCCTGGTGGTGTAATGGCTAGGATTCCTGGTTTTCATCAGGCTACCCAAGTTCAATTCCTGGGTAGGGAACTAAGATCTCTCTTCAGGACCACTCACTGCTCTCTCTCCGAGATCAGTTCTGATGTGTGTCTGCCAGTTGCCGGCATCCAAAATAAAGCAAATTTTCCTTACCACCAACCTTGCCTCTTTATTGGCTTTTGAGCAGTAAACAGCTAGACCCCACTTTCGGTTACAAGGGGACATATACACTTCTAATGAGCTGTATACAAAATAGATATAAAAAACACAGCAACCCTAGAATATAAGTTTTATAATCCTCTTTACATTTAAGTGATGATTTATTGTTTAAAAATGTGTACAACTACTATTTTTATTATGAGTATGGCCTAGAGGAAAGCAAGTTGGAAGTAGGTCAGGGTTCAAAGCAAGGTTTAAACAAATCCATTTTTAATCCTGACAATTAGATTTTCTATAAAAATTATGTTGGTTAAAATACTTAAATTGCTTTTTTTTTTAAGAAAAATGTTATGAAACATAAAACATCAACTAGTTTTGAAACTATTGTCCTCTGTAAGGAAAAAACAATTCAGACAAATTTAGAAAAACAAATTCCAGATTCAGTTTTCTTAATGTGTCATCAAGATATTCTTCAAATCAAATATCAAATAATAAAATAATAGTTCCCAATCACTCAGTTTTTGCACATTTATAAACAAATACCTAGTGAGTACAGTTAGAGAAGCTGGCATTTTCATCGGTAAATAACATTTATTAACAGGTATCAGAGGAGAAGCATAAGCAGTCCCTATCTTCAAACATTTACCCTCTAATTAAGAGGCATGGCATACACAGACAGCAGTTGTTAAACACACAAGGTAGTGTATCTTTGTATAATATAAAATAAGTACTATAAGAGTCAGAGAGGGAGTGCGAAATATGGTTAGAAGCTGTTTTTTCCTTCACATACTCCAATGTGTTACTCCAAGGATACTTACATTTCAGTTGGGGAACTAGGGGTAATTTATTTTCTTCTTTGAACTTGAAGGCTTTTTTAAAATGTGTTTTTAAAAGTTGCTCTTCCTTTTTTGTACTCCGAAATAGGGATATTTCTGGGAATTCCCTGGTGGTCCAGTGGTTAGGACTCTGTACTTTCACTGCCAAGGGCGCAGGTTCAATCGCTGGGCTGGTCGGGGAACTAAGATCCTGCAAGCGCACAGCGTGGCCAAAAAAAAAAAAAAAAGGTGTGTGTGGGGGGGGATATTTCTCAATGATAACAATAATAATTACTATTTATTGAGTGCTTATTATAATCTTGTCATTGCTCTAACCATTTGACCCCCATTATCTGAAAAAATCCTCACAACAACGCCATGATATGAAACTTCTTCATTTACAGGTGAATAGATGGAGGTTCAGAGAGTTTATGTTGTAGCTATGAAGTCTGTACCTCCTAGTAGTTGGCCCGTTCCAATCAGTCTGTTGTGTATAAAGGGACCTTCAGAATATTCAGACGAGCCAGAGCAGTTTCCCAACATTTGGCAGATTCCAGCTGAGCCCCGCCCTTGCCTCACCTTCCCTTTTCTTTGTCTTTTAATTATGAGATAATCTCTTAACTTTAGCTCACTTCTTGGCTCTATTTTCCTTAACTTTCCTGTTTTCTGACATGTGACCCTGTGACACTGCCCTATTCATCATCATAGCTAGATGAATGTTAAAGCTTCCAAAGAGTTGGACAACTCTGTCCCTTCACAGTCTGGAATCATGTGTTCTCCTTTGAAGAATGAGTGCTCTGCCCTCACAAAGGTAAAGAAAGCTTAAAGTCAAACATTCGCAGAGATGCTTATACTAGACCAGAACATCTAGCCAGAATTAATACTTAATTTTAGAATCTGGACAAATAAACTCTTTTGCACCTTAGCTTATATAGGTATTAGTTTAAAAAATCCCTAGTGTTGATTACAAACTCCTTGGAATGAAGGACAAGCAAGGGCAACATTTTCTTAAAAGATATTTATCAAGTGTCTTTGCTTTCTCTAAAATGGGAAGAACATGCTATTGAAAGAAATGAACAGAGAAGAGAGTTAAAGCTAACACTGGTAACCCTTCCTCACCCTGGGGGAAAACCACAACACAAGGATGATCTAAAGTGTCCAATAACGATATTGGCATAAATATTGGAACCTAGAATGAGCAACTGCTGCAAATCCTTTTTTGAATAAATGACAGCTAACTAAATCTGTAGGATGGGTCAGGTTCTATGGGTTTTGTTTGTTTCCCTGGCAATTCGGGAAGCATATGGCCTCTCCTAAGAATTAAGGTAAGGAAAAATATTGAATAGTAGTAATGATGTTACTATGTACTGGGCTCCTGTTGCTGCCAGACTGGATGCTTTACATATTTTGCCTTGTTTTAGCCTCACAATAACCCTGTGAGTTAGATCCTGTTAATATCTCCATTTTACAAATAAGGGAACAGAGACATGGAGAGATTTAGTAACTCAGAGAGAGGTTTCCAACCTTGGTCTTGGTCTGTGGAATTCTATAGCCCATGTTTTTTCCACTATTCCCTAAAAATAAAGTGGGAAAAAGAAGTAAATCAAATTGGTCACCCGAAGTGTCACTTCCCTCCCTGGAGCTGCTCCTACGTTTATCATACTCTGTCTTGTATTTTAAATCATCTCATACAAGTCTCATTTTCATAACTATATTTCAGTCCCTTTGAAAGTAGGGATTTTATCTTGTATGACATTGTATCCTCCATTTTAGGAGGAACTCAATAGGTATTTAAGAGATAAGAGAATGAATGAATGAATGAATGAATGAATTTCACTCTCCTAGGCTTTAAGAACTAAAAGAGTACTTTTATCTCTTACCTATCTCTTACCATATCAAATCTAAATTCCCTGGTGTAATTTTTTTTTTTTTTTTTTTTTTTTTGCCACTCTGTTCGGCTTGTGGGATCTTAGTTCCCTGACCAGGGACTGAACCCTGGGCCTCGGCAGTGACAGCATGGAGTCCTAACCACTGGACCGCCAGGGAATTCCCTCCCTGGTGTGATATTTAATAATAATAAAAATATTGGCCAATAATAACTGAATAATTCCTAATTTTGTTTTACGCTCTTCTAGATCCAAGTTCAAGATATATGCATCAACTAGATAGGGCCTTACTATTCTGGCCCTAATTGACCTTTCAGTTAATAATAGCATGCCTTGTAGAACTCTCAGGTAAAAGATGTGACTTATTCCTGCCAGGGAGATATAAATGGCTCAAAGAATTTGTGAAATTCTGGGTAATTTGCCTGAATTATCTCGGTAGTTTGTTTAACCTTTCATTTCCTTTTAGCCCAGATCATTCTACATTCAGAAGCATATTTGTTCTTATTTCACAAAAGGAAACATAGTAACTTTACAACAGACAAATCTGGTGGACACCATCTTAATGAAATTAAGATATTAAAACTAAGGTGGTTCAAATTAACCTCACCAAGAATGGGATAATCTAGCATGAAGGACAGTCCGATGCGATGTACTGAGAGGGACATCATGTTACTGAAGTACCAATTCTCCTGTGAGGAAACCTCAAAAAAACCCAAACTAAGTTATTCCTACAAAATACCTGGCTTTTACTCCAAACAATGTCAACGCTACGAATGATAAAGTCAGAAGGAACTGTGCCAGGTTAAAGTATACTAGAGAGACATGGTAACAAAAATCCTAGACTGGATTTGTCAAAAGTTCAGAAACAGCCAAAGTAAAACCAGTGAATCACCAAAGCAGTAATTAGGAAAAGTTTATTGTGCACATACCAAAAAGACAGTTCTCGAACCAGGAGCATTCCAAACAAAATGGGGTGTGTTGTTATAAGGCATCTCATATGGTTGTTACGGAATGTAAGTTTGTGTGCCCGACACACAGTGAAGCCAAACAAACCCAAAACATCGTAGTTTGGAGCAGAGAAAGGTTTATTGTCCTGCTCGGTTTCACCATTCCTGCCCGCAGAGGCACTGGCATCATCTCAACCCCTGGGCCCCAGAAGCTGCTGAGGATGACTGCTGTGGACTACTGCCACATAGGCCAGAGGCTGCACTGAAATCCTAGGCAACTTCACCAAGGCCAGCTTTGATGCCATCTCCAAGATCTACAGTTATCTCACCTCACCACCTCTAGAAAGAGATCCTGTTCACCAAGTCTCCCTATCAGGAATTCACTGACGTTCTAGCAAAGTGCAGAGGACCCAGGCTCCAGCTGTGGCCACCACAGAGTATTTTTATATGAGAAAAGTAAAGTGAATTAATTAAGCCTAATTAAAAAAAAAAAATCACTGGTGAGACATGTTAAGAATACAGAACCCTGGACCTCATCATCAGATATTCTGGTTCAACAAGGGGTGCTGCTGTAGTGATGCTCAGACCACACTGAGGCACACTGAAGTAGTGTTGTATTATTATCCTCACTTTTCAGAGGCTCAGCAAGACCATGCAGAAAAGGGTCTCATGGCTCCATACTAGCAGGTTACTTGCTCAGCTAATTATCATCTTGAAAAAACAAGTTTGGTCCCATGAAGCAAGTAAATACCCTGGCACAGACTGCTAATGGTTGAGGTGGCTTAAGAAGGCTGGCCAGCAAGTCCAGAATTCTAGCAAGTCTACATGGAGTCCTGTGCTTCCCTGGCCAACTAATAATAGTCACATGCTTCTGTATGGAATTAAAACTTTCTTTTTTTAAAAATTCTTTATGCTGCATTCAGTTAGTTAGTTCTTGATTTCTAACACAAATGTCTCTTTCACTTGTACCATTTCAGTCCCTTGATAACTGGCCTCGACTATTAGAATGGCCTTAATGTTTTGCTTTACCTCCTTAGAAATCCACTCTGCAAACTCTTTAGAGTTCAAACACTTTCACAGATTTCCTATTACCAAAAAACCAAATCCATAGATTTCAAAAGCTCAGACTTCATTAAATTGAAATGTAGATTATTAAGCAGTATTTGATGACTTGAGGTAAAAGGAAATGGCAAGACATGAATTCAAACAAAATACTGTTGGAGAACTGAACTAAAGTTTTTTATTTGCGTACTGAATATATTTTAATTTTTTCCAGGAAGTGGCTACTAATTTTTGCAAGAAAAAAATGATAATGCCACACTTCTTTGAAAATAGTATTTGCATAGTCGTATATATGAAGTAAATCAACCTCCAGTGTTAGAAAATAAACTTCATGGAACAGTATGGAGGTTCCTTAAAAAACTAAAAGTAGAACTGCCATATGATCCAGCAATCCCACTCCTAGGCATATACCCGGAGAAAATCATAATTAGAAGAGATTCGTGCACCCCAATGTTCATTGCAGCACTGTTTACAATAGCCAAGACATGGAAGCAACCTAAATGTCCATTGACAGAAGAATGGATAAAGACGATGCGGTACATATATACAATGGAATATTACTCAGCCATAAAAAGAATGAAATAATGCCATTTGCAGCAATGTGGATGGACCTAGAGATTATCATACTAAGTGAAGTCAGACAAAGACAAATATCATATGATATCACATATATGTGGAATCTAAAAAAATGGTACAAATGAACTTATTTATGAAACAGAAATAGAGTCACAGATGTAGAAAACAAACTTACCAGGGGGAAAGGGGAGAGGAAAGATAAATTGGGAGATTGGGATTGACATGTACACACTACTATATATAAAATAGATAACTAAAGAGAACCTGCTGTATAACACAGGGAACTCTACACAATACTCTGTAATTACCTATATGGGAAATGAATCTAAAAAAAGAGTGGACATATATATGTATAACTGATTCACTTTGCTATACAGCAGAAACTAACACAACATTGTAAATCAACTATACTCCAATACAATTTTTTTTTAATGGAGTACAAGCTATACAACTTTTGAATTGGTATGATTTTCACCTGAAACTAATATTGTAAATCAACTATACTTCAATTTTAAAAAATAAAGAACTCCCCCCCCAAAAAAAGGAAAAGAAAAGAAAAGAAACTTCATGTAAGTTTGTGGGTTTGTGTTTGGGTCCATTTTTGAGGCTCCATAGCTTACACTCGTTCCTCAAAGCGGTTCAGAATTCTGAAAAGAACAGCTTAGATACACGAAAACGCCGGAGGGAAAAGTTGAACTGTTTTGCGTTTAGAATCTTTCCATTGGTAAGATTCTAGAGAGGGGCGTGTCCCAACGCTCGGCGACACGCCAGCCGCCGGGCCACAGGGGATCGCGGCTCCGGGCTCCGGAAGGGCGCCCAGGGCGCGCATTTACCAGGGCGGCTGCGCGACGTTTTTCCGGCGGGACTGCACGGAGGAAGGTCTTGGGGACAGTCCGCTGGCCCGGCGCCTCACCTTGCGCGCTCGGAGTCACCGAGGAGACGAGTCCGTCGCCCCTGCCGCCCCTCGCTGTCCCAGCCATGGCCACACGCCTCCTCCGCGGGGCCCTACGCTTGTGGGGCGGCCGCTGTGCTCCGAGCGTGCCGCCGGCCTCGAGGTGAGTGCCCGCCCCGCTCCAGCTGCGCCGGCCGGGAGGCTGCAGGGCCCGGCCGCGACACGCACACCGCTCCTGGGGGCTGGGAATCAGCCGGCGAGCGCTCGAGGGGCCAGCGGCATCGGCCCCCGGGGCTTGGGCTGAGCTGTTGGGGCGAGAGAGTGTGGGAGAAGGGGCTGGGCCTCGCCCCTTGGCTCTCAGAACCCGGGTCGGACCCACTGGGGCGAGCGCGGGGGCGCCGGCCTAGCAGCTTCAACGCGGGGACAGCCGAAGGGAGGGGTCCCTAAATGCTCCCTCTCTGGCCCCAGTCCAACCCGTCTGGTTCCAAGGCCTGCGGTTGGCACCGTGAGTCTGCATTCCGAAGAGTTCCTGCGAGGCGAGGGCGGGGAGTCACCCCTTGGCCACAGTTGCACGAGCTCGAGCCACGACCTTTGGCCCAGTTAGATCTGTGGCAAAAAGGCACCGCCCCATAGTGAACTTGGGAGTTGGACTCCCACCGCCTCCCAGATCTTGAGAAAAGCACTTGCGGCGACGCTGACCTAGACAAGTGTCATGGAGAAGACATCCTGGGACAGGAAAGACCTGGCGACGGCCCGTTAGACAATGAAATTAACTTGAGATTTAACAAATCCTTTAATTAAGTAAATGCAGAGGAATTAATGGAGAGAGTTTCTAAGTGGCTCAGTGACTCTTAAGGTCGTGTTTATAAGATCAAAAGCTTCCTGTACCGTCTGACACCTCAAAGCTGGAAGCATCGAGGATTCCCTATTTAATGAGAGTGACAGGATGGATAAATTAGCTCATGGCGGCCTTATGGTAACTCTAAGATGCTATGGGAGCGGGAAACAAAACTGCTGCTGCTCGTGAGGAGGGCTGGGAAGGCTTCACCGAGGAGTGGCTTTTTACATTCGGATACACATACTTTTCTAAGCTCTTCCCCGAACTTCATAGGACAGTGATGCTCAAATTTTTTGGTATCAAGATTCCTTTGTGCTGTTAAAATTAGAGGACCTCCAAGATCTTTTGTTTATGTGAGTTTTATCTATGGACATTGATGTCAATAGATATCTACAAAACTGGGAAATTTTACAAATATTTAGTTTACGTAAAAGTAACTCATTACATGTTAACATAAATAACATTTTTATGAAAAATAACTTTTCCAAAAAAAAAGTGAGATGAGTGACATTGTTTTACATTTTTGTAGATCCCTTAACGTCTGGCTTAATAGAAGACAGTTTGAATTTCATACCTGCTTCTGCATTGTCAATCGTGATAAGTTATTTTGGTTGAAGTATAGGAAGAATATTGGAAAAAGGAGGACCTGAGGGACCCTCTGAGTAGGTCAGAGACTCTAGTTTTAATATAACAGGCTTCTTAAACTTTAATGTGCATATGAATCACTTAGGAATGTTATTAAAATACAGTCAACCCTTGAACAGCATGTATTTGAATCGCGAGGGTCCACTTACATGGGAATTTTTTTCCATAGCAAATACTACAGTACTATACAATCCATGGTTGGTTGAATCTGAGGATGCAGAACCGTGTTCTGGAGGAAGCACAAATATGGAGGGCTGACGGTGGGGTATACATGGATTTTCAACTGCATGGAGGTTGGGCGTCCCTAACCCCTGTGTGATTCAAGGGTCAAATGTACAGACTGATTCATTTGGCCTGGGATGAGGCCCAAAATTGTGTATTTATAACCAGCTCCCTACCTGAAGGTGCTGGCAGAGACTGTCTCCCTTTTATAATGTAACTGAAGCTTTAAAAATAATGATAATAATAATAATTAGAGCCTAGCCTGTTAGATGAGTAGCAGTTTAATGCTTTAGGAAAACAATGGACAATTTATTCAGTACAGATTTCCTGGTTTTTACGGGGAGAAAAAGGGCCGATTTATTTTGTACGGGTTCCTTGGTCTTGGCAAAAAATGGATACTCCAACAAACTTACTGCCAAGTGTTTTGATTTTCTTCCCTCTACATGTTCTCGCTTGAACACTTTTGACCGATCTGAAAATCTCTGTTCTTTCTGGCACTTCTTTCACTTTCCTGTGTCTTGGTGTGTTTTACTTAGAAATGTTCCAAAGATTTCTTTAATGTTACATGGGATATAAAATTTTAAGATCCAGGCAGACTTGGATATAAGTTCCACTCTATTATTTACTAATTATGTTGACAAATGATTCAATGTCTTAGAGCTCCAGTTCCCTAGTCTCAGCATATTTTTTTCCTTGAGGAAAAATCCCAAGTATGGACCAATGTGTGCATTATAAAGAAATTGGAACGAGTCATTTCAATATAGGATGAAGTAGATTTTAGTCTCTTTTGCTGTAACATTACAGTGGTGTGCAAGGCCCTTGCTCACTGTTGTATCCCAAGTTACCTGAATGGTTCCTAGTACCTATTAGGCACTCAGAAAGTATTTGTTGGCTAAATGAATAAATAAGCTATTAAAAATGATGATTTGGATGACAGAGTAGCAAACCAGAAAAATGTGAAGATAAAAGGCAGACCAGGTATAAAAAATGTAATATTAAAAGTTCTCAGCTAAAGGTTGCCACTTAAAAGACATTTCAGATTGTATTAACAAATAAAACTCAACTAAAAGTTGTATATAAAAGATAAGCCTAAAGCAAAATGACACAAAATACATATTAAGTGTATTAATCAGCTCAGGCTTCCATACCCAAATACTATAGACTGGATGGTTTAACAACAGAAATCTATTCCTCATAATTCTAGTGGCTGGATAGTCCAAGATCAAGGTGCTGGCCAGTTCATTTGCTGGTGAGAGCTCTCTTCCTGGCTTGTAGATGGCCCCCTTCTCCGTATGTCCTCACTAGGCCTTTCCTTGTTGTATGCACACAGAGCTATATCTCTCTCTTCCCCTTCTTATAATGTAAGCTAAGCCTCTTGGTTTAGGATTCCACACTTATGACCTCATTTAACTGTAATTACCTCCTCAAAGCCATATCTCCAAATACCATTACATTGGGAGTTTGAGCTTCAACATATGAATTGGGTTGGAGGAGGAGGTGGGCACAATTCAGTCCATTGCGTTAAGGAAAGATACATAAACTGGAAAAAAAAAAGTCCATTTCAGGGGGAAAAAGATTGAAATAGCCGAATTGCCAATAAACAAGACTGGGTCTTTTCTGGACTAAGAAGAAGAAGAGGAAGAGAAAGAAAAGGGAAGGAAAGGACAAGATAGGATCAGATCAGTTCAGGGTCCAACTAAGGAAGAGAGAAACCCAAAACAATATGATGCAAAACAGAAAAACATCTTCTGGCAATATTTGAATATATGATAAAAAGTTTTTTTAGATGTGAGCTTAAAAATGTACAAAGTGGTACACAGAGTTTCAAAATCTTTTCAGGCGTACCCCCGGCCGGGGCAGGGGGCGATCTGAAGACCATTGAACAAAAGGAACTACAGAGCAGTTTCTTTTTAAGCTTAATATGGGGGGTGTGGGGGTGCAGGGAGAGAAAATGTCCATTTCCAAAGATCTTGAATAATTCTGGACTAATCCCTACAGAGACTGGTGGGCACTTTGATTTTGCTTTACACTCAGATTGTAATGTGGCAATAAAAGTCAACACAGTTTGCATCCTATACACCTGCCATTTGAAATTGTATGATTCTAGATAAACTATTAATTGGGGGGGTTACATTATTTTAAACATTGTACATTACACGAAAACTTATCAGTATTATTCTATTGTACTATTTGAATTTTACATTATTTAATCGGCATCACCGTACAGTACTATTCTACTTCAGCTCAAACATGTGATTAGTTCTAGGCATGACATCCTCTTTAGGGATTTGGAAGTGAAGACTGAGTTGAATAAGGGTAAACTACTTCTTAGTCTCATCCAATCGAGATAGATCCTAAAGTGCTGCTGCTCAAATTTGAACCAGTTTGTCAAATTTCAGACTCTTTCTTTCATGTTGTTCAGTGACTTTAATTTGGATGTGAAGAGTAACAATTCACTTAATTTTCTTAATGTATGTATATTTTTAAGATGTTCTCATTCTGGAGGGGAGGAACGTCTAGAAGCTCCTTCTGCTAAAAAATTAACAGATATAGGAATTAGAAGAATCTTCTCTTCAGAACATGACATTTTCCGGGAAAGTGTAAGGAAGTTTTTTCAAGAAGAAGTGATTCCTCATCACGCAGAGTAAGTCGCACATTTTCTTTGAAAGTAATGCACGTTAGAAGTCCAAGAAGGACCATTTCCTAGAATGCTCTTCGTTGTTCTCTAGAAAAAGTACTGTGTTCAGAGCTTTATTAACATTTTTACCACTCTTCAGTATAATACTGTAAGATTACGGGATTCTTAAACTAGTTCAAATCTTCTTAAATGAGTTTTAAAATATACAATTAAAAAATATGTTGACCTAATCGACTGCCAGTTTTTTCTCCCGCAAAAAATGGGTTTATGGTCCGCAACCATGGTGATCTATGTGCAAGTCGCTGCTCAGCCAGGGAAGGAGAGCACTTTCATAGAGGGGAAAAGGAAGTTAGGAGGGCTAGAGTAAACAAAGAGTCCAGGGCTTTTCAATGACTGAGTCTTTGCTGGGAAAGAGGAATCTTTCTTTTTCTTGTTGGGCCCTGCTATTGTCACAGGGTGTGAGAGCACCCCCTTTTTAATTACCTTAAATTAAGGGACCATTCCTGAACAAAATCATTCATAAATTCAAAATGTGGCCATTTAAATAATATGAAAAACATTTTTCTGATTTTAAAATGTTTGTTATTTGCAGATGGGAGAAAGCTGGAGAAGTGAGTAGGGAGCTTTGGGAAAAAGCTGGAAAACAAGGACTGCTTGGTGTCAATATTGCAGAGCGTCATGGTGGCATTGGGGGGGACTTGTACTCGTCAGCTGTTGTTTGGGAGGAGCAGTAAGTATGGAAACATTTGAAGTTGAGTCTTGTTTTGTCAGTTCACTTTTCTGAGTGATGATTTTAAAATGTTTTCTAGTCTTCTTATAAGATTGAAAATCCTCTTTTAAGTTGTTAAAATAGGTGCTTCATTTCTAATTGACCCATGTGTCTGTTTCATACATAAGAACAAATGAAGATTTCAGTTGATAAATGGGCAAAAGATTTGAACCAGCAATTCATCAAAAAAGAAATGAAAATAGGTTTTTTAGATAAAAAAAGTTTACCCTTACTACCAATCAGATGCAAATTAAATTAATCTGGAGGTATCATTTTGAGTACAAAAGTTAGTGAAAACGAAAAATCATAATAACCAGTGCTGACAAGGTTGCAGTGAAAGTGACACATTCATATACTCTTGGTGGCATTATATATTGGAACAATAAATGCCTTGGAGATTAAAAGCATGGATACATAAAAAATGAAAGTATTTCTGCTCTTAAATATTGGGTTGGCCAAAAAGTTTGTTTGGTTTTTTCCATAAGATGGCTCTAGTAGCACTTAGTTGTCTTTAACGTCATTCAAAACAATTTTGTTAGATTGTATTGTGACAACTGTCATATTAGTGTGCATTTAAAAAAAGACTTATTAAAACTGGTGAATTTTTGTGTAGCCATTTTAATATTGAAGGTGGAAGAGAAGAAGCAACATTTTTGGCATATTATGCTTTATTATTTCATGAAAGGTAGAAATGCAACTGAAACGCAAAAAAAAAAGATTTGTGCAGTGTACGGAGAAGGTGTTGTGACTGATTGAATGTGTCAAAAATGGTTTGCAAAGATTCGTACTGGAGATTTCCCGCTGGACAATGCTCTGCGGTCGGGTAGACCAGTTGAAGTTGATAGCGATCAAATTGAGATATTAGTTGAGAACAATCAACGTTATACCACCTGGGAGATAGCCGACATACTCAAAACATACAAATCAAGGGTTGAAAATCATTTGCACCAGATAGCCTCATCCACCAGAGAGCAGACAGCAGAAGCAAGAAGAACTACAATCCTGCAGCCTGTGGATCAAAAACCACATTCATAGAAAGATAGACAAGATGAAAAGGCAGAGGGCTATGTACCAGATGAAGGAACAAGATAAAACCCCAGAAAAACAACTAAATGAAGTGGAGATAGGCAACCTTCCAGAAAAAGAATTCAGAATAATGATAGTGAAGATGATCCAGGACCTCAGAAAAAGAATGGAGACAAAGATCGAGAAGATGCAAGAAATGTTTAACAAAGACCCAGAAGAATTAAAGAACAGAGATGAACAATACAATAACTGAAATGAAAAATACACTAGAAGGAATCAATAGCAGATTAACTGAGGCAGAAGAACGGAAAAGTGACCTGGAAGACAAAATAGTTGAATTCACTGCTGCGGAACAGAATAAAGAAAAAAGAATGAAAAGAAGTGAAGAGAGCCTAAGAGACCTCTGGGACAACATTAAACACAACAACATTCGCATTATAGGGGTCCCAGAAGGAGAAGAGAGAGAGAAAGGACCCGAGAAAATATTTGAAGAGATTATAGTTGAAAACTTCCCTAACATGGGAAAAGAAATAGCCACCCAAGTCCAGGAAGCACAGAGAGTCCCATACAGGATAAACCCAAGGAGAAACATGCCAAGACACATAGTAATCAAATTGGCAGAAATTAAAGACAAAGAAAAATTATTGAAAGCAGCAAGGGAAAAATGACAAATAGCATACAAGGGAACTCCCATAAGGTTAACAGCTGACTTCTCAGCAGAAACTCTACAAGCCAGAAGGGAGTGGCATGATATACTTAAAGTGATGAAAGGGAAGAAACTACAACCCAGATTACTCTACCCAGCAAGGATCTCATTCAGACTCGATGGAGAAACCAAAAGCTTTACAGACAAGCAAAAGCTAAGACAATTCAGCACCACCAAACCAGCTCCACAACAAATGCTAAAGGAACTTCTCTAAGTGGGAAACACAAGAAAGGAAAAGGACCTACAAAAACAAACCCCAAACAATTAAGAAAATGGTAATAGGAACATACGTATCATAATTGCCTTAGACGTGAATGGATTAAATGCTCCAACCAAAAGACACAGGCTTACTGAATGGATACAAAAACAAGACCCATATATATGCTGTCTACAAGAGACTCACTTCAGACCTAGGGACACATACAGACTGAAAGTGAGAGGATGGAAAAAGATATTCCATGCAAATGGAAATCAAAAGAAAGCTGGAGTAGCAATACTCATATCAGATAAAATAGACTTTAAAATAAAGACTATTGCAAGGGACAAAGAAGGGCACGACATAATGATCAAGGGATCAATCCAAGAAGAAGATATAACAATTGTAAATATTTATGCACCCAACATAGGAGCACCTCAATACATAAGGCAACTGCTAAGAGCTCTAAAAGCGGAAATTGACAGTAGCACAATAATAGTGGGGGACTTTAACACCTCACTTACACCAATGCACAGATCATCCAAACAGAAAATTAATAAGGAAACACAAGCTTTAAATGACACAATAGACCAGATAGATTTAATTGATATTTATAGGATATACCATCCAAAAACATCAGGATTACACTTTCTTCTCAAGTGTGCATGGAACATTCTCCAGGATAGATCACATCTTGGGTCACAAATCAAGCCTCAGTAAATTTAAGAAAATTGAGATCATATCAAGCATCTTTTCTGACCACAATGCTATGAGATTAGAAATAAATTACAGGGAAAAAAACGTAAAAAACACAAACACATGGAGGCTAAACAATACGTTACTAAATAACCAAGAGATCACTGAAGAAATCAAAGAGGAAATCAAAAAATACCTAGAGACAAATGACAATGAAAACACGACGATCCAAAACGTATGGGATGCAGCAAAAGCAGTTCTAAGAGGGAAGTTTATAGCTATACAAGCCTACCTCAAGAAACAAGAAAAATCTCAAATAAACAATCTAACCTTACACCTAAAGGAACTAGAGAAAGAAGAGCAAACAAAACCCAAAGTTAGCAGAAGAAAAGAAATCATAAAGATCAGAGCAGAAATAAATGAAATAGGAAGAAAGAAAACAATAGCAAAGATCAATAAAACTAAAAGCTGGTTCTTTGAGAAGATATACAAAATTGATAAACCATTAGCCAGACTCATCAAGAAAAAGAGGGAGAGGACTCAAATCAATAAAATTAAAAATGAAAAAGGAGAAGTTACAACAGACACCTCAGAAATACAAAGAATCCTGAGAGGCTACTACAAGCAACTCTATGCCAATAAAATGGACAACCTGGAAGAAATGGACAAATTCTTAGAAAGGTATAACCTTCCAAGACTGAACCAGGAAGAAATAGAAAATATGAACAGACCAATCACAAGTCATGAAAGTGAAACTGTGATTAAAAATCTTCCAACAAACAAAAGTCCAGGACCAGATGGCTTCACAGGTGAATTCTATCAAACATTTAGAGAAGAGCTAACACCCATCCTTCTCAAACTCTTCCAAAAAATTTCAGAGGAAGGAACACTCCCAAACTCATTCTATGAGACCACCATCGCCCTGATACCAAAACCAGACAAACATACTACAAAAAAAGAAAATTACAATCCAATATCACTGATGAATAATCCTCAACAAAATACTAGCAAACGGAATCCAACAACACATTAAAAGGATCATACACCATGATCAAGTGGGATTTATCCCAGGGATGCAAGGATTCTTCAATATATGCAAATCAATCAATGTGATATACCATATTAACAAATTGAAGAAGAAACACCATAAGATCATCTCAATAGATGCAGAAAAAGCTTTTGACAAAATTCAACACCCATTTATGATAAAAACTCTCCAGAAAGTGGGCCTAGAGGGAACCTGCCTCAACATAATAAAGGCCATATATGACAAACCCACAGCAAACATCATTCTCAATGGTGAAAAACTGAAGGCATTTCCTCTAAGATCAGGAAGAAGACAAGGATGTCCACTCTCACCACTATTATTCAACATAGTTTTGGAAGTTCTAGCCACGGCAATCAGAGAAGAAAAAGAAATAAAAGGAATACAAATTGGAAAAGAAGAAGTAAAACTGTCATTGTTTGCAGATGACATGATACTATATATAGAGAATCCTAAAGATGCCACCAGAAAACTACTAGAGCTAATCAATGAATTTGGTAAAGTAGCAGGATACAAAATTAATGCACAGAAATCTCTTGCATTCCTATACACTAATGATGAAAAATCTGAAAGAGAAATTAAGGAAACACTCCCATATACCGTTGCAACAAGAAGAATAAAATGCCTAGGAATAAACCTAACTAGGTAGACAAAAGACCTGTATGCAGAAAACTATAAGACACTGATGAAAGAAATTAAACTTGATACAAACAGATGGAGAGATATACCATGTTCTTGGATTGGAAGAATCAACATTGTGAAAATGACTATACTACCCAAAGCAGTCTACAGATTCAGTGCAATTCTTATCAAATTACCAATGGCATTTTTTACAGAACTAGAACAAAAAATCTTAAAATTTGTATGGAGACACAAAAGACGCCGAATAGCCACAGCAGTCTTGAGGGAAATAAAAGGAGTTGGAGGAATCAGACTCCCTGACTTCAGACTATACTAGAAAGCTACAGTAATTAAGACAATATGGTACTGGCACAAAAACAGAAACATAGATCAATGGAACAAGATAGAAAGCCCAGAGATAAACCCCTGCACCTATGGTCAACTAATCTATAACAAAGGAGGCAAGGATATAAAATGGAGAAAAGACAGTCTCTTCAATAAGTGGTGCTGGGAAAACTGGACAGCTACATATAAAAGAATGAAACTAGAACACCATACACAAAAATAAACTCAAAATGGATTCGAGACCTAAATGTAAGACCGAACACTGTAAAACTCTTAGAGGAAAACATAGGAAGAACACTCTTTGACATAAATCACAGCAAGATCTTTTTTGGTCCACCTCCTAGAGTAATGGAAATAAAAACAAAAATAAACAAATGGGACCTAATGAAACTTCAAAGCTTTTGCACAGCAAAGGAAACCATAAACAAGACGAAAAGACAACCATCAGAATGGGAGAAAATATTTGCAAATGAATCATCAGACAAAGGATTAATCTCCAAAATATATAAACAGCTCATGCAGCTCAATATTAAAAAAAGAAACAACCCAATCCAAAAATGGGTAGAAGACCTAAATAGACATTTCTCCAAAGAAGACATACAGATGGCCAAGAAGCACATGAAAAGCTGCTCAACATCACTAATTATTAGAGAAATGCAAATCAAAACTACAATGAGGTATCACCTCATACCAGTTAGAATGGGCATCATCAGAAAATCTACAAACAACAAATGCTGGAGAGGGTGTGGAGAAAAGGGAACCGTTTTGCACTGTTGGTGGGAATGTAAATTGATACAGCCGCTATGGAGAACAGTATGGAGATTCCTTAAAGAACTAAAAATAGAATTACCATATGACCCAGCAATCCCACTACTGGGCATATACCCAGAGAAAACCATAATTCAAAAAGGCACATGCACCCCAATGTTCATTGCAGCACTATTTACAATAGCCAGGTCATGGAAGCAACCTAAATGCCCATCGACAGACGAATGCATAAAGAAGATGTGGTCCATACATACAATGGAATATTACTCAGCCATAAAAAGGAATGAAATTGGGTCATTTGTAGAGACGTGGATGGATCTAGAGACTGTCATACAGAGTGAAGTAAGTCAAAGAGAAAAACAAATATCGTATATTAACGCATATATGTGGAAGCTAGAAAATGATACAGATGAACCTGTTTGCAGGGCAGAAATAGAGTCACAGATGTAGAGAAAAAACGTATGGACACCAAGGGGGGAAAGCCGCGGGGGTTGGGGGTGGTGGTGGGATGAATTGGGCGATTGGGTTTGACATGTATACACTGATGTGTATAAAATGGATGACTAATAAGAAAAAATATATATAAAAGTCAAGTGGAAATATAAAGAAAATTCCTAGGGAAAAAAAAAAATCATTTGCACCAGCTTGCTTATGTTAATCACTTTGATGTTTGGGTTCCACATAAGTTAAGCCAAAAAAACCTTCTTGACCATATTTCTGCATGTGATTCTCTACTGAAACGTAATGAAAACATTCCGTTTTCAAAACAAATTGTGATGGGCGATGAAAAGTGGACACTGTACAATAATGTGGAACGGAAGAGATCATGGGGCAAGCGAAATGAACCACCACCAACCACACCAAAGGCCGGTCTTCATCCAAGGAAGGTGATGTTGTGTATATGATGGGATAGGAAGGGAGTCCTCTATTATGAGCTCCTCCCGGAAAACCAAACAATTAATTCCAACAAGTACTGCTCCCAATTAGACCAACTGAAAGCAGCACTTGACAAAAAGTGTCCAGAATTAGTCAACAGAAAATGCATAATCTTCCATCAGGATAACACAAGACCGCGTGTTTCTTTGATGACCAGGCAGAAACTTTTACAGATTGGCTGGGAAGTTCTGATTCCTCCGCCGTATTCACCAGACATTGCACCTTCGATTTCCATTTATTTAGGTCTTTACAAAATTCTCTTAATGGAAAAAAATTTCATTTCCTTGGAAGACTGTAAAAGGCACCTGGAACAGTTCTTTGCTCAAAAAGATAAAAAGTTTTGGGAAGATGGAATTATGAAGTTGCCTGAAAAATGGCAGAAGGTAATGGAACAAAAGGGTGAATACGTTGTTCAATAGAGTTCATGGTGAAAATGAAAAATTTATCCTTTATTTTTACTTAAAAACCAAAGGAACCTTTTGCCAACCCAATATAAAAAATAATATCTATGTACAAACATCATTGCCATGTTAGATCATAATCCCCCAAGTTTGGAAGCAATCTAAATGTCCAGCAGTAGGACAATGAAAAAGTATATTGTTGTACATAAGCAGTTTGTAATATTTTGCAGCTATTTATTGTGATAAATTTTGTAAGTACAAAATTTGTACCATGACTGCAGTTATATTAGAATACGTATATCCTTATGGCAAAGGTCATTTGCTAAAATGAAAATAGTTACTGTGTTAGGGTAATACAGTTATAGGTGGTAAATTTTTTAAAACGTTTTATCTTTTACTTCATTACATAAGTGATCATTGAGCTCTGCTAGAGCACTGTTACTATGTTAGAGCCAGAAATTAAAAGGTTAGTAAAAAAAAAAGAGAGAAAACCTTCAGAAACTTCATAGGTTTGCGGGGAGACAATCTATTACCACATAATGTGACAGGACCCTTAGTACTTTGTTGTTGTTTTCTAATTGAGAAATCAAAGAACTAAAAAGAAAACAAAATAACTATGTTGTGCCTTAAACTGTCTTCTCTTTTTTCTTTCTAAGAGCATATTCGAATTGCACAGGCCCAGGTTTTAGTCTTCATTCGGATATTGTCATGCCCTATATTGCAAACTATGGCTCAGAAGAACAGATTAAGCACTTCATCCCCCAGATGACTGCAGGGAAATGTATTGGTGCCATAGCAATGACAGAGCCTGGGGCTGGAAGGTAAATCAACATTTGGTTGGTTTTGAAATGCTGGAAGCAATGCCTTAACAGCAAATGTTTTCTCAGTACCTGCTTTATACAACACTCTGAGTGATATGCTAAGACAGATACAAAGATGAACACATTGTCACTTCCAACCTTAGGTAACTTCAAATTCCAGTAGGAAAGTAAGGCCTTATCATATACAAATAACAACACAGCACATTGTATTTTATGTTGTATTTGAGATATTAACATAGTGTGATGTAAATAAAATGTTAGAATATGTGTTGAATTTGGGGCATGTTGAATTTTAGATGTGGTGTGACATTTCACATGGAAATGTCCAGCAGGGTATTAAAGATATGGATTTGGAAGTCTGGATACAGGCTGGGGGTGGCAATAGGCTTTAAAACCATTCATAGATAAGAAAGAATTGAAGCAATGGACATGAATAAATCATTTAGTCATTTGATGGTTACTTAATAAGTTCCTTCCATGTGCCAGGTATACAGTGGTAATCAAACCAGATGTGGTCTCTGTGCTTATTGAGGAGAAAGACAAGAAACACGTAAACAAATATATTTAAATTATGATAAGTACTGTGAAGGAAACAAGGTGCTGTGTTAGAGACTCATGGTGCATGTGTGTTTGCTGGGGAAGGGAAAAACTCATATTTAGATATGACTGCTAGGGAAGACCTATAAAAAGTGGTTATATTTAAACTGAGATCTGACAATTGAGAAATTTGCAAGAGCAGCCATGTGGTGGGACCTGATCCTCAAGGGGTAAAGTGAAAGGATGAAAAGGAGACCAAGAAGGAAACCTTGGGCATTGCATTCCATTTGGAACTGTACAGAAGATGTAGCAACAGAGACAGAAGGACTGAGTTTGAAGGAAATCTAGACAACTGCTATTTCATGAGCTCGAGGGGAAGTGAGTTTGAAAAGGCAGTAGGAGAGGAGTGAGAAGTTAGTAATGTCAAGGCCACAGAGATGTTGAGAATTGAGAAAGAGTCATGGCAGCCAGTGGTGATCTTTTGATTGTGATTTCAGGAGAGAGGAGAGGCAGAAGTTACTTTCGAAGGGAGTGAGATGGGTATTGAGAAAACAGAGGCAGAAAAGACAGACTAATTTTTTTCAGAGTTGTGTGTTATATGGCGAAAGAAAGTATAGAGAGGGGACAGTCATTTGACAAGCCATCATGGTCAGGGAAATGGCTTATGTTGAAGAGAGCAATGACTAACAGGCCAATGGGAAACAGGAAATGCAGAGGAAGAACTTAAAGATGTGGCAGAAGCAGTAATTGAAAATTCAAGACTTGTTTCTGCAAGACCAGGCCCTGATATTTTAAATTTTTTGTCAGTGCTGTTTATTTATTTATTTATATGGCTGCGGTGTGGCATGCAGGATCTTAGTTCCCCGACCAGGAATCGAACCTGCACCCCCTGCAGTGGAAGTGCAGAGTCTTAACCACTGGACCGCCAGGGAAGTCCCAGTGCTGCTTGTTTTTAAATGTCTTAATATGCCATAGTGTTACTTGGCAATTTGCTTAAACTGTACTTATCTTTCCCAGATATAAATCTATAATTAAAGGCCAGTATAGAAATTTAATTTTGCCAAGATAAAAAGGTTTTGTTGGGAATTCCCAGTGGTTAGGACTTGGAGCTCTCACTGCCAGCGGCCTGGTTTCAATCCCTGGTCAGGGAACTAAGATCCCACAAGCTGCACGGTGAGGCCAAAAAAAAAAGTTGTGTTTACTTTTTTTGCCTAAAAATGTGACCTTAAAGAAGTAGGAATTTAATCTTCTTCCTTTGCTCTTAAGATCACTCTCTAAGATAACTGGCCTAATGCCCAATATTCTGATTGCATCTTATTAGCTCACGATCAGTATGTTTTAGTTCCAACCCACTGTATGTCAGCTCTCACCTAGAGGCAAAAGTATCAATGAGAGATCTTGATTTATCCCCAACTTAAACACATACCCACAAAGGCTTGCTTGATTTGCATTTTTCTGAAAATTCTCTGTGCTTCTGTAACAAATTACACAAATTGGGTGGCTTAAAACAACAAAACTTTATTCTCTCACAGTTCTGAAGGCCAGAAGTCCAAACTTGGTATCAGTGGTCCCAAATCAAGGTATCAGCAGCCCCAAATCAAGGTATCAGCAAGGCCACAGTCCCTCCAGAGGTTCTAGGGGAGAATCCATTCCTTGATTCTTCCATCTCCTGGGGGCTGCCGACATTCCTTGCTTTGTGGCCTCATGACTCCAATCTCTGCCTCTGTGGCCATGTTGTAATGTCTGTCTTTAGTCTGTGTAATCTCCCTCTGCCTCTCTCTCACAAGGACACTTGTGATTGCATTTAGGACCCATCTAGATAATCCAAAATAATCTTCCCATCTCAAAGTCCTAAATTAATCACATCTGCAAGACCCTTTTTCCATATAAGGTAACACTTAACAGGTTCCAGAGGTTAGGACCTGCTATCTCTAAGGGTCATTATTTAGCATGATATAGAGAGCGATAAAGTGCCATGGACTATATAATACAAAGTCCATGTACAAAAAGGAGAATCAGAAAATTTTCACAAAATAAGTGATGTGGACTATTTAATATATGATGCTGTTCATTGTAGGATATCTTTGAAAATTGGAAGTGGAAACTACCTAAGTCTTCAACAATAGCAGATTGCTTTAAAAAATTCATGATGAATCCAGTGCATTTGGTTTCAGGTCCCTTCCCTGACCTTTGGTCATGATTGAGTTTGTCAATGTCCCCCTTAATTTCTAGTTTTAGAAATCATACTTTATTACTTTACAGTGTATAAGAGAAGGATATCAGATATCTACCCCCTTGAGTTCTAAGTGGTTGTATCACCATGGCATGAGGTCTAGAAAGGCATGAGGCAGTAGTCACAGATGGGGCAGTTCATGGGACCTATGGAAGCCCTGGAACGTGTTTAATTTGGTTAATCTATTTAATTTAAAAACAAACCTTGAATCAACTTTAAAAGCCAGAAAAATGTACATAAACATCCATATTCCTGGCTTTTCTTGAAAATTTGGAACATCTGACAATACTAAATTTTTCTTATTTCTGATTCCTTATTCCTATTGGCTGGGACATACCCCTTTAGATGGGATATGAGTTCTCCAGTCTTTTAGATGCACCACCACTTCCAGTTGTCTCCCTGAAACCATCTATTGTTGAATCCTACCTGCTGGATTTCCTACTGTAAAGAAATCTCTCTTAAATCTCTCTTAAAAGATAAATGAAGAAGGCTGTCAATGTTTCCAAAAAGTGAGACGGAATACTTGTTTGTGGAAATAAAGAATATTCTTGTGTGTTTAAAAATATATATCATAACAATAATTCATATGATGAAATTCTATGCCACTAATAAAAGTTTTCTTATAGAAAAACATTAGATATTATTAAAAGATCAGGATCATATGTATGGTTCCAATTTTATAAAAATACGTATATGTGTGTATCTGTTTCCATAGAAAAATACTGGAAGGTTGTATTTTTAAAATGTTTATTACAGTAGGTAAAATTGTTTTTTAAAATTTTTTCATTTTTCTCCTTTGCTTGAATATTGCCTGTATTTTTAATATTTAAGTTATGAATATTTGTTTAGTTTATATTTAGAAAAATAACCTATTCTACTTGTAGAGCAGGCTTGTTAGAGGACGTGGCATTTGAGACATAGTCTTTTTTTTTTTGGCCATGCTGCGTGGCTTGTGGGATCTTAGTTCCCTGACTAGGGATTGAACCTGGGCCCTCAGCAGTGAAAGCATGAAGTCCTAACCACTGGACCACCAGGAAATTTCCGACATAGTCTTTTTTTTTTTTTTTTTTCTTTTGGGACACCCATTCAGTGTTCTTACAGTGTATTATGTTGTACACAACCTTCTCAGACTGAAGCGTCTCCCAGAAAGACTTAGGAACTCCCAATACTTTTTTTTTTTTTTTTTTTAGAAATTCACGTTCTTATTGATTGATTGATTTATTGATTGATTGATTGCTGTGTTGGGTCTTCGTTTCTGTGCGAGGGCTTTCTCTAGTTGTGGCAAGCGGGGACCACTCTTCATCGCGTTGCGCGGGCCTCTCACTATCGCGGCCTCTCTTGTTGCGGAGCACAGGCTCCAGACGCGCAGGCTCAGTAATTGTGGCTCACGGGCCCAGCTGCTCTGTGGCATGTGGGATCTTCCCAGACCAGGGCTCGAACCCGTGTCCCCTGCATTGGCAGGCAGATTCTCAACCACTGCGCCACCAGGGAAGCCCCCGACATAGTCTTTTAAATAGCTAAGCTTTTGAACAGTAGATATAGGGGAAGGAACCAAAGTGAACAGAGGCAGGAAGGGTACATGGGCAAATAATCTGAGGTATATAGTAGGCATTGAAATGTCTTCTGAGTCCAGTTTGAGGGTCTTGGATGCTAGTTGGGCCTTGTTTTGCTCTATAAAATCTGGTTAGTCTATGTAATCTCAATCAAATATTCATTTGTATAAATAGTTTAGCATATATCAGACATGACTTTTCAGTGCATTTGTATGAACATTCCTAATATTAGTTAAATGTCAATTTTTATATTGGTGTAACCAGTTTGAATTATCACAATAGATATATACTTACATAACAACATTTACACAGTTCATTTATTACCAATTAATGAATTTTTTATCCTTTGAATTATAGTGATTTGCAAGGAGTGAGAACAAATGCCAAAAAGGATGGAAGTGACTGGATTCTCAATGGAAGCAAGGTGTGTAAAGATGGGCTTCCACAGCCCTCCTCCCCAGAGTCATGCTGTGGGTAACAAAGCCTCAAAGACTACTCATCGAGTCTCTCAGATCTAGGGACTCACACAGTAATTGAGTTTACTTGAATTGGCACAGGAATTGAACTGCTTTGTTTTGGAGACAGTAAGAATTGTACAACATTTATATTACGTGAAATCTATTCCTCTTCTATGTTCCTTTTGCATACCCCCTCACTAATATGAAAAACGTTGTTTTAGCTTCCAAACAGCCCTTATCAAACCAGAAAAGGAAAAGGTGAGGTTCACATTGTCCAAATAGGGGACAAACAATAGTTAATAGTTAATGAATTTGATGTTGATAAGAAGTGGAGGAAAAGACTTATAAATAAATATCAAGAAGAGTTTCAAAAGATTTTAGGAGAGAAAGATATTTCTGATGGAATTTGAGAGCCCTTCAACCTTTCTGAGCCTCACATCAACCCACTGATAAGATTGGAGAGCGCCTCTGGTTAAGGTTACAGACAGGCTCAGAAGTAAATATAACCTTCAGAATCTAATATCACTGATGGCAGAGGTTTTTGTTTACCTAAAACTGTGTCTAGTATACACTCAGTAACTATTTGTTGTTGACTGAATATTAAGTGAAGAAAAGGTATTCATTGTCTACACTAAGGAAATCTTGCTAAAAATGTTTCAAAGCCTGGTGAAGAACTAATTTTTGTTTTTTTTCCTTCAAGGTTTAAAAAAAATTTCTTATTAGTTTTAGACTAATACCTTTGCATTTGCAAAATCACAAGCTTGAATGTTGTGACACTTAAATTGCTATGAAATTTTCTAAACAGTCACTTTCCGTACTTACATTGTTAAGGACTAATAACAATTTGTGGACTGACAAACTGTTCATCAGTCTGATGAATACGTTTTGAGTAGCCCAGTTCTAAAAACCATTCCATTATCTAGTTTCATAGTTATTATACAGAAAAACAATGTCTGTGGTGTCAAATAAATTTGGAAAACATGCTCTACTTCTCACTTTCTGAGAGGCTGATATGCATCATGAACTTCTAAAAGTTGGATATAGTATGTCTTTTGCCCTAGGAAATTCTCTTTTTATAGACTATCTTGAGTTACTGGTGTTTTTCAAATATACTTTATGAAATATTCATCTACATTATTCATACTAAGGATTATAATAAAGCATTAACTGTGATATATAGTCAATTAACTCTTTGCACACAGAAAGCTTGTTTTGACAGAAGAATAGGGTATTTGGTCAAAAGTGAAATGGGAACCACGCTCTTCTATGACTCTAGCTTTCTAAGCAGGCCCAGTCTGCTCAATTAGACTCTTCTGTGGGAACCACCCAGGAAAATACCTCTGATTTTCAAAAATTCTATTAGGAAAAACAAAAACTTTAGAGGAAGCAAAAGTAAAAGAATGAGTAAGTAAATATACTACATCAATAAGATGATCTAATATGCACCCACTAAAGCATCAACACAAAATTTTTAGTGGTATAGGAAAATAATTATATTAAGTAAAAAGATTATACTAACATTTAAGTAAAGTATGCATATAAAATGTAAATATAGAATAATTTCAACTATATTAAAAGAAAAAAAGACCAGAAAGGAAGTTCACAATGATATTTATATGATGGACTCATGGAAGATTTTTTTTCCCTTTTTCCTTATAACACTTTTTCTTTATGTACTATCTGCACATCTACAAAGAGCGTATGGCATAGGCATTCAATACCAAAATATAAAATAAAGATAAAAAAAATAATGACCTCACTAGGGTTAATCTCAGCCCTATTAAAAGTTTCGACTGTCATAATAAGGAAAGAAATCAAGAAAGCCCTTTCTTACAAAGAGAATTCTCTTATAATTTTATTAGGAAAGAGTATCAGTCATGGTAGAAATACTCACATTAGATATTAGTAACATAAGGGTACTAATTCCTGGGTGCTCTGTGATTAAAAACAAACAAAAAAGCACTATTTCAGCAATTCAACTGTGGCAACTACACAAATGGTCATTATTATCTTAGACAGTTAGGAAATTGGGAGATCTGAATGGTTTTTGAGGAAGGGAGTGGTATAATGGAGAAACACTATAGGAAAAAATATTTTTACCATGACTTTTTTTTTTTTTGGCCTGCTGTGTGGCATGCGGGATCTTAGTTCCCTGATCAGGGATCAAACCTGTGCCTCTGAAGTGGAAGTGCAGAGTCCTAACCACTGGACCGCCAGGGAATTCCCTAGAATTATTTTTGAGGAATATATTTTTCTCATTTATTCAACAAACATCCTTGAAAGCCTCCTATATGCCAAATACTATACTAAGCACTGAGGATAGATATATGAATAGGAAGTAGTCCCTGCCCTCAAGGAGCTCCTAATACAGAGAGATGTTGAGGGTCTTTTATTATTGTGTCACTTACAACCATACCATCATCACTGCCTTCATTTTCTGTCATGTAGATAACACTAGCATCATTGGCCCACTTCCCATTATTTGTAAGAATCAGTGCTCTGGATATTAGAGCATAAATCTTATTATAAAGGACATGGATGGTAGGTGATGAGAGTAACCAACACCATTTTATACCTGTACTATTTCAAAGGGACAGAGACAAAATTAGATCATTTGAATATAGCTTGGAAAATGCTAAGATGATGGTAAATTCAGGGTGCTATGGGAGCACTTAACCCAGCTTGGGGAATTTGGAAAGACTTTTTGTTTTTGTTTTTTTCAGCCACGCTGCGTGGCTTGCAGGATCTTAGTTCCCTGACCAGGGATTAACCTGCGCCCTCGGCAGTGAAAGCGTGGAGTCCTAACCACTGGACCGCCAGGGAATTCCCTGGAAAGACTTTTTGGAAGAGGTGATGTCTGAACTTTGTCCAGGATGAATAGGATTCATTGTAGCAGAGTTGGGAAAGAGCCGCCCAAGTAGAGGAAACAAGATTTCCAAAGACCCATAGATGAGGAAGACCTTAGAATATGGGGGACAGCAAGTAATGCAGTAGAGCTAACCTACAGAAAAGAAGTGAGGGGAAAATTGGATAAGAGATAAGGCAGGAGTGTAAGCTAGTGCCAATTTGTGATGAGTTTTATATGCCCTGCTAAGATTTAGAATTTATCCTGAAGCTATGAGGAGGTATTCAAAAATTTTCAGATGTGAAAGTGGTATGATTAGATTGCATTTTTGAAAGATCCCTCTGACATCATGATGGATAATAGAGTTGCAGAGAGATCAGTTGTAGGAACTTAACCAGGAAATGATGAGGCCCAAAATAAGGTAATGGCAATAGAAGTGAAAGGAAGTGAATGGATTTAAAAAGTGTTGAAATGGGTTAGAGAGAACTAGATGTCAAATTGAATGTGAAGCAGGATAATAATGTGATTTACTGACACCGTTCACTGACACAGGGAAAATAGATTGATACTCAACATTAAATCGGAGTAGGGGTGAGAAGGTATATATTCCTTGAGTCATCAGGTGGAACTGTCCAGAAGCAGGTGTGTTTACAGGTCTGGAACCTAGCAAGAAATTTGGCTTAGATAAAGATTTGGAGCCATCAGCATGTGGATAGCAACTAAAGCCATGGAAAGTGGCTGAGAGGACCCAGGAAAGATACAGAGTGAAAAGATAATTATTCATATTTGCTCTGTGTATATTTGTTTTCTGAATAAATATTATCTGATAAACTAATATCTCTTTGTTATTTTATGCCTTCTTAATCAGCACCTTCCTTATTTAGGCCATTTGGAAAGAGGTAGGCCATCCATCATGAAATCGAAACTATGCCTTTTCAAAAACTGATAAATCTGAAAGTACAAATACTTTAATAGTATCGTGCCATTCAAAGGAGATTCTGTTTTCTCACCTGAAACTTCTTTCTAAAATATGGTTTATCATTTTTATAGACAATTTTGTTTTAATTGGAAAAGAACATAATAATGTTAATTATTATTATTATTTACAATACTAATAGTGGGAAGAAAATGAATAGAGTTCATTCTTTGAAGCATTGGATAATTTCCCCCTACTCTTTAATAACCTCATGTATGAATAATCAACACTGCAGATATTCAGAGAGAGTACAGAGAGAGGTATGAAGCATGTTTTGTCCAGTTTAGTCTTCTTGAGTATACTTTCCCCTGATCGTGACTTACACATGGACCTGAGTTATTGTGGAGCGTCACAGTATACTTGGGGTTTTTCAGGTATTCATCACTAATGGGTGGCTAAGTGACGTTGTGATCGTAGTGGCAGTCACAAATCGTGACGCTCGCTCTCCTGCCCATGGCATTAGCCTTTTTCTGGTGGAAAATGGAATGAAAGGATTTGTCAAGGGACGAAAGCTACATAAAATGGGACTAAAAGCCCAGGTAAGTCAATGTAAATTTGTTTTCATAATATAAATCATTTATAAATATAATTCATATTTATTATTTATAAATAATTGAGTTTACTCAATTATGCTTTATATATAGAACTACATATAGCACAAGCATACCTTCCTTCCTATGCTGGATTCTTAAAATATGCTTTTCAGAAATGATTATGGAAATTTATTCCACTGATTATGCAACTGTGGTCAGCAATGGAAGTGAATCAGGGTATATTGAAAATCTGCTTTAGAAAATTAACTGCATGATAATACCCTCTATTTTTGAAACTGAAGAAAATTATGAAATAAGAACAGAAAATATTTTTTCTACTATTTGGTAATTATTTGGTAATTTTTCATTACCAAAAAGAAAAACATGTTTTACTTGATATGCATTAGAAATCCTTAGTCCTCAATACCCGCAGAACCGGACAGTATTAGAGCTAGAATGACAGTGTATCGCAGTGGGAAAGCAGCTTTTGGAATCAGATAGACCTGGGTTTGAATCCCTGGTTTACCACTTACCAGTTGTGATCATTAACCACTCCAACTTGGCTTCCAGTTTGTTTTGTTTTTGTTTTTTCAATGGAAATAATAATCACCTCATCAGGTTATTGGGGGATATCAGTGAGATAATTCTGTACTCAATTGTATGATCTCTTAGGATA
Source organism: Eubalaena glacialis (assembly GCF_028564815.1). Lineage (NCBI taxonomy): Eukaryota > Metazoa > Chordata > Mammalia > Artiodactyla > Balaenidae > Eubalaena > Eubalaena glacialis. Next base: position 213,818,664 of record NC_083716.1, on the reverse strand, counting down.
CTGCAGAATTATTCTTTGAAGATGTACGTTTGCCAGCAAATGCCCTACTTGGAGAAGAGAATAAAGGCTTCTATTACCTCATGCAAGAGCTTCCACAGGTCAGAAGTATTAAAGAGTCTGTCTTTTGATTAGATAATGGACTGGAATAGAATAATATAGAACTATATAAATCCATGCCTACAAAACTTGTGATATAACCAGTCATTTGAGTATAACTTGAAGTTGTAAAAAATATATATATGACTTTTGTAAGCTGGACATGTGAATAACTCAACTCAGGGATATCCAATCAAAGCTTATAAGTGAGTCAGGAAAATAAGATTTTCAGTTCTATGATTCCTTCTTGGAATGATTTTAGTGTCTTAACTACAAATCAAGAATTTTTAGCCCTTTGTAATGAAATATCAGCCAAAATATTTACCAGGTTTTTTGTTTTTTTGTTTTTGTTTTTCAATAATACCTGGGAATCAAAGAAAGCTGTTAAGTTCAGACTAAAAAGTTTTAGCCACATAGGGTCAGCCGTCACTTCTGTGTTTTTTGGAGTGTGGTTGCTGAGTGGTTATCGAGCCTCACATGTCAGCATAAGAGGATGCATCTGTCTGGTGACAGCCACAGCATGCACTAAACATGACATGGGACAAGGACGAGGAACACTGGCACAGAACAGAATATGAAAATCACCAACAAGATGGAATTAAACTGACTATGGATACTTTGCACTAATTCAACCTATGCCCTTTACAATGTTGATTTCCTCAGGTATATTAGATGTGTGGTATGCAGAGATCAATAAATAAAAATCGACAACTTTGGAATTTCTTTTCCCATAGATGAGTAAAGAGAAGAGGAAAATAAATTACTTATATACCTATATAAAGACAGTCATTCATAAAAATAAAAGATTTTTTTTAGAGACTTATATATGTGTCAAAATAGTCTTAGAAATCTCAGTGGGAGTCTTTTCTTATAAAGAGTTAAGAAATAATCTTTAGGAGTTTTATAAAGATTATGCAATTTATTTTCATTGAAATCATGTGAAAATCACTTGTGTAATTAGAATAATGTTCAAGACCTAATTTTGGGGTTATAGGAAAGGCTACTGATTGCTGAGTTGGCAGTTTCAGCCAGTGAATTCATGTTTGAAGAAACCAGGAACTACGTTAAACAAAGAAAAGCTTTTGGGAAAACAGTTGCACACATACAGGTAAGCTTGTCATTAGTATTAGATAGTATCAATTTACTCATCTGAAATGGGTCTAGGCTAAACATGAATATGGAGTGATTTTCATACAGGTGGTATCGACTGAAAAAATATGCACAACTTAAAAGCTGAGAATTATGTTTTATTTGGTGCACAAAACTAAGCATGTAAGTACGAAATACAGCCTCTCGGGTAGCTCTGAGGGACTGCTCCAAAGAGGTGAGGGAGGAGCCAGGGTATATAGGAGTCTTGCAACAGAAACCAGGTGGTTGGAACATCAAAAGATCACTGTTAATTAAAGAAAACCAGCCTTCTCAAAGTAATGAATTTATCGCTTTTCTATGTATGGGAAAATCCAAGAGTCTGGGCTCATTGAAATTACTCCTCTGATATGCACGTTAACTATCTAGGGCCAGTATCCTGCTTTTCTCCATCCTGACTCCCCTCAGGGTGCACATTTCGGGGCCGCTGCAGTGGCTGCTGGCTTGATGGCTGCAACATCCATTGTTTATCTATGTGGCAAGCAACATTTTTCATCCACGGTGACATTAGAATCCATGGAAGCGGATGAGATCACTTAGGGAGAGAGTAGAGATTAAGACAAAAGAGATCCTAGGACAGAGTCCTGAGAAAAAAATTACAAGATTTAAAGGTAGAATAGGAAACTAAGAGCCTACAAAGAAAACTGAGACTAGACAGCTAGGAAGGAGAAAGCAAATCAGGCAAGTATTGTTGTAGAAGCCGAGAGAAAAGAGGATTTCAAGTGGATGGAAGCTACTTAGAGGGAAAATGAGATGAAGGTCAAAGAGTGCCCATTGGACATAATGATATGGAGGTTATTTCATAAGAGCCATTAAGGGACTGGTGTGGTGCCAGACCCCAGTGAGTAGAGCAGTGAATGGCAATGAGTAAGTAAAGATACTGATGACTGGCAACTCTTTCCTGAGTTTGGCTGTGAAGTAGCTGAGAGAAAGGATGGTAACTAGAAGGCAAGAAGAGGAGGGTGGGGAGGGAGTGAGGGAAGTATCTGGAGATCAAGTGAAATATTTGGCGATTATTAGTTTTTGTTATTATTATTAGGATGAGAATGCTAGAGCATATTTTAATACCTAGACAAAGGATTTAGTAAAGAGGGAAAGATTGTAGGTATGGAGAGCATAATTAACTGCATATGATCTTTGAGACAGTGTGAAGGTGTGGATGCCAAAGTTTCAATACATGGAAAGATAGGCCTTCCCATCCTGACAGGAGAAGAGTTTCCTCCACTGAAACAGGAAGGAAAGAGGAAAGGATGAGCAAGGGTTCAGCTCTGTTGGTAGACAATCGCAAAAGCTCTCTTCCAGAGACTTCCGTATCTTTCCTTATCAATAGGGAAGAAAGAGATGTGAGTGAATGGGGCATGGAGGTAAGGAAGGTTTGAAATACCTTCTTCAGAGTGAGAGACTGAACTAACTAAGAGACACTTACAGTAAGCTTCCTGGCAGTATTGAGGACCCAAATCAGGTTAGTGATCATGCACTTACAGCGGAACCTTCTGCTTTTTTGTGTATTAGCTTTACTAAAACGGTTTTGCTCCCCAGGTTCAAGCACAGAAAAGGTGGATGATTGTGTTTAAACTTCCTGGGTTTTGCCAAGAAGTTTAAGTTATTTGCAAAAGAACTCAGTATATGGTAGCCGTAATCACTAAAATATCAATCAAATTTTAGACCCTCTAGTCTCTCCTTAAAATGAAGGAACAGCTTTTAAGTAATGCAGTCATCAAAAAAACTGGAGTTGGAAGTCTAATTGAAAATTTCTAAGTGGAATGTCTTGGCTGAAAGGTGTTGTGAAGGGAAAGGGAAAGATGAAATACTTCGGTAACTTTCTAGGACAGCATTATAGAAGTTAAGTTCAGGTGTGGTTTAAATCCTAGTACAGCTACTTAAGTCTCTGTGGTCTACGCAAGTTGTATTATCTCTCTCAGAAGTACTTTCTTATTGTTAAGATATAATATGAGTAGCTACCTCATAGAGTTGTTATGAAGATTAGGTGAGATAATACACTTCTAATAAAGTACTTAGAATATTGCCCGGCAAAGCGAGCTTTCATTAAAGTTAGCTATTACAGTTGACCCTTAAACAACACAGGTTTGAACTGCACAGGTCCATTTACATGTGGATTTTTCTCAATAAATACATTGGAAAAACTTTTGGAGATTTGTGGCAACTTAAAATGTGCAGACGAACTGTATAGCCTAGAAATATTGAAAAAATTAAGAATAAAGGTATGTCACGAATGCATAAAATATGTGTAGATACTAGTCAATTTTATCATTTACTACCATAAAATATACAGAAATTTATTGTGAAAAGTTAAATTTATTAAAACTTATGCACACAAACACTTATAAATCATACACAGTACCACTGATTACACTAGGCTACCATAAAGCAATCATATTGCTGTTTCTTTGTTATCAATGCACGAATCTTTTTACCGATAAATAAATTACATTTCTTTTTCATGTAATCTTTTCATTTTGAGAAATGTTGATATACATGCTTTGTTTCACTGAGCAAGTATGTATTGATTGCCTTCTGAAGGTTGTGTGTTCAAATGTAATTTGATAGGCATGACTCTGGAAATACATGTTATAACCTCCTAGCAACACAAAGAGAGTGATACTACTCGGTATCACTCTGACTTTCCCTACTGCATCCGAAGTGGAATTAATGTCATTTGCTTCTCAAAGTGTTTATTAAAATACTCATGCCTTCAGCCCTATTCTGGATACTATAAAAAGTGAACCAAACAGACATATTTTTCCATCCCCTTGGTAATCTACACTTCCTGTGTTTATGAACTTAATATAAAATTACAACAAAAATGACTATAATATTACCGAGATTGCCTGTATAGCTCAGAACATTAAATGTTATTTGACATTTAACCATGAAAAAAATAGAAAATCGGTATAGTATTTTCCCATAGGAGAAAAAGTTTCTTCCAAAATATTTATTTATTTAATAATATATATGTGTATATATGTAGATGTGTATATATGTATTTTGATAGCAAAAAGAAAAGAAATATTCTTAATCCTTTTCAAAGCAAGTGCCATTTTATTGCTGCCTTCTTTCAAAGGTAGTTTACTAAAATTTCACTAGGTGGCAGTAGCATTCTGCTTCCACACGTATCTATATCATTGGTGGGAGCCGTATTGTTTTCCAAGTAGATACGTGGTTCTGAGATTTCTGAGATATTTCTTCTAATCTTCTTGTTTATATAAATAAGTATCTTTGAATAATATTTTCATATTCAATCTAGATATGTATTCAGAGAAGATGAATAACCAATAAGTGCTTATACCTCCTGTTACAGAGCTGGATATACAATGGTTCCAGTATTAAATTGAAATAGGAGACCTTTAAATGTTATATTATATTTGGCCAAATCTCATTTTTATGACCCTATAACGATTCAGTTTCCTTTCTCTTTGATATTCTTGAATTTTGAGCCTTTCTGACCACTTGGATGCGTTTCACAAGATTTATTTTCTTTTTTAAAAATTTTTTTTTAGTAGATCTTGAGTTTTTAACTTAATTGTGATGCTATTTATTTATTTATTTATTTGTGGCTGCATTGGGTCTTCATTGCTGTGCGTGGGCGTTCTCTAGTTTTAGCGAGCGGGGGCTACTCTTTGTTGCGGTGCGGGGGCTTCTCATTGTTGGTGGCTTCTCTTATTGCAGAGCACGGACTCTAGGCACGCGGGCTTCAGTAGTTGTGGCACACGGGCTCCAGTAGTTGTGGCTAGTGGGCTCTAGAGTGCAAGCTCAGTAGTTGTGGTGCGTGGGCTCTGGAGTGCAGGCTCAGTAGTTGTGGCCCATGGGCTTAGTTGCTCCGCGGCATGTGGGGTCTTCCCGGACTGGGGATCAAACCTGTGTCCCCTGTATTGGGAGGCAGATTCTTAACCACTGCGCCACCAGGGAAGTCCCTAAAATTTACTTTCTTTTTAGAATGGAGACCTACCATACTTAAGTTGCGATAGTTACAGGATTTTCATTTTGTCTCATCCATACTCTCCATAGCTGCTTTCAAGTCTCATGATTTTCTATGGAATGGACAATACAATAGTAAAATTCAGATATTAAATAATGATAATGTCTGTCATTGATTGATGTTCCCTATATGCCAGGCACTGTGCCAAATGGATTGTCTTTTTTTTCTTCACAACTCCATATAATAAATATTATATTTATCCTTATTTTACAGATAAGGATATTGAGGCATGAAGAGGTTAAATAACATGCCCAAGATTAAAAAGTATTTGAACTCTGGAACCTACACTCTTAACCCATTCACTAGTTTTACTACCCAGAAATCTAAGGTAGATAGACTTTTTCTTTTCTCACCTCTTTCACCCATGGACAATGAAGTGAAAATTCAGTGTTCTTTTCTAACACAAGCTTTAGTTATTTCTTGTGTGGTATGTGCTCTTGATTCTAAGGGGACAAAGTATTAGGAAAAAAATAGGAGAGGTAACAAATAACACTTCTTCTTTACATTTCTCCAAAAAGGGAATATTTAGTTCTTAGACCTTGAGTGTGGGGTTAATTAACTATAAAATCAGGTAGCAAACCTAAGTTGTTGTAGTTTATACTTGAGTCGTGATATATTAGAGTACATCTAATGGTGATGTTTAAATGGAATACTGGGCTCAATAACTTCTCCAAGGGGTCTTCCAATTCCATAATTCTATGATTCTAAGAACTGTGTTATTCAGAACTCTGAAAGAGATGCCATCTGATCCACTTTGCAACTTTAGGGAATTTTTTTTTAATAAAATGCTAGCTGCAGTATTATCTATGAGTGACTATTAATGAATGTTAAAAAATATTGCTGTGAGCATGCTGATAATTCACCAAAAGCACCTGCTAATAATGTGTGGTACAATTATTACCTACCATTCATTAGAGGACAACTTCTGAAAGCATGATGCAGTGTTTGCAATGAAGAGCAAAGACTAAATCTGTTTGGTTAACACCCAACTCAATGCCAAGAGTATGTAAATATTTAATCTCTTACCCCCCCCCCCCCCGAGAGTAACTTATGCACTCTTGGTGGCATTAATTCTGTCAAACCTGTGGACCTGAATGCACTGAAGCAAGAATTTTCTAAATGAGCCCATTCTGGTCTGAAATTTAACTTCAGCTTCTAGAAGCTCCTAGCATTTCCATAGAAACAGCTCTCTTATGAGATAATTGGGCTTAGAGATCTTGATTCTCTCATATTGTAAATAGTGAGTAAGTTCTCAAATGTGCCATCGCAGGGTGGGGAGGCGGTGTGCAATAGTATCTTGAGACTCGTCAGATTCCCCCTTACGTTCCAAATGAAGTGTCATGGGTAGTGTCATTGACCTACACCAAGAGTACGCTAAGAGATCAGTTTCAGGGATTTTCATGGAATATATAGTCATCTGTGTTCAATATATAGAAGGGTATTCCCCCACTTTTTCATTTCCTGTTGCATCTTTAGATTCTTCTGTGAGTACACTTGGATGTGTGGGGTGGGAGTGGGAAACTTTGTGCTGATTAAAGGTTAGAGATTTGGCCTCATTAAATAGAAATGGATAGAAAGGGAGGTAGAAAAAGTAAGAGAAAGTATGAGAGAGGAAGAAAGTTTTGGTAAACCTGGCATGTTCTAAATTAGAGGCCAGGATACAAGAAGTGGAAAAGTGTGGTGCCAGCCTCCCCACTGCTTGGCTTTAGAATCATTAGATGCCAGTCACATTGTCTATTTCTAGAACAGGATGGAGTAAGCCCAAGGGAAAGGCAGTCAGTTTGGGTTTTCCATCAGCATAATAGTTATGTTGATACACATATAAGGAATCTGTCCCTCAGAGCTCCTTCTCCAGCTGACAACACCCTGGTCTTGCCTGGTCCTGGGTCTTATTATACTCCTTTTCTACTCTTTACCAGAAATGGTAAGTACCCAAACTGTCTCCACTACAATGATGCTTTTAAGGGTTTGGTTTTGTGGTTTGAGATTGCTGTAACAAGTAGCAAAGGCAGGTCAACATCCTCTGAAAATCTGGTCCAGGAAGCCTTCTTTTGAGAATGCAATCATGACTTTGGACTTGCCATTGCGTACGTTGGGTGCATTCATAATTTCTAGTTTGAGTTTCACTGTGCCACCAAGTTAGTGCCATTGTCATTAACTTCCATGCCTTTTATTAGCCACAGTGAAGGTCTCACTCATAAATTCCAAGCAGAATGTTCAAAACTCTGTTTGTATCTGAATTTCCACAAGGAAGATAGAGCCAGCTGACCATAGCTGAGCCTTGAACTTGAGATCAGCTAGAACGGGGTGTATTTTTGGAGGTTACCCAAAGTGGAAAGCCAGTAGTATTTCAAATCCAAGTCAGTTTCCTGAAGGTGGTTCAAGAGTTGGTGCCAAAGAGACCAGATGTAAACTCAGAGTTCAAGGTGTGAGAGCCAAGAGTCAGGAATGCAAGAAAATTTGATTGAAGTTAGAGCAATCTAGAACAATTGAGGATGGTCTAGATAGAATGATTTCCAAGAATACTATTGGTTGTCTGTGGCCAGCAGGGGGAGGTATCTATTAGGTATGTTATCGTTGACAATTCCAGACCATTCAGTTCAAGTTAGAGACTGTGCAAGCTATTGAGAGAGATAAGAGGGAGGGTGGGGAAAGGTGGAAGAGGTTGGGGGGTACTGGACTTTGATGTCTTGAGTGTTCTGATTCTGTTATTCTCCCATTGCATTCTACAGATCTAGATTAAATACTTTGCAATATAAAATAATAATGTCTAATAAATATTTTTGATGTTGTCCCTCCAGCTTGTTACTTTATTACTTTACTCCAAGACAAAAAAGCAGAAAATGTGTATAGTTAATTTCATTAATAGAGAAAGATTCTTCATGGATTTAGATTCTGCACAAAAATAAGAGTTTTCAACAGCTGTACCTAAAGGACTGTACCTCAAGATGGTGTTCACCCATTAAAGTCATGCTGTTTTTCGAAAAGTTCCCTAGATGGTCTAAATTTTTTAACCTAAAACATGAAATGTTATTTATCTATTTATCTACTTTTGCATCTTATCTTTTAGTACAAGTTTTCTTAGCAATGAAATATAGTGGGTTTTTAATTTGAGCTGTTTAGTTAACATTTGCCTCTTTTTTGGAGAAAAAAGAACAGTAATTCCACTTTTGTTTTGCTCTAAAGATATTTTACTGTATAATTTTTGATATGCTAAGTGACTCAAAATGTGCTCTTCTCCTATGCTCATCTTTTCCTTTCATTTCCTTTAAACTCAAGACGGTGCAGCATAAGCTAGCAGAATTAAAAACACACATTTGTGTAACCAGAGCTTTTGTGGACAGCTGTCTCCAGCTTCATGAAACGAAACGTCTGGACTCTGCCACTGCTTCCATGGCGAAATATTGGTATGCATGCTATGGTAATTAAAATGTGGTGTTTGCACAGATTGTTATGGAATTCTTCCAACTTGAAACTCAGCCTTGAGGGTCTTAAAGGAAGAAGGCTAAGTAAATGAACACTAGCAATAAGAACCACCTTTTTAAAAAATGCTGAAGGGCCCCATTAAACATATTTATAATGTGCTAAAACTTACTCAAGTTGGTTTTTAACTTTTAGCTTGCCATTGAAAGTAAAATATTAAGAGACTAAAATAAGATGACTGATTAGTTCATTCAAGTAGTAGTTTAATCTCAGATTATCTGAAGAGTGGCAGTATAGTGAGATCACAAAATTACAGAAATACTTAGAGTCCTGAGATAGAGTCCCAATTCTTTCATTCAATAACTGCAATTAAATTAAATTATTTCTGGGCCAACATTTTGATTTCTGTGAAATGAGTAGATTGGGCAAGATTTTTCTATTGAAGATGTTCTCCAGATCTAAGAAAAATTTCTGAAGATTTGACTCTCCAATCAAAAGTTGTACATGCTCTATTAAGCAAAAGGAAAAAAAAATGTCCTATAAAATGGCTTTCATTTGTGTTAAAGATGATTAGCAATGGTATTAAAGATGTGTTAATGAAAGAAGACCCCTATAAGGCTTTTGTGTATTTTAAGATTTAAGAACATAGTTTAAATCAAATTCTGGAAGTGGGTTTTGTTTCCTCTTTTAAAAACAAACATTCTCACATCTCATTAGCCCAAAAATAACCTGGAAAAAATTCCTGTCATTATTCATTAACTTGTGTTCAGTTCAGTCAGAAGTAGAATGGGGAAATATGCAGAATAGTGGTTTATGTAATGATTCCAAAATAATAAAGTTGCCAGGTTGAAAAGTCATGTGGAATTACTAGAAACTTGCACTTTTGGGGGAGACATTTTACATTTACATTTATAGCAAGTTTTTTGACTAGTGAGAAAAAGAGTAAAAATATTTTAGATAAGATATTTTTGGAAAAAGAGATATTTGGATGGCTGTTGGCTTTATTGTTTTTTGAAAACACCAGGTTTATAGACATACTGGTATTTCATATTGGAGCAGAGGGGGCAAGTAGTTTTAACCCAGCAAATATTTTACTAAAATACTCGCCAAATACAAAAATGTATAGAATTCCAAATATCATTGCCCCCTGAATCTTGTCTGTTAATCATTATATTGTTACTGTATTTCTCAGGAACATCCTGACCTGTCCTAGGGCTTGAGTTAAAAATTATTTTTTATAGGAAAATGTGTCTATGCTTACCTTTTCTTTATATTTCCCACTGTTGAAAGTAAGTTGAAAAGATTTTGAACTAACTTGTATTTTATGTTAAGATGAATAAAGTTCCTACCAGTCATCTCATGGATTTTAACAATAGTTAAAATTGTTGTGATAAGATCAGAAAAGGATATTTCTCAAGCACCTTATATTAATATACATATACTTCAGGAATAATAATTCCCAAATGATCTTTAATAAGTTTCCTATGTGATAGTAGGTACTTTAATAGAGGTCTGCCCTCTTAGGTTTTCACTTTTACTTTCAGTTTATTTCTGAAAAAAATTGTTTTTCAGTTACTAAAATTCAGAATTGCAACCTTTAGGTAGGAAGTGACACATTTGAAGAAAAAAAACACATATTACACAAGGCAAAAGAAAATAGATGACTGTATAATTATTCAGTTAACTTAGATCACATAAAGAATCTGAATAAATTAGACCAAATTCAAGTTTTTACTATATTCTTTTCAGGCTTAAGGTAGCCAACACCTAATAAATAGTCTAAGCTGTCTACATTTTGTTTCTAGACTTAACAAAAACCCAGCCAGAAGTATAATTGATGAAGAAAGCATTTGTTATATGAAAATTCTCTTGAGATTTATTTCACGTGGAATTTATATCAATCTTCTCTGGTTGGCTAATATGCCTAATTTTAATTGTTTGATAAATGTAAGCATTTAAACAATCATAAATAATTTGTTTCCTGATTGTAAAGCATCTCATGAAAATTCATTTCAAATGTTCCTTTTCTGCTTTTTATTTTGGTCATCTAGGGCATCTGAGTTACAGAACAGTGTAGCTTATGACTGCGTGCAGCTGCATGGAGGTTGGGGATACATGTGGGAGTACCCAATTGCAAAGTGAGTATGCCTGTTGTGTTACACTCTTCTGGGTGGTGTGAAGAAAAAGGAAAATTTCTTTAACTGTCCTTTGTACGTTGAGTACAAAGGGAAAGGAGGTGCAAAACCTTTGTATTTTTCAACTGACTATGGAGTGTGTTCAAGTAGATAGAAACAGCTTCATGTTATCAGCTCACCACTAGGATTTTGTCATATTTTTAAAAAGTGAAGATGTACTTCATTATACAATATACTAAATATAAATGTAAATAAATATAAATATATAATATACTAAAGCTTTATTTGAATCATTATACAGAGGGATTAATATCCCTTTTTTATAGTTGAATAATATTTTATTATAATTGATTATGGTTAATTATTCAGGTTTTTTCTAGTTTTTTACTGTGACAGTGCCGCAATAAACGCCTTCATACATTTATCTTAGATACATGTGTGTTTGATTACAACAGGACAAAGTCCCAAAAGTAGTACTGCTAGTTCAAAAGTATGCATATTTTAAATTTTAATGCATTTCCAGATCATTTCCTCCAGTCTGAAGCAACTCATACTCAAATGAACAAAGTCTAAGGATGACTTCTCCTCCTAAGCTATGAATGTTATTGTGTTTTAAACTTTAAGTGAATCTAATGGGTAAAAAATAGGTTATTATTCTTCCTTTAATTTGCATTGACTATTAATTATTTTATTTTGTTTTATTTTATTTTATTTTACTGTAGTAAGAGCACTTAACATGAGATCTACCCTCTTCACAAAATTTTAAGTGTTCCATACAGTATTGTTAACTGTAGGCACAGTGCTGTACAGTAGGTCTCTAGAACTTATTCATCTTGCTTAACTGAAACTTTATGCCCATTGATTAGTAACTCCCCATTTCCCCCTCCCCTTAGCCCCTGGCAGCCACCATTCCTCTTTGAGTCTATGAATTTGACTATTTTAGATACCTAATATAGGTGGCATCATGTAGTGTTTGTCTTTCTGTGACTGGCTTATTTCACTTAGAAGAATGTCCTCAAGGTTCATCCAGGTGGTGACATATTGCAGAATTTCCTTCTGTTTAAGGTTGAATAGTATTCCATTATATGTTATACTACAGTTTCTTTATCCATTCATCTGTCCATGGACATACAGGTTGTTTCCACATCTCGGCTGTTGTGAGTAATACTGCATTGAACATGTGAGCGCTGGCACCACTTGGAGGTCTTGATTTCAATTCTTTCGAATAAATACCTAGAAGTGGGATTTCTGGATCATATGGTAGTTTTATTTAATTTTTTGAGGAATTTCCATACTATTTTTCATAGCAGCTGAGATGCACCACTTTGCATTCCCTCTAACAGTGTGCCAGTATTGCAGTTTCTCCATATCCTCGACAACACTTGTCTTTAGGCTCTTTTGTTAATAGCCATCCTGACAGGTGTGAGATGATATTTCATTGTGGTTTTGATTTGTATTTCCCCGGTGATTAGTGACATTGAGCATTTTTTCATATACCTTTTGGTCGTTTGTATGTCTTCTTTCAAAATATCACTTTTTTAAAACTAAAAAAAAAGAAATAGACATTACAGAAAAATTAACCTGCATATAAAAATGATCTAAGTTGTCATGTCTTAAATTTTTTATTGTCTATTTTTCTCTAAAAATAAATCAAAAGTATTATTTTTTTCTAAGTAGAATTTGTACTTCCTTCAACTTTAAAATAAATTAAATATAGCCTTTTTATTGTATTACATATGAATATTCTTGTTATCATTTCAAAGCAGTACCAGTTTGTCAGTAGGCAGCATCCTCTTCCATATTTCTTCCTCCATCGCCGTAATTTCTTCTTTCCCTCTTCCTATAGTCTTTTGCCTCAGTAATCTCTCCATGGCATTTCTCCTCCTCATAGCAGAAGATATATTTTTCCTCTTATTTGGCAATATTTTCAGTTTATAAAATTTTCTCAGGGAAGTTTTTGCTATATAGAGAGAAGTCCAATTTAGTTTTGAATCTGAGAATGAGAATGCTATGAGCTTCCAAAAACTTCTTATAATTTTAATCTAAATACAGAGTATCTAAAAGAGAAAAATTATCAAACTAGTATTCAAATTTACTTTCAAATTTATCATTTTGGCAAACATAATTGAAAACATTTGATTTGCTTATAGTCCTTAATGAGGAAAATCAACATTTTATTCAAGTTACATTAAAAACAGAAGCTCCAGCATAGAGCTTCTGTTAGGTATAATTTACTAATTTTCTGTAGCCACTGGGCAGCTCAGAAAGCTTTAATCACAGGGTGTATATAATTTATACCTTTTTTATAAAAACTCAGCAACAAGTAGGGTTTTTCCTTCCTTCAGAATGTAGGCATGAAGTAGCTAAATGATTTCCTTTTCTTTATCAATCCTTGGACTTGGATTTTGGTATATCCTTTCAGAACTACTTCAAACAGGCCTTAATCAAAAGCAGATTTATTTTTTTTATCTTTGTATAGTCATGAAATTAAAGTAAACACTGAATTATGCTCGTACAAATTAAATCATCTCTGGAATTTTTCCTGTGTGTTTTCATGTTTTATTCATAATATTAATCCACCTTATTGACAATATTCAAAATGCTAAGAAAGTAAAATAATAATGGGTGTTTATATTTTTCTACTTAACTGTGCTATTATAACTGCTGCAGGGTATGTAGACATGTCATGGCTCAGTGCTTGTCTAGTTTGGTTCGGTTCCTAAGAAAGGCATGTTAGGTGAAGAGGAGTCAACCATCTGCATGGTCCAAGATTAGAGCGTAGCATAAGTCTTGGTCTCTGTTTTCTCAGAGGCAATTCCATCTGGTCCATAGCAAGCAAAAATTGTAACTTGATGGCTTATTTGAAATCCCTAGTTTCAATTTGAGAGACTTACATTTCCTTTCAGGAATAATAATCCCCTTCTTGGCCAGCTTGTTGGTTTGAAGACTGTATGAACTTTTAAACTAGGCTGCTCTTTCTCTCCCCAAAGACATAGGGAAGGAACTTTTCATAAGATAATGAGAGAGAGTAGTAGAATAATATCAAAAAAGCTAATTAGATACATTAGGCAGTATGTGGATGAAGTGTACAGACTTTGATGAGATAGAAAAAAAATCATTCTAATTGTGTTTTTATATCCTAAGATTAAGCTATATTATTTGTGTGTGTGTGTGTGTTGCTGAGTCTTGGTTGCACAGGTCAAAGAGTGCTTTTTGCTTTTTGGTTTTGTTTTATTTATTTGTTTTCTGTTTGTTTAAAAATAACCAGTCTTAAGCATGTGAGTTTACTTCAGTCTTACTCATTAGGCTTGGGCCTATGACAAGTGAGGCTTAAGTTTTGCCATTTCAAGACCTGTCTGCAGTGCTAGGAAGAGCGGCCTGAGATAGAGAGCTTCATCACTGTGGGGTTAAACATTCCTTCTGCTGCCATTCTCTGTTAATTTTAGTTGATGACTGAATTTAATCAGTAACCTATAAAAGGGCTACTGATCTCTGTCAATTACCTACTCCATTGGAACTTCTTTAATGTGAAAAAAAATATGCCCAACCTGATCCAAAAATGTCTAAAAGCATTGAGATTGCTGAAGTAGGCTGAAATGCCAGGTAAGTCCTCTAAATGAAAGTGCTAGATTTTGTGGGCAACAATGGAGTCTGTTCAAAAGAAAAAATATATTTGAAAACACATATGTCTCTAGATTTCAAGTTTCATAAGAAAGTAGCTATTGAGTCTCTAAAATTCCTTTGTAATACAGGAAATCAAATCAATAAATATTTACTGAGCGCTCACTGTTTGTAAGGTACCATGGTGAACGTGGACAAGGGAAAGTTCAGAATTGGTCATGGTCCTAGAGAGCTTGCACATTTAATTTGTCTCAAATTAAATTAAAAAAAAAAATTTAATGCTTGGAAAAAAATGCCTTTGAATTTGTCTACTAGAAAAGTCCAAAGCTCAATAACTAATCTTACATTTCTGGGCCAATGAAAATGTTGAGATGTAATAAAAAAGATACTTGCCAAAGTGGCAGGATACCTACCTTTTCATTCCAGGCTGCCAATGATCTGTTATGTGACCATTAAATAGCAACCATTAATTAGTATATGTATTAACTTTTCAGCATCTCAGTTCCTTTACCTGCAAGACAATAATAATATTTATCCTCCCTAATTCCAGAGCTGAGAGGATAAAATGAGATGAGAAAAGGTAAAACCGACTGTATAGTGTTATGGTTGCTGTCATCACCACCAAGAGTGAATTCCTTCTTGTTTTTTTATGGCAGTATACTCAGCCACTCAGTATTTCAACCTCATACATTACTGAAGTGACTGTTAATCATTTCCAAAAAATAAGTTACTTGTTAACTTTGTGAAGTAATATTTTCTGAAGCATCAGTTTATACTGCTGATGGCAGCAGTAGTGATGGGAATCTAAAGGATGTTAGAAAATACGTACTTTCTTTTCTCTTTTGTTTTTTATAAAACCAGTAGATTTCAGCTTTTGGGGGGAAACATTAACGGTAACAAGATATTAAGACATTCCATCCATTTCTAAATTTACAATTGCCCTTTTTGGAATGTTATTATATGTGCTGAATTTTACAAAATTAAATCAAAAGAAACATACTTAGAAATGTTATTTTGAATTTGTAATCTCTTCAAGCAGACTAAAACAAAACTATACAAATGATCAATATCTTAATAGAATTTTATAATTATACCAATCTAGGGTGGATGCCATACGGGAAAAAAAAGTAATTTATGAAGAACTTTTATTGTTTGGATTTCATTAAATGAACACTTTAAAGTAATTAATAGTTACCTGGTGAGGCAGAATTTATAATTTCTAATATCTTTTGTTTATTCATTCAATTATCTTCTTATTTATCCAGAGCTTATGTGGATGCCCGAGTTCAGCCAATCTATGGTGGTACCAATGAAATAATGAAGGAGCTAATTGCAAGAGAGATCGTCAGTGACAAGTAGACATCTGCCCACATCCTGGAATCCTATTACAACTAATCTGGTTTTAAATCTACTCAAGATAAAATACAACCTGGAAAGGGAGGGAACACTAAACATGTTTTTATATGTTCTCTCTACAGAGAAAGAAATCAAATACAAATACAAGATTAACACAGTGGGAGGAGAAATCTTTGAATCCAAAGATCCTAAAGTTTTCCAATATAAAGGTTGGTAGGATCCTAAACCTTTCCAATTAAAAGGTTTAACTTTTAATTTTTTATATAGCTAAAAGGCAAAGGTTTTCTGATTCTAGAAGCCTTAATATTTCATTTAGCCTTAAAATTCTAAAAGAGCGTAGTCACTTAGATCTTTAAAGTTGAGGCAGAAATAATTTTGTTATTATACTATAAAAATGGGATTAATAATATTTACAGCACATTGACTTTGAAAAGGAAAAATAAATATAATTTACAATGCAAAATACGTTTAGCTATCTCTTATTCCAAATTCCCCCGAACAGTGGTTTCTACCACCCTATCCTAAACCTCTGTTTTTAAGTAATGAAACACTTTCTTCAAGCCAAAGCTTATGCCGAGTCCTTGTGAAACCCTGTTGCGTGAAGAGCTCCTCTGGTTGAAGCAGGAAGCCTTCCTACCTTATGGCCTTAGATTCACTAGGACTCAGCTAAGCAAATCCCCACTAGAGAATGCCACTGGCTGCCTCAACCACTGACCCCTGGGCTCTCAACAGATTTCCATCCCAGTTTAATTTCTAGGAGAACACAGAATAATCCATCATCCTTTAGTTTCAAGATACTGGTGTATTTATAGGTATCAAAACAGTGACTTTTATTTTGGAGCAGTGTAATTTTTTACTTAACAGATTTATACTTTGTGTCATCTATAAGCCAGGCTGTTAAAAATATGATGAGAAATATGATTTAAAAAATTGGCAAGATCCCTGCTAATAAGTGAATAAATAAGTTGTAATAAATAAGGTAAGAAGCAAGTAAATAAAAAAAATAATTTCAAATAATGATAAAGGCAGTAAAGGAAATAAAGTAAGCATTTAAAATAGGAAAGTGAGGAAACGACGTTCGGTTTGAGACTGTTATCAAAAAATAAGCCATTGATTTGTAAACTGCTAGCATCATTTTAGTACTTGTTTTTCTTTGCATATATTGCTGAGACAGTGAATAAAGTAGTTTTTAAATGGAAATAAATAGGTGTATTCTTGTTTAACTTAGAGAACCTAAACATTTTATTTGGTGTTGTGGGTATTAAGCATTGTTTTTTGTTTTGTTTTTTTAATCTTGGGGTTTTTTTTTGTTTTTTGTTTTTTAAATTAATAGCTACTCTATTTATTTATTTATTTATTTATTTTTAGCTGTGTTGGGTCTTCGTTTCGTGCGAGGGCTTTCTCTAGTTGCGGCAAGCGGGGGCCACTCTTCATCGCGGTGCGCGGGCCTCTCACTATCGCGGCCCCTCCCATTGTGGGGCACAGACTCCAGACGCGCAGGCTCAGCAGTTGTGGCTCACGGGCCCAGTTGCTCCGCGGCATGTGGGATCTTCCCAGACCAGGGCTCGAACCCGTGTCCCCTGCATTAGCAGGCAGATTCTCAACCACTGCGCCACCAGGGAAGCCCTAAGCATTGTTTTTTAATGCAGTCTTTACAACTGGGTAGAGCAGAGAGTAGAGAAAATACTTTGATACCATTCTATCCTAGTCTCATATACCTTCAATTTGCTCTTGAGTCGAAGTTTGTACGATTGCCAACTTGAGTTCTTGCTCGGTAAATACCATGCAAAATTGGTTAAAATAAATTCTTATTAGATATTACTGTATTTGCCACTTTCACCTCACTCCTACTACCAGGAAACAATAGAGAATTAGACCAACCACCCCAGCCCCAGCCCCAGCCCCTTTCCCAGTCTTAAAGGAAACTAGATTTTAGGAATTAAACATCTGTAGGATAAACAGTAAAGTAACATAGTAGGAAATGCCTGCTATGTAGAGGTGGACAAACCTAGGTTTGAATGATGACTCTACCATTCAGCAGCCATTGGACCTTGGGCAAATTATTTAACTTCTCAGGATTCTTTCAGGTGCAAATGACAAAGAAACCCAATTCAGACCATCCTAGGCAAAAACTTTGAGTGTGCTAGCTAAAATGAATTGTAGAGTAGCTCATACAATCTAAAGAACTGTAGGAACTCGGGTCTCAAGGGCCTGATTGAGGTAGAGCTAGGAATAGGTTCTTGTAATTTTTATATATCAGAGAGTGAAAGGATTTCTAAGGTAGGATATTTTCTTGGAATGATCCCTGAGATCTGTTTTCTATCTCTTCTAAGCTAGTTGTTTATCTTGCAAATTCAGTCTTCTTTTGCACCCCCAAAAGAAACAAGTGTTGTAGCATGAGCTTACAGCAAAAAGCAAAACAGGGAACTCAGAATGTGTTCCTTAACCTTCTATTTAGTTTTCATTTCTTAAATAGCTAATCTTCGTGTTTTGCTTGTATTGCTTTGATAGTTGTCCCCTAGGGAAGGAATTTATCATCTATATCTCACACAGTGCTAAGTGCTCAAGAAATGATAAATAATAATAATGCTCAAAGGAACAGACTGGACCCGCACAGCAAGAAAGCCACACTGTGTAAATAATTAATGAGAATCAAAAAGCCTGAGTAATTTTGGGTTTTGGCTGAGATTTTTAGAATCATAATTATTGCCTTAAAATTATTTTTGCCCTTTATTGCTTTGATGTTGTCATTGAAAATGACAATATATAGAAGAAGCTGTTTTGATTTGCTGTTTTAAAAATCTAACTGCAAATCTTTACTAATCTAGTAATTTTAGTAGTTTATTGCTCAAGGTATAAGATTTCTAGGAGACTGTTTTTTTTCATATGTCAGTATTATTTTTGGCACACACAGCATTTATTTATTTGGAGTCATTGGAAAGATTTGACATTGAGATGGAAGACAACTGTAGGCCTGTCATGTCTACTGCTTTATAATAAATGTTGAAAAGGAGTTTTATGCTATTTTTGAAATCTCATTATCATGAGAAACTTTAAGAAAAAATTACAGAAAAATTCAAACACTCAAAAATAGTGAAGATAGTGTAATGAGCCTCTAGCTTCAACATTTGCCAGTGATCTCCCTCACTTTTTTTTCTCAATAATTTTGAAGCAAATCCCAAACATGATCCTATTTCATACACATATATATTTCAGAATATGTATCTAACTGATATATCTGATGAAGTTTTTTTTTGTAACCACAAGGCCATTATCATAATTTTAAAACTTAAATTTAAAATGTAGTTCCAAATTAACAGTAAAGTTTTCTCAGTTGCATCAGAATGCCTTTTGTAGTTGGTTTGTTCAAATCAGGATCCAAGCAAGGTCCACAGATTGCATTTTTTGGTATTGTCTTCTATATCTTTTATAACAGTCTTCCCTTCTTTCTTTTTCCTTCTCCCTTTCTTTTAAATTTTACTTTTTAAATGAGCATACAGCAAATTTGCTTGTTTTGGGTATATAGACATATGATAAAATTGCCTTTTTTGGTACTCTGAATTTTAGCACATATATAGATCAGTGCAACCACCACAATCAGGATACAGAACAGTTTCATTAACCCCAAAAACTACCTCATGCCCTTTATACTCACATCATTTGTGCTTCTCTAACCACTGGCAACTACTGATATGTTCTCTGTTACTATATTTTTGTCATTTTGAAACTCATATAAATGGAATCATATAGTATGTAACCTTTAAAGAACAGCTTTCTCTTAGCAAAATGCATTTAAGATTCATTCATGTTGTGTGAATTAATAGCTTGTTCCTTTTTCAGTGGTAAATAGAGTCCAGTGTATGGGTGTACCACCGTTTATTCATTTCACCTGCTTAAGGACATTTTGATTGCTGAGATTAAATACCCAGGCGAGGAATTTTGGGGTCATAAAGGTAAATGTATGTTTAACTTTATAAGAAACTGTCAAGCTGTTTTTCCAGAATTCCTGTGCCATTTTGCCTTCCCACCAGCAATATGAGTTCCAACTGTTCTGCATCTTCTCTAGCACTTGTACTTTTTTATTTTAGCCATTCTAATAGATATGTAGTGGTATCTCATTGCAGTTTTAATTTGCATTTCCCTAATGTCTAATGATATTGAACAGCTTTTCATGTGATTATTTGCCCTTCACATATCGTCTTTGGTGAATTGTCTGTTCAGATCTTCTGCCTGTTTTTAGTTGGGTTGCTTGTTTTCTTAATATCAAGTTTTGAGAGTTCTTTATATATTCTAAACTGTCGAGCACAAGGCATATTCAGGCTGACAGATTCAGCCAGTAGAGAAACAATGAGCCCTTTATAGACTCAGTGTTTTGCTTACATAGGGAGTGCAAAGATGATTAGCCAAAGGTGCCAGCCCTCTGTGGCCTTTGCACAGGATGACACAAACAAAAGAGGCCAGGTGACTGCAACGAGAATGATGGGATACTCCTGCTGAGGATCCCATTCCATGATACTGCTAATCAGTTTTATAGCTGCAGATTTGCCTTAAGGATGGTGAGGCAGAAAGCCTCGTACCCCACCAGAACCTGAAAACAATGAGAAACTGCCTAATGACAGCCCCCTGGGTAGATAGGGAAGCGAGTGAGAAATAGCACTGTAGCAGCGCCTCGCGCGTCTCCCATGCTCTCCCGTTCCAGGAGGGTCACAAGGCATTCTGTCATTCTGTCAAGATTCAGCCGCCGTCCAAGCCTTGCCTATGTGGCCTGTGTGGAAACCTGCAAGGTCCTCAGGCTCTGACTGTTTCCCTAGACATACAAGTCCTTTCTCAGATATGTGATTTGTAAATATTTTCTCCCTGTCTGTAGCTAGTTCCTTCATTCTTGTAACAGTGGATTTCATAGAGCAAAAGTTTTTAATTTTGATGAATTTTGATTTATCAATTTTTTCTTTTATGGAGTACATATTTGGTATATCTAAGAACTCTTGGCTCAAACTCAAATCATAAAGTTTTTCTCCTGTTTTCTTTTAGGAATCTTATATTTTGTGTTGTTCACTTAGATCTATGTTCCATTTAGTAATTTTTTTAGGGGTGAGATTTATGTCAAGGTGCATTTTTTTTTTTTTTTTTGCATATAGATGTATAGATGTCTAATTCTTCTTACAGCACTTGTTGAAAAGAGTATCTTATTTTCATTGAATTGCCTTTGTACTTTTGTCAAAAATCAATTGACCATACTGTGTGGATCTACTTCTGGACTCAGTTCTGTTTCATTGTGTATCTTCCTCTTTATCTTAGTTACAGTAGCTTTATAGAAAGTTTTAAAATCAGATAATGGATGGGAATCCTCTAATTTATTCTTTTTCAAAATTGTTTTGGCCATTCTGATTTCTTTAGCTTTCCATGCAAGTTTTTAAATCAACTTATCTATATCTACCAAAAAAAAAAAATTCCTGCTGGGTTTTGATTGGAATTGCAGTAAATCTATAAATTTGGAGAGAATTGCCATTTTTACTATGCCGAATCTTCCAATCCGAGAATGGGAATGTCTCAGTTTATTTAGATCTTTGATTTATTTCTTCAGTATTTTGTAGTCTTCAACATAGAGATCCTATATGTGTTTTGTTATATTTATAATTAAGTATTTCATTTTGGCAGGGGCAGCTACTGTAAATTGTATTGATGCTTAATTCTGGTTTACAATTGTTTATTGCCAATATAATTTACTGTTCTTTATTGACCTTGAATCCTATTGTCTACTAAACTCACTTATAAATTCTAGGAGTTTTTTTGTAGATTCCTTAGGATTTTCTACATAGACAATAATGTCATCCATGAATAGGGACAGTTTTATTTCTTTTTAACCTGTATACCCTTCATTTCTTTTTTCTTTCCTTCCTTCCTTCCTTCCTTTCTTCCTTCCTCCCTTCCTTGTTTCCTTCCTTCCTCCCTCCCTCCTTCTCTCTCTTCCTCTTTCTTTCTCTTTCTTCCTCCCTTCCTTTCTTTCTTTCTTTCTTTCTTTCTTTCTCTTTCCTTCTTTCTTTCTCCCTTCCTCCCTCTATTCCTTTCTTTCTTTCTCTCTTATTGTACTTACTAGGACTTCCACTACAGTGTTGCATAGGAATGATAAGAATGGACATGCTTGTTTGTTTCTGATCTTAGAAGGAAAACATTCAGGCTTTCACATTAAATAATGGTTTCTTTAAAGTAGATTTTTAGTAGAAGATTAGATTAGATTGAAGAGATTCCATTCTGTTCCTAATTTGATGAGAGTTTTTATCATTAATGGATATTGAATTCTGTCAAATATTTTCTACATCAATTGATATGATCATGTGGTTGTTTTTCTTTGGATTATTAATTTAGTGAATTACATTGATTGCATTTTGAATATTGATCCAACCTTGCATTCCTGGGATAAACCCCACTTGGTCATCATGTGTCCTAATTTTTACATATTACTTGATTCTATTTGATATAGTTTATTGGGAATTTTTGCATCTATCTTCATAAGAGATATTTGCCTGTAATTTTCTTTTCTTGCACTGTCTGTGCCTGGTTTTGTTATCCTGGTAATGCTGACCTCATAAAATGAGTTGGGGCTTATTACTTTCATTTTCCTCCATGCCATTGATTTGTTGGAAAAAACCTGGTCATTTATTTTATAGAATGTCCACCATTATTGATCTGACTGATTTCTCATGGTGATTTCTAATTTAATCCTCTATTCCTTATGTTTCCTGTAAACTGAAAGTTAATGCTAGAGGCTTCATTACACTCAGGCTCAATATTTTTTGCCCTGGAAACTTAATATGCAGTACTGTGAATATTCTATTGCATCACACCATGAGACATAATATCTAGTTGTCTCACTTTTAGACACACTGAGATTGATCAGTAGATTCAGACAGTATTAGTCTTATATCTTTGTAAAATTCTCTATCAACATTTTACCTAATGGTTTTAACATCCATTGATAGTTATTTACAAGATCTATTATTTAATTAGGAGTTGTAAAGGATGACTTTCTAATTTTCTAACTCCTTTTTGCATTTATCAACTTTCATAAAAAAGAACTATCATCAACTTTTTGAATAGCTGGGTACTCTGGGAATCAGAGAAGACACAGAAGTGCAAGAGGTTTGTTGAGAGGTAACATCTATCAAAGATGGACAGGGAAGGAAGTCATATTGGGCAGAGATAAATAAAGGAGTCTTAGGCCATGAAGCAGATCTGACAAAATCTTGTCCAATCCAAGGAGGAGCTCTGGAGTAAAGGCTGCCCATTAGAGGAGTCCCACATTTGGCAGAAATGGTTAGTCCCTGGTTCTGCGCTGCTCAGTCATTGTCCAAGGACTGCCTGGGGAGGGGGTGGCCTTGGCTCAAAAGCTAATGTGAATCCTAAAGGTACTAACAGCTGGAGGCAAGTTGTTTACTGAAGGGAGATCTGGGAGTTGCACCTACATGGCTGCCACATGCTGACATAGAATTTATAAATAAAAGGCAGAATAAATTCTTGATTTTTTTTCCTTTTATCAATTTTTAGAGTAATGCATAGGTGCCCTAAGAACTTCTGATGGTAGTGATTTTTTAGTATAAATAAGAACTCATGGATTTTGGAGATGTTGATACATTTTAATTATTACAGTCATTATTCTTTTGGTTACATAGATAGTTTCATCTTAGGCCAATAAGAATCTCTTCAAGTTTTTATATTTTTTTCCTTTTTATTATGGAAAATGTCAAACATACACAAAAGTACAGAGAATCGTATAATGAACCACAATGTATACATCACTGAGCTTTGACGATAATCAACTCATGACTAATCTTTAGTCATCTGTATCCCTATATACCCTCAATTCTCGTGGATTATTTTAAAACAAATGCCAGACGTCATGTAATCCTGAATCATTTCGACATGACGCCTTTTTTTTATGATAGTGTCCTTGGTCTCTGGCACAACAAAAATTTCCATACCCGTTGTATACAATTTCTGCCCTAGAGTTGAAATCAGCCATTTTCCCAAAGATCCCTAGTTTATTTTAGTTGGGTTTTTCTAGTTTCAAGCTATTACCAAATTTATTTGTTTATTTTACATTCTGTTTCATGAAATTCCTCTTGAAGTTATTTTGATTACTAAAAATTGTATTTCTTATTCAGTCTTTTTCTTAAATTTAAACTCACCAGAAGTTTACTATATCCCAAGAGAAGTTATGTTCCATTTTACAGTAGAAAAGTATATAGATAGAATGTTTTCTGGTGCAAGAAACAGAAAACCTAAATCAAATTTGGCTTTAAAAATGGATGAAAGGGCTCACAATACTAGAAAGCTCAGAGATAGGGCAGACTCAAAGCTGGTTGACTGCACAGCTTAGCTTTTCACTAAAGACCCACTTTACCAGTTTATTTTCATCTTTGTGTTCTGTCATTTAGAGTGTAGGGCTAATTTTAAAACTGGCTTCTCTAATGGTGATGGGATGGACTTTGTTATTCATATCTAGAGTGAGAGAATGCACTCCTGCCCAGTATTTTGGGCATAAGAGCTGAAATTCACTCTCATGGGGTTCGTTTCAGTCCCATGCCCATCTCTGAACCAATGATTGTGCGAAAGGAAATGGAATGCCTTAATTGGTTTAAGGCAACTGGGGTCCACTTTGGGACATGGAGATGGGATTAGATTCACTCAAAGCACATGAGCTGGGTGGAGAGCTGCATAACAGCATGAAAAACAGGAAAAATGTTAGGAAAGGGAAATTGTGGAATAGAAACTAAATTAGGCAACTAACAAATACCTACTATAACAACTACAAACTAGACCTGGTTGTTAGGATCGGTGCCTGAAGACTGTCACATCTTTTGACATGACTTTTGTAGTAGAGTTTTAATATTAGTCCATGCACAGATCTCCTTCCTGGGCACGTGAGAAGTTTATATTTCCTGGTTCCCTTGTAATTGTGTGACTAGTCCTTGCCAATGGATTGTGGGTGGAAGTGTTGTACCCTGTGGCAGGAATTGTAGAGGTGTTATGGGGGTAACATATGATCAAAGTATAGAATGTAGATTCAACTTATGGAAGACAAGCACTCTGGAAAGTTACCTGGACCTGCAACAGACTTTGTGTGAGACAGAAAGGTTTTTTTTGTGTTAATTCACTGTAATTTGGGGGGTTGTTTGTTACTGCATCATAACTTGACCCATCATGACTGATAAAACTTCCATAGGTTCTTATACATGGTAAGTAATTGAGGAAATAGAACCGGTGTTACAATACATACGTAACACCTTCAGCGACCCCAAGAAACTGCCCTGATATGCATACTTCATATGAAATGAATCAGAATATTGGGACAGTTTTTCAATTGTAGTGAGTTCTGACCAGTATTTCTGGATATGCTTGTTTAGGGTAAAGACCTTTAGCAGTAGTGTCTGAAAACAACACTTTTATCATTTTACTTCCTTATGCAAAACTCTTCAATGGTTCCACTATTACCTACAGAATAAACTATACATTCCTTACTTAAGCTTCCATATTTTGGTCCTAATCTACCTTTGTAGACTGCGCACCATTATTCTTTTTAATTGCATCAGTGTGTTCAGCAATCATAACACCCATGGGCACAGCCACAGAGCCTGAAAAGGGGAATGTAGTTCAAGAATCTCTTTTACGGGTCTTTTCGTTTGACGCCCCACCCCAACACTGGGCTCCCCACCCCAACGAGTGTGCTACATTTAGCTGACTCTGGTTTTAGACATTTTGCTTTGGAAACTGAAGACCATTGCCTAACATCTATTTTCCCCTCCTCAATAATAATAATTCCTATATAGCAGAGGTGACAAGGTGTTCAAGTTTAGCTGTATTTCCTAGTCTCCCTTGCAACTAGATGTATACACATAATCAAGTTGTAGACTTGTTGAGAGGGACATCAGGAGAGGTACCTTAAAGGCCCTGTTTGCCTAGTGTCCCTTTCTTGCCTGCTGCTTGGGAAGTGGATATGACGGCTGGAGTTCCAGTAGCCCTCTGGCAACATGAAGTCACTTTGAGAATGGAAGCCAGGGCTGAGAATGGCAGAAGAGAATAATAGGAAGGAGGCTGCATTCCTGGTTACCTTGTGGAGCTGATATATCAGCTCTGGGCTGTCTCTCAACTTTTTTTTTTTTTAAAACCACATTTCATTAACTCTTAAGATGCACCATTATTTATATATTATTAAGAAAAAAAAAAACCCCACTGCCAATCAAACTGATACAATGCTTTCTTATTGCATCCACACTGAGGTCACTCTGATTTCAGAAATGTTAAACTGTGAAAAAATGTGTCTTAGAATCGATAAAATATGTTATAACGGAGAGTATTAACCCCTGTGTTTTTAAGCCAGCATTATTTGGGGCTTTCAAATGCATTTCACACAGATTATGTGCATCGTAACTGATGCAGACTAGTTTTTAATTTTTCTGCCTGTCTTCATTTTGGACTTAAAACTCCTTGAGATTTCTGAGTCACAACCTTCATCAGAGAGCCCTTGTTTTAAACATCAACTTCATTGAAGTATAATTCTCATACAATAACATGTAGCTGTTTTAAGTATATATTTTGATGAGTTTTGGCAAATGCACATACCCATTTGACTTCCACCATGATCAAGATAGAGAGTATTTCTATTACCCCATATACCCTTCCCCCTCAATTCCCCGTACCCCAAGCCTAAGCAACTGCTGGTCTCCTTTCTGTCATTATGGGTTAAATTTGTCTTTTGTAGAGTTTTATATAAATGGAATCATAAAATATTTCTTTTGTGTCTGGCTTCTTTCACTCAGCATACTGTTTGAGACTCAACTATGTTGTCCTATGTACCAACAGTTTGTTTCTTTTTATTGCTGAGTAGCATTCCATTATATGGATGTACCACAATTGGCTTTTCACCATTTAATGGATCTTGGGTTGTTTCCAGTTTGGGGCTATTGTGAATAAAGGTGCTATATGTATATTTGTATACACAGGGAGTCATTTTTTGGTCCCTCTAAAGTCATGGGCCTGTTCTGACTACTCTTGTATCCTGCCCTTGTTCTAAGAATCCTGTAGTTCTTGCTGTGTATCCCTACCTTTTGTCTGCTTGTCCGTTGATCCTGGCTAGTTAAAGCTAAATCTGTCCTGAATAGGAATTATCACCTTTAGCCCTGCTACTTTTCCTATTCCACTTTTTAAACATGATTATAAAAAAGAATTAAATATACTAGAATATGACAGGGGAGGACAGTTGCCCTGGGTACGGAAATATAGAGGAATAATAGTTCAGGCTTCCAAACTAGCTTTCTATTCTATGAGAGGTAGTGGGGAAAGAACTCTGGCTTTGGAGCCAGGCCGGTCTGTTTTTCAAATCCCAAATTTGGCCATTGTTCAGTGTGAGAATCTGGATATATTACATTATCTAACCTCATTGAGTTTTTTTTTTTTTTCCCACCTGGAAAATGAATATAACACTCACTTTGCAGAATGTGAGAATTAAATGCATATATTCATTTAACAAATATGTGTTGAAAACCTACATCTGCCAGGTTCTGTCCTGGGCTCTGGGGATACAGCAGTAAGCAAAACAGCAAAAGTGCCTGACCTCATGGAGCTTACATTCTGCTTAGAAAGGCAAGACAACAAAAACAAAAGAACCAAAATCTGTTACATTAGATGGTCATAAATCCCATAGAGAAAAACAGAGCAGAGAAGGGGGATAGAAAATGCTGTACTTGTAACCTCTTCTTGGCTGTGAGCTACTTAAGACTAGGTATGATCTTTCTTCTGTATCACTAGCATTTTTCATAATGTCAGCTGTATATTAAGCGCTGCACACGTTTCCTGAGTGAAAGGAGTGACTGAATAAAAACCAGTGTTGAGGAGAGAGATTATCTCATGAAATCACTATAATACTGCTTACCTGGACACTTTTAAATGCTTCCAGATAGGTAATGATTCTGTCAGCAAGAATGGTGCCCTTCCCTTCTCCTTGTTCTTGCTGGTTCTGGAAGTCTCCTAGCCAGTGTTATATTTTTTCTTGGAAATCAGAATGCTTTGAATGTACCTTCTGAATAACAATATATCCTTGATGTTTAAAAATTAACTACATGCATTTTTCAGACTTTTGCTGAATGAATAATATAGAAAACAATTTGACAAACAGTTCAGTATGTCAATTTTTCTATTAAGGAGCTTTGGTATTCTACAGTCTCTGGAAAACTGGCATGCATCTGCTATAAATATTAAAATCATGCTTTAGAATAATATTCAGTGTCAAGGGACAATGTCCTTAATATGTGGTTAAATGGGGTAAAGAAAATACAGTATGCAGTGTCATCTCTTACACCTCTACTCAAACTCAAAGATACTATCTTCTGAACTGTTGATGCCTTCCTTCTTTCACTGCCTAAAGTCCTTTTAATTACCCAGACCAAATACAAAATCTTTCTTTGAACTATCATAACACTTGCTTGACTTCTCAGATTGTTCATTAAAAAAAAATTTTTTTAATGCCTTATTCATTTTTGTATTTCTGACCCCAGGGATACGACAGCCCTTCCTTTTAATATCGAATAAATATTTGTTGATTTAATTATTTTCACATCATTCACTTACAATTTTTATTCCAATGATGGTAAATCGATTTCTGAAACACTTCCCTTACCCCATATGGAGGTGCGATTATTGTTTTGAGCGATTTTTAAAAAGTATTCTCTCCTATAAATGCAGCTTGTCATAAAAATCATTGCAGTTATGTCACAGTCTACTAAAAAGACCAAAAACAAGCCGGTTATTTTCCAATTCCAGTAATTTGCGTCATGTCTTATGTTTTGCTAAAACTCCAGTTCCTTGTTTTCCACCCCCCCCCCCCCCCACCCCCAGATCTTATCCTATTAATAAGGTAGAAATAAGGGCAATTGTCTTTGTGGATCTAAAATTTTAGTGCGCTTCATTCCCTAAATGATTCCATGTGTAAATTAGTTGCTTAGGAAAGCCTGTAATCCGTCTACAGCCTAAGGAGCTATATTTAGTGCTCAGTTATTTAAACACACACACACAAATTGAGTGCGTGGCTGGGTAAATGCCTGGGTGTAGTTTCGTGGTGAGCGGAGCGTTGGGCCAGGTGCAAAACTCCTAGCGATGTTTTTCTGTGTCCCTGGCCAACTATCTCCGCGTAAAACTCCATCAATTTATTTGCGCTACTGCAGAACGGAGTTAACTCCAACGCCACTCAAACCAGCTTTGTACAGATTTTTTAAATGTTTGAGCTGACCCTTACTGATTTTTTTTACTATAAAACGACCCAGCTAGATCCAAGGCAGATTTGCCATCCTCTTTCATGGGCCCCTCGGGGGTGTTACAGAATTACGATTTTGGATTTGAGCGCAGAGCCGAAAGAAATGCAAACGCACGGACACGTAGAGACTTGGCAACAGTGACAAAGCTTTGTTAAAACTTGCCCCTCCAGCGGCGGGGCGGGATGGTCTGGCCGCCAAGGAGCCGGCGCGGGCGGCAGGGCGTAAGGCAACCTGACTTTCCTCTCGCTTTGTTTTTGCTGTCACGGTGGTACAGAAATAGCAAAGCAGGGGAGGGAAGTCGCCCGGGTGTGTGTATTTTTCCCCGCTGGCACGGGGACCGCAGAAGGAGGAAGCAGGAGCAGCGCGGAACCCGCCCGCCCCCTATGCAGCAGCGTTCGGGCGCCTGCCTCCAGCCCCTTCCAGAACGCTCAGTGCCGTTTCTGCGGGCCCCGCCCCCTGCCGGGGTTTCCCCGCCACCCGAGTTCATTTGCATGGCGCTGCCCCTCCCCCGCTGCCATTGGCCGGCGCCGCGCCCCGCCCACTGGCCCTGCATCACGGCAGGGTTCCGTCCCCCGAGCCGCCCGGAGCTGCGGGCAGCTGGCGGACTGTTAAACCGCGGCGGCGGCGGCGGCTGGGGCGGGAGCGGGACGCGCTCTGGATACGAGTCAGCGGCGCCCCGGGTTGGGGGAGGCGGGCGGGCAGCTAAAGATCACCTCAGCAGCCCCCACCACAGCCGGACCGAAGGTGCGGCGGCGGAGGGGAGCCAGGGAGCCCCAGCAGGCGAGTGGCCGGCGTCTTAGCGGCGGGCTGAGCGGGGTGGGTCTCCTCAACCGGAGACTGCGGCAGCGCGGGAGGGGAGAGCGGAGGAGACCGCTGGGTGGACTTGCGGGCCAGGAGACCGATCGGCAGCCCTTTCGCCCGCCCCCCCCCCGAATCCTCTGAGCTGTTGGATTCTACCTCCCGGCACCGGATCGCGCTCTACGGCAGGGGTCGGACCGCAGCCAAATTTAAACGGCTAAACCTAACAGCTTTGGCAGAAGCTGAGGGGAGGGAAGGGGTGGAGGGAAGGGGTGGAGGGAGGGGTGGGGGCGGATCTAAGCGCGGTCACGTGGGGCAGGGGAGGGGCTTGGCAAGCCGCCCTTTTGTTTTGGCTGGCGCGTGCGCAGAGGGCAGAACACGTGGTCTTCTGGGCCCGCCCCTTGCCTCGCTGGCCGCGCCTTGCTGGCTGTGGTTGTGTTGTCGGCTGCTTTGGGGAGTCTCTGAGGCGGAGTTGTTTGCGTTAGATGGGACCTTTGTTTTATTTATCTTCACTTTCTTTCAGGCAAACGTTGATTTGGCCTTTAGAATTACGTGGGATGGAGGAGAATCTAGAGAATTGTTGAGGAATGGTGTTGCCACGTTTGTGCCGCTTCTCTGCGTGCTGAAGGGATTGATGTTGCCGGAAAATTTGAGGATACGTGGTATTTGGTAGCAAGAAATACAAGACTATGTTCTGGTTATTAAAGAAACTACTGGAAAGAGGCTAGCTTTACAGCCGAGAGGGAAGGCACTGGCTGGATCTTGTGATGTTTTCTTACTCCGAGAGAATTAGTATTTGGTTTGTTCTCTGCCCGCTCTGCTCCGGGCAGGACCCACTTGTCCCTTCCCCTCGGATCAGCGGTGTGCGGGGATTGATTTTTTTTTTCTTTCTTTTTAAACTGTGGGGAGCACGTTACTCTTTGATAACCCAAACTTTAGTCAGCTGGCGAGATTTAAGAGGATTACTTTCTTCGTCTTTCCTTAACCAGTTTGCTTAACTTCGTGCTGAGTTTGGGTCAGTAGGATGTTATTTTAAATTCCGACCGGATGGGGCAGGTTTATCAGCAATAAAACCTAAGTGAGATATTTACCAGTACTGCAGGCAAAACCGACAGTGTTTTAGACTAGGAAAAAGTGGCTCAAAAAATAATTAAACATTAGCGAAAAACCTGGTGTTCTGGAAGGCGGATTGCTTGAGAAAGGCTTAGCAGTGAGTGGTCTCGGCTGTTTCCAATTCTTACTAGCTGTTTTCTTGGGCAGGTTACAACCTCTCCGATCTCAGTGTTTCCTCTTGTAAATAGTTTCATAATGCTGTCCTTGCCTTAAGCGGTTGTTATGAGAATCACATGTTTTGTGTTAGTAAAAGTGATTTATAATCTTTACCAGCACTACAAATACAGAAATTGACAGGTAATACGGTTTTATAACAAAAGTCCGTTGTTTTTTTAAGCCAGCATGCTGGAAGAATATAAACGATGAATGAATCATGAAACAGGATATATTTGAATATCTTCAAAATCTGTTGTAACTATTATCTTTGATTCTCTGTCATTTTCCACTTTCTTAATCAGATCAATGTCAAGCTTGCTACCATTTCCTCATAGTTTTAATCTAGATAGATTATCATTACTTCTCTTACCCAGCCCTTCTGGGTTAATTTTATACATGAAATTTTTCTTAATCCAGACCGATTTTGGCACACTGATTTTTTTTTTTTACATTTACTGTGTGTGTGTGATATGTGCCTTTTCAAATAACAATTGCTTATTTTTAAATAATCTTATAATTTGGAAAATGAAGACGGGTGCAAATAAGAAAAACACAAATAATTTGTATTTTAACTATTTTCCTATGCATATTTGTGTATTTTTCCTAAAAGTGGTATCATTTTAACTTTACCTCATAAACAGTCCCATGTCCTTAGTCATTCAAAAAATTACTTTTGGCAGCTCGATGTTATATCATGTAACTTTCATATTTAAAATTTTTCCTGTTGGCAGATGTTTGGGATGTTTCTAATGTTTTGCTGATGTAAATTTCACTACAGAGAATAGCCTTTTACATAAATCTTTGGAAAATTTTCCCCTAGATTTGTAAAAGAGGAATTACTGGGGGGGGTGGGGGTGTGTGTGTGTGTGTGTTTGTGTTTTAAGGCTCTTGCAACATCGCCAAATTACCTTCCAGAGTATTATATTGTTTAATACTCATCTAATGTATGAGCATGCCTCACATTACATCTTTATTCATCATCTGGGATTGGCAATAAAACAAAAAAAACCTTGCTTTCGTTAGCATAAAATTTTTTTTTCCCGTGTGTCTGTGATACATGTTTTTTATTTTCTTAGAAGCTGCTTGAGGAAGAGGAATATATTTCATATTTGATGTGCTGCAAACCACATAGTGGGTGCTCAATAAATACTTGCAACTTGACTATTAATATTTATCTTTTTGACCTCTGAAAGGTCAGGAAATTATATCTTGCTTTTTTGTCTTACTCAATTTAGGAGTACATTGTTGGCAGTATACTATTATTGTTTGATTCATTACTTTGAGTACTTCTCCGTTCAGGTGGGACCTCACTGATCTTACCACAGTTGTCTTCTAGTGACTTCCCATTGTCCAACTGCTGCGTTATCCAAGAACTCCATCTAGTTTTGATGCCATTTATCATAATAACTTGGATGAGTGAATAAAGGAAATAGTCTATCTTGTGTGGAATTCACTTACAAATTTCACTTTAATTGTTCCATATTCACTTGTAGCCTTTTCTGTGTTTGAAGGAAAAAAAGCCTACTGTCTAAAGTTACTTTGTTTCATTATTCAGATTGTTCTTGATAGCACAACTATTAATTATCTTTAACATCTTTTACTGCCTTTAACCTTACTCGTCATATGTAATTTTTACTTGTTCAGTTATTTATCGCTCTTCCTGTCCTTTTTTTTACATTTGTCTGTACTGTATTAGTAGTTGAAGGAGGTCAAAAGCTGTCTCTTTCAGGTTTAGAAGATTGTTTACTGATTGGGTTCCTCAAGTTATAAACAGCAAAGAATGAGACTGCTTGCACCTGAAGTGTCAGCTAATAGGAAATTAGCAACCCGTTTACTGACTTTAAAGCATCTCGTCTATTATACCTCTATTGTTAAAGTCCTTACTATATCACAGGACTATAATGGAATACTGTACATAATGATGACCCTCAGTCATCAATACAATCCTACATTACTTTCAGTATGTTTGATTTAGAAAGGCAAGGAAGGTGTATTCATTTCCAAAAAATTTACTTTTTTTCCCTTTTAAATGTTCTGAAGAGATTGCACTGAACTGTGCTTGTTACTCTGTGTGGGATAAATAAACCAGCAAGTGTTAATAAAAATGGTAATATTGTACTTGCCTGTAGACAGTCTGTAATGAAAATCTGAAAACGATTCATAATGAAAGTTTTTAATACTTGGTAATATTTTTAGGTTTTCAGGAACACTTTATTTCTATATGGATGTGACAGTTCTCTTGCAGAATTGGGAGAAAATGCAATCATTTATAATATTAAGGCTTTGTTAATATTTCTAATGAATTTTTAATTTATTTCTAATCCTATAAGATCAAGAATCTTCAAGCATGTTGTTTAAAGTAATTAAAAAAATTTTTTTACTTGGTAGTAGATCATTAATCAATGTTTAACCACGTGAAATTAAGTTGGAGCCAAAATGTATATAACGAGCAAATGTGATAGTGCTAAATCTAAACGTAAATTTCTGGATCTAAGTTGATGTACACAGAAAAAAAAAATGACTCATTTATATTCCTATGAGTCATGCATTTATAACTGAATAGTAATAATTCTGCTTGAAGTTTGAAGTATGATCTGTTTGATGTGTTATGTGGCCACCCAAGTGGCTTTATCTTTAATTAAATTCCTTTAGTCTTCAAAGAGAATTCCTTTTTAGGCATAGTTTTCAAAGTGGAAGAAGTTCTAGCTTTAAACGTTATTGAATAGAAAGTACTGAACTAACTGTACCTTGGTCATGCCAATTACTACAGTGTTTTCTGCTGTAAATTGAGAATGCCCATTTGTAGCATAAAGAGATCTTGAAAACACAACAGTGTATTTTGTATCTTCCA
Source organism: Eubalaena glacialis (assembly GCF_028564815.1). NCBI lineage: Eukaryota > Metazoa > Chordata > Mammalia > Artiodactyla > Balaenidae > Eubalaena > Eubalaena glacialis. Next base: position 213,784,665 of record NC_083716.1, on the reverse strand, counting down.
GTAATTCCTATATTTTTGAGGAATAAAATTATACCAGTGTAAACTCTTTCTCATTACTTTTATTGACTTAATTGGTTTAATTGACATAATTTAACTTTATGAGTTACAAATTAGAAACTTTTAATCCCCTTATATTTCGGTAATGTTTGGAAGAGCTGCTCAAATTTTGCTAAAAGGATTTTTTTCCTGCTGCTTCTCTTTTATTACAATGGATCAGCTATCTGAAACACATTAAAGTTGTAAGTGCGGAAATAATTTAATATTTGTCTCTGCTTCAGGGTTCTCCCCTCTCTCAAAATGCTGTTGGTAGTCTTTTCACTTTCTTTTAACTTAAGGATGAATCTGCCTTCTTTATGATACTTTTATTCCTAGTTTATGTTACTGCATTGAAGAGAATTGGGATTATCCAGATTTCAATTGAAAGAGTAAATTTAATGTTCAGAGGGTAGATATTGATTTGACATTCCCCATGGAATATACATGTGCGTGCTAGAATGTAAGTCATAGTCAGATCTGGAGTAGTATTTTAGGGGATGGAAAATCAGATTTGGTTTTTAATTTTTAATGTTCATTCTCAGGAGGAAGGGTGGTTCTTATTTATAATTGTCTAGATTCTTAGTTTCAGCTCTGAGGATAGACTAGATTAGCTAACTTTTGATTTTCTTTAGACCGTATGCCAAAAATTATTTGGTATATGTGACCTGCATAGTAATTATAAAGACCTGGTTACTAGTGTTGGGATCAATTCAATAATTATTGTTATCATAATTATCTCACTGTACATGCAGCTTTTGAGGGATGACATGATGGTATTTACTATATCTCATGATGTCCAAGGGACCAGATTGTATTTAATTAATGCTAAATTCATAAATACATATGATTTATAAATCTTAAAGATTAAGTCACTAATTGAAGCATTTTGGAGACAACAGGGCAAGGCTCCTTATTTTTAGTAATGTAATATCAGAACAACTAATTTCTTCCTTAATTCACAATGAATGTTCTTTGGATTAAATTGTAGACCCCAAATTAGAATTTGTAGTATAGACTTGACTTTACAATTCCCCCATTTTTCTGAATTTGATTTTATTTATAATAATGAAATTTAATATAGCCAAAAAGAAAAAAACTGTTTTGATTCTTTGTAGTTTTTAAATGCTTGTAATTTAAATGAATAAACTTTGGCTTGTGTTACTGAAATTTTCTCTCTGGTTGATAGTTTTTTAAGATACTTCTAAGAAAATGTATATGTATTGAAATCTGGACTTTTTGCTATAGGGTTGTTTACTTGGTGGATTATCTGTAATAGTTTTACAATGGATTGGTTTTGGGTTTTGGTTGTTGTTTTTGGGGTTTTTTTGGCCACCCCTAAAATTTCTGGGCTGTGGATGTGCTAAGGAATTATTATTATTTATTTATTTTTACTTAAATTGGAACGCAGGTTGAAAACTCTGTTGTACAACATGAAAGTGAAGTTCATGCCCAGGAAATATAATTGATTTTTGGATTATCTAGAACTATTGCCTCTTAACAGATAATCAGAATTATCTGGTTGCTTTCTTTGAAAGGGTGATATGATTTCTTGCAGTTTTGTTTCTTAAATCCTGTTAGCTTACTATTTTAGTTTCTGTATGTTGTGGTTAAGGAAGTTTAGTTGTTTTTTTCTCAGTTTTATTCTTTCCAGTTTCTTTAAAGTCCTATATCATGGACTGACTAAATTCTTTTTAGAGAAGGGACCTATTTTCCTTGAGTATCTTGGGTGTATATAAAATAAATAATCATCAAAGATGATAGTGGTGCCGAGAGTAAATAGAATACAGTGTTTTAGCAGCTAGAAAGAAATTTCTTAGATTTAGGTAAGATCCAAATACTTTTTTTTGACCCAATATGTGCATAATTAGAAACCGAATAATTAGAAACCAGAATAATTAGAAACTGAATATTCATAAGAAGAACAAGATGCTTAGAAAACTCTTTGAGGATTTGCTTTTTTCACATTCTTTTTGTATAACCTAAGCATAAGTGTCTAAAAATACTAAACAGTATATTTGGCTAAGAACTTTGGGACTGAAATATTTTAGTTAATGGTTGATTCCTGTTTACTTTAGGGGTACCGTATACTTTATACTGTCCAGTACAGTAATCCTTAACCACATGTGACTATTGAGCACTTGAAATGCAACTAGTCCAAATTGACTTGTGCTAAATGTAGAATGAACACTGTATTTTGAGACTTTAGCACACATAAAAAAGAACATGTCTCATAAAGATATTTTTATCCTGGTTACAGGTTGGAGTCATATTTTCTATATAATGGGTACAATGAAATTCAAATTTCATATGTTTCTTTTTACTTTTTAAAATATATCTAGTAGCAAATTTAAAATTACATATTTAGCTCACATCATATTTCTATTGGACAGCAATGTTCTATACTAATATTTCCTAGCCTTAAGACTCCTTTCACAATAAAATATCTTATGAATCCTTTTCCTTGAAATTTTTAAGTGATTTTATTATTTTGGATGGTATTTATTGAGGAAATATTTATTAAGGGCCTACTATGTGCCCAACAATATTTTAGGATACAGCAGTGAATGAAAACATTCAGATCCTGCCTTCATGCAGCTTTCATTCTAATGGGAAAAATGTATGATAAATAATTTTTAGTAAAAAAAAATTTAATGAACTATTATTTGTTCTAAGCATACTATTGGCTATTATATATAATTTCATGTAATATAATTTTAATACAGTACTTTATTTATTGAATGACATATGCTATTTAATTTGGCATTTATCTTGCTTTGTGTTCTCTGCATTTCCTGGATCTGTGGCTTGATGTCTGACATTAATTTGGAGGAATTCTCAGTCATTATTTCTTCAAATATTTCTTCTCTCTTCACCTTCAGTATTCCCATTACATGTATGTTAACACCTTTTGTAGTTGACCCACAATTCTTGGATATTCTGTTCCTTTTTTTTTTTTTTCTTTAGTCTCTTTCCTCTTTGCTTTTCATTTTGGAAGTTTCTATTGACATATCCTCAAGCTCAGAGATGCTTTTCTCAGTCATGTCCAGTCTACTAATGAGCCTATCAAAGGCATTCTCATTTCAGTTATGGTGTTATTGGTCTCCAGCATTTCTTCTTGATTCTTTCTTAGAATTTCCATCTATTTCCATATCTTTGCTTACATTATGCATCTGTTATTGCATGTTGTCTACTTTTTCCATTAGAGCCCTTAGAAAATCATAATTTGTTGTTTAAGTTCTTTTAACGTCACAGTGTGATAATTCCAACATTCCTCTCATATCTGAATCTGGTTCTGATGCTTGCTCTGTCTCTTCAAACTGTTTTTTGTCTTTTAGTATGCCTTGTAATTTCCTGTTGAAAGAGGGGACATGATATACCTAGTAAAAGGAACTTTAGTCAATAGGTCTTTAGTAAGATGTGAGGTGTAGAGGAAGCATTCTATAGTCTGATGATTAAGTCTGTCTTTTAGGGAGGCTGTGCCCCAACTTCACAAATGCTTCACAGATTTTTCCACCTCTTAGGTGGGATAGGATGGCTAGATGGGGCTGGGGTTAGGTATTTCCCTTCCCCCACATGGAAGGCTAGTAAAAGCTGGAGCGGGGTATTTCTTTAATTTACTTTTAAGAAAAAGCAAGACTCTTCAACAGATTTCTTAGAAAGTAATAATCATCTTTCACTTCTTTATCTTCATTTTATTTGAACTCACTGTGGCATTTGATAGAGCTGCCCATGTCTTTTTAACATACTTTTGAACACTTTGGAATCTCAATTACATACACTCTGGAATTTCCTTTTCTCTCACTAACTGGACTTTCTTTTTGCTTTCTTTCTTTTCCTTTTTTTTTTTTTTTTTTTTTTTGGTTTTTGGGTTTTTTTAATGTTTTAAAGAATGGGAGTGTGCATTTTAAAAAATTATTTATTTTTTGGCCACACCGTGCAGCATGCAGGATCTTAGTTCCCTGACTGGGGATCAAACCTGTGCCCCCTGCATTGGGAGCTCAGAGTCTTAACCACTGGACTGCCGGGGAAGTCCCACTAACTGGACTTTCTAAGTCTCCTCTTAGGGCTCTTCCTCCTTTGTAACACCTCTTCCTTTGTTCAGATAAATGTGAGTGAACCCCCTGGCTTGATCCTGAGCTCCTTTCTCTCTCTGGCTCATTATGTTCTAGACAAGTTTGTAATTTTTGTTCCACAAACACCGAATTTATTCCTGCTTTACAGCTTTCTATTAATTGTCTTTTTTCCTTGGAAAGCTCTTACCCCAAACCTTGGTTAGCTTGTTATTGTCATTTCAAGTCTCAGAGCATATGTCACCAACATAGAAGTCTTCCTTCATCTACAAATCTAAATTAGCTCCTACTGCAGTGTAGTTATGCTCTATTACTCTACTTTGTTTAATTTTTATAAAAACACTATGAGACGCCTATTTACTTCTGATCTTTTTGTTTTCTTGTTTGTGTATTCTCTACCATTTGCTAGATAGAATGTAGGCTCTGTGAGAATAGAAACCTTATTTGTCATGCTCTCTATAATCTTTCTAGTACCTAGGGTAGTGTCTCTTACATACTTCTCAATAAATATGTGTTAACTGAACTGTTGAATGTTTGATCTTAGATCAAATATATATTAAATGGAGGTTAAAATCCAGCTTCTACCAAAAATAGACAAAACTACATTTATGACTTAATGTTGGCCATTTCTTCATTTTCTGCTTTTAAAAAGTCAACTGGTTAATTTCCATAATTTTTGGAAAATTTTTATTTGTTTTGTTTTTAAAAGATGAAATAGGTTTACAGCTGTCATTCACAAACACTTCTCTATAAATAACTTGTTGTGGTATGGACGGATTTATACCCAAATGAAAACCAGATGGTCTTACTTGTGGTTAGTTATTCTCACTGTCTTAAATTGGCTTCTGAAATACTGGAGATACCTTTTAGATGCTATAAAATAATTTTGATCATTACGGAACTAATGGAGATATCTTCAGGTGAATTTGCAGAATTATTATTTTATGCTCTCAAATCAGTATTCCTTATGCATTCTGCCTCTAACCAGTTGTCTATTATGTGTAAAAATGAAATAATATACAATTGAAAATAATTACAATTTAAAACTGTATATGGTCAAAACCATTATTCAGAGTTAACCTGAATGGTAAATTCAGTGACTTTCAGGAGTTTGCACATCTGATTTCCACTAATTCCTAGACATATTATCTTCTGTATGTTTATGTCAAAGGCTCCTCAGTTGTTATATTTTAAATAGTTGTTAAATGTTTATTTTATTATTTATTTTAATTTTGAGGAAGTGAAAGTTAATCAATTTTTTTTCTCTTATGAATAATGTTTTTTGTGTCATAGCTAAAAAAAAATTTTTGCCCAACCCAATATCACAAAGATCTTCTCCTATTTTTTTCTAGACAGTTTATGGTTTTAAGTTTTACATTTATGTCTATGATCCATTCTGATGGATGTGACTATTTTTGTATGAGGTATGAGGTGTGGGTTAAGGCTCAGGATTTTGCATATGGATGCCTTACTGTTCCAGAATCATTTGTTTTAAAAATACTAAGTCTTTCTGCATTGAATTGCCATTACATCTTTGCCAAAAATCAATTGACCATATACGTGTGGGTCTATTTCAGAACTCTATTTTTTCCATTGATCTATCTGTCCATTCTTTTGCCAATCCATGTTTATTTTGACTACTGTAAATAGATAGGTAGCATGAGTCCTTCAGCTTTGTTCTTTTTCTTGTTTTGGCTATTCTAGTTGCTTTCCCTTTCCATACAAATTTATGAATCAGCTTGTTGATATTAGCAAAAATTCTGCCAAGATTTTGATTGGGATTGTGTCGAATCTATAGATCAGTTTAAGGAGAATTAACATTGTAACAATATTGAATAATCCATGAACACAATGTGTCAGTCCATTTATTTAGATCTTACTTGATTGTTTTTCATTGGTGGTTGTTTTCTTCAGTGTGTAGATCCTGCACATTTTTTGTTAGATTTATACCTAAGTATTTCATATTTTTAAGCTATTGGAATTAATACTATTTTTAAAATTGCTATTTCTGTTTTTTTCATTTCCATTGTCTAGAAATATAAATGATTTTTGTATCTTGACCTTATGTCTGGTACCTTAGTAAACTCATTAGATCTAGGAGCTTTTTTTATAGATCCCTTGGGATTTTCTATGTAGAAAATCATGTCATCAATGAATAGACACAGTTTTACTTTTTATTTTCCAGATTTCTATGCGTTTTGTTTCTTTTTTCTTCTTCTGTTCCACTGGCTAGGACCTCCAATGTGATGATGAATAGGAGTGATGAGAACAGACACCTTGCCTCATTCCCAATCTTATAGTAAAAGCATTCAGTCTTTCATCATTAACCATGAAGCGGTCTCTAGGCTTTTGTGTAGATACTCTTTTTCAGGTTAAGCAATTTCCCTCCTTTTCCTAATTTACTGAGTTCTTTTTTTTTTTTCTAATTATGAACAGATACTGGATTTTGTCAGATGCTTTTTATTTGTTTTTTTTCTTTAGTCTTTTGATATGGTGAATTTCAATGATTAATTTTTTTTAAATGTTGAACCAGTCTTACATTCATGGAATAAGCCATACTTGGTTGTGACTTATTATTCTTTTTATATATTGCTGTGTTTGTAACATTTATTTTAAAAATAATAACTGAAATAGGTGTTGTTTCTACTTTTACTGCTTAAATTCTGGAATACCTTTAAAAATCATGACTCTCTTGTCTGTTTGTTTATTAATTCAGCCAACAAATATCTGACAATTATTGTGTGCTAGACATTGTTTTAAGTGCTGCAGATTAGAACATTGAACAAAATTGAGTTCTGCCCTTAGACTATATTACTTCCTAGAATGTAATATAAAGTCAGGTTCTGACATTAGCACCCTGAGGAACAAAACAGTGTAGGGGAATGGAGAATCATGAAGTGAGGGACTAAAGCTATTTTAAATAATTAGTCAAGGCAGGACTCTCTGAGGAGGTGACTGTAGAGCAGAAACATGAATGAAGTGAGGGAGCTAGCTATCTTATTTGTGGAAAATTGTTCCAGCAAATACGAAGTCCTGAAGCAAGGACTTGTTTGGTGTGTTTCAAGAATAACACAGAGGCTAGTGTTTATAGAGTGCAGTAACCCATGGAGAAAGTTACAGGAGGCTAAGTAGTCAGGGACTTGATAGTGTAGAACTTTGTAGGCCATGGTAAGAAAAACTTTGGATTTTAAGTATAATGGCAACCACTTATTTTTCACCAAATATTAATTCAGTATCTGCTATATATCAGATACTTTTGCATCTTGACAACATAGCAGTTAACAAAATAGTGAAAAATCCAAGCAGTTGTAGATCTTAGAAATGTTAGTAATAAGTGTAGTTGTTTATGTTAATATGGAGGTAGTCAGAAGTGGTAGAGTTTAGAATGATCAGTTAGTAAGCATTGGTTATACACAGTGATTACATATTTAGGTATTTTAAAAAATTGGAATAAATGGACTTGAGTTTTATGCTAAAACTATATGAACATAATTTAACCTTTTTTAATAATAGGAGACAGTTATTTTCGTGAGTTTCTTTTGGCTGCAAAGTAGAGAGACTTTCAGGCTAGGGTTTTTTAATAAAGGTAGAGTCGGGAGTAGAATACAGAAGAACTTCATGGAAATCCTAGAATAGGAACTGTGATATGGCTGGGCCTTCCAGAGTCCAGAATCCCCAAATCTTTATATCCAAGTGTGTTAATTATCTATTGCTATGTAACACATTACTCCAAAATTTAATGGCTTAAAACATTTATTTCACAGCTTCTGGGTGTCAGGAATCTAGGCGTGGCTTAGCTGGGTGCCTCTGGCTCAAGGCTTCTCACAAGGCTGCAGTCAAAGTATTGGTTGGAGCTGCAGGCATCTGAAGGCTTGACTGAGGAAGGATCTGCTTCTCAGATCACTCACATGGCTGGTTGGCAGGCTTTAGATCATTGCTGTCTGTTGGGCTGAAGACAATAGATCTTTGCCATGAGGGTCTTCCCAGCTTACAACATGGCAGCTGGTGCTCCTGAATGAGAGGGGTGACAAGATGGAAGCCACAGTATCTTTGTAACCTAATGTTGAAAGTGGCATCCCATTATCTCTGCTGTATTCTGTTTGCTAGAAGCAAGTCACTAAATCCAGTCCACACTCAAGAGGAGAGGATTACACAAAGGCATGAATACCAGGAGATGGGGATTATTAAGATCACTTTAGAAGCTGCCTGTCATACCAAGTAAGCCCTAGAGAGCTTACCAGAGTTTTTGTGTGTATGTTTTATTCTAGTTCTCTACCATAAAGGTTCCTTAGCCACTCTCAATGTCTACATTTCTTTCCCTTCTCTTTTTTCTACCAACTCCATTTCTTATCTATTAATCTATGTATCTTTTTTCTACTTATTTTTAGTTTCCCCTTATCTTTAGTTTATCCAGGGCCTAAGATGAACTCCACTGCTTCTTCTTATTTCACCTTCTGCCCCTGCTGCTAGCCACTTTGATTATATCCTTAGCACCCTGTTCAAGTTTTTGAAAGAGAGAAGGTGGGTAAGGAGGGGATAGAGTATAGTATCTTTTGAATATGATTACCTCAGAGAGAACTGTGATTAGGGCAGTTTCCCTCAGAGAGCAATGTAGTTATTTAAATACTATTGTAGATGTTTATAAATTAGAAGTTATAGGTCATTGAGTTGATCAAGTGACAGACTGAATCTTGAAAAAAAGAATTTCCCAATGCTAGCTTGTTTTATAATTATTTTTCTATTTCTCATAAAAGTAGAGTGCAAAATATATTTTTAGAAAGAAAACCCAATATTATGGTTATTTTTGTTTTCCTATTTGTTTTGGATTTAGAATAAATGAAAATCTGTTATATATAGGATTTATTATTTTTGAGGCACTATATAAAAGTGTATAAATTTTGAGACAGAAAATTATACAGAAATCTACATTTTTTGGAGACATTATACAGTAAAATATAAAAAAGGCAAACATTTATTTTTATCACACAGAATTAACAACAATTAACATTTGCTCATATTTCATTTAATCTTTTTCCCCCAAGTAATAAAATATTGTAGTTAAAATTCAGCTCCTCTTAAAACACCACTGTTAGTTCTGTTTCATGGAACTTACCTGATGCAACTACTGTTACAACTTTGGTGGGTATTTTTCTGGTTCGTCTTTTATTCTTGTAAACACATAAACACAACATGTATATGTACATAAATATGGTATGGTTTTGTGTTTGTGTTTTATTTATATGGTACCATACTATACATATTCTGCACCATTTCTTTTTTTTTAAACTTTATTCTGTTTTTGAGGTTTGTCCATATTGATACATATAGATCTAGGTCATTTTTTTTTTAACTGCTATTCTAGTATTCCATCATGTTTTAATATCCATTCTCTCACTGTTAGATATCTAGGTTGCTTTGAAAGAGTGTTTTGTTCATACAAACACTGATCTCTTGTGCACCTGTGACAAACACATTTTCCACATTATTGTCAAATTATAGAATCAATTTATAGTTCAAATAGATGTGAGAAATCTTATTTACCCATGTTCCCATGGTAAGTGATATTTTCAGACTTAAAACCCTCTTTTCAATTTGGTGATTAGAAAACTGGTCTCTTGCATTATTAATCTGCATTTCATTTATTACTGGTAAAGTTGAGTATATGTTTAATGACCATTTGGATGTCATCATCTCTGAAGTGTCCAACTGTTGTAACCTTTGCCCATTCCTGGGAGTTCTTAATATATTCTGGATACTAATCCTTTGTCTATTGATATACGTTGCAGTTATCTTCTCCTAGTCTATCACTTGCTTTTAACCCTGTGTGTAGATTTTTATTTTAATTGCATAGAAGTTTTTGTGCCTTTTTTTCCTTTTGATCATTCTTATTAGTCTTTGCAAAGAATCAGCTTTTGGTTCTGTGTTTTTAAACAAGAATGAAGGGTCTAGAGTTACAGCTACCTCCTGGGGACATACAGTATGGGAGTGTGGCCATTTAAATGACTATTAACTGTCATGTTCATTGAAACAAAAATTATGGAGTGTCATAGTTCCAAAGTGTCTTCAAAAACTTGTAACTGTTAATGAAGAAAATTTTTTTCACTAACTCTTCAATCTTCATAATTTTTAATAGTACTAGATTAACTTTTTTATGAGTCAGAATATATGGTTTTATACTTTTTCTTTTGATAAAATTTGTTTAATTATGGGATTAAACTTTAGTGTCATCTGTTACATTCCCCACTATTTTTCAGGCAGGAGTAAGAGCTTCTATAATGATAATTGATGACTATCCATTTGTGAAAAGGAAAATAATGATTGCAGATGCTTTTTCAGAAAAAAAATTTTGCACATTGCAGATTAGGCTAGTTTTTACTACCACATTATTTTTAGCACCTGTGAAATTATATACTTTTTTTTTTTTTTTTTTTTTTTGCTGTGCTGTGAGGCTTGTGGGATCTTAGTTCCCCGACCAGGGATTGAACCCTTACCCTGACAATGAAAGTGCAGAGTCCTAACCACTGGACCGCCAGGGAATTCCCAATTATATACTTTTTTTGTAGTTCAGTTCACTTATATCTTCTTACCTTATTTCCTACATTTTAGTTATTAATACTGTTCAGACTGTGAAGTTTAAACTGAGAAATGAAGGTTTTGAGCAATTTATTATATTTTATAAAAATAATACTTTTGGCTGAAAATGTGGGATTGAGTCACATTTTCAAGTATGAATCCCAGGTTGGATTTTTTCTTTTAACTCTCACCAAACATTGTCCAAAAAATGGAATCCTAAGATGTAATTGCATTCACAAATATTTGTCTAACTCTTAAATACTAGGCACTGTGCAACTTTCATTGGAGTTTTGGGTATTAGGCCCATAGTCAGAATGAAGAATAGTCCTTATTGAATTCCTTATGAGCTAGCAAAGAGCAGAGATAATGTTAGGAGTTGGGAAATAGAGGAGGAATTTAGTTCCATTGACTTTTTAATCAGAGACATTGAAAGTGTTGCCCTTGGGGAAAGTATAAGCGTAAAACTTTTTTCTTGATATTTGATCATTTATTTTTACATTATTTTAGGTTTGCAGTAATTATCTGCAGGATTCGCCATGACCCCAGCTCTGAGGGAGGCAGCAACAAAGGGTATCTGCTTTTCATCTTTACCAAGTACCATGGAGTCGGACAAGATGCTATGCATGGAAGGTCCAAGAACTGTAGATGAAAAGCTAAAAGGAGACACTTTCTCTCAGATGCTGGGATTTCCAACTCCTGAACCTACTCTTAGCACTAATTTTGTGAATTTAAAACATTTTGGCTCCTCTCAGTCTTCAAAACATTACCAGACTGTTCTTTTAATGAGTTCTAATGCTACATTAAATAAATACAGTGAGAATTATAAACAAAAGAAATTAGGGGAACCCCACTGCAATAAGCTGAAAAACATACTGTGTAATGGCAGCAACATTCAGCTCAGTAAAATCTGTCATTCTCGTTCTGAAGAGTTCATCAAAAAGGAACCTCTGTCAGATACCATGAGTCAGTGCATGACAGATGTACAAATTATTCTGGATTCAAATATAACCAAAGACACTAATGTAGATAAAGGACAACTGAAAAACTGTAAGTTGTACCAAAAGAATGCACTTTTGGATAAAGATAGTGATGCTGAGATTAAAAAGGGTTTATTGCACTGTGCTCAAAACAAAATTGGGCCTGACCACTCACACGTGCCTATTAGTTCCTCAACTGCTGAAAAAGAGGAGGAAGTGAGTGCTCGTTTACTTCATTGTGTAAGCAAACAGAAAATTTTACTTAGCCAGGCTAGAAGAACTCAGAAACATTTGCAGATGCTCCTGGCAAAGCATGTTGTTAAGCACTATGGTCAGCAAATGAAATTTTCTATGGAACATCAACTCCCCAAAATGAAGATTTTTCATGAACCTACCACAATTTTGGATAACAGTTTACCTAAATGCACTGAAATTAAACCAGACACCAACTTATTGACTGCAGAGAGTAAATTGTGGAATGATACAAAAAATGGCTTTGCACGGTGTACAGCTGCAGAAATCCAAAGATTTGCACTGTCTGCTACAGGGCTGTTGTCTCATGTTGAAGAGGGTCTGGATTCTGATGCAACTGATAGCAGCTCTGATGACGATTTGGATGAATATACCATTAGAAAAAATGTGTCAGTGTAAGTGCAAAATTATTATTAGACCTTTTACTGTTCTGTATATAGCAGCAATTTTGTCTTGATTTCAAGATATGTTGAAAAATAGATTTTCTAAAATCTTAAAGCCATAATCTTTAAGTTATAAAACTTTGGTGAATTTTTTAAATGTTTCTTTTGTTAAAAATGACAGTCTGTGAATATATACATACTATTTAAAAATAAGTTACCCAACTGCTCTATCTAGGAAAAATACCCAAATAGGAATAATGAAAAATAATTAGCTATAAATATGTATTTTTCCTGTTCTTGAATAGAATAGGCTGTGGACAGGGCTTAAAATTTTGCTTAAGTTATCTAGCCAAAATGTATAGCTAAAAAAATTTAAAGTCTGCGTAGGTAGCCCTCACTGGCTTCAGGAGTTTATCAGTTGGCAGTACATATAAATTGACCTGCTACTTAAAAAAATTTTTTTAACTATTTATATGCTTGTATTCACAGCTTTCAGCTCTGGTCTTTACCAATTTAGTCAATTTTTGCTAGATTAATGTAACCAAAACAAAATTATAATGTCAGCTCTTAGATACCTATTGAATGCTTATGTGCTGGACCCTAGAGATTCAGTGATAGGCAAAATATTCACAGCCTCTACCCTCTTGGGAATCTGCTCCAAAGAGAGATAACTAGATATTTTATAAAACAAAACAAAACAGAAGCACAGAGAAAAATAGTTTTACTTATCATACCATTTTAATACTCCAGAAGAGCTCTGATAGAAGTTTCTGGGATGATGGAAATGTTCTGTATCTGTGTTATCCAGTAGGCAGTAGCCTCATGTGGCTATTGAGCACTTGAAATGTGGCCAGTACAACTGAAGAACTGAATTTTTTTTTTTAATTTACTTATTATTTATTTATTTATTTATTTATTTTTGGCTGCGTTGGGTTTTCGTTGCTGCGCGCAGTCTTTCTCTAGTTGCGGCGAGCTGGGGCTACTCTTTCGTTGCAGTGCACGGGCTTCTCATTGTGGTGGCTTTTCTTGTTGCGGAGCACAGGCTCTAGGCGCGTGGGCTTCAATAGTTGTGGCACATGGGCTCAGTAGTTGTGGCTCACGGGCTCTAGAGCGCAGGCTCAGTAGTTGTGGCACATGGGCTCAGTTGCTCTGCGGCATGTGGGATCCTCCTGGACCAGGGCCTGAACCCATGTCCCCTGTATTGGCAGGCGGATTCTTAACCACTGTGCCACCAGGGAAGCCCAGAACTGAATTTTTAATTTTATTTAATTTGAATTAATTTTATTTTAAACAGCCAGGTAGAATATAGTTTCGAATCTAGCTTTCAGAGAATCTGTTAATGTCCCTAAATTGATGCAAAATACTGTGTATATATGTGGTATTTGGGGAGGAAGAAGTTCATCATTTTTATCAAATTCTCAAAGATAAGTGAGAATCATTATAGAATTAGAAGCGGAATACATTAATTTTTACTAGTAAATAGAAGGTCAGTATATTAATTTTTATAGTGAGGAGTAAAATATAAAACAAAGTGAGCATTCCAGGCTTTTGGTGTTCTGTTATCACTATATTTGAAATGGATTTGAATGAGAGCTAATAGTTATTGAGGACATATTTTTCTAACTGGCATTGTGCTATTTACTTTACATTTGATATATTATTTAATCCTTTCAACAACCATGGGAGGTAATTGTTGTTATCTTTATTTCACTTAATAAGAAAAAGGCTCAGCATGGCTAAGTGACTTGCCTATGGTCAAAAAGCCAGATAAATGGTGGAGCTAGGCTTCTTGCCCACGTATGTGAAACTTTAAACCTATGCACTTTCTGTTGGACCATCCAACTTTGTCAACATTATATCAATGATGCTTACACATTATTAAGCAAATGTGTTCTATAAGAAGTCCAGAAATTTATCAGGTTTTCTATTTATAATGCTTTTGAAGTAATTCAATTTAATAACATTTAGTAGGTAAATGCTGTAAATTATTTACATTTTGTTGTTGAGAAGAGCTAATGGGCAGGGTTTTTTATTATTGAAATATAATTGATGTACAATATTATGTTAGTTTTGGGTGTGCTGTGTAGTGATTTGACATTTACATGAATTTTGAAGTGATCACCACAATAAGTCTAGTAACCATCTGTCCCCATACAAAGTTATTACAATATTATCAGCCATATTCCTTATGCTGTATATTACATCTCTGTGCTTTATTTGTTTTATAAATGGAGGTATATACCTCTTTAATCCCCTTCACTTCTTTCCCCCACCACCCCACACCCTCCCCCTCTGGCAACCACCTTTTTATTCTCTGTATTTATTAGTCTGCTTTTGTTTTGTTCTGCTTGTCTTGTTTTTTAGATTCCATATATGAGATCATATGGTATTCATCTGACTTATTTCACTTAGTATAATACCCTCTAGAGTCATCCATATTGTTGCAAATGGCAAGATTTCATTTTTTATGGCTGAATAATATTCCATTGTAAGTATGTGTATATATATTAAAAAAAACTCCATTCACCTATGGATGGACACTTAGGTTGGCTCTTGTAAATAATGCTGCAATGAACATGGGGGTGCACATATCTTTTTGAGTTAGTGTTTTCATTTTCTTTGGATGAATACCAGGGAGTGGATTGCTGGATCATAAGGTAGTTCTATTGTTAATTTTTTGAGGAACCTCCATACTGTTTTCCATAGTGGCTGCACAAATTTACATTCCTAACAACAGAGCACAAGGGTCCTTTTTCTCTGCATCCTCATCAACACTTGTCGTTTCTTGTCTTTTTAATAATAACTATTCTAATGGTGTGAGGTGATAGCTCATTGTGGTTTTGATTTGCAGTTCTCTGATGATTAGTGATGCTGAGCACTTTTTCATGTGCCTATTGGCTATCTGTATGTCTTCTTTGGAAAAATGTCTATTCAGGTCCTCTGCTCAGTTTTTAATCGTAAGTCAGAAAGAGAAAAAGAAATACAGTTTGTTTGTTTTTGATGTTGAGTTGTATGAGTTCTTTGTATATTTTGGATATTAGCCCTTTATCAGATATGTCATTTGCAAATATATTTTCCCATTTAGTATTCAGCCTTTTGATATTTTGATAGCTTCCTTTGCTATGCAACTTAATTTTAAGCAACTTAAAGGCAAGTCCTACTTTTTCTGTCATTGTATACCCAGTTCCTAGCACTGTCTGCTTTTTATTGGTTGTTTGGTGTTTGTTGAGTGAATGAATGAATTTTTCTGTATTTGTATATGTAGCTGTAAAGGTACAAAAATCGAGGTTGGCAGTCTGTAAAATTTTCTCTTTCTATATGTTTTATTTTTTCTTCTTCCATTCTGCAGTATATCTTTACTTGATTTTTCCCTCTTTTCTTCCTTGGTCTCTAGTAACAAACTGGTCACAAGATGTATCTTATACGTCTTAGAACCTGTATGAGTGTGTGTTGAATGAATGAATGAATAAAATATGCCAAAATATGGACATTTGAAAGTCATTATTTTATTCTAATGTTTAAAATTTTAATTTTGATAAGTAAAATTGATACGTGTATTATGTTTATCTTAAAAATCTTAGATTATATAATAACTAATGTCTTTTTCTTTTTTTTTTTTAGTTTATAGCCCATATAAGAAAAACAAATTCCTTCACTCCATCACTCTTATCAGGAAATTTACTTGTGAAGGAATATGATGGTTTTAAGAAATTGGAAAGTACTCACATTAGCCATTACCAGTTATTTAAAATATATATTTATACGTAGACAGTAGATTAGTTTATAATGACATTACTGATACACTTTAAAAATAACTTTTGGCTGAAAGACTAGTGTGCATTAGACACTTTTTTAAAAAGTCAATTTACTTTGCAAAGCAAAACAGGAGGACTTTATATTTTTTGTAGGTTTGAGATATAATCCTTATAATATGAATGGACTCTCCCCCCTCCATGTTCTGTCCCTTTGGTGAAGGAGCACAAGTTCTGGACATACTTGTGTTACAGTCGTGGCTTGCTCTGTGACTCTGAACAATGGTTAGGTTATTCTTAACCCACTGAATCAGATTCCTCTTTTTTGGTCTACCTTAAAGAGTTCTGGAGATGATTAGATGAAATAATAAATATAAAGTACCTATGCCTAATAAGGCACTGATTTGATAGCCAATAAATAGTGCCTTATTAAGCAGTTTATGGTTGTGGAAGACTGGAGCTTAATATCCCATGGAAAACTTGGGGAGCCAGTGTAAAATACATGCCTGAGTTAACCATTTGAGAGGTGAAGAAGCTGGAGTATTTGTACATCAAATCCCGTCAGTTACTGGGTGAAGACTATTCCTGGTTGTATTAATTCCCTGGCAGTTCTGTTCTGCCACTTGAGTGACAAAGACCGCTTAAGCACCAACAACAAAAAGCCCTCAAAGAAATGCAGGTGCTGGCAGTTGGAAGTCAGGTCTGTGTCTGCTGGACTGGTATGTGTGAGGGTGGGTTCGACACACTCTGCTACAATTATGTTACCTCTCATCTGGTGGTAAGGCCTTAGAGTTCTAGCTTTTATTTATTTATTTTTTCTTCTCTTCTGGGAAATGATGATTAGTTACTTTCTTCCAGGATGCATGTGGGAAAACTCATAGATTTTAACACAGACATGTTCTGATCCTTCAATGTTGTAAGAAAAAGGAAGAAACATGGCTTCTTGTCTTATTTGAGGAAATCTGCCAGTATCTTCCAAATCACTCAACCATCTTGGATGTTTGGAGAAAAATCTCTTCATTTTTCCAAATTAGTTTCCACGTATTCAAATTTTCTTTTTAGTTTTTACTTCAGTATGTAAATTGGCTGTCTTTTTTTTTTTAAATTGATGACTTTATTGCTCTATTTTTAAATTTATTTATTTATTTATTTATTTATTTTTGGCTGCGTTGGGTCTTCGTTTCTGTGCGAGGGCTTTCTCTAGTTGCGGCAAGCGGGGGCCACTCTTCATCGCGGTGCGCGGGCCTCTCACTATTGTGGCCTCTCTTGTTGCAGAGCACAGGCTCCAGACGCGCAGGCTCAGTAGTTGTGGCACATGGGCTTAGTTGCTCTGCGGCATGTGGGATTTTCCCAGACCAGGGCTCGAACCCGTGTCCCCTGCATTGGCAGGCAGATTCTCAACCACTGCGCCACCAGGGAAGCCCAAATTGGCTGTCTTGATAAGGAAATTCTTTTAAACAAAATCAGATATTTACTAAGAAAGAAGGGAGAGTTGTTTAATTATAAGCTGTGAGGTGACTCTTTCTAGATTGAAAGACGGGAAAGAGCTAAGTAAATAGTTTCTTGCAGAGCTGCAGAAATGAATACTCAGTTTTCTATATAAACACTTCCTATTTTGCCAGTAGAAAGAAAAAAAAACAGGTGATGAATTTCCCTTTGAGAAATTTGATAAATAAGAGTATGAGCTCAGTGTGACATTCAGAGAGTAAAGAGACGAATAACATTTTATTAATAAATTGCAAATAAGAGTACTTTTATACTTGTGTAATATCAAGTTGACAAATTGTTTTGCATTTATCACCTTTTAAATTCTCTACACTTCATAACTAGATGGGGGAAGACTTATTTTATTCGTTTTATTTTACTTGTTGGGAAACAGAAAAAGTTGAATGGAAAACAATCCTAGAGGAATTGCAATGATAGTTGAGTGACAATTTGTGACAAAAAGGAAGTGAAGAGCAGAAATTCAAAAATGTTATTGTGAAACAGATTAATAGCTACAAAATGGTAAAGAAATATTTTATATTGTGGCATAGGTACATCGCTGAGGAAAGTAATACTTCAATTAAAATAAGCTCATTGTTTTATTTTTTTAACTAGTAAAATTTATTTTAGAACAGTTTTAGGTTCACAGCAATATTGAGCAGAAAGTACAGACAGTTTCCATATACCCCTTTTCCCCTCCACTCATACAAACTCCTCCCACTGTCAACATCCCCCACCATAGTGGTACTATTTGTTTCAATCAGTGAACCTCCATAGACACATCATTATTACCCAAAGTCCATAGTTTACATTAGGGTTTATTCTTGGTATTGTACATTCTATGGGTTTGGACAAATGTACAGTGACATGTACCTACCATTGTAGTATCACACAGAATAGTTTCACTGCCCTATAAGTCCTCTGTGTTCTGCCTATTCATCCTTTCCTCCCTCATAACCCCTGACAACCACTAATCTTACTATCTCCTTAGTTTTATCTTTTCCAGAAAGTCATATAGTTGGAATCATACAGTATGTAGCCTTTTCAGATTGGCTTCTTTACTTAGTACTATGCATTTAAGTTTTTCCCTTGTATTTTCCTGACTTGATAGCTCATTTCTTTCTAGCACTGAATAATATTCCATTGTCTGCCTATAACCACAGTTTATTTATCCATTCACTTGTTGAAAGGTGTCTTGGTTACTTCTAGGTTTTGGAAATTATGAATAAAGCTGCTATAAATATCTGCATGCTGGTTTTTCTGTGGACATACATTTTCAGTTCATTTGGGTAGATGCCAAGGAGTCCAATTGCTGGATTATATGGTAAGAGTATGTTTAGTTTTGTAAGAAACTGCCAAACTGTCTTCCAAAGTAGCTATACTATTTTGCATTCCAGCCAACAATGAATGACAATTCCTATTGCTCCACACCTTTGCCAGCAATGGTGTTGTCAGTGTTTTGGATTTTGGCTCTTATAACAGATGTGTAGTGGTATCTTATTGTTGTTTTAATTTGCAATTCCCAAATGACATATGATGTTGAACATCTTTTCATATGCTTACTTGCCATATATATATATCTTCTTTGGTGAGGTGTCTGTTCAAGTCTTTTGCCTATTTTTTAATTGGGTTGAGTTTTAAGAGTTCTTTGTATATTTCAGATAATAGTCCTTTGTTATATATATCTTTTGCAAGTGTTTTCTCCCAGTCTGTGGCTTGCCTTCTCATTCTCTTTCAAGTGTCCTTTACAGAGGAGAAGTTTTAAATTTTACTGAAGTCTAGCTTATCAATTATTTCTTTCATGGATCATGCCTTTGTTTTGTCTAAAGTGTCATCACCATATGCAAGGTCACCTAGATTTTCTCCTATGTTATCTTTTTTGGAATTTTATAGTTTTGTGTTTTACATTTAGTTCTATGATCATTTTTGAGTTAATTCTTGGGAAGAGTGTAAGGTCTATGTCTAGATTCTTTTTTTTTTTTACATGTGGATGTCTAGTTTTTCCAACACTATATATTGAAAAGACTGCCCTTTCTCCACTGTATTGCTTTCACATCTTTGTCAAAAACCAATTGACCATATTTTTGTGGATTTATTTGGGGGCTCTGTATCTGGTTCAGTTAATCTATTTGTCTGTTCTTTTGTCAATACCACATTGTCTTTATTACTGTAGCTTTATACTAAGTCTTGAATATGGATAGTGTCAATCCTCTGACTTTGCTGTTCTCCTTCAATATTTTGTTGGCTATCATGGGTCTTTTGCCTCTCCATATAAACTTTAGAATCATTTTGTTGATTTCCACAAAACAGCTTGCTGGCATTTTGATTGGCATTGCATTGAATCTATAGATCCAGTTGGGAAAAACTGGTATACTGACAATATTGAATCTTCCTATGCATGAACATGGAATATCTCTCTAATTTTTTAGTTCTTCTTTGATATCTTTAATCATAGTTTTGTTGTTTTCCTCATATAGATCTTATACATATTTTGTAAGATCTATACCTAATATTTCATTTTTGGGGGTAGTAATGTGCTTTTAATTCAAATTCTGCTTTTTTACTGCTGGTATATGAGAAAGCAGTTGGCTTTTGTATATCAACTTTGTATCCTGCAACCTTGCTGTAATTGCTTATTTGTGTAGGCTTTTAAAAAATGATTCTTTTGGATTCTTCCCGTAGATAATCATGTCATCTGTGAACAGAGTTTTATTTCTTCCTTACAAACTTGTATATCTTTTATTTCCTTTTCTTGTCTTATTGCTTTAGCTACGATTTCTAGTACAATGTTGAAAAGGAGAGATGAGAGGATATCTTGTCTTGTTCCTGATCTTAGTGGGAGAGGTTCTACTCTCTTACAATTAAGTATGATGTAGCTGTAGGTTTTTGGTAGATAATCTTTATCAGGTTGAGGAAATTCCCTCTTTTTCTAGTTTACTAAGAGTTTTTATTGTGAGTATGTGTTGTACTTTGTGAAATGCTATTTTTGCACCTATTGGTATGATCATGTGATTGTTTTCTCTTTGATGTGATATGATGTAATGATGTGATATTGATATGATAATATGATGCCTGTTGATATGATGGATCACATTAATTGATTTTGAATGTTGAACCAGCTTTGCATACCTAGGATAAATCCCACTTGGTTATGGTATGTAAGTCTTTTTATACATTTTTAAATTCAATTTGCTAACATTTTGTGGTTCTTTGTGTCTATCTTCATGAGATTGTAGTTTTCTTGTAATAGCTTTATCTGGTTTTGGTATTAGGGTAATGCTGACCTCATAGATGAGTTAGGAAGTAGTCCCTATCCTTCTATCTTCTGAAAGAGATTCTAGAGAATTCATAAAATTTCTTCTTTAAATTTTTGGTAGAATTTATCAGTGAACCCATTTGGGCCTGCTGCTTTCTGTTTTGGAAGGTTACTAATTATTGATTTAATTTCTTTAACAGATACAGGCCTATTCAGATTGTTTATTTCTTCTTGCTTGAGATTTGGCAGATTGTACCTTTCAAGGAATTGGCCCATTTCCTCTACATTATCAAATTAGTGGACTTAGAGTTGTTCATGATACTCCTTTATTGTCCATTTAGGGTTCATAGGATCTGTGGTGAAGTCTCCTCTTCCATTTCTGATATTGGTAATTTCTGTCATCTCTCTTTAATTCTAGTTATCCTGGACAAAGGCTTATTGACTTCACTGATCTTTTCAAAGAACCATTTTTTGGTTTTGTTGATTTTTCTCAGTTGATTTCGTGTTTTCAGTCTCATTGATTTCTGCTCAGATTTTTATTATTTCTTTTCTTCTACTTACTTTGGATTTAACTTGCTCTTCTTTTTCTAGTTTCCTAAAGTGGAGCTTAGATGGTTGATTTTTAGATCTCTCTTATTTTCTAATGTATGAATTTAATGCTGTAAATTCTGTTTTTTCTCTGATGCTTTTCCCTGTAAACACTGTTTCCACTGTATCCCACAAATTTTGAGACTTGTATTTGCATTTTCCTTTCATTCATAGTATTTTAAAATTTCTACTGAAATTTCTTCTTCACCCCATGTATTAATTAAAAGTGTGTTGTTTAATCTCCAAGTATTTTGGGATTTTCCAGTTAACCTTTCTGTTAATGATTTCTAATTTAATTCCATTGTGACCTGAGAGCAGACATTATATAATTTCTGTTTTTTAAAACTTGTTGAAGTGTGTTTTATGACCCAGAATATGGTCTCTTTTGGTGAATGTTTAATGTTAGCTTGAGAAAAATGTGTAATCTGCTGTTGTTGGATGAAGTAGGCTATAGGTGTCAATTATATCCAGCTGATTACTGGTGCTGTTGAGTTCATCTCTGTCTTTACTGATTTTCTGCCTGTTGGATCTGCACATTTCTGATAGAGGGAATGTTAAAGTCTCCAATATAATAGTGGATTCATCTATTTCTTCTTGCAGTCATCTATCAGTTTTGCCTTACATAGTTTGATGCTCTTTGTTAGATGCATACACATTAAGGATTGTTATCTTCTTGAAGTGTTGACCCTTTTATTATTATGTAATATCCCTCTTTATCCATGATAACTTTTCTTGCTGTGAAGTTTGCTCTGTCTGAAATTAACATACCTACTCCCGCTTTCTTTTGATTAGTGTTAGCATGGCCTAACTTTCTCTGTCTCTTCAGTTTAGTTTTTTTTTTTTTTTCTTTTTTTTAAGTATAGCAGTTATTTATTAGTGAGATTAATGGTTACAATTCTCCCTCTGGACCTGTTAGCCTTGTACATTAAAAAATTATTTTTTTTTAATTGAAGTATAGTTAATTTACAATGTTGTGTTACTTTCAAGTGTACAGCAAAGTGATTGAGTCATATATATATATATATATGTATATATTAGATTATTTTCCGTTATAGGTTATTACAAGATATTGAGTATAGTTCCCTGTGCTATACAGTAGGTCCTTGTTGTTTACCTATTTTGTATATAGTAGTGTGTATATGTTAATCCCAAACTCCTAATTTATCTCTCCCCCTCCCTTTTGGTAACCATAAAATTGTTTTCTGTGTCTGTGAGTCTATTTCTGTTTTGTAAATAAGTTCATTTGTATCATATTTTAAGATTCCACATATAAGTGATATCATATATTTGTCTTAACTCTGTCTGACTTACTTCACTTAATATGATAATCTCTAGGTCCATTCATGTTGCTGCAAATGGCATTATTTTATTCTTTTTTTATGGCTGGGTAATATTCCATTGTGTATATATATACCATATCTTCTTTATCCATTCATCTGTCAATGTTGCTTCCATGTCTTGGCTATTGTAAATGGTGCTGCTATGAACACTGGGTGCATATATCTTTTCAAATTAAAGTTTTCTCTGGATATATGCCCAGGAGTGGGATTGCAGGATCATATGGTAACTCTATTTTTAGTTTTTTAAGGAACTTACATACTGTTCTCCATAGTGACTGCACCAATTTACATTCCCACCAACACTATAGGCGAGTTCCTGTTTCTCCACACCCTCTCCAGGATTTATTATTCATAGAGTTTTTAATGATGGCTATTCTGACTGATGTGAGGTGATACTTCATTGTAGTTTTGGTTTGCATTAATCTAATAATTAGTGATATTGAACATCTTTTTGTATTCCTGTTAGCCATCTGTATGTCTTCTTTGGAGAAATGTCTATTTAGGTCTTCTGCCTATTTTTCGATTGGGTCGTTTGTTTTACTGACATTAAGCTGTATGAGCTGTTCGTATATTTTGGAAATTAATCCCTTGTTGGTAGCAACGTTTGCAAATATTTTCTCCCAGTCCGTAGGTTGTCTTTTTGTTTTGTTTATGGTTTCCTTTGGTATGCAAAAGCTTTTAAGTTTCATTAGGTCCCATTTGTTTATTTTGTTTCTATTTCCATTACTCTAGGAGACAGATCGAAAAAGATATTGCTGTGATTTATGTCAAAGGGTGTTCTGCCTATATTTTCCTCTAGGAGTTTTATAGTATCTGGTCTTACATTTAGGTCTTTAATCCATTTTGAGTTTATTTTTGTATATGGTGTTAGAGAATTTTCTGATTTCATTCTTTTACGTGTAGCTGTCCAGTTTTCCCAGCATCACTTATTGAAGGGACTGTCTTTTCCCCATTGTATATTTTTGCCTCCTTTGTTGTCGATTAATTGACCCTAAGTGTGTGGGTTCATTTCTGTGCTTTCTATCCTGTTCCATTGATCTATGTGTCTGTTTTTGTGCCAGTACTATACTATTTTGATTACTGTAGCTTTGTAGTTTAGTCTGAAGTCAGGGTGCCTGATTCCTTCAGCTCCATTCTTCTTTCTCAAGATAGTTTTGGCTATTTGGGGTCTTTGTGTTTCCATACAAATTTCAAAGTTTTTTTGCTCTAGTTCTGTGAAAAGTGCCGTTGGTAATTTGCTAAGGATTGCATTGAATCTGTAGATTGCCTTTGGTAGTATGGTCATTTTAGCAGCATTGATTCTTCCAATCCAAGAACGTGGTATATCTTTCCATCTGTTTGTGTCATCTTCAATTTCTTTCATCAGAGTATTATGGTTGTTTCCTTACTTTCTCTTTTAGTGTATAAAAATGCAACAGATTTCTGTATATTAATTTTGTATCCTCCAGCTTTACCAGATTCATTGATGAGCTCTAGTAGTTTTCTGGTAGTGTCTTTAGAATTTTCTGTGTATAGCATCATGTCATCTGCAAACAGCGACAGTTTTATTTTTTCCTTTCCAATTTGGATTCCTTTCATTTCTTTTTCTTCTCTGATTGCTGTGGCTAGGACTTCCAAAACTATGTTAAATAAAAGTGGTGAGAGTGAGCAGTCTAATCTTGTTCCCAATCTTAGAGGAAATGCTTTCAGTTTTTCATCATTGAGTATGATGTTAGCTGTGGGTTTGTCATATATGGCCTTTATTATGTTGAGGTCAGTTGCCTCTATGCCTGGTTACTGAAGTTTTTATCGTAAATGAATGTTGAATTTTGTCAAAAACTTTTTCTGCATCTATTGAAATGATCATATGGTTCTTATGCTTCAATTTGTTAATGTGGTGTATCAGATTCAGTTATTTGCAGACATTGAAAAATCCTTGCATCACTGGGATAAATCCCACTAGATTATGTTGTATGATCCTTTTAATGTATTGTTGGATTCGGTTTGCTAGTATTTTGCTGAGGATTTTTCATCTATTTTTATCAGTGATATTGGCCTATAATTTTCTTTTTTTGTGATATCTTTGTCTAGGTTTGGTGTCAGGGTGATAGTGGCCTCATAGAGTGAGTTTGGAAGTGTTCCTTCCTTTGCAGTTTCAGGAATAGTTTGAGAATGATAGATGTTAACTCTTCTCTAAATATTTGGTAGAATTCACTTGTGAAGCCATCTGTTCCTGGACTTTTGCTTGCTGGGAGTTTTTAATTACTGATTCAATTTCGTTACTGGTAATTGGTCTGTTCATATTTTCTGTGTCTTTCTGGTTCAGTCTTGGGAGATTGTACCTTTCTAAGAATTTATCCATTTCTCCTAGGTTGTCCATTTTATTAGTGTATAGTTGTTTATTGTAGTATCTTATGATCCAATCTATTTCTGTGGTGTCAGTTGTAACTTCTTCTTTTTCATTTCTGATTTTATTAATTTGGACCCTCTCTCTTTTTTTCCTGATGAGTCTGGTTAACAGTTTATCAATTTTGTTTATCTTTTCAAAGAACCAGCTTTTAGGTTCATTGATCTTTTCTGTTTTTTATTTTAATATCTATTTCATTTATTTCTGCTCTGATCTTTATGATTTCTTCTACTAACTTTGGGTTTTGTTCTTCTTTCTCTGGTTGCTTTAGGCGTAAGGTTAGGTTGTTTATTTGAGATTTTTCTTGTTTCCCGAGGTACGGTTGTATTGGTATAAACTACCCTCTTAGAACTGCTTTTGCTGCATCCCATAGGTTTTAGATTGTTGTGTTTTCATTTTCATTTGTCTCTAAGTATTTTTTGATTTCCTCTTTGATTTCTTCAATGATCCATTGGTTGTTTAGTTAAGCATATTGTTTAGCCTCCATGTGTTTGTGTTTTTTGCAGTTTTTTTTTTTTCCTTGTAGTTGATTACTAGCCTCATAGTGTTGTGGTCCAAAAAGATGTTTGATATGATTTCAGTTTTCTTAAATTTACCAAGGCTTGCTTTGGGGCCCAGGGTGTTATCTGTCCTGGAGAATGTTCCATGTTAACTTGAAAAGAATGTGTATTCTGCTGCTTTCGGATGGAATGCTCTATAAGTATCAATTAAGTCCATCTGATCTAATGGGTCATTTAAGGCTTGCCTTTTCTTACTGAGTTTCTGTGTGGATGATCTGTCCATTGATGTAAGTGGGGTGTTACTGTCACCCCACTATTATTGTGTTACTATCAATTTCTCCTTTTATGTCTGTTAACATTTGCCTTATCTATTGAGGTGCTCTTATGTTGGGTGCATATATATATTTCCAATTGTTATATCTTCTTCTTGGATTGATCCTTTGGTCATTATGTAGTGTCCTTCTTTGTCTTGTGACAGTCTTTATTTTAAAGTCAACTTTTTATGATATAAATATTGCTACTCTGGCTTTCCTTTGATTTCCATTTGCATGGAATACCTTTTCCTGTGCCCTCACTTTCATTCTGTATGTGTCTCTAGATCTGAAGTGAGTCTCTTGTAGGCAGCAAATATATGGGCCTTGTTTTTGTATCCATTCAGCCAGTCTGTGTCTTTTGGTTGGAGCATTTAGTCCATTTACATTTAAGGTAATTAATAATATGTATGTTCCTATTCCCATTTTGTTAATTGTTTTGGATTTGTTTTTGTAGGTCTTTTCCCCCCCTTTCTTCTTTTACTCTCTTCTCTTGTGATTTGATGATTGTCTTTAGTGTTATGTTTGGATTCCTTTTTCTTTTTTGTGAGTATATCTATTATAGATTTCGTTTTGAAATGATCATATGGTTTTCATGGGGTTTTTGTATAGGAGTGTATATTTTTATGTGCTTATTTTAAGTTGCTGATCTCTTAATTTCAAACACATTTTAGATACCCTGCATTTGTACTGTTCTCCCTTTAGGATTATTGTTTTCGATATATTTTATGATTATTGTTTTCGATAAATATAATCTAATTGTTTTGTGTATCCCTTAACTGCTTATTGTGGCTACAAATAATTTTACTACTTTTGTCTTTTAACTTCCCTACTAGCTTTGTGCGTGGATTATTTCCTACCTTTATTCTATGTTGGTCTTTACCAGTGAACTTTTCCAGTTTGTAATTTTCTTGTTTCTAGTTGTGACCTTTTCTTTTTTGCCTAGAGAAGTTCCTTTAGCATTTGCTATAAAGTTGGTTTGGTGGTCCTGAATTCTTTTAGCTTTTGATTGTTTGTAAACCTTTTGATTTCTCCATCAAATCTGAATGAGAGTCTCGTTGGGTAGAGTATTCTTGGTTGTAGGATTTTCTCTTTCATCACTTTAAGTATATCATGTCACTCCCTTCTGGCCTGCAGAGTTTCTGCTGAAAAATCAGCTGATAGCCTTATTGGAGTTCCCTTGTATGTTATTTATTGCTTTTCCCTTGTTGCTTTTAATATCCTCTCTTTATCTTTAATTTTTGTCATTTTGATTACAATGTGTTGTGGTATATTCCTCTGTGGGTTAATTCTGCATGGGACGCTGCACTTCCTAGACTTGGGTGATTGTTTCCATCCCCAGGATAGGGAAGTTTACAGCTATTATCTCTTCAAATAGTTTCTGAGGCCCGTTCTCTTTCTCTTCTCCTTCTAGGATCCCTATAATGCGAATATTAGCATGCTTCGTGTTGTCTCAGAGGTCTCTTAAACTGTCCTCATTTCTTTCCATTCTTTTTTATTTCTATTCAGCGGCAGTGATTTCCACTACTCTGTCTTCCATCTCACTGATCTGTCCTTCTACCTCATTTAGTCTACTCTTGATTCCTTCTAGTGTATTTTTCATTTCAGTTATTCTTCAATTTTTTTTTTTTGGCCACACTGTGCAGCATGCAGGAATCTTCGTTCCCTGACCAGGGGTTGAACCCGTGCCCTCTGCATTGGGAGCACACAGTCTTAACCACTGGACCACCAGGGAAGTCCCATATTTTACAATTCTGTTTGGTTCTTTATGTTTTCTAACTCTTTGTTAAAAACTTATAATTTTTTGCTCTATGCATCCATTCTCCTCCCAAGTTCTTTGATCATCTTTATGATCATTACTGTCAACTGTTTCTCAGGGAGACTGCCTATCTCCATGTCACTTTGTTCTTCTTTTGTGGTTTAATCTTATTCCTTTGTCTGAGACATATTACTCTGTCGCCTAATTTTATGTAAATTGCTATTTGTATTTTTATGTATGTGGTAGGTTGGTTACAGTTCTTGACCGTGGAGAAGAGGCCCTCTATAGGAAACATGCTATGCATCCCAGGAGTGCACTTCCCTCTCGACACCCAAGGTCCAGGAGCCAGCTGATCCCAGGCTAGTGTCTGGCCTGCATTTGGGTGGAGCTGGGTTTTGGTCCTCTGGTGGGCAGGACTGTATTTAGGAGCATATCTAGATGTGGCTGTGAGCTTAGGAAGTCTTTAGGTAGCCTGACTGCTGATTGGTGGGGCTGTGTTCCCACCCAGTTTGTTGTTTGGTCTGAGGCATCCCAGCACTGGAGCCTGCAGGCTGTTGGGTGGGGTCAGGTCTTGGTGCCAAAATGCCAGCCTCCTAGAGAGCTCACTTGCTGATGAATGCTCCCTGATATATCCACCACCAGTGTCTATGACCCTGGAGTGGGCCACAGCCACCCCCTACCTCCCCAGGAGACCCTCCAAAACCAACAGGTAGGTCTGGCCCAGGCTCCCATAAAATTACTGCTTTTGCCCTTAGTCCTGGTGTGTGTGATTTTGTGTGTGCCCTTTAAGAGTGAAGTCTTTATTTCCCCCAAGCCTGTGGAGCTCCTGCAATCAAGCCCCACTGGCCTTCAAAACTAAATGCTCTGGGGGCTCCTCTTCCTGGTGCCAGGCCCCTAGATAGGGGGGACTCACATGGGGCTCAGAACTCTCCTGTGGGAGAACCTCTGTAATATAGTTATTCTCCAGTTTGTGGGTCACCCACCGGTGGTATGGGATTTGATGATATCACGAGTCTGCCCCTCCTACAAGTCTTGTTGTGTTTCCGTCTTTATGTCTTTAGTTGTAGAGGGTGGTTGTTCTGCAGATTGTTGTGATTTTGGTGTTCTCATGAGAGGAGATAAGCTTAGGGTCCTTCTACTTTGCCCTCTTACTTTTAACCTATATGTGTCTTTATATTTAAAGTGGGTTTCTTGTAGGCAACGTTTAGTTGGGTCTTGTGTTTTGATCCACTCTGACAATCTTTGTCGTTTAATGAGTGTATTTAGACCATTGGTGTTTAAAATGATTATTGATATAGTAGCTTAATATCTACCATATTTGTCACTGTTTCCTATTTGTTGCTCATGTTCTTTTCTCCCATTTTTGTCTTCCATATATTTTCTGCCTTTTGTAGTTTTTTGCCTTTTGCAATTTTAATTGAACCTTTTATATAATTCTACTTTCTTTCCTGTCTTAGCATATCAGTTATACTTCTTATTTATTTATTTTAGTTGTTACCCTAGAGTTTGCAATGTATTTTTATAGCTAATCCACCTTTACTTTCAAATAATACTATAACTCTTCCCAGTTACTGCAAGTACCTTATAATAACAAAAAATCCTGTTGTCTTTGTCCCTTGTATCACTCCTGTCGTTCATTTCATTTATACATGTAAGCATATGTAGGCATTTATAAGCACACACACATGTGCATACCTAATTGGTTACATTGTTGCCATTGTTATTTTGAACAAACAAATCCATTATCTGTTAGATCCATTAAGAATAAGAAAAATAAAACTTATTTTACCCTTAGTTATTCTCCAGTGTACTTCTTCTCTTTATGTATGTCTAAGTTTCTGACTTAATTTTTCAGAGAAGGAAAATTGTTTTCTTTTAACATTTGGCATACAGGGGAATGATGTCAATAATATGTGGAATTCGGCTTGGATTTTTTTCCCCCAAACAAGTTCGAACCTGTTATTGTTTTGGAAAGATCAGGGGCAAGCTTTTTCACAACTAAAGAGAAAGTGTTAGTAGTATAAGAAAAATGCTGAATATTCTGTAAAAGTAACCTTCTATAATAAAATAAGGTGCTGGTTTATTGGCACCTTAACAATTTTAACAAAAAATTGCTGTATATTCTACTGTGTTAAAAGATCTGAGGAAGTTGCAAGTTTTGTTGAAGAAGTTGTAAAGATAGCCTTTATCAATCAATTTCTTTTTAATACAAAGGAACTATCTCCAGATGATATTTTTAATTTTTATTAAATTGGTCTCTATTTGAAGTGAATGTCTTCAAGGACCCACATCAAAGGAAAAAACGAGCTCCAGGAAATGAAGCTTTAAAGGATGGACTGACTTACTCTTAATACAAATGCCAGTGGAAACTCAACTGTACTCATATTTTTATACGGCTTGTTATTGTTTTGTTAGGACTCCATAGTCCTTAATTCCATAGATTTTGAGTCCTCTCACTCTAATTCTACTTTTTCCATAGGTTTAGCTCTTTTTATTTTACAGAACATGGAGTTATTTAGGAATGCATATATGCTGTTATAGCAGAAATACCTGTACTCAATTCTGAGTTAGTGGTAGCCACCTTTTTGAGTAACAAGGGTAGTCTAATCCTCTTTTATCTCATTTATTTTCAGTGCTCATCATAGTGGCTGGCAGGGCTATCCCAAGCCCTTTTGTGTGCAGTAGAAAAAAATGCTCCTTCCTCTGAGTAGATTTAGATATGTAATTGCAGAGCTTGGAGTACAAAACTCTTGCTGAATTAGTCCTGCTTGTCCTTTCAGCCAGGCCCTTATGCAGTGTATAGTTTGGAAACACTACACCATGTCCTGGCTTCCTGAACAAAAGAGTCATGCACACATATAAACACGTGCATGTACCACACACACACACACACACACACACACACATACACACAGTGCTTGTTGAACTGATGATGTGCATGACTTCAGACTGTTCTTTTAGCAAATATATTTTGATTAGTTTAGAAATCATTTATTTCTTTTATTTGTATGTCCCTAATTGTTAATTTTGGTGTTATGTGAGGATTTTAAAAATACAGGTAAGACAATTTAACAGACTATTAACTTTCAAAATTCTTTTCATACAAGAGAAAGAGGGGGATGGTACTGATAGAATGTATAAGTATTCCCCAACCTCTCCATTTTTTCTTTCTCTCTTCCTTTCTTTGAAGGGGAGGGGCTGATAGATGGTAGGAGAGCAAGACCAAATATGCCAATCTAATGTATGAATTCTTTAAACTAATACTGAAAATTTCAGTTTAGATAGATGACAAATTGGTTTTGCCAGATTTCTAGGCAGAATTGCACAATATATTAAGATTGTGACTCAAAGCCACATTCAACAGGTGGAGTAAAGTCCTCTCTTTCGGTTCCAGATGTGGTTCCTTATATGCGGTAACCTATAAACCCACAGACAACTTTTCTAATGCTCTTGCCTTGTTTCTTGTATGTATGTTGAAGTAGGGACAGGAAAGCTACAATAAAACTCCTACTGGGAAGAGAGAAGGATGGGATACACATGAAAGTTCCTGGTCCTTACAATAATTAATAAGACTTCTTGCTTTGGAAGTGGAGTAAGGTCTTGATAGGATCCTAATTCTGCTTTCTGAGAGAAGCTCCTTTGTCCTTTGTTTTCCATAGTCCCTGACTTTGCTTTTTTGGGAATTATTCCTTATCTATCATCCTTTGTGTCTATATCAGAAATGGGTGTTGGAGAACATACCCTTATTTGAGGCTGCACTGGATTCTCACCCTGTGTCCTGTCAGTGCAAACTTAGGCTCCCTGGGTAGAGCATGCTAGGCTTGTGGTATTTTTTGCTAATAGAGTTGCCTCAAAAATGTAGGTTTCAATTCTGTTTGCCTCCAGTCAGCTATATGTGAAAATACCAGTACCAAAGATCTCACTTGTTCATAATTGCTAAGCCTACAAACTAGTTACTTTACTAGTTATTTTCCTCAGACCATCCAACTCTCCCTTAACTTAATAACTGATACCTTGTGGCCACCTGAAACAGTACATTTGGGTAGGGGTTAATCTGACTTTTTTGCTCCTAGGCAGGCTCTCATTATGTGGCTTAGAACTCTTAAGAGAGATTGTTGAAATACATTTTTTTTGTTGTTAGCTGTAGAGAAGCAACTGGCTTTTCTATTCCTTCAAGGTACCCTGTATTATTGGATTATCCATTAAGTTAGAAGTAGGCTGTAGTCAGAGAGAGCCTTCCTAAGCAGAGTTGTATTCTTTTTTTTCTCTGCTTGTAAATGAACTAATTTTTGCCTAAATTCATTCATTTATCAGGCTTAAAACAACAAGTAATAGTCAATTCATTACAACATTATGACTTTTTCTAGCTGCTTCTGCTAGAACTATAGTCTTGGTAGGCACTTGGTTTCTCTTTTAAATGGTCATATTTTGCTAGGATAGTATATATAGTATAGTGTAGTATAGAAAGGATCACCAACCTATGTCTCTTTCCTATCTGCTTTCTGTCCTACCTCTAAGTTAATAGAAATGCTTTGGATTTATCTTATAACCCACTGTATTGGTCCTAAGAATTTCTATAACATTTAGCATAAAGGCTAAGTTGTAAAAAAGAGACTTAAAACTATAGTGGCTCAAGCACATAAATTAACTGTTTTTCTTATAGAACAGTTGAAAGGTAGATAGATGTGTGATATAAGATGGATAAACAGCTCTGCTTTCATGAAATAGTCCAGGAACACCCAAAAAAGGAATCCATGAAGCACTTTCAATTTTTTTTTGTTGTTGTTGTTGTTAAGATTCTGGTCTTAAACTGCAACTGTAGTTTTTTTTAAAAAGGCAGTGAAATTTTGAATATGAAATATTTGAAACAAAATAGAAACATTTTAGAGAGATCACACACACACACAAACACATATATAAGTTCTTTGATTTCTAACCATAATGGAGTGGAGTCACTTGTGCTATTCTTTCTCTTTGGCTGTAAATATCTAGACAAAAATATATGAAACAGTCATTATTTTCAGAAAATGGCAGCAGAGGTCAGAGGTTCAGTGATTCCTGAGAAAAGAGAAACAGATGAGGTGAGCCCTGTGATTGCCCTGGTTTTCTGCCTGGAGGCACTTTCAGATATCTGGTGCAAGGAGAGGAAAGCCAAGTAGAGCACAATGGTCCTGCTTGATTGAAATAAAGATTAGATTTGGGGAGGATGAGATAGCTGGAATCGTTAGATCAGAATACTAAAGAGGAGGGACCTATGTATGCAAAGAAAGAGCATCATAAATCTTCATGTGGTCGCCTTGAGACCTTTGTTAAATACTAAGCTCTGTGTGTAGGTGAAACTCCATAAGGGCACACAAAAAGTTATTAGGAAATGTAATCTGAACAACTTCCAATGCTCATACAAGGTTAAGAGATGTTTGAGTTCTGAATAAGCAGAGTGGAGAGACTTTGTTGAACATCTGGAGCATTCAGTAGAGACCCCAGATTGGTCACACCTCAAAGAGTAAGGCTGAGTCTGACCTGATGACTAATGGCTACTCTATACGTGCTCTAACAAATCTTAGAAGGAAGCTGAAAAGAATGAAGTTGAATATTAAGTAATTTAATAACCTGTTGAAACAAAATTTATCACTCTTTAAAGGAAGACCATAAAACCCAGAAATTCAACAATATCATATTCATAGTGTCCATAATAAATGTGTGTGTATTTACATACATACATATACATATGTATACATACACACGAACTACTAGACATACAAAGGAGGAGAAAAATCATCAATAGAAACAGACAGGAATGACAGAGATGAGATTAGTTGGCAAAGACTTTAAAATATCTCAAATATGGTAAGTATGCTCAAGGACTTAAAAGGAAAAATCATAAAACTACAGATCTAAGAATCCCAATAAATCACAAGCAGGATTACAAACAAAACCACACCACGGTGTATTGTAGTCAAATCACCAAGTTCTAGTGATATAGAAAAAAATCTTAAAAGCATTAAGAGGAGGAAAAAAAACTTTTTATATGGGGAAGCAAAGAAAAAAAAAAATGACTGCTGACTTCTCATCAGAAGATAAGCAAGCTAGAAAACAGTGGAATGATATATTTAAAGGGCTGAAAGGAAATAAAAAACAACCTAAAATTATTTTTAAAAACAAAAGCAAAATAATATTTCCAAATAAGTAAAGTGAGAAAATTTCCTGTCAGTATACCTATATTATAAGAAATCTTAAAATGATCTTCAGGCTGAAAGAAAATAATACTGAGTGAAAACTCAATTCCACACAACGGAAGGAAGAAGTAGTAGGAAATGGCAAGTATTTATGTCTAAAAATATATGGAAATTAAACTCTACATTTCCAAGTAATGCTTAGATCAAAGAAAAAATCACAAGAGAATAAAGTGTTCTTAATGGAATGATAATGAAAATACAGCATATCAAATTTTGTGGGATGCAATGCTTACACGAAAATTTATGGTTATAAATGCTTATATTAGAAAAGAAGGAAGGTGTAAAGTTTATGGCATAAGCCTCCCTCTTAAGAAGCTGCAAAAAATGAGCAACTTAAATCCAAAGCAAGAAGGAAGAACTGATAAAAAGTGAAATCAATGAATATAAAACACAAAAGCAACAGAGAAAAATCAGTGAAACCAAAGCTGGTTCTTTGAAAAGATTAAGTTGATAAATATCCAGCTAGATCGATCAGGAAAAAAATTACCAATAGCAGGAAAGAAAAGCATCACTGTAGATATTATAGACATTAATAGAATAATCAGGGAATAGTATGAGCAATTTCATGCCAGTAAGTTCAATAACTTAGATGGACTAAGTGCTTGAAAGACACAAATTACCAAAACTGACAGAAGAAGAAATAGAAAACTTGAAAAACCTTATGTCAATTAGATAAATTAATAATTAAAAACTTTCCCTATAGGAAACTCCAAGCCAAGATGGCTTCACTGATTAATTTTATTGAAACTTAAGGAGTAAACAATTACAATCTTATACAAACTCCTTCAAAAAATAGAGGAGGGAACACTTCTTGACTCATTTTATGAGTTCAGCATTAGCTTGATTTTAAAATCAGATAAAGACATTACAGGAAAATAGATCAATATCTCTTTTGACTGTAGATGCAAAATATCCCTAATGAAATAGCAAACAGATTCTAGCAAAACATATTACAAAATGCATCATGACCAAAGGGGTTTATGCCAGGAAGCAAGGTTGATTTTAACATTTAAAACCAATCAAAGAAAAAAGGAGAAACAGCATATGATAATTTCCAGAGATACCAAAAAACTATTTGACAAAATTCGAACCTACTCATGATAAAAATTCACAACAAACCCAGAATAGACAGAAACTTCTTCAATCTGATAAAGGACATTTATAAAAAGTATACAGCTAACATTACATTTAATGATGAAAGACTGAATGCTTTCTCTGTAAGATTAGGAAGAAGGTAAGGATGTCCATTCACACAGCTTATAATTAATGTTATACTGGAATTCATAGCCAGTGCAGTAAGATAAGAAAAATAATAAAAGGAATCCAGATTAAAAATAAATCAAACTGTCTTTATTTGCAGTTGACATGATAATATACATAGAAAATCCTAAGGACTTTTTTATGAGGAAGATACTAAAACTACTAAGTGAATTTAACAAGGTCAAAGTATATAAGGTCACCACATAAAAATCAACTGTATTTTTATATACTATCATCCAAACAATTTATGAATGCTATATACTCGCTTCCATAAACATGAAATACATAGAGATAAATTTTTAAAACTCTACAAAACATAGCTGAGAGAAATTACCAGTACATAAATACACAGAGAAATAATACCTTATACATTGATTAGGAGATTCAGTGTTGTGTTAATTCTCCACCAATAGAACCATGGATGCAATGAAATCCTTATCAAAATGCTGCTCTTTTTTTTTTTTTTAAGAGATTGACAAGCTGATTCTCAAATTTAGAATTGTCAAAACAATATTGAGAAATAACAAAGTTAAAGAATTTACTGGATTTTAAGAATTACTCTAAACTACAATAATAGTGTCGTATTGGGTCATGGTGTTGACATAGGTAGGTAGATAGATATCCTAAGTGCTCTCTGTGTGTATGTAAGTGTATATACAACATGTAGTATTCACATAGATAGTCTTTTATCTATTCAAGGATAGTTTTTTATTTTTTTCTATTAAAGAATTATAGAATCTTTTCAACAAATGGTTCAGGAACTAGATATCCTATAGAAAATAATGAATCTGGACCCTTACCTGGACCAATACACAGAGCTTGACTTGAATTGGATTATAGATCTAAAAGTAAAAACTCTAAAACTTTTTGCTATTTTAGAAACATGAATAAATCTTTATGACTTCATGTTAAGCAAATATTTCTTAGGACATAAAAAGAACTATCTATAAAAGGGAGGTTTGAAAAATTGGACTTCATCAAAATTAGAATCTTTTGCTGCTCAAAAGACACCTTTAGGAAAATGAAAGGCCAGCTACAGATTGGGAGCTATAAGTATTTCCAATACACACAGTCTGACAGTCTTATATGAACAAGAAGGTAGCCAATTAAATATGAGCAAAAGATTTAAAAAGACACTTCATTAAAGGAAGTCGTAATCCCTTGGGAAGCATAGGAAGCATATGAAAACATGTTCTACATCAGGAATTGGAAAACTATGGCCCATGGACCAAATCTGGCCTATTGTCTGTTTTTGTAGACAAAGTTTTATTGAAACATCGTTACACCCATTCATTTATGACTGCTCTCATGCTATAACAGGAGAGTTAAGTAGTTATTAAAGAGACCCTGTGGCCACAAAACAAATATTTCCTGTCTGCCTCCTTACAGAAAAATTTGCTATCCCCTGGTCTAAAGGAATCAAATTCCAGGGAAGACTAAGCTCTTCCTAGGTGAGCAAACACCAGTGGAGAAGTTTGGCCTAATTTAATGTAATTTTCCCCAGGATAAAACTTATTTTTCTTGGAATTATAATTTTTTACAGTTGAATCTTATTTTTTTATTTTTTAAATCATAGTTAATTCATTTTTCTTAATAAGCTAACAAACTCTATTAAAGGCAAAATTATACAAGTTTTTCTTTAAGTCTTGGTAACTTAAGGTGTAATATTAGAAAGCTCTGTCTTATTCTCAGGAACAAACTACACTTCAAGGTTAAAACAGTGATGTAGAGAGAGAAGAAAACAAATGAAAGAACAACAAAACAGTGATGTAGATTCATGATGTTGACCAGAAGTTAGTACCAAGAGAAATTGTACTGAAAACCACTTGGTTTAAACAGCTTGTACTTATTTCCATCAGTAAGTTAAGTGGTGACTGCAAACAAGTAAGGATGAGGATTGAAGGCATGTGCTGCCTTTCGGAGGACTGACTAGTCTCACTGTCCAGGTGGTCTCCACTCACGGATGTATTTGCCCTGATCTTCACTAGAAGTAGGGGCTCCTATTTCCAGTGAAGATCAGGGCATGTGCTGGTCTTTGTTCAGTTCAGCACACTCCAGAGAGATGTAGGGAGTAAATCTTCTTAGTGGCCTGGCAGGCCAGGCTTATATGCTAACTGAGGAGTCTAGACACTCTGGGTTTGCCTCACATTCTTATTAGTTTGTTGTTGCATCAGCTGTGTTCTGATTGGTTACACTCTAAGATATAAGCCATTACATCATTGGTTATATAAATTGTTTACATAAAACGTTTTGTGTTTGAGGTACAACAGGTGTCAATCTCCTTTGAATGAGCCATATACTTATCTGTAACATGTTTACAACCATAGTTATTTTTTAGAAAGACATTTTTTCAAGCAAGAGAACATTTTTGATGGAAAAGATTGGTTACCATTTTTAAGCATAGCAAACAGATTTTACTCCTGTTAAAATGTAGAATAAGGTATCCTTTACAGAAAATTCATTTCACTTA
This sequence comes from Eubalaena glacialis, assembly GCF_028564815.1. Taxonomy (NCBI): domain Eukaryota; kingdom Metazoa; phylum Chordata; class Mammalia; order Artiodactyla; family Balaenidae; genus Eubalaena; species Eubalaena glacialis. The sequence goes on along the minus strand of NC_083716.1, from coordinate 213,747,031 downwards.
TTACAAAGCCCCAGTATTATTTAGTTTACTTAAATTAAATCTGATATTACTACTTTTTCTATGTTAGGATAATTTAATGTCACATATGAACATAAAAATGATTTTTGTAAAATTAGTTTCAGTATCAGTATTTTTACTAGAAGTACAATAACATTAACTCCATAAACTTTTATTTTTCCCTATTTCCATGAGCTAATAATCAGTTTGACAACCCAGCAAAGTTGCATGTTATAGGGAAGTTTTCTGACTGGAGCAAAATTTAATGAACCAATGTTTAAGGTCATCTTTGATTTCCGCATGCTTACTTCCACATCATACTTCTTCAAGTCCTATCTACTTTAAAATCAACCTTGAGTCCATCCTCTTATCTTCGTCTCTTCTTTATCGCCCACCCCATTTCCAGTCCAGGCCATTTTCATCTTTTATTCATTGTTTTAGTCACAGGAAGCTCTAGAGTAACACATTAACCTTCTAATCTCAGTAATTTTGCACAGCAAAGGTTTACTGTGGCTTACGTAAAGTCCAGTGTGGTTTGAGCTGTGATCCTCTTCCATCTTGTAGCTATAATATCTGTACAGTGGCTTTGAAGTTGGTCAGGTGGACTAGAAATGACTTTATCACTTTTGCTCACAGCCTGTTGGTCAGAGCTAGTCACATGGCTCCAACTTAAGTGCAGTGCAGGCTGGGAAATGTAGGACAGCACATGAAATATTTAGAGATCACAATTATCTGTACCACATTTAGATTATTATAGTTGCATCCTAATTGGTTTCCTTATTTACTCTCATGTTCCACTACAATGCTTTCTCTACCTAGTAGCTAGAGTGCTTGGAAAAAAAAAATTTTGTTACTATCTCGCCAGTAACTTCCTTTTTGCATAAAATCCAACACTTTGCCCTTACCTGTGCAACTACTGCATGATATGGTCCTTGCCTTCTTCACTAATTTCATGATTGGCAGTTAGTGTTATTATCTGTGAATAGTGTATTTTGAATAGGCATTTTTTATTTTGTCCATAGTTATGAAAATGTGATTTAAAATAGTGTCACATTTACAAAATCACAATAATAACTATAAACTGAATAATAATACCAAGAGAAGTCCTAATTTATATGGCAGTCTCTGCAGTCACATTGTATGTAATTAGAATCTGAAAAAAAAAAAAGCCTTTTGAGAACATTGACATAAAATCTGTTATAATGAATAAATTCTGTGTAGTAGAGTTACAGTAATTCTGTTTCTCTGACAACAAATGATCTCTTAGCATAAATGTTTTCTTTGGCTAAAGTTTATATGAAAGATATTTCATTATGGTTAAATGTGTAAAACTTAATAAAGTTTATTTTTTAGAGCAGTTTTAGGTTTACAACAAAATTGAGTGGAAAATACAGAGTTCCTATATATCCCCTGTCCCTACACAGATATGACTTCCCCCACTATCAACATACTGCACAAAGGTAGTGAATTTGTAACAATCTATGAACCTACATTGACACATCATTATCACTCAAAGTCCATAGTTTACATTAGGTAGGGTTCACTTTCAGCGTTGTGCATTCTATGGGTTTTGACAATAAATGCAATTTTTAAACAAGTTTTTCATGAAGTTTGTGTTTTGCCATTAAGTAGTTACTTCCCTTCAGTTGTACTTTCAGTTTCTCCTGTTATGCCTTCTTCAATTTCTTCCTTGGCAGTATGAAGCTCCTAATTAATTATCCCAAACACCACACACACACAAACTCTCTCTCTCTCTCTCTCTCTGTCTGTCTCTGTCTCCCTCTCCCTCTCCCTCTCCCTCTCCCTCTCCCTCTCCCTCTCCCTCTCCCTCTCCTTCCCCCCTCACTCTAAGTGATTGTTTTCTAGTTGGAGTGGTTGAAATATTTTCTTAAGGTAATTAATTTGTAATCTCACAAACTGTGGATTAGAGCAGTGCCCTTGCCAAAAGATAGAGGGGCTAATTAAGGTTCAACCTTTATTTTCAAATATGCATGAAAGAAAGGCTGTATATAAATTCTTTCTCATCTCTGAGCTGTGAATCCTAGGAATAAAGTTTTTAACAAGCTGTTTATCTTAATAAACATCTCAGGATTTATATATTTGATATGTTTATTTGAAATGTAGCAGAGCATTCTTATTTTTGATAATTTTTGACATTAAAAAATTGATTCCTGTTCTAGCAAATGAAAATTACGTTTAGTAAAATTGAGTACTCTATGGTTTGTTACATGGATTTAGATCTAGCACAGTTCAAATGACTTGTCCTATACTTGACATCTTCTTACATATAAAAGGCTCATGTAACAGTTTTTACATGGTGTTAGTATTGTCATTCTTGTTTCTTTTCCTCTGCTGGCCTACTTCTGTTTCAGCCCTTGACCATTAATAAAGTACTAAATAGCAAGGAGATTATCCTACTACTGCGTACACAATATTGAATAAAAACAGGTGTTTGTGTGACAGAAAGATAAGGAAATCAAATCTTTGAGAAGTTGATATACCATTCTTCTTTCATATAATTAGATGTTTTATAAAGTAATTTGGGATTGTATGACAAGAGTCAAGGAAGCTATTAAGCAATCTCTGTGAAAACTTGATTGTCTTTGTGCTTTGACTAACTGTGTTTGTCTTGTTCACAGTAACTGTAGTACTGAATGGAAGTGGCTTGTAGACAGAGCAAGAGTTGGCAGCCGTTGGACGTGGCTTCAAGCCCAGATTTCAGAGCTAGAATACAAAATCCAACAACTAACGGATGTTCACAGGCAGATTCGTGCCTCCAAGGTATTGTGTGTGCTCTTCTAGTTAAAAAAATATTATTAGTTTTAGTTTCTTCTCATCTCTCCACACAAAATAATTGTTGTTAGGCTTTATAAAAATGTAGTTAATGTTAAGATTTTTGATATATTAATTCTGTAAGTTGAAACTATTTTTGTAACTTATCACAAACATTTTATCATATTGAGCAGTTAAGAATTTCTTTATTGGATTCCAGTTAATAGAAATGATAAACATTTTTTATAAACCTCTACTTTGTTGGCATTTATTTTAACATATGTGAGAAATTCTGAGTGTATCTTATTGGAATCTCTTTAGAGTTTTTTGTTTTAAGAAAAATTATAAACACATAAAAATGTTCTAGAAAGAAATATAATGAATACCTGTGTACCCACCCCCAAATTTATCAAATATTAAATTTTTACTAGTTTGGGTTTAGTTTTTAGAATAATAAAGCATTACCTTACAATTGAAGTACTTGTATAATCCTTCCTGATCCCATTCCCTTTCCCTACGCCACTGATTCCAACATATTTTAAAAGATTTTTATTTTATATTGGTGTATAGTTGATTAACAATGCTGTGTTAGTTTCAGGTGTACAACAAAGTGATTCAGTTATATATATACATGTATCTATTCTTTTTCAAATTCTTTTCCCGTTTAGGTTATTACAGAGTATTAAGTAGAATTCCCTGTGCTATACAGTAGGTCCTTGTTGGTTATATATTTTAAATATAGCAGTGTGTACATGTCATTCTCAAACTCCCAATCTATTCCTCCCCCTCCCCCTTCCCCCCTGGTAACCATAAGTTTGTTCTCTAAGTCTGTGAGTCTGTTTCTGTTTTGTAAATAGGTTTATTTGTATCTGTTTTTTTTTTTTAGATTCCTCATATAAACGATATCATAGGATGTTTGTCTTTCTCTGTCTGACTTACTTCACTTAGTATGGTAATCTCCAAGTCCATCCATGTTGCTGCAAATGGCATTATTTCATTCTTTTTAATGGCTGAGTAATATTCCATCATATATATGTTCCACATCTTCTTTATCCATTCCTCTGTTGGTGGACATTTTGGTTGCTTCCATGTCTTGGCCATTGTAAACAGTGCTGCAATGAACACTGGGGTGCATGTGTACTTTTGGATTATGGTTTTCTCCAGATATATGCCCAGGAGTGTGATTGCTGGATCATATGGTAGTTCTATTTTTAGTTTTTTAAGGAACCTCCATGCTGTTCCGTGAAGTTTATGTTTGTTCTTATTGCCATTTTGTTGTTTTGGATTTGTTTTTGTAGGTGTTTTCTCTTCCCTTCATCTTTTTTTCTCTTCTCTTGCGATTTAATGACTAACTTTAGTGTTGTGTTTGGATTCGTTTTTCTTTTTTCCTTGTGTATCTTGTAGATTTTCAGTTTGCGATTCCCATGAGATTTTGATATAGCAGTCTGTATATAAACAAGATTGTTTTAAGTTGCTGGTCTTTTAATTTCAAATGCATTTCCAATATCCTGCATTTGTGCTCTCCTCTTACAGTTGCTGGTTTTGATTTGTGTGCAGGTAATTTCCTACCTTTACTGTATGTTTGCCTTTATCAGTGAGCTTTTCCATTCGTAATTTTCTTGTTCCTACTTGCAGCCTTTTCTTTTCCACTTAGAGAAATTCCTTTACCATTTGTTGCAAAGCTGACCTGGTGGTACTGAATTCTTTTAGCTTTTGCTTATCTGTAAAGCTTTTGATTTCTCCATTGAATCTGAATGAGAGCCTTGCTGGGTAGAGTATTCTTGGTTGTAGGTTCTTCCCTTCATCACTTTAAATATATCATTCCACTCCCTTCTGGCCTGCAGAGTTTCTGCTGAGAAATCAGCTGATAACCTTATGGGAGTTTCCTTGTAAGTTATTTGTTGCTTTTCCCTTATTGCTTTTAATATTTTTTCTTTGTCTTTAATTTTTGTCAATTTGATTACTATGTGTCTCAGCATTTTCCTCCTTGGGACTCTCTGTGCTTCCTGGACTTGGGTGACGCTTTCCTTTTCCATGTTAGGGAAGTCCTCTTTTCTTTTCGTTCTTTTTTTTTTTATTCTGTTCTGCAGCAGTGATTTCCACCATCTGTCTTCCAGTTCACTTATCCGTTCTTCCACCTCAGTTATTCTGCTATTGATTCCTTCTAGTGTATTTTTCATGTCATTTATTGTATTGTTCATCTCTGTTTGTTTGTTCTTTAGTTCTTCTAGGTCTTTGTTAAACATTTCTTGTATCTTCTCGATCTTTGCCTCCATCCTTTTTCCAAGATCCTGGATCGTCTTCATTATCATTATTCTGAACTTTTTTTCCAGGAGGTTGCTTATCTCCACTTCACTCAGTTGTTTTTTCTGGGGTTTTATGTTGTTCCTTCATCTGAGACATAATCCTCTGCCGTCTCATTTTGTGTAACTTTCTGTGATTGCGGTTTCCATTCTTCAGGCTGCAGGTTTGTAGTTCTTCTTGCTTCTGCTGTCTGCCCCCTGGTGGATGAGGCTGTCTAAGAAGCTTGTGCAGGCTTCCTGATGGAAAAGACTGGTAGCTGCCCACTGGTGGGTGGAGCTGGGTCTTGTCCCTCTGGTGGGCAGGGCTGTGTCAGGGGGTATGTTTATTGGGCAGCTGTTTACTCAGGAAGACTTTAAGCAGCCTGTCTGCTGATGGGTGGAGCTGTGTTCCCATCCTGTTGGTTGTTTGGCCTGAGGCATCCCAGAACTGGAGCCTCCAGGCTGTTGGGTGGGTCCAGGTCTTGGTGAGAAAATTGTGGCCTCCAAAAGGGCTCATGTCAATGAGTACTCCCCAAAACTGCTGCCGCCAGCATCCTTATCACTGCAGTGAGCCACAGCTGCTTCCCACCTCTGCAGGAGACCCTCCAATACTAGCAGGTAAGTCTGGCTCAGTTTCTTATGAAGTCACCACTTTTTTCCCCTGGGTCCTAGTGTGCTTGAGGCCCTGTGTGTACCCTCCAAGAGTAGAGTTTCTGTTTCCCCCAGTCCTGTGGAATTTCTATGATCAAACCCTGCTGGCATTCAAAGCCAGATTCTCTGGGGGATCCTCCTCCTGTTGCCAGACCGCCAGGCTGGGGAGCTAGATGTGGGGCTCAGAACTTTCACTCCTGTGGGAGAACTTCTGTGGTATAATTATTTTCCGGTTTGTGGGTAGCCCACCTGGTGTGTATGGGATTTGATTTTATCATGATTGCTCCCCTCCTACTGTCTCCTTGTGGCTTCTTCTTTGTCTTTGGATGTAGGGTATCTTTTTTGATAGGTTCCAGCATTTTTTTGTCAGTGGTTGTTCAGTAGTTAATTGTGATTTTGGTGTTTCCATAAGAAGGGGTGAGCTCAGATCCTTCTACTCCGCCGTCTTGTCTTCTCCTCCTCCCTGACTCCAACATGTATTGATAGGTACTATTTTTATGAATATTTATTGGCCCATAGGTATTTATCTGTATCTATAAATAAAATTTGTTTTTCATGCTTTTAAAGTCTATATAAGTGATATTTATACTACAAACTCTTTTGCAACTTGCTTGTATTTGCTCAGCATAATTCTTATACATATTTGTACTTCCTGTATGACATTTAATTGTACGAATGGAATGGAATTTTATAAATACAATGGATGTTTATCTCTTCTCCTATTTTCTATTAATAGACATGTACATTGTTTCAGTCTTTATGCCAGTAAAAACAATACATCAGTGACTGTCTTTTATGTGTTTTTTGGTGAACCTATGGAGAGCTTTTCTTGGGTATATGCCTAAAAGTGGAAATGCTTGATCTTAGGCATGGCTGTATATGCTTTCCTATACCACTTATGTGATTGGGTAATCAGTATTCCCACTGGCAGTGCGTGAGAGCTCCTGGTTTTCCACATCCTTGTGAACTTTTTGAATTTTTTGGTCTCTTAATTTTTGCAGTATAATAAGAGTGAAATATTATTACTGTTTTAATTTAATTGTTCCCAAATATAATGAGATTGGGCCGCAGTGTAATTGACCATCAAATTTTGTCTAAGAATTAACTTATCTTTTTTACTCTTTAATCAAAGGTTGGGGGTAGTGGTGATGGTGGTGTGTGCATGTGAATTCATTTAAAATATTTGTTACTATTCTTGGTCAGCTATAAATATTACAAGTCTTTCATGTTGTAACTTGTCTTTTCATTTTTTTTTTTTTGGTGTATCTATTTTTGAACAGAGATTTTAATCTTAATATAACTATATGGATTAATGTTGTTCTCTATGGGCTGTGTTTTTCTGTGTCTTGTATAAGAAATCATACCCCTGGTATTTATCTCTGTATTTGTTGTGAGGTAATAACCTAAATATCTCTTTTCAATGTGGATAGTCATTCCAGCACCTCTTTATAAATTGTAGTAGTTCATCCTCACCTTCTGGTTTAAAATATCACTTTTGTCATATATTGAGTTTTCATATATGTGTAAATTTGTTACTTGACTTACTAATCTATATATCTATCTTGATTATATAGTTTTACAATGTCTGCTTTTAATACAAAAGTCCCCATATATTGTTTTTAAAAAATTTTCAAAAATTTTGTGTCTGTTTTATTAGTCTTTTTATCCAAGAGCAAATTTGGGGGTTTATTGTTCTTCCTTTATCTCTATGTTTTCTTATGCATTATTGTTTGCTCTTTTATTTTTTGTTTCATTTTCAGTGGGTTTGCTTTATTGTTGCTATTGTTGTTTTAGGTTCTTGATCTTATAACTTTTTTTATATTAATTCATGTTTATATACACATTTTTACATCTGTATGCATATATATGTATATATATAAAATCTGGCATATGCATACTAGTATGTGTATATATATATATATATATAATAGTACAATATACCCTTGTAGCTTATTTATTTTATACATAGTAGTTTCTGTCTTAATCTGCTACCCCTGTCTTGCCCTCCTCTTTCCACTAGTTTGTTTTCTATATTTGTGAGTCTGGTTTTTTTTTTTGTTTGTTATATTCACTAGTTTGTTTTATTTTTTAGATTCCACATATAAGTGATATCAAACAGTATTTGTCTTTCTCTGTGTGACTTATTTCACTTAGTCTAACATCCTCCAAGTCCATCCGTGTTGTTGCAAGTGGCAAAATTTTATTCTGTTTTATGGATAAGTAGCATTCCATTGTGTGTTTGTGTATGTATGTGTGTGTGTGTGTATCTAACATCTTCTTTATCCATTCATCTGTTGATGGACACTTAGTTTGCTTCCATATCTTGGCAATTGTAAACAATGCTGCTATGAACATTGGGGTGTATGTATCTTTTTGAATTAATTTTTTTTTCAGATATATACCCAGGAGTGGAATTCCTGGGTCATATGGTAGTTCAATTTTTAGTTTTTTGAGAAACCTTCATACTGTTTTCCACAGTGGCTGCACCAAAAATACATACATATACATTCCCACCAAAAATGTACGAGGGTTCCCTTTTCTCCACATCCTTGCTAACATTTATTATTTGTGTTCTTTTTGATGATGGCCATTCTGACAGGTGTGAGGTGATATCTCATTGTGGTTTTAATTTACATTCTCTGATGATTAACAGTGTTGAACATTTCTTCATGTGCCTATTGGCCACATGTAAGTCTTCTTTGGAAAATTTTCTCTTTAGGTCTTCTGCCCATTTTTTGATTGGGTTGTTTGGGTTTTTTTGCTGTTGAGTTGTATGAGGTGTTTATAAATTTTGGATATTAACCCCTTACTGATCATATCATTTGCAAATATTTTCTCCCATTCAGTCGGTTGTCTTTTCATTTTGTTGATGGTTTCCTTTGCTGTACAAAAGACTGTAAGTTTAATTAGGTCCTATTTGTTTATTTTTGCTTTTATTTCCTTTGCTTTTGGAGACAGATCCAAAAAATTATTGCTACAATTTATTTCAAAGGGTGTTTTGCCTATGTTTTCTTCTAGGAGTTTTATGGTTTCCAGTCTTACATTTAAGTCTTTAATCCATTTTGAGTTTATTTTTGTATGTGATGTTAGAGAATTTTCTAATATCATTCTTTTACATGTAGCTGTCTAGTTTTCCCAGTACCACTTAATAAAGAGCCTGTCTTTTCTCCATTGTATATTTTTGCCTTCTTTTTTATAGATTAATTGACCATAACTGCATGTATTTATTTCTGGGCTCTCTATTCTATTCCATTGATCTATGTGTCTATTTTTGTGCCAGTACCATACTGTTTTGATTACTGTAGCTTTGTAGTATAGTCTGAAGTCAGGGCGTTTCATTCCTCTAGCTCTGTTCCTCTTTTTCAAGATTGTTTTGGCTATTTGGGGTCTTTTTTGTTTCCATACAAATTTTAAAAGTTTTCATTCTAGTTCTGTGAAAAATGCCCTTGGTATTGTATTTTGATAGGGATTGCATTGAATCTGTAGATTGTCCTGGATAGTATGGTCATTTTAACAATATTAATTCTTCTTCTTCTTCTTTTCTTTTCTTTTTTTTAATTTTTTTTTGGCTGCACTGCATGGCATGCAGGATCTTAGTTCCCTGACCAGGGATTGAACCTGTGTCCCCTGCAGTGGGAGTGCAGATTCTTAATCTTAACCACTGGACTGCCAGAGGAATCCCACAATATTAATTCTTCTAATCCATAAACACCATATATCTTTCCATCTGTTTGTATTGTCTTCAGTTTCTTTCATCAGCATCTTATACTTTTCCAAGTACACCTCTTTTAACTCCCTAGGTAAATTTATTCCTAGGTATTTTATTCTTTTTGATGTGATTGTAATTGGGATTGTTTCCTTGATTTCTTTTTCTGCTAGTTTGTTGTTAGTGTATAGAAATGGAACAGATTTCTGTATATTAATTTTGTATCCTGCAACTTTACTGAATTCATTGATGAGCTCTGGTGGTTTTTTCATGGTATCTATAGGATTTTCTTAGTATCATGTCAACTGCAAACAGTGATAGTTTTACGCTTCCTTTCCAGTTTGGATTCCTTTTATTTCTTTTTCTTTCCTGCTTGCTATGGCTAGGACTTCCATACCCTGCTGAATAAAAGTGGCAAGAGTGGGCGTCTTTGTCTTTCTCCTGATCTTAGAGGAAATGCTTTCAGCTTTTCACCACTGAGTGTGATGGGTTTGTCATATATGGCCTTTATTATGTTCAGGTATGTTCCCTCTATGCCCACTTTCTAGAGAGTATCATAAATGGATGTTGAATTTTGTTAAAAGCTTCTTCTGCATCTATTGAGATGACATTTGGTTTTTATTCTTCAATTTGTTAATGTGGTGTTTCACATTGATTGATTTGCATATGTTGAAAATCCTTACAAAAATCTTGAGAAAAATCCCACTTGATCATGGTATATGATCCTTTTAATGTATCTTTGGATTTGGTTTCCTAATATTTTGTTGAGGATTTTGGTATCTATGTTCATTAGTGATATTGGCCTGTAATTTTCTTTTTCTTGTGATATCTTTGTCTGGTTTTGGTATCAGGGTGATGCTGGCCTTGTAGAATGAGTTTAAAAGTGTTCCTTTCTCTACAATTTTTTGGAATTGTTTGAGAAGAATAGGTGTTAACTCTTTTCTAAATCGTTGGTTGAATTCACCTGTAAAGCCATCTGGTCTTGGACTTTTGCTTGTTGGGCACTTTTTTTTTTTTTTTAATTACTGATTCAGTGTCATTACTGGTTATTGGTCTGTTCATATTTTCTGTTTCTTCCTGGTTCAGTCTTGGGAGATTGTACCTTTCTAAGAAGTTTTTTCATTTCTTCTAGGTTGTCCACTATATTTGTATATAGTTGTTTATTGTAGTCTCTTACGATCGTTTGTATTTATGTGTTCTTGGTTGTAACTTCTTCTTTTTCTTTTCTGATTTTCCTGATTTAGGCCCTCTTTTTTTCTTGATGAGTATGGTTAACAGTTTATCAATTTTATCTTTTCAAATAACCATCTCTTAGTTTCATTGATCTTTTCTATTTTTGTTTTTGTATTTATTTCATTTATGTCTGCCCTGCTCTTTGTGATTTCTTTCCTTCTACTAAGTTTGGGTTTTCTTTGTTCTTTTCTTACCTCTTTTAGGTGTGAGGTTAGGTTGTTTATTGGAAATTTTTCTTGTTTTATTAGGTAAGCTTGTATAGCTATGAACTTGTCTCTTAGAACTGCTTTTGCTGCATCCCTTAGATTTTGGATCATTGTATTTTTGTTTTCATTTGTCTCCAGGTATTTTTTTTTTTTTGATTTCTTCAGTGATCCAGTGGTTGTTTAGTATCCTATTGTTTAGCTTCCATGTGTTTGTGTTTTTTTTCTTGTAATTGATTTCTAGTCTTATTGCATTGTGGTCGGGAAAGATGCTTCATATGATTTCAATTTTCTTAAATTTACCACGGCTTGTTTTGTGGCCTAGCACGTTATCTATCCTGGAGAATGTTCCATGTGCACTTGAAAATAATGTGTATTCTGTTGCTTTTGGATGGAATGTTCTATCTATCTATCTATCTATCTATCTATCTATCTATCTATCTATATTAAGTTTCTCTGGTCTAATATGTCATTTAAGGCTAGTGTTTCCTTATTGATTATCTGTCTTTATGATTCATCCATTTATATAAGTGGGATGTTAAAGTGTCCTACTATTATTGTGTTACTGTTGAGGTCTCCCTTTATGTTTGTTAGTATTTGCTTTACGTATTTAGGTGCTACTATTTTGGGTGCATATATATTTATAAATATTATATCTTCTTCTTGGATTGATCCCTTGATCATTATGTAATGTCCTTCTTTGTCTCTTGTAACAGTCTTTATTTTAAAGTCTAGTTTGTCTGATATAAGTATTACTACCCCAGCTTTTTTTGATGTCCAGTTGTATAGAATACTTTTTTCTATCCCCTCACTTTCAGTATGTGTGTGTCTTTAGATCTGAAGTGAGTGTCTTTTAGACAGCATATATACAGGTCTTCTTTTTGTATCCATTCAGCCACTCTGTGTCTTCTAATTGGCCTTATAATTCTTATTTTCAACTCATATTTAAGTATTACTTTGAGTGCATAGCATGTATTTAGTTCTCTCATTGTTCTGTTTTTAATGTGTTTTAATTTCCAATGTGATTACCTTTTTAACCTGAGTTATTTAATAATACATCTTTATGTTCCTGAACTCATGAGTCCTTTTATTGTTTTTTGGTATTTTGTCATTTAAGTGCATTGTAATCTGTGAACTGATTACCTTGTATGGATTTCATTCTTTTTTTTTTTTTTTAAAGCGACTACAACTCTTTTTTTTTTTTTAATTTTTAATTTATTTATTTTTATATTTCTGGCTGTGTTGGGTCTTCGTTTCTGTGCGAGGGCTTTCTCCAGTTGTGGCAAGTGGGGGCCACTCTTCATCGCGGTGCATGGGCCTCTCACTATCGTGGCCTCTCTTGCTGCGGAGCACAGGCTTCAGATGCGCAGGCTCAGTAATTGTGGCTCACGGGCCTTGTTGCTCCGCGGCATGTGGGATCTTCCCAGACCAGGGCTCGAACCCATGTCTCCTGCATTGGCAGGCAGATTCTCAACCACTGCGCCACCAGGAAAGCCCTGGATTTCATTCTTCGTGACCAACTACTAATCAAATTTTGTAAATGCTCAATGTGTAGTAGAGATAATGTATATTCTTTATTTGTTGATTATAGAATTCTCTATTAAACTGGTTGACTTTGTTGTATACGTCTGCTATATCTTTATATATCTAGATCTTTCAATTCTAATATATATATTTGATATATATTTATTAATATTTGTCATCATTTTGAATTTTTCAGTTTCTCCTAGTAATTCTGTCAGTTTTTGCTTCTTACACTTTGAAATACTAATGCTATTTGGTAGATACAATTTTTTTTTTCTTCCAGGTGTTTGTTTTATAAGGTACATTTAGCTAGGTTTTTAAAATCCACTCTGAGTAGTTTTAATTTTGATTTTCTTTTATTTTCCTCTCTTTGTGTTTTGTTTTTCACTTGTCTTTCATTGGATTGATGGAACTTGCTTTATTCCTTTCTTCTCTCTCTGCTCTTCTGAAAGCTATACATTATAGTCTTATTCTTTGTCATTACTCCTAGTTTGTAACATACTTCCTTAAGAGCAAATAATTCTAACAATGACTAAAAGTACTCAGTATTTTTATATTCTTTTTTCTTAAGATATGGATCTTAATGCTATTTAACTATGCATTATATATATCTGCTTCAATCTAGTTACTTATTTTACAGTCAGTAATTAATTACATTTCTAACAGATTTCATTAAAAATATGCTCACTATTTTTTTGTATTCTGTCTATAAAATTAGGTTACAGAGTAAGCTTCTGTAACAAAGTAACTCACAAATATAATGGCTTTATAAAGATACATAATGCTTCAAAAATAAAGAGTGAGTACATGCTGGTAGAGCAACTTGGTTGAACAAGATCATTCAGGGACTCAGGTTCCTTCTGTCTTGCTTCTTTGACATACTCTCAGGTGTGTTGACTGCACTGTTGAACAGGGTTGTAGTCTTCTCATTTGTGCTCTCGGGAAGTGTGAAGAGAAGTGTGGTATAGTTTGTCTTTAAGTTGGATGTGACTTGGAAGTTGCACTACTTTGTTTCACACTCCATTAGCCCAAACTTAGCCACATGAGTACAGCATGAGTACACTCCATGTGTAGGAGTGAAAGCTGAATAATACTGTCTTTCACTGAGAAGTTGTATGTGTAGCTAAAACTCCGGTAGGGGTGGGGTCTTGAAAAGAAGAGGAAAATGGGTACTGGGAAGAGTATGCAGTATCTGCTACTTTATCTTTTCTCTCTTGGTTTGCTTCTTGCTGAAGTAAATTCTTTAGTATTTTTTGATATTAATCTCTGAACATTTAAACTCTCTTTGTATTTGTATGTCCTAAAATACTTTTATACTACCCTCACTCTTCAATGATATTTTAGGTTGATAGAAAATTCTGATTTGATAGTTATTTTCCCTTAGGCCTTTAAAGATAGTATTTCATTGTTTTCTTTATAATGATGAGCAGTTTACTATCAATGTAATTGTTTTTCCTATGTAAGTACTCTGTCCTTTCTAGCTGGTAACTTAAAATTTTTCTTGTTTATTTGATTTCCTACATTTTTTAAACTAACAGGTGTTTAATTATGGATTTATCTTTCTTTATCTTGTTTTCAGAGTACACCTTTTTAACTGTACAATTTGCTGAATTTTGACAAATATATAGTTGTGTAAACATCACCATGATCTCCCCTCTTAATTATTGAACTGCTGTTTCCAGGAGAGGACAAAAAGTGCTTATTTTATAGGGAATTTGACAAAAATAAGCTAACTTTCTCACACATGGATTTGCAAGTTCTGTCAGATGTTCATGTTGAGATGTCCTGATAGAGTTAGAAATATGAGATTTGGAGAAGGCAGGTTTATAAGAAGATGCAGATGTAGAAATGGCAATTAAAGCTATGCTATTATATTATAGCAATTTTTTAAATAAAATTTATTCATCTCTCTTTCCTTCCTTGTTTTCTACCTTTCCTCCTCCTTTCCTTCATTCTTTCCCTTCTTTCCTTTCACACACAGTTATTAGGTGCCTAATATGTGCTTAGGGTATACAGTGATGAATAAAACCAACAGAGTTCTTATATTTTTAGGGTTTCGTCTAATGGGGGAAAAATTGAGCAAATGATTACAGAAATAAATACTGTTTTATTTCCCATCAGGGGAAATTTAACACAGAATTTCCCTAGCTTAAGCATATATTGTTTCCCCCAAATTATAGGCTGTTTACTTGGAACTTGAAGTATATTTTCCCATAGAAGTAACAATATAAAGAGTTCTTATGCAATCCCATAAGTCCTATTTAATCTAAATATTGCTAAATATCTCTTTCTATCTTTTTTTGACTGTTAATGCAATTTTTTATTGAAGTATAGTTGATTTTAGTATTGTGTTAGTTTCAGGTGTACAGCATAGTGATTCAGTATTTTTGCAGATTATATTCCATTACAGGTTATTACAAGATATTGGGTATAATTCCCTGTGCTATATAGTAAATCCTTGTTGCTTATCTATTTTATGTATAGTAGTTTGTATCTAATAATCCTATACCCCGAATCTGTCCCTCCCCACACCCTCTTCTCTGTGGTAACCATAGGTTTGTTTTCTATGTCTGTGAGTCTGTTTCTGTTTTGTATATACATTCATTTGTATTATGTTTTAGATTCTACATATAAGAGATATCATATATATTTGTCTTTGTCTGACTTCACTAAGCATAATATTCTCTAGATTCATCTACGTTTTTGCAAATGGCAATATTTCTTTCTTTTTTATGGCTGAGTAGTATTCCATTGTGTATAATACATATATACATATATATATGTACATATACACTGCATCTTCTTTATTCAGTCGTTTGTTGATGGGCTCTTGGGTTGCTTCCATGTCTTGGCTATTGTAAATAATGCTTCTATGAACATTGGTGTGCATGTATCTTTTAAAATTAGTGGTTTTGCTTTTTATGGATATATACCCAGGAGTGTGATTGTTGGATCATATGGTTACTCTATTTTTAGTCTTTTAAGGAACCTCCATGCTGTTTTCCACAGTGGCTGCACCAATTTAGATTCCCACCAACAGTGTACCAGGGCTCCCTTTTTTCCACATTCTCTCTAACACTTATTTGTTATTTATAGACTTTTTGATGGTAACCATTCTGACAGGTGTGAGGGCATACTTCATTGTGGTTTTGATGTTCATTTCTCTAATAATTAGTGATGTTAAGCATCTTTTCATGTGCCTGTTAGCAATCTTTATGTCTTCTTTGGGAAAATGTCTATTCAAGTCTTCTGCCAATTTTTTGATTGGATTATTTGTTTGATATTGAGCTTTATGAGCTGTGTGTGTGTGTGTGTGTGTGTGTGTGTGTATTTATACACACATATATATATTTTATCAAGTATAGTTGATTTATAATGTGTTAGTTTCAGGTGTACAGCAAAGTGATTCAGTTATACATACATATATATCTAGTTTTTTCAGATTCTTTTTCCTTATAGGTTATTACAAAATATTCAGTATAGTTCCCTGTGCTATACAGTAGGTCCTTGTTGGTTATCTATTTTATATATAGTGGTGTGTATATGTTAATCCTAAACTCTTAATTTATCCTTCCCCCTCTTTCCCCTTTGGTAACCATAAGTTTGTTTTCTATGTCTGAGGGTCTGTTTCTGTTTTGTATATAAGTTCATTCGTATCATTTTGATGAATGATAATGAAAAAATGCCATTTGTAGCAACATGGATGGACCTAGAGATTCTCATACTAAGTGAAGTAAGCCAAATATCATATGATAGCACTTATATGTGGAATCTAAAAACAAAAAAAATTCTACCTTTGAGAAACTGTATTCTACATGGTGAAACTGTAGACATAATGGAGATAATATTATAAGGTTGATGGTGACTGGTCTGAAACAAAATAGCTGAGAAGGGAAGGAATTAGAGTCCTCAAACCATGTAGTTAGCCTAACCCCACCTAGGGTGTGCACATCCATAAATATTAGTGAATTTTAAATTCTGCCTATCATGAGTATATGTTCTGGTAGGGGAGATAGAGCATGTAAATATCGTTGATTACAATATAATGCAATATGTGGAATGATATGTGTTTTTAATAAGATATAGATGTGGCATAGAGAGAATGTTTCACTCTGTCATTAGGGGTTTGCAGGTCAGAGAATACACCAGTAAAGAGGTGATGCCTCAGTATGATTTTGGAGGATAAACAGTAGTTTGCTTAATGAACCTATGGAACTGGAAAAGGGATTCCTTAAATTTTGAAGGCATACGACATGATCTGTTTTAGGAATGACAAATTAGTATGTATTCAAAGGAGCAGAAACTTTGAGCTGTGCAGGGATGGGAGAGGAAGCTAGGAAGTCATGAATATTGTTTAATGCTTTGTAAAATTTGGTGGTGATCTCTGTAGGAAGGTAGAAACTTAGACATAGAAACTTAGGCTTACCCATTCTGTCTGTCGGATTTGAGGCAACTGTGTTCAGGAATAGTTTCCTGATGGAAGTTTCCTATTCAGTTACTCTTTCTCCTTTTTAACTGTCTTCACCTGGGCCTTAAGTTGTAGTGATCTCCCAATCTTCTCAAGATCACCAGATAGTTTTCTTTGATGATTTTCTTTGAAAGATGTCACAAGTAGTTTTTATAAAAGCCAGTAGAGTTCTAAGAACAAATCAAGTTTAAAGCAATTTGGAAATTTCCAAGAAAGTGGGTTCCTAGTTGAATTGATAACTAAGTTTTATATTTGAATCTAGGCAGTCTGGTTCATTTTGCTTTGACTTGAGAAAGGGTATTTTAATATTCTCTGTGTTCTAAGCAATGCTTTATACTTGTTGTTTAAACATTTTTTGAAGTTTGATTATATGTTTATATAATATCTATTTGTAATAAATTATTTTAAGGAAATAAATCTTTCCAGCAATAACTTATGTAGCCTTACATTTTTTCTTGTTTCAGGCTAGATGTGATTCTGGCCCTTTGTTCCCTTAAGAGTCATATTATGTTTATTTTATGGAAGATATCATTATAATTATGCTATCAAAATACAATATTTCTTTACTTTGATAGCTTCTGCTTACCTTTCTTAAAAATTAAGATGTTTAATTGCTTATTTATGTGCAGTTTAGTTGAGTTATTATTGTATTGAATAGGGAAAACAACACTTTTTTGCTCTAATACCTTCTTGAGTTATTGTAATTAAAAAATTGAGAAGAGTGGTTTAATGCATTTTAAGTGAGACAGAACTTTTTATTTAATGTATCTTGAAAGGAAAAAAGAAACTTTTCTTCTCAGTTAAATTAGAGATAAGGAAAGGGGAAAGAAATTGAAATGCTCTTTTATAAATAGCCTTTTAAAATAAGTGTTACTTTTGTGTCTCTGGTCGGGAAACACACAGTGTTATAGTAGTGTAAAATAAGGGACAAATGACCTAAAATGTGTCATTTGCCCCTTCTTTGACACACTCCAGGTGGTCTAAATTTTGCGTAAATTCTTAGAAGAAAGCAGGTATTAGCAACATACCATACCTTGTTCTTGCAACAGCTTTGTCAACACACTACAACTGCCATATTTCTCTTTTTCTCTGCTCCAGCTTTTACTGAGATAACAGCTTCTTCTCACTTTCAGAAAAAAATTTAAAATAGTTTTTCTTTGTTAGAGAGACTGGCTATCCTATATTAAATGATTTCCCCTTTAGATTTCTTTTGTTATCCTATAATAGGGTCTTCCACATCTTAAATTGTACATTTTGTTTTAAAGTTTTCATTTAAGTTTTTGCTTAAAATTAGTTTTGATGACTTTATATAAATAATAAATATGTTGCTTATGAAACCGTGCACCTCAAATGGGACTTGAACCCATTGGCCGGGACTTGAACCCAGCCAGAACCCAGATTGGGACTTGAACTCACATGCTGGGACTCGAACCCAGCCAGAACGCAGACTGGGACTTGAACCCATGGGCTGGGACTCAAACCTGGCCAGACCCAGATTGGGACTTGAACCCACGATCTTTTAATTGAGAGCACACTTGGTCTCAGAACTTAGTGAACCTCAGGTTCTTGATGTCTCATTGCAGAAAGAATTCAGTGAGAGACAAAGTGATAGGTAAGAAGTGGATTTATTTAGAGAGAAACACACTCCACAGACAGAGTGTGGGGCATCTCAGAAGGCGAGAGTCCCCGAAATACAGCGTGGTTAGTTTTTATGGGCTGGGTAATTTCATAGGCTAATGAGTGGGTGGATTATTCCAACTATTTCAGGGAAAGGGCGAAGATTTCCAGGAATAGGGCCACTGTCCACTTTTTGACCTTTTATGGTTGGCCTCAAAACCGTCATGGCGCTGATGGGTGTGTCATTTAGCATGCTAATGTATTTAAAAGAGCTATGATGAGGCTCAAGGTCCACTGGAAGTCGAATATTCTACCATCTTGGACCTAGCTGGTTCTAACCAGTTTTTGTCATGTCCTATGGCTACATCATTCTTTTAAGGGTTGTGCCCTTCCCCCTTACCTCCTGTTTCACTGAGGCAATTGTTTATTTTTTCACACTATGTCATCTCTATGAGGACCCTGGGAGTGGAGGTGGGGATCTCTCTAGTGTTATTATCAGGAATAGTTGTCTTCTCTGAGCAGCTGATTTGTTTTCATCTTATGCTAAGGTTTTCACTTGTTTCAGTTAACACAACTCATCCTTCTAAAAAAATTTTATGTCTTTGTTATTTACCTTATTTTATCTATCATTAGACTACTTTCCTGATCTTTTAGAGAATTCAGATTAATTTAGTTATAATTAACAAACAAAACTGTAAAATATACATCATGGTGACCCAACACATGTATATTCTTTTCCTGATTTTTAAGAAGAGGAATTATTTCTGCCTTGTCTCCAGAGGACTTAATCTTCCCTTTCTTCTCTATTCTCAGTTATGGCAGAGAAAAACCATGGGCCATTCTTACATTGTGAGAGTTTTGTCCAGGGCAACAGTTTGAGAGAACAAAATAGGTTATGAAGTTGACTATGAGTGTCTCCCCTGTTGAATCTTTAAAATATTATTCTTCAATGAATTAACTATAGCAGGCCTCCTACTTATAAAAAGGTAGTATTCTTATACTACTTTTTTGAAATTCAGAATCAATTTTTGCATAGAAACAATACTGTAAGTAGGGATTATGAAATCAGGGTAATTCACAGAAGCCTGGCCCATAATATAAACTGTAATCAAACCAAATAGAATTATAATTAATTTAATATAGTGAAAACTTATATTCTTTTGTATATAGATACTTGTGAAAAACCTACTAGAGACTTGTACAAATTTTGAGTAGACATTTCAGATACTTTCAAGAGCTTTTGGGTTGATGATACTGTCTGTCAAGTCTAATTTAATTTTTAAAATATCAAGTGAAACAGAAACTTCTTTTAAATATATTTATTCAGATTTCTTGACAGCCGTATTTGTGCATTCTATGAAAATAGTCGTTGAGATGGGATCAACAGTTGGGTCTTTTTATCTTTGTAAAAGTTAGTAGCACTGTTACAAGTATAAGTAAAAAAGAAAATGTTACTTTTACCAAGCATAATTTGTAATATATTACTATAAAATAATAAAATGTATGTTTAATACAATATCTGAATATATTAATTCTAAAGTGATATATTCTCTAAATTATAGTGTAAACTAAGACTACTTATATATGACATATAATCTATAGGTGGTTTCCATCCTATGTATAGTACTTATACATGATATAAGCTAGCCCACAGCAATTATTTAATTTGTCCCATCTTGAAATACTCTATGCTTATATTAATGTTTTAGTCTATTTTTCATTCCAAGAATATAATATTTTAGCCACATTAGGCATTTAATACCTTTCCAACTAGCCTATAGGAACTTATTGACATTTTGCCCCAAAAATAGTGTGTGTGTATATACACACACACACACACACACACACACACACATACACACACATATATTTAATAGTAATATGTATTATTCTTTGCAGGGGTAAGTGTAGTAAAAGGGGTAGGAAGGGAAGAAATTTTATGACGAGAACTGTGAAACCATTAAGATCATATCTGTGCAATCCTTTTTCCCCTTTCTCTCCTGTCTTCATTACTTCTGAGGGACTTAAGGGTGAGGACAGTTGGAGTGAAGAAGCTAGGGAACGTGGGGAAAGTTCAGCAAGCCAGTTGAGGAATGTGTGTGTATGAATGGTAGGCAGGGAGTACAGAGGCAGCTAGATCCCTATTCATTTCTCCAGTTACTTACATTTCAGAAAATACTCCATCAAAGTTGAAAACCTGTGTCTTTATTAATAACTCGTCTACTCTGTAAGCAATGAGAACTTTGGCCTAGAGAGTACTTTTTCTCAGTGGTGCAGTCCTGCCAACCCTGGCTGGCAGCAACAGGGTTGGGGTTCTTTAGAGTGCTCTGAAAGAAGTTAATATAAAGTTAGATTATTGTTTGGATGTTTGTAACTTTGATATTTTGATTTATGAAATTAGGAGTGCTTAAATACAGAACTCAAGTGGAAATGCTAGTGACCAAAATATCAGAAGGTTATATCTGAAAATGTTCTAAATTTTAGCCAGAAATGTTCATATTCTGCATATAAGCCTTTTACTTTATTCTAAATGTATCATGCTTTTAATGCTAATAACTAAAACCAGTAAGAAAAATAACTTCTTGTATGTAATTTATGACAATATTTTGCAAGCCTAACCCATCAAATATACGTTATTTTAGCTGCACATGTTTTAAATCAGCGACTTTTTTACAGAGTTAAACTGTACTTCCAAATGTCTATTTTCTGATTTCCAAGGAATAATAAAAAGCATGGTTCGAGAGCATTGTAATCTTAAAGTTGATCTAGCAGTCAACTTGTTTTCATTGCAACTCTTTAATTGCTATTTGTCTAGGGGATAGTGATCCTAGAAGAATGTCGACTTCCAAAAGACATTTTGAAAAAGCAAATCCAATTCGCAGACCAAGCTGCTTCATTAAACACTACAGGGAATCCCCAGATTCCTCAGGAGAGTCAAGATCCTTTACCAGAGCAAGATTTTGAAATGTCACCAAGTAGCCCTACACTACTTCTTCGCAATATAGAAAAACAGGTAATGTGAAGTAAGAGTAAAGTGTGAATGGCATCAAAATGACTTTTAATTGATTTTATAAACTCTTCAAATAAACGTGTGTCTCTG
Organism: Eubalaena glacialis; assembly: GCF_028564815.1. Taxonomy (NCBI): domain Eukaryota; kingdom Metazoa; phylum Chordata; class Mammalia; order Artiodactyla; family Balaenidae; genus Eubalaena; species Eubalaena glacialis. The sequence goes on along the minus strand of NC_083716.1, from coordinate 213,725,478 downwards.
CTTAAGATATTGGTTATTAAAGTTGGCCGTTTGACATTAAATGCAATTAAAATATTTAGTATATATAGTCTCTATTATAATATTGATATAATTAAGGTTATTTAAATATAATATGTGGGACTTCCCCAGTGACACAGTGGTTGAGACTCCATGCTCCCAATGTGGGGGGCCTGGGTTTGATCCCTGGTCAGGGAACTAGATCCCACATGCATGCCACAACGGGGAGCCCACGTGCCACAACTAAGGAGCCCGCCAGCCGCAGCTAAGACCCTACACAACCAAATAATAAATAAATTTTTAAAATATTAAAATACATTAAATAAATAAATATAATATGTAAAGTGTTGGTACATAGCTATAGAGTGATAGCTCATTTATACTAGGGTTGGAAAATCTTGTTTTCTAACAGAATAGCTCATCATTGGACTTTTCTCATGGGGAAAGAACAGTGGTACCACTTAATAGATCTGAATGGGGTGTTTGATTAATTTATTGATAGAAAGTTTTAGTGAAAGATAACATTAGAATATGGATTCTTTCATTAAAAAATGATCGTGGAAATAGAGAGTCTAATAAACTAATAAATTACTTTGATTCCAAAGCTTTTCCTGGTATTTAAATCCTCTTATGGATGACTCCAGAAATTTAATCATTCTGTCCTATATTTATCCTTTGAAATCAAAACTTTTTTTGCAAGATTAATATTTAAAATTTATTTCATATTATTTATAAAATTTAAATGAAGAAGAGGTTACATATATAATAGCCAAAATATCAAATGTATAGAAATAGACAATATGAAGGTATTTTATAAAAAAATAAATATCAACTCCATTACATAAAATAAGAATAATTGAGTCATAACTTGTACTTGAATAGGAAAACACATCGCTGCAAATCACAGTAAATTTATTAGCCCAATGTGAACTTAATGAAAAATAGCAGTAAGACTTTTTTGAAAGCTGATTATGTTGATACTAATATCTACAAAATATTAAATGTGCAAAAACTTAGATACATTTAAAATACTGAATATAATATAAATAAAGTATTTTATTTGGTAAGCAGATTAATCAAAAAACTAAGGAAATAGAAAAAATATAAGCCATTTATTTTAATTTAGACTTTGGTGGCTCTTAAACAAACCTGGCTTTCTAAGAGTTTGTTAACTTGCAACCATATTGAATCTGCCAGAATATACTCAGTTGGGACCATAGCTGCATGATTACATTATTCCAGTGGGTAAATATGTATTCTCATCCCTGCCCATATTTAATTTTTCTGTTGTTGTTGTTGTTGTTGTTTTTCTGACATACATTGTGAAATAATTTAGTACCGGATTACTACTGTCTTAATCCTGGTAAGTCAGAATGTGGAGTAACTTCTCCCACCCCATATTCGTTAAGTTTGCAATTGCCTAGAGTTTTTCTTAATTTTCCAATTTCCAATGCATTGTCAAAATACTATTATGAATATTTTATAATTCAGAAAGTTATTTTGTAATTATCTGGTGTTAAACTGGAATGCACTTTACTATATAAGTGGTGTTTTCAATCAATACTCGTTATATTCCTCTTCCCTCTTTTTTTTTCCCTCCCCTCATCCCTTAGGATAAGTACCTTTTCAGTTTGATCCTAGTTATTTCACACAGAATAACGTGAGCACTTGATCAGTCAGACCTTTGACTCTTTTTACCTGTAGGTCACTACTTATCCTTTGGAAAGAGGTTTCTTGTATTTTGTCTTTCTTTTTGTTTAATATTTATTTATTTTATTTATTTTTTTGGCTGTGTCGGGTCTTAGTTGCGGCTCGCGGGGTCTTCGTTGAGGCACGCAGGATCTTTCGATGTGGCACGCAGTCTCTTCCTTGCGGTGCTCGGGCTTCTCTCTAGTTGTGGTGTGCGGGTTTTTTTTTCTCTATAGTTGCAGGGCATGGGTTCCAGGGTGCATGGGCTCTGTAGTTGTGGCCTGTGGGCTCCAGAGTGCATGGACTCTGTAGTTTGTGGCAGGTGGGCTCTCTCGTTGAGGTATGCAAGCTCAGTAGTTGTGGCCTGCGGGCTTAGTTACCCTCCAACATGTGGGATCTTAGTTCCCCCACCAGGGGTCGAACCCACTTCCCCTGCATTGTAAGGCAGATTCTTTACCACTGGACCTCCAGGGAAGTCCCTCTTGTATTTTTTCTTTCTCCTTGGCAGCACCAGTTTGTTTGGTTGGACCTGAGTTCACATCAGAACTGGCTAGTTTGCTGGGCCCAGGGCAAAATAGCACAGCCCTTTGTTAAAAACAGTTTTAAGTTTTAAGCCAGTGACAGCAGAGCATTAACCAAACATGGGATCCTTCTGAGTGCAGCCCCATGTTACTGCACAGGTTGCTCACCTATGAAGGTGGCCTTGGGTATCATGTTCATTTTAAGTCCCATTGCTGACAGGAGTGTCAGAGGCTTTGGGAGGGAAAGGAACCAGGAGTTGTGAGAATACTAATGGCTCTAGACATGGAGAGGAAAAGGATGCAGAAAGGGGCAGCACCAATCACTTGTAGAGGTCATTTATAAATTACCTGTGAACAGGTAATGTGCTCTTGAAACATATGCTAATAATGTTTTTATAGGCCAATTAAATATTAAGTTGTTTTCAAATACTCATTGAAGAAGACAGTCTAGGGGTGAGTAAATGGAAGAAGGGGTGGCAAGCCTGGTATTACACATATTTTTTAAAATATAATCTATTGGTATATAACTGTTTGCCTACCATAGTGGAACTTGAATATAGATCAGGTAATCCTTTGACTTGATTAAGTTTACTGTTAGAGGAATGTTTTGCTTACCAAACTTATTTATGTTCCTCAAAAACAACTAAAGAGTTGGCAGTTAAGATATAAAGGCACTATTGGGTTGTAGACTGATATGTGTTTTAAAAAATAACATTGATTCATAGTATTAATGCATACTTCCATTATTAGATAACATATTTTGTTCATAAATTGAAAGGTGACATTATTTTAGAACTTCAGATAATTTAAAATAAATTTCACACTGGTATATTTACATTAGAAACCTTATTATAAATAGCTAGTAAGTGTTTTGACTTTTAAAATTGATTATTTTTTTTTCAGAGTTCAAATTATGCCTCTCCTAATTTTACTTTTATATTCATTTTTACCGTGAATTTTCTATCCCAAATATGGACTCAATATGAGGTTTTATTGGGCAGGAGTGGGGTGGTTGTTAGGGTAAAGCTGGAGGTTGGTTGTGACGCTGTCACTCTGGACCAATTATTCACACATACTGATTAGCGACCTCCAATAGCTAAGAAGATTTTTAGATATTTTTGGAGGTGGAACAATGAGAAGAGTGTACTCTATAAATTTCTTTGTATGACCAAATTAATGAATACTTGATAGATGGATAAAGAATGTATTGGTGATTTTGAAAACTAACTTTAATCTAAAAATGTGTAATAATTTAAAAAATAAAGTCTTTAGATATGTATTATTTTTCAAGAAAATAAGTGGTGAAAACATTTCAGGGTCTTTTTCATGGAAGACTTTTTGAAGAGTTCAAATATTATATTTAGCTCTATCATATTCTTTAGTCTCATTTCTAATAGCATGTTATTTGTTTCATACAAATGAAGAGTTGCAAAATAATTATTCCATATGCCCTTCTATTTTAGAATAGAATATCTTTCAGTTAATAAAACAGTGAAATATGTCTATGTATTTTAAAAATATAGTCACACTATATTAAGTAAGAAAACCAGATTTTAGAAAATTGATGCAGCATAATTTACTTAAAAGGATGTGTGTGTGCATGTGTGCATGTTGTACATACACTCATGCTCACATATATTCAAAATAAAAAGTTTTTTCTTGGGGTATGGATATATACCAAGATATTAGCAATGGTTTTCTCTGTGAAATATGATTACAGGTTATTTTCTTTTCATTTTTGAAACCTCTTCATACTTTCCCTTTTTTCTACAATGAACTATGATGGATTACATGTGTAATGAAAAATGTTGTCATTCTTTTGTAGAAGTGTACTGTTTTCCATTGATGTGGCTTATGCTTATTATAATTGTTGTATGTGACTGTTTTGAGAATAATATAATATTTATTGTATATTACAAATATCTTACATATAAGTTTGGGATAAGGGTCAGTGAAAATTTGGGGTACCTGAAAAAACTGATATATTCGAATTAGGAAAAATATTGAGAAGCAGTATGGTATAGGATTCAAGCCTAAGTTTGAATCCTAGCTCCATTTCTTACCAATTTTATAATCCATGATCGAGCTGCTTAACCTGTCTTTGCTTCAGCTTCCTCATCTGTAATTGATTTTAATAATAGTAGTATCAGTAGTTCTAATATTATCTACTTTGCAGGTTAGTTGTAAAGATTAGAAATATTCTATGTTTAGTGCTTAGTATAGTGCCTGGCACATAATGAGCACTTAATAAATTATAGCTATGAGTTTGTTATTATTAATTTGGCTGCCTCAAAGAAAATATTTATGTAGATTCTATCAGCTGAGCTTAAATGTTTTAGAGGATAGGATGAGTAGACAAAAGAACTGAAGCAAAAAAGGATATGGAAAAAAAGGAGTACTTTAAAATGTAGATTTATTTATAATAATGGAAAAATCAGTAATGGTGTAAATTGTCTTTGTAGAGTAAAATATTTACTAAAACATAAACACTTACTTGTTTCATGAGAAGTTAAACTTTAATAGGCACTAAAGTTCTGAGATTTAACCATATTCTTTGCTTAGCAGTAGTAAAAGATTTACTGTTTTGTTGCAGAGCGCACAGTTGACTGAGATCATCAGCAGTTTGATTGCCCCTCTCAACTTGTCCCCAACATCATCACCCCTCTCCTCTAAATCCTGTAGCCGTAAATGTCTGGCTAATGGCATTTCCAGGAGGTAGGTGTCAGTGGGATAGTTTTGCTTCTAAATTTGGCTTTGCTTATTTTGTTTTTATTTTGTTTTGATCTTTTAAGTATTATAGCTTCTTTTTTCTTCTTACTTAAGCATTATTAGAGTACAATCAATAAATCATGGATACATTTTTAGATAACATCAAACTTTCATAACTAAGGGCACTATAAACCTGAGAATGAGGGAAAAAGCTTTCCAGGAAGTTTTATAATGTTTCTAAAAATGAAAAACAGTGATACCATTTGCTACAGAAGTACTGCCATATTTAATATACCTTCCATTTTATACATTTTATAGTCTTCAGCTCCATACTGCCCTTGCAATACATTTTAAGAGAGAAAGACCCTACATATAGTTTGGGCATGGAAGATTGATTGGTAGATATCATCCATAAAATTCAGCTTAAGTTTTACTCATGTTGTAAATGAGTCATTTTGGTGTTGTTTTTTTTTTTATTATTTTTATTTTGGCCGCGCTGCACGGCATGTGGAATCTTAGTTCCCTGACCAGGGATCGAACCCGCGCCCCCTACAGTGGGAGCAGGGAGTCTCACCCACTGGACCGCTAGGGAAGTTCCCCTAAATGACTCATTCTGTATCTCAGCTTTTATAAGGTAAATTTTTTACTAAATGTAATTAGTAAAATAATTCCTATAATCCTTAGCAATTTATTATATCATGTTAGCAAAAAATATAGATATTATGAATCCTCTTTGGGAACAGCATTTGTTTTCTTTATTTTGCTTACATTTCTCTTTGAATCTTTCCTTTTAAAGATGCAGTTAGAATTAAAAAGCTACTAGAATATTATTTTGTGTGTGCATCTAATTTTTTTTTCAAATAAAATTGCAGTGAGGGCTTCTTTGCTTTAAGTACCATAAAAGAACTAAGTGTAATTTAGTATCAGAAATACTTATATTAATAATTATATGATTTATTATTAAATTAAAAAATAAAACATGAAAGGAAGATTCATACCATGATGAAAATTATGTGAAGGAGCTATCAGCTTCTTAATGAGACTAGTGGATATAAACCAAGTCTTAAAATAAAAATGCTGTTATTTTATTTTTATTTCTAATTTATTATTTCAAAAGTCTAATTTTTAATACTTTTACAGTTTTGTTTGTGCTGGGTCATGTTTACATTGTTCTATTATGGAAACAGTTATTCTACTGGTTTTGCTTTATTTTTGTTAACTTTATATTCATTCTTTATAGCACTGATGATTCACTTTGAAAGGAAAGATTCTCATATGTTATATAGGATAACTATGATATCTTCATTTATGAGAACATTTCCTCATTAAGAAAGTCATATTTATAAGTTGAGCCATTAAACACCATCAGATTGTGATCTTGGGCTAAGTCAATTTTAGGTAATATTTTGTTTACCTAACTAGGCATTACACTATTATACATGTATGTGTGTGTGTGTGTGTGTGTGTGTACTAATTTTCATTTTAATGTACTTACCTATATTTCTGGTCATTCATTCACAAAGTATTTATTGCATAACTGTTTACTGTATGTCATATAGTCAAAGTCCTAGGAATACAATGATGAAGACAAAATCTCCACTTTTAAATAGCTTACAGTCTAGTAGATGAAACATGTCATTGTTTACACTAACCCATAATAATAATGGAATTGTGTGCATTTGTTTGAATATTTGGTTTAAATAACTGTCATAGTGGAAAAACATACCTCATAAAGGTATATAAATCCAAATGAGAGACTGGAACCAAGATGGCGGAGTAGAAGGACGTGCTCTCACTCCCTCTTGTGAGAACACCAGAATCACAACTAGCTGCTGGACAATCATCGACAGGAAGACACTAGAACTCACCAAAAAAGATACCCCACATCCAAAGACAAAGGAGAGGCCACAATGAGACGGTAGGAGGGGCACAATCACAGTAAAGTCAAATCCCAGAACGGCTGGGTGGGTGACTGATAGACTGGAGAACACTTATACCACAGAAGTCCACCCACTGGAGTGAAGGTTCTGAGCCCCATGTCAGGCTTCCCAACCTGGGGGTCCAGCAACGGGAGGAGGAATTCCTAGAGAATCAGACTTTGAAGCCTAGTGGGATTTGATTGAAGGACTTCGACAGGACTGGGGGAAACAGAGACTCCACTCTTGGAAGGTACACACAAAGTAGTGTGTGCATTGGGACCCAGGGGAAGGAGCAGTGACCCCAGGGGAGACTGAACCAGACCTACCTGCTAGTGTTGGGAGGGTCTCCTGCAGAGGTGGGGGGTGGCTGTGGCTCACCGTGGGGACAAGGACACTGGCAGCAGAAGTTCTGGGAAGTACTCCTTAGAGTGAGCCCTCCCAGAGTCTGTCATTAGCCCCACCAAAGAGCCCAGGTAGGCTCCAGTGTTGGGTTGCCTCAGGCCAAACAACCAACAGGGAGGGAACCCAGCCCCACCCATCAGCACTCAAGTGGATTAAAGTTTTACTGAGCTCTGCCCACCAGAGCAACAGTCAGCTCTACCCACCACCAGTCCCTCCCATCAGGAAACCTACATAAGCCTCTTAGATAGCCTCATCCACCAGAGGGCAGACAGCAGAAACAAGAAGAACTACAATCCTGCAGCCTGTGGATCAAAAACCACATTCACAGAAAGATAGACAAGATGAAAAGGCAGAGGACTATGTATCAGATGAAGGAACAAGATAAAACCCCAGAAAAACAACTAAATGAAGTGGAGATAGGCAACCTTCCAGAAAAAGAATTCAGAATAATGATAGGGAAGATGATCCAGGACCTCGGAAAAAGAATGGAGGCAAAGATCGAGAAGATGCAAGAAATGTTTAATAAAGACCTAGAAGAATTAAGAACAAACAAACAGAGATGAACAATACAATAACTGAAATGAAAAATACACTAGAAGAAATCAATAGCAGAATAACTGAGGAAGAAGAACGGATAAGTGACCTGGAAGACAGAATGGTGCCATTCACTGCTGCGGAACAGAATAAAGAAAAAAGAATGAAAAGAAATGAAGACAGCCTAAGAGACCTCTGGGACAACATTAATGCAACAACATTCACATTATAGGGGTCCCAGAAGGAGAAGAGAGAGAGAAAGGACCCAAGAAAATATTTGAAAGGATTATAGTTGAAAACTTCCCTAAGATGGGAAAGGAAATAGCCACCCAAGTCCAGGAAGCACAGCGAGTCCCATATAGGATAAACCCAAGGAGAAACATGCCGAGACACATAGTAATCAAATTGGCAAAAATTAAAGACAAAGAAAAATTATTGAAAGCAGCAAGGGAAAAATGACAAATAACATACAAGGGAACTCCCATAAGGTTAACAGCTGATTTCTCAGCAGAAACTCTACAAGCCAGAAGGGAGTGGCATGATATACTTAAAGTGATGAAAGGGAAGAAGCTACAACCAAGATTACTCTACCTGGCACTGATCTCATTCAGATTCGATGGAGAAATCAAAAGCTTTACAGACAAGCAAAAGCTAAGAGAATTCAGCACCACCAAACCAGCTCTACAACAAATGCTAAAGGAACTTCTCTAAGTGGGAAACACAAGAGAAGAACAGGACCTACAAAGACAAACCCAAAACAATTAAGAAAATGGTCATAGGAACATACATATTGATAATTACCTTAAACGTGAATGGATTAAATGCTCCAACCAAAAGACACAGGCTTGCTGAATGGATACAAACACAAGACCCATATACACGCTGTCTACAGGATACCCACTTCAGACCTAGGGACACATACAGACTGAAAGTGAGGGGATGGAAGAAGATACTCCATGCAAATGGAAATGAAAAGAAAGCTGAAGTAGCAATTCTCATATCCGATAAAATAGACTTTAAAATAAAGAATGTTACAAGAGACAAGGAAGGACACTACATAATGATCAAGGGATCAATCCAAGAAAAGATATAACAATTATAAATATATATGCACCCAACATAGGAGCACCTCGATAAATGAGGCAACTACTAACAGCTCTAAAAGAGGAAATCGACAGTAACACAATAATAGTGGGGGACTCTAACACCTCACTTACACCAATGGACAGATCATCCAAAATGAAAATAAATGAGGAAACAGAAGCTATAAATGACACAATAGGCCAGATAGATTTAATTGATATTTATAGGCCATTCCATCCAAAAACATCAGGATTACACTTTCTTCTCAAATGTGCACAGAACATTCTCCAGGAGTGATCACAACTTGGGTCACAAATCAAGCCTCAGTAAATTTAAGAAAATTGAAATCATATCAAGCATCTTTTCTGACCACAATGCTATGAGATTAGAAATAAATTACAGGGAAAGAAACGTAAAAAACACAAACACACGGAGGCTAAACAATACGTTACTAAATAACCAAGAGATCACTGAGGAAATCAAAGAGGAAATCAAAAAATACTTAGAGACAAATGACAATGAAAACACGATGATCCAAAACCTATGGGATGCAACAAAAGCAGTTCTAAGAGGGAAGTTCATAGCAATTCAAGCTCACTTCAAGAAACAAGAAAAATCTCAAATAAACAATCTAACCTTACACCTAAAGGAACTAGAGAAAGAAAAACAAACAAATCCCAAAGTTAGCAGAAGAAAAGAAATCATAAAGATCAGAGCAGAAATAAATGAAATAGAAGCAAAGATAACAATAGCAAAGATCAATAAAACTAAAAGCTGGTTCTTTGAGAAGATAAACAAAATTGATAACCCATTAGCCAGACTCATCAAGAACAAGAGGGAGAGGACTCAGTCAATAAAATTAGAAATGAAAAAGGAGAAGTTACATCAGACACCGCAGAAATACAAAGCATCCTAAGAGACTACTACAAGCAACTCTATGCCAACAAAATGGACAACCTGGAAGAAATGGACAAATTCTTAGAAAGGTGTAACCTTCCAAGACTGAACCAGGAAGAAATAGAAAATATGAACAGACCAATCACAAGTAATGAAATTGAAACTGTGATTAAAAATCTTCCAACAAACAAAAGTCCAGGACCAGATGGCTTCACAGTTGAATTCTATCAAACATTTAGAGAAGAGCTAACACCCATCCTTCTCAAACTCTTCCAAAAAATTGCAGAGGAAGGAAAACTCCCAAACTCATTCAACGAGGCCACCATCACCCTGATATCAAAACCAGACAAAGATGTCACAAAAAGAAAACTAGAGTCCAATATCATTGATGGACATAGATGCAAAAATCCTCAACAAAATACTAGCAAACAGAATCCAACAACACATTAAAAGGATCCTACACCATGATCAAGTGGGTTTTATCCCAGGGATGCAAGGATTCTTCAATATATGCAAATCAATCAATGTGATACACCATATTAACAAATTGAAGTATAAAAACCATATGATCATCTCAATAGATGCAGAAAAAGCTTTTAACAAAATTCAGCACCCATTTATGATAAAAACTCTCCAGAAAGTGGGCATAGAGGGAACCTACCTCAACATAATAAAGGCCATATATGACAAACCCACAGCAAACATCATTCTCAATGGTGAAAAACTGAAAGCATTTCCTCTAAGATCAGGAACAAGACAAGGATGTCCACTCTCACCACTATTATTGAACATAGTTTTGGAAGTCCTAGCCACGGCAATCAGAGAAGAAAAAGAAATAAAAGGAATATAAATTGGAAAAGAAGAAGTAAAACTTTCACTGTTTGCAGATGACATGATACTATACATAGAGAATCCTAAAAATGCCACCAGAAAACTACTAAAGCTAATCAATGAATTTGGTAAAGTAGCAGGATACAAAATTAATGCACAGAACTCTCTTGCATTCCTATACACTAATGATGAAAAATCTGAAAGAGAAATTAAGGAAACACTCCCATATACCGTTGCAGCAAGAAGAATAAAATGCCTAGGAATAAACCTAACTAGGTAGACAAAAGAACTGTATGCAGAAAACTATAAGACACTGATGAAAGATATTAAAGATGATACCAACAGATGGAGAGATATACCATGTTCTGGGATTGGAAGAATCAATACTGTGAAAATGACTATACTACCCAATGCAATCTACAGATTCAATGCAATCCCTATCAAATTACCAATGGCATTTTTTATGGAACTAGAACAAAAAATCTAAAAATTTGTATGGAGACACAAAAGACCCCGAATAGCCAAAGCAGTCTTGAGGGGAAAAAAATGGAGCTGGAAGAATCAGACTCCCTGACTTCAGACTATACTACAAAGCTACAGTAATCAAGACAGTATGGTACTAGCACAAAAACAGAAACATAGGTCAATGGAACAAGATAGAAAGCCTAGAGATAAACCCACACACCTATGGTCAACTAATCTATGACAAAGGAGCCAAGGATATACAATGGGGAAAGGACAGTCTCTTCAATAAGTGGTGCTGGGAAAACTGGACAGCTACATGTAAAAGAATGAAATTAGAACACTCCCTAACACCATACACAAAAATAAACTCAAAATGGATTCGAGACCTAAATGTAAGACCGAACACTGTAAAACTCTTAGAGGAAAACATAGGAAGAACGCTCTTTGACATAAATCACAGCAAGATCTTCTTTGATCCACCTCCTAGAGTAATGGAAATAAAAGCAAAAATAAACAAATGGGACCTAATGAAACTTCAAAGCTTTTGCACAGCAAAGGAAACCATAAACAAGACAAAAAGACAACCCTCAGTATGGGAGAAAATATTTGCAAACGAATCAACAGACAAAGGATTTATCTCCAAAATATATAAACAGCTCATGCAGCTCAATATTAAAAAAACAAACAACCCAATCCAGAAATGGGCAGAAGACCTAAATAGACATTTCTCCAAAGAAGACATACAGATGGCCAAGAAGCACATGAACTGCTGCTCAACATCACTAATTATTAGAGCAATGCAAATCAAAACTTCAATGAGGTATCACCTCACACTAGTTAGAATGGGCATCATCAGGAAATGTACAAACAGCAAATGCTGGAGAGGGTGTGGAGAAAAGGGAGCCCTCTTGCACTGTTGGTGGGAATGTAAATTGATACAGCCACTATGGAGAACAGTATGGAGGTTCCTTAAAAAACCAAAAATAGAATTACCATATGATCCAGCAATCTGACTACTGGGCATATACCCAGAGAAAACCATAATTCAAAAAGACACATGCATCCCAATGTTCATTGCAGCACTATTTACAATAGCCTGGTCATGGAAGCAACCTAAATGCCCATCGACAGATGAATGGATAAAGGAGTTGTGGTACATATATACAATGGAATATTACTCAGCCATGAAAAGGAATGAAATTGGGTCATTTGTTGAGACGTGGATGGATCTAGAGACTGTCATACAGAGTGAAGTCAGAAAGAGAAAAACAAATATCGTATGTTAACACATGTATGTGGAACCTAGAAAAATGGTACAGATGAACCGGTTTGCAGGGCAGAAGTTGAGACACAGATGTAGAGAACAAACGTATGGACACCAAGGGGGGAAAGACGCAGGAGGGTGGGGATGGTGGTGTGATGAATTGGGCGATTGGAATTGACATGTATACACTGATGTGTATAAAACTGATGACTAATAAGAACCTGTTGTATAAAAAAATAAAATTTAATTTAAAAATTAAAAAAACAAATGAAAGAAATGTACCATTGGCTGTATTTACTAAATCATGATACTTTTTCAGTCCTATCTACTAATAGTCAAAGGTTCTTGTTGAAATCAGCTAGTAACTGCCATCTTTCCTGATGTTAAGTAGTCATTCGTACAAACTAATTTGAAAGTTTATAACTGGTTCAAAACCTACTAAAATTCTTTGATAGATTTAAGCACAGATAAAAATTCATCCTCCAGTTTTTGAAATGTGCTGATATATGTGTTTTAATTAATTTTATTCATTTCACTAATGTATTTATTTTTGACAACAATCATCATTTTTTCCAAATCCTTTGTACATGAGTTTTTTTCAAAAAGCACTTATTTTCACATTTGCTATCAAAATATTATATTTCCCTTGAAGGAAAGATTGTATTTATTTTTTAACATTTGCTAGAAAATGTAATACAGCTACCTTTCATCAACTCGGAGAGGTGAGAAAATGTAGAATGTTAGAGTTTTTTAAATGTATAATTGATCTTTAAGTTTAATAAGTCTTGGTACCAGATAACAAGCAAACTTATATGAAACAAACGATTTGGGGGATACTCCAGGTCTCATTAAAATTTTTGTAAAAAATTCTATTTATGATAATTTATACCATAATATACAAATATATTTAACCAGGAACCTAGAAACTGGAATATATTACAGATAAGAGAGTAATAACACTGAAGGAAAAGTAGAAAATTTTGAAGATATGTGGTCGTTGTGTCCGATGTCAAAGAGAGGTACCAAAAAATATCTCTTGGTTTTGTCAATTATAAGTTGAGACCTTAGCAAGAATGTGTAGTGGCATGACAGAGAGAGAGATGAGAGTGGGTTAAGGGAATGGGAGATGAAATAGACAGGAGTCAAGATTATATTTTCAAGGCTGCTGACTGTAAAGGCTGTAATAAAATGTATGTACAAAGTCAAGGAAGGTATTTTTTGTTTTTAAGATGGAAGAAATGTAAGCATCTGTATTAAAATAAAGAGAAGGGAAAGAGCTAGAGATGGGAAATGTAGAGATACATACCACAGAATTATGGAGGGACCTTATGACAGGAGAAATCTACTTGTTCCTTGAAAGTGGAGTGAAAGAGATTAAAATGGATGTAGATGCAGTTGTTTATAAAGTGACTATAGCTAAATTAAAAGTAGGAAAGGCGGCTGAAGGAGTTTGGTAAAGGTTCGGATAGACATTGACAAGTAAAACACAGCCCCTTCCCTGTGTTTTCCTCTATTCCCTTCCTTATTCAGTAGCAGAGAAGCCTACCCCTGAAGAAGGATGGTATGTGGTTTCTAAGGGTTTTTTTTTGTTTTGTTTTTTTAGTATCTTAACTATATTGTGAAAAGTACGTGATATTTGTAAAACTATTAAAGTATTATTTAATTGAATTTTTAATGAAATAAATGCATAGTAGTGAAATTCTATAAATTTAACAGATTATTTTATATTACTCATATTTAAGAATGTTACCATAGATTTTGAAAATTAATAGGATATATAATTTCACATTATAGTAATATATGAAAAAGTTTTGATTTAGGGATATCTGTATTGAAGCAGTGTGAAATTTATTTGTTTATGAACCTTTTGACTCTGGGAGTAAAATGGCAAATAAGGCCTAGTTTTATTTCTTGTATCTTTCTGTTTTTCCAATATTATTGGTATTTTTTTTCTTTACATATAGTTTTATATGAACGAAACATCTTTCAAACTTAAAGCTTTTCAGGAGTAAGGACTTAGTCTAATTAATGTTATTCAAGCTTGACACTTAATCACAAAGCACTTTCTGAAGATATCCTATTAAGCATATAAATAGTATTCATTTTATGTATTTAAGTAAATGTGAAGGTAAGAAAATTCATCATTTGAGTAAGAATTTTTAAAATTCTGGTAAAATGTACATACCATAAAATTTACCATTTTAACCATTTTTAAGTTTAGTGGCATTAAGTAATTCACATTTTTGTCAATAGTTGCCATCATCCATCTCCAGATCTTTTTTCATCTTCCTGAATTGAAACTCTATATCCATTACATAATACCTCCACATTCTTCCTTCTTCCCAGTTCTTAGCAACCACCATTCTACTTTATATCTCTATGAATTTGACTACTATAGGTACCTCATATAAGTGAAATCATACAGTATTTATCCTTTTGTGACCGCCTTATTTCACTTAGCATAAAGTTGTCAAGGTTCATCCATATTGTAGCTTGTGTCAACATTCCCTTTTTAAAGGAATAAATTCTGTTTTATGTATAGACCTTTTTTTAAACTTTAAATCAGTTTATTGACATAGTAACACAACACACTTGCCTCCCTGACCCCCCCCCCAATCTCCCTCAGCCAATCTAGATCTCTCCCACTTCCTTCTCCCTTAGAACAAGCTGTTCAGTGAAAACAGAAAAGGGCAGACCACTTCTGCATCCCCAGTCCCATGCCTAAGCCCTGTGGAGCAGGTCTCAGGCACTACTCAGAACCTGTTAGGGAGGGAGGGGGAAAGTTAGCACTAGACTCAGCTAGGCAGAGGCATCCAGTCCCTAAGAACAGATTCCCCCACAGCGCCCAGGCCCTGAGTTGCTATTTTATTTGGACCAATTTTGTTTATCCATTGATCCTTGTATGAACATTTGGGTTGCTTCCTCCACCTTTTGGCTAGTGTGAATAATGCTTCTATGAATGTGGGTATACAAATATTTGTTGGAGTTACAGCTTTTTATTTTTTGGATATGTACCCAGAAGGGGAATTGGGGGATTGAATAAGAGATTTTTAATTGTTTACTTAGAAAATGAGAAATTATTGAATGTTGTTAGTGATATTTCTAAGCCAAAAGCTAAAAAAAAGCAAGAACCCAGAAAAGTAAACAAAGCACAGCAATCTACTTTGTCTGAGGCCAAATTCTGTCAAAATTAAGTTGAGGTTTTGATAGCTTTCTGGGGAAAGAGAAAAATCAGAGCCAAATCCAGGAAAATCAAGTGAAGTTTTAATAGCTTATGGGGTTAGAGGATGATAAATCAAAGCCCATGGCCTTGCCTATAGTAGGGCGATAAAATGAAATCCTGCCTATATTTAGCTGAGATCACCTTCCTCCAGGAGCTACACCTTCACAGTAAATGTAAATAAGAAAGAAAACTGATTTCCTTTCCCGAACCCTCCTACACTGTTGGTGGGAATATAAATTGGTGCAGCCACTTTGGAAAACAGTATGGAGGTTCCTTAAAAAACTAAAAATAGAGTTGCCATATAATCCAGCAATCCCACTCCTGGGCATATATCCAGAGAAAAACTCTAATCTGAAAAGATTCATGCACCCCAGCATTCATAGCAGCACTATCTACAATACATGTAATACAAATACAAGCCAAAACATGGAAGCAACTTAAATGCCCATCAGTAGACGAATGGATATGTTTACAATAGCCAGGACATGGAAGCAACCTAAGTGTCCACCAACAGATGAATGGATAAAGAAGATGTGGCACGTGTATACAATGGAATATTACTCAGCCATAAAAAGAAACAAAATTGAGTTATTTGTGGTGAGGTGGATGAACCTAGAGTCTGTCATACAGAGTGAAGTAAGTCAGAAAGAGAAAAACAAATACCGTATGCTAACACATATATATGGAATCTAAAAAAAAAAAAAAAGGTCATGAAGAACCTAGGGGCAAGATGGGAATAAAGACACAGACCTACTAGAGAATCGACTTGGGATACGGGGAGGGGGAGGGGTAAGCTGGGACAAAGTGAGAGAGTGGCATGGACATATATACACTACCAAACGTAAAATACATAGCTAGTGGCAAGCAGCCGCATAGCACAGGGAGATCAGCTCGGTGCTTTGTGACCACCTAGAGGGGTGGGATAGGGAGAGTGGGAGGGAGGGAGACACAAAAGGGAAGAGATATGGGGACATATGTATATGTATAACTGATTCACTTTGTTATAAAGCAGAAACTAACACACCAGTGTAAAACAATTATACTCCAATAGAGATGTTAAAAAAAACAAATAGATGAATGGATAAAGAAGATGTTGTATGTGTATATATATATATATATATATATATATATATATATATATATATATATATGTATGTATGTATACAGTGGAATGCTACTTAGCCATTAAAGAATGAAATAATGCTATTTACAGCAACATGGATGGACCTAGAGATTATTATACTAAGTGAAGTAAGTCAGACAGAAAGACAAATACCATATGTCATCACTTTTATGTGGGATCTAAAATATGATACTAATGAACTTATTTACAAAACAGAAGCAGACTCACAAACACAGAAAACAAACTTATGGTTACCAAAGGGGAAAGGGGTGGGAAAGAGCTAAATTAGGAGTTTGGGATTAGTAGATACAAACTACTATATATAAAATAGATAAACAACAAGATCCTACTGTATAGCCCAGGGAACTATATTCAATATCCTGTAATAAACCATAATAGAAAAGAATATGGAAAAGAATATATATGCATATTCTTTTTCATATCCTTTGCTGTACACCAGAAACTAACACAACATTGTAAATCAACTATACTTCAATTAAAAAAAAAACTGTTTCCCTTTTCCCATTCCTGGGGCACCATGGGGAGAGTTGCCTTGGTGCTGAGCACAGCAGAAGATAAAATAAAAAAAGCAAACCTACTTTGAGATAGTGTGACCATGGTGGGGACTTTGACATGGATTTTCAGTCCAAATTTGCATCAATGAGTCATCCAAGGAATGCCTAGTTTAAAATGGTTCTAGAATGGATGACACTGCAAGATAGATGGCAGAGGCAAATGCAGATTCTCTCTAGAGGAAGGCACCTTCTTTCTTAGGCCCAGGAAATCCTCATGAATAATTTTTCAAGAGCAGTGATCAGCACACAGTCAAATATAATCAAACATGAGGACACAGGGCAATGACAGTAAGAATAAGGAGAAAATAACAGCAAAAACATCATAAAGTTTTCAGATATCCGAATTATCAAATGCTGATTATTTAAAAAACAGTGCTTATTCTGATTTTAGAAATAAAAGAGGCTTAAAAATACCTGCAGGGAAGAATCTATAAAAGTGACTAGCACATTTGAAAAAGGTCCAAATAAAACTTCTGAAAAATACTGAAATTAAAAACCAAGTGAGTTTGGCAGCACTGTGGACACAATTGGAGACAGAATTCGTAATGTAAAAGATAGATTAGAAGAAAAGTTCCAGAATGTAGGAAAAGAGACAAAACAATGGAAAATACAAGAGTCATTTAAAAATGTGGAGAACATGGACTTCCCTGGTGGTCCCGTGGTTAAGACTCCATGCTTCCACTGCAGGGGACATGGGTTCAATTTCTGGTCGGGGAACTAAAATCCCACATGCCACCAGGTGCAGCCAAAAAAAAAAAAAAAAAAAAAATGTGGAGAATATATTGAGCAGGTCTAATATGAGACTTAATTAGAGACCTGGAAGATGAGATAGAGACTGGAGCAGAAGCAATAGTTGAGGAGGTATTGGATGAAAAGTTACCTGATCTGATGAAAGACATCAAATTCAGGAAGTCAAACACAGATTCCTGAGCAGGACGAATAAAAAGAAATATACCCCTAGAAATAGAGAGGAAATGTGGGGAAAAAAACAAAAACAGAAACAAATGGAATATCTAAAAGCAACAGTCGGGGCAGGAAAGGAGGAAGACATTACCTTAATTGAAGCCAGAGTTCAGCTGACAGCTGACTTCTCAAGAGTAATAATAGGAGCCAGAGTACAGTGAAATGATATCTTCATTGTGTTGAAAGAAAATAACTGTCTTATCTAGAAATTCTATACCCAGAGAAAACATCTTTCAAGTCTGACCTTGAAACACAAATGTTTTCAGACAAAGCAAAACTGAGCGTTTGTCACCAGTAGACTCTAATTGATGATAACCATAAAGGGAGTGTTTCAGGCAGTGGAAAGTGATGATCCTTTTGAGAGATGCAAGAAGGGATGAAGAACAAATAAAATGGTAATAACTATATGGTTATATGTGAACACACAGTAGAAAATATGTCTAGTAGGGTTAAAAAAATTCCATGGCAACAACAGCATATAGGTCAGGAGGAAGGTAAATGGATTTAAATTGTTCTCAGGAGGCTGGTAAAAGTACAGACGTTCCTTGACTTACAATGGTCAGACTTACAGTTTTTCAACTTTATGATGGTGCAAAAGTGATATGCGTTCAGCAGAAACTGTATGTCAAATTTTGAATTTGGATCTTTTCCTGGTCTAGTGATATGTGGCATGATAATCTCTTGTGATGCTGGGCAGTGGCAACAAGCTGCAGCTCCCAGGCAGCCACAGAATCATGAGGGTAAACAGCCAATATACTTACTTTCTGCACCTAAGCAACTATTCCGTTTTTCACTTTCAGTACAGTATTCAATAAATTACATGAGGTATTCAACATTTTATTATAAAATAGGCTTTGTGTTAGGTGATTTTACCTCACTGTAGGCTAATATCAGTATTCTGAGCATGTTTAAGGTAGTCTAGGCTAAGCTATGATGTTTGGGATTATATGCATTTTTGACTTAAAATATTTTCAATTTACAATGGTTTATCAGGATGTAACCCCATCGTAAGTTGAGAAAGATCTGTACTGATTTAACTTTTGATGTTTCTACATTAAGTATGATGGAGAGGTCCACATGCGGCAGGGGTTTCTTAGGTGCTGATAATGTTCCTTTTCTTGACCTGAGTGGTAATTATGGGACAGTGGAGGAGTAGGTGAGGTATTGCTTCATATTTACAAGTTACACGTGCCTTCTCAAAAGATAAATGTTTTATGTACTTAACTATAGGTATCTTATATTTTACAATAAAAGAGTTAAAATAAGGTAAAAATTGTACACTTCAAAAAGGACAAATAGAAAATACAGTGTTTAGTCCCACGTTGTTAAAATTATAACCATAAAATACCAAAATTTTAAGGTAGAAGTAGGAATGTGATATTTAATTTGTTGAAAGTGAAACAAAGAGAATTAAATCTCATTTCAATGTTACCTTAAAATTTGGTGGTAGAGACTGATCCAGTTATTGGTTTCATTATGGTATCTAAATATTGACATTCTCTTGCTTCTAAAAATTTTGTAAAGCCTTAACCAACATTTGACAATCATTAAGCCTACACTCTAACCCAGTTTCTACAATTCTGTCATCTTAAATGGCACATGTTTTATCTACTAAAATGTAGTATATCACTCAACAGGTCATCAACTAAGAGTTTTAAGTATGTCTTGCAGTAAACATACCAGCCACTGGGAGACAATATATAATATATATTAAAATTGTGGATATATTTCTTTCAAATCCTGGGCAGGGTACTGGTCATTGATTTAGAACTATTCTTACTCTTTTAAAGAAGTACTTCAAAGTGGCCTGAGTTACGATCAGTATTTGAGGGCATACATATGTAGAGCCTTAAAGGCCAGCTGCCACTGAAGACACCTGTCACATAGGTACTAGGAGTCACTGAGGTACCATCTGTTTTTCCATCATATCTCTTGGGAAGATAAAAAGTTGCTGACTTGTTTTTGGTCTACCTAATTTGTTTGGGACTCTGTAATTAAACCAAGTACTCTTAAACCCAGATAAACACACTGTTGGATTTTATTCTCATTACACTAAACATACCTTCTCAAAAGACCATCTTGGGACATTTAATCTCCTTCTTCCCCTCCAGAAGGTTTTAACTTTTGTTAATTCTTAATTATAGTGGTTTTTAATTTAGTGGTTTGTGGGTTACTTGAGATTTTGGAAGTATACCCTTTTTACATGTACTTTTTGTTTTGACATTTTGTGACTTTGGGCAAGTCAGTTAATCTCTTTACATCTCACTTTTTTTTATCTTAAATTTACTGGAATACAAATATTTTCTAAAGTAGTTTCTAATGCTAATATTCTTCAACTAAATGCTTATTTGTAAGGAATTCCATTTTTTCAAACAAATTAAAAATAAAAGCAAAAAGGTCTCAATACAGTCTAAAATGTATATCTTTTTGCAACATCACTATTGTGCTTTGCTTTTGATGTTTTATGTTAGCTTAAATCTAGAGATTTAGTGAATAAAGAGAAATTACTATACTCAACATATCTAGTAACTTTAAAGGATAATCTAGAAGTTATTATGGAAAGAAGTACCCACGACAGGAGGAGGAATGATAATTCTATTCAAATGTCAAAAACTTTCAAATAAGCCATTTGGGAAGAATTGTTTAAGTAAAATTTATTACACATTGCCTTTCTTGGATGATACTGAACTTAATTAAGTTTTTTTTTGATAACTCAAGCTCATCACTATGACCACATCCTCAGAGGCTATTGAGATTAATAATTGTTTATCTATAAAAGAATTCACTTAATAGTCAACAAATACCTACTGAGTGATGGCAGTGTGCCAGGCTTTGGATTGGATAGGGATATGATGTTGAACAAAACCAGGTGTGATCTCTGACCTTATGGTATAGAGTCTAATTGGGTAAAAATGACATCAACCAAATAATCACACAAATAAATGTGAAATTTAAAATCCTGATCAAATGCTATGAAGAAAACTCACTGCATTGTTAAAATCATTTTGGAATCAGATGGGTCTGAGATCAGTACTAACTCTGCAACTTGGTAGCATTGTGATTTTAGGCAACTTTCTAAATCACAGTTGAAATGAGAATAGTTCGCTTCCTGGGTTGCTGTGAGGATCAAATGAGATGACAAGTGTGATACAATTTTGTTATTTTTTTTTACTTGTTTATTATCTGTCTTCCTGGATGAGAATGTAAGCTCCATGAGAGTAGGAATTTTTTTGGTCTGTCTTATTAACTGCTATATTCCTAGTATCTAGATCAGTGAGTCATAACATGGACACAAATAAATATTTTTTGAATGAATGGAATGACTTTTAAGATTTCTTTCAGGTAATCAGCATTCCAAAAAAAATATTTTGTACTTATTTGCTTTTTCTCTCCCATAGTCAGATTGGTATTTCAGTTGTTGGTCTCATGGCTGTCTCCTGCAATTCTGCTTCCTCTTATCAAATTTAACTCTGGCCTAGAAAATCAGATAACCAAAGTTAGAGTGGTAGAAGTACCTGTACTATAATAAGAGACATTCTGTAGTAAGACAGAAGGCCCCTCTCTTAACAGTAACAGGAGTGAGCTTTCATACATGGACTTACTAAGATCTTTTTTGGTTATTTAAAAGGGTTTCGCAATTTCAGCTGTATTCTGTATATTTGGACTTACCAGATAAGTAAACTCATAAGTGCTTCTAATAAAGCATTCTCATTCTAGCTTTATATCACATTATATCATAAGTTTTGTATATAGTTAGGTTGGAAGAAATTTAAATTTTGAATTTTTAAAGTTTGGTTACCTATTCTATGTATTAATTTTTAGTGGACCATGTAGAACTTAATGCTTGATATAATTTTTAAAAAATATTTAAGGTAATTTTTATAATATCCTAATGATCTTTTTCTTTCAATGTCTAAAATAAATTCACTTGGTTAATTATTTTTCAGGGCGGCTGTTTTGTCCACTTTTTATTCATTGATTCCCAACCCCCATCTCTTATTTAATGGCAGTATCTCCCAGAACTCAGAATTGTTTTCTTAGCTTTATTAATCTTGGCAGCAGGGTTTAAGATGAGTCACCAGGAACTGAGCAGCTGAAAAGATTGAGTCTTCAAACAAATGAAGCATTACATTTTACCATCATAGAGACAGTTATTGGTTTTTAGATCTCATACTCTAAAATGAAGATAAAATGTTGTAAATACATCCTTATTTACCCCATGGGGTATTATCTCTGGGAAAGTGAATTTCTACTTGAAATAATGGCTAGATTTTTGTTGTTGTTTGTTTTTGCTTTAATGAGTCCCAGAATATGATATGAAATTAAATTCCAATTAATCATGGTCATGCTATTTAATTCCACTGATGATAATTATCTCACGAAATGCAACGATTCTTTCTAATTGGGCATCACAATTGAAAAACTGCCGCTAAACTGGTAAACTAATAACATATAATGTAATTCTTTTACCCTCATAATATTTTCAATAGTCACTTCTCAGTTATGAGAAAACATTTTTAGCAGCAAATT
Organism: Eubalaena glacialis; assembly: GCF_028564815.1. Lineage (NCBI taxonomy): Eukaryota > Metazoa > Chordata > Mammalia > Artiodactyla > Balaenidae > Eubalaena > Eubalaena glacialis. The sequence continues at coordinate 213,702,753 of NC_083716.1, read as the reverse complement.
CCAGGCTGAAGTTTTCAACATAATTTTGGGTTTCTATGAGTGTCATTAACTATTGTATTAGCTAGATGTACAACATCAATAAGGAACTAAAACTTCTCCTGCTGTGTTTTTAAAATAATACCAGTAGGAATTATTTTCTTTTGTAAAAACTTTACTTTTCCCTTTTAACCTCTATTAATATAAGTCTAAAACTTAATGTTATAGGAAATTTTTAAATAAATTGTGATACAACCACTGGGAGGCATATCATATAACTATTAAAAAATTATGTGTATAGAAGGGATGTAGTCATATAGGAACATACTCCTTTGGAATGTTAGCTGGAAAAATCAGGATGCCAAAATCATTGTACAGTATGATTTCATAGGAAAAAAAAAGATTTGAAGGATAAAAATTAAATTTTTTATTAAAGCTATATTTATGTTTAGATGATGAGATTTTGAAAAATATTTTAGCTTTTTTTTTTCAACTTTTTTCTATTTGCAAATTTTCCTTTAAACTGAAAAATAATAATTAGTAAAATAGAAAGTCTCAATTTCAAACTGTATCTTATGTCAGAAAAACAGCTCACAGATTATATTGAAGAATCTGAACTGTACTCCCAAACTATAGATTAGCTAGAAATGTTTGACAAATTTTATGTCACAATACTCAGAAAAATATAGCTATCATATTGGCTTCCTAGTCCCTTTGCCGTTATACTTTATAATTTCGAGTCCCACTTGAAATTAAGAGCCAGAGATAAGAATGGCAGATAACACTGCAATAGTCGGTCTCTTTTTCTTTCAACCTTTATTATGAAAAGCTTTAACATATAGAAAGCATAGCAAAGTGACTCAACTTATTCCCAGCTTTAACAGTTGTCAAGATTTTGCTACTCATTTCAGCTATTTCCCTTCCTGACACATTTTTTTCCTATGCTTTTAAAAAATAAATTCTATTGATTGTTATTTTAACTGTAAATACTTCTGTATATTTCTCTGATAAGCTTTTTTTCAACATACCCACCATGTTGTTATCATCTGCTTTTTAAAATTATTCTTATAATATTAGTCATAATTTATCACTATCATGAAATTCTCTATATTCGTATTTTCCCAGTTGTCTCGAAATCATCTTTTTATGATTTTGTTAGAATAATTTGTTATTCTAACAAATTTGTTTCTTAGAATTTTGTTAGGATAATTTGTTAGAATCAGGACCCAAACAAAATCCATATTACATTTGGTTGTTATGTTACATTTTAAAATGTAAATATTAGAAATTCCTAATGCCAAAAAAAAAAAGACTGCAATTTTGGATGACATTTTTGTTTTCTTCTTATAAAATTATATAAGTTCATTGTATGAAAAGTTAAAAATTCATAAAATACTAAGAAGAAAGTAGAAATCACTTATATTGCTCAGAGTATATTTCCTTCCTATCATTTTTTACATTATTTTCATAGTTGAGATCTATTGGAAGCAGTTTTATATCTTATTTCAAAGTATATCTGAAGCTTTCTATACTTAAAATATTTTTTTCCCATTTTAATGGCTGCATTAAGAAGTACCTTAATTTTTTAGAACAGGTAAGTACCTTAATTTTTTTTAGGGACCATATCTAATTTAGAATGCCATTTTACAGTGTACTCCAACACATTTTCTTGTTGCTACAGTTGAAGAGACTTGTATTTTTGAGTAAGGGGTCTAATTTTCCTACTTAATTCCTCGAGTAGGGGGAATGGGCTGGTCAATGCACTGTTTTCTCTATATGTAGCAGATAATGCCTGGATCTTGGTCCATTGGCCATTTGAGAGAGATGTTTGTTTTTGCCATGTGGAGGACAAGTAATGCCCCTAGTAGGCCATTTTAGTACGTTTATATAAAGTCCAATTTTATATAATTTCTTTAAAATATCATTGACTATATCTGAGTATATGATGCATTCATTTCTCCAAACATTATCAAGGGAAAGAAAGGTATTAAATTCAACTGTTGGCAGGACTTTGGGCATCAGGGAAAGTTTGGAAAAGGTTGCACCTACCTTAGCTGCTATAGGTTGAAGTCATCAAAGAACTCCAAAAGATCAAAGTAGACTTGAAATAGACATTATAAGTTACGCAAAAATAGTGATTCTTAGGTGTGTACTTTTATGAATATATCCGTTTCATAGGGGTGTTATAACAAATCACCACTAAGTGTGTGGCTTAGTATAACAGATATTTATTCTTTCACAGTTCTGGAGGCTAGATGTTCTTAAAATCAAGGTGTCAGGCAGGGCCATACTCTCTCTGAAGGTTTCTGGGAAGAATCCATCCTTGCCTTTTCCTGGCTTCTGGCAGTTCCTGGCAGTCCTTGGCGTTTTTGGCTTCTCTCCTCTGTCTTCACATGGCATTATTCCCTGGGTGGATCTCTTCCTTAATTCTGTGTCTCTTCTTATAAGGACATCAGTGATTGGATATAGGACCCACCCTAATCCAGTATATGACCTCATTTTACCTAATTACATCTGCAAATACTGTATTTCCAAGTAAGGTCACAATCTGAGGTTCCTGGTGGCTGTAAATATTGTGAGGACACTGTTCAGCCCAGTATGGCAGGTGTGGGTATTTGTGTATATGAGTAGATTGGGAACTGGGGGCTATCATAAGTTCTTAGATAATACACATTCTAATTCTCTTCTCCATTGTTGATTTCTGCTTTTTCTGAAGTGTGTTTAGCATAAGAATACATGAATGTGGGGGAAATGTTGAAAACAGTACTAAAACAGTAATTTAAAATTCTGTGTTGAATAATTATTCTCTGCTGCTGCTCCTTGAGATTAAAAGATAAAAACAATTTCATGAAGTCTTGTCTATGTTTTTATGGTTTTAGCATCCTAAATTTATAACCAGGACCCAAAGTTTCTTATTTACTAAAAGCATTTGAGCAGAGCATTATAATGATTATTCCAGTCCTTCTAAGAAAATAATTTGGCTTAGGCAAAAGGTTATGAAATACTTGAATAATTTACTAAAAATTCTAGACTATCTTTCACTGAGTTTATTAAAAAATAGATTGAAATTAGACTGTTCTCCCATATTCATCCACCATTATCACCACCCCCAAGATGACACCAAGAAGTTAGCTAATATATGTCCCCATAAACCCGTATCTTTAGATTGTTTTATTAATTTTGATACAAGTACATAATGTTTGCAGAAATTGATTTTCGTAGGGATTTATAATAAAATATCAGTTAAAAGATTAATTGCCTCACTTCTGGGCCTTTGGTTTCTGTAGTAATCAGAGCATAGTAAAATTTTTATTTAAAAAATTCACTTGAAGTTTTCCATTTATACTCTGTAAAAGCAAACTGAATGCTTATTGTTATCCATAAATATCTTAACTGCTAAGATTTTCTAAGATTGTAATAGAAAACCAATTATATCAGAAAGCCATTAAGTAACTGTTAGAGAAATTTAACAATGTTAATAAAACATGAATTTATGACTTTTGGCTTATTTTCTTAGATAAAGCTCTTGGTTACTTTGCACTTTTTAAATTAGAAGAAAAATTTTAAACTTTATCCATGCCTTCTCTTTTACAAATCAAAACATCTTATAGCTCTCATCTGCTTATTATTCTTATAAATTTATAATGGGCATATATGATTATGAGATAAAATAAGGTACATCATATCTTACTATCAGAAACTAACTTTTGTAAACCAAAGTTAGAGATTTAGAATGGAACTCAAGGCAGTGTAAATATGTAACTTATTTTCCTAAAAGGTCTCTTGTAGCCTTCTGTTTAGAGCTTCTTTTGGGTCTTAAACTAGAATGTTCCATGTTTACTCATTCACTAAACTAATTATTTAGGTGTAGTATGTGGTGTCATACATGCACTGTGCAAAGCACTGAGCTGGAGTGGGTAAATCTGCAAATATATATGTTTATATTTCTCCATTCATTCAATAAATATTTATTGAGCATTTGCTGTATGCAAGGTACAATATCAGGAACTTCTGATACAAAGTTAAACAAAACAGACACAGTCTTTGTACTACTTACAGTCTTAGAAAAGGAGAAAGACATTAATCAGATAATAATACAAATAAATGTAAACTTATCACCATGAAAAATACTATGAAGAAAAGGTGAATGGTACTATCAGAGCCCATAAGGGAATTTGACTTAGTCTTTGGAGGGGGCTATGCAAGGGCTCAAAGACTTACCTGAGGAAATGACTTTTGAACGAGAGCCAGATGATTATTGGAAATTATGTAAGTGAAGGAGGATGTGAGAAAATTCCAGGAAGCAGAAATTGTATATAATAGTGAGTAGTGAGTGCAAGTTATTTGAAATGAAAGGAGGCAGTGCAGCTGGAACACAGGGAACCAGATGGAGTGTGATGCACGATGCAGCAGGAGAGCCAGCGGCAGGGGCCAGACCAATTTCCCTATACTGGTCTGGCTAGTAGTACATACTCAATTTTATTTATATGTAGTCACCAAATTCCATATTTTATTTTGGTTTCACCAACGTAAGCCATTCAGGTACCTTTATTTCTGGTTTCTTATTACTATGTAAAGTGTTCTTGAATTACTTGCTTTATCTGCAAGATAATAGAATATCTTATAGCAGCCATAAATATTCAAAACCAATGATACTGCTATAGAAAAACCATATCTTATGTTTACCATTAAACACTGATTCTACTTGAACCAAATAGCACATTTAGAATTCATATGTTGATTAGCAATATCACGTACAGCAGTTTCACTTGTTGATCTTAGAATGCTAAGTTGACTAGCTTTCATCTTATATAAATAAGGTTGAAACTGGTATATTATAGTGCCCAAAAAGCTGAATATTTTGTATATAATATACTGGTATAAATGAAGTTAAATTTATGTGGTGACAAGCATTAACTTCCTCCTGATGTTCTGATGTTTTAAAATATTTAAATAAATGTTTAAAAATTAATATGAAGAATGATTATAAAATTATGGTTATTTCATGTGCAGTTTGTGTGATCTGTTTTAATATTTTATAGTTTGTGGCTTCTGTGTCATCAGAAGTTTAAAAAGATTCTTAAAATGTAGTCGGATTGCATCTTTGTTTCAAAATTCACTGAAACGATATGTAATGCTTATGTAAGAGCAGCTAATGATGTAGTGATGAGATTTTAGCCCTTTTAAAACCTGTAATCCTGTATAATTTCACCCTTATTCAAAAAGAATTTGATGTAAATAGTTTCAACACTGTGTAATATTCATGAATTATTGATTTACAGTGAACATTTACATTGTACTAGTGAACTCATGTAAGCATCTCTAACCTATGGGATATTTGTTTTGCAGGAGAAAATAGAAATTCTGTATTCACAACTTGAAATGTGATTTCCCATTAATATTAATTCTTTGATCGATTGTTACCACAAAATTGGGTAAAATTAATACTCTTCTGTCATAATAGATCAAGGCGATTTACATTTAGTTTTCTTTGTCTTTTTTGTTTGTTTTGTTTTATTCCCTACACTCCCCATTTATTTCATGGCATATCAGTGCTTCAGAGAATTTAGATGAGCTCTCTTCCTCCAGTAGCTGGTTACTTAACCAGAAGCACAGTAAGAAAAGGAGAAAAGACAGGACAAGATTGAAATCTCCATCCTTGACTATCATGAGTACAGCAGCTCGAACAAGGCCACTTCAGAGTTTCCACAAACGAAAACTCTACAGATTGAGCCCTACTTTTTATTGGACTCCTCAGGTAAGGTCGCCTTTGGGAAAACATGAACAAAGATTTTACTGTCAATATATTTCACAAGTGAGAGGATATGAATTGTACACAGTTGTTTAGAATAAGTGGGATTTAATAATTTTTTAAACATAGCAGTGTATTCTGAAACTTCTCACATTTCCATTTTTTTAAATCACTATTATGCTTAAACTAGTTTGAAAGAAATGTACATATCAAGTTGATTTTAAAATTTTACTGGTAAGGGTAACAAGGAAAACACAAGTGTATTATATATTTGCCTTTTGCTTAATAAAGAAAAAAGTAACAATCTGCAGGGCTGTCAGTTATTTTGGAGGAAATGACATTGCTCTCCCTTTTATGTTTGGTATTTGTTAAACCTGGTGAGCACTCCTTTTTCATATAAGCAATGAAGTTTTAGATGACCATGGTTACCCTTTCTGCAAATAAAATATGCTTCATTAAAAGCGTTCATTTTGAAAAGCATATTTTTCATTTGCTAACAACATGTTAGGTTTACATCTTTCAGTGCATATCTAAATAAGCTGTGATGGAGGGCAAAATAAGTTATCTCTAGTTCTCATGGTATAACGTGCTTTTTTTCTATTATATTTTAAATAATATGTCAAAGGAAAGAAATTATCCTTGATTTAATATTGTTTTTGATTATTACTACATTAACTATTTTTAAATATATTTCTATAAAAAATCAAGATGCTTCGTTTCATTAGGAACCAATTTCAAATTTGGTTTTATAGGATCCTTTTATAAATAGGAACGTGAATTCTGACAAATTAATTCTTATTAATAGATTGATTTTTGCCATTTAGTAGTTCAGGTATTAGTAGTATGCTTTCCCAACTTGAAATTTTTAAGAAAGTTTTATTTCAGAATTTTAAGAAATTTTACATATTTAATTAACCTAATAGGAAAATATTTTATTTAAAGTTTTTATATAAGGAATTATATTTTATTTAATAATTTTTATTTAAAGTTGCTACAAGCAATAGAGAAATAATATATTTGAAAATGATTTCATAATTTCATAGTTATAAATAGAATTGTCTATCAAAAATATTTCACATATGAATATGCCTTAATATTCTGACTGGAAGGAATCTATCTGAATAATTTAGGGGATTTGCTCAATATTACTAATGTACTGCATATGCCTTGATAATATAAAGATTGGCCTGGAAGAGTGTGAACAAATTTAAAACTTTCAGCAAACAAAGGAAGAAACAAGTCTAACATTGTTACTAGTAGACCATATAATTTACCATATTCCAGTCATAATGCTAAGCATTTTCAGTACATTATTTTATTTAGTCCTCAAACGTAAAACTATGAGGCATTATCAATCCCACCTTTAGATGCAGAAATTGAAGTTTAGGGAGATTAAGTAACTTTCCCAAGGTCATACAGCTAGTAAACAATAAGTCTGATTCCAAAGCCCATGTCCTTATCCATTAGTACATTGATAACAACAAAAATAAACCAAATCTTTTTTTAATCAATATTTTTTATTGAAGTTGATCTACAGTATTGTGTTAATTTCTGCTGTACAGCAAAGTGATTCAGTTATACATATATGTACATTCTTTTTTTTAATATTCTTCTCCATTATGGTTGTCATAGGATATTAAATATAGTTCTCTGTGCTATATACTAGGACCTTGTTGTTTATCCGTTCTCTATATAATAGCTTACATCTGCTAACCCCAACCTCCCACTCCATCCCTCCCCCAACCCTCTCCCCCTTGGCAACCACCAGTCTATTCTCTATGTCCATGATTCCATTTCTGTTTTCATAGATAGGTTCATTTGTGTCATATTTTAGATTCCACATGTAAGTGATATCATATGGTACTTGTCTTTCTCTTTCTGACTTACTTCACTTAGTATGATTATCTCTAGTTGCATCCATGTTGCTGCAAATGGCATTATTTCATTCTTTTTTATGGCTGAGTAGTATTCCATTGTATATATGTACCACATCTTCTTTATCCATTCATCTGTTGACAGATATTTAGGTTGTTTCCATGTCTTGGCTATTGTGAATAGCGCTGCTGTGAACACAAGGGTGCATGTATCTTTTTGAATTATAGTTTTGTCTGGATATATGCCCGTGAGTGAGATTGCTGGATCATATGGTAATTCTATTTTTAGTTTTCTGAGGAACCTCCATACTGTTTTCCACAGTGGCTAAACCAAATCTTTTATGTGCTTAAAATCAGTAAAGACTGTATATTTGGGAATTGGGGAAGGGGCTTTGTCTGGTTAGAGGCATTAAGAAATACACCATAAAAGATGGGTTTTGAAAGATAAACAGAATATTGAAAGGGTTTAGGGGGAGATAAAAAAAAAAAGCACTTTAGTCATTGTAACAGAGGTGGAAAAAATGATGGAGAACAGCAAATGGCCCCACCCCCAACTTATCCCCCAAATTTCCAGGGTAATAGTTATTTACCTTTCTAAATTTAATAAATATCATTTCTCTCAGGAAGCCTTCCTTGATCTTCCCACTATGGGGTATATAATGATGTAGCACCCTGTGTTATAATAATAATCCATTATTTTATAATAGTGTTCCATTTATTTTTCTGTCTTCTCATTACATTGTTTTTTGAGAACAGGAACTGTATATTTCTGAACCTACAGGGTCTTGAACAGTAACTGTCCAATAGTATATGCTCAATAAATAATAGTGAAAGAATTATTGTAGTGGAATGTAGAAAGATATTTAAAAGGCAATGGAGAGTGAGAATTTGTGTGTGTGTGTGTGTTTCCTTGATTTGCTTTGTGAAAGGGTCTAGAACAGTAATGTCTAATAGAATTTTCTGTAATGATGGAAATGCTCTATAAATATCTGTGCTGTCCAATATGGTAGCTACTAAATACATGTTAACTATTGACCACATGAAATGTGACTAGTGCAGCTGAGGAACTGAATTTTTATTTTTATTAATTTTGATTTAAATGGCCACATTTGGATAATGGCTACCAAATTGGATATGACAAGTCTAGACTCAAACTTACCGTGATAGCAGTGAGAACACGTGGCACTCATTCTTGTTTTCTAATACTATTCCTTACTGAAAGGAAATATAGATCTTTGGAGAAGTGGCTGATCTCCAGGGTTGGGGAAGAAGGGCTATAAAATGGGCCTGGAACGTCTTATTGTTACCAGAAGGCAAGGAAGTGTTTAAAAAAATGATGGGGGCATGTCAAAAAAAAAAAAACAAAAAAACCCAAGGGCTTGTTTGAACTGGCTTCCACTGGCCAAATCTGGGGCTCTTGGAGCATCAAAATAGCTAAGGACAGTAATGAACCCAGTGAAAAGATAGGTAGCCGTGAATGTTTCCTGATGATAGAGAGAGAGAGAGAGATTAAAAGGGGAAAGGGAAGACTTTTGCATAGAGTAAGATACAGATTAATAAATGTGGAGTGAGCAGTCAAATTAGAGAATCATTGCAATAATCATAGTAAACATTGACTGGGTAAGAATCATCAATGCATGAAAAGTCTGGGGTCAGGATTGAGGAAAAGTTTGATGAGGAGCAGGATATTGATATTGTCTTAACTATATGGTAGAGAACCAGACAATAATCTTGCCTGAGTGATCAAAACTAACGTAACCTATGTCTGTTCAGAGAAGGGAACAGCTGAGAACAGTGACCTCCAGGTCCCAGGGTCCCTGTGGCACAGGCCATGCTGTGCAGGGGCTGGAGGAGAGGGCCCTAGTTGTGTGAGTTTGCCCTGGACTCAGCGGGAGGTAGTAGAGGGCAGCGCCAAACAGGCTGGGCTGGAGCAGCGGTAGGACAGGGGAGGAGCCAGCACTCCTGAGACCCACCAAGGCCCTGAGTGACACTGATGTGAAGAAACACAGCAACCAAAGACAGTGTGTGGACTTGGTTTGGGTCTTGATTTGAACAAGAACCCTGAAAAGACATTTTTGAGATCATTGGGAAAAATTGACCACAGCTGATGATTAGATGATGTTCAGGAATAATTGATAATTTTGTTGGTGTGATAATGATATTGTGGTTATGTGAGGAAAAGGCCTTATTTTTAAGAGATACATTCAGTAGTGAAATGGGTAACATGACATAATGTTAAGAGTTTGCTTGAAAATATCAGAGCAAAGCAATGAAGTGAAGTAAAGAAAGGGAGAAGAGGATGGATGAAGTGAGAGCAGTAAAAGGTTAATTTGGAGAGGTAGGTACATAAGGGATCACTATATTATTCTCCCTGCTTTTGCATATGTTTAAAAACTTGAACAATAAGAAAACTAAAAAAAAAGAAAAAGAAACTAATGTAGCCTATTAGAAGGATACAATATCACTATGTAGTATTCTGACCAGACATACATAACCTGAATTTAATCATGAGGAAACATCAGACAAAGCCAAAATCAGAAACATGCTATTAAGAAATGAAAACTGGCCTGTATACTTCAAAAAAAAAAGCCAATGTAATAAAAGCCAAGAAAGCCTGAGGAACTGTTTCAGATTGAAAGAGAGACTAAGATATATGACAACTGAATGAATATATGATCCAGATCACAGTTCTTTTGGAGGGAAAATATGGGGACAATTGACAAAACTGGACTATTGATGCTAGATTATATTAAAATATTGTATCAATGTTGAATTTCCTGAGTGTGATATTTTGCAGTTATGTAAGAAAATATACTTATTCTAGGAAATACACATTGAAATATTAAGGGGTAAAATGGCTAAGGCATCCATTTTATGTAATAAACTAACTCCTATGCATCTAGAATGGTACTAGCTATGTAACAGCCTTGGCAGAATTTAGAAGATAATTACTTAAATCATTTTCTGTAGTGTTTAACTCTCTAGGGTACTGGTTGAGAACAGCTTATATAAGGGCAATGGAGAGAGGTGGCAGTCTTCCGCTACTAGGTAGCATATAGTAGATAGTTGGCCGATCAATATTCTCACTGCAATAACTACATGTATAAGTTACAAAAAAAAATCATCATACTATTAAAGAGATTAGGGGGATTCTGGTTTCAGCTCCAACATGTAAAGAGCTTGGAAGTTGTCACTCCTGTCCTTACAGCGAGAAAAAGGTGAACAAACTGAAAATCAGTGCCTTTTCATGAACCCATCAGATAATTGAGGTTGCAGAGCAAACCGCCAACCCAAAATATGGAGAGACAGGCAAATCCAAAGTGTCACAGCCAAGATCTGCTTACCTGGAGCAGAAACCATAGCAATCATAAACTAACTGGTAGGAACACTTAAATGGTAATTTTGATGAATTGCTTGAGGCTGAGTGTGGACTAGTCTGAGAGTGAAAATCTCCTGGGGACTACAGCCTAAGGGAACCCCACACCTCACACTTCCATGGACTTTACCTCTAGGCACCCAACTAAGGTCTCAGAATGAAGAGCGAGAAAGGATCCCTAGTGGCTCTGGAATGGAAGGGGAAGGGTAACCTTTATGAAATAAGCCTAGAGCATTATCTATTACAAGGTTTACTCTTCAGGGAAAAAAAACTTTACCAGAGCCTTATTCCACCTGAGAGAAGAGCATTTCTCCCACTCCTGCCCTCTGTAGCCTTTCTGTCTCACCTAAGAGAGAATGAGGGTGGAAAATAAGAAACACTTGTTAAAGTCATAGCCCAGGGACACAGACCCACCAAAAGACTGAGATTTAATTGTAAGATTATAGTAGGTTATGCTACTATAGTAGATATGCTTTCTCTCCCCCATTCTTTACCACAGCACCAACAGAACTCTAGTATAGTAACAGTGGGTTACAGCTGCAAAATATATAGTCTCTCTGAGGAGAACTATTTAACAGGGCAGACAAAAACAAGGACCTTGGAGGAATTCGAGGCCTCTGGCACCTACAACTATAACTGGTATTAAACACAGTCCCACTCAGACTCTTAGATTAACATAACATCTCACGATAAAGGCCTGTTTACCTCAGATGCTATGACATTATGTTCAGCTTTCAACAAAAAATTACAGGGCATGTTAGGGGAAAAAAAAAAACTCTGAAAAGACAAAGAATTCATCAGAACCAGGCTCAAATATGACAAAGGTATTGGAATTCTCTTAAATAACTAATATGTTAAAGTCTTTAATGGGTAAAGTAGAAAACATGCAGGAACAGATAGGTAATGTAAACAGAGAGATGGAAACTCTTAAGAAGAATCAAAAGTAAATGCTAGAAACAAAAAAAAACTGTAACCTAAATGAAGCATGCTTTTCATGGGCTCATCAGCAGATTGGACATGGCTGAGGAAAAAATCAGCAAGCTTATATAGGTCAATAGAAACTTCACAAACTGAAATGCAAAAAGAAAAAGGAATGAATAACACAGAACAGCACATCCAAGAATTTGGGGGCAATTTCAGGTGGTGTTTCAGATAAGTGATTGGAATACCAAGAAGAGAAAGAGAACAGAGCAAAAAAGAATATTTGAAGTAATAATACATGAGAATTTTCCAAAGTTAATGACAAGCACCAAACCACACATTCACGAAACTGAAGCAGGAGAACATCAAGCAGGATAAATACCAAAAAATAAACACTTAGGCATAATATTCAAAATGCAGAAGACCAAAGATATAGAAAATCTTGAAAAATAGCAGAGAGAAAAACAGCTATAGAAGAACAAGGATAAGAATTACAGCTGACTTCTCAGAAACCATGCAAGCAAAAAGAGTGGAATGAAATATTCAAAGTGTTGAAAGAAAAAAAAAAGCAAACAACTATACTGGGCAAAATATTTGTACCACCCCCCAAAAAAAGGTTATGTCACGGTCTAACTCCTGGTACTTATGAATGTGACTGTTCTGAGTTGAATTGTGTTCCCAAGAACTCATATGTTGAAGTCCTAACCCCTAGTACCTTAGAATGTGAGCTCATTTGGATATGAGTTTGATGCAGATGTAATTAGTTAAAATGAGGTGATTAGGGTAGACCCTAACCCAATATGGCTGGTGTCCTTATAAAAAGGGAACTTTGAGCACAGATACATACATACAGAGTGAATGCCATGTGAAGATGAAGATTGAGATCAGACTTATACTTTTACAGACCAAGGAACATCAAAGATTGGCAGCAAAAACAGAAGCTGGGGGAGAGGGATGGAATAGGTTCTTCCTCACAGTCTTCAAAAGAAACCAGTCTTGCTGAAACATTGATCTGACCTCTAGCCTCCAAAACTATGAAAGAGTAAATTTCTGTTGTTTAAACCCTCAGTTGTGGTACTTAGTTGTGATAGACCTAGCAAACTAATACAGTGACCTTATTTGGAAATAGAGTCTTTGTAGATATAATTAAGTTGAGGGTCTTAAGGTAAGATCATTTGGGGGTTAAGATAGGCCCTAAATCCTGTGACTGGTCTGCTTATAGGAGAAGGGAGAGAGAGATCTGAGACACAGAGATACAGCAAAGAAGGCTTTGTGAAGATGGAAGCAGAGATTCCACTTATGCTACTACAAGCCAGGGAACATCAGGAGCCATCAGAAGTGGAAAGATGCAAGGAACAGTTCTCTCCTAGAGCCTTCAAAGGAAGTTCAGCCCTACTAACACCTTAGTTTTGGACTTTGGGCCTCCAGAACTATGAGAAAATTAATTTCTGTGATTTTAAGCCACCTAATTTATGGCAGTTTGTTATGGCAGCCCTAGGAAACTAATACAGACTTTGGTACCAGGAAGTAGGATACTGTTTTAATAGATACTTAAAATTGTGGAAGTGATTTGGAGTTGGGTAATTGGGTACAGGCTGGAAGAATTTTGAGGTGTGTGATAAAAAAAAAAGCCTAAATTCCAATGAAAGCTCAGAAGGAAGTGAGGAGGATAGAAGATAAAGGTGCTATCATCTTAGAGAATAGATATATTGTCAAGAGCAGGATGTTACTAGAAAGAAATATGAACGTCTAAGGTGATTCTGGTAAGATTTCAGAAGGAAATGTTAAAAACTGGAAGAAAAGTGATCTTTATTATAAAGTGGTAGAAAAGTTGGCTGAATAATATTCTACTGCTGAGGGGAAAATAGAACTTGTAAGCATTGAACTCTTGGATATGTAGCTGAGCACATTAACTAGCGAAGTGTGGAATTTGTGGTCTGGTTTCTCCTTACTGTTTATTTTTTTATTTTATTTTTTTTAAACATCTTTATTGGAGTATAATTGTTTTACAATGGTGTGTTAGCTTCTGCTTTATAACAAAGTGAATCAGCTATACATATACATATATCCCCATATCTCCTCCCTCTTGCCTCTCCCTCCCACCATCCCTATCCCACCCCTCCAGGTGGTCACAAAGCACCGAGCGGATCTCCCTGTGCTATGTGGCTTCTTCCCACTAGCTATCTATTTTACATTTGGTAGTGTATGTATGTCCATGCCACTGTCTCACTTCGTCCCAGCTTACCCTTCCCCCTCCCCGTGCCCTCAAGTCCATTCTCTACGTCTGCATCTTTATTCCTCTCCTGCCCTTAGGTTTTCCAGAACCATTATTATTATTATTATTTTAGATTTCATATATATGTGTTAGCATATGGTATTTGTTTTTCTCTTTCTGACTTACTTCACTCTGTATGACAGACTCTGGGTCCATCCACCTGACTACAAATAACTCAATTTCGTTTCTTTTTATGGCTGAGTAATATTCCATTGTATACACATGCCACATCTTCTTTATCCATTCATCTGTCGATGGACACGTAGGCTGCTTCCATGTCCTGGCTATTGGAAATAGAGCTGCAATGAACATTGTGATACATGACTCTTTTTGAATTATGGTTTTCTCAGGGTTCATGCCCAATAGTGGGATTGCTGGGTCATATGGTAGTTCTATTTTTAGTTTTTTAAGGAACCTCCATAGTGTTCTCCATAGTGGCTGTATCAGTTTACATTCCCACCAACAGTGCAAGAGGGTTCCCTTTTCTCCACACCCTCTCCAGCATTTATTGTTTGTAGATTGTTTGACGATGGCCATTCTGACTGGTGTGAGGTGATACCTCATTGTAATTTTGATTTGCATTTCTCTAATGATTAGTGATGTTGAGCATCCTTTCATGTGTTTGTTGGCAATCTGTATATCTTCTCTGGAGAAGTGTCTGTTTAGGTTCTTCTGCCCATTTTTGGATTAGGTTGTTTGTTTTTTTGATATCTAGCTGCATGAGCTGCTTGTAAATTTGGGGGATTAATCCTTTGTCAGTTGCTTCCTTTACAAATATTTTCTTCCATTTGAGGGTTGTTTTTTCATCTTGCTTATGGTTTCCTTTGCTGTGCAAAAGCTTTTAAGTTTCATTAGGTCCCATTTGTTTATTTTTGTTTTTATTTCCATTTGTCTAAGAGGTGGGTCAAAAAGGATCTTGCTGTGATTTATGTCATAGAGTGTTCTGCCTATGTTTTCCTCTAAGAATTTTATAGTGTCTGGCCTTACATTTAGGTCTTTAATCCATTTGAAGTTTATTTTTGTGTATGGTGTTAGGGAACGTTCTAATTTCATTCTTTTACATGTAGCTGTCCAGTTTTCCCAGAACGACTTATTGAAGAGGCTATCTTTCCTCCACTGTATATTCTTGCCTCATTTATCAAAAATAAGATAAACATATGTGCGTGGGTTTATCTCTGGGCTTTCTATCCTGTTCCATTGATCTCTATTTCTGTTTTTGTGCCAGTACCATACTGTCTTGATTACTGAAGCTTTGTAATATAGTCTGAAGTCAGGAAGCCTGATTCCTCCAGCTCCGTTTTTCTTTCTCAAGATTGCATGGGCTATTCAGGGTCTTTTGTGTTTCCATACGAATTGTGAAATTTTTTGTTCTAGTTCTGTGAAAAATGCCATTGGTAGTTTGATAGGGATTGCATTGACTCTGTAGATTGCTTTGAGTAGTATAGTCATTTTCACAATGTTGATTCTTCCAATCCAGGAACATGGTATATCTCTCCATCTGTTTGTATCATCTTTAATTTCTTCCATCAGTGTCTTATAGTTTTCTGCATACAGGTCTTTTGTCTCCTTAGGTAGGTTTATTCCTAGGTATTTTATTCTCTTTGTTGCAGTGGTAAATGGGAGTGTTTCCTTAATTTCTCTTTCAGATTTTTCATCATTAGTGTATAGGAATGCAAGAGATTTCTGTGCATTAATTTTGTATCCTGCAACTTTACCAAATTCATTGATTAGCTTTAGCAGTTTGCTGGTAGAGTCTTTAGGATTCTCTATGTATAGTATCTTGTCATCTGCAAACAGTGACAGCATTACTTCTTCTTTCCCGGTTTGGATTCCTTTTATTTCTTTTTCTTCTCTGATTGCTGGGGCTAAAACTTCCAAAACTATTTTGAATAATAGCGGTGAGAGTGGACAACCTTGTCTTGTTCCTGATCTTAATGGAAATGGTTTCAGTTTTTCACCATTGAGAATGATGTTGGCTGTGGGTTTGTCATATATGGCCTTTATTATGTTGAGGTAAGTTCCATCTATGCTTACCTTCTGGAGGGTTTTTTCATAAATGGGTGTTGAATTTTGTTGAAAGCTTTTTCTGCATCTATTGAGATGATCATATGGTCTTTATCCTTCAATTTGTTATTATGGTGTATCACGTCAATTGATTTGCGTATATTGAAGAATCCTTGCATTCCTGGGATAAACCCCACTTGATTATGGTGTATGACCCTTTTAATGTGCTGTTGGATTCTGTTTGCTAGTATTTTGTTGAGGATTTTTGCATCTATGTTCATCAGTGATATTGGCCTGTAGTTTTCTTTCTTTGTGACATCTTTGTCTGGTTTTGGTATCAGGGTGATTGTGGCCTCATAGAATGGGTTTGCGAGTGTTCCTCCCTCTGCTATATTTCAGAACAGCTTGAGAAGGATAGGTGTTAGCTCTTCTGTAAATGTTTTATAGAATTCGCCTGACAAGCCATCTGGTCCTGGGCTTTTGTTTGTTGGAAGATTTTTTTTTTTTAATTAATTAATTTATTTATTTAGTTTTGGCTGTGTTGGGTCTTCGTTTCTGTGCGAGGGCTTTCTCTAGTTGCAGCAAGCGGGAGCCACTCTTCATCGCAGTGCGCGGGCCTCTCACTATCGCGGCCTGTCTTGCTGCGGAGCACAGGCTCCAGACGCACAGGCTCAGTAGTTGTGGCTCACGGGCCTAGTTGCTCCGCGGCATGTGGGATCTTCCCAGACCAGGGCTCGAACCCGTGTCCCCCTGCATTGGCAGACAGATTCTCAACCACTGCACCACCAGGGAAGCCCTGTTGGAAGATTTTTAATCACAGTCTCAATTTCAGTGCTTGTGATTGGTCTGTTTATATTTTCTATTTCTTCCTGGTTCAATGTCAGAAGGTTGTGCTTTTCTAACAATTTGTCCATTTCTTCCAGGTTGTCCATTTTATTGGCATATAGTTGCTTGTAGTAATCTCTCATGATCCTATGTATTTCTGCAGTCTCAGTTGTTACTTCCCCTTTTTGCATTTCTAATTCTACTGATTTGAGTCTTCTCCCTTTTTTTCTTGATGAGTCTGACTAATGGTTTATCAATTTTGTTTATCTTCTGAAAGAACCAGCTTTTAGTTTTATTGATCTTTACTATTGTTTCCTTCATTTCTTTTTCATTTATTTCTTATCTGATCTTTATGATTTCTTTCCTTCTGCTAACTTTGGGGTTTTTTTGTTCTTCTTTCTCTGATTGCTTTAGGTGTAAGGTTAGGTTGTTTATTTGAGACGTTTCTTGTTTCTTGATGTAGGTTTGTATTGCTATAAACTTCCCTCTTGGAACTGCTTTTGCTGCATCCCATAGGTTTTGGGTTGTCCTGTTTTCATTGTCATTTGTTTCTAGGTTATTTTTTATTTCCTCTTTGATTTCCTCAGGGATCTCTTCGTTATTAAGTTGTGCATTGTTTAGCCTCCATGTGTTTGTATTTTTTACAGATTTTTTTTCCTGTAATTGATATCTAATCTCACAGTGTTGTGATCAGAAAAGATACTTGATACTATTTCAGGGTCTTAAATTTACCGAGGCTTGATTTGTGACCCAAGATATGATCTCTCCTGGAGAATGTTCCATGAGCACTTGAGAAGAAAGTGTATTCTGTTGTTTTTGGATGGAATGTCCTATAAATATCAATTAAGTCCATCTTGTTTAATGTATCATTCAAAGCTTGTGTTGCCTTATTTATTTTCATTTTGGATGATCTGTCCGTTGGTGAAAGTGGGGTGTTAAAGTCCCCTACTATGATTGTGTTACTGTCGATTTCCCCTTTTATGGCTGTTAGCATTTGCCTTATTTATTGAGGTGTTCCTATGTTGGGTGCATAAATATTTACAATTGTTATATCTTCTTCTTGAATTGATCCCTTGATCATTATGTAGTGTCCTTCTTTGTCTCTTGTAATAGTCTTTATTTTAAAGTCTATTTTGTCTGATATAGAATTGCTACTCCAGCTTTCTTTTGATTTCCATTTGCATGGAATACCTTTTTCCATCCCCTCACTTTCAGTCTGTATGTGTCCCTAGGTCTGAAGTGTGCCTCTTGTAGACAGCATATATACAGGTCTTGTTTTTGTATCCGTTCAGCCAGTCTATGTCTTTTGGTTGGAGCGTTTAATCCATTTACATTTAAGGTAATTATTGATATGTATGTTCCTACTACCATTTTCTTAATTGTTTTGGGTTTGTTATTGTAAGTCTTTCCTTCTCTTGTGTTTCCTGCCTAGAGAAGTTTCTTTAGCATTTGCTGTAAAGCTGCTTTGGTGGTGCTGAATTCTCTTAGCTTTTGCTTGTCTGTAAAGGTTTTAATTTCTCCATCGAATCTGAATGAGATCCTTGCTGGGTAGAGTAATCTTGGTTGTAGGTTTTTCCCTTTCATAACTTTAAATATGTCCTGCCTCCTGCCACTCCCTTCTGGCTTGCAGAGTTTCTGCTGAAATATCAGCTGTTAACTTTATGGGGATTCCCTTGTATGTTATTTGTTGTTTTTCCCTTGCTGCTTTTAATATTTTTTCTTTGTATTTAATTTTTGATAATTTGATTAATATGTGTCTTGACGTGTTTCTCTTTGGATTTATCCTGTATGGGACTATCTGCACTTCCTGGACTTGATTAACTATGTCCCTTCCCATATTAGAGAAGTTTTCAACTATAATCTCTTCAAATATTTTCTCAGTCCCTTTTTTCTTCTCTTCTTCTTCTGGGACCCCTATAATTCAAATGTTGGTGCATTTAATGTTGTCCCAGAGGTCTCTGAGACTGTCCTCAATTCTTTTCATTCTTTTTTCTTTATTCTGCTCTGCGGTATTTATTTCCACTGTTTTATCTTCCAGGTCACTTATCCGTTCTTCTACCTCAGTTATTCTGCTATTGATTCCTTCTAGAGAGTTTTTTATTTCATTTATTGTGTTGTTCATCATTGTTTGTTTGCTCTTTAGTTCTTCTATGTCCTTGTTAAACGTTTCTTGTATTTTCTCCATTCTATTTCCAAGATTCTGGATCATCTTTACTATCATTACTCTGAATTATTTTTCAGGTAGACTGCCTATTTCCTCTTCATTTGTTTGATCTGGTGGGTTTTACCTTGCTCCTTCATCTGTGTGTTTCTCTGTCTTCTCATTTTGCTCAACTTACTGTGTTTGGGGTCTCCTTTTCACAGGCTGCAGGTTCGTACTTCCCACTGTTTTTGGTGTCTGTCCACAGTGGCTAAGGTTGGTTTAGTGGGTTGTGTAGGCTTCCTGGTGTAGGGGACTAGTGCCTGTGTTCTGGTGGATGAGGCTGGATCTTGTCTTTCTGGTGGGCAGGACTGCGTACAGTGGTGTGTTTTGGGATATCTGTGACCTTATTATGATTGTAGGCAGCCTGTCTGCTGATGAGTGGGGTTTGTTCTTGTCTTGCTAGTTGTTTGGCATAGGGTGTGCAGCACTGTAGCTTGCTGGTCTTTGAGTGGTGCTAGGTCTTAGCATTGAGATGGAGATCTCTGGGAGAGCTTTCCCTGTTTGATGTTACATGGAGCCTGGGTGTCTCTGGTGGACCAATGTCCTGAACTCAGCTCTCCCACCTCAGAGGCACAGGCCTGATACCTGGCCGGAGCACCAAGACCTTGTCAGCCACATGGCTCAGAAGAAAAGGGAGAAGAAAGAAAAGAAAAGAAAGGAAAAGAAAGAAAGAAAGAGAAGGAAGGAGAAGAAAGAAAGAAAGAAAGAAAGAAAAGAAGGAAGGAAGGAAGGAGAAGAAAGAAAGAAAGAAAGAGAGGAAGAAAGAAAAAGAAAGAAAGAGGGAAGGAAGGAAAGAAAGAAAGAAAAGAAAAGAAAAGAAAGCCACGGTAGACGTGTGGCTAGTGACCTGGGCTTGCACACAGGCATCTTAGTGGCTACAGCAACAGGCTTAGCGTTTCATGCCCATCTCTGGGGTCTGCGCTGATAGCCACGGCTCGCGCCCGTCTCTGGAGCTCGTTTAGTCGGTGCTCTGAATCCCCTCTCCTCACGCACCCCGAAATAATGGTCTCTTGCCTCTTAGTCAGGTCCAGACTTTTTACCAGACTCCTTTCCGGCTAGCTGTGGCACACTAACCCCCTTCAGGCTGTGTTCACACAGCCAATCTCAGTCCTCTCCCTGGGATCTGACCTCCAAAGCCTGAGCCTCAGCTCCCAGCCCTCACCTGCCCTGGCGAGTGAGCAGACAAGCCTCTCATGCTGGTGAGTGCTGGTCGGCACCAATCCTGTGTGCAGGAATCTCTCCCCTTTGCCCTCTGCACCCCTGTTGCTGCGCTCTCCTCCATGGCTCTGAAGCTTCCCCCTACCATCCCCTGTCTCCGCCAGTGAAGAGCCTTCCTAGTGTGTGGAAACTTTTCCTCCTTCACAGCTCCCTCCCAGTGGTGCATGTCCTGTCCCTATTCTTTTGTCTCTGTTTTTTCTTTTTTCTTTTGCCCTACCCAGGTAGGTGGGGAGTTTCTTGCCTTTTGGGAACTCTGAGGTCTTCTGCCAGCATTCAGTAGGTGTTCTATAGGAGTTGTTTTACATGTATATGTATTTCTGATGTATTTGTGGGGAGGAAGGTGATCTCCACATCTTACTCTTCTGCCATCTTAAAGGTCTCTCTCCTCTCTTTACTGTTTATAATAAAATATGGGAGGATATAGATAACTTGAGGAAGAAATTGTTAAGCAAAAAGGAACCAGAACTTGATAATTTGGGAAATTCTCATCCTGCTGCAAAAAATTATATAGCATGCTCTGGAGAGAAACCAAGGGTGTGGCTGGATAAATTTTTTCTGTAGAGATTAAGCATGTGACTCAGGGATTCAATCAACCATCTTAGCTGAAGCCAGGAAATAGAGATGGGGTTATCCAGAAAAGATCTAGGGAGAACCCTCTTGTCTAATGACATGGATCCTCTTGACATACAGGGGAGACCCACCAGGTTTTTGAGAGTGTTTTATCAACAGAAACACTACCAGCTTAGACTGAAAGGGGCAGAACTGCACGAAATGAAAGAAAGTTGATTGACTCTCAGAATTTTACAGGCAGGCAATGCACTGATAGAGCTACTCAGCTACAGACATGTACTAACCTTCAAGAAAAAGGAAGGTGAATCATAGACCTAAATGCGAAAGGAGAACAATAAAGCTAGACGAAAACATAGGAGAATACCTTCATGTCTTTGGGGGTAGTCAACTTCTTAAACAGAATACAAACAATACTAATCATAAAAGAAAAATTGTTAATTTGGGCTTTGTTAAAATTATGAACCTATTTCCATTAAAGACAGCATTAAGAATGTCAATAAAGTATATACACTGAGTCAAGACATTTACTATATGTATATATTTGTATGTATATATACATATATATCCAAAAAAGATGTATCCTGTAT
Organism: Eubalaena glacialis; assembly: GCF_028564815.1. Taxonomy (NCBI): domain Eukaryota; kingdom Metazoa; phylum Chordata; class Mammalia; order Artiodactyla; family Balaenidae; genus Eubalaena; species Eubalaena glacialis. The sequence continues at coordinate 213,681,172 of NC_083716.1, read as the reverse complement.
ATATATATATATATATATATATATATATATATATATATATTCCTACATGTATATATATATATATATATATCCCTAAGAAAAACAAGAAAATAGCAAACAATCCAATTAAAAATAGGCATAACACCGACTTGCACCCTTTATTTTTTTAAATTTATTTATTTGTTTATTTATTTATTTTGGCTGCGCCAGGTCTTAGTTGCGGCATACGGGATCTTCGTTGCAGCATGCGCGATCTTTTAATTGTGGCATGTGGACTTCTTAGCTGCAGCATGTGGGCTTCTTAGTTGTGGCATGTGGACTCCTAGTTGCAGCATGCAAACTCTTAGTTGTGGCATGCCTGCAGGATCTAGTTCCCCAACCAGGGATTGAACCCAGGCCCCCTGCGTTGAGAGTGTGGAGTCTTACCCACTGGACCACCAGGGAAGTCCCAAGAACTTCTTTTAAATAAAAAAATAGACATAAGATTTGAACAGATCTTTCATAAAGGAGGTTATCCAAATGGACAATAAGTATATGAAAATGTGTTTAAAATGAGTACTCATCAAGGAAATGCAATTAAAACTACAATAAAATACACTGCATACATCTATCCTTATAATTCAGCAGTTCCACTCTTAGGAACTTTCCCAGGAGAAACGAATACATCTGTACACAAAAAGACTTGTGTAAGAATTATCATAATAGCTTTATTTGTTAAAGTTGGAAACATAAAGCAATCTAAATGTCTATCAGCAGAAGAATTGTGGTATATAATACAGGAGTAAAAAGGATAGACTACTGATACAATAACTTAGATATATCTCCCAGAGTTGTTGACTTACAGAAAAGAGTACGTATTCTGTAATAAATATAGATAAAAGTTGGAAGTGTCAGAAGTTGGAATTGTGGTTACTTCAGTGCAAGGGGTGGAAGTTGACCAGGAAAGGGTACAACCAGTGTTTCTGGGTTGTTGGAACTGCTTTGTATCTTGGTCATGGTGGTGGATACTACGTGTATACATATGCAAATATTCATCATATATATATATCTTCTTCGCTATAGAAGTAGGTATGGGTACATGCTACACAGTCAGAGTTAGCCCATCCTTCTTATTTTGGTCATCTATTTTTACATAATAAACCATCCCAAAATTTAGTGATTTAAAAACAATTTATTATTATCTTTCATGATTCTGTGAATTACCTGAGTGGTTCTTCTTCCAGTCTTGCCTAAGATCTCTCATACAGTTACAATAAGATGGTAACTGGGGCTGGAGTCATCTGGGGTCTTGAATGGTTTAGAATACTTGGGTTTCATTCTCTCTCCATGTAGTCTCAGAGTCTTTCTATGGAGCTTCTCCACAGAGTTTCTTTAGCAAGGTAGTTTTACATGGTGACCCAGATTCTCAAAAATGAAAACATGAAAGCTTCCAGTGCTTCTTAAGACATAGGTGTAGAATTAGTGCTGTGCCTTTCCATTGAATTTATTGGTTAAAGTGAATCAATGTAGGATTTAATGTGGGAGGGACAATTCAAGGTCAAGAATAGTGGGAGATGTGGTTCATTGGAAGCCATCAGTGGGGACTACCACAGACCATCCTCTGATTGCCAATTATTGACATCTCTCTCATATGTAAGAACTACCTAATCTTTTCCCCTGAAGACCTCTAATTTCTCATCTCATTACCTCATTAGGTTCAGGCTTAAAGTATTAAATTTCATCCTCTTAAATCATGACCAGGTACCTGAACTGCGACTTTTTATGTGTGGCTCCTCAGGTGTGGTTCTTTAGGTATAGCTCCTCAAGTATGATTTCCCTGGATGGAAAGATTTGTGAACTAATGTTATTAGTCATTTGCTCTAGACATACCTAACATATAATAGTGAGACAGGGATAATCAGAATAAACACTGCTCTGACAGGGGGAAATGGGAAGAATATAGCAGTTCTGAAATACACAATCAGGCACATGTTGCACGTTTGTTAATGTGGGCCTGTTCCTCTGGAAGCGGTTCTTTGTAGCTGTTAGCTCTGCCCGGTGGACTCTTGGCTGCATTCTCTGAGTCACCTTTCCTTTTCCATAAAAAGAGCACCTTTTAAAATATGTGTTGGTTTTCTCAGCATGCTTTCTGTCTGTAAAAGGCTGAAGGCCCATAGGTCTTGTCATTTTGAGCTATTTCTGTCTTAGTCCAAGTTCAAGTCTTTAAAACTTTGTGGACTTCCTACATATCACATTGAAATAAACTCCGTTAGACAAAAGTCATATCTGCACATCTCTTCAACACAGACCCTTCTTGATTTTGGACTTTGTGTGAGGCTGCTGTGGGACAATACCCTGAAGATACTTAATGGCATTTTTTGTGTAGCAGAGAAGATCAGAGCACACCTTTAAGATTCTTAAAAGCCATCTTGTCTAGATGTGAGGATCTACCAACATGTCTCAAATCTTTCTAAGGTCTTAATAAAGGGTTTTCCAGTCTCACCCCTGAGATCTTGACACTGAGGCCACAGTTTTACTGGCAGTTCCCTGGATTTGATCTTTGTACTAATGTCATTTCTTACTGTGTGAACCTTTTGCTGTCTGGAGTGGCTGGAAACGAGAAACAGTCTTATTTTTGAACCCAGCAAGCCTTGGTTCCGTATTTCCTCTAAATTCTGCTTGAAAACTTATTACCTCCTTTTGAAGCTCATTACTCCATCCATACTTTATCATAGGCAATTAAGTGAACAATTGGCACTTTAAAAATTCTGCCTAGAAACCTCCTTAGCCAGATTTATGAATTCATTATGTACCTTTTTTATCTTCCACATTTCTACAGGCAATTGTTACACTAGTGTTCTGTCAGAGCAATAAGATAAAAGAAATAGAGGTAAAAGGATTAGAATAATTATCTCGAATCATCATTTGCAGAGGTTATAATCCCTTTGCTGGGCAAAATTAATAAAAAGCATAAATTAGTATGCACTTTTACTTGATTTTGCCCTTTTTACAATACTAATCTCTAATAAGAATGTCAAATAATAATATCTAATATTTATTAAGCAATTATGTACTAGGGACTGTTTCAACTTATGAATACTTTATATGTGTTTCTTATTTAATATTCATGCCCCATTTTATGTGGGAAACTGAAGCACAAAGTGGGATGAAAAGATACACTCTTTACATAAATGTAAGTAAGTACGAGTTTGTAGTTTTCTTTTAAGTGTTAATGATGAGTCTTAACACTACTTCTTTGATGAGCTTGTGTAAAACATCTGATTTGAATGTTGTGTGAATTGTTTCAGACTGTTTCTCCCTATGAAATTTCAGCCCATAGCAACAATTGTTAAAACTCCAGGTAATTTCTAAAGCTATTTTAATTTTTTGGCTTTCTTATCTTCTAGCTGAATTATATATTTTGCTGTCTTATTCATTACTGTTCATACATACATTACTTACTTATTCATTACTAAAATACTTTAGTTTATTCATGGACAGTCTATGCCTTCCTTATGATTGGTATAATATTGCTTAATCTACTGAACTATAGAGTTATCTTTAGAATCAGGAAAACACATTGGCAGACATAGATAAGATGAATGTGTTTTCCAGAATAGTATTCTATAAGTCTTAAAATGTAAATGTGGCTAATACCTTTTTTTAAAGCACAATTTCATTTGCAATTAAGAATTAAAGCAAAATTTATATTTGGCCATGATATACTTCTTCAGCTCTTGCTTGATAGGAGTATAAACCAGTATGCAATCTTAGGCCCTACCCTATTCATGTCTCAGCTTAGACAACAGGAACCACCCTGACTACCTACTGGCAGAGGGAGTTCTCTGTCCCACTGGGACAAGAGGACAGAGGCTTCTGGCATCCAAGGATAGAATTCTGGATACAGTTTTCTAGAGAAACACGTTGTGGGTAATTGGGCATGCCCAATTAAGATGCTAATCATAACAATAATTCTATTTTAAGTTAGAGTAGTGATTTTAAGATTTTTAGTTAATTAACGTAAGTGTTTGAGCAAGAATAAGCCAAAAAATTTATTCAGTAAGACCAGAGATCAGAATATTTAATATTTTATATGAAATTGATAAAAGTATAGATGGTTTGGCTAAGAGTGGGGAAAGGAAGTGGGAAAGAGCCCAGAGTCTCATTTGGTCATGCTCCCAACCACGTTCCTCCATATTGGGGGGTGGCCATCATGGTGATTATTTCTTCCCTATTAATACTTGCAGCCCCTGAATATAAGTTTTAAATCACCTGTACTATAAATATCAAGATTTAACCCAGGCAAAATTTTTAAATAAATGAAAATTTATTTGCAGGACCCTTACTTGTCTTTTATTGTCCTTCTTCCTCATGATGTCTCCCATCCTCTCTGCTATCTAGTGTTTTTATGCAAGCTTTCTGCTTTCCCATAGTATTCTTTAAGTTCCCTAACTTATTTTTTTTCTTTTCCTCTCCTTGCTTTTATGTAAACATAACAACCTGTGTTGTCTCTAGGAGACCCTGCTCATCTCTGATAAACTATTTACCAATGATACTGTCACTATGAAGAATGCTATTTGCATTTTGTAAAGTCCTACAGAAGTAGTAAATTACATATAAAATAGTCACATTAGACTATTCACTATGGAATGCTGGGTAGGAAACTATTTTGAGCAGGAGAATTTTTTCATTCATAAGTTTTAGCATGTAATCCAAGAGCCATTTCATATATATTGATAACAGTTGTTATATCACATATTTTAAATTAAAATTTACAACTGGGAATAAATATTATAACCGTTATAAAATAAGGTAGAATTATTCCTCTTTTAAACTCTGTTCTTCTGTGTTGTTTTTATATCTCCCAAGACAAATTTGCAAAAGTAGTGTTTTTTAGTGTTCGGTAGTCAATCTCATCATTGTTATTTCATAGATTATTAAATCATAAGTCTGGTTGGTTTAATAAAATAATCCAGTTATGGAAGTTAAGTTATATATAAAAAAATTCCATTTTAAGGTTTTCACTTACTTTTTCAAATGTAAAATGATTAGATTTGTATACTTTATGTACATGCATGCTACTTTTGTGAGCAAATAATTTAAGAATTTTAAAGAAAAAGACATGCATGGCCTTACAGAAATTTAAATTCCTCTTGGGGAAACAAGGCAGAAACATGTGCAAATTTAATTGCAACACAAGAGATAAATATTGGCAGTCCCAGATAATATTCTGTTCTACACTGAGGGCGAGGAGAAGAAATATCTGAATTGAGCTAACAAATAATGACTGAAATAGAAAATAGGTTAATTCCATGGTATAGGAGGTGTCTCATTAAATGGAGAAAGGGAGATGACTTAAGAGCCTGTATGTATTCTTATTCTACTGGGAAGCCAACTCTCTTTTTCATGCCACACCGACTTCAGCTCCACCAGTTGGAGAATCTGCTCTAGAGAGTGGAAGTATCTTGGTTGAGGGTTTTCTTACTTTGCTGCAACAATTCTGTACTGCAGGGACTTTTATGGGTTGACTAGTAGAGACAAATTTATAGTATGTATAACATTTCCTTGAGAAATTATGCTTTATGTAATTACAGATAAATCTGGAAGTTAGCAAATTTCTAAGCCTAAAAAATCATTTCCTATTGGGGTCTATTTGAATAAAGACTTGATTGAAGTAAGGAGGGAGCAAACCCATACAAAGATCTAGAGGTGAAGCACTGCAGTATATCCAAATCATTAAACATAGGAGGAAAAGACAGCAATGAGAAAGGCCAAAAGAGTAGCTAACATTGGTGAAAACATAATTCAAAGGACAGAAAATAACTTCAAGAATAGCCTGTTGTAATAAAGAAGCAATTGTAGAACAAAAAGCTGCCTTTAGAAATTATAAATAAATTTTCTGGAATTAAAATTTCATATAAGAATTAGGATATAAAGTGAAGAAATCTCCCATAACACAGAGAAAAATTATACATGAACATTTCCCATAGTTTAAAAAAAGACATGGTGTTTTCAGTTTAAGATACTGTTGAGCATTAAAAACTAAAATAAATAGCCCACACCTAAACATATTCTTTGAAATTTCTGAATATCTAGAACACAAGATCTGAAAGCTTTTGAAGGGAAAACAAAACTAACAACAAAAGCAACACGTAATGTATAATGGATAAGAATGGAACTGCCATTGAAATTCTCATTAGCAACTCTAGATGCTAGAATACAATGGAACAGTGTCTCCAAAGTTCCAAAGGAAGATTATTTTGAGCCTAGAGATGAGATAAAACTGTCATTTTTCAGATGGAGTAATTACATAGAAAATCCAATAGAATCAACAAATTATTAGAATGAATACCATTCTGTACATAAATAATAACCAATTAAAAATACAATAAAAACAAGATACATTCCCACAAGCAGACTGTCAATTATCTAAGAATTAACACAGAATATGACATCAAAATGCTGTAACAACAGGTTTAAAGCTCTTATTACAGGATATAAAATATCTTAGTAAAGACTTTCAAGTTTCTTGAATTAAAGGTGATTGCAATCAATTTTAGCTGCATTTTTGAAAGTTAATAACTTATTCAAAAATGTATATCCATAAATAGCTAAGTATACTTCAAAAAAAGAAGGGGGTGGGGGGTGGAGAGGTGGTAGGACTACTAGATACTGATTTACAGTAATACAGTATATGGGCTGGCACAAGTATAGACAGATGGATCCAGAATAAGATCTCTAGCACAATCCTATTTATGTACACTTAAATATTAAAATTACAATGTGTTCTACAGTAATGCATACAAAAAAAAAAAATCCAGATCAAATACATTAGAATGGGGATGAGAGGAAATAACAGTGGGGAATGAGGATTAAAAGGGAATATAAAACATAATAGTATTTCCTTGTGTGTCTGTATCACAATTTTTTATCCATTCATCAGCTCTTAGACACTTGGGCTATTTCTGTTTTTGGCTACTATTAATAAAGCTGCTATAAACACACAACTTTTGTGTCATTGTTTTTGGATAGTATCATTTTACATACTACCAGCAATGTATGAGAATTCCAGTTGTTCCCTGTTCTTGCTATAACAATATTATCAGTCCTTTTAATTTTAGCTATTCCACTGAGTGTGTGGTGGTATCCTAAGTAAATGATGCCTACTTTGGATTTAATTTGCCTCCCTCTCTTTTTCTAACTTCTTAAGGTAGAAATTTTAAAAATCAATTTTCACTCTTCTAATATAACCATATGAAGCTATAATTTTCCTTTTGAGCACTGTTTAACATCACACAAATTTTAACATATTGTGTTTTCAGTTCAGAATATTTTCTGTTTGTCATATGATTTCTTCTTTGACCCTGGGTGATTTAGAATTATGTTTAATTTCCAAATATATGGGGATTTTCCAAATATCACTCTAATTTCTAATTTAATTCCATTGTGATTATTAAACATACTTTGTATGATTTTAGTCCTTTTAATTTATTGAGATTTGTTTTATGGTCCATCATATAGTCTATCTAGATGCATACTTGAAAAGAGTGTATATTTTCCTGTTTTATTGATGGGGTTTTCTATAAGTGTTTGTTAGGTTCATTTGGTTGATAATACTGATCAAGATTTTTATATCCTTATTGATTTCCATCCTACTTGTGTTAAAATCTCTATAAGTGTAGATTTTTCCATTTCTCTTTATATGTATTTCAGTTTTGCTTCATGTATTTTGAAGTTTGGTTAGTACCTGCATAGATGTTTAGTTTTCTTTTTATATCTTTATGACTTGACCCTTTTATCATTATAATATGTTGGTTCCTATCCCTGAAATCTACTTTCACTGATGCTAATATATCTACTCCAGCAATTTAATGATTAGTGCTTAGGTGGTATATTTGCTTTCATACTTTTATTTGTATCTTATCTATGATTTTATATTTAATGTGGTTTACTTGTAGACATTATATATTTAGGTCTTGCTTTTTTATTCAGTCTGAAAGTTTCTGACTTTTAATTGGAGTATTTAGACCATTTATATTTAATGTAATTATGATACAATTAGGGTTTTTTTTCACTTTTTGTGTAGTTTATTTCACTTACCATAATGTTTTCAAGGTTCATAGTCTTGTAGCATGTATCAGAATTTCATTCCTTTTTAATGCTGAATAATAATACATTGTTTTTACATGTCACGGTTTATTTATCCATTCCATTGTTGATGGACATGGGTTTTTTTTGACCTTTTGGCTATTGTGAGTAATGCTTATTTGGTATACAAATATCTGTTTGTGTCTCTGTTCTCAGTTCTTTTGGGGCATAAACATAGAAGTGGAATTGCTGGATCATATAGTAATTCTATGTTTAATTTTTTGAGGAACCATCATACTGTTTTCTACAGTGGCTGCACCATTTAACATTCCTACCAGTAATGTACAACGGTTCTAATTTCTCCTCATCCTCTCCAACACTTGTTATTTTCTGTTTTTTTAAACTTTTTATTTTATATTATAGTATAGTTGATTAACAATGTTTAGGTGATAGTTTCAGGTGTACAGCAAAGTGATTCAGTTATACCTATACATGTATCTATTCTTTTTCAAATTCTTTTCCCATTTAGGTTGTTACATAATATTGAGTAGAGTTCCCTGTGCTATACAGTAGGTCCTTGTTGGTTATCCATTTTAAATATAGCAGTGTGTACATGTCAATCCCAAACTCCCTAACTATCCCTTCCCCCCATCCTCCCCCCCAGTAACCATAAGTTCGTTCTCTAAGTCTGTGAGTCTGTTTCTGTTTTGTAAATAAGTTCATTTGTATCATTTCTTTTTAGATTCCGCATATAAGCGATATCATACGATATTTCTCTTTCTCTGTCTGACTTACTTCACTCAGTATGACAATCTCTAGGTCCATCCATGTTGCTGTAAATGGCGTTATTTCATTCTTTTTAATGGCTGAGTAATATTCCATTGCATATATGTACCACATCTTCTTTATCCATTCCTCTGTTGATGGACACTGACGTTGCTTCTGTGTCTTGGCTATTGTAAATAGTGCTGCAGTGAACATTGGGGTGCGTGTATCCTTTCAGACCATGTTTTTCTCCAGATATATGCTCAGGAGTGGGATTGCAGGATCATATGGTAGCTCTGTTTTTAGTTTTTTAAGGAACCTCCCTATGTTCTCCATAGTGGCTGTACCAATTTACATTCCCACCAACAGTGTAGTAGGGTTCCCTTTTCTCCACACCCTCTCCAGCATTTATCGTTTGTAGACTTTTTGATGATGGCCATTATGACTGGTGTGAGGTGATACCTCATTGCAGTTTTGATTTGCATTTATCTAATAATTAACAATGTTGAACATCTTTTCATGGGCCTCTTGGCCATCTGTATGTCTTCTTTGGAGAAATGTATATTTAGGTCTTCTGCCCATTTTTTAATTGGGTTGTTTGTTTTGATGATATTAAGCTGCATGAGCTGTTTGTAAATTTTGGAGATTAATCGCTTGTCGTTCACATCATTTGCGAATATTTTCTCCCAATCTGTGGGTTGTCTTTTCATTTTGTTTATGGGTTTCCTTTGCTGTGCAACAGCTTTTGAGTTTAATTAGGTTGCATTTGTTTATTTTTGTTTTTATTTCCATTACTCTGGGAGATGGGTCGAAAAAAGATATTGCTGCGATTTATGTCAGAGAGTGTTTTTCCTATGTTTTCCTCTAAGAATTTTATAGTGTCTGGTCTCACATTTAGGTCTTTAATACATTTTGAGTTTATTTTTTTGTATGGTGTTATGTAGTTTTCCAATTTCATTCTTTTACATGTAGCTGTCCAGTTTTCCCAACACCACTTACTGAAGAGGCTGTCTTTTCTCCATTGTATATTCTTGCCTCCTTTATCAAAGATAAGGTGACCATATGTGCGTGGGTTTATCTCTGGACTTTCTATCCTGTACCATTGATCTCTATTTCTGTTTTTGTGCCAGTACCATACTGTCTTGATTATTATAGCTTTGTAGTATAGTGTGAAGTCAGGGAGCCTGATTCCTCCAGCTCCGTTTTTCTTTCCTAAGATTGCTTTGACTCTTCAGGGTCTTTTGTGTCTCCATACAAATTTTAAGATTTTTTTGTTCTAGTTCTGTGAAAAATGCCATTGGTAATTTGATAGGGATTGCATTGAATCTGTAGATTGCCTTGGGTAGTATAGTCATTTTGACAATATTGATTCTTCTAATCCAAAAACATAGTATATCTTTCCATCTGTATGTGTCGTCTTTGATTTCTTTCATCAGCATCTTATAGTTTTTAGAGTACAGGTCTTTTGCTTCCTTAGGTAGGTTTATTCCTAGGTATTTTATTCTTTTTGATACAATGGTAAATGGGATTGTTTATTGAATTTCTCTTTCTGATAGTTCATTGGTACTGTATAGAAATGGAACAGATTTCTATATATTAATTTTGTATCCTGCAACTTTACTGAATTCATTGATGAGCTCTGGTAGTTTTCTGGTATCATTTGCATTTGTCTCTAGGTATTTAGGTATTTTTTTATTTCCTCTTTGATTTCTTCAGTGATCCATTGGTTGTTTAGTAGCATAGTATTTAGACTCCACGTGTTTGTGTTTTTTTACAGTTTTTTTCTTGTAGTTTATTTCTAATCTCATAGTGTTGTGGTCGGAAAAGATGCTTGATATGATTTCAATTTTCTTAAATTTACTGAGGCTCACTTTGTGGCCCAGCATGTGGTCAATCCTGGAGAATGTTCCTTGTGCACTTGAGAGGAATATGTATTCTGCTGCTTTTGGGTGGAATGCTCTATAAATATCAATTAAGTGCATCTGGTCTAATGTGTCATTTAAGGCCTATGTTTCCTTATTGATTTTCTGTCTGGATGATTTGTCCATTGAAGAAAATGGGGTGTTAAAGTCCCCCACTGTTATAGTGTTACTGTCGATTTCTCGCTTTAAGGCTGTAAGTATTTACCTTATACATTGAGGTGGTCCTATGTTGGGTGCATAAATATTTACAATTGTTATGTCTTCTTGGATTGATCCCTTCCTTGATCATTATGTACTGTCCTTCTTTGTCTCTTATAACAGACTTTATTTTAAAGTCTATTTTGTCTGATATGAGTATTGCTGCTCCAGCTTTCTTTTGATTTCCATTTGCATGGAATACCTTCATCTATCCCCTCACTTTCAGTTGGTATGTGTCCCTAGGTCTGAAGTGGGTCTCTTGTAGACAGCATATATACAGGTCTTGTTTTTGTATCCATTCAGCTAGTCTATATCTTTTGGTTGGAGCATTTAATGCATTTACATTTAAGGTAATTATCGATATGTATGTTCCTACTTCCATTTCCTTAATTGCTTTGGGTTTGTTTTTGTAGGTCTTTTTTCCTCCCTTCCTCTTTTGTTCTCTTCTCTTGTGGTTTGATGACCACATTTAGTGTTGTGTTTGGGTTGCTTTTTCTTTTTTGTGTGTGTATCTATTGTAGTTTTTGGGTTTGCTGTTCCCATGAGATTTTGATATAGCAGTCTATATATGTACAAGGTTGTTTTAAGTTGCTGGTCTCTTTCCCACCTAGAGGAGTTCCTGTAACATTTGTTGCAAAGCTGGTCTGGTGGTGCTGAATTCTCTTTGCTTTTGTTTGTCTGTAAAGCTTTTGATTTTTCCGTCAAATCTGAATGAGAGCCTTGCTGGGTAGAGTATTCTTGGTTGTAGGTTCCTCCCTTTCATCACTTTAAATATATCATGCCACTCCCTTCATGCAGGCAGAGTTTCTGCTGAGAAATCGGCTGATAACATTATGGGAATTCCTTTGTATGTTATTTGTCATTTCTCCCTTGTTGTTTTTTTTTTTTTTTTGAATTTTATTTTATTTATTTTTTTATACAGTAGGTTCTTATTAGTCATCATTTTTATACACATCAGTGTATACATGTTAATCCCAATCGCAAAATTCACCACACCACCACCCCCCACTGCTTTCCCCCCTTGGTGTCCATACATTTGTTCTCTACATCTGTGTCTCAATTTCTGCCCTGCAAACCAGTTCATCTGTACCATTTTTCTAGGTTCCACATATATGCGTTAATATACGATATTTGTTTTTCTCTTTCTGACTTACTTCACTCTGTATGACAGTCTCTAGATCCATCCACATCTCAACAAATGACCCAATTTTTTACTTACTTTTTATGGCTGAGTAATATTCCATTGTATATATGTACTACAACTTCTTTTTATTTTTTCTTTTTTTTTTAACATCTTTATTGGAGTATAATTGCTTTACAATCGTTTGTTAGTTTCTGCTTCATAACAAAGTGAATCAGTTATACATATACATATATCCCCATATCTCTTCCCTCTTATGTCTCCCTCCCTCCCACCCTCCCTATCCCACCCCTCTAGGTGGTCACAAAGCACCGAGCTGATCTCCCTGTGCTATGCAGCTGCTTCCCACTAGCTATCTATTTTACATTTGGTAGTGTATATATGTCCATGCCACTCTCTCACTTTGTCCCAGCTTACCCTTCCCCTTCCCCATATCCTGAAGTCCATTCTCTAGTAGGTCTATGTCTTTATTCCCGTCTTGCCCCTAGGTTCTTCATGACCTTTTTTTTTTTTTTTTAGATTCCATATATATGTGTTAGCATACAGTATTTGTTTTTCTCTTTCTGACTTACTTCACTCTGTATGACAGACTCTAGGTCCATCCACCTCACTACAAATAACTCAATTTCGTTTCTTTTTATGGCTGAGTAATATTCCATTGTATATATGTGCCACATCTTCTTTATCCATTCATCTGTTGATGGACACTTAGGTTGCTTCCATGTCCTGGCTATTGTAAACAGAGCTGCAATGAACATTGTGGTACATGACTCTTTTTGAATTATGGTTTTCTCAGGATATATGCCCAGTAGTGGGATTGCTGCGTCATATGGTAGTTGTATTTTTAGTTTTTTAAGGAACCTCCATACTGTTCTCCATAGTGGCTGTATCAATTTACATTCCCACCAACAGTGTAGTAGGGTTCCCTTTTCTCCACACCCTGTCCAGCATTTGTTGTTTGTAGATTTTCTGATGATGCCCATTCTAATGAGTGTGAGGTGATACCTCATTGTAGTTTTGATTTGCATTTCTCTAATGATCAGTGATGTTGAGCAGCTTTTCATGTGCCTCTTGGCCATCTGTATGTCTTCTTTGGAGAAATGTCTATTTAGGTCTTCTGCCCATTTTTGGATTGGGTTGTTTGTTTTTTTAATATTGAGCTGCATGAGCTGTTTATATATTTTGGAGATTAATGCTTTGTCCGTTGATTCATTTGCAAATATTTTAATATTTTTTCCTTGTCTTTAATTTTTGTCAATTTGATTACTCTGTGTCTTGGCATGTTCCTCCTTGGCTCAACCTACCTGGCACTCTGTGCTTCCTGGACTTGGGTGACTCTTTCCTTTCCCACGTTTGGCAAGTTTTCAGCTATTATCTCTTCAAATATTTTCTCAGGTCCTTTCTCTCTCTCTTCTCCTTCTGGGGCCTCTGTAATGTGAATGTTGGTGCGTTTAATGTTGTCCCAGTGGTCTCTTAGACTGTCTTCATTTATTTTCATTCTTTTTTCTTTATTCTGTTCTGCAGCAGCAATTTCCACCATTCTGTTTTCCAGGTCACTTATCCATTCTTCTGCTTCAGTTATTCTGCTATTGATACCTTCTAGTGTATTTTTCATGTAAGTTATTGTATTGTTCATCTCTGTTTGTTTGTTCTTTAGTTCTTCTGGGTCTTTGTTAAACATTTCTTGCATCTTCTTGATTCTTGCCTCCATTCTTTTTCTGAGATCCTGGATTATCTTCACTAACATTATTCTGAATGTTTTTCCAGAAGGTTTCCTATCTCCACTTCACTTAGTTGCTTTTCTGGGGTTTTATGTTGTTCCTTCATCTGGGACATAATCCTCTGCCATTTCATCTTGTCTAACTTTCTGTGATTGTGGTTTTCATTCCACAGGCTGTAGGATTGTAGTTCTTCTTGCATCTGCTGTGTTCCCTCTCTTGGATGAGACTATCTAAGAGGCTTGTGCAAGCTTCCTGATGGGAGGGACTGGTAGTAGGTAGAGCTAGGTCTTGTCCCTCTGGTGGGCAGGGCCATGCTCAGTAAAACTTTAATCCACTTGTCTTGTCTGCTGATGGATGGGGCTGTGTTTTCTCCCTGTTGGTTTTTTGGCCTGAGCCTACAGCACTGGAGCCTACAGGCTGTTTGGTGGGGCTAATGGTGGCCGCTGGAAGGGCTTACACTAATTAGTACTTCCCAGAACTGCTGCTTCCAGTGTCTTTGTCCCCACAGTGAGCCACAGCCACCTCCCACCTCTGCAGGGGGCCCTCCCATACTAGCAGGTAGGTCTGGCCCAGTCTCTTATGGGGTCACTGCTTTTTTCCCCTGGGTCCTGGTACACACAAGACTTTGTGTGTGGCCTCCAAGAGTGGAGTTTCTGTTTCTCCCAGACCTGTGGAAGTCCTGCAATCAAATTCCACTGGCCTTCAAAGCCAGATTCTCTGTGGTCTCCTTGTCCCATTGCTGGACCCCCAGGTTCAGAAGCCTAATGTGGGGTTCAGAACTTTCACTCCAGTGGGGGAGCTTCTGTGGTATAATTGTTTTCCGGTTTGTGGGTCACCCACCTGGCGGGTATGAGATTTGATTTTATTGCAATTGCATCCCTCCTACTCTCTGTGGCTTCTCCTTTGTCTTTGTATGTAAGGTATCTTTTTTGGTATGTTCCAGAGTTTTTTGTTAATGGTTGTTCAGCAGTTAGTTGTGATTCCAGTGTTCTTGTAAAAAGGGGTGAACACATATCCTTTTACTCTGCCATTTAGAGCTAATCCCCTATAGTTAGGTTTAAATCTATCATTTTGATTTTGTTATTTGTTTTTTTATTTCTCTCATATATTATTTGTTCTTTTTTCCTGCCTTTTTTCTTTCCCTTGAAATTAAATGTCCTTAGACTGGCCTTTGTTGTTTCATTCTGTGCATGTGTAGATTGTTATTTGACAAAAGAATGAAATGTGCCCTAAGGAATTTCTGGAGCCCTTTCTCTGAAAAGCTTCCTTTTTTTATGGCAGTCTCCTCTATAAGTTGTAGCCATCTTTTTTTTCCCCAAAGTTTAACATCTGTGTCTTAAAATCTTCTAGACTGACACACTCTACTTGGACCCCCATCCTTGTGCAAAAAGCTGGTAGATTTATCGGATCATCTCATTTGTTTTTCTTCTCTCAGGGATAAGTCATATGCTACCTGTTGTCCAAGTTCTGAAAACAGTTGTTTGATATAAGTCCCATAGGTGTACTTCTTTTTTTAATTGAAGTATAGTTGATTTGCAATATTATATTAGTTTCTGGTGTACGAGATAGTTATTCAATATTTTTATAGATTATACTTCATTCAAAATTATTACAAGATAATGGCTATATTTCCCTGTACTGTACATTATATCATTGTTGCTTATTTATTCTATACATAGTAGTTTGTCTCTTAATCCCATACCCCTATCTCACCCCTGCTTCCTTCCCTCTCCCCCCTGGTAACCACTAGTGGAATTGCTGGATCATATGGTAGTTGTATCTTTAGTTTTTTGAAGAAACACCATACCGTTTTCCATAGTGGCTGTACCAGTTTACAGTCCCACCAACAGTGTGCAAGTGTTCCATTTCCTCCACATCCTCACCAACATTTGTTATTTGTAGACTCTTTGATAATAGCCTTTCTGACAGGTGTGAGGGGAGATCTCATTGTGGTTTCGATTTGCATTTCTCTGATGATTAGTGATGTTGAGCATTTTTTCATGTGCCTATTGGCCATCTGTATGTCTTCTTTGGAAAAATGTCTATTTAGGTCTTCTGCCCATTTTTTGATTGGGTTGTTTATTTTTTTGCTGTTGCATTGTATGAGTGGTTTATAAATTTTGGATATTAACCCCTTTTCAGTCATATCATTTGCAAATATTTTCTCCTATTCACTGGTAGGTTGTCTTTTCATTTTGTCAGTGGTTTCCTTTGCTGTGCAAAAGCTTTTAAGTTTAATTAGGTCCCATTTGTTTATTACTTCATGGACAGAAATGGAATTGCTTTTTCTACTTTCAAACTGATTTCTTAATAACATATCCCATTTAGCTATTGCTTAATCTCTCCTCCACAACAAATTTGAAAGTGTCTGTATTTATCTCTGTTACATGTTGGGTTCCCTGAGAAGCACTGCAATGTCATAATGTTATTTTACTCTTCACCCTGCTATAGTATGGTGTCCAACAAAAGCATTTTATTGAAACAGTTTTTTAAAGGTCAAAGTGACCTTTTAATTAGGTCACTTAGCCAGATCCAATGCTGAACTTTTGATTCCAGTAATATGCTGGGATAATTATCTTAGGAAAGCTTCTGGATACAAAGTATTAGAATGTAAAGTATCAAAAATATTTTTTTTTGAATTTTAAATAACTTTATTATCATTTGTTAAAGTATGCAAGACATTTTCGTATAAAGTAAAAAATATATTGCTTATGAAAAAGTGAACAATTTAATGAAAGGTATCTTGACTACATCATGAATTGAAAAAATGCTACACAAATTTCTTTGTTGTAAATGATACAATGTATATTATGACTACTCCTTTAACCAATTTTAATGGAAAAATTCATTGCTGCTATAAGACTATAGAAAAAGGGTTACCTCACTTTTGCTGGGCTCTTAGAGAATCTAAAAGTTTATTTTAAAAACCATCTTTTCCCATTGAGAAATTGCATTTGAGGAAATTGCTTTAAACTTTTTGCTAAGCTTAGTGAAATTAAATTCACAATTAAGTTGGTCTTTTGAATTAAGTTTGCTTATTATTCCTTCCTTCTTTCAACAAATAATTTCTGAATGTCTGCTGTGTGTAAAGGTACTCTGTTAAGGGCTCTGAAGGAGGCAGAGGTGATTATGTCATAAGAATATTTTTTACAGTGGATGCCTAACCTGGCTCAAAAAATGGAAATCCTCAGAATTAAAAAGGAAGGAAAGAAAGGAGAAAGAGAAGTAGAAATTTTTGTTGAATAGTCTTGATAGAGACTGGAGGCAAAGCCTAGAATCTGGGAGATGTGAGGAGACATATTAAGAGATCCTGCATAAAGCCAAGAGCCTTCAACGCTACTCACTTTGTGAGTGCATGAACTGGAACTCAGACCTGCTGAACAACGATGCAAAGAACTTGCCTTTCTTTGCCTTGGGCTCTGGCTGAAAAATGGAAAATAGAATTTCTGCATAGAATTTGTAATGACAAGTCAGGCCTTTTACATCTTTAAAGTCTGAAATCATTCTACCTAAGAGTTTTATTTAAAAAGACAAGAATTGTGGGCTTCCCTGGTGGCACAGTGGTTAAGAATCTGCCTGCCAATGCGGGGAACATGGGTTCGAGCCCTGGCCCGGGAAGATCCCACATGCCACAGAGTGGCTGAGCCCGTGTGCCACAGTTACTGAGCCTGCCCTTTAGAGCCTGCGAACCACAACTACTGAGCCCACGTGCCACAACTGCTGAAGCCCACGCTCCTGGAGCCCGTGCTCCACAACAGGAGAGGCCACAACAATGAGAAGCCCATGCACTGCAACGAAGAGTAGCCCCTGCTCGCAGCAACTAGAGAAAGCCCATGCACAACAATGAAGACCCAACACAGCCAGAAATAAACAAACAAACAAATTAATTAATTTTTAAAAAAAGACAAGAATTGCATTTTAAAATGGTTAGCTGGTGTTCCAGATGGCTGGCAGAGATAAATGTATATCCTTTCTAGGGGAATGAACTCTCAATAGAAACTTTCCAGGATTCCCCTGAATAAAATTCCAATAAATGTGAATTCCTAATTTAAAAAAAATATAAAAACAGACACAGCAACAAAGCAACATCAGGAGAGTCAGCAAAAACAAACTAACTCCCACCCCCCCACACACACACATCCTTACAAAAATAACTTCAGCTAGTGCAGTTATCATATACAGAATGCAAAATTAAGTAAGTTTATGTGTTTAAGGAAAATAAATCAGAAAATTAGTAACATGATTAAGAAATAGGTAGATAAAACTCAAGAGAGAATTGGCGGTTAGAAAATAGATCTGAATGAAATTATACAAAATGAAATACAGAGAGAAAAAAGAATTGGAAGATATGAAGAGAAATGAATAAATATAAAGGTTAGAGGAGAAGATGTAGCATATGTCTTCAGAGAGGGAAACACCTAGGATGGCTGGCTTCTGCAACCACTTTTGCCCTGGAACTTTGGCAGAAATTTTCAAATTTGGTTCAGATGCTAATAGATGATAGGTATGGGGGATGCTGTTGGGTGTGTTTTGGGAGACCTGAAGCACATGGCCATTTTTCACTTCAGAACATTTTTGACCAATGTTTTCCTCATAACACTTGCTAAATACCTGGGCTGCAGAGAACAGGAGGCTTAAAAAAAACATCAATGACAAAAACCCCTTTAAAGCAGTGTGGCACTCCTCAGTATACTCTTAAGATTTTTTTTCTTAAGGTCTGAATGATCAGGGGAAATTCTGTAAAATACAACAAACACTTAGCTGAAAACCTTGAAGGGCCAGGAACAAATCAGATATAGAAAACCATAGTAGGGTGGTAACCCAAGCTTAACTGAGTGCACTCCCTGAGTAGATGAAAGGAGAGAAACCTGCAGTTTATCTGCTTAGCAGTAGGGAAAGAGAACCCTCTATGGAGAAAGATTACATCATTTGGAGCCTTTATGATTTAAAAAAAAATACCATCTGGCATTCAATCAAAAATTACTAGGCATCCCAAAAGACAGGACCATATGACCAGCCTTCAAGAGAGAAAAACAGACAATAGTGACAAACCACCAAGTGATTCTGATAATTGGATTTAACAGCCAAGATCTTTAAAATGGCTGTGATTAATATGTTGAAAAAATAGAGAACAACTGGAAAAAAACAGATTATTTTACCAGATATTTGGAATCTATTTTTTAAAAATAGAGTCATATGAACATTCTCAAACTCAAAATATAACATGTGAAATTAATACTTCACCAGATGATGAGTTTAACTACAAATTAGATGGAGCATAAGATATGGTTAATGAACTAAAAGACTTATTAATATAAAATACTCAAATAGAAGCACAGAGATAAAACAGAATTTAAAAAATACAGAAACAGAATTAGAGAACTGTAAATCAGTGAAAAAAAATTAACCATATATGTTATTAGACTCTAGAAGAAAGGAGAGAGAATAGGACAAAAATAACATTTGAACAGATAATAATAGAGAGTATTTCCTAAACTAAAACAGGACATCAACCCATAGATTCAAGAAGTTCTGTGAACCTCAAAAATAACAAATACATAGAAATTACATCAAGACATAGTATAGCAAGCCTGCTAAAAAGTGAAGACACAGAAAATATTAAAAGCAATCAGGGTAAAAAAGACACATTACCTTCAAATGAGGACAACCATAAGACTTAACTACTCAATAGAAACAATGGAAGCAGATAAAAATGCAAATATTCTTAAAATGCTGAAAGAAAAAAAATGCTAGAATTCTATATCCACAAAAATATCCTTCAAAAATGATGATATACAAAGGTTTCAGATAAATAAAAATGGAAAAAATTTGTTGACAGCAAATCTACACTAATAATAATAGCAAAGGGAGAAGGAACTTGATCCCAGATGTAAACAGAATTGTAGAAAGAAGCTAAGAACAATGGAAAAGATAAATATATGGGTAATTTAAATGTTGACAATGAAAATAATAACAGTAATATAACGTAGAGGTTTATATATGGAATTAAAATGTCTTACAACAATAACAAAGAAAGAGGAGAGTAAATGGAGTTAAAGTCTTCTAATGTCCCATTGTTTTCAGGGAAGTGGTAAAAGGAATAATTTGTTTTATACTCTAAAAGCCGTAAGTTAAGGATGCATTGTAATCTCTAGGAAAACCACTAAAAGAAAAGAAAAGAATGTATAAGTTTAAGTTAACTGAGGGGAAAAATATGACAAAATATTTTATCAATCCTAATAAACAATAGGAATCAGTGAAACATAGAAACAAACATACATATGCAATAAATTTCCATATATTGATACAATGTAGAAAATAAATCTAGTTGCTGGTTCTTTGCAAAGAAATTGATAAACCCCTAGCATTTTCCTCAAGAAGAATCGAAAGTTGCTTTGACATTTAAAAATTTGTTATTGTAATAACCACATAATTAGATTAAAGAAGAAAAGCCAAGTAATCATTTCAATAGATTCACAAAAAGTGTATGATTAAGTTCAACATTAATATACTTAAAAGAATACTTTTGGCAAAGTAGGCATACATCCTGATAAAGAATATACCAGAAAAATCTACAATCATTCTTAACCCTTATTATTCTTAATTATGAAAAATTAAAAGCATTTCCTTTATAATGAGGGACAAAACAATATGTCCTTTGGTCATTTCTATTCATTATTGAACTGGTGAGCCTATGTAGCATGGTTGGAACCTTATAAATAATAATAAATAAAGGTTTTAGGACTGAATGAAAGAAACTAAACTGTCATGACTTTTAGATAATATGTTTGGTTAATAGAAAACTAAAAGAAACAACAAGTAATATTATTTGAATAAGAAAGTTTAGCAGAGTTGTGGGACATGTTCAGTATATGTCAATTGTACTTTTCAATTCCTTTTACATGGAACAATAAATATTATGGTACCTAGGAATACATCTAACAAAATATGTAAAGACTTTTAGAGAAGAAATTTACAAAGTTTTATTGAAAGAAATTAAAGACCTAAATAAATGAAGAGATACACCATATTCATGGATGGATGACCTTTAATCATGATATCAAAATTTTAAAAATGTCAAAAATCTTCCAATTGATTTACAAATTCAGTGTATTTTTAAACAAAATTCTACAGGTTTTTGATGGAAATTAAGCTGTTTTTAAAATTTATTCATAAGATGGAGTACAGCCTTTAAAAACTGTGAATCACTAGGTTGTACATCTGAAACTTATATAATATTATAAATCAACTATACCTCAATAAAAAAAATATACAGAGGAGTGAAAACCAAGAATAACAGCCAAGTCACCCCTGAAGAACAAGGTGGAGAGACTTACACTATCAAATGTCAAGATTTATTTAAAAGATGCAGTAATTAAGGCATTGGTTATTAGCACAGACACGAATGGTAGAGTGTTAGAGATCCCTGAAACAGTCCCAGACATGTATGGAATGTGGTATATAACAGGCAGCATTGTAGATTGGTTGGGAGAGGATGAACTAACTGTTCAGTAAAAGGCGTTAAGTCAATTGGTGATCCATTTAGAGAAAAAAAAATGAGTTTGGATCCCTATCTCACATCTTGCACAAAGAAATCAATTTTAAACAAAGACCTAATTGCAAAAGGCAAAACAATAAAACTCTTATTAAAAAAAAGTGGAAAAATATCTTTATGACTTAAGGATAGGGTTTCCTCATCAAGATTCAAAAGATTTCCTCATCAAGATACAAAGAAGTGCAAACTATATATAAAGGAAACATTTAAGTTAAGAATGTCTGTTGATCAAAAGACACAAAAAAAGTGCAAAGAGAAGCTCATACAGGGAGCAATACATAGAACCTACAAAGGATTTGTAACTTTCAAGAGTGTATAAAGAGAACTTAAAAAATCAATAAGAAAAAGACATCTCAATAGAAAAATCATCAAAACATGTATTCCCCAAAAGAAGGAAAATTGGCCAATAATAGGTATGAAAATGAGGTCAACTTAAACAATAAACAGAGCAATACAAATTTCAACCATGAGATATTTGTATGGTCTAAAATTGGCAAAAATAAGAATTCCGACAGTACCCTTGTTGGTATGAATCTGAAGCAGTGAGAACTAAAATCTGCTCTGTTGGAGTGTAAATTAGTTGTAACTACTTGGTAATACAATATATTATCTAGTGAAGTTGAGTATGTGTGTTCATGCATTTGTATAACCCAGCAATTCCATTTCTAGCAGTGTACTCTAGAGAATATCTTACACCCATGTGCCAGGAGACAAATATAATAATATCCATACTATCATTGTTCATAATGGTAAAACACTAGAAACAATCTAGATATTTATATACAGTAGAATGATTAATTGCATGCACATAATGTTGAGTAATAAAGCAGGAAAACACATCTAGCATTATTCTGTGTATTTACATTTTTAAAGCATATGGATTTAAATAGTAAATTATATAGGATTACACATACTTTTGTAGAAAAACTATAAAGAAAAAACAAGGAAATGATAAAATTAAAATTCAGGATAGCAGTTACTCCTGGAAATGTGAGAGAAAAATATGACTGAGGAGGCACATTGTATTAGTTAAGGTATAGGTTTAGCTGCATTTGACAGAAATCCCAAATAGTGATGTAAGCAAGATGTAAGTTTATTTCTTTGTTTTGAAACAGATTGAAAATATTCTAGGCGTGACAACCATTCTCTACATGGTTATCTAGGAACCAGGCTCCTGTTGCCTTTTTGTTTAATCTTTTGAGCATTACCCTCACTCACAAGATTATGGTGGCTCACCATCACAGGTGGAAGAATGGAGGGCTAAGTGACCTTCTTAAGGTCAGTTTCTAAATGTTGCACACATGACTTCTCCTCATGGTGTTCTGGCTAGAATTTAGTAATTTTTAGATGCAAGGAAGCTTGAGAAATGTGCCCAGCTGAAAATCAGGAGTTTTAGAACAGGGAGGAGGAGGGCACAGATATTGGGAGGAAAGTAGCAATCTCTGCCACAGGCTCATGGGGCCGGGATAGCAAGAGAAGTCATCAAAGGTATTGGTATTGTTCTGTTTCTTAAAGTAGGATGGTGAGTATAGGTGCTTTTTAAACATTATTTTATACCTTCCTTATAAATTATATACTCTTTTGTATATATGAAATGTTTCATTATTAAAGTTACATGTAATGGATACTTTTCAGGCTTTACTTTGCTTGAATCTTATGCAGCATATGGTATTGTTGATCACACCCTCTAGACATTTGAATTTTTATTGGCAAGAATCTCCAGGTTTTTCTCTTATTTCTCCATCCATTCCTTTTCAGCCTCCTGGGCTTCACTTTCTCTGCAGGGGAAAAAAGGCCTTTTCCTAGATGCCCCTCACTTGTCTCCATAATTATTTAGGATAGTTTCAAATTGGCTAATGGGTTTCCTGGATTTGGAAAAATTGCAAGAGAAAACTAATTATATGGTAAATATTCAGATTTTATCAACTTTTATTCATAATGTTCTAGCCATACATGAAAAAAGAGAGGTTAGCACATTTTCTTCTTTGTAATTTTATATAATTGTTCCTTATATCTTTTTGAACTACATCACAAAAGAACAAATAATTCTAGAGTGAGTCACAAGTACCAGTGCATCTTGTAAAGGTAAGAAACAGCAACTGTTCCCATAGATATATACATATAACATCATTAGAATAAATCTTGGAAATAACTCACATCTTTATAATCATGTACCTTATATCTTCTTATAAAAATCATCAATTTACTTGACTACCCGGCATAATGACTGCATTTCCTAGCCTTCCTTGTAGCTGGGTATGACTAGCTGACATAAATCTTGGCCAGTGGAATATAAAAAGAAGTCATTACATGATAAATTTTAGCATATATTAACAGGGACTATTTTTTCCCCAATGAAATAGTCTCAGGCACACATGTATTTGAAAAGTTCCATTCACTTAAATTTGTTAAAAGCAAATGAGATAAAATTCATTTGGTCAGCATTCAAGTTTCAACCATATGTTAGGGACTGTGTCAGGTTCCGGGAATACAGGATTGAACAAATTATAGTCCAACCTTCAAGGAGCTCACGGTCCAGAGGAAATCTAGTTAAATGCCATGGCAGACGTGGCTATGCCCAAGGTGCTGTGGAAACACAGAAAATGCCAGTTAGCCAGGAAACTCAAACTCAAGAAAGTTGACAAACTTAATGTAAGTTTATAAAATAATTTTTTAAAAAATAGCATACAAAATTCTCAGTTATTATAAGCATTTTAAATATAATTTCCATTAAAAAAATAGAGTCCTAATGTTATTGTAGTAGGTGGAGGTAAGAGTGACAGAAGGAACACAAGTGAACTCCATTAACTTTTAAAATATTTTCTCTACTTTATAGATTTTTTACATTGGTTGTATACTAATCTTATAGCCAGAAAAAAATAATTTAAAAATCCGACATTTAAACAGAATATGTATTTTTTAAATGTAGCAACATAATTTTTTTGATTTAGCAACATGGTTTTCATGAGATTTCTGGATTGAAATCTTTATCTTAAACTCAAACTCATGTAACATATTGCATATTTTATACATACCTTTTTTAATATTTTAAATTCAGTTTTACTTAATGTAAATATGTGGTACATATGTCTTCATAGTACTTCACTGTTATTGCAGTGTAGATATTGTCTCGCATTATAATTTAAGGCAGACTCTAGTTTCACTCATTGGTTATAACAGATTAGAAGGAGGAAAACAGTACAGTTGACCCTGGAACAAGGTGAGGGTTAGGGGCGTCAACCCCTATTCAGTTAAAAAGTCTATGTATATCTGTACAGTCAGTTGGACTTCCTCCCTATCTGTGGTTCAGCATCCGAAGATTCGGCCAACCACAGATCATGTAATACTATAGTACCTATTTAGTGAGAGAAACCAGCTTATAAGTGGACCTGCACAGTTCAAACCTCTGTTTAAGGGTCAACTGTATGCACAGTTCTTAGTCATAACATAGTACCTGCTCACTGTCATATTTTTCACTAATCTGGAGTGTAACCATTTTCTTGTGAACTAAAGTTGTTCAAACTCATTTTTCTTTTTTGTGATTTCTTAAGACGGGAGCAAGACCCATTTTCACAGACTTTGCTCTTCATTTTGAAGAACTGAAAAGGGACTAGTCAAATCTCATCACACTCATGGCCTTCTATATCTTTGCTTCTATCACTTAGTCTAGGTCATTGTAAAGCACTCTCCCCAAGGTGATTTTTAGTAATCCAGGACTTCTTGCTGGTGTCATTCAGATACTGTACTATAACTGTTATATTCTCTCTGATTCGCTTTTCAACAAAAATGAAGTCTTTTTTTTTTTGTCCTTGCAGACTTTGCCTTCAAAAGAAACAAGGTTTTTAAATACTACACAAATGCCTTGCCTGCAATCATCTTCAATTTGGAGTAGCTGTGAACACAATTCAAAGTCTCAAATATTAACAGAACATGTATCAGAGTTAGATTCTTCTTTCCATTCCGTTCTATCATTGCCATCAGGTAAGATTCCTTTTAAAAAATCTCTAAGTAACTGAATTTTTTATGGTGAAATCTAATCCTGTAAATACAAAGAATCTGATAAACTTTTATCAGTTGTCACTGGATATTAGAGCTAAACAGTTTTCATAGAGAAATTAATCTAGTCACATGCTGAATTAATGTTCTATCTTTAGGTTGACTTTTTAATTCCTTGGAAACCATTTTGACTTACTTTGGGAAATTCTTAGCTTTTGATCTCCTTTTGATGTTAAATTTTTAGCATTTTATTGATAACATGGCTATGCTGTTGAAATGTTTCTCAGCAAGTCAGGGTTCTTTTTCTAATGTGTTGTTTTGCATGGAGTTTTCCCTGCCATGTAGTATTCCTCCATCTATAATCAGCATTGAATTTCTCTGAGAGAAGAAAATTGTCCATCTTTAGACACAGTCAACTTTTGAACCTCAAAAATACCTGTAATATACAACCGAGCAGATGAGGCATTGCATCCCTATATCCCTAAGATGGCTTTAAGTTTCTTTCCAGTTCTTGTCTTCTGTTCGAATGTTTCCAATCTTACCTACATTGGAACTGAAGTAAATATTTAGGGTAAAAAAGGAAACATTCTTCACACTGGTTATCTCAGGTTCCTCTCTTTATGGGAAGATATCTCAAATGGGCTTTTGTTTCCTTTGCAGCTTTTGGTTCTAATCATCCAGGGACTGCTCCTCTTTGTAAAGCACTATTTCTTGTACCTATTCCTGCCCTGAATCTTAGTTTGGTTTTTACCAACATTACAGTGGTTTCTTAGCTACACACCATACTTTGAAGTAAGTTGCTGGTAGGAACTATTTTACTCCATCCTTGAGGAAACCTTAATAATAGAAAGAAAAAATAAGCACATTACATTTTCTTGTTTGATGCTTGCAGCAACCCCATGAGGATAGATATTGTTGTCCTCTTTATCTTACATATAAGAACATTGAGGCTTAGAGATGTTAAATTACTCATCCATAGTACACAACTAGTAAATGATGGAGACAGGATTTGATCTGAGGTGGTCATTCTCCAGAGCCACACTCCTAACTGTACTCTTTACTGCCTTTCTGTTTTCTTATTAGTAAATTTGTTTCTCTGATGACAAAAATCTAAGAGCTGGCATAAATAATCTTTCATCCTACTATGTCACATCTAATAAGTTAAGATTAGCTTCCTTACCTACTACTTAGGGTTATCCATTTCTTCTTGTGTTCATTTAATAAAAATCTGAATACCTGCTGTATACTAGGTACTAAGTAGGTGGTAGGAGTATACATACAAATAAATTCCTCAAGGTACTTGCATTCTAGTTTGACAACTGAAATATAAACTAATAAGTGTAATAAAGTGTTATGAAATTTTAATAAAAAGCCCACAGGTCACAGTGTGGGTTCTAAGGAAGTTATGTGGGTAGAACAAGTGCCTTCCCTAGTTATGTCATGTTTTCCCACAACTCAAGAAGAACAGTGGTAGAATAGGCAATACTCCATATAAAAGTTAAGTGATATTTCTTTGGAAAAACTTATGTTTTGATAATTGGAAATATCAGAATCCTGAAATGTTTAAGTAGCATATTTAATTTGTATTCTTATTTTCATTTTGTCATATAGTTTTCTTATGGTCATAGTATAGTAATAGCATTGAAATCCATCTTACATCTGACCCTTGGGAGAGTCTCCAAGGTGATACTTAAGAACCCATTTTTTGTGTGCATATTTTTCCACACTTGAGTATGGATCTGCCATTAAAATACATCTTTTGATGGAGAGATACTTGTTTAAAATTGAGACCCTTCCTGGGTCTATCCTGATTTATGCATTCATAATTAGTTTTCTTAAAAATGAATACCTTCTTTCTGTAGCAAAACTTTGAATAAATCAACTGCTTTATAAAATATTTCTTTATGTTTCTTAGGAAAAAGTTTAGGTGTCTCTGTTGAATACTTTTTTAAAATGACTGTTTTTGCATTCTTGATTGAAGAAAATACCCTTGAGTTAATAAATGTGAAGCACATCTATTTTATTTATTTAGCTCCTCTTTTGGTTGTGAGTATGGAATATAAACATAGTGAATTGAACGACTCTCCTAAGTCTCTGTTTAAAAGAAGAGAACTAGTTTGTCAATATGTTTTGATCTTTGTAAAAGTAGATTTCATTTTGTGATTCATAATACTAGTAAACTAAGGGAATGTGAAACAGCATTTTCATAAAAGGTTGCATCTGAATTATAGTGGTTTTCCCTCAAGTAATTAAAATTGTGTAATTATGTCTTTTGGAAACTTTATTTCAAATGCAGAGTTTGTAGGGGTGGGGTGGAAATGGATTTAGAGTCAGGCAGGTTTGGCTGTATATTTTATTAAAGACCTTTTGGGAGCATTTGTTTCATCTGCAAATAGTATTTAATATTTATATTTGTTCATCTTATGTACTATTTTAGTTTATGAAATTGTTCATTGTTAGTGTTGTTTATTTTACATATAATCAGTAATTTCCAAAATACTGCTAACAACATGCTTGGAAAGAATAGTTTGCCACTTCTAATAGTTATGACTTTTCAAGCTTTAGCTTATTTTTCTAAGTCTTAATATTGGAGTCTGTAAAGAGTGATTTCACTGAAAATACTTTTTTTTGCTTTATTTTTCTAGATGTGCCTCTTCATTTTCACTTTGAAACATTGTTAAAAAAGACTGAAATAAAAGGAGATCTTTCTGAAAATAAATTTGTAGGAGACTGTATCATATCTCCATCAGCTGGTATGTCATTTACAAATCTTCGTACTTTATATACCTTTTACATCTTTCATATACTTATTACTTTTGCTAAGGAAGTAAAATTTAACAAAGGAATGAATGTAAATCCTTAATTTTTAATATTCACTTTTCACAAATCACACACACACATACAAATAGAAAATACACAGGAGTAATCCTAACAGGATACTTATTGAATAAGAATTATGAAATATTATTGATAAATATAAAAGGAAATTTAAATAAACATGGGGAAACAGCACTGCTGGATGGTAAGAATAATTAGGATATCAGTTCTGTCCTTTGGTTTATGTTTAATGCAACATTCAATGTAACTTGAAGTTCTAAAAGAATTTGGTTAACATAAAATAATTGTAAAGCCCATTGGGAAGAATTAATGGGAAAATGTAAAAGGAATTGCTGGAAAAAAATATTGAATGTAGCCCAACCACATATGGAAACATGACAAAAATCTATAATCATTAGCATAGATTCTATTTTGCTTACATTTAGGAAAGTAGATCCATGAAACAGACTACATAGCTTATTCTTTATTATATAAAGGAAGAACTGTAAATCAATAAGAAAGTGGAGAACTATTCAATGAACAGTAATGTTAGTCTTTTGGGGGGAAAGTTTGTTTATACACTCATTTCATATCATGTATCAGAATAAATTCTACTTGGTTCCAAGAATTTTAAATAAAACACTAAAATTACAAAATAAAACTTGAAAAATTATAATGAAACTCTGAATGGGGGATGGAGACATTGTCTATGCTTGGAAGAAATCAGAAAAAGAAAGAAAATACATCAGAATGTTTCCACTATCTACAAAGCTAAAATCTCAACATCAAAACGTCACACAAGATAAATTATTTCCAGATGAAATCATCATCTCCCTTAAAAACTCAAGAATCAACTGAATGCCTGTTAGAATTAGAGTTCTGAAAGGTAGCAGATTTTTAAATAAACATAAAAATAAGTAGCCTTTATAAATACCAGTAATAACCTATTAGAATTTGTAAAAGAATAAATTATCCCAGACATATTGACAATGAAAATATAAAATATCTAGGATTAAACCTAACAAGGAATTACATGAAGAAAACTTCAAAAGTTTACAGAGGAACATGAGTATATGCTTATATGGAGAGAAATACCCTGTTCCTGTCAGAATATGGTAACTTAAGATGTCATTTTTTCAAAATTAACTTATAATGTAATTCTTTTTTCTAAATTTTATTTATTTATTTATTTTTATACAGCAGGTTCTTATTAGTTATCTATTTTATACATATTAGTGTATAAATGTCAATCCCAATCTCCCAATCATCACACCACCCGCCCCGCAACTTTCCCCCCTTGGTATCCATACATTTGTTCTCTACATCTGTGTCTCTATTTCTGCCTTGCAAACTGGTTCATCTGTACCATTTTTCTAGATTCCACATATATGCGTTAATATACGATATTTGTTTTTCTCTTTCTGACTTACTTCACTCCGTATGACAGTCTCTAGGTCCATCCACGTCTCTACAAATGACCCAATTTCATTCCTTTTTATGGCTGAGTAATATTCCATTGTATATATGTACCACATCTTCTTTATCCATTCGTCTGTCGATGGGCATTTAGGTTGCTTCCATGACGTGGCTATTGTAAATAGTGCTGCAATGAACATTGGGGTGCCTGTGTCTTTTTGAATTATGGTTTTCTCAGGGTATATGCCCAGTACTTAGAATGTAATTTTTTTTTAACATCTTTATTGGAGTATTATTGCTTTACATTATTGTATTAGTTGCTGCTGTTTAACAAAGTGAATCAGCTATATGTATACATATATCCCCATATCTCCTCCCTCTTGTGTCTCCCTCCCACCCTCCCTATCCCACCCCTCCAGGTGGTCACAACGCACTGAGCTGATCTCCCTGTGCTATGTGGCTGCTTCCCACTAGCTATCTGTTTTACATTTGGTAGTGTATATATATGTCAGTGCCACTCTCTTACTTCGTCTCAGCTTACCCTTTCTCCTCCCCATGTCCTCAAGTCCATTCTCTACGTCTGCATCTTTATCCCTGTCCTACCCCTAGGTTCTTCAGAACCATTTTTTTTTTTTTAGATTCCATATATATGTGTTAGCATATGGTATTTTTTTTTCTCTTCCTGACTTACTTCTCTGTATGACAGTCTCTAGGTCCATCCACCTCACTACAAATAACTCAATTTCGTTTCTTTTTATGGGTGAGTGATATTCCATTGTATATATGTGCCACGTCTTCTTTATCCATTCATCTGTTGATAGACACTTAGGTTGCTTCCATGTCCTGGCTATTGTAAATAGTGCTGCAATGAACATTGTGGTACATGTCTCTTTTTGAGTTATGGTTTTCTCAGGGTATATGCCCAGTAGTGAGATTGCTGGGTCATATGGTAGTTCTTTTTTTAGTTTTTTAAGGAACCTCCATAGTGTTCTCCATAGTGGCTGTATCAGTTTACATTCCCACCAATAGTGCAAGAGGGTTCCCTTTTCTCCACACCCTCTCCAGCATTTATTGTTTGTAGATTTTTTGATGATGGCCATTCTGACCCGTGTGAGGTGATACCTCATTGTAGTTTTGATTTGCATTTCTTTAATGATTAGTGATGTTGAGCATCCTTTCATGTGTTTGTTGGCGATCTGTATATCTTCTTTGGAGAACTTATAATGTAATTCTAATCAGAATCCCAGAATCATTCTTCTTTTGGAACAAAGTTATTCTAAAGTTTATCTCAGAATGAAAATGTTGAATAGCCAATAAAATTTTTAAAAGATCAATAAGGAGGTGTCAGATATCGAAATATAAAGGTATAATCATTAAAACATTGTGATGCCCATGGAAGCCAAGGGAACTAAATTAAAAAAGCCTAGAGACAAACCCAAGGATTCATTATACGGTAAGAGTGATATTTCCTATTAGTGTGGAAAAGATAGCCTAGCCAATAAATAACAATAAACAGTTCTTATGAAGCATTCCTTATATGCCAGTACAGTACTAGTTGAAGGGCTTTGTATGTGTAAATTGTTTTAATCTGTACAACCCTGTAAGGTAGGTATTATAATTATTTTCTCCTTGACTAGCTTTTCCCAAATCACAGTTGAGTAGTAGTAGAGGCAGGATTCAAATCCAAGCAGTGTCTCTCAGAGTTAATGCTTTTAGACAACTAAGTTTGTCCTGTAATCAGTGGCATTAAGTAATGACTTTTTGGAAAAATAAAATGAGATCTGTACCTCATACAGCACATTAAAACAAATTTAAGATGGATGAACATAAATACATTCCAGATAGATTAAAGAGGTAAATGTTAAAAATGGTATCTTAAAAGAATTAGGAGAAAAGCTAGGTGTAGTCAATGATAATAATGAAAATGCTAAAAATTGCTAACATGTACTTGAGCACTTATGTGCCAGTCACTGTGCTGTTTCTCCTTTTTCCAATTACATTAATATTAGACATTTTAATCATCAGTTCTGGCAAGATTGTGTAGTAAAAACAGGACCCTAAAATATTTCAGGTGCAATTAATTGATACAGGCCTTTTGGGAAGTACTGTGAAATGCATTACAAGGCCTTTAAACTACATATTTTTTTATAAGCTCATTGAGGAAAAAAACTTGTGTACTTGTTCACAATAAATGTTTGCTAAACTGTTAACTCTGTACTCTGATCCAACAGATCCATTTCCAAGAACCTAGTCTAATCCTAAATATGAAACCACCTTTATTCACAAATATATTTATCTTATCATTATTTGTGGTAATGAAAAATTAAAGACAACTTGAAGAGAACAGTAGGAATGTGGTTAACTGTCTATCACAGTGGAATATACAGCTTTTTAAAGGATCATAAAAGTTCATCTACGGATGGAAACATTTATCAAAGAATGTTAAGTGATATTAAAGGACAAATGTTTTACTTCTATGTATGGTACAGTTATAACCATGTAAAAATGTTTATACTTGTATCAGCCAAATGCAATGTACGGGCCTCTTGGGGATCCTGATTTGAACAACTCGGCTGTTGTTCACACACACACACACACACAATTTTTGAGACAGAGAAATTTGAACACGGACTGGCTGTGCATATTAATTATTGTGTTAGAGGTAGTAATGCATGTGGTTACATAAATACACATTTTATCTGTTAGTTTATTAGAGATTCAAGCTGACACATAATGTAGATAAGATATGATGTCTGGGATGTGCTTTAAAATACTACAGCAAAAAAAAAAAGCTTGTGGGAGAGAGAGAAAACAAGATTGGTCACCAGCATTCGTGATGCTGAATGATAGGTACAGGGGAGTTCATTATTCCATTTTCCATTTGTGTGTCTTGAAATTTTTCCACAGTCAAAAGTTAGAGAAAGAAAAAAATGAAAGCACTAAGGCAAGAAAAAATTGCCTATGCTTAGGAAAAAACACTAAGGAAATACAGGAAAATATAGGTTATGTTTAGGTACATTTCATGATTTAATTCTACTTGGAAGTTATCCTGAGACTAAAATTTTTTTATTTAAAAAATGTGTGCATGAAGATGATTATTTTAAGAATGTCCATAATACAAATAATATCATGATGATAACAAGTAGCTCCAACAGCTAGGGAATAGTTAAATGATACTCTCTCTAATCAGAGGAATGTTAGGTGACCATCTGAAAACATAACAATGATGAGTGAGTTACCAGATTTTAAAAAATAGTTATACATATATCCAAATAAAATCATTACATTTGAAATATTAATATGAAATATATGTATATGACTGAAAGGGAATATGCCAAAACAAAGGTAATTATATTTCTTCTAATGTTGCTCTATTATTTATCTGACTTTAAAAAATGGGGCAGTGTACGGGAGTTCCCTGGTGGGCTAGTGGTTATGATTCCAGTCTTTCACTGCCGTGGCCTGGGTTCAATCCCTGGTCAGGGAACTGAGATCCCACAAGCTACACAACCAAAAAAAAAAAAAAAATGGGGCAGTATAAATGTTAGGCGCAAAATTATTAGTGATGTATCAATAATGTAGTGACATGTTAGTAATGGGAAATTAAAAGCTAGGAAATGGAAGACATTTGAATTGAATGCTACAGTAACATTAGGCACATCAATGAAGTATTTTTTTGTATACCAATCTCTCCTCCCCTATTTTCTTCATTCCCTACCGCTCCCAATCCAAATAATTAAGTATTAATTAGGTTTCATCCTATATCCGTCTTAAACAGCTGGCCATTAATTTTTCTTTTCTACAGAATTAAGTAAAACTAGAGTCCAACATTTATTGAGCACCTACTCTGTGCCAGGTGGACGATTAAGTGCTGAAAAATTAAAGGCGAGTCACAGGAAATTAAAGAAATTATAATGTGATGGGGAAGCAGACACACAAATGACTATTAAATGATGTTATGGGTACAGACATGATAAAAATATTCTTTAAAAAGGGGGGAGGGGAGTGTATAACTCTGCCTAGCAGAAGGTAGAGGAAGAGAAGTTAAGGGTGATGGGAAAAGGGCAAAAAGAGGAACTTCAGAAAGATGGTGATGCCAAGTATAGCTTTAAATAGTTAACTGGAATTTAGAGGAAGAGTCAAAGTTTCCAAATCATTGTTTCTCAAGTTTTAATGTGCAAATTACTTTGGTGATATGGTTAGAATGCAGATTCTGATTCAGAAAGTTTGGAATGGGGTCTGAGATTCGATATTTCTAATAAGATCCCTGGTGGTTCAAATACTGTTGGCCCATATTATGTAACAAGCTTTTAAAATGGAAAAAAATCACATAACTTGTCATGGAGCCATGAAACAATGTGATGTGTTCAAGTATATACAAATAGCCTGGTATTCCTGTAGGGCAAATTGTGTGAAAGTAAATAGATGTTTTTGTGCTTTACCTCAGAGCTTGGATTTATCCTATATTGTCCATTAGAGTTAGCGATTATGACAGAACTGCTGACTTCAGGTAACAAGAAAGTAGGGAAAAGACAAACTGAAGAATTGATTAGTTGCCAATTGTGAGGAAATACCTAAAGCCAACTTAAGGGCCTATACTCATCAAAATATTCAAAGTCATGAAAGACAAGATAATGGAACTATTTCAGATACGAGAAAACTTTAAAGAGACCTGCCAACTGAATGGAGAGTGGTCAGGATTTTCTGTAAAGAACATTATAGGACTAATTGGTGAAATTTGAATGAAGTCTATAGTTAGCTAATAGTTAATTATTAACTTCTTGGTTTTGATAGTTGTGTGGCTATGTAAGAGAATGCCCTTGTTTTTGAAAAATACATATTGACATATTTAGAGTAGAGAAGCATCATGTCAGTATTTCATTGGCATTCAGAAAGATGAATCCAATGTGGTAAAATGTTAACATTTGGGGGATCTGAGTAAAAAGTATATGGGACTTTTTTTTACAGAAAACTCCAAGTTTTCTGTAAGTCTGAAATTATGTCAGAATAAAGTTTTATTTTTTAGAGTGCACAGAGAGAGGAACAATAGCACCACAACCCACACAAGTCAGAACCCTAAGGCTCAGCCTTCTTCACCCACACTTCCTCGTATCTAAACCCCATTATCAGTGTGATCTTATGCTTCAAACCGGCTTCTCTATATTTCTACCAATTTCAGTCTAACTTAATGATCCCTTATCTATACGCTGAAATAGCCTAATCAACTTTTATTTCCCTTCAATCCCTGCAGCAATTTATATTTTCAAAAAGTAAATCTAATTATGTCACACCTGCTCCCCGTCCCCATCCTTTAAAATATTTGACAGAGGGAATATTCTTTAATAGAGTACCCCTAAAGCCCTACTTACATAGGCTGTTTCCTACCTGTTCGTGGTTTTCACCGTGCTTCCTTACTCTATGCTACCTGGCTGCTGTCCACTTGCCACATTTTTCCCGTCCCCTGGTGCCTTGGGCCTTTCTACCACTCTCTCTTCCTGGCCCTTACTATCCATCTGCTGTTTCTGTTCCTATTTTGTAATCTAACACTTTATCTGGGAAGCCTTTCCTAGAGCTCTCTTACTAGTCATACTCAGTATCTCCTATCAATAGTACTTCTGTTTTCTATCACACATCACTTGCAGTTTTTGAGAATGCCTATAAACTACATCAGGGGCATGGTCCATGCCTGTTCTCGCTCACCACTGTGTCCCCAAGGTATAACACAGTGCCTGGCATGTAACTGGCTCTCTATAAAGTTACCAAATGTATAAATGAAAGGTAAGGAAGGGAAGGCAGGAGACAGGAGAGATGCTGGGCCAAGATGTATCTTAAAATGGAATTTAGGAGAAGATTTGGGTAAGTGAGAACTGAAAGACTGGGAGGGTTATCATCAGGACAGGTGAAGAGAAGGTGAGTTACACTCTGAATTGCCATGCATCAGGAGTCCACTACAACCTTACAAGACACCAAAGAGTAAAAGGGGGAAAGTGTAAAGAAAACTTTTGAGTAAAATTAAATAAAAAGCATCACTTTAGTGAAGGTTAAGGTTTCTGATGTGCTTTTACAAGACAAGGGGGATGGTGAGTTCCTTTTAGAAGAGATGGGTTGAAATTTGCCTGGAATTTGCTTTAAAATACTCTAGAAAACGAGTGGACACTATTGGAACACCAACACATGCCAGGTATCTATACATTTTAAAACCTAACAATTCTAGCTACCCCTTTGTAGAAATGAGTTTAGAATTATGCCTGCCATCTTATTTTACTATTTAACATCTTTCTCTGCATTCTTTTTCTTGGGTGGCAAGAAATCTAATCTTGAGGGCTGCCTTAGAATTCTGTTGACCATTTTTCATGAGGGCTTTAAAAAGTCGCCATTGTTTTTTCCTGCATCTGCTTTTGCTTTCTGGCAATCTGATTCTCATTCCTTTGCAGTAATTTTTCCCTTCTCTGGTAACTTTTAGGATGTGTTCATACTTATGTGCTATATATATTTTTTTCATTTGCTTTGATGTTCAAGTGAGTTATTGAAATATTAGAGTTAATATCATTGTGTAAAAAATTTTGGCTATCATTTCTTCAAATATTACATCCCATTCATTCTATTCAATCCTTTGTTAACCTATTTTGGTTTGTCCTTTTTTTCTTTTTTTCATATTTCCATCACTCTATTCCTTTGAGTTGTGGAATTACTCTTCCAACCCAATGATCTTGACTTTTAGATATGACCATTCTGTTATTCAGGGCAGTAAGCAATGATTTTGTTTCTCAATTTCAACAATTATACTTCCCATTTCTGAGGTGTCTTGGCCTTTTGCCTCTTTCTCTTGGCAATATTTGTTATTTTGAAGACCTGTAAATCTGTATTCTGTGAACCCACTATTTCTTGAGATGGTTCTTCCATTTGTTGTTTATACCTTTTCTTTGTTTTACGCTACTGGTATTCAGATTTTTGGAGTCTTGTGTTCTCATCTTTAAAGTTGATATTCACCGTTACAACTTCTGCCACTGCTTTTTATGGGATCCTTCTCATGGAAGAGGAGGAAATTTGCACTCTATACTGTTTTCAGAGGCAGTTATGGATGGGCAGGACATGTTTCAAACAACGTGGGGCACCCGGGCGTTGCCTTATCTACCCACCCATCCATTTCTCTACTGAAGCCTCAAGGACCCTGGTGGAGGTGTTGACAGGCTGGCAAGTGTAGTCATTCTATTAGTTACTGCAGGTAATTCTTTCTTTTCTCCGGGTCTGGAGCTCCTTTGATTTTGATCACATTGTTGTGGCAGTACTTTCCCATGTGCTTTTGCAGTTTGCTTTTCAAATTTCGTAAGATATTAGGCTTTCAGAGATTGCTCACAAATTCCGCTCTACTTAAAAGTTCCTTTCTTTGCATGCTAATGTGGATGTAAATGTGCCGATCTGTGCATCTATGTATAAAAATTTTGTCTATCATTTTTAGGGTGCTTTGCCATCTTGAAATCTGAGTCCCAGTCACTGTTGGTAGGCCATACTCTTTTTTCTCAGTGTTGGTGAGAATTTGGCACTTAGGCCTTCATATTTTTTCCCTATCCTTTCCACATCTCCAAACATTTCAAAAAAAGAAGCCAATTTAGTTATTAATCCAGTACTGGAAATATGGGGTTCAGACAGAACAACAGTCATGGTGAAACTAACATTTATTGCATACTTATGCCAGATATCCTTCTAATGACTATTACAGGAATTTATTTAATCCTCACAATCCCACAATAGCTGCTATTATCCCTATTTTACAGATAAGGCAACTGAGGCACAGAGATATTAAGTGACTTAAAGAAGTGAAAGAATGGTGCTAGGCACTGTCAGGAGATTGATGAAATCTGGTTATTGCTCTCAAGAGATCCCAGTCTGTTGTATTCTATAATCTTACTTAGTCCTGAGTTGTTCCCAGATTTAAGGTAAGCAGGAACTAACTTAAGGATTCAGATCATATTCAGCCAAGATTTACAGATCTGAACAAATCTTCTCTGTAAAATTCTGTAATTTAGAAGACTGTGAGAACAGATCACCTTTCCTCTTCATCCTCTTCAAATAATGGAGCAACTATAGGAAATTGGGCACTTCCTGAAGATGCTTTTAATGAATCTTACTTTGGTTATTTTCAGCTTAGGAGTATTTCATCTTCGTATGTAAGTATTTACTTCATTATATATAATTTTGAACTGGTATATTAATATTCTGCAATGTTACAAAGTAAAAAGAGGTTAACATGCTCATTATATTTGTGTTAAGGAACTAAAACTTCACATTTTTCTTTCCTTTTCAGTACATAATACTTCTCTGAATCAATGGAGAAATGGATATTCTCCTATATGCAAGCCTCAAATGAGGTCAGAATCTTCTGCACAGCTGTTACAGGGAAGAAAGAAAAGACACTTGAGTGAAACAGCATTAGGTAGGTTAAAATGAGGACATGAGCACTAGTACTAAAAACTGAAAATAAAAAATTCTGATCTCCAAAGAACCTCTGCCTCATGGGAGTTATAATCTAGAACAGTCACTAATTACACAAAACATCCATGGTTCTATGAACATTAAACAGCATATTCATGTAGTCAATTCAGAATTATTTGTGGACTGGGAATCCATCCACTTTATGAGTTAAGCATTTCCTTCCTATGTTTCCTAACTAGAGTTATCTTCTACTATCTGTCCTCCTGGACAGTACTTTGTCTCCAACATTGTGTTCTGGACTCAAAATATGTCAGTACAAGGTTGCCTTTTAGATATTTATTACCATTTCTGGTACCTATTGTGGAGATGTTGATTTCACTGAAGCTTCCTCAGAATTTTGATAAACTGGGCGAGATTCATCTAAGGTAACTCAACCGCCTGACTGAATTCCCCTTAGGAATGTACAGTTCCAAGATGAATAGAGATATCTCTGAAACTAGAACTCTGCTCGTAATACAAAGTGGGTTTGTTATGGGGATTTGGGACAAGATAGTTTCAACAGTTATTGCAGATAATGATAAAAAATAAAACTTAACTGGAAAGATGTATATTAAATAACAAATTATCTGTATACTCTATTGGTTCTTATTCATTGTTCCAGTGGATCTAACACTATATACATTAGTCAAGTATGTCCGAGGTATAGTATGTCAATACACCCAATAAATTTACATCCAAGATGTACTTAACTGTAATTATACATGGTGGCTTTAACATATTTATCAGTATGGCCTCTAGAAATCCCACCATAACAGACCAAGGTCACTACCTAATATCACACTACCTGATCAACTAGTGTGGAACAAAATTAAACTCCCACCCACATTCAGAGATATCATTATGCTTTTTTGGTGCCTTAACCTTAAGATAACGAACAGTCATCTAGCTTTTGAGGAACTTTCATACATCTTTGCCAAAATATAGGAAAACCTGTATCTCTTAATATAAAGATGCATTATGAAAAAATACACATTACCTAAGATGTAAACTGTTTTACTTGAATTGATAGATCTAACTTTGAGCTAGATGGGAATACAGGAATAGAATGAGTAAAATGCTATACTACAAAGAAGTAACTAGACAGCTCTCTAGACAACAACCATTTTCAATATATGGATACTGATTTGAAGCAACAACTAGCCAGAAAGGACATTTTTAAACAACTGGAATAATATAAATATAAACTGTATATTAAATTTTACATTACACAGAAAAATATTTTTCAAGATCTGTACTAAAGTAAAATAAACAAGGGCAGTAAGAAAATAAACATATGCTCACTAATAGACACAAAACAAATGGGAGAAAAGGAACGTGGAAGAGACAGAAAATAACAAAGTTGGAAGTAAACTTAACTTTGTTATCAATATTCTGAGAGAAAAGAGAAATTTCATTCCTGAAATAGGATGTTATAATAGGAGAAACATTTTCAGAAATTAGTCAGAAGATAAAGTTAAGGAAATCTCCCAAAAAGTAGAACAAAATGATATGAAAAAATGAGAGAATAGACAAGAAAATTAAGAGGTAAGTCTTACAAGTTCAACCTCTGAATAAGTTACAGAAAACATGAACAGAGTAAAGGGAGATAAGATTAAAGAAAGATATGCTGGATAAAAACTGTCAAGACCCCAGAAAACGGAAATTGTGGCAGGATTGTGGCTAAGATTTTTATAAAATTTCCTTAATTTTTTCATTTTTGATACATGAATTAAAAAAAATAAAATCTAAACAGATCAAGAAACACACGTTACCAAACTAGGAAAACAGAAATTCTAATACCTACCAGTTACATTTAATGTATGACATTCTCAATGGTTCTTTCCATGGCAGGAGAAAGAACTAGATTTGAAGAATTTGCTATTCAACGCGCAGAACCAGGATCCCAGAGCAATTTTACTGCAGTTACTAATGTCAATGTTATATCAAGAACCCAGAATTCATCATCACAAGTAGGTTTTTGTACAGTGAACTTTTTTTTTTTAATAAATTTATTTATTTATTTTTGGCTGCATTGGGTCTTCGTTGCTGCGCGGGCTTTCTCTAGTTGCAGAGAGTGGGGGCTACTCTTCGTTGTGGTATGCAGGCTTCTCATTGCTGTGGCTTCTCGTTGCGGAGCACGGGCTCTAGGCGTGTGGGCTTCAGTAGTTGTGGCTCGTGGTCTCTAGAGCGCAGGCTCAGTAGTTGTGGCGCACGGGCTTAGTTGCTCCGTGGCATGTGGGATCTTCCTGGACCAGGGCTCGAACCCGTGACCCCTGCATTGGCAGGTGGATTCTTAACCGCTGCGCCACCAGGGAAGTCCCTGTATAGTAAACTTTAAAGTTGCTTTATGACCTTTAAAGCTGGCAGATCTGGTGGGGGGAGGGGAACTTGTTATATTTTGTTAATCTATAACAGCCTTATTTACTAGCACATAATTAGCATATTTAGAATTATCTTACTAAGAAGCAATAAATTTGATTAAACTTTTTTTTTCTTTTACTAGGGAACTAATTGTACATTAATCCTTGGTTATGGCTTTTTTCGTATGTTAAAAACTTTAAACTTTATCATAACCATCCCTACTTCTTGACATGATGCTAAGTATAATCTTGCTAATAAGAATCCAGCACTGTGTTCTTACTTTGTTCTGTGTTTCGTTACCTGGTAGGGAGTATAGGTTAAAACGTGGGAGGATTTAGAAAAAACAGCATGAAGCTCAGGGACCCAGGAACACATAAATGAAGATTGTAAAAATGATCTTTATTAAATGGCTCACCAAACATTTCATAGCCTTTCCTAATAAAAAATGAGTTTGTTAAAAGATCATTTCACCGACATTTAGGGTGCTTTATGGTACACTTTTCTGATAAGTTTTGTATTTTAAGGCATTCATATTTTTAATGGTCTTAAAAATAGGCCTGAATGTGTCCACACACAAATGTATTGGTTCATAGAAGATACATATGCTTTCTTGTTTTTCTTAACATTTTATACTCAGACTTTATAACAATGTATAAAACTTAAAGGCACTGCCATGTTATCTTTATATAACTCGTAAAAGGAGAGTATCATTACAGGTAACCAAATACTATTGTAAAACTACTGCAATCCTATCTTGCAGAATACTGCACGACGACGATTGCGAAGTGAGAGCTCTTATGATATAGATAATATTGTGATTCCCATGTCATTAGTGGCCCCAGCTAAATTAGAGAAACTCCAATATAAGGAAATAGTTACTCCAAGGTATGTATACTTACTTACATTAATTTTCCTTCTTTTTTTGAATAAACTTAAATTTTCAGTGAAGTTAAAATTTTATTTAATGAAAGGAAGATGCTCCTTTCTGCCTTCCTCCCATTTATATGGTTACATGGAGGGAAAATGGTGAAAGAAACTTTTACATTACTCATGCTGAAAAAAAGTGCCATATAGTATAGCACAACTTTAATTCTCAGGTTTTATTAAGAAATGGAAATTCCTAATACTTTAGCACTTTTAGAGTGTTTTTTTCATTCAGTATTTAGTTTTCTATTGTGTATATGGTACTAAAAGGTACTTTAGGGATGTAAATAATTACAGTAACAGATAATCCTTGCTCTTTAAAATGGAGATATGCACAAGGCTGCAGAGATCAAAGGAAGCAACTACCTTTGCATAGAGTATTCGCAGTGTAAGATGATAACACCTGTGACAACCTATGCAGGGCTAAGCCAGAGACTGAGGTTTTGTGAAGGGTGATAAAGGAAATGAAGGCTGGAAAGAAGTTGTCACGAGATTGTGGAAGTCCTTGAATGCCATACACAGATCTGTTTCCTGCTGGCAGCAAACTGTCAAATTTTTTAGCAATGATGAAAGAGGTTTAAGATTATTAATCTGGCACCAAGAAGTAGAAAAGGATGGAACCAGAGACAAGAGCTGGTTGACAATTATAGTAATTCCTACCCATCTCTATTCTAACTAATTTGATTCTTTTATTCATCATTGCTTTGAGGCACTGAGAGAACTCTTAATACTCTAGGAGGTATTATGAGAATTTCTGCAGAGAATCTGTTGATATATTCTACATTAAGTGAAGAAATAACATTTGTGGTTAGATGTTCTATAGCAACAATGTCTTTCAATTTACACTGGTAGGCTGGAGCTGGCTGGTTGACCGGGTTGTTTAATATGTAGGGATTCTGTGATGAAGCGGTTAAACTCACAAGAGGCCATGATGGGAGTCTTCACACAAAGAAACTGGCAAATGCTAAAAATCAGAGCTTTTTTCCTCTTTATTTTCTGAGCCAGTTTGTCAGCATACCACTAACTAACTTATTTCAAAATTAGTACATTCTTAGGTATAAAACGCAACTATGTAGAAGAGACTGTTTATTGTTAAGGCCAAAAGTAAAGCCTCATCTTCTCCTGTCCTCTTCTCATAATACAAATATGTTGTCTTTTAAAAGATAAAGTACTAAGATACGACCATTTGAATTATGAAAATCCCAAAGAAAGAAAACACTACTATCATAGCTGTGCTTACAGAAAAAAATTGCTACATTTAGATAGATTAACAAAAGCTGTTTGAAATTCGTTTGTATCTTCAACAGCTGGAGGATGGTTGTTCTTCAGCCTCTGGATGAATATAATTTGGGTGAAGAAGAGGTAAGCTGCCTTTCACTTACTGCACTTAATATATTATGAAGCCTGCTTAATTTGGTATTTGAGGAACATACACTGACTTTTTTAATTTTCAAAACTTCTTATGAAAAGAAAGTTCCCCTTTAAGGATATTAGGAAAGTGTTTTGTGCAAATTCGACTACAAAGACAAAATGTATAAAGAAAAGCAAAAACAAAACATACCATTTCCTTACATGAGTTGTTGAAATATTGAATTTATGTGAATACATTCAATTCCCAGTATTAGTCATATTTTTCTGCATGATATTTAGTTTAATAGTCAAGCCTACAATTCCATATGCAAAATCTTGTGAACAATTGCTTTTGAATTTGGAAAATTTTGGATTTTAGAAAGTAATGTGGTACATATATCATGTAATACATGTAGGGTGTCTAGGACAGTTCTCATAATCAAATATTAATGTTTCTATAGTGAAATATTAATAGAAAGTAGAATAGCCTCACATCATTTCAGGTA
Organism: Eubalaena glacialis; assembly: GCF_028564815.1. Taxonomy (NCBI): domain Eukaryota; kingdom Metazoa; phylum Chordata; class Mammalia; order Artiodactyla; family Balaenidae; genus Eubalaena; species Eubalaena glacialis. The sequence continues at coordinate 213,637,982 of NC_083716.1, read as the reverse complement.
AGATTGTCACCAAATGAATTATGAAAACTTGTTTTTTCAGATTTTTGGAATTACAGGAAAGGGATTGTGGACCTGTATGGATAAAACTTATAGTAAGACAAGAAAAATTAAAGGGAAAGATACTATATAACCAAACTAATTCAAAGTGACAGTCTGAAGAAGCAGATATTATATAAAAGACATTGTTTCCATTACGATCTTTCTGTGCCAACTGATCGTGTTTTTCCAACTACCAAAATTTACTTTTTAATGCCCTTCCCTCTTTTAATGCACCCTTCCCTAGTTCAGAATGACCCTAGCCAGAAACACAACCGAAGCCTGAGAACTCCAGATAAGTAACTCATTAAACTAATTCTCATTTACCTCAGACAGTTTTACTTTCTTTGCTATTAATATGTTCCACGAACAGTATACTCCATAAGGGGCAATCAATACAAAGTTTTGGATGAATAAAGCATTAAGGATATTTTATGTGAGTGGAAAGCACTGTGAACCTATATGTACTCAAGGTACTATAAGTATTCTAGGTAAGTCTTCAAACATGACCCAACAGTAAGAACGTTTTAAACTCCCTCTTTTTAGGGATTTGCACCTCCTCTCATAACATCTGTTCTCTGACTTAGACTGCATTTATTTTAGAGTTTTCTTCTTATTGTTCTCTTGATGAGGAACTCGGACACCTGTTCTCATATTTCAAAATGTTTCTGATAAAAGCAAAACTTTTCATTTCTAATTCCAGGTAGAAGACCTCTCTGATGCAGTCTTCTCCCTAAGACACAAAAAATATGAAGAGAAAGAGCAAGCCCGATGGTCACTATGGGAGCAAAGCAAGTGGCAGAGAAGAAACAGCAGGCAGGTGTTGTAAACTTAAACCCCAAAACCATGGAATCCATGTGAAACCTCCAATAGTTCTGCATAATAACGAGGGAGACCACTGAAAATGAAGAAAACATACTATATAACATCTGCCGTTTGTGCCCTAGAAGTGAAACACTGTTTATACTGAGTTTACATTCAAAATATATTCAGGCTAATTACATAATGATGAAAAGAGTTTTATATTTTACTCCACTCTATTTCTCATGCTAACTGTCAGCCTCAGTAATAGATTTAACTGAGCAAACAATATGAAAAATTCTCCATAAATAGGTCATTTCAGTGTACTGTAATGGTGGCCCTAACACTAGGGATTAGAATCTGGGTAATCTGTAACAAAGCCACTTCAGAAATGTTTTCTTAAAAAGAAAGAAACAAACCAAAAAAACCCTCAAGAAACCTATCAAGGGTAAAAAAGCAAATCGCCTAAAATACTTGGAACATGACTTTGAGGGAAGGGGGGGATAAATCCTAACAACATAATTAGTAGTCATATATTTGAGAAAATCCCTGGTATTTTATATTTAATTGGACTATTTTTTAATATAGCCAAAACTCAAAATGCAAGATCATGTTGAAATCTGATAGTCACTTTAGTGTGGAGCATCTCTCATTTATTATTTGTAAAACACATTTCTCTGTTTAGGTGTCAAGATACCCAGATTTGTTGTAGACCCTTATTCTAAGAGTTATCCTAACATACATGAGATTCTGTTCTCAACTTTCTCCACATTCCAGAGATACAATTTCCCAGAAGTACAGAGGAAAATGTGAATCGAGTCCTTCATGGACGACATTACAATAATCATAGATACTCTGGGAACTCAGACTGTAAGTGTCAAGTAACTGTCTTTTCCTGTTTTCTGGAAAAAACACACCAAAAAAACGAACCAAAAAACCCCCCAAACTGTAACAAAACAAAACCACTATAATAATTTGGCAAAAGATTTCATAAAATACTATTCAAGTCTTTGAGATGCGAGGATAATAACATCAGGAAGAGCAGCAGATGAATTTTTAAAAATCTTTTGGGCAAAACTGTTTGTTTAAAGAAAAGCTACCAAGTTCAATTGACTTTATGAACAATACCTTAGGTTGTTCATAAAATGTTTGTTAAGACATCAACAAATAATTAAATATCTTCTTGATTTTCTTGCTAGAGCTTACAGTAAAAATGCTGAAGGACAGGACTTGCTTCTGAAAGAATACGCTAACGACTTCAGTGGTGGGCAGCACTGCGCTGCTGAGAGTCCCGCTGAGCCTCCTGCAGAGAGCCAGGATCCCCGTGCACACGCCTCCCCTTCAGTAAGTCAGAGTCAAGAGATCAAGGTAAGAGTGTTGTACGTAACTAGCTAAACCTCCTTTTAATTGACTTTTAAAAACTTGTTTATAGAATTGCTTGTTGATAATTAAGGAGTCATCATTACGTAACAAATTCAGTACGACAGTCCAGTACAGAACGCTGGGTGTAGGAATCAGAGGCTCTGTGTTCCAGCGTTCTAGTTCCATCACTAACTACAGATACTTCCCTGACTTTTTATGTAACAACACGTCAGTACCTAATTCCACCTGTTCACTTACTTATGTGTTAGAAAATGGGAATTCTATCAAAGTTTCATTACAAACCAAATCGGATTAAACAGAATGACACCTGGCACACAGTAAATGTTAGATATTTGTCTTCCCCTTATAAAAGATTTTTACTTGTCTCCCCATTTGTCCAGTTCCACCCCAATGGGAGTGTTTTCTAACAAACACTGCATCTATAAAGTTCTTGTACTTTTCTTCATCAGTAGGTGTTGGAAAAGAAGAACCATATCTAGAATCAAGAGAGTAGAGACAATAGAAATTAATAGGCAAGTCATAGAAAGCACAGGGAAAGAAAAGTCAACAGGCGTCTGTAATAATGATGGGATGAAAATGGAGATGATACTGAGGAAGACGATCCAAACACTTTTAAAGGGCCTTCCCCAAAGTGCTCCTAGGCTGAAAATGAAGACCAGTGCCCTAATGGCAGCATTTCCCTCTCTGTGGAAGAGGCAAAGTGAAAAAAATAATTCCCAAAGGTCCCTAAGTAATCCTCAGTACGTTCCATTTTGAGTTGCTAGATACTCAGGACCAAATGAGAATTTGTACTTTTATGTGCTAAAGAACAGAACAATGGTTATTACAAAACTGACATCTACAGATTGAGACATGAACTTAAACAAATAATTAGTTGAAACTTCTTAACTGAAAACGTTTTCTCTTTCAGTCTTTGTGGTGGGAACGACGGGCTTTTCCGCTGAAAGATGAAGACATAGCAGCCTTATTATGCCAAGATGAAAAAAGTGATCAGATTGAAAGATCAAGCCCAGCTTTCCATGGTGAAGTCTTCTGTACCAGTGCACCAGAAAACGGCCACCATCCACAAAGGCAGGCGGATGGAAGGGAGGAACACAAAACCCTTGGTCTAGGACTTCTCAACTCACGTTAAGAAAAATCAGTGACAGAGAACAGGTTAAGAAAACTATGTAACTGAATGGGAAAACAGGAGAAAAAATAAGCCCTGTTCCCCCACCCCCTCCACAGTCACAATTCCAGAGTAACAGCATGTAGTGCAGGTGCATGTATTAATCTTTTGTGCTGTTTATGAAACAGGCAAGTTACGTCTCATTTTCCTTCCTGAACCACAGGAGTAACTAGCTTTTCACCTACAGACAAGTGCTAGTCATTTGTGTTTGATGCAGATCACAAGCACCAGAAGATTAACTGCTGCAATTTGATGTCAAATCAATCACATTACTGGGTAAATAATAATTTTTAAACAACTTATACCCACACCCACATATACCTATGCATCTAATGACAGCTCTTCTTTTTCTATACACGTGGTTATTCTTTAAATTGCCTCAGCAATATATTAAGAATATAAAATACATGTGTATAGAGTATACATGCATACATATACACACATATAGTTTTAAAAAACACTGGCAAGTGACCACTCCACTTGAAAATGCACATATCAACTACCCCATGAAATATCAGCTGAACCATAAATAAAGAAACACAGATTTCCAATGGTGTTGAACATCTATAAGCCTTGCCTTGACTATGGAGAAGGAATTTTTTTAAAAAACATGTTTAACCAATAGAAGTTAGTTATTTATGGAAATTTCTATACCAGATAACACAATACTCCTCCTTTATTTGAAATCACTGATATCTGTTGGGTTAAACACAGGTTATTTTCTATTCACTCCTAACAAACAGAATAAGAAAAGCAAAGTAGTTAAATATTGTTGTATTTTAAAACTACCACACCTTTTAAAACTCAACTTGAGTTTTATCTATTTTATGTATCTCATGAAGAGAAAACACCCAACTTAAAATAAGCAACAGACAGGAAATTCCTGTTAGTATATTATTGTACTTTTAGTTATTTTGGTCATTCCCTACCATTCCTTACTCTATTCAAATAAGCATCTATCCTAGAGTGAGAATTAAAATTCTTAAAAGGTTAATGCTTCAATATTGGATACTGGAGTGTACATTAAGTAAAACTCCTTTTGACACTATTACATCATTTTTTTATATGTAAAAATTGAGGACAATTTATATGAATCACTTTTTCTCATGTAAAAAAGGTTATTCCAGTTGTAGTACCCATATAACTGACAATCCTAGCCAACTGGCCTAATCTGGGGGATCGGACACTAAGTTTTTGTTGGGGATTAGAAATTGTACTAGTCCCTTTAAAGAAGAAGAAGAAAAAAATTTCCAGTTCAATGCTGACAAATTTTTGCTTATAGTTTTACTGTACATTTATATTTTAAAAAAGAAAACAAAAGCCGGAACAAACCCAAGTTGTCCAGGCAAATAAACTCAGATTTTTTTGTCATGACTGATATTATAATCTTCTATGTAAGTTTTTTTAATTAAAGTTATTTCTGTATGCCTTGTGTTGTCTGATTTGATTAAATGTCACCTATCTGTGTGGCACAAGCCTTTCCTAAGCCAAAATACAGAAAAAAACAGTAAGAAATAAATTTTTACCTTGTAACACAGAAGAAACCAGGCAAGCTCTATTCTATGCTTAAGTGTTAACATTCTTATTTTCCAAACCTTATTTATTTCTCAAAACTCACTCATAGTAGCCTGAAAAAAATTTAATGACACTGGTCCTGTTATTTCTTGCCATGTGTATTACACAGCAAGAGTATTTACAAGAACGAAGTAGCTAATATGTATCTATTGTCAAAGTGTAATTTGGGACACAATCATAAATATTTAGTTTATGGATTAACTCTGTACCTTGCCATATATTAGCCTACCTGGTCTTTCTTGGATTAATAAAATATATGTCCTTGGAGTCAAAATCCATAGTTGCAGAATATTCTCAGCCATCTGGTTTTGCTACAGGGTAAAGCTAGACTGGAAATAAGAGAACGTTAAGTAAAAGAAGCTTCCTTTGCTTAATCCACCTCCCAAGGGCTCCATCTGTAAAAAGAGTACAGACCAGAAATCCTATTCTTTACTGGATCCTTTCCATGGTACCAGCCTGTTGAGCTTTATTTAGTATCTTCATTTTTTTAAATGGGGACAAACATACCTGTCTTACCATTCATAGGACTGATTTGTAGGTTTAATGAGATTATATCATCAACATACTTTATAATCTACAAAGCATACATTTATATAATGATAGCTACTCTGTATTGAGCATCCTCAAATTCTACTACCCTACAATTCTAGGAATAGTAGTGGAAGCTTTACGTATATAATTAATAGTATCTCTTAAACCTCAACACAACCCCCCACTGTTGTTATGATTACATTCAATATATAAATCAGTTAATAATCAGCTCAAAGAGGTTGGTTGGATTGGTTTGCTAAGGTCAAACAAATAGAAAGGGGAAGAGAGTCAGGATTCAACTTAATATTACTTCCAAATAGAGGCCTTCCTTTCCTTTTAGCATAGAGCTAGGAAAACATTTTATGTCCTTAAGAATAGCGGGTGTGATTAAGAAAAAGGGGAAATGGGGTTGGTGGAGGGTGGGTAGGGGGTGAGGGAAGAACCACTGAATAACCTGCCGCTATAGCAAAGCTAACAAAGAAAACACCCTGATAAAACTTGTGCTTGCGTTTTACAACAGACCACCTGAAAATCCCTGGACTTCATAATACATTGTTTTTTTTTATGTATCAAATATAAGATGCAAAGTAAAAAATAGATGTTTTCGAAGCTAGAAGAGCCATCCCAGCCAGATCCAAACTTAGTTATCACACAAATCAAAAATGACATGAAACAGGAAAAACAGAACTTCCTTTGCTTTCAGAAAAGCCAAGAAGCAAAGAAAATTCTTTTTAGAAATTCAGAAAAAAAAATTTTTTCATAGTAGCTAATATGCCTTCCTTAGGCATTAAGACACATTTCTGTTCATAACCTTGATACAGCCATATTTTTACTCTTTATAAAAATCAAGTCTCCCAGTAAAAATGGTATTTTACCACACTAATCTTTAAATTCCATCACTGAAAACATAATACACACCAATTTCTAACCTCTTGGAACATTCTGCAAAATGGATTTTAGTCACTGGAATGAATAATTGCTCAGAAAAGCAGCACTGCCTCAACTGTGGTACGATTTGGTAGTCAGTATTCTTGTTTTCCAGTAAAAAGGAGATCTCATAAGCAGAAACACTGGACTCCTTGTGGTTTCATCGATCGAGAGAACGTTTCTGAGCAGCTTCTGAGCAAACATTTCTTAACAGGTTGATCACAGATCTGGGGTCTTCACTCCTCATAATGGCACTGCCAGATACAATCATGTTAGCTCCTGCCTGGAAGAAGTAAACACTTAAGGTTATGCCTCAAAGGAAGATGCAGAAAAACCTAAAACAATTCCTGGACTAGAGTTTCTACCCTTGCAGCTGGCAGTCAGCACTTTAATTGTACAAAAGCCACTTCAAGATGAACATACTTAAGCAGCTAGTTCAATGAAAAAAGAAAATGCTTAAATGAGGATGTGAAATTATTTTTAAATGTGTCTAAGAAATCACTGACTTTTTGGTAACCCCCTCTAGATAAACTACACTGCATCTTTGCTAATAATAAACCTTTAATCCTTAAATCTATTAAGGTCTTCCCCTATATACCAATTCCCCCACAGCTCCTAAAAAATCAACCTTTTCATCTCTGAATTATGTATAAGAATTGGTAGGTAGTCTAAAAGGACAATTATTGCTAAAATGTGAAAGAATCCATAAAACAGGGCAACATTAAATTATTTCTCATTTTGATGCCAGAAGGAATGGACTTCTTATATATGCTTCACTGCATTCCAGAATGGTTTTGAGGTGGCTTAAAAAAGATTTTCAAGATGTTTTTCAATATGAAAGCAAAGAAATCAGAGTAAAACCAAGTAAGATGAGTCCAAATTTATCTCTGAGATTCCTAGGATTTGACTCAAGGAGGGAAATCCAATCTATTATGTGATTCATTGCTAAAAGAAAGGGAGGACTATTGGGAGAACCACTGAAGCTAAGGAAAATTTCTCCAATTAGAGACACTCACCCTATGATACAGCACACTACATCTCTAACAATGTTCCTCATAAAAAAAGAAAAAATATTAGTTTTATAGGGTTACAACCTAACGTGTCTCTTAATGTAAGCAAGAAGAGCATTAATGACAAAGCACAGTTCAGTAAAAAAGAATTCCACAAGGGGTCAAAGGATACATCCTCACTAATCGTCTGGCCAGCACCTCCTCCATATTGATCACAGTCAAGCTTTTGATAAGTATCAAGCAGGAAAGTGTGGCATTTATACAAAACACTGAAAGTGAAGATTAGACCATGCTGTTTAATAAAAGCAGGTCACATAAACTTTAATCACCTGCAATGCTACAGGGAGGGCTGGTATCCTTTTATGAAGTTCAGGAGCCTAACTCAGCCTAGCTAGCCACTTGGAAAAAAAAAAGTCATCCCACTTCTACAGAGGGACAGATTAGTAGCTTGCAAGGGACAAATCAGTAGCTAATACACCTAAGTTCTACAGAATAACATTCTTTTTCCCCTTTACAAGCAGGTATGTTTTCTTTCCCTATTTTGGAAAACTGTCTCAAAGGCCCTGGAACTTTTCAATGATATTCCACCGGCTGGCATTCAGCTTATTCCTTTCCAAAGAATTTTTTCATCATTACTGAGATAACCAGGACTTACTATTTAATGATTATGTGGTTTCAGAATATTCACTTATCGCTCTTTATTTTCCTGGTTTTACAGTTAAACAAAAAAATACTTTTCTAAGAAAGAAAGCCTATTTAGGAAGTCTCTCCGGCAGACAAGACCTGTCCTGGCATTACATTTGATAGGAAATTGGTCTAGGTTGCAGTCAAGGAGCAGTCTCACCTCTGCGCATTTATGGATGCTGTCAGGACCTACTCCACCATCAACCTCAATGTCCAAAGACGGGAACTGGGTCCTCAACCAGTGAACCTAGTTATACACAAGGAAATAAGCGACTAAGTGGACAGGTAGAGGGAAAAACACCAAATAAAAAATCACATAGCTGATATTAGCCACTAAAATATGACTCCAAATGTCTCAGACAATAACTTTATATCAATACAAATTATAATTGGGGAAAACCACCTTTTAATGTACTGTAACAAACTAAGTTTTATAAAAGCAAGCTTTGTTCTGTTTGGCAAATGGCACTCAATTTGTCACGGCTTTGCAGAAAATATACTTCACAGAAACGAGACAAAGACAAAACCCTCAATATTCAATGAAAACTCCCAAGAGATCTCAAGGTTACAGAGATAACGCTTTTGAAAACAATTTCAAGACTAAGATGTAGTATCTTTTATGATCTCCAAACCTAAATCTCTTGGGGCATTTCTCATACTGTATTCCAATGATATATAGGCATCCTCATCTCCCCACCTTCAGAACAGTACAGGTCTAAACATACAAGTAGTCCAATAAATGCTTACTGAATGAACTTACAGAATAAAAGCCTTACCCCAGAACCAAATACTTCTTTTACCTTTGGCATCATATCTTCCATGAATTTCTGCCCTCCAAACCCAGGTTCCACTGTCATAACCAAGGCCATATCTATCTGATTAGCCCATGGTGCCAAATACTCAACTGTAGTTCCTGGTTTGATAGCAAGGCCAACCTGTAACAGAGACAAATTTGCTATATCACATCAATAATTATTTCCATATTACATTACTGTTGCATATCAGGCCCAGTAGAAAGGTCTATTCTTAAAGTATAGAACACATACATAAATGGAATACATAAATTGTTCAGACTGTAATTACTTTTTTAAAAAAAGTCAACAAGGCTGTCAAAAGTAAATGTTTCTAAAAGGTAGAAACTTTCAGAAAACATTAGTGGAATGTATTAATCTTATCTGACAAACAAGTTATACTTAAACTCTATCCTCAAAACTGACGAATAGCTGCCTAAGTCCAGTCTTCTCCACCTATCATTTCAGGTCTTCCACCAAATCTTCCCAACTCTGAGAATGAATAGTATAAAACATTACCATCGGGCTTCCCTGGTGGCGCAGTGGTTAAGAATCCACCTGCCAATGCAGGGGACACCGGTTCGAGCCCTGATCCGGGAGATCCCACATGCCGCGGAGCAACTAAGCCCGTGAGCCACAATTACTGAGCCTGCGCTCTACAATGACTGAGCCCGCGTGCCTGTGTTCCGCAACAACAGAAGCCACGGCAATGAGAAGCCCGCGCACCGCAATGAAGAGTAGCCCCTGCTCGCCGCAAGTAGAGAAAGCCCACGCACAGCGACGAAGACCCAATACAGCTAAAAATAAATAAATAAATAAATTTATTTTAAAAAAAAAAAATTACCATCACTGCTGAGCTCTCACCTTCATTCCATTCTCCCGAATGTCTTTGATCAAAGCCCCCGGGTTCTCAGTAGCCTCGAGATGAAAAGTATATTGATTGGCTCCTGCTACAGCCATTGGTTTTACCCACTGTTCTGGCCTGGACACCATCATGTGCATGTCTGGAAAGAAAAGATGTATCCCCTAAGTATTACTATAAGGAAAATAGCTGGCTCATATTATTGAAGCCAGCCTGGAGTTTTTGCTATTTCAGATATGAACTCTTCTGGCATCATGATAATTATTAAATATACGGAAGTTACACTTCTGTATAGATAACCTCCCTTCATCCTGAAGATAAGGCTTTGGTTAAACGCATTTACCAAAAAAAACCCCATTTTTTCCACAAAAAGCCTATGGCGCTGTTTATGAAAATAACTAGATATCAGGAAACCTAGGTCCAGGGCCAGGAAATCCCATTCTAAAAAACTTAAAGAAGTCATGTTATCTATGTGGACTGGCTTCCTCATTTATAAAATAAGAAAGCTAAATTAAGTGATTCTCCCCACCAATATTTTATTGAGCACTTACCATACCATTAACTTTTCTAGGCTGCAGGGGTACAGCAAAACACAAGACAAAAATCTCTGCTGTCACAGGGATTACATTCTTAGTGGGAGAGACAAATAAAAGGAGTGAAGACAATACACACTAGGTTGGTAGTAAATAAGGCCAGTGAGGCTGGGGCCGGGGGTGCACTGGGGAGAGAAAATGAGGTCAGAGAAGCATCGGCTGAGAGTACAGAGCTCTGCAGCCCACCAGGTTTTATTCTGAACGACGCAGAACAAACACTACAGGATTTTGAGTCAAGTGACAGGATCCGACTTAAAAGGCCAAGGCAAAAAACCCAGCAATTGAGGATGGCGAGCAATGGTAGGGATTCTGGGTATGTTCGGGAGGCAGGGACAATAGGGGCTGCTGTGGACCAGAAGTGCAGAGTGAAAGTGTCCATCGACAGATGAATGGATAAAGAAGATGTGGCACATATATACAACGGAATATTACTCAGCCATAAAAAGGAATGAAATTGAGTTATTTGTAGTGAGGTGGATGGACCTAGAGTCTGTCATACAGAGTGAAGTAAGTCAGAAGAGAAAAACAAATACCGTATGCTAACACATATACATGGAATCTAAAAAAAAAAAGTCATGAAGAACCTAGGGGCAGGACAGGAATAAAAACACAAACCTACTAGAGAATGGACTTGAGGACACGGGGACGGGGAAGGGTAAGCTGGGAAGAAGTGAGAGAGTGGCATGGACATACATACACTACCAAATGTAAAATAGATAACTAGTGGGAAGCAGCCGCATAGCACAGGGAGATCAGCTCAGTGTTCTGTGACCACCTAGAGGGGTGGGATAGGGAGGGTGGGAGGGAGACACAAGAGGGAGGAGATATGGGGATATATGTATACGTATAGCTGATTCACTTTGTTATAAAGCAGAAACGAACACACCACTGTAAAGCAATTACTCTCCAATAAAGATGTTTAAAAAAAAAAAGAAGTGCAGAGTGAGAGGAGAGTCAGATGGTGCAGGGGTTTGGCCTGAGGAGCTGGAAGAGAAGTGCCGTCAACTGAGAGGCAGACAACTGCAAGAAGAGGAACAGACTGAGAGGGAAGAACACATTAACCTGAGAAGCCTGCCACGTGTCCTGATTCTAAAGCTCGAATCATATGAGTATATGTTTGGGAAGAAATGAGCATGGCCTTCTTAAAGATCTTGACTTAAAAACATAATAGCATTTCATGAGAAGGAGAGGGCAGCTTAAAAGAAGTGAAAACAAGAAATAACGCTGGGAAGAAGAAAACAGTAAACACTCCTGTGCCAGACAGATGGCAGTGAGGAGAGTTTTGAGCTTTTTGTTTTGTTAGAGGGAGCACATTGCTGATACAGCAAAGCTATATTAATGAAAAAAATTCTAGCATTCCAGAACTCAGTAACTAAGATTATAAAATGCAAAAAGCTTTGAAAAATGTCAGGAAAACAGAGTATACAGCCTGATTAATGAAGCCAAGACTAACATTTATATTTCTAAACTAATAAAAGTAACAAAAATAGAACATATTTTAATAGGCAAAATCTTGTTTTTAAAAGATAAACTCAATTTGGTGTTTTTTCCCCTTCGTATTATAAACAAGAAAAAAAATTCAATCTGGTTTAAAAGATCAAGTTTACTCTTTCCTAAGTTAACCAGACTGCTAAGTCATCCCTGTTCAATCTCTAGCACGCAGTCACTACTAGCAACCCTCACTGGACAGCCTCTAGTATTTGGGGAATTGATGGCTCAGCTAATCTGCCTATAATTAAGATACAGTTCTCAAATGTTCTATTATCAGACTCCCTTTGCACTCTTAAAAATTACTGAAGCCCTCCCCCCAAAATATTGTTGATGTGGGTTATATTTATCAATATTTAATGTATTAGAAATGCAAACTAAAAAATTTTTAGTGTCTACTTATTAATTCATTAAAAAATAATAATGATAATAAAAATAAATCCATTACACGTTAATGTAAGAGTGGCATTATTTTACATTTTTGGAGTCGCTAATGTCTGCCTTAAGAGAAGACATCTATATTCTCACACCTGCTCTGCATTCAATCTCCTGCAATCTGTTGTTTTATATGATGGGGAAAAAGTGCATAGAAAAGGGAGGAGTACCTACATCCACAGCCTTTTCACTCAAGTGTGGATATTCTATTTCTACCCCAAAATTCAACAAGTGGTACTTTTTTTAGAAAGGTTAGTGGCAACGTGGAATCCATAAACCCCACCAGTGACCTTTTCGTACTTTATTACACTCAAACCCATTAGTCTATATTTTGAATGGCTCTTTTAAGTACTACTGGTTCACTGAGTTACACAGATCTTCCAAATAGTGACACATTTCATTATATACTATCCAAAACCCGCATTTGTTAATGATATTACAGATCTTGTCAGAAAAGCTGTGAGTACTGGGAAGCTGTCAAGCTCACAGAGGCAGATATAAGTTTTCTAAAATTCCAACTTTCACTTGCAAACTCTAACTTTATCGGTGGCAAGGGAAACTGATAAGCCGCTTTCCTTGAAGTGACAGGCTCACTTAGTTAATTTTAAAGAAAATGTCAGTAAAATATCCAAGTCTGATAACCACAGTTCATCTGTCAGTTGTCCTTTCAAGGGAAAATGGTATTCATGACTGGCACTTTCAGTTCACAGCTTAAAACAATGGCACAAGTGGTTTTCTTCAAGGAAACTATCATCCTCCAGGATTTAATAGAAGTGCTTTATATGTACTTTCCACTTTGTCACACAAAATACTAATGAGACATGCACTCAAGGATCAAGATTTACTAAATCAATCACTTGTACCAATTCATCAAGGATACTTCTTATAAAGGATACTATGAATGTATGGCAAATAGGAATATCACGACTACCTGTATAGTTCAGTATCACTGCCTTGTCTCAGGCTAAGGCATCAGCAGACTAATTCACCACTGCTTTTGCACCATCAGCATAAATAATGGCAAACAATATCAGTACAAGTAATTTACAAATCAAACTACAAATAGTTTTGATGTCATGGACCATCTGAAAAGGACTCCTACAGGTCCTCAGACCATACTTGAAGACCACTGATTTAGCTAAGAACAAAAATGACTTTTCCCTACCACTTTACTTCTTAGATGGTAAATTCTACTCAATACTGAGATTGAAGAGTTAAAAGCTTTAGCAGTTATACATACAACTTGAGATCTAACTCCTAGGATATATCATGTATCAATTATCCAACAACCAGTATCCAAGAATTAAACAAAGAAAAACATATAAAAAACAAAGGTCACAAAACCCAAACACTAAAGCATGTTAAGTCCATTCATCTTTACTTGAGATTCACCTCTGGAAAGACTGATTAGCAAGTTTATCAGCAAATAACAAACTAAAAACAGAAAGGAAAAGCAGATTGTGTGGGGTGGTGGCAGTTGAGTTGGTAAGAGAAGAGGCACAGATAGAGATAGGAGGGAAGTCAAACAGCAGTGAGAAGTAACACATGGAGACAACTAAAAGGGAGAGAAACGGAAAAATACATACATATTTTCAATCCACACAAAGCCACAGTGGGGAATTCTGTGGCCACTGTACAAGCCAGGGAAGGTGGGGGGACAAAGAATGCTACTTATTTCATCCAACTCTGACAGTCATAAGAACGAATTTACCCTGGAAAATTCATTTTCCAAAATGTAGTTAAAAAAAAAAAAGTTCAGATAATCAAGAGGATTATATTCCATTATTTGGAAATTTCAAAAGAGTGAACATGTTGGTGGAACATTGTTTCCCTCATGCCACATAAATTAGGTGATAATGTACATTTCCTTAGGTACATTCGAAGTGGAGGGCGCCTACAGAGGCTCTAACAGCCTCCTGCGATGCTGGCAGTGTTCCATAACTGCGCTGTACGGTACAGTAGTCACAAGCCACACGTGGCTACTGAGAACCTGCAATGTGGTTAATGCCACTAAAAAACTAGTTCTAATTTTATTTAATTTTAACTAATTTAAATAGCTACATGTGGCTAGTGGCTACCATACCTTCATAAAACTGGCCCACAGGGACTTCCCTGGTGGCGCAGTGGTTAAGAATCCACCTGCCAATCGAACCAGGGACATGGGTTCGATCCCTGGTCCGGGAAGATCCCACATGCCACAGAGCAACTAAGCCCATGGGCCACACCTACTAAGCCTGCACTCTAGAGACGTGAGCCACAACTACTGAAGCCCGCATGCCTAGAGCCCCGTGCTCCGCAACAAGAGAAGCCACCATAATGAGAAGCCTGTGCACCGCAACGAAGAGTAGCCCCCGCTTACTGCAACTAGAGAAAGCCCCTGCGCAGCAACGAAGACCCAACGCAGCCAAAAAAATAAAATAAAATAAAAAAATTTATTAAAAAAAATTTAAAAACTAGTCCACAATATTTCAATTAAAAAAACCTAAGTTTTACTAAATTTATGTAATGAGTTACATCAAAACACATATTTACAAGAACTCACCAAATGTCTTATTACCAGAGATCTGGCAAGTGAGGCATTGCTAACTTAGTTTAAAACAGCAGCAGCAAGGATATGTGGACTGAATCTATATTCCATAAAAGGTAACTTCTAGGTCACTGATCTCAAAAATCCTTAATTCACATTATCTTACAATGTTGGAGTGGAGCATACATAGACCCCACTTGTAGAAGGCTCCAATTTCCATGAATTGGCTTCAAATATAGACCATAAGTCAATCAATTCATAAATTCACTTAACAATTACATTGAGCCCCAGCTGTGTCTATGCTAAGCTCTAGGAAAACTACAGCAAAGTGGATGAAATCCTGCCCTTAAGGAGTTTAGAGTCTGATAAAAGTAAATCTCAGATTGAAAGAAATTCTAAGAAGAAAATCAACAAGGTGATGTAACTGGGAAAAGGTTAATTTAAGACAGAGCTCTCTGAAGAAACAACAAAGGATCTGAGGTGGAAAGATGAGGCAGCACTGGTCAAGAGAATGCAGCTTTCTAGGCAAAGAGATTAGCCAAAGTGCCCAGGCCCTGAAGCGGGTAAGAGTTTGGCTTCTTACAGGCAGCCAATGAAACCCTAGCACAGGGAGGAGGGAAAAGGGTACAAGATGAAACTGGAGGTTGAGAAATCAACCAGCTACTTTCCCTTTACTTGAGCAACACATCCAGCTTCAGACGGTGTAACACCCACTTACCAAAGAAAGGGTCCTGGCCTAGCTGCTTTCGGAGGCTTTCTACCACAGGGTGACCAAAGGTGATGTTGGGAACAAAATGCCTACAAGACAAACAAAAGCTTGCTCTGAAAATGTTTTCGATTCAGTTTCTGTATTTTTCTCAGTATGTATTCTGATGGGGGTAGAGGAGGCTATCGGTGATTGCAATTATTTTTCAATAACATCATCAGTATTAAACAACACTAAAAATATCTGTATAGTTTCAGTTTTACAGAGCAGTTATCTCCTTGATATTTCAGCAAATCATAATAATGTCACATGATTTACTCTATTTAACTCTGTAATTCAAAATCCCTGACAAGTAGAAATGGAAGGATGACAAAACCAAAACCCCAAAAGTTGTATGACTTGCCCAAGTCACACACTAGTTAGGAAGCTCAGGACTCTGATACGGGTCTCTCAAATCAACCTATCACAGGCTGCGTGTGGCTACTTCTAATCCATCTCTATCACAGGGCACAAAATGACAGTTTATCGAAACTTTCTTAAAGACTATCAATAAAGACACTTAATGTATACTAATAACCACCACTTACTGAGCGTTTACAACATACCAGATATTGTACCTTAATTCATTTCATCTTCACCACAGCCCTATGAAGTAGATGCTGTTATTATCCCCATTTGAAGAGCACAGGATACGTAACTTCCTTAAGTCATCCAGTTAATAATTTGTTGGGGCAGGATTCAAATTAAGGCTTCCTGATATCAGACCCAAAGTAGTTAACCATTATCCTACTCTGGTTAGTCCTTTTGTTCTATCACCAGCTCACTTCAATATTTAACAAAACCTCCTATATGTAAGTCCCAGGCTGAGTGCTTCAGAGAGCATTGTATTTTATAAAGAAATATGTGAGTGTTCCTGCTCACCCCAGACAAGTTTACAATCTCACGGGTAAGAGATGGCTAATGACTCACCAGAATTCATGGCTGACTGTTACAGCACAGTTGTTGGTAGGAAGCCAGCTCAGCCAAGGACCACACTTCCCAACTCCCTTTACATCTAGTGGCCCATGTAACTAGTTCTCACCAATGGACCGTGAGTTTAAGTGATGTGCGTCACTGCAGAGCCCAGGAGGTTGAGTAGTATCCCTGTTCTGCTCTCACTTTATCCTTCTGCCAGTAAAGAGGCCCTTAAGGAATGAATGGCAGAGCCACAGGATAAAGGGGACTAGGTCCCTCAATTTCTGCATGGACAGACATTTCACACCAAACTATTACTTGAATGAGAAACTTTATAACATTAAGCCACTGAAATCTGGGCTTTCTTTGTTAAAGTAGTAGGCATTACCCTGTATGAGGACTGTTAAGAAAAGCTACACAATAACAAGTAGGCAATATTAAGGTAAAATAGTTCCAGAGGCAAGTAGAATAGCACTTTTTAAAAAGGGGTAAGATCATGAGATTTACAGAACAAAAAGAATTTGTAAAAATGGGGAAGGAAATGAAGCAAAGGCAGAAATAACTAAGTTAAGTTCATAGAAGGGGGAGATGGTATTGCCCACCCTGGCTAGTATGAAAAAGGCAGGAGGCAGACTGTGTCACATTAAGTGCATCAAATGCCAGGCTCACTGTTTTGACTTCATCCTGATCAACTGAGATTTTAAAAGAGAGACACAAATGAAAAATAAGATGGAAATAATACAGTAGGCAGACAGACTGGGCAGTAAATTGGAAGAAGGGAGGCAAGAGGTGCTGCTAAATGGCAAGAAACAGTACGAATGGAAACGAGGACAGCAGGTGATAGGATCTCCTAAGTGATAAGATGCGGGGGAGGGGGAAGGTCGAAGAGAGAGAATAAACCAAGTCCAAAGTCTTGACCTTAAGATGACAGGCAGGCAGAATGAGTGTTAATAAAAAATTAAAACATATACAGGCCAAGCACCATTTTAAACCATTCCAATATATTAACTCATTAAAACCTCAAGACAGGGACTTCCCGGGCGATCCAGTGGTTAAGACTCCTCGCTTCCAATGCAAAGGACGCGGGTTCGATCCCTGGTCAGGGAACTAAGATCCTACGTGATGCGCAGCCAAAAAACAAAACCAAAACAAACCAACCAACCCTCTCAACAATTCAGTGAGACAGGTACCACTATTACCTGTATTTTACAGATGAGAAAATACGAGGCCCAAGCTCACACAACCAGTAAGTGCTGGAGGCAGGAGTTAAACACAGGCAATCTAGCTCCAAAGTTCAGGCTCTTAACTACCAGGCTTGTCTGCTCCTCCACTGACAGCTAATAACTAACAGAAGAAGAAAGTCCAAGGGAGGAGGAGAGTCTTAAGAGAGAGAGGTCAGGATTCAGGACACACCTGAGGGGGATGGGTACGGTGGATGGGTACAGACACTTTTACTCTCGGGCACCCTGGTCCTTGGAGTTGGATTTCTAGTATTTTGGAAATCATTCTACCATTCGCCTAAGAGCAGTGACTGCCAGGGTTATGGATAAGATGCTTATTATATTTACTTAGAACTTGCAGGTAAGAGTCACATAAGCAGGCAGCAAGGACTACTGAATACTACACAAATCTGAGATTGAAAGATCTGGATTTCATTCACTGTTTTTTCTGTGTGCCCTCGGAAGTATTTTTGTTGTCTCAACCTTAGGCTTCGTTTATCATGAAAATAAACACAATAACCACATCTTGAGAAAATATGAGAATAAAACAAATACACTTTTACTTCACTGGGAAACAGAAGCTATAATGTCATTTTGGAGTAAAGATTGCCAAAATTAAAATGCAATTCAAAAGTGTCCTTTTCTCCCAAAGAACTTATGAGATTAAGCTATAATCGCTTAGAATATCGGAATAAGGGATACGATTATTTTGATCCCCCATCACATGTATAATTTTCACACAAAGCAAACCTTTACCAGATCTCCCAACAAGGCAAAGAGGAGGATCAAGGTTGATATAAAATTCAGCAAGACTGTAACCAAACAACACTTCCTGTGAATAAGGAATCACACCTATGCCTACCGTGGGGGGTAGGCTGGCAGGTAACGTGGAGGAGTGAGACAGGGCAGATGGAGACCGGAAAAATGAAGAACACCTGGCCCTGCTAATGGTGGCCTTGTGACACTGTGGGCCCAGTACTGAAGTCAGTCAGGTCTAGTACTAACGTGAAACCTCCCTGGTTTCTAAATCTCCCTAATTTAGAAACTGAGTACCTGCTCGGTTCCTACACTTACGACCAACACATCTCCAGTCACTGTCCTGTCCTGACACACTTATATTACATGCTTTCCAGTTTTCTTTTCCAGAAAATCCACTTGTCCTTTATTTCAAATATCCAACCATACTAGTGCTCCACCCACCAGTGTTTCCAGAACTTGCTCCTGAATTTCAAAACGAAGACGTTCAGTTTTATCAGAAGTGCGGGCTTCAAGGGAAGAGAGGGGACTAGAAAACAAGGGCATGCAAGCTCAGTGTAATGTTGGAGATTTTTCAGGAGACCAGGAAAATAAGCATGGAGGCACTACCTGGAGGGAAGGTAAATTGCGGCTGGCTGCCTTGGGAAAAGGAGTCCACAGCCCCTCTTTCATACCCTGGGCCTAGGAGGCACTGCAGCTCAGCCAGGCTCTGCCTCTTCGGTGGGACACTGGGAAGGGGCTGAACCTCCCCAATCTGGTTTCCTCCTTTGCAAAAGGGGAATAAAAATAGCTCTTAGCTCAGAAAGTTGTGAAGCTTAACAGAGAAAGGGTTTTTAAAATGGTGTATGCAGAATTTAGTTTTTTCAAA
Organism: Eubalaena glacialis; assembly: GCF_028564815.1. Lineage (NCBI taxonomy): Eukaryota > Metazoa > Chordata > Mammalia > Artiodactyla > Balaenidae > Eubalaena > Eubalaena glacialis. The sequence continues at coordinate 213,618,667 of NC_083716.1, read as the reverse complement.
CCAAGATGTTTCCTGGTAAAGGGGGAAAGGAGTCAATAAAAAACAAATACTTTATCTTAATAAGCTCGGGGTCTGCCATAGGGCTGGGAGGGGCAAAAAGAGATTCCTTAGAGATCCCTCCCTTATGATAAAGCCATTCATCCAACCAATTATAATTAAGCTTGCCATGGTGCTTTTCCTGCAGAGAATACAGAGGTGAGCCAAAGAAACAGTCTCTGCTTTCAGGGAGCTTACGGTGCAGCAGGAGAGATATGAAATAAATATCAAAAAATATAGTTGTTCTTTGAAAACAGAGACTATCTTAATCATTCTCTGTAAGCCTAATACCCACAGAAGACAGTTTCTGAGACAAAGCAAGCTGCTGCAGGCTTCCAATCCTGGCTCCGCCATTTCTTAGCTACGAGGTGACTTTCATCTCTCTTTCTGTAGACTCCTCTCTGTCAAAGTGGTGCCGATAACAGCACCAAGCTCATAGGGTCGTGTGAAATAATTCACAAAAAGTATCAGACCAGAAATAGTCAAGTGCTTGTAAATATTACCTATTGTTGTTGTCACTGATATTCTGATTGGTAAACTGGAACAAATTATTTTCTCCATTCGCTCACTCAAACATTGGACAAGACTTACTTACAACCCAGCTGCATATACTCGTACATATACTCGTAGTCTGTTCTATCCTGAGACCCTCAAGTGTCTCAGAAACACAATTTTGTCTCATTTTGTGTCTCACACACGAAAATGTAGCTACCCATCTGTGAGGTACACACTCCAGTAATATTACCTGTGAAAGTTCAGGGCCTCAAGCAAAGGTATCAAAAAAATATACAGAAGTAGAAATATATGTGATACCAAACTAAAAATCAAGGTTTTGTAAGAGGTAATATTTACTAATCTTCTTTGCCATTATCAGTTAGGCATGGTGTTGAGGTAACTGAGTAGAATACAAAAGAGAAACAGCAGATTTAACCAGACAGAACAAAGAAGACAAAGCTGTCATAAGAGGAGTGACATTAAAAATACAAGGAAGTGACTGGTCATCTTTCGTAAAAAACATGAATTTGCAGATTTGTATGAGAGTACACAGAGATTTTACCTATTTCCAATAAATTTACTTTTCTACCCCAAGCCAAGGTAATGGCTGTTTTGATCTTATGGCCTGTTATCAGTGGGGCTCAGAGAACCACTTGGCAAACCCAAGATCCAAGTTGCAACTCTGTCACAATGTGTGTAACGTTGAGAGAGTCTTAACTGTTTTCTCTACGTTTGTTCCTCATTTTATAACCAACTTAAGAAACTAGCATCATTCTGATTTCAAACAATATTGATTATGGACTGTAACTACAGTGCTTAAAAATTACTTACAAAAAACTGACCTCCCTGAAGAGCAGGGTGCCTGAAGAGAAAATAGACAGGAAAATCATAATTCGAACAATGATACAACAACTAACAGTTACAGAGAATTTACTATATGCCAGGCACTGTAAACTACGTGTATGAGGTCATTTCATCTTCCAAAGATGCCGAAGCGGTAGTGTTATTACTCCCATTTTTCACATAATGAAACTGAAGCTCAATGAGGTTAAATGGCTTGTCCCAAGTAACCCAGCAAGTGGCAGAAGTCGGGCGTTCTCACTCCAGGTGCCAAGCTCGTCATCCTTACACAAGTCTTTCTCCCCAGCTTTGCCACTAACTAGCTATATGAGCTTGGGCAAGTCATGCCTATCCCCTTGGGCCTCAGTTTCTCCAACTGAAAATGAGACGGGTCCTAGAGATTTAAGGTCGCTTCCAGGTGCTAAGTGCTAGAAGACCACACGTTACGTGGGGGGAGGGGAGATGGCTGAGGTTTGGGACGCGGTCGCAGCCCAGGATGCCGACTCAGGTCCCCTCCAAGCAGGGCCTCCAGGGCTCCCACCGCAGGCCCCTTCTCAGTACCGCGTTCAGAGTGAGGCGCTCCGCGGTACAGGGACGCCGTGCACCCAACAGGCACTCAATAAAGGTGCGCCTATCCCGCCCCGCGCGGCAACCCAGACCCGAGCCCCGCGGAGAGTTACCCGTCCATTACATCCAGGTGCAGATAATCGGCCCCGGAGTCCAGCATACGAAGGCACTCGGCCCCTAAACTGGCCAGGTCGCTGTTGAGGATGGACGGACCAATCTTGCAGCCGGACGCCATGGTGCTAGTTCTCTAGAGCAAGTTACCCAGCAAGATCCCCGGCAAGATGAAGGCGTCGCGCCCCGATTGGCCGCACAATTTTGGCCACGCCTCTTCCCTGTAGAGTCTCCCGGACTCCACCGGAAGCAGCTGCCTTGAGGGGGGAAGTCCCGCCTCCCCTAGAGGGAGGGGGTGCCACTCTAAGGGCTTAGGGGCGGGGTCTCGCCGTGAGGCACCTTCCTCCTTCCTCTGACCTTTGTTTTTAAAACAAGCCTTTCAGGTCTCCCAGTCCTCTGAGGAGTTTCTTAATCTTTTTTAGTTTTACTTCCCCTGCAGTTCCCTCTCAGCTCTTGCCCTCTTATCACTTTTTTGTTTCTCCATCGTTTGCATATGCGTTCCTTTCCTCTCCATCCCTGTACTTGTCCAAGAACAAAAAAAAAAACACTCTTCTTCCTATTTCTCTTTGAATTCTTCTCAAGAGCGGTGGGAGTCTGATTTAGGGCGGAATCCTGGCTCTACCAGATACTAGCTGGGTGACCTGGCAAGTCACTTCTCCCTGCCTACAGTTTTCTCATCTGTTAAGACAGTGCTCAACGTTTAAGATTTGTGAATCCAAGTATGTGCCCAGGACCAGATGCCTAGTGCTCAGTATAAAATGGTGGTGGTTATTATTACTCTCCTCTGCTTCTGGCCCTCATCCTTCTTACCTTCTCTCACAGGAATGCTTATTGACAAATTGCAATACATTTATTTACTGTTCAGACAAAATCCAGAACAGGGTAAGAGTGGCTATTTCTTTGCCAAATGTGTCTAGGATCATTGGGTGGGGAAAATAACCCTAGTAAAACTGTAAGCAGATAAGGTGGGGGAGGAGGGGTCTCTGGAGAAAGAAAACCAGGCATGGCTTTATTGACATAAGAGAAGGCATTTTTGGCCTAAGCTATTTTGTCATCTAAGCCTGGCCACAATGTTTGCCCTTGAACAGTTCTCAGTAATTAATTTTTTTTTTTTTTTTTTTACAGTTCACAATGATCAATATTCACTTCTTTATTTTCATTTAAAAATTAAAATTTCAAAGGATTGAGAATTCTAAGTAATATATGTGGTTAAAGGTACCAGATATAATAATAGAAATATGCTATGTATTCGGGTAAGAAAAGGTATAAGCTATGGAGATATCTTTGTTAAGGAAGAAGAAAGTGATTTTGTCCTAAAGGTGGTCATTTTTTTTTTTATTGAAGTATAGTTGATTTACAATGTTGTGTTACTTCCTGATGTACAGCAAAGTGATTCAGATATATATATATATATATATATATATATTATATATAGTTATATATAGTTCTATATTTGGGTGTATATATACATATATGTATTCTTTTTCAGATTCTTTTGTATAGTAATTAATGATCTTAAGGGGACAAAGAATGCAGAAACAAACGCCTGTTATCAGGCAAGAGAAGTAACAATAGCGAAGACAGTGTATCAGTTGTAAATTCAACCAGTTCTTTTCAATGGAAATGATCAGCCTAAAGCCTCAACCACCAGATCAACAGGAACTTAAGAGATGATATGTTGACCTTTTCTGACCCTCATGACTTCAATCCACTAAATCTTGGACTCTGTCCACAGCCCAAGCCCCTTCATCAATACGCATGTACCCTTAGCATAAAACTTACCCAATTTTGCTGTTGGGAAGACACTGCTTTGGGAGAGATCCCCCGTGTTCTCCTTTCTTGCTGCAAGTAATAGGTCCTTCTGATCTTTGGCTTGGTTGTGTCTTTTGGCTCGACTCCCACCAAGAGGGGAACACAGTTTCTCAGGTAACAAATTCATGGGAGGGGAAAAAAAAAAAAAAGGATTTAGCAAGAGCATAACTTAGAGGGTAAGGATAGAGCACTTTGTATAAAAGAACTGGTGGTAAACTTGTATCCCATAGTGGTTCTGGCCACATTCAGTGCATAACCTGGTCCTTAACATTCCTCCTGGGAAATCTACCAGTCATTCCAGACGGTCATACCTGGGCAGAGAAGTCACACTGGGGAACTTGTCTCCCAATATGCCCATTCTGCTTTATTTTGAAAGTTAGGGATGGAAAGCATGAGTAGAATGGAGCTCATTTGGAATAGGAGGAAAGAATTGGAGGTGTCCAATTGAAGGGTGACCTCAGGCCGGACTATGAGGGTTGAGGAGAGATGTCAAGGCGAGCTCCAGGGATCCAAAACAAAAGCACACCCCAGGGATCTAAAATGAACACTTTCCTGAATGAGTTAACCTATTCCCTATGTTGAAAAATGAGAAACAAAACTCAATCAGGCATCTTAAATGTTTTTAGATTTATTTTATTAGATGTGCATATTCAAACACAGAAGTCTTATCTTTCATAAATATCTTTCATAAACATTTCAGTATTTATTCATATGCATTTTTTCCATGCTCTTTGGTCATTCAGTATTCATAACAAACTTTATAGTCATCTGAGGGACGTTGGCTGTGTAGTCAATCTTTTGTTTTTACCTATAAAATGGCTAATAAAGGATTTTCATCCTGCAGTCACAGTGACTTTTGAAAAATATGGAGGTACATTGATCTGTAATCCTAAATGATCCTAAAATAACATAAGAAAATTTGTCTTAAGTTTTTCCAGATACATTCTGCCCTAAACTTGTTTTTATTCTCCTGAGTGTCAAACCAAACTTTGTTTCTGAAATGCTGCAGTTAGGACCCACTGAAGTAAATGAGGAGGTGGGGCTTTCTATTCACTGCCAAGACAAGGCCGTGGAACTGGAAGTGTGAGGTCACAGGGCAACAGCATGACTAGGTGTGATAGCAGCAAATTCTGGAGACTATTAGTCTCATGTATAACTTGAGGAAGGATATTTAGTTTCTAATTTGGACTGTCATTCTATTTATGACCCTTTCTTCCCTGTAGTTCCCTATATACACTCTATTCCTGTCTCAGATACTCTCAGAGCTGGACAGCAGACTGGAAAATGTTTTTCATTGACCGGAGGGATAGATAACTCAAGAAGGAGGAGATATCATCCTGCCTAAGGTACTCTTGGAGGCTTGAAATAGCAAATCAGTTACTTCCAGCCTACTCAACAGGCCCTAATCAGACCCCAAAACTCCACAGATTTTTTTTCCTCCAGCGTTGCTATGCCCATTTATGCCTTTTGACACCGTAGTTCTCAGTGCCTTGCCCCAATGCACTCAATAACTCAGTTTCCTTTTTGGAAAAAAACAACTTATCTAATAGAATTACAGAAAGCAGCAAACACTGAAAAATGAAAGTAAAATGTTTTGCTGTATAAAATGCTGTATCCAGAATTTGAACTGCTTTAATTGAATCTGAGCAAATCTACACCCACTATTGTGGATGATACATGCTTATTCTAAGGTCTCTCAAAAGTTAATTTCAGAAGAAGCAACCTCTTGGTTGAGTCCAATTTTTTATACATGGGAAGTAGGTGTCTGTTTTAATTTTCCTCTGAACAAGATAAATATTAAGAATCATAGCTTAATAAATGATCTATTACCAATACTATATTTATCATATGTAATAATTAACTTTTAGTCATATACTCAATAATATTTTGAATTACAAAAAATTGTTACTTATCTTGAACTTTTTCTAATCTTGCCCAACTTTTTTTTGTTTTTTCAAATAATTATTCCTTCAAACTCCAGGTAACAGTATTCCTGAGAATACATCTTGTGACAATCTTATGCACATACATATAGATATTTTATCAATTACGCATAAACATTTAACACATTACATTCAACACGTTTAAGGGCACCTTAAATGGAACAGATGTACACATCTGCAAAATCTCCATAGTCCCAGTATGAAAACATTCCCACTCTATAAGGCCCTGTTTGTCAGAGTGGAGGCTTTTTTGCAAGGTACAACATTACTTAGCTTATTGAAAAAGTTTCCAGTAGACTTCCATAACACTAGAGTGAAGGAATCAGGGTAAAAGGCAGACAGGCCAGCATAGTCATGTTCAAAACATCCCAATACTTTTTAAATATATATAAAGGTATATAGGATTCTGGTCAGATATTTAACAATCTTCTTTGACCCTTTTACTTTTTAAATATTTGATACGATTATACATAGAGAATCTGAGTAAAGAATCAAGAAACTGGAACAAAACACGTACATATATAGAGACTCATATAGCACAGACACTTGTAATTACCAAACATAAGGCCTCTAACACTAAGGGAGCAGCATAATTTTTAACAGGCAAAATATATCAGCTTAGAAAGAATCATAAAACCACTTATATATGTATATTTCTGCATTTGAGAACTCAGCATTAAGTGTAAATGTCCTGAAAATATTGTAAAACATAGATGAGGCCATTTACCACCTCTGCTTTCTGAAGTTTTAGATTTGAAATTTTTAGTTTTGTCCTTTAACTCACAGATATCTTTCATTCTATTAGTGAATGAGACCAAAACCCCAAATTATATTTGAAAGTATATATCACATTAAAAACAATGCCTGTTTAATAAGCAATTCTAAGAGAAAAATAAGTTTCCTTTGTGATTTGGGTGGGTTTAGGAGGTCTCCTTTATATATACATATACCATATCATAGCCAATGTAGTCAAAGTTTAAGTGTACAGAATGGGTTCCAAATTCATTGCAATGTAATCACAGTCTAAACTTTAGCTTGACTAAACTTTAGCTTGACCCCCTCACCACCATACCAATTTACATATATATATATGAGTTTTTATACACTTAGAAGTTATGTAACAGTTTTCTGATGTAAACTGTTAAAGTTTTGAAATTTAATCTTGAACTACATGATGCCAAGCCCTGCTATAGGATCAATAACACACTAGATATAGCCTCACAAGCCAAGTTTTATACTTTTCTTGAAGTAACTGAACTTCAAGTTAAAGTAAAATATACAAGCTCTGTCTATAGAGAAATTGCTCACTTTATATTTTTTCTTCATAAACTTAATATCTAAAGGATATGAATATTGTTAACATTGAGAAAAAGTTATTTCATTGAACCAATTCTAACAACACTAACCTTAATATAATATCTGAAAATATGCCATCAAGGGCAGGCACAGGACACTGTAAGGGAAAGTAATCACATTTCCCAATATCTCCCAATCTTGGCATTGATGTAGTCAGGACTAGAAGTAGGAATACCATCTCTTTCTAGCTATCATATTTACATTTAATTTTTATTATAGTATAGGCTATTTAGGTTCTTCTTAGTTCAGAATTATGTCTGATAATTTCTAGAATATTCTCTAATGTGTTACGAAATGGAATGATCTTATGGCATTAGCATTTTGATTTACAATATGCAATGAAAATGACAGTTAAAAAATAAATATTGAAAAGTCCACAGCTCTAAAAATAGTATTTTTTCTTCTTCTAAATGGCTGTATTGTTGATCAAAAAAAAAAAAAAAAAAAAAATGGCTGCAGGCTTATTTGCTATCAAGTTTCCCCAAACTAATATTTTCCTTATTGATTACTTTTATGTAAATTGCTGCTTGTACAGCCACCTGATTTAATGATTTTGAAATTATAAAAATAAACATTTGCATGAGATGTATAATGTAACCTCAAAAAATTGCTTTCTCTTTTCAGAACACATTATTTGTTAATATTCCTAGGTAAGCAGCTCTGTAATAGTATACATTTTCAACTGCTCAAGGCTTCTTGAATCATAAACAGTGTGCAGTGAAATGGCTTTTTCCCTTTATTCCTCCCTAGAATTTATGGTCTTCACAAAACCAAACCACCTTAGCCATTGATTTTTAAAAGATGTTTATGAAACAATATGCACATCGACAGCAAAATCCACTGGGATTTGTGCTACCCATTGAGTGTAAAGTGCTATGTTTTCATCTTTTCCAAGGGCAAGTTTTCAACTTTTAGCAAAGTGATCCCTTCCACATCTTGTCTGCACCTACAACTCTTAAAAGGTACAGAATTAAACATGAGACTCATCTAGGTCTACCTCAGTCTCCCCCAGCTCAGTGGGAGTAAAAGGGAACTGACTGGAGAGGAGGGGGTTCTCCATGCCATTTTCCTCACTGATGTGAAGGACAGTGTCTCCGTGCTGTAGGAGGATAGATGTCTCAAGGCCTGTGAAGTCATCAGGGTCTGAGAGTTGAGTAGAGAGGGGACTATGTGCTGTAGCACCTTGTATTTCTGTGTCCTCCTTCTTTTCTCCTTCTTCAGCTGGGAGGCTCTCACCCTATGACCAAAAGGATCATAACATCATGGAAAGGTAGGATGGGTACTAGGGAAGAGGATCAAAGAATGTTTGTTGTACAGCTGTAACTGGACAAGGAATCCCAAGGGTGGACCCAGTTTTAGCCTTTGGTATATGTGAGACCTCATCTAGGCCCTTCCAACTTTCTAAGCCTCAGTTTTCTAGCCTGTTGCATAAGCATAATATTTTGCCCCACTTATCCTGTAGACTGTGAGGATAAAAATGAGACAATGGTATTACAATGCTTTTTAACCATTAAAGACTTTACAAAAGTATATAGTGTATTGCCCCTTAGCTTCCTTTAAACACCACATGAGAAGAACGTGGGACTTATGGGAATTTAATGATAAAAATCAAAAGCAGGGAAAAAGGGACTTCCCTGGTGGCGCAGTGGCTAAGAATCCACCTGCCAATGCAGGGGACACGGGTTTGAGCCCTGGTCTGGGAAGATCCCACATGCCGCGGAGCAACTAAACCCATGCACCACAACTACTGAGCCTGCTCTCTAGAGCCCACGAGCCACAACTACTGAGCCCGTGTGCCACAACTACTGAAGCCCACGCATGCCTAGAGCCCATGCTCCACAAGAGAAGTCACTGCAATGAGAAGCCCGCACACCGCAATGAAGAGTAGCCCCCGCTCACTGCAACTAGAGAAAGCCCGCGTAGCAACAAAGACCCAACACAACCAAAAATAAATAAATAAGATAAAGAAATTAAAAAAAAAAAGCAGGGAAAAAAATCAAAACAACAAGAAAATATCAAAACAACGATGAAAAAGATCAAAACAAAAGTTCCTCTCACAGGATTCAGAAGGTTCTATATTTAAAGGCTTCATCTAAATTGGTAACTTTATTTATATATTTTTTTGAATTGAACTGTCAATCATGTATTATATACTGGTTTTCAATGGTTATTTTAACTATGAAATATTTCTTAGGGTTTTCATAACAAAGAGTATGAAGATTTCTCTTATGCCTTCTTAAGTAGATGTATTCTTGGCCATATACTTTACAGTTGTTTTTTTTTTCATGATGACAGGACCAGTGTCTGTCTAACAAAACATTACAGACCCAGACTTAAGTTATATGGATGACATCTGCATATCCCAATGGTTCCCAGACAGAAGTATGCAAGGAGCAAGACTTGCCTGTTTCTCCAGTGCCCTCACCTGCTTGGGAGACAGGCTGTGAAGGTCAGCAACAACAATGGCGGGGGAAGACGTGAGCACTGGTTTGTCCATTCCATCTGGTTTCCTGGATGGGGCTGGGCTGCAGCCCTGTGGCTGGCCTGTGGCAGGAAGCATGTCTGTTGGGGCACCGGCTGGCTCCGCCTGAGCCTCGATGAAGGTCACAGATCGTTTCTGATCCACTGTAGGTCAGAAGTAGAGCAGTAAATAGGAGGAGGAGGAAAGTAGGTTGGCAGTGCTTAATAATTAGTTTTAACAAGTGTCTCCTGACTTTTCTTAGTAAAGACATTGCTGGTTTATCAGTAAATTAGAGCATATTAGACTATTATGTATATGTATTGATTTCACCTTCTTACAAAACTAGGACTTGGGTACAAAAATCATTTTTGCATAAAATAGCCTTTTCAGGGACTTCCCTGGTGGCGCAGCAGTCAAGAATCTGCCTGCCAATGTAGGGGGCACGGGTTCGAGCCCTGGTCCGGGAAGATCCCACATGCCCCGGAGCAACTAAGCCCATGCGCCACAACTACTGAGCCCGTGTGCCACAACTACTGAAGCCCACGCACCTAGGGCCCGTGCACCACAACAACAGAAGCCACCGCAATGAGAAGCCCGCGCACCGCAACGAAGAGTAGCCCCCGCTTGCCACAACTAGAGAAAGCCTGCGCACAGCAACGAAGACCCAACACAGCCAAAAATAAATAGTATAAATAAAAAAATAAATTTATTAAAAAAATTTTTTTTAAATAGCCTTTTCACATAAATAGTTTTTACATAAAAACAAAATTGGCATAGATCATTAAGTGAACTTGGTCATTGCTCATAACAACTGCCAACAAGATTTAAAAGTCCCTATTATTCATCATTCCTTTGTCTTCAGTAAGACATATAACAAACCCAGTTCCTGGCTTGGGTAAATGAAACACAACCTTCTATCATCAAATTTCATAGCATTTGTGGTTTACCTTGGACTGTTCCATTTCCCTAGGTGCATGAGGGGAGGGATGGAATTGGGGAAGGTGAGCGAAAAAAGGGCACTCAAGTTTCCTGGGAAATTTCGTCCCTTTTCCTAGTGGCTCCCGAAAGGTGTGCTTATCTGCATGAGCTCAGTCTCTGCAGGCCTTCCTGGCTGTGTGGCAGGGCAGCGTGTCAATGTGTAGTCAGAAGGGACACAGGAGGCCTCACCAGATGGCTTCGTTTTAGGTTGAATGCTCCTGCGGGTGGTTGACAGCCGAGCCCCGGGGCGGTTTCTGGGTTCAGTCTGAGTCTTCTGACGTGATAGTAGAGGACGTCTTAGCTAAAGAGAACAGGCAGAAGAAAGCTAGCACGAAGGGTCTAACTGCCTGGGAGGAAAGACTGAGCTCAGAGGATTCTGACTATGGTTTGTTGCCTTCTTTGTGGGTCTCTGTGGAGTCTTATGGTTGTTCCTTAACATTCAGAGCCAATAAAATAAACTTCTTTCTGCTTATTTAAATACAACTACGTATTTGATTCTGGCATCCCCTTAGCCACTTCTATCTTACGGTTATTACTCCTTTATATATCCTAAGAACATTAACATAATTTGAAATAGTCACAGTGAGAATTTCAGTGAATTTAAGGATACAAAACTAACAATGATTGCTTACCAATCAGCCTTTGCTCATCTAAAAGCTGTAGCTGAACATATGCTAACTCTCAAGGGGAGGTTGATGAAAAACACCTCAGGTACTGGGAAAATGTCTGGTCTCCAAATCAGTGCTGGGATGCTCCCATCAAAGCAACAGCACAAAGCCTCATTTAGATTTTTATTTAGACAGTAACGTAAAGGAACCCCACCTAGGGAAATTTATAAAGATGATCTTTACTTCGACTTCAGTTTTAAATTGAATTATTAATCTTGAAACGAGGAAGAAAGGATGACTGTCTCTGCCTCTCTACAGAAACAGGCCTTAAATCAACCTCACAACGAATCTTCCATTGTCAGTAGTTTGGCTGGCAAAGGTTTCTGGATAGGGAGCAAATAAAAATATACGCCCACTTATTTTACCAAGTAATCAGCTTTGCTAATAAGAAGATTCAGAGCTAAAAATAGAAGCCCCAAACTCTCCGCTTGCCCAAGCACTTACCATGTTTTAAAGTTGCTCTGTACTGCTTATTTCAGGTGGGGAGAAGGTAAAATATAGTCTTAATATACATGGGCCTTAAAAACTGAGTAGACCTTCCATTTCGCAGGATGACTCTCCTGCCCTTCCAGGGTCTGCTTACCTGCCTCAGGCCCCTCTTCCTCCCCAGCGGCTGCTGAGTAAGGAGGTTCTGTTGGCCAGGTTCACTCTGCACACTCGCCACCCTGTTGAGAACATCAGCAGTGTCAGTGCGCCCTGGAGCAAGCACACGAGACCCTCGTCTGGTGGGTGCTAGCCAAAGTCACTTACAGGAAACAGTCACTTCAAAGATACCATTATCTTTGAAGGAAGGTTGGGAAAGAATCCCTGGGATGGGAGTTTTCAAAGGTTTAGGAGGGAAGACGAGGCCTTGTAGCCCCAAGCTGCCAAAATTGAGATTCTGTTTTCAATCATTGATGCCGGATCTATCATTCAGCAAAACATCACACCCCTGGTTTGGAAGCCACCAAAAGGCTTAAGATGTTATATGCTAATCTCAATTTTTTTTTTCAAGGGTAAGGAGAAAGGTGGTGACGAACAAACATGTACAACTCTATCGCATGGATGGGAACACCTTTTAAAACTTTTCAATTTAAATGAAAATAAGATGAACGAATATCAAACACATCAGACACAGAATCCATTTGGGTGAAGGGTCACATTCAACACATGTTTGCAGCCTGAAGTCTCTGTGACTGAGCAAACGAATAGTCGCATGGATAGACAATTAAATGTCTTGTAAAAATGATTTTAGATTTAAAAGGCTGGCAAAGTAATTAAGCTGTCATTACAACTTAGAAGTTTAATTAATATCGAATAGCTGCACCCAAACATAATACACAATTTATAAAAGAAACAACCTGCTCCCCCCAAATTTACTGTGTATGTGTCTTTTTTATATGCAAAAATGACTGCTGGCAGTGGTCCCTATTTTAGTGTTGGGTGAAGCTGAAAACACTGTCATGGACCCATGATCCTTTTTCATTCTGCATGCATGTATAATAGGAATTTATAATGGGAGTGGAGGTGAAAAAAAGAAATGTATTGTGCCCCAGAGAACACTGTAATCCTGTGGATGATGCCAGTGTGATGATTTGGTTAATGGGTAATTAATTTCTGCTTTGCCTTTGCAAAAGGAGAGTCATCTGCAAATAGTTTTTACAGTAAAATATTCCACAGAGGAATGCAGAGTCAGCAACTGTCCATGAAAAGGAAAGACTGTATGCATTTATTGCTATTTTAAAAAAATGAGCTACCTAAATACAGTCTCCCTGCAGGTGGCAGGATGGACAATCAGATGTTTCCCCTGTTGTATTAACAACTAGTTAATCATCACATGGTTGACAGAGTCACATGTGTCATTTTTTAAAAGTCTTACTCATATTTCCACTAGAAGAGAATCAATGATTCCCAAATGGAGTTTATCATAGTTTTTCTGAAATAAGGACGTAATTATATTGTAATTAGACCATTTGGGATACACAATACAAAATTCCATAAAGAGTTTTAAAAACAGGTGTTTTTTAAACTTTCTTGTTCTCCTGAATATCAAGTTCAAAAGATCAATGTACATTATTTTTATACATATATGGCCTTGTACCATAGATGATCTTTCTATGAAGACAGAAAATTACCCCAAAGGAACAGTGCAATAAATTCTGATAAGCAATCCAGACTAAGTTGCTGGCATGTTTGAAATGACATCTCCTTATTAATTATACATTTTAACGTGTCTTAAATTGGAAAGAGTATTCAATTACCATATGCACAAAAGTAGAAACAAGTTTCTCCCAAATACCAAGCAAAGCTTTCACTGGAATGGATTCTTCATTGACATCTAAATGTTACCTCAGTTCCCTTGGCCATAAAGGGAGGTTAATACTTACCACCTACCTCCCATTAAGGTAGAGAAAAGAAGTTAGTTGATGTAAAATGATTTGAACATGAAAAGTGACGTAACATAGTATGCTTCCTTGTTTTACACTTGTAGTGAATTTATTGCTTCTAGACCACTAGAAGGAAGTAGGTAATAAAATGTCTTAAAAATATTTGGGCAGAGAAAATGAAATAGAGGCAGTCCACTTGTCTCATTTTATTCAGTAATCTGAGATTGTGAGGAAAAAAATGGTGCAAGAAAAGAAATACACGTCACTCAGGGAGTGTTAAATGTCAAAACAATGGTAATTTCATCATGATTATTCCAAGGGAGGATCAAAAGCATCAAAATTTTCTCTATGGATAGAGAGGCTTATATCTAAGAAATGGATCAAGTTTATAGCTTTAGTAATTAGCTGTTCTATGTAAATGATATAATATTTCATCAATGGAATGCACATATAAATGATTAAATTATAGGATGTGTCCTTGGAAATACAGCTCAGCTAATATATATATGTATATATTCTCCCTGAGAATGTGATGCTAGCATGTTTATATTCGGAACCTCAAGGTCTGGATTAACTGCATGCAGAGGATATGTTAATAATAAACAGCCAGAGAAATTAATAACTGAAGTTATTTATGCAGAAGTAATTTTGGGTCTATATCAAATTAGAGTTGCATATAAAAAGTGGTCTCAATTTACCTTCTCCCCATGTCATGTAGTATTTCCATCATGTGTAGGATTTGTGATGTGTGGACCATCAGGTGTGCAATATAACACCAACCAGAAGACCATGGTGTTTGCCTGAAGCATCCCTCTGGGGAAAACTGATTCCCTAAAAATTTTAATCTTGGGAATGAGAATGGCTGATTTCCACTGTTTTGCCAAATAAAAAGGCAAAACCATAAGTATAAAAGCAAATAAAACTTTCTAAATGGAAGTTAAAATCATCCTTTGTATTTTTGAGTCACTAAACAACATTACTATGGCAAACGATCTGGATTTTAGAGAAGTAAATATACTTGGGTCTTGGCAGAACTGATGTGACTCAACTTTCTGCAAAAACCAAAAACACCTTACTCAAAATGCAAGGAAGTAATTTACAAGCTAGGGAAATTTAGACAATGTTAGAAGACAATTCTGGCACAAATAACCTCTTTTCTCTTCTTTCAGCATGAAGACTTGGATTGGAGTGTATAAACACGTATGTATCTCCTAACGGAATATATAACTAATGGTATTTCTTAAAGGATAGGGGAACAAAGGGCCATTCAGTAATACAACAGAAATTTATATGACTCATCTCAAAGTAAAAAAAAATTTATTTCAATCTAGAAATAGATTTCATAAATAAAAATTTTAAGTAGAAGTACTGGGTGAGACTAGTATAGACAAAATGAATTTGTATTTTCATTGCTTTTATCTGTACTTTTAGTTTCAATTTTAATATGGTTAGAGAAATCTGTAGGGGGAGTACAAAGCACACAGCGTAGCCATTTCCCCTGAGTGCTTGCCTTGTGATGGGAATGCATAAAGCCAGCACTGAAGGAGCCATAAAGCATTTATAGAGGACAGAGACATAAACAGTAGACAAAATCCTACTCTTCCGTTTCCCAGTAAAAGATTATTGTTTAAAATTTACTTAGCCTCCACAACATCCAAGAAAATGTATTTTAAATGCCACAGAATTTAGAGGTTAGAGACTGGAATCAGATAAAAAGGGGGAATAATCTGGATCTCAGTTATCCTGTAAGAACTGATTTAGCATTGGCAAAGTACACTTCTCTGGGTATCACAACACACATTTTCTTAGCTATTAATTCTCAGCTGCATAAAAAGTTTGTTTTAATCTTTTCTTTGTAATTTGGGAGTACTTGCCAAGTTTGCATACTTTGAAAATGTGGATGATCATGAGATGGATAGGTTATTTTTATTTTGTTTCACCCAGACTGTATATCTTGTTCAAACTTGAGCCACATTCTTATTTTCCACTGCAATTAAAATTACCCTTACAGAATCAAATAGCGTTGTAATCTCTCTTTTTTTATTTTTAAGCTAGATTTGGTTGTCAGTTCCTGCCTTTCAAAATGTTCTAACGTGTCCAAACAAAATTTAACTCTCAAGTATAAACTTCTAGGCTTAAGTGCTTGAATAACTTTTTGTATGTCTATATTCTTCTGGAGAGAAAATATGGTCCATGGTGTGTGTACTTGGGGGTGGGTACAGGGAGGGAAGAACTACAATGAAGTTTCTGTACTTCTAAGAGCAACACTCTTAAAGAAGAGAATTCTTCCATGAAATATTATTGCAGTTTATTAATTTCCAAAAGACAAAATTTTTTCTCAGCATGCTGATTCTAATAGGCTTATACTTCTTGCCATGAATCTTTATAAGAAACCAGTTAGCACAGGTTAAAGAAAAATCCTAGAAGAAATTTTCTAAAGGTCTGCAAAATTTTTATTGGTTTCCACCTATTCATCAGGTTATACTATTATCCTGGTCTCTTCCTCATTTAGCCCTCAGACCAACTTGCCCATTTTGCCTAAAACAAGTTCTCTTTCAAAATCAAATCCCCAGAAAGTTTATCAAAATGTGGGGTTGGGAGGAGGAACAGGATTTATTACTTTCCGTTAGGCATGCTTGCTTGCTGATATTCTTTAAGCTTTGGAGTCAGGTTTTCCTTAGGATTCCTTTGGGTGTCTTTTAGGTCCTGAGTGCTCAGGTATGTGTTACATGTAATTTACATTGTTAATGTCTTACTGCTTCTTTAGGATTTTAAGAGTCTGCAGCATAAAGAAGTTTCATGCCAAAAATAAGAAAGCTTGGAAACCAAATATAAAAAATATATATCCTATTTTATAAACCCACCCCTTAGTAAATGCCAAAAGTTCCTCTCCTCCAAAGAGAACTTGGTGACATGATGGAATTCAAGAGAGATGATTTGCAGTGTATGGCAAAGCTGGACGTGCTACGCCTGTTGGAACGCCTCTGCATTTACAGAATTATTTAGAATCCAAAGTGAGTGCCTCATTTTCTGGTTTCTTAATGACCACAAATGAATCCAGGTGACTGACACCCAGAACTAAAACACACCAGTTACAGGAGTAACAGATCAACAACAGTTGATCTAAAACAGTCATCAGTGTCCTCGCATGAGTGACTAATTCAACTGTAGATAAAACCTGTAGCTCTGGCTCTGAACCACCCTCAGATAGCAAGAACTTTGGGTTTATTCCTATCAACACTGGACCCAGAGCAGATTGGATTGGTTTAGACAACTCCAGATCAGTCATTTGAACCCTTAAGCCTGCCAGAGAGGGCCAAGTCCTTGGGAGAATTTATAAAAATCCACCCAAACTCCTGCCTTCTCTCACCAACCCCAGACTAGCATTTTACTCAGCAAGAATAGAATTTGGCCTAATTAGAAAAGGCCCAGGACAAAGTCAGCCAAATGGAAGTCTGATTTAATACTTTCTACTCTCAACAGGACATTGAAATCATCTTCCTAACTAGGTTCTCCTGTCTCGTATGTAATATTAAGCATTAAACAAATGAATGCTTTGAAACCAGTGGTCACGGTGCTAGGCTTGGTTCAGAGCTCTACCAACACTGTGAACAATGAAGGGAAACCTCCCTGAGGACTGCTCCATTCTTCCTCGTCCCCAAAGCTCTAGGTAATGGAATTAAGCCTGCACTCTGCAGCACTTCCACGTTTACCACCAATAAGAGACTGACCTGTCCAGGCAGGGGCTCGCAAACACAAATGAATGTCATGAATTATGGGGCCAGTTAAAAAAAAGATACACCGGATGATGGAATAAATTTCCCATTTTCAATTGTGGAAGAAAATGTGAAATCTGAACAAGATGCAAAGAAAACAAAGGACAACCTTTCACAGGAACGGCCTCTCAACATTTCCTCGTCTTTGTGATAAAGCAATAAACACGGGTGCAACTCACTATATAATGCAAACCTGAAAGGGAATATTTTATCTTGAGATGGAACAAAGGCACTCTTAGCATTAACAAGAAGCATTACCCCTAATGAGGATTAGTTGAGAGGTGTGAATCAACAGCACAAGATTAGGAATGTTTGCCGTGGTTTAACTGAGTGTTAAAGGTGCAGTCCCCCTTTCTGAAGCTTTAAACCAATAGTTAAGCCATTATATTGTTTGCATCATAAGACTTCTCTCACCAAGAAATGTTTGTGTCTGATATCTCATGGCAAATTTGGTGGTCATCTTCGTGGTGGGACAGACATTCTTTATGTAAGTGTTGTTTGAACAAGCTACTATAATAGCCTGTCATGCTGCATGCATCAAAGAGAGGGAATTATATAAATCGTACTGACATTGGTACTCTTATTATAGCATCACTGTTTTCTTATCATCCATGGTATTAGCTGAAAGACCTGTCTGGACTGAGGCTTCCTAATGATGGGGAGTTGTATTAAAAGGCTTCTGAAAAAAATGTTTCTTAAGGAATATCAGCATGGGAGAAAATGATTAGGTGGGATAAATTTAACATTTTGCATATCAAACTCCTGAGACTGTCCATGGGATAAGCCCCTAGGAGAACTCCAGGAATTTTTTTTTTTTTTTTTAAAGTTAACTTTTTAGGCCATCTCTGATTGAGCTCTGAAGCTGAAAATAAAGGAGGCTACACCTTTGACTTCCAGGCTCGTGTGTTTATGAGCAACAAAGGGCAAGGAATGGAAATCGATATCAAGACGGGGCGAGAGGAGACAGAGAGACAGAGGAGACAGGGAACAGCTCGTTTCCCAGCACAGACACCAATACACAGGTAGCGTTGACACTGTACCTAGAGAGGCTGCCCTCGGCGGCCAGGCCCTGGGAGTCATCGAGGACATTAGGTTCACTGCAGGAGGGGTAGGGAGATGAAGCATTTAGGGAAAGAAAATGCAAACAAATAAAAGAAAAAGAAAAAAAGCATGCACTTTTCTGCTTCCAAGAACCAAAAATAAATAAATAAATTTAACAGAACAAGGAAGGAAAAGGAGACAGTCAACCATTTCACCTTGTGCTGGGTTTGTCAAGACCTAGGACTCAAGGCAACGGGGAGGAGGGGCTTTGGGTGGATACAACTCTCAGAGGAGTGAGTGAGCTATTTATTGGTCAAGAGTTGGGACTTAAAACGAGCTCCGAATGGACACGGGAGCTCTGGAACGCATTGCAGAACAAATCTGTAGAAGACAAAACTATCATTCCTTTGGTAACCATCTGGCTGGGTGGTTATGATTTTTCACCTGTCATATGTACAGATATTTCATTGATTAGGATCCTGCTTCTTTCTTGTGTGTTATGACATGATCACACAGAAACCACTTACCATGAACTGCCACAACCCAACTCTTGGAACTGATGCCATTAAGAAAAGCAAAGAAAGAACCCGACTTCACCTGCTAATTTTGCAGTGAAAATGCAAGTAAACAAATGGAAGGAAGATAACCCTGGAAAATTCACATGGAACTCGAATTTACATCCTCACTCCATCCTCTAGTGACTGAATTGTAAATGTCAAAAGAAGAAACCTGTCAGGTTGGTGAAAGAATAATTAAATAGTTTATTGATTTATTTGGATCACACTGATTTGGGAATTTGTGAACAGAAACTGTGTTATACTTTCTCTCCCTTTCCTTCAGTGCCTAGCATTGAGCTAAGTACTCACGAGGCACTCAATAAATAGTTGTTAAAATGGATGGAATTAAACAATTTAGAAAACTGGAGTGCCTGCCTCTAGAGAATTGTTGTTCACCTAATTGTATACTGTAAAAATAGCAACCATCCCCAGAGAGAGGCTTTCCCTAACACACACAGACATCATTACCTTCCCTAGCCCACAGGGTTTAACTATATCATTTTTCTGGATTTCTAGTATATCCATAATAGAACAAATTTTCTCCCCAGAAATGAGATGACTCCTTAATGGATATGTACAAAGGGAATTGATGGCCTAGTTATTTTAGGTAAATAACCAAAAAACTCTTTACTTAAAATTCCCTAATTTAAACTTTTAAACAGACTGCTAGATAGTTTTCGTTTATTCTTGATAGAAGTTTGCACATTTCTAGCAATTAAAAATAAATCACTACTTACCAGTATTAACTGCTTGTATGACTTTACATCTTTTTTTGGATATTTTATAGTTTGGCTCTGATTTTGTTCATATATTTTATTTATAAGACTTCCTTTTCAAAGATAAATTACCAAATGGTAGGTAAAGCAATCTCTTACAATGATAGTAATCCTTATATACTACCAATTTTTGTAATAACTCAATAGTACATAAATAATGCTTTCTTTTTAAGTATGCAATTTACTTATTAATCTTTTATCATTTCCCCCTATTTTTTCAATATTCTCCAAAGTTTGGCTTTATTTCACAAATTTTATTTCATCTGTACAGTTCAGGAATGATTTGCTAAAGGATATAGGTCTAGGGTAATTATTTCTGCATGTAAACTAATTTTATCTGAGCATTAGAATGTGCCCTGATTGTTCTTATTCTCCATGTATTAGTTATACCACAATGACTCTATCGGTAATAAGAATAAACAACAAACTAGATAAAAACACATAAGACTGATTCTTTGAAAGAATTCAGTTTCTGAAGTAAAAATACTGCCTCTGAAATAGATAATGTTTTATTTCTTATGTCAGATCATTTCCTATATAACCATATATACGGTAAACTATATATATAAAGTTTTAAATCTATACTCTTAGAGGGCAGAGAACACCAAAGAAAATGTTTTAAAGAGTTTAGCTATGGAAACATAAAACTCTCTAGGTAGATAAGTTACCTTAAAGACCAACTTTAGCTAACCTCTCATTTCACAGAGGAGAAAACTGTGGGCTCCTGTTAAATGACCTGCCCAACGTCACACGTAGTGGCATAGGTCTTCTTCTGCTTGGTTAAGCATCACTACCTCCAACTAAATACTGACGATACACCAGAAGTCTAAACTACCACATATATCAAGCTAGTCCTATACACTTGCCAGTACTCATTATTAGCTTAGCTGATGTTATAGCTGAAATACAAGAATGTCATCTGAAAGAAGACCATGAAAGAAGACCATACATCTGTTTGTAGAAAAATTTTAAGGAGAAACAATGTTTGGATCAGAAATTGAGATCCCTTCTACTGGCCTGGCTTAGAAAACTCTCCACAAGTTGTTGCCTGTGCAACCCTCGTTGAAAAGTTGTTTGAATGGTCTACTTAACAACATTGATTGTTTGCTTCTCTTTAGTCCTTTTTTAGAATAACAGGAGTGAGTTTTCAGAATTTCTACCTTTGCCCCCAAAGGCAGAGTATAACATATCCGTGGCTCTTTACCTTTGGCTGGGTAACATGCCCACCTCAGCCTGAGGTGCAGACATGCTGGAGACGTGGCTGGAGAACCGCCTCCTTCCAATGGCACTCAGGAGGTAAGCTTCTTGTTCACTTACCACACTGGGCATGCTGACAGAGTCATCTGAAAGGGCCAGAGAAGGGAGTGTTAGGAAACTGTGATGTGGACCAGAAAACCCAGACCAGCTTTGTACTTGGGTTCCATCCTTGGCTTGTATGCAAACTTAGGGCAGTATCTAAAGCTAAATTATCGTTCGTCCCTTTGTACAGATTCAAAACTAAGACCTTTGGGGCCTTAAGAAACATCTTCACTATTTTTATAAAACCAGAGACTTTAACAGCTGAGCCTCTAGGATTACTGAACAGTGTCATTTTGAGAATACGAACAGAACTTTGAGTTAAAGTGACTGGTTACTTCATTTGGGTGAGGGAAACAGCTTCAATAAAACTTCATGAATGTATCTCCATCTTGAAAAAAAAAAGAAGACTTTTGGGGGCTTAGTTTTTAATCTGCACAAAGGGATGAAGGATAATTCTTCCCATCTACACATCTCCCACCCTCAAATAGCCTTCATGAAATATATGTAAACTTCTTGTCCATTTCTACAAGTAGGTTATTTGTAAAAATCAAGGGGCATCTGCAAATTAAAGATTTCAGAAAAGCTGGACTATAATTTTTAAACATTCCAGCAATAGTTCAGTAAGGGACTTCGTTATTGAACAAATCAAGCATTTTTGACATTCAAACACTACATTCAGTACATTTCATGCTTTTTAGACTGCTGAGGGAAAGACTATTTCAGGTATTTTTTGGAAAAAAATTTAAAAACCTATCAAGTTCAGAAACAAGTGCTTATTTTAACCTAAATCTAAAATTTGAAGCAGTCTTGCTTTCTCCATAGAAGCTGAAATTAACGTATTCAAATCCATATGAAAATTAACTTTAGCACAATATTTGTGACAAGGAGACCTCATTCTAAGTGAGCAAGTATTGTTTGTAACTGAACAGAAAACACATCTTGATTGACATAGAATTTTGGTGAACTTATGCTACCATGTAAGGTTGTCTGACATCATTTATTTAAAACATCCCAAGTGGTCATATTTCTAGTGAAATTTATTTCAAACCAAAGAGGTGAATACGAAAAGTGCTAAAAATTTTAATTTGCTATATAACTGACTTGAAGTTGATTCTTGTTATAGAATGGTATTTCATTTTTAGATGTGTTCATAGAGAAGAGAATAATCAAATGTGCCCTAAAAAACATGAAAAAAATGTGGTAGGGTACATTGAGCTATTTCTACTAAGACCTTTCTGAAATTCCATTGACTTTTTTCTCTCTTATCCAAACTCATATATCACTTAACACTTACTCCTTCAATATTTGTTTGGTGATTCATCATGTGCTGCCTTCCATTCTTTTTTTAAAAATTTATTTATTTTATTGAAGTACAGTTGATTTACAATGTTGTGTCATTCACTCTTTTTTTTTTTAAGACTTTTTTGATGTGGATCATTTTTAAAGTCTTTATTGAATTTGTTACAATATTGCTTCTGTTTTATGTTTTGTTTTTTTTGGCCGTGAGGCATGTGGGATCTTAGCTCCCCGACCAGGGATTGAACCCACGCCCCCTGCATTGGAAGGCGAAGTCTTAACCACTGGACCACCAGGGAGGTCCCTCATTTACACTTTTGTTAAGTGTTCTTTATCAAAAATGTCTGTCATCTCCTCTACAAGACTATATCTAAGATTTTAGAGAGCAGAGAATATATCTTTCTCATACTTTCTTATTCCTCATCTTGTTCCTGCTAGGTCTTAATACAGGTTTGATGACTGAATGGAAAAATTGTTTAATTCAAAGGTGTCAACCCTCTAGCTTTCATACCCCACCTTATAAATTAATACACATCCACATCACAATCACACCACATTGTATGTTAGCAACCCTGTTGTCATTGGATGGTTGTGATGTTTGAGAGCAGAGATATTAGCAAAAACTTGCATACTTGTAAGTGTATGAGTGTTGGCCTTTGGTCATTGCTATCTCTGTTTATGTCTTCTCTACTTTTCTTCTCTACTTCCTACCTACTGGCTTGGTCATCCTCTAATTCATAAGGTTACTTGCAAAATATATTTAGCTCTATTAAAGAGAGGTTGTTATCATTTGCCATATTTAAATTTTTTTCTGGGAGAGAGTACTTCAACCATTAAAGAAAAACAGATATTACTTTAAGTTCTGGACTATTACTAGGACTTATATTGAATATTCGAACTGCTGATCCTTATCTCTCTCATTTTGGTTTTTTTTTTTTTTTTTTTGGTCAAGGTCTTTCATGATTTCCCTAATTATAATTTTAGGATTATTTCCATGAGCAATGATTTCAAAACAAATATGTCTGTAGGTCTGGTGCAGAACAGTATGATTATCACTTTGTTATCTACTTAACCCTGAAACTAAATCTGGAAATATTACTGATGTGTGCTTTTTAAAAAAATTTTTTTAAATTAATTAATTTTTATTTTTGGCTGCCCTGGGTCTTTGTTGCTACGCGCGGGCTTTTCTCTAAGTTGCGGCGAGCAGGGGCTACTCTTTGTTGCGATTCGCGGGCTTCTCATTGGGTGGCTTCTCTTGTTGCAGAGCACAGGCTCTAGGTGCGTGGGCTTCAGTAGTTGTGGCACTCGGGCTCACTAGTTGTGGCTCGCGGGCTCTAGAGCACAGGCTCAGTAGTTGTGGCACACGGGCTTAGTTGCTCCGTGGCAGGTGGGATCTTCCTGGACCAGGGCTCGAACCCGTGTCCCCTGCACTGGCAGGCGGATTCTTAACCGCTGCGCCACCAGGGAAGTCCACTGATGCGTGCTTTGACAAAGCAGTTATTTCTTTCCTTCTCCTACACATCCAACTGTAGTAGGGTATTAAAATACTTTCATTCATCTTAATTAAAATTCTAACCTCAACTCTATTTAATTTAGTTCAGAGTGCGGCTTTTTTTTTTAATTAATTAATTAATTTATTTATTTTTGGCTGCGTTGGGTCTTCGTTGCTGCACACGGGTTTTCTCTGGTTGCGGTGAGCGGGGGTTACTCTTTGTTGCAGTGTGCAGGCTTCTCCTTGCAGAGGCTTCTCTTGTTGCAGAGCACGGGCTCTAGGTACACGGGCTTCAGTAGTTGCAGCACGTGGGCTCAGTAGTTGTGGCTCGCGGGCTCTAGAGCACAGGCTCAGTCGTTGTGGCACACGGGCTTAGTTGCTCCGCGGCACGTGGGATTTTTCCCGACCTCGGCTCGAACCCGTGTCCCCTGCATTGGCAGGCGGATTCCTAACCACTGCGCCACCAAGGAAGTCCCAGAGTGCGGCTTTTTGTTGTTGTTTGGTACAGAGGGGCTCTGAGTGAAGATCTAGATTTTGTTTTCATAAGGCATTGACAGTACACTTTGCTCTAAATGTTATATCAGAGTGTCTTTGAAACACAACTGGAAAATAATCAATACAGTTAAAAACACATTAAATGACAGGGGTATTTATGAAACCTTTCACCTTTTACTTTTTAAAACTATTATGCATATATATGGAAGTGTGTTCTTAACTGGATTTTCCCTCATTTCACCAAATCTTTAGAAGCTCCTGGCTGCCTCAGTTACTGGGGACACTCTTAACTCAAATCAGGTTGTATGCCCTCGAGACAGTCTGCTGCTTTACATTCTAGATAATATGGGTGGCTGGTCTTTTCTGAGTCATAAGCATATGCAGTGCTCACTTTTCCTTGCCCACTTGGGTCATGTAAGTGCTGACTGACCTTCTAAGCAAGATGGCCAGGAGAAAGGGGAATAAACGCTCCCCTTAGTTACTTAACCACAATTTAAATGAGTTAGTGAAAAGGTTGAATACATAAGCTCAAAGAAGACTTAGGGGTCACTAAAGATTTACTTTTTGCCTGAACTCCTACCAAATGACCAAGGATATCAAGGAATTTATAGAAAAGCAGGCATTAGAAATCATGGGATCAGTCACAATTCCATTTTAAATCCTTTTTGTAAAAACGACCAGAGGATCGGAACTGAAAAAGGTCAGGAAGGTAGAATTCCTTCCCAAGCCCTCATGCACACGGCCAAGCTGTGTCACACATGACCTCCCACCTCCCACCGCCCCGGATTCTGCAGGGTGACCTACTTTCCTCATCCTCCTCATCAGTTCGACTCAGGGTGTCCTGTGAAGCCTGCTGGGACGGCTCACTGTCCTGCTCCCAGACTGTGCCGGTGCCTGTGTTGGAGCGCGACATGGTGGCCAGGCTCAGGCGGTAAGCAGAGGTGGAGGTACCCACGGTGCTGATGGACGTCTTCCCTTGGTAGGCTAGCGGGGTTGAGAGACCAAAGAAAATCCATGGTGAGGATCTTGAAAGAAAACAAATGCTAGCTTCGAACTCCTCCCAGACAACTTATATCTTTTTAAGGAAAGGTCATTCAAATAGTATGTCCCAGATAGATGATCTTTAGGACGAAGTAGCAAATGGAACTGAAAATGGTGGGAAGAAAAAAAAAAAAGAGAATTGGCCACTGATGTACTTATAATTGAATAATTTTCTTGGGGGAGCATGATATCTCTAACAATATAAAGTGTTTCGATGTTGCTCCCTCTGTCTTTGTTTTTCAGTTTTATTTTCCAAGGCTGGCAGAATGCAAATTCATTTTTTCACTGAGAAATGTACGTTACCTGACACAAGCATATAGAAGTAATAAATACATTGTCTGAAAGGAACCTTACAATCAAAATTAGAATACGTAATTAAAACTGTGTTCTTATTCCCCTTTTCTGGAGATTACAATTTATAAAACACCCCCTTGGTTCTATGTCATATTATTTTATTATAAAGCAGAACATTTGAATGGCCCTGAGTAGATTTCACCAAGATTGTATTTGTCAGTTTTTTGGTCTTTAATACATTGAGAACAACACTAAAAGTTTTAGAAAGAAAAAAAAGCCACATGGATGGTAGTCTTCTACTTATGGGTAATGACTGCCCTCTAATGGCAGATAATGATTTATCTTCCTTCCTTAGTGACCTGCAATTAATATAATTATAAAAGTAAACAATGCATTCCCAAAGAAAATCCTTTGAATAATGTAAACTAGCCTGCCAGTTTTTATTCAACCCTCTCTCCCTCCAATTTGTGAATTTTATCATCAATCATACAGACCCAGTTTTAAGTCCCCTCACTGGTGTCACTGTCTTTGTGTGTAAGTTATTTAACCTCTATTGAGTCTCAGTTTCTTCATTCTATAAGCAGACTTTCAGTTATGCATCTTGCAGGTATTTGTGTAGATTAAATGAAATAACAGCTATGAAATAATCTATCATATAACAGATGCTCAATGAATGTGAGTTCCCTTCTCCTTTTCAAAACGGAAATGAAGGTAAGAATTTAAATAGGTTGTTTTTTTTGTCCCCAGCTAAATATTCAAGAAAAAGCTGAACTACTGAAATAAAGATTGAAAATAAAATATTCAGAAAAGGAATAAAATTAAACTCTTGTGATACCCCCCTTGATTTGTTTTGTTGTTGACAAGGATCACAGGGTCAAATCTACCAGTTGTACCGAAATGGCTAACGCATACTTGGTTCCAAAGAGAGCAGTGACCTGGAAAAAGAGGCATTCTTTGTAGGTTGTAAGTTCCATGAGTAAAACAGATTGAAAATACCCCTTGCATACTTACCTGATCCACTGTGAACTGCCTCTTTTAGAATTTTTAGTTCACTGTTGAACTCAGCAATGAGGGAGCTCTTACACAGAGGGCGTGGAATGAAACGCCGTTCCAGCTGGTCAGCGATATGTTGTCGGGCAGAAAGCTCTTCATGGTTCTCTGCTGGTTGGGCCAGAAGCTGAAAGGAAGGCATAGATTCTCAGGTCCTCAAGTTTCTCTTCTGTAAAATGAGCTAATTATTGTATCTATTTCCTAGTTGGTGGTGAAGATTAACTAAGGCAACGCATACAAAGTTCTTAGAACAGTGCTTAGGAAGTGCTTAATCAATGTGTTGTTTTGAATCACAGCGCCCGGAAATCGAGGCATGAAAAGAATAAAAGAGTAGATGAATACTGAGGGTCTCAGAGGAAAAACATGCTTTAACTATCTCATTTTTCCCACGTTTATTTAAAATCAGATCTCAGTCATGCCCCTGAAGACAAGAGACCATTCTTCAGATCATTCTATCCGGTCGATCTTTGTTTCTTGGGGGGTTGGTAAATGGGGAGAGGGCAAAGTTTCACTGACGTTAATTAAGCTCTTACTCTGAAGGTACTTCTAACATGAAATTTTATCCTCTGGGATACCTGTTTGGGCTGCTTTCTCGCCAAGCATGGTATTAACACGTCCTCCTGACTAGCTATATAGCACATGCCCCAAGACTGCTGCTGTCATCCTGCCCTAATCTGGAAAGCAGCACGTTCACAGGGCTTGTCACTTCCTGGAGGAGAAGCACACCTTGCACTGGATGAAAGGGCGCAAGAGCACGAAGATGGGGATGCGGGTCCGCACGATGAAGTCGAGGAAGTCCCACAGGGCCAGGCCGCCGACCTTCCGCAGGGCCATCTCCTTCACCTGGAGGCTCAGCCAGTACCACTGGCTGCCGAGCTGCCTCTCAAAGCAGACGAGAATCACCTTCAGCGCTTCACACCAGGAAAAGAGACAAGTGAGCCTGCAGACTTGTGCTTCGGAGGAACCCTGCCCACATCCAGCTGCCCACATCCACAGCCTTTTTACGCATCAAATTTCTAAATGTCTAAACTCTATGTTTTCAAAAACTTCAGCGTACTCCTGAGTGACAGTGTTCTGACATCAAGACAGAAATTTCTACGGTAAACATGCTTTGATTCTGATTAAGAGAACACATATATCTTTCTTAAGTGCATTTAACTACTATTTTGGAAAATACAAACCAAAGCTGTTCACAGAATTGAAAGGGAAATGTGGTATAAACATGACGTGTGGCTAATATTTCGCTTTCTAAAAGTTTTGTCATAGTGGCTTTGTGGTAATACCAGCATATTACTCACACCTGAAACTAAAACATGGGTGTTTTAAAATATTTTTCTTTTAAGCTTAGAAATAATATATTCTTGCTAATAAAAGCAAAATCAAAACCGTGCAGAAATGCATAAAGTTAAAAAAAGTAGTCCTTCCCATTCCTACTCCCTTCCTGATTCCACCCTAAACTGTTCCCCAGAGTAACCAGTAAATCCTTCCAGAAAAGAAAACACTATCCTCCCTCCCCCACCTCTTATGATGTCTCTTGCTAAACCGTATTGGATTTCTTTAACAATATCTCTTTTCTTCCAGATTCTGGCAGCCTTGTCACAATCTACATTTTTAAATTTATTTTCAGGAAGCAGATTTCCCAGTGTGTCAGGACAAACCAGAATATCGTAAAAATGTCAGAGATTATGGTGAGGGCTTCCTCTACCACCCAGCTCTCCCCACAGGGTCTCCCATGGGGCAGTCAAGGGAACCTGGGCCTTCTTCATCACATCTTAAGGCCCATCTCAGCATCTAGAAGACACATAGAAATCCAATTCCCTAAAGCCCTCAGGAGCCACCTACACCTTTATCATCTATTTAGGGCACTTCCAGGGGAAAACCAGGTCATATAACACAGGGAGAGATGTAAGATTCTTCCTTCCCCATCTACTCACCTCTATTCCTCTCCCTCATCATAACAAACATATGAACAAAAAGCAACACTCCTCTAACCCTACCCTGATCCTGGTGACATTTCTACCTGTTATGTGCCTGTTGGCCTTCTTTGGGCTTCTGCCTTTCTGCTTTCCACCTTCACCAGCAACAGCCCAACACACAAACAGGATAGCAAAGGGCTCAGGGATTCTGGTGCTGGATAGATTCGATTTGAAATTTGGCTCTGCCACTTATTGACAGTGTGACTTTAGGTAAGTTATTCAACCTTTCTGGGGCTTAGCCTCTTCCTTCCTAAAGTGAGAATATGTACTTCTTAGAGTTGTTGTGAGGATTCAAAGTGATGATAATGTAAAGTATAGAAAACACTCGTTAGTGCACTCTAAATGCTCAAAATAAAGGTAAAAATAAATTTAAAACAGAGGTCCAGTAGCCTGGCCAAGTAACCAAAGGATTCACCTTCATTAAAAAAGCAGAAAATAGAAAAAAAAACCACCCCATCAAAAAATGGGCAGAAGATCTAAATAGACATTTCTCCAAAGAAGACATACAGATGACCAAAAGGTACATGAAAAGATGCTCAACATCGCTAATTAGCGAAATGCAAATCAAAACTACGAGGTGTCACCTCACACCAGTTGGAATGGCTATCATCAAAAGGACTACAAATAAATGCTGGAGAGGGTGTGGAAAAAAAGGAACCCTCCTACATTGCTGGTGGGAATGTTAGTTGGTACAGCCACTATGGAGAACAGTACGGAGTTTCCTCAAAAAACTAAAATAGAGCTACCATATGATCCTGCAATCCCACTACTGGGCATATATCTGGAGAAAACCATAATTCGAAAAGATACATGCACCCCAATGTTCATAGCAGCACTATTTACAATAGTCAAGACATAGAAGCAGCCTAAATGTCCATCGACAGATGAATGGATAAAGAAGATGCAGTATATTTATACAATGGAATATTACTCAGCCATAAAAAGAATGAAATAATGCCATTTGCAGCAGCATGGATGGACCTAGAGATTATCATACTAAGTGAAGTAAGTCAGACAGAGAAAGACAAACATCATATGTTATCACTTTTATGTGTGGAATCTTAAAAAATGATACAAATAAACTTATATACAAAACAGATAGACCCAAAGACATAGAAAACAAACTTATGGTTACCAGAGGGGAAGGGGGGAGGGATGAATTAGGAGTTTGGGATTAACCTATACAAATTACTATACATAAAATAGATAACAAGGAAGGACCTACTGTATACCACAAGGAACTATACTCAATATTTTGTAATAACCTATAAGGGAAAAAAATCTGAAAAAAAAGATATGTATGTATGTATGATTGAATAACTTTGCTACATACTTGAAACTAACACAACACTGTAAATCAACTATACTTCAATTTTTAAGAACAGGCAGAAAGTGGAGAGAACTGAAGATAGTTACCCATTAAGTGTTTTCTCCTATCCCTGTCTTACATGCTAAGGCCTCTTTTCCCACCATCCTCTGTACAGTCCTAAACCTCATGCAGGGCTCTGTGCCAGAATCTAGATTTTATCTGAACCCTACAACCTCATGCCTCTGGCAACCATGCCCCACACGCGCAGGTCCTATGCAAATGCAGCCTTGTTTCTTTTTTCCCTTTTTCATTCTCATTGTCAATCACATCATTTTCAAATACATTCCTCAGTAATGCAGTCCAAAACCCCCCCAGCCACACACACACACACACACTCCAAACTCCAAGGACCTGAAGGACCTGTTTTTACCATTGTGTCTGCTTTCATCTTATACTCCCCACCAAGGTCTGCTTTGGTGAATTGAAAAATGTCAGGCAAGATTTTTTCAGCTTCCTCCTTTTGAGATTTTCTGTTGCCAGTGCTCCTTAGCCTCAGTGCTGTGGCAACGGTGGTCTTTTCTCCCCAGCTTAGTTCATTCTAGTCAAGGAGTAGCTCTTAGTATTCCATGGGTCACATGGAATGGTGGAATACTTGTTAGTATTCCACCAAGTCACAGCAGGGATAGGGTAATGGGAAGGGAGAAGTCAAGGGTGATGCTTTGTACTTGCTGAAGTGGCTTCTCTAAATACTTTCTGGATTGAGGTTTTTTAAAATACTTTTTGAGTCTAGGCGGAACATAACTAAATAAGTACATATGTATATACATATACACATGTATACATATACATATATGTGTGTATATATCTATATCTTTCTATTTCTATCTATTTCTATCTATTTATCTATCTATCTATCTATCTATCTATCTAGAGAGAAGTACCCACCCAAG
Source organism: Eubalaena glacialis (assembly GCF_028564815.1). Classification (NCBI taxonomy): domain Eukaryota; kingdom Metazoa; phylum Chordata; class Mammalia; order Artiodactyla; family Balaenidae; genus Eubalaena; species Eubalaena glacialis. The sequence goes on along the minus strand of NC_083716.1, from coordinate 213,587,682 downwards.
TATGCTGCTTGGCTGGTGGACTCTGCCAGCCCTTCCCTGCGCAAGTCTTTGCCCGCATCCCCGGGGGTGGAGCAGTGGGCGGGGGAGCTCTCCAACATGAAGTTCTTGCTCCTGGACGTGCTGATGATCCGTGGAGGCAGCAACACGTTAATGACTGTCTGCAGTAGCAGCTGCACCTCAGGCTGCTCCAGCCATGGGCTATCTGCCGGGCAGAGTTTGTAAGGAGGAAGTGGAAAGAAAAGCAAGTCACAAGGTAGACTTTCCACATCAGACACAGAAAAATTCAGCTCTTCTTCCAATTCCAAACTAGAACACCCTAGAAATTCGAGTGCCTTCCCCACCAAGTACAGCTTCTCCTATGGACAGAAGCAGCGCTCCTGGTACTGGGTGTCTCCTCCGTAGTCAGCACCCAAGGGTCCCTGCTCTTAGCCAAATCTCCCGCTTACCATTTCAATCTCCTTTCTTTTTTTTTTTCTACTCAAATACTCATAATGCACTGTCTTTACGTTTGAGATAAACTTTTCCTAAAAGAAAAAAATCCCCCAAGAAGTAAGAGTAATGAAAACATACTGGAATTTAGTGACAGTGGCAGGATTTACACTAAACCTAGTGTCAGTAGGTTATCCAGTCCATTCTCTGTCAATTCACATCGTACTGTACTTCAGTTAATACCATTTTCTTAATTGAAACAATGCTCTCCTGATTTTTGCTGTACTGAAATGATTTTAAATAGGATGTATCTTCTAAGAAGTGGAGCAGAGATAGTCTTGACCAAGGGCAGCTAAACTGAAATGAAAGAATAACTCTATTTCCTAAGATAACCTTGTTTAAATCATTCAGATCAACTTCAATGACGGCCTTCATGGGAAAAGGAAGAAATAACAGCCTGACATTTAAGAAAACACAACAACAATGATAAATTTCCTTTAGTTAAATTAATCAGACCTTTGCTTCCAGATCCTACTGTGAGCACAAATGGGATGAGCAGATTTAAAAGCATCCCCTCCCTTCGCTCTTGATTGGTGAATGGGGAGATCACATGGCTTAAAGGAAAATCTTCTTTTAAAGCCTGTGCAGCAATAATAGAAAAAAAGATTAATTGACCCCCTCACCCATTCAGTCTGTTTGTTTTTACACAGCATGGCGGAGACGGGGACTCCCTGATGGCTGCACCTGCAAACTAGGAGTTCAATTGTCATCTGTGCAGCATACAAGATTCACCCCAAACTGATACTTTACCATGTGTTTGACATAATTGAAAGCTATATACCTAAAAAACAGCAACATCTTGAATATCAAATGAAAAGTCATGATACTTATAGTCTGGTACAAAAACAAATGCATTTCCCCATTCATTTTCTCCATGTGTCCACCAATAAATATTTTAGCGACCAAAGAAAAGAAAGAAAAGGAGAACTTGCCACCTGCTCCATTGGAGAGTTATTTAAAAATCCTCTCCCCTGTATAAGACCTTCTTCAAGCCAGAAAGCAATAGACAATATAAAAAGAAATAAATGATCTCTGTATACGTGTTGTCAAAATGTATCACTTTAGGGATGTTTTTATTTCCCTTCTGCCTGGTAGCCACAGCGCTTGCTTAATCTCTTTTCCATCATCTAACCATTCTCTGGATGATGGACCATCAAGCTTGGTTGTCAGATAACGGATGGGTCGGTTATCCATTTACAGCCATTGTATACTTTCCATTGGTCAGAGAGCTTTCTGGTGATTTATCACTCTTTAAAGTTAGGTGACACACAGAAATAGGCAGGGAAATGGGCATTCTATACTTTTTTGCTTTGGGAATGATTATTTTAATTTTAGGAAATAAAAGAAGTGGGAGAAAAATGATTTAAAAAAGCACCCGCAATATTCAGCCCACAACCATTAAAGAAAATTAAGATATTCAAAGTCTAGTCATAATATTTGAATTTTTTTTACTGCAATTCTTTCTACAAATAATTTAAAACCAGACTTTGAACATTACTGCCTCTTTTAATTAACAATTGTGAGCTGATTATCTGTGAACCATTATTTTCCTAAGGTACTGACACACGTTTTAAACCACGGAAGCGGCTCCTGAGGTTGTGGCAGGACTAAACGACTCTGCTATTTTTGAGATCTCAAGAAGAATTACAGAAGCACAACTTTAGGACCAAGCTCAGGGCTGAAGCTCCAAAACTGTAAAAGTCTGGAGATGTTTACACTTCTGTTTCACAGATTTTGCCCAGCCTTTGCAGAAAAATAAGAGAACACCATGATCAGGTGCCTCAACCAGCAACGTAATGAGCGTGACAAACAGGTAAGGCAGTCACACCTGTATCTGCAATGCTACAAGCCGGACAACAGCTGTGCTGAAGGGCAGAGGTGGTGAGAGATAAGGGCTGAGATGAAGAAGGGGTAATCCATCAGCAACACTGGAGGGTCCTACCACTCCCATCACCTGAAATACAAACAGAGCACATGACCAGCCTTGACTATTGCAATTTCATGCAACTGCAGTAAAGGAGTCTCAGTCAATAATAATAATAATAATAATGATAATAAAAAATTTGAAGGTTGGGCATGTTACTTTCAATCTGTTCGTGTTGCCTTCTTTTGAAGGCATGTAATGTCTGGAGTCAGATCAAACGATTACACTGGATTCAGCCAAGGTTTTGTAGAATGTTGCTTATAACTAACTATGTAAATAATGAGAGATGAACCCAAAATTATTCTAAGCAGGAGACTGGACATACTTACTTGTGGACTCAAAGGAATGCAGTCAACATTCTTTTTTTTTTTTTTTTAACATTCTTTGATGGAGTAAATACTGACAACAATGATGATGGCAAGAGCGCTACTTGCGCTAGGCATTCCAGCTACGGATTTATTGCTCAACTAGCTAAGCAGCAGATTCTAGTCAATGAAATGCTCTACCACAGTTTCCACATTGTACAAAACCTTGTCAGGACCAGACTCTAGATATTACATAACTGATAAAAAATTTTTTGTTTTCATGTAAATCCTAGACTGGCCAACCCATAATGTGATTTTGCACTAAAAAAGAAAAAAATTATCCTCTTTGCATTTTAATCTCCCCCACCCCAGACTACTTCAACTTCTAGCCAATTGTGCAGTCTCCCGCCACCCCACTCTCCAACTGGCAGCCCTCAACTCTCAGCGCAACTTGAAGAGGTCAATTGTCAAAGTGGCGCGTGGGAAGCAGCACACCAAAATCCCATCTGTAGAGGGACGGTCCCCTTGATCTCCCCACACACTACCTTGAAATGTACCTCACTATTTTCAGTGTCACCTGAGCCGTCTGTTTTCATGGGTAGGTGTGTAGTTAGGTAGGTTGACCTGTAAATCTTCAGTTCAGAGAAGTCAATAGCAGAGTTAAATTTTGTAAAGTTTCATAAGATTGCCACTTGGCTACTCACCAGATTGACACAGACATTGATCAGTGACCTAAGGTGAGGCAGGAAGGATATGATTGGCTGCCTCTGAAGTGTCAAACAAACCCCTTCAATCAAATTGCTGGCAGGCTCCCACTCAACCTGTCGCCTGGAATACAATATAGGAGCCATTAGCAGCGTGGCTCCCTTCTGGAGACTGTCTGAAACGAGTGAATGAGACAGTGATTCTGACGCCATCTAAGACAGGATGGGTGTCTGAGACAACAAAATGCTTCAGAGGGGAGGAAGTTTACCCATGTTGTTCCAAAAGTACAGAGCACATTAGGAAGGGAAGAGGATACTGAAAACGTAGCAGAGGCACTCCTGCCCCACTCGACTAATGAGACAAAATCTATCGAAGAAAAAACAGAGATGATGAATGGGTGACATTTCAAGTTTCCTGGTTTTAACTATGAGAGAGGGTATGAGACTACCATTTTAGGAAACCCATTGTAGGAGTCATTACTCCCAGTAGAACTAATTTGACTATAGGCTGTGTTTCTGACTACAGTTGATCTCATCAGCTTTTATACCAGACTGCAACTAATTAGATTTATATGGCTTAACTCTTGCCAAAAACATGGCATTAGAGGAAAACAGTCTATTTAAAAAGTGTTCTTTCTTTGCCTCCTAAAAAATGATATTTTGGGGTTACATTCTATGGTAGTATAAATGTATACATAACCCAATTAGATGAATATGAGATTTTCTGTAATAGAAAACAATCTGGTCTGTAATTGTCTCAGTACTGAGGAGTCGTTTCTGTGGCCCCCTAAATAAACAAGTTGGGCTTTACTGAGATCAACGCTATTTCCTGGAAATAATTTCTAAGCTTATATTGCCTACCAAATTGAAATCTCTACAATGACAAAATGGAAATGTTCATACATGAGGATATGTTGACATTCCTGATGCTCAAGTAACCCACAGGTTAGGTTCAGTCAACATTTCTCTTGTTGAACTGAGATCACCTGAAGAAATTAAATCCAAGGCAACCCCAAATTCACAGCATGCACACCAAGAAAATTGCCTACAATTAATCAAGTCTATGAATTAATCCAGAAGTCTAATTTTAGGAAACTGCTGTTCTTTATAATGGGTTTAGTTATATGACAAATGAGTTAGCCTATGGAGATGTTAACATCTTTAGAAGAAAAGTTATTTTGACACACCCTTGTGAGATTTATAAGACTGGCCATTTGCTAATAGGCACGGATGTTCCACTGGGACCACTAAAGAAAATAGGAGTGCTTTAAGGATACTCATTTCTATGCTACTAAAATAAATAACCTTGAAATAACATATAGGCATCCATCATCACGGTAGAAAAGAATATAGGATCAAACTGTCAATTATTAGAATAAAATCTTTCAATTTCTTTTTAATAAATTCAACAGCTTCTGATGGCTGCATAAATGAAGAAGAGCACATGATAAACCCTGGAAAAGTTCTGACAAATTGAACAATAAGTGCTACAGATTCTTGGGCAAGAGTTGCATTGATTTGGGCTTTAGTTTAATAGGACAGAAAATGGTCTCACTAACCCAAACTGGAAATTTCCAAACTAGTGGGTTTATTAGCATTTATCAATTGATCTATCTGCTCACTGTGGCTATAGGTTTCCAAACTGGGCTCAGAACCCCAGGTAGCCTGGTTCGGAGGCATCTGCTCACAGAAAGGCTACCGACTGATATTTCAGGCCACTGAGTGGAGAGCAAGTGGCAATAACATTGATTTAGTACCACCTGAATTAGGTGAAAAGGTGAAAATTAGGTATTTGTTATCAACCCTCTTTAGCTGCTGCTTCGCTGATTATTGTAAAGCTTGGCATTTCTATAAACTGATACCTAAAATACTATGTTAAGTACACATTTTTGAACATCAAGTTAATTTTTCTTCTCTCCTTAGTTGTTTAATTTATAAGGCATACCTTGCCTTACTTTAAAAGGAATTGAAGGATACACATTGAATTTCTTATGTGTGTCAGATAAGGAATGTGATAGCTAAGAAATGAATAGATTTTTCAAGATAAATATATATTTTTGAAGAATATGTTATTTCCTCAAAATAGAGACCCTGCTACTTATGCATTCATATACCTGATTAGCTCTGCACGTATAACCAAACGAACACTTTTGGGCCATTCATTCAACTCCGGATTGATCCACCACCTTCAAAAATGACAAACTTGAAGTTTGAAGCTTGTAATACCAACAGCTGACTAGGAGGCCTCCTCACCTCAAAGTAGGCATCTTATGAATTTTGTTGAACATCCTATCCAATCTCTTTAAAATGAGGATAAGGGCCGGCCGCACTGCTTCGGCTGTCCAGTCGGTGATGGGGAGCATCTCCATGATGTAGCGTCGAAGCCCACGGCTCTCCATTGTCTGGGTGTCGTATGGTGCCAACTTCAGAAGGGAGTGTGCAATTTCTGCCAACCTAAAATGTTTTGTTTTTAAAGAATAAGCTTAGAAAGCCACCATGAGAATTTTCCCACACAGCATCATGCTAAACACCCTCCTTCCAGCACACTGACTCCCTAAACTATGAACATTCTGGCACTTTATCTCATAATTTGTAAATAAACGTTTTAAAAAACAAATCTGGACAAAATAAGGCCCATACATTTCAGTTGGTTGACGTATCTCTTAAGTCTTTTCAATTTGTAGGTTCCCCCTCTTCTGCTCTTGTTTTGACATCTAGTAATTTATTTGTTGGGGAAATTAGCTGTTGGTCCTATAGCATTGCCTGCACTCTGGATTTTGCTGATTGAATCTCCATGGTGTCATTTAATTTATCCTATTTTTCCTGTATTTAATTCAACTGGTAGTTAGATCCAGGGGCTAGATCAGATTAGGTTTTGATTTTCTGGTACGTGTCCTTCACAGGCGATGTGTACTTTCCTCAGGACGTACGTGATTCCTAGTTGTCACTCTTCATGATGTCAGTGGCCACTAGTGATCACTGCACAGATTCCTCAACTCATTAGAAGTAGTAATGGTAATATTGTATCGTTCCTTTTTTTCATGTATTAACTATAGCATTTTAATAAGATTTGATTACTCCAAGAGAGACAGGACAAATGCTTAAAAAGAACTACAGTTTAAGAGCACCCCAGGTGATTCTGACAGGCACTCTGGTACAGGAATCAGAGCTAGGCCCTTGCCCCTCTAACACATGGATTGCTCTACAATTGCTCTGTCTGACTAGTGCCATGGATGGAGGATTCACCACTGCATAAGGCAGCTCATTCCATCTTTGGACATTTACACTGTGAAAAGCTCTCCTCATATTAGGTCCCCAAATTCCCTCAGTTTTTTCCTACAAGGCTTCATCTGGAAGCATGAATTCAATCCATCTTCTCCATGGCAACCCTTCACTAGCAACAGTCATTGTCTCTTCATCCCCACTCATACTCTCTCCAGAGTGAGCATACACATTGTCCTTCTGGAAATTGTGTGTGAGTGTGTGTGTTTTAAAGAAATCATTTTAAACAGTCTTCACACTCTTTTGTTTATCTCTTTCTCACAAATGTGCCATGCAGAAAACAATTCTTTACTTTTCAGGTCGTTTGATTGGCAGATAAAAGTATATCTATAGACACATGTTTCTTTTTTAAATGGGTTTTTTCTTTTTCTCCCAGTTTTATTGAGATATAATTAACATACAGCACTGTATAAGTCCAAGGTGTACAGCGCAATGATTTGACTCACATACATCATGAAGTGACCACCACAACAAATCTAGTATATACGCATATTTCTTTTCCCTTGTTATTTTGTAGGTAACCTTAAGAAATGCTAGAGAAATAACTGATCTATTTCAAGCTTGAAAACAATACTTAGAGTTGGATTTGTGTCATTTTTTGGATTATTAACTGAATTTCTCTCATCTCTGGTCATGTTACAAAATGAATATGCTTCGAGCATAAAACAAAAATTTCCTTTAATACAGTCTTTGCTGTACTATCCCATGAATAATCTTGAGAACACGAGGGAGAGACAGAGGGGGAGAAAGGAAAGAGGGAGAGTTGGAGAGAGGTGGGAGAGGGGGGAGAGAGAGAAAAATTAGTTTGCAGAGCTTACTATTCTGCTATTCTGCTGCTTTGGCAGCTTTGGTCTGGGAAAATGAGGTAATAAATTCCTTTAGGGTAGAAACTCTATCTAATCAAGAATGTTTTACTTGAGAGCCTTGCAGCCAATCATAACTTCTGCAAATGCAGGGGTACAGATTGCCTCAGCACTCCTTCTTGGCTCTTTGATTCAAATCAAGTACTTCTTGCAAATATCTCCTCTATCTTTTATATCGTCCCATTTCTTTTTTTTAAAAAAAATCAACCTTCTCTCCTTGATGGATACTATCGATTCTTAGGACTTTAAATACTACCTATAGGTCCCCAATTCTAAAATTTATATATTTAGCTCTGACTTTGACATACAGCCAAATGTGTACTTAATTTACAAAAGAAAACCTTAACTATACCCTTTGCTTTGGTGTAGGGTCAAAACATGTGGAACTCAGCAAACTCTGTTAGGCCAGAGAACACGACGGGTCCATTTTTATTGAGAGCTGGTGTGAAATAGCATGAACAGAGGGGATGTCGTCTAAATAGTCCCTGGCATTAAAAAATTCTGCCTACCTTCCTATAGATCCAGGCCATGAAATAACTGTGCTCATACAGGTTACTCTTGCTGAATTGCATTGTGACGTTTTGCAGCTTTCAGTACCGCCAGGCATCCAGTCACGTGAGACTGGCCCTTTACCTGTGGTGGGATGTTGGTGAGGCTGCTGCCCATCACTCTGCTCTTTCCTTTTAACATGCCTCAACCAGGAGATACTTCTTGTTCTTCATATTTTAAAAAGGGGATTTTGCTTTACCAAAAAAAACTAGTTGTGTGTTTTATCTTATTGATACTATGATTTTTATAATCAGCCATTTCTCCCTGTTGTTTTGATAACTCAGAAGCCCAAAGTCAAATTTACAGTTCATCAATAGTATCTAATATGATAAAATCACGTAGATTTCCCATGCTAATCTTATCATAAACTAAATTATTTCTCTGCTAATTTTTCACATTGTTTCCACTCTCTAATTTGTAAATTGTAACCCTTTGCATCATATAATTTTCTGAGTTGCCTCAAGTACTTGGTAAAATAATAAACACATAAATACACACATGTGATATATAGTGCTTGCAACACCGCATTCTGTATTCTTATGTGTGCCTCACGTATTGAACTGTTATCATGTTGAGGACTAGGGCTTTATTTTACATCCCCAGTGTCTAGGACAGCATGTGGGTCTTTCTCATTAGCGTTAGCATCTACTGAGCCCTAGATCTGTGCCAGGCACAGAGCTAATCATTTGAACTCCTAGAGCTCATTTAACCTTTAATAGGGTTTGACCTCTAGAGGGAGCTCCAGGCCTCTCTAACTCATGCTCTCCCCTCTCTCCAAATGCCTTGAGCGTAGATACAGATATACGTAGAACAGTTACTAACCTATTATCATGATCTCTCCCCTCCCCACCCCCCTTTTCACTCGCTCTCCCATCTTTTAGGAATCTTTTCCCCTTTCTCCCACAAAATGTCTGTCGATAGTAGTGATTCTCTGACTCTCGGAATGTGACGTACAATTACTCAGGTCAGCTAGCCATTATTAGTAGGAAAGGAGGGGAGATGGCCTGAATGGAGCGTGGAGTTACTATGGCAACAGGAGCCTAACACTTCAAACTTTCCTCGCCTTTCCCAGTGCAGGAGCTGAAATTCTTAGTGCAAAATAAGCTCTTCCCCATCACAGCACAGCAGGGAGTGTGAACACATGTGACACTTTAGAGTTCTGGGTGTGTGCCAGCAACTTAGAGAATGTGAAATCAGTCTGGAGGATAAAGAGCCTGTGTTCTCCATACATTTTTGGCTTCTCATTTTCCCTCACTTAGTACTTTCTGAATTTTTCAAGGAATCATTTTAAGAAAAAAAAAGAGACGATAATCAGGAAATTGGTGTGTTTTGCCAAATTGCAATGTTATTTCTGAGAGGCTAGAACTTAAGCCTACCTTTAGTTTTACATATATACTAAACTTTCCAAGTGAATATTTTGTTACCAATGGAATTTTCCTTTCAAGGCATTTTTATGATGCTTTAAAAACTGTTACAAATCTAAATAGAAGATCATCTGGAATCATGTTCCTTTTAAGAATCTGAAAATACAGACACAGCCTTTATAGTTTGAAGCAACAAGTGAAATGACATCTCCTTAGGAAGAAGGAAACATGAGTGCACAGAGATATAATTCTGGGGGCTCTCCCTGACATACCAGGAGTACAAATTTTTAAATGATGACTGGCCTCATCTAGTGCAGAATTTTTACCAGGACACTTTTTTGAAACATTGGAAGGCTATCATGCACAATATGTGTAAAAGGGATCTCAGACTCAACCAAACTGTGGCTCCGAGTTAAAACTGCTCTTTCCCTGCAGGCCCCTCACTGAGTCCTCAGATAGTGTAGCGGCAGAGCAAGTCCTCAAGCAGAAAGGAGCTGTGCATTTTTTTGTGTAAAATAAGAGAGGAGACGTTGGATTCTTGTGAAAAATTAGAATTTGGGCAGTTAACAGCCTGTGGAAGAAAGCTACTTCCCCATGAATTCAGGTGATGCAATTTCCCTTTCACTCTCTTTTATTAAGGAGCAAATATATCAACTGGGCTTTTCTGTCTTTAAGAACATTTCCCCCTGTCCACGCTAAGATCCTTTTCCACGGACTTAACATCTATTTTCCCAGAGGGCCCTGTTTGATATGCATCCAAGCTACAGGAGACCAATCAATTGCAGCCAGTTTCAAGTTTTTATCCTGCCCCACATTTATCCCCCCGCACACCCCCCCCCAACCCCCTCCAGACATCCAGCCCAAGCCGTGTGCACACTCAGGGGCAGAGAAAATGAGGACAGTACCTCATGTGGGACTTCACGTCCAACAACTCCAGGGCAGTGACCCGCGGTTCCCCAGCCAGGTTTTGCAAGATCTTCAGCCTGGGCCCGCAGTGCTTGTAGAACTCGGTGCAGATGTTCAGCAGTGACTCCCGGGGTCTTCTGAACTCCTCCCGAGCAATCCGTTCATCTAGTTCCTCTCTGGGAAGGCCCTGCCCTTCCTCCAGTAAGTGCAGGTTTTCTCTGGGGAATTATAAAAGTTTAACTGGGGGTCTGGGAAGGTGTATGGGGGGCAACTATGAGAGGAAGGTATCACACTGAAGAAAAATATGATGCCTTATATTATATGCAAGTTAATGAAGCAGCAGGGCGGGGCCTAGGAGAACCTTATCGGAAGGATCAAGAAAGTTCATCATCCTGTAAGAGACTGTCATCCCAAACTGTAGTGGCTTTACATTAGCCACTTCCTGAGGATTTATGCAGATGTAGGATGCCATGCCTGAATGAAAAGAAAGCTGACAGAACCATAACCCAGCTCACAAGGCAAATTATCACAAGATGACAGAATTAGTACAAAATTAGGTTGTCTTTCTGTACCTGATAAAGTGCAGTTTGGCGCCTTGTTCCTGGTACCTGGGAGTCAGAAAAACAGTCTGCGTAACTATCAGAGTAAGAACAGGGGCCCTGTGGTGGGGCCTCTTAACGACTTTTTCTTATGAGAAGCCTTTGAAGTTACACATTTTGGTAAGCTCCCTAATACACACATACTAATCCTAAAATATAAAATCGTGATCTTTCATTTGCCTACCACATATGCTGCAATTATAGCTGCCATGAAAGCTGTTCCATTGCCAGATAATTTGTGGAAAGACAGATACTCTAAAAACACACACAAACTCATGGAATGTGGTCAAATGAAGGAAATTTTTGAAAACTTTAAAGGTGAGGTGAATCTAAGTTGCAGTTTTAACATCATGTGCTATATTTTAGGAAGAAATATGGCTGACTTCCGTTCAGTTCTAGAGACTTCTTGCTTTATGAGTGATGGGTAACAGGACTTTAGAAGCCCTCTTTCTCTGGGCACCTTTCATCTAGTGTTGAACATAGCTCAGTAAGCTTAGAGAAACCCCTAAATATCACTTAAACTCATTACTCAAAACCCATATGATCATTTTCCCCTAATGTGAGAAATTGAGGTAACACTATCACATCAGATAATTTAAATCTGATGTGATAGTTTGGAACTTATTTCATTTTTAACATAAATATATGATAAGCAGGGAGTTTACATAAATAATGATATACATTTAAAAATGTGCTTCAGAGAAAATAGAAAATTATTCAGTTTTTCCTTATAATCTCTGTGCTAATTACTCCATACTGGGAAAAGAGAACTTTCTCCCTAGCTGATTTTGGGTTTGCTCTGTCTTAAATCTTCCTTGGAGGAGGCAGCTAATTAAACTTTTATTTTTATCTCAGAGTATTTAGAGGTTAACCCAGGCAGAATGAAGTAAAGTATTAACTAGCGCAGCCAGTGTCTGAGTTGCACCAAAAGAGGGAAGGTGATTAAGTCAACAACTGTGAAAGCATCAGTTAAGGGACTAAGTCAAAGCTTGGATGAAATGTCTGTAGAAAATCTGTCCAGATGAAAGAAAGGTGACTCTGAACAACTGCCCTGGAATGAGAAGCCACCTCCTGATTATTATTGTTTCCTTTGCTTTTTTCTTGGAGGCAAGTGAAACAACACTGGAATAGTTCAAAGACCACCCAGGAGGCAGAGAACATCTTGCACATTCACACAAACAAATGGACATAAATGCCAGTTTCTGAAGGTGGCTTACTTCTCTTCATTTACGAAGGTGACAATTGCAAAAAAAGCCTAGGTGTTTTCGTGTAACTCTCAACTCTCACCTTCTTCTCTTTTCCTTAGAGATTTTCACGCTCAATATCGACTATTTTCAGGATTCCTTTCACTCGCAACAGCTGAGATTCAGGTTGTACGACATTGAGAGACCACAGAAGAATAAAGCCAGTGAATTACCTGGTAGTCACCCCAGACGACATGGTGTGGTTGGCTGTGGTGGCCCCTTTATGACCCTGGTCACACCTGCTCATCTGGGGGGCCGTCATGGGCCTGCAACAACAGTAACAAAACCACAGAAGTGGAGACACTTATGAAACCCTCAAGTTACTGCAGCTCACGCAAGCTTGAAGCTAGAGGCTTATAAAGACTTTGGCCTTTTCTGTCACACTCCTCTGCTGAGTCTGTCCTGGAAGGCACTTTAAAGGGAACACTGATTCCCAAGGGTCTATAAGCTCACCACGATCTAAGGTCTTTCATTTCTTGCTCCTGAGTAATAAACAAGTACTCTTCAAACCAGACATTCCTGAGATCAGACTTCTAAGTCTGTGCTGATTAAGTGAGAGTTAAGAATTCATGTTTTCAATTCCACAGGTACCAGGAAGTTAGCCATTCTAGACAGTAAGAAAAAGATAAGGGTGTACATATCATTCAGGCCACCTGCTCCATAATCAACCACTCTGTTTTTCTGAGAAACTATCGAACAAGGAAAGAATCTTTCTAGTCAAAGTTAGACCCAAGTCTGGGTCTTTATTCCTGTCATAGAGAATGGACTTGAGGACACAGGGAGGGGGAAGGGTAAGCTGGGACGAAGTGAGAGAGTGGCATGGACATACATACACTACCAAATGTAAAATAGATAGCTAGTGGGAAGAAGCCACATAGCACAGGGAGATACGACTGGTGCTTTGTGGCCACCTAGAGGGGTGGGGTAGGGAGTGTGGGAGGGAGGGAGATGCAAGAGGGAGGAGATATGGGAACATATGTATATGTATAGCTGATTCACTTTGTTATAAAGCAGAAACTAACACACCATTGTAAAGCAGTTATACTCCAATAAAGAAGTTAAAAAAAAATTATACCTAAGACTACCCAGGGAAGTGAGTAAATTAGTATCTATTATTAAGTCAGTAATTTATTATAGATGCTAAGAAATAGGTTCAAATCAGCTCGTATTAGGTAAACTGCCTCTGTGTCATCTGTGACATGGAAAGGAAGATAAGGCTTTTCAAAGCAATTGCTTACATGAACTCTTTAAAGCTTGCTTTTGTTATGCTCATTTTCTGTATGCTGGTTGTGGCTGGAGAGGAACCCTTTAAAAATCGCCCCAGACCGTCTCTTCGGTGCCTTTGCTGTAGGGGGCAGAATTTAAAGCTAGCCCCAAGACCTTCCCCCCACTGCCCCACCGGTGTTACTCCCGTTATCACGCTACATCATATGGCAAAAGGGAAATGATCTGGGTAGGCCTAATCTCATCATCGGCCCTTCAAAAGCAGAAAGTTTCTCTTGGGAGGGGCAGACAAATTTGAAGCCTGAGAAGGACTCAAGGCACCACTGCTGGCTGGACGACTGGGGGGGGTCGTGTAAGAAGGAATACAAGTGTCTTCCAAGAGCAGAGAGTGGCCCCTGACTGACGGTCAGGAAGGAAAGGGGACCTCAGACCTAAAGCTGCCTGGCGCTGGATTCTGCCAAAACCCTGAATGAGCTGAGAAGTGGATTTTTCCCCAGATCGTTCTAGTAAGAGCCCAGACCAACTGACATCTTGATTTTGGCCTTGCAAGACCCTGAGCGGACAGATCAGCTGAGCCTGCCCAGATTTCCGGCCTACAGAACCATGCGATGATAATACATGCGTTCAGTTTGAAGCCTCTCAGTCTGTGGTAATGTGTTATGCAACAATGGAAAACTAATACTGACACACTTGCAATATACTTGTTTCTGTGTTACTACCTATAGAACGGCTAATTTTTTTTTCATGAGCAATGTACATTAGGACTGTGGAAGTGAAGTGGTATTCTTCTCGTTTTCTTTTTGTAAAAACAATAAGCCAATTTTGTTGTGAACAATTACAGCCAACCAATGAGGCTAGTCTTCCACTCCATCAAAAGAATATTAAATACACTGGAATATTTAAGGCCACAGAATTTCAAATGTCAGAGCTCCATCCATAACTCTTTGTGGAATTTTTGGTAAGTCAGTTTTGGAGAAGTTAATTGACTTATCCTTATAAAAGGGAATAGAAAGCATCAACATTCCGTACTGTAAAGAGAAAGAATCAAGTGGCCCTTGAAGGAAATTGACTGCCCTTCTCTCCTCTAGTCACAGGAAGGCACTAGTGACATGACCAGGTGGGTGCAGAAGGAAGGGTGTAGGTCATGTATTTCTCCTTGTAATGTTCTTCCCCCTCAGACTTTCAGGAAATCATCCTTAAAGCCCTGGGGGCTGTTTCTCATGGGCAGTTTGTCACTGCTCCCTGCTCCACTGCTTTGCATCTCCTCAGATTAGATGCACGCGGGCACTTCAGCAGAGAGTCTACCCAAGGCTTTGGGCTATGTTCTGCTTGCCTCGGTGGGCAATGTAGTGCAAGATCAGGAACTAAACATAGATTGAACTTAATGAATAACCATCTCACTCCCCCTCTCACTTGCTGGTGCACGCTGGAAAAGTCCTCCTTGGACTGAGGGGTTACAGCGAGTCCCCTCACCAACTGAGCAAGATGGGGCTGGAGAAGTTGGTGCCCGTGATGGGAGTAAACCATAGAATTTTAGGCTAACAATATGGCCAACTGGGATGGAGGAGCAAAGACATCAATGCAGAAAGAAGGCTTCCCCACCTCCACCCGTGGGGAGGAACGTCTCCTTCCAGCTGATTTTAGATGACAATGGAAAAGGAAAGCCTATCACTATACAGTGTCCTGCATCTACCATCCCCACTCGCTCTATCCTTGGTACACAGACATCCCCCCAGCCCCACTAATGCCCCCACCCGCCAACGCCCACCCAGGCCTCATCAATCCAGCCCTTCCCTGACACAGGGCAACTCAATTCCTCTGCTTCCGTACCCAAGAATCTGGTGACAGGGCTAACTTCTTGGAACTTTGTTCAGGGCTGAACCCTGGTGTCAACTGACCTTTCCATTCCTAAATCCCTCAGTCCCTTCTCTCAGCACTCTTGAGTCCTGTCCGACAGACAATCTATCAATTCTAGCATTAGAATAAACTTTTGTAGTTTATGTTTGTTATGTAGCTTCTGAAATTATAGTAAAAATAAACCCAGCTCTTTACAAACAGGAAAATAATAAAAGAATGCTTAGTTGAAATTGCAGACATATCATGTCTCATAAAATAAGAGCTAATAAAAATGTGGATCACATTTTCATATTCACTAAATTAGCCCTTTTACAAAAGATTTGTTTACTGCTGGGTTAAAACTGCCACAGAAGCTCGGGGAGCTACATGTGAATGTGTGTTTAGCAATCATGGTAGAATAATAATACTAACAATTATAATTATTATTGTCATCATTATTATTATTATTTAGAGTACTGAGCACTATTTATCTAAACAACTTAGGGAATGTTTGCAGTTTTAGCTGAGTTTGGATAACTAATCTGTAAATAAAACTGGGTTTTAGAGATTTTTAGCCACCACCTTCATCTTTTTGGTGGATACATATAGTTTATGGCTGTGGCTATTTCTGCCGATGGGGTTACCTGGTGAGGACCTCTACACTGTATAAAAGGGCCTGCAGCGATGTCGCAAGAGCAGCCATGGCGGCGATCTCCTCTCGGGCAGCGGGCCCTGTCTCCACTTGTGACGTTTGCCTCTTTAGCTTTTGTAGGTAACATGGCACCAAAGCTTCCAAGACCATCAGCATCTGAAGACTTTAATCAACAGACAGAAAACCAAATCACGTTTTTACATCCTACTTGATATTTTGGAGCATGGAGAAATGAAAAGCCTCTAGAGAGTTAGAAAATTCTGAATCCCCTTCCCACTCCACCCAAGTCAAGAGTAATTAAAGCTGCTGGAAATATCGACCAACACTAATTAATTAGTTAATTAAGCACCGGATAAAAGGTGATAAAATTCTGCATTTAGGAAGAATATTATCTACTTCGGAGAGTTAGCATATATACAATTGGTTGAAAGAACAATAGAACGGTAACAGGTAGAGCTATTCAGTCAATCAGAGAAACAAGCTTCACAATCATCAACAAAGCTTCCATTCAGTAATTTGCAACAAATCTGAGACAAAATAAAACCCTTCTTTAGGAGGCTGGCTTCTTAAAACTTAAGCAATTTTACAGCAAGAGTCTAGTCTGGAAATAGTCACTGCGATGCAGGTATGAAAATGGCTGCTTACTAGTGTGAATAATTTAAAAATTCAGCTATATTTTGCTATCAAGAGACATTAAATATAAGTATATAGAAATGTTGAACGTGAAAGTAAGAGCAAACACCAAAAGAATGCTGATGTAACTATTATGTGAGACAAAACAGACTTCAAGGTAAGTTAAAGATGGAAATTTCATAATTGTAAAAAGACATATTACCAGACATCAGACTTTTTATAAAACTATCATAATTAAGACAGTATAATATTGGTGCAAGGATAGACAAATAGATATATGAAACAGAATAAGGAGTCCAAAACAGATCCACAGATACTTGATTTATAACAAAGATGACACTGCAGTGCAATGGGGAAAGGCTAGTCTTTTCTATAAATGGTGCTGGGTCTATTGCTTATTAGATATCTCTATGGGAAAAATAAACTTTGACCCTTACTTTACACCATACCAAAATTAATTCCAGATGGCTTGTTAATCTAAATGTTAAGATAAAAACAAAAAAGCACCTAGCATATAAGGGGATATATTCATAACCTTGAGTTAGCCAAGATTTCATAAGAGGACACAGAAAGCACTAAAAAATAGGAGAAAGGTGATACATTGGACTATATTAAAATGAAGAGCTCTGTTCATCAAAAGACAACCTTAGGGGAGTAAAATTATAAGCCACAGAGTAAGAGATGTTATTTGAAATACAAGTAGCCAGGGGTGTGCTGGAATGGCTAAATAACCAGTCAAGAAGGCCTACTGGACAACCCTCAGGATGGGAGAAAATATTTGCAACTGAAGCAACTGACAAAGGATTAATCTCCAAAATATACAAACAGCTCATGCAGCTCAAGATCAAAAAAAACAAACAACCCAATCAAAAAATGGGTGGAAGACCTAAACAGACATTTCTCCAAAGAAGATATACAGATGGCCAACAAACACATGAAAAGGTGCTCAACATCACTAATTATTAGAGAAATGCAAATCAAAACTACAATGCAGTATCACCTCACACCGATCAGAATGGCCATCATCAAAATATCCACAAACAACAAATGCTGGAGAGGGTGTGGAGAAAAGGGAACCCTCTTACACTGTTGGTAGGAATGTAAACTGATGCAGCCACTATGGAGAACAGTATGGAGGTTCCTTAAAAACTAAAAATAAAACTACTATATGACCCAGCAATCCCACTACTGGGCATATACCCAGAGAAAACCATAATTCAAAAAGATACATGCACCCCAAGGTTCACTGCAGAACTATTTACAGTAGTCAGGACATGGAAGCAACCTAATTGTCCATCAACAGAGGAATGGATAAAGATGATGTGGTACATATATACATTGGAATATTACTCAGCCATAAAAAGGAATGAAATTGGATCATTCGCAGAGATGTGGACGGACTTAGAGACTGTCATATAGAGTGAAGTGAGATAGAGAAAAACAAATATTGTATATTAACGCATATGTGGAATCTAGAAAAATGGTATAGATGATCTCATTTGCAAAGCAGAAATAGAGACACAGACATAGAGAACAAACGTATGGATACCAAGGAGGAAGGGGGGGATTGGATGAACTGGGAGATTGGGATGGGATTAACATATATACACTATTGATATTATGTGTAAAATAGATAACTAATGAGGACCTACTGTATAGCACAGGGAACTCTACTCAGTGCTCTGTGGTGACCTAAATGGGAAGGCAATCCAAAAAAGAGGAGGTATATGTATAGCTGATTCACTTTGCTGTACAGCAGAAAGTAACACAACATCGTAAAGCAACTATACGCCAACAAAAATTAATTTAAAAAAAAAGGCCTACCGTAAGCATCTCTTTCCAACACCACGTTCAATGATGTCATTCTGGTATTTTGAATTCAGCAATTGCTACATATTGGCAAATTGGCAATGCTACATATCAGAAACTCTTTCCCCCAGAGAGTTGGTTGTTAAATGTTTACCAGCACACCACTCTATATAAGTTAAAATGTACTTCTATCAGACTCTTTAAAAAAAATTCTATATATCAAATAAAAATTACTGATAATCTCATTTAAAAAATGGGTAGAATACTTCAATAGGCCCTTTCCAAAAGTAGATATCCGAATTCCAGTAAACAATCTGAAAGGCTTCCAAACCTTTTAATTTGCTGGAGGGAAATGGAAATTAAAACCACAATGAGATATCACTATAAACCAACAAAAATAGCTAAAAGAAAAAAGACTGACAATACAAAGTGTTGATGAGGCTGTAGAGTACTGGAACACTTACACACTGCTGGTGGGAGTGAAAACTGATACAACCACTCTGTAAAACTTTTTGGTAGTATCTACTAAAGCAAAACATATACATACTCCATGATCTAGCAGAGCATTTCTACCCACAGAGATGCATATATATGTGCCCACAAAGACATATACAAAAATGTTCACTGCAGCATTATTAGTAATAGCTTCAAACTGAACACAACACAAATGTCTGTCAACAAAAGAAGAAATACACAAATTGCAGCATAGCCATACAATAGAATATTATAGACAAATGAAGAACTATTGTTATACACGATTGTGTGGATGAATCTCATGAAATAATACTGAATAACAGAAGTCAGACATTAAAAAATACCTACCATATTATTTCATTGTAGTTGAGTTCAGAAACAGACAAAGCTGATTTGTGATGTTGGAAATCAGGATAGCGGTTCTTTCATCTGATTTTTCAATTTGAGTGGTAGTTACACTGATGTGTTAACTTTGTATACATTCATGAAACTATAAAATTACAATTTGTAAAAACTTTCTTGTATGAATATTTAAATAAAATACATTATTTAAAAAAAAATTTAAGCACAACAGGGACTTGGTATTACAAATGTTGAAGTCTTGTAAGAATTGAATTTATTCCCATGAAACATATCCTAGGGAACAACTACTTAAGAGATCCTGGCTCCACCCAGGAATTAAGAACAGTTCTGGCTGAAACAGAGCAGAATAAGGTATTAGGGAGGTTTTTTAAAAAAATTTTAATTTAGCTTAACAGTATTGGACTCTGGCTTTTAACTCACAATGACAAGAGAATTTGATTGTGAACTCTAATTCCTTTTGATTTCAATGTGTTTGGATTTTAACTTGAAAGTGTCTTTCATATCTCATTGGGAATTTGATAATGCGAGGATTTTTTAGTCAAATTTAGGGCTTCTCTATGCTGTTAGCATTTTAATATTAGAGAATCTTTATACATTTTATCATTGCAGTGTCTTCATGTTATCACTTAATCGCACTGCAGAATCTCTGATCCACCCTAATAACATGGTACTGGATATGCTGGGAGTGGAAAATAGAAGAGGGGGTATTTTGACACTTAGGAATCGAGTGGACTTGGAGTTAAGTTAATGCAAGGTTTTGATCCATTTTTGAACCTTTTATGGAGCTGTGATATTGTAGGAGGAGCCCAAGGAAAGGAGGATGAGGACCGTCCTGAGAGAGGGTAGATTTGCCTTCCTGAGGCAGGGTTGACCAGGGGCATAGTGTTTAATCCCCACTGCTTAAGACAAAATAAGGTGGGAATGCTGGGGATGGGGGTGGCATGTTTTACTCATTCCTCATGTTTCCTTCCAGCAGAGAGAGTTCAGTCCATTTCAATCCTGGTTCCTCTTTGCCCTTTTACTCTATTCTGTTCTGCAGAAGACAAAGACTTACCTGAGGGGCAAATTGATACAGACATACTGGGCAAAATCAGATCAGCTCTTTTCCTTTTCCTGGAAAAGCCTGCCAACAGGGCTTCTATCCTCTGCTGTGAGTTCTCAGGGCAGTCCTATTTCAAGCCTGATTCCCCTACGTAATCTTTCTCAGTAGTAAAGGTGATATTTCAACCTCCCTTCTGCCTTCCTTCATTTATTTAGAACATGGGCAAGAAAGAAGTCACCCTTCACTGGATCCTTCCAGAAACCTCAACTCTTATGACTGACACCGTTTCAGGAGTTTCTGAGAAAGGATAAAGAGGACCCTCAAGATGGCTGTGATACTCAGCTCAGGCAAGGAGAGCAGAGATTTACACCAGAGGCTGTGGTAAGAATAAACTGTATGCATTTTCTTCAGGTGGCTCCTTATGTTTACAAACTTGGTTGGTAAGAGGCAGGATGAGGTAAGGTGACTTGGCTCAGCGCCTCGAGATGGCTGAGCAAGAGATTTCATAAGGGAAAACTTCAAAATAAATTGCTCTGGGACCGGAGGCAGGAGAGATTATTTGCAGTGGGGGGACTGGGAAATGCACTGTGGAGATGGGACGGAGGTCACCCTGCTTGTCAACGGGATGTTCTGACCCTACCATTTGCTCTCTCTGTCCCAGCGGTGTGTGTGGAGATAGTACATAATGAACAAATTGATGGAAGAATATTAAATAATGGTATTACACTCTAAGATTAATCCTGAATAATAAAGCAGTCTGGGAATGTCTGACCAGTTGTCTGCTGCTTTTTTCATTAATTACTTTAAAAATACAAATTCCCAGTCTTTTATTCAATTCATAATAACTATTCTGAAAGAATTTTTGACATAAAATAAAACTGACAATTGTTAAAACACCACTGAGTAGAATTTGTTATTTAATAAACATCTTGCTTCAGATATTTATTCTACATTAAGAAACTACATCTTATGGGCACCATTGAAATTTGACTTGGGGAAACTATGCAGTAATGATCAAAACCTGAAACACAAAAGCTCAAAATGACAGAAACTCTAATAAGCGAAGTTTGATACAGACCAAGATAAAATAAGTCCTCCCCCAAAACTTAATCAATGAATGTAAACTTTATTATAAATTTTACATAGAAAGAAAATAATTTCAATGAAAAGAACTTTGATAAAATAAAAATGAAAAGTTGAAAGTGGCTTATTTGCAACATAAAATGACTGATTGAGGAATTAAACTGGCATAAATAAATTAGAAAATAATCCCTTCATGAAAATTTATAGGTATAATTATGATTAAGATTTTTGTATTTATAAAGTCGTAGTCAAAATATCCTTGGGGTCAAAATATCCACTGGGTTAAAATAGTCGAGTTGCAATAGTTGCGTCAATATTTTTCTACACTAATTGAAAACCAGAAGTAGATTTAAGGAGGACTATGAGAAACTGATAAGGAGATTTGATCAAACAGAGAGAATTAAGAATTTTAAGTAATGTGGAAATCTGTAAGCCCCAAGCAATCTTTACATCCCAAGTAGATCCCTATGCTTTACTTTCAGATCAGTTATACATCTCTATCTAGTGTTCCATAAATCACCTGATCTATAGATGTTTCAGGATAGGCTTGACTATTAGGTTAGAACTGTACTGGTATGAATGGACAAGTGCTAGTTCTCTGTTTGTTTCACCAGGAGACTCACCAGTCATCTTCCCTTTCACTTCAAACCTGAGTCAGTCACAACTCACCCTGAGCACATGAGATCAACAGCTGGTCCGAGGAGGTAGGACCAATGCGGGTGACTCTGGGTTAGATCAGAGTCAGCATCCTTGAGTTGAGATAACACTCAGATAAGATTTATATTTTATTCCTTGTGTGACAGGAGTTTGTAGTCTCAGTTCTTTGAATTTACATCAGAAAGGTGATAACCTACCTAGATCTGGCAGTCTTAACAGAGGAGCAATACCCTGGAATAATTTATTAGCCCATCCTTCTCTCAAAAGAAAGAAAGTTGAGGCAAAAACTGTGATACGTTTATGACTAATCCATATTTTTATTTTCAAACTATTTTCTCACCACAAAGGCCTATGCAAGAAGAATTACAAATGAGAGAAATAGGAACATGGAAACCGTTGGCTGTTATCTGATTCATTCATTTTATAAATTTATATTGTTATATCACCTATGGAATACAGCACTATATTGGGCATTGGAAGATATATCACATATACTAAGAATATGGTAGAATACAATCTAATGCTTTGTTTATGGGTTAGCTATTACAAGAAAAGATCAAAGTAGATTGAGAAATTAAGAGGGAGAGATTTCCTAATGTTGAATTAAGGAAGAGGAGGGAAGGCCATAGGGTTGGTTAAGCCAGAATTATGGAACATTTGGAAGGAATGCAGCTCTTATCTTTAAGCAGTAGATTACATAAAAAGGGGCTATCCATAATTCATTTGAATTATTGTCTCTGCCTTTAGTATACCTATTTTAATAGAGAGATGAGACTGATTTTCATTTCACATATTATATATATATGTAAATAAAATCAGATCAGAGCCAACATCCTAGAACTGGAAATAACACTCTCCATGGTGAGTCCTTTGGATTCCTTGCACTTGGCAAAATGACAGGCAAGATTTCTCTTCCTGCTCTTTGTGTGACAGAAGTTCTTATTGCTCCTTGAAAGGAGTTTTCTTAAATAGCTTAAATGTCTTTTCTGAAATTTTATTTGCTATTAATTTCTGTTACATGTGAGGATATTTCCTAAACAAGACTAAAACAAGTTAGCCACTTCACAACTTCCAAATTAGGGGATTTCAAATTGATGAAGATTTACTATATTTTTCATAACTTCTGCTATGACAAGTTCCCTAAATTTAGTTTTTGAAAACGTACTTGCCAGAACATTACAGGCTAATATTAGCAAACATAACCTTTGTAGTCACTCAATTTTATTTCCTTTGCCGTACTTATTTATTACAAGGCACAGAATAAAAGGCTGCAGTTACCTTCTGAATGACTCAGGAGCATATGCCACCACAGTAACACAGAGCTTAATGGCTTCACTTATAGAGAAAGTCAGGTCTTCGTTTCCATAGCAGAAATCTGAAGGGACAGAAGGTCAAGGCACACAATCAGAGTGGATTCCACCAGGGATAAAGAAGAATTTATTACTCCTAACACTTTCTTTCCAGTTATATTTTGTAGGCATTTCTTTGTTAGACTTTATTCCTAAACTGTGTGAACACTTAATATCCTCATCTAAAGGGACTAAAAATTCTTTTCTATTTTTGAATAATCAGATGACAAATAAAAGCGCTTTTTTTTGGTAGTTTAAAAAAACTCATCTAATAGAAGGATATTTGGATGCTCTAAGGTAAGACATGAGACTCCATCTTTGAATACCTCTAATTGTACACAGTCCATGATAATAAAAGCCTGTCTTAAAGGGTTATTCACTTAGAATTGCCCAGGAAAACCCAATTTTCTGAAAACTACAGTGGTCTATTGAGCCCCCCTTTTAATACAATTTTCATGGCAGAGAATCCTTTACATTTTAAGATTTACAAGAAATTTAAGAAAAACAGGAGATAGGAAAATGTACTCATTTAATTTATACCAGCGTTCCACTTATTTTTGCTGTTTTGATTTAGTTCAAAATATTCAGTATAAGGTCGTTTAAAAAAAGAAAGATTACAAAAAGAAAAAGAATGTCAAGGCAAGTTTTGCTTTTACCTAATGACTTAAGAGGCTTCTCAGCTTTGACCAACTCTAAGATGTCTAGGATGTCAGTGGTCTCCCCTTCCAGCGACTGCAGCAAGTCAAACAGGCACTGAGCTGACACGCCTTTGCTGGACCCAGTATTGGCAGCATCCTGTACAAAGAAAAGCCATTTTAGGCCATCATTAAAAAGTCTACAAATAACAAATTCTGGAGAGGGTGTGGAGAAAAGGGAACCCTCATACCCTGTTGGTGAGAATGTAAGTTGGTGCAGCCACTGTGGAAAACAGAATGGAGGTTCCTAAAAAAAACTAAAAATAGAGTTGCCATATGATCCAGCAATTCCACTCCTGGGCATATACCCAGAGAAAACTCTAACTCAAAATGACACATGCACCCATATGTTCATAGCATCACTATTCACAGTAGCCAAAACATGGAAACAACCTAAGTGTCCATCGACAGATGAATGGATAAAGAAGATGTTCACATGTTGAAAGAGAAAAGACAAATACCATATGATATCACTTATATGTGGAATCTAAAATATGACACAAATGAACTTATCTATGAAATAGGCTCACAGACACAGAACAGAATTGTGGTTGCCAAGGAGGGTGAAGGGGGATGGATTGGGAGTTTGGGATTAGCAGATGCAAACTATTATATATAGAATGGATAAACAACAAGGTCCTACTGTATAGCATAGGGAACTATATTCAATATCCTGTGATAAACCATAATGGAAAAGAATATAAAAAGATGTATATATATATGTATAACTGAATCATTTTGCTGTACAGCAGAACACAACATTGTAAATCAACTATACTTCAATTAAAAACAAAAGAAAAGCCATTTTTAGTTTTAATAAACTAAATTCCTACATCAGTACTAACATGGTTTGATCAGGAATACAAGTTTCATAAACACTGCCATTGATAACAATATCTAGGCAGTATTCAGCTTACAGAATTCTGCATCCAACCATGCTACTGTATGGAGTGAACACCTGACTTTTAAGGGATCTATTAAATGCTAATCTAGTGCAAAAGAGATATTTGTGGAAACTTATAAAAATACAGCAACATGTGAACTGCCAGTAAAGTTCATGCCTATGTTTTCTCTGGTCTGTGATAGCGGGACTCAGCATTCCCCCCCAAATTTCCATAATGGATTGGTTGAATACATCAAATATGTTTGAGAAACAGATGAATTTTTTGACAACCCTGGGAATTTTACAGGTCTTATTTGATAATCTATCTCCAGAATGAAGATACTTACCATCTCAAATCTCTGTAAAATGACTTTGATTCATTCATTAAAACAACAAATCCTCCTGGGCATATATCCAGAGAAAACTCTAATTCAAAAAGATACATGCACCCCAATGTTCACTGCAGCACTATTTACAATAGCCAGGACATGGAAGCAACCTTAATGTCCATCGACAAAGGAATGAATAAAGAAGACGTGGTATATATATACAATGGAATATTACTCAGCCATAAAAAGAATGAAATAATGCCATTTGCAGCAACATGGATGGACCTAGAGATTATCATACTAAGTGAAGTCAGAAAGAGAAAAACAAATATCGTATATTAATGCATATATGTGGAATCTAGAAAAATGGTATAGATTATCTTATTTGCAAAGCAGAAATAGAGACACAGATGTAGAGAACAAATGTATGGATACCAAGGGGGAAGGGGTGGTGGTGGGATACTTGGGAGATTGGGATTGGCATATATACACTACTACGTATAAAATAGATAACTAATGAGAATCTACTGTATAGCACAGGGAACTCTACTCAATGCTCTGTGGTGACCTAAATGGGAAGGAAATCCAAAAAAGAGGGGATATATGTATACATATAGCTGATTCACTTTGCTCTACAACAGAAACTAACACAATATTGTAAAGCAACTATACTCCAATAAAAATTAATTTAAAAAAAAAACCTCATTAAATTCCTACTATGTGCCAGGCACCATTTTGTGCACTGCAGTCATAGCAAAACAAAAACAAAAACAAACAAAACAACTAAAAACAAGCAAAAGGCAAGCAAAAACCAGACAAATGTCTCGTTTTAATGGAGCTCAAATTCTATCGTGGGGTGTGGTAAAGATACATATTAGTGAAACAAATACATATGTTACATGTGATATGGTATAAATGCTCTGCAGAAAAATAAAAATAAAACAGGGTAAGTGCTACAGAGTGATAGAAAAAAATGAGAATCAGGAACTCTTCCTTTTATCATTTGCCATTTTCCATCCTTTCATTAACTGAGTATAAAAAACCAGAGAGCTGATCTATTTACATCCTAGGGGCCAAAATGAGGGTTGAAGAGAAATGTTGAAGAGAGAAGATTTTCTTGTTGAAAGAGAAATAATTTTTGGAATTTGTATTCCATTGCTTGAATGAAGAGAGCTGAGAGACTGATTATACCAATGGACAATGACCAGGCCGTACATAAATATAGAACTCTGATCTACAATCTGCAGTAACTAGCCCAGGAATCCCTGGCTGTAGTGAGCGCTGAATAAAGAGACTTTGCTTTCCTCATTGGGTTGGTCTTCCTTTATTTCCATGGAGCTTACTCACAGGAAACTCCAGGAGAGGGGCCACACTTGCAAACAGCTGGAGTACAAAGGGCTTCCGGTGTAGAATGTAGAACTGATGGCAGGCGAATTCAATGGCTTGACGCAACTGGGGATTGCTTTCATAGTCAGAGTACACCTGTGGAAAAACGTCACCATATTCAGAAAATTCCTTAACAGCCTACTAGAGTTGTGTTTGCTTTTAAAACTCATAGCCATGGGAAGCATGGACGGAAATGACTAATTTCATAAACTGATGGAGGGGAGTGTAAAATGGTATATACCTTCTTGAGAGAAATCTGGCAATATACATAAAAATCCTAAAAATATAAATATGTTTTATATATATATATATTTAAATACTTATATAAGTATACTTATATACTCATATACTTATATATATATAAGTATACTTATATACTCATATACTTATATATATATAAGTATATTTATATTTAATCCTAAAAATATAAATATACTTTTTTCTCGGGAAGTTTGTGACTAGTGATTTACCTTAAGAAAACAGTCAGACAAATGTACAAAGATATATATACAATAATGACTGCTGCAAGGTTGCTTAAAATAGTGGAAAATTTGAAACAAATTATTCGTAAATTGGGGTTAAGTGTATTATGTATATGCATTCAACAGAATACTATCAGTTATTTTTTAAAAGATGCTATATAGTGCTACAGGGAAAATTCCCACAATATTCTTAGTGTCACATTAAAAAAGGTAGGTAACAAACTTGAATATATGGTATGATTCAACTTCTGTTTTAGAAAAAGTAGGAGAGAGTACCAAGATTTTTAAGATGTGTAAACAATGGTTATCTAGGAGGAGGATTATAGGTGATCTTTATTTTCTTCTTTAAACTTTTCTTTATCTTTTGAATTTTATAATGAGCATTTATTGTTTTTGATAATTATTTTAAAAGTTATAGAGGAAATTCCAACTATCTAAAAATAGGACAGAGCACCCTGATGATATTAAAAGTCAATTTCTTGCCCCTGTAGGTTGAGCAAACGCCACTTTACACAAGCACGTATTACTTCCATAATTTTATTAAAATCTCCATAAAAATAAGAACTAGGATGAGCCCCCCAGCCCCTTCTGAACTTTATTCAGTACTCCTAACTGTAGCCATGTACACATTAGACATGACTAAGTGAACACTATTCCTGCTACATTCACCTCCTCCAACCTTGTCGTACCAAATTTAATGGCAATGAAAATCTCTATTCAGACAGAGGTTGGAGACTCTCTTGGGAGAAACATCAACTGAACGCTTGCCATACATTTGAATAATGGTTCTCCAGCTTCCTAGGGCATCAAAACCACCTGGAGGTCTTGTAAAAACACAGATTACTGGGCCCTGACTCCAGAGTTTCTGATTAAGTAGCACTGGGATGGAACCCAAGAATGTGCATTTCTAACAAATCCCCAGGGGATGCTGTTGCTGCTGCTGCTGCTGCCGCTCTAGAGGTTGCACTTTGAGAACCACTGGTCCAGAAGAAATGGGAAAGCACAGCCCAGGTCTGGGAGATCTCAGAATAGAATGGAATATTATGACCTTTTGGAAGTTTCTAGGGGGGTTTCATTTGGTGCCTTCTGAGATCATAAAAGAAGATAATTCCATCATTCAAAGTTTTGGTACAGATCTTGTTGACCTGTTCCACGGGCAGGAGAGGAGAGCCTGTGCACCTGCAGCATGGTGGGCAGAATCCACTGGTAGCCGCTGAGGGAGAAGAGGTGATTGAAGTGCACAGCGCTGTTGATGACGGTGGCCGCGTACTGCCTGAGCAGGGCACTGTCTTCTGGGTGCAGGATCAGAGCCCCGTTAAAAACGTTGAGGAAAAGCATGATTTCATCTCCCCAGGGAAACTCGCTTGGCATGCCCAGGAACATCTCCTCCAGGAGCTGGATCCACAAGCTTTTCTGAAGAGTGTCGAGGCCAAACAGCTCCTTCCCAGCTGTGAAACATGAAACAGCAGAGACAGAATTAGCCCCACGTCGATCCTGTCAGCGTGGAGGGCAATCAAACCCCAGGGCGCTGCTGTTTCCAGCTCAGGGACATGAAGATCTACTGCTGATACGCTTCCCAGAACAATATTGCAGCCATTGCTCTGACACCTCCTAGCCCTCCAAGTACTCTCGTCATCACCTCTTTGATTCACCTCTGTGGGCAAGACAGGGCAGGCAGGTGCAGTGTGCTGCTGCATAAGCTGTGGCTTTGAGAAAAAATAAGTTATTAAGAAAATGGCAGGGCTGGGACTTGTTTTTGGTCTTTGAACTCATGGTCAGACTAGAGCTCTGTCTACTATTTCTCTGGAGCTTCTGGATGAAGATGTAGAGCATAGGGATGCTGATTTAAGTAAACTGTCCCAAATTAATAACTGAGTAACAGAGCGTGGTTTCAAAATGGGTCTCTTTCCATTTCTCTGTCTCAGTCTCTCTCTCTCTCTCTCTCTCCTCAATTTGAATAATGGTTCTCAAGCTTCCTAGGGCATCAAAACCACCTGGAGGTCTTGTAAAAACACAGATTACTGGGCCCTGACTCCAGAGTTTCTAATTAAGAAGGTATAATTTAGATAGAGTAAAAGGCACAGATCATAAATGTAGAATTCAATGAATTTTGACAAAAATACCCACTCGTGTAACCAACACGCCAATCAATATATAGACCATTTTCACCACCTGAGAAAGTTCTCTCATACCCCTTTCTGGGAAATCCATTCCCCCCAATCCAGAGGTAACTACTGTTCTGATTTCTGTCACTGTAGATTCGTTTTGCCTCCTCTTGAATGTCATATAAATACCTGTTCTTCACTTAGTCAAGTACTCTCCTAACAATACCACACTAATTCCTTCAATTGCTTACGATGAACTTAGAGCAGTGGTCTCAAGATTTGGTCCTTGGAACAGAAGCACCAGCCTCACCTGGGAGCTTGTCAGAAATGCAGGTTCCCAAGCCCCATTCCAGAGCTACTGAATCAGAAACTCGGGGCTGGAGGGTGGGACCCAGCAATCTGTGTTTTATCAAGTTCTCCAGGTGATTCTGGTGCCCACTCAAGAGCTGAGAGCCACTAGCTTAGAGAACTGTCTGCCGATTAAGATAGAGATGTCCTCTAGCTGAGGACAAAAGAAGGGCAGGAGAAGAAGCCCAAGAGAGGTAATGCTTCTTTCTTGATACCTTGAGGATCGCTGAAGAGTGAAAACTCCGCATCAATAGCACTTCGAGGGAATGAGGGCAGTCGGAGGAGGTCTTCCTGGAGCATGGAGACGTGGGACTGCTTGTGGGCTGTGGGGATCTTCTGGGTGAGGGAGATGAGAAACAAAACCCTCCCCACTTCCTCCAGCTTCCGAGTGAATACCTACCGGCAGACAAAGGCAGGAGCAGATGAAAAGTAGAATTGGCAACTCTGAAATTACCAAGAGTGAAGAAACTGAAGTGAAAACTTGAATGGCAAACCGGGCTGATTAAAAATTGAAAGATGGGGGAAGTGAAATGAGAGAGAAATATTTTTTCTTTACCACATAGAAAGAGCAAACAATACTTAATTGACTCTCACTTCCTGCATCTGTCTGTTCTACAGAAGGAGGTGTTTCTTATGGAATTTGCCAGCTACAGGAGGAGCACAAGGCAAGCATTGTCAAGAACAGTTCAGTATTAAATACAGCCTATCTGTTTGGATGTTATAATATTGAAGAAGACCTTCTCCAACAGGAGCCAGTCAGTTCCAATTGCTTCTATCATTTCTACTGATGCCTTACGCTGTTTCTGGGTTTGCCTCTTAAAGACTGAAATGGGCTCCAGGAAAAACCTATCTTGGAACAAAAGCTAACAGGACCTAGATTGGTGGCCCTTTAGCCCTGAGTTTAGATGACGTGAACATGGGTCTTTTGGTCCTTCTCTTAGTGCCTTTTCTGTTGCTGAACAGTGGGCAGGGGGATGTGACTAGGAAGATGATAAGCAGTGAGCAGCTGTTGAGGAGACTTCAGAGCCAGAACCACAGGTCTGTCTATTATTACCTCCCTGAGGAAATTAGAAAGAAGTCTTAAGATCCCAACTTGGAGTATAAATAGAGCAAGGGCTCCGTTTTATGTTATTCTCTTAAAACGTGTTCTTAAACATGATTAAAAAAACACACTCGTGAAGTGTGGTTATTGATTATGGTTTTCATTATTTTGCTGCCAAAATCAGAGGCTGGGATAATTTGTGGGGAATTGTTTTAGAAATTATTTATATTTAAGGTCTTATAGTTTTGCCCAACACCTCGCACTTTGTAATACATTCACTGTTTTCTTTCTTCTAAATGCAATTTAGGTAGTTAATACTAACTATGTTTTTAATTACTTAAGTGGTCGGATTCTATGCCATCTCCTGAAGATATTTTTGAATAGCATCCTTACTACGTGCAGAAAAATTGAAAAAATAGTTTCTTGTTTCAACATTTTATTAAAAATAAATGAATATAACACATAGAACACATTAAAATTGTATCATTATTAGAATTGTGTACTACAGCTATATTTCGCTTGCAAAATAGTGAATTTCCTTAAGCTCAAAGTCTGATTTATGATGAGATGTGTAAACGTTATTCTGTTCTTCAATCTTAAATCTAAGTACAGCTGCTTGATTCTGTTTCCTCCTATTTTAAGAGAAGTTAGTAACATGTCCAAGGTCAGATCACTGGTCAGTGGCAGAGCTGGGACTGAGTCCAAATCTCTGGACCTTGGTGCAGGGCCTTTTTCAGGCACACTACATTGACCCCTTTTATTTTTTTCCAGCTAGCATAAATTTCTGGGCCAACCTTCTTATGGCTACACTATGTGTACTTCCAATCCTGCTTTACAAAAATGTGGAGTGAAAATCCAAACTTAGAAACTAGTAGGTAAATAAATTAGAAGATTTCTGCTATTTATACCCTTATGATTTCTCATAGCATTCTCCAAGTGAGTGTTTCTTAATACCTTTACATTATTCATCCAATTTATAAAACTTAGTTAACACACTATTTTGGGGAACTATCTATTGACCAAGGGCCCATCATTCTATCTCTAGAGAGGATCATAACAGAATCACAGAATCTCAGGGCTGGCAACCGTTTACAGATCATCTATCCCAATGACATGACAAAATAGAATAAAACTGTGGTGGTCAGGCACCTGTTTCTGAATGAGCTCCTGTCCTTTCTCTGGATGCATATGTACAAGGTTCAGCTGTGGAGACACGGATCTCCTAAAAGGGTAAATATCCCGAACATAGGTCTGTGGTGGGATTACACAAAGACAAAAAGAGAGTTCAAATCATTAAACTCTGACTCTCATTTCCTCTTTCCCCAAAGGTCAGACAAACATAAGTTATGTATTTTCTGATGGTTTAGATTCTTACTACTTTATGCTCCCCAATTCTACAAAATCCTAGGGAAGATAAACACCCTCCTTGGGAAAGCTTCAATCTCCCCAGGCCGAGTATGCTTTCCAAAGCCCAGGATGCTTTTTCAGGAGCAAAGGAGCCAGAGGCCATTTACTAAAACCCATTCTGAAGAAGAAAAGAAAAGCCCTGTAAAGTGATGTCAGTGGTCTTCCTGAGGTTTCCTTTGTTCATTAGATCACGTTACCACAATCATGCTTAATGTAGTAGAAAGCGGCACGAGAACAACATTAACATTCCAAATAAACACGTGTACTTACAATACGGGCAACTTAAATGTTCATCTAGATGTAATAATGATGAGTGACGAAGTGCCTTACTTATCTCCTTTAATTCTTACAACGACCCTAATGTAGCTACTATCATCACCTGCCCTTTACAGACAAGGAAACTGAAGGGTACAAAGGTAAAGTGGCCAGTCCAACGCTAACACATCATCAGTGAGGTGGTGTGAACCCAGCGGCCATATGCCTCACCTCTAAACAGCGACGCCCCCCGGAGCGAAGCTGCGCTCAGGAAAGGCATGATGGGCTTTTGACACAGCTCTCCGTGAGCGTCATCACTGCAGTCTCACCTTATTGTAGTGGATAAGGTTCCATCGTTTATCCATGAGAAAGTAATGTGTAGACTGGGATTCTGGGATATTAAAAAACTCCAGACACTCCTAGAACAACAGCAATTTTTAACAAACATTTATTGAGATCATATTATGAGCCAAACAGTAAGCTGAAAGATAAAAATGTCATAAAACAAGGTAACTTCCTATAAGGAATATATATGTATTTATATCTTACACACATTTTATATATTATATGCGTGCATATATATAGTATATATATTATATACATGCACATATATATGAACATTTACATGCACACAGCTATCCAAAAAAATGACAGCATAAAGACTGATTGTGTAAGGTAGTGCAAGATAGGGGTAGGGGATTAAGACGTGCAAACTACTATGCATAAAATAAATAAGCTACAAGGTTATATTGTACAACACAGAATATAGCCAATATTTTAGAATAACTATAAATGGAATATGACCTTTAAAAATTGTGAGTCACTATGCTGTATACCTGAAATGTATATAATATTATACATCAACTATATCTCAATTTAAAAAAAGACTGATAGTGTAACACAAACTACCTGCTCTGTTCTCATAAAGCTAAAAGAGGTACAATTACAATGTAGACTTGAGTGATGAACTGTGAAGGCACAGTGGCATCTACTGGTCTCAATATCAGGAAGAAAGCATGTTTCGTAGCAACATTAGGAATAATATGAACCACAGTGATTGAGCACTTATTATCTACTATATTCTATGCTCAATGCTTTCAATGTAGAGAACTTGTATAACCTGCACTAATAATCGAGCACTGTTGAAAAAGAAACTGAGACTAGAGAGAGCCCGTCGTTTGACTTATTTAGATAACACTGGTTGTGGTGGAGCGGGGGTTTGAACTCACTGTCTGCCTTCACGCTATCCTACCATCCAAAGTGAGTAGGAAGATGAAGAGGCTGTTGAAGTTTGCTTGACTGGGCCTGACAGACTCTCTGGAGATGAAGGAGTGAGGCCTGGAGGAGGCTTAACAACCCTTTCTACTGAAATAAAATACACAGGCTTGGCAAAACTGAATTTCTCAGAGGTCTTTTCTGGGCCAAAAGTTTGGGCTCCAGATAAACAGGGAATCACTGCACGAGTGTACTTACTACTTTCCCTTAACAACCCTACAGGCATGAGGAACAATGGACTGCATATCTCTTAAGGGGCGTAATTGTCATAACCATTAAAAATACTTTCTTGATTCACTTAGTTTATTCTAAGGTATATATTTTCTGCCTCTCCAATCATTTCTGTCAGTGGCAAATCAAGACCGTGTATTGTTCAACTCGATGCCACAAAAAGCGTCTCTGGCACGGACTGTCACCTGATCCCTAGAGTTTGTCCCAGTGCCCTTGGCGTGCAAACCCAGGGCGGCTCCAGAACTGCCACAAGTGGTGCCAGGATGCTCCTAAGCAGGATTCACAGCATCTCAAGAGGAGTGTCACGTGGCTGCTGTAGCTGAGAGGGAGCCGGCATGATCTTGCCTACATCCATGTGGGGAAAATTACGCAAGGAAATAGAGGAAGTACACAAGAGTGGGGCAGATTCTAGAAGAGGTAAATAAATGCATATATTCATTTGAAGATAGAGAAAGGCCATTTAATTCAAAACTGGATGATCAGTGAAGTGGCCATAGCCATTGTGCATTAAAAAAAAAAATCACTTCTGTCAAAAGTCATCCCTACCTTTAACAGGGCTTCAAATTGAGTATCTTCATGGACCGGTAACTGGGTTGGGATATCACACTCATTCTGTCCATGAACTACCAAGGTTTTGGTACCTACAGAAGGTAAAAATCATAATAAACTGACTTCTACTATAAGAAAGTTTATAGATAAAGCACAAATTATTAAAATATTATCAATAAACTGATGTTTTTATTATTATGATGATTACTACTAGTGAGGGTTTAATGCGAGTTGTGCATTGTACTAACTGCACTCCTTTGTTTCTAGTTAAATATATATTTTAAATATGTTTACTTATTATTTAAAAATCATAGCTACCGTTTATGGAGTTCCCCATACTTTTAAATGGTTTTATGTGCATAATCATATTTAAATCTCATAGCAACCCTATGATATGGGTATTATTATTTTCACATTACAAATGAAGAAACAGAGAACTTATTCTTATAAATAAGAACTTATAAGTAACTTAGTCAAAGACACATTTATTTAGTGGAAGAGTCAGAATTCAAACCTTAAGCATTCCAACAAATAATCTATTCCTTTATTTTAAATGAGATGATGAGGTAATAATGGTTGAGAAGATACAAACAGAGCTATTAGCAAAAGTTAAACAAGTACCTGAAAGGTAGTTTAAATTTACATTTTCTGTATTCTGCTTGGCTGGTGAGACAGTGAACATTATGATATACCTTGATTTATAATGAGTTGTTTTTAAGTATATGCCTGACAATATGTTTCTTTGCTGTAATAAAAGCTGATCTCTTTGTTGAGTAACCTATAGACACATAAATATACCATTACCACTTACTGAATGCTTACCATGTGTCAGGTATGGCAGCTAGTATTTTACAAACCTAAACTCATTTATTCCTCACAATTACGAAGTATGAATCATACTCCCATTGTACGTGTAAAGAAAGCTTTAAAAGTGATGTACTTTTTCATAGCTAATATTAATTATACAGATGATAAATGGCAGTGCTCTGATTTTAACATAGGTCTCTTTGCTGCCAGAACCTGTCTTTTTATTTCAATACATGTATTATCTCACATTTTCTTAGACATTGCACAAGGATAAAGGCTTGGCAAAATTTTATCTCCAAGAAAGGCAAGCTATCCAAAGTGAAAAGGAATTGTATCTAGAGTTTATATCACACTGCATGTTTTCTTGTAACTTTCCTTCCTGCTTTTCCCTTTTCCAATTTTTCATAAAGCCATCTCTCAGTGAGTTTACAAAAGCCTGGGGTCCCTGCCATGCAAACAATATTATTCTCCTTGCAGTGCCAAAAATTCATTCAAAAAGGCTCTCAGTTCAGCTGGCCCTCTGCAATAGACTTAAATAAATCTTTAACCTTGGCAGTCCTTCAAGTACTGATTCACGCGGATCTCAGTTCTGATGTCTCCCTTTTCATCTGGCAATTGCTGACTTTTAAAGGGTCTATTGTATTTCTTCAGATTGTATTCAACAAAAATTCTTTGAAGCACTCAATCCCAGGGTCAGAAAATTTTCTCATGAATGAAAGAGACACTTGGTCTGTAAAAGGGTTATTTATACTCCTAAAAAAGTTATGTCTTCCAAAAGCAGTACCTGGCATTGAAGCGGTCACCAGGAGCTTGACCTCACATTGCTCTTTCTTCATGGTCTGCTTCAGATCCTTGAAGAACAGGCCTTCTACATAACCGACCACCTCCCACAGGAAAGTCAGAGTGGCTGAAATGGCATCCATCCCCCACTCGCAGGGGGTCCGCACAAAGTACATGATTAATCCCACCTATAAGTCAGAACAGGAAGTGGTCACAAAGTCACAGTAATTCTGAGCTTACATTCTCATTTCCTTGGCTTTTCTTTTTCTTAATTAAATATTGTTTTTTTGCCTTTGAATTCTCTATTCAAATGCTTCTCTAACACTTTCAGTGGCAGTAAGCAGGAGAAGGGATAATTGGAAAACTGGCCTGAACAGGTTGCCATATATTTTTATGTTATCACTAAAATACTTACTGCTATTTTTTTTTTTTAACATCTTTACTGGAGTACAATTGTTTTACAATGTTGTGTTAGTTTCTGCTGTATAGCAAAGTGAATCAGCTATATGTCTACGTATATCCCCATATCCCCTCCCTCTTGCATCTCTCTCCCACCCTCCCTATCTCACCCCTCTAGGTCATCACAAAGCACCAAGCTGATCTCCCTGTGTGATGCAGCTGCTTCCCACTAGCTATCTATTTTACATTTGCTAGTGTATATATGTCAATGCTACTCTCTCACTTCATCCCAGCTTATCCTTCCCCCTCCCCATGTCCTCAAGTCCATTCTCTACATCTGCATCTTTATTCCTGTCCTGCCCCTAGGTTCATCAGAACCATTTTTTTTTTTTTTAGATTCCATATATATGTGTTAGCATACCCTGAGAAAACCATAATTCAAAAAGAGTCATGTACCACAATGTTCATTGCAGCACATTTACAATAGCCAGGACATGGAAGCAACCTAAATGTCCATCAACAGATGAATGGATAAAGATATGGCACATATATACAATGGAATATTACTCAGCCATAAAAAGAAACGAAACTGAGTTATTTGTAGTGAGCTGGATGAACCTAGAGACTGTCATACAGAGTGAAGTAAGTCAGAAAGAGAAAAACAAATACTGTATGCTAACACACATATGTGGAATCTAAAAAAAAAAAAAAAATGGTTCTGAAGAACCTAGGGGCAGGACAGGAATAAAGACGCAGTCGTAAGGAATGGACTTGAGGATATGGGGAAGGGGAAGGGGAAGGGGAAGCTGGGACGAAATGAGAGAGTGGCATGGACATATACACACTACCAAATGTAAAATAGATAGCTAGTGGGAAGCAGCCGCATAGCACAGGGAGATCAGCTGGGTGCTTTGTGACCACCTAGAGGGGTGGGATAGGGAGGGTGGGAGGGAGACGCAAGAGGGAGGGGATATGGGGATATATGTATATGTATAGCTGATTCACTTTGTTATAAAGCAGAAACTAACATACCATTGTAAAGCAATTATACTCCAATAAAGGTGTTAAAAAAGAATTAAAAAAAAAATGACATATACATTTTTTCAACAGAAAACTAAAATTAAGGACCGACATGAGGAAGTTGTATAATGCCAAAGGGAGACAGAGAGGAAAGAGACATTTACTGAGTGCCCATCACATGCCAAGGACTGTGCCAGGAGGGGTTTCCCCATACAAACAGTGGTGAATTCAGCTGACCATGATTCACCTTCAGTCATATAATTAATGGGAATTTATTGAAAAAAAAATCTCCTTGGATCCTTTTCTCTTATTGTTGCTTCCTATTTGGAAATGAACATTTATAACCTACCGGAGGTGAAACTCACCAAGTAGTTGAATAGGATGTGAGAGGTCTGAGCAGGAAAGTCTCCGATATTCAGGAGAAGTTTGCGCAGCATGTACATTAACTCATCCTGAAAGAGCAACAGAATTTCTAGGTCTCATTCAGCTTCCACGCTGTAGGAAATAAAATTAACTTCTTGAAAAGCAAGGTGGGGGGATTTTTCTTCCTTTTGCCCACATGTTGATTTCCCTTATGTTCAGCATTTTAATATAGTATGTGTGATACTTGTTAAATAGCATTTAAGCCAACTGCAACACCGTCTCCTAGAAGTTAATATATGAAATTACTAAGCAATAGTCAAATTTTTAAATAAAAATTTAGACTGTGTCTGTAGGTCACAGGCAAATCACAGGAGAGCGGTACATTTAGTCATCTCTATTTGCTGTGGCTTCCAGGTGTGATGGAAATGTGAGGAGGCTCTATCTTAAGAAACCATTAAACAAACTAGGTTTATTGACCTTCATAGTTCTGCTTCCTACGTTTCAAGTCAAAGAGATAAAGCTGGGCCAAGAGAGGATAAATGGAGGTGTTTATAATTAACCTTCCTTTCAGAAACTTAATCTTCCAGTGAACAGGACCATAACACAGAAATGAAGAAATAATTTGTAATCATCAGTGTATTTTGCCATTGCTCAGAAAATGACTTTTATTTGGCATAATCTTCTCACAGGGTGACCTGATAAATTAGATTTTTTGATTAATGGAGAGTTTCAACATACTCTAATAATACTACCTGCACCACATACTACCAGCCAGTCAGAATTCAGTAAATGTACCGAACACTGAAAACATTAAACTGAATTTAATCTTTGTTTAAAAGACTGAGAATCTTTCAGTATCTTAGGGTCATTACTAGCAATGTACCATATACATACGGAGACATCAGTTAATGGAGAAATTCAAAAGAAAACAGCCAAGTTTCGTTTGTTCATCATTATCATCATCCAAAGTACTTCTCGGCTATGTGTCAGAGGACACCAATGTTGCATGCATGTCACTGTAAAGTCCACTGCTTGTTTTTAACCATGTTCACACACATAGCTACATAGCTACACTGTAAAGAAAGAGGAATTTACTTGTCTATTGCTGATGGTCAGTTTTTCCAGGAAATGTCGAAGAACTGTTGATGGATCTTCAATTAGACAATTCCATAAGACTTGCTGGGCCACAGCACTCACTTTAGAAGAGAAAGGAAATTGAATATTCATCTTAAATGGAGATAAATCTATTAGATAAAGTATTCAAATAATTTACTAAACTTTAATAGGTCTCTCTCAAGTTTTGCCTTACAGAGGTTCTGTGGACTCTTTTTCTATTGAAAGGCAGGTATCTGTTCTTTTTGTTGTTGTTTCTGAACATTTTAGCCTATAAGGAAAATGTGACAAAAGAGTATAGGATGCCCTTTAAATATTAGCATTGTTTTTGTTAAAAATGCATTTGTGATATACAATGGAATATCACTTAGCCATAAAAAAGGAACTCCTCCCATTTGTGACAATATGGATGGACTTTGAGGATGTTATGCAAAGTTAAAGAAGTCAGACAGAGAAAGAAAAATGTATGATCTCACTTACATGTGGAATCTAAGAAAACCCCAAACTCATAGATACATAGGACAGATTGGTTACCAGAGGTGGGGGGGGGGGTGGGTACTGGGGGGAGGAAAGGTGGTCAAAGGTTACAAACTTACAGTTATAAGATAAATAAATCCTGGGGATGTAATGTACAGCATGGTGACTATCGTTAACAATACTGTATTGTATACTTGAAAGCTGTTAAGACAATAGTTATTAAAAGTCCTCATCAGGACTTCCCTGGTGGCGCAGTGGTTAAGAATCCGCCTGCCAGTGCAGGGGACATGGGTTCGATCCCTGCTCCGGGAAGACCCCACATGCCGCGAAGCAACTAAGCCCGAGCGCCACAGCTACTGAGTTTGCACTCTAGAGCCCATGGGCCACAACTACTGAGCCCGTGTGCCACAACTACTGAAGCCCGCGCACCTAGAGCTTGTGCTCCACAAGAGAAGCCACCGCAATTAGATGTCCGCGCACCACAATGAAGAATAGCCCCCGCTTGCCGCAACTAGAGAAAGCCC
The DNA here is from genome assembly GCF_028564815.1 of Eubalaena glacialis. Taxonomy (NCBI): domain Eukaryota; kingdom Metazoa; phylum Chordata; class Mammalia; order Artiodactyla; family Balaenidae; genus Eubalaena; species Eubalaena glacialis. The sequence continues at coordinate 213,547,861 of NC_083716.1, read as the reverse complement.
CGCGTGCAGCCACGAAGACCCAAAGCAGCCAAAAATTAAAAAAAAAAAAGTTCCCATCATAAAAAAAATTGTAGCTATGTATGGTGATGGATGTTAACTAAACTTATTGTGGTAATCATTTTGTAATGCATACATATATCAAATGTTTATGTTGTATACTTAAAACTAACACAATGTTATATGTCAATTACATTTTAATAAAAAAAGAATACATTCATGAATCTTTGTTGTAGAAATTACCCTAATGTTAACAGTGGTATTTATTAAAGTCCCACTTCATTGTTTATTGTATGGAGAAATTCCTAAAGTAATTATTTGGTTTAGAAAATATGCTTTGTTTAGAATGCACATGAATTAGACATGACCTTTTATTGTTCACATGAATGTTTTAAATAATAACTCCCACAGCAAGATGACATAGTTGAGCCAGTAACAGTTAGGGTTCCCACTTCTAATGAGGGTGTCTTAGGAATAAATAATTATTCCTAATGTGAAAGAAAGTGCTACTTCTTTGGGAAAAGTGGTCAGGCTAAGATTGTCTGGAAGTGCCCAGGCTAAGAAAGCAGGTGGGTAAAAGTGAGTAGTGGGTAAGCATTAGATGATCTTCAGTTTAAATGGTTTAGTTTAGTTTTCTAAACTAGGAATATAGAGTTTAGCATAAATTTATTTTTCAGCCTCTATTTAAAATAAATTATACCAATTTTTTTTGGCTTCAGAAGCTAACCATCCAATTAAAATTGAGCTATATAAATAATTTAACAAGAGATATGTAAATATAAGCTTTAGCTTTCATGTATCTTTATAAATAATTAAAATAGATGTGGGTTTTTGTTAAGTTGAAATTGGTTGCAAAACTATCTTTATAACACTATTTTTATTCTAATTGCTAAGTACGGCAGTTTAATGCTTAAAACATGAGAAATACAGAAAAAGACAAAGAGGAGAATAAGACTGATAAGTCTACCAACCACCAAAACAACTATAAACATTTTGGAGTATATTCTTTCATATACATGAAATATATATTTACATGTATCTTTAAATAATATCATATAGAAAATACTCTCTGGTACTCACATTTTTAATTATCAATAAATTGAACAATTTTATGTTAATATTTTTCTAATGTGCACAGAAAGCTGTCATATGGAGGTACCATGATTAACTAATTGCCTATTGTTGGACATTTAAACTCTTTTCAAATATTTGTTATTTTAAAAATGTACAAGGTACAGCGTTCTCTGTAAACCTTAATTCACCCCTCATTACTGCCTTAGGAAATTGCTAGATACCAAAATCTGTGTCAAAGGGTGTACACACTTTTAAGGCTTATGGTGCATACCGTGAAACTGTTTCAGAGTGCTTGCATTAAATTTTTACTGCCATCAGCAAGGTGTGAGGATAATCTTTTCTCTGAATCTTTACCAGCTATGCATAATTTCTTTTGAAATAATCCTTGCAATTTTTTATATGAAATGTAAGATTTCACTGTTGTTGTAAACAAGTGTTATTTACAGATTTAACTGGCTGTTAGAGTGTGTTTATATCCTTTGTCCATTTCTCTACTGGGGTATAAAAAAGTCATTATTGAGTTATAAAGGTTTTTTTTTTTTAAAAAAAAATAACATCAAGAATATTAACCTGTTACCTGTGACAAATGTAACTCATCTTTACCCCTAGTTTATCATTTCATTTTTCAATTATTTTCTTTACTTATTACCTCTGGAAAGGAAATCAAGTGAGAAAGATGGCATTAATGATGTCAAGCCAATGGCTAAGATTTCTAAGGTGGCCAAAATCACTATTTGATTTCTCCATGGCCAAATGAGGGTTGGTCTGTTCTCCAGTCCTAAACAACGCTCCTGGAAAAAAAAAACTGCCTATTTGAAGTGCAATATCTTGGTCATAAAGTTTGTGGGAGGAAAAGGTGGAGAAAGTGGTAGTGTTAGTTCAGCGTACTACAAATCTGTCATTATAGCATGTCCATAAAACAACTCCACACGTGGCCAGCGGTTCACGTCTTCGAGGGCACCCTACTGCTCTTTATCAGATGAACGCCTCCAGTATTTACTAGAGTTACTGACGGTTTTGACCAGTCACAACTGTACCTGCTACTCCATCTTCCCGCACCTCACCATCCTCCATCAGATGGACAATGGGAAGCACTGCTGCACAGATGCATGCCGGGAACACAGCCTGAGGGGGCTGAGGCACGTGCGGGCTGGGCGTGTGTTCGGCGGCGTGTTCCTCATCTGAAGAGGGAGACAGAATCGGCGTGCTTTTCTCAGTTCAAGACCTACTTATGGAACATTTTTTTTTTCTGTGCAGATATCTAGTTGTGCCAGCATCATCTGTTGGAAAGACGATTCTTTCCCCCATTGAAGGTTCATGGCACCCTTTTCAAACTTGAAATCAACATACATGTAATGGTTTACTTCCGGTTCCAATCTAGTCCGTTGATGTGTGTATCAACCCTCAAGTCCATACTGCACAATCTTGGTTACTGCAGCTCTGTAGTCAGTTTTGAAATGGGGAAATGTAAGCTTTCCAACTTTGCTCTTCATTTCCAAGATTACTGTGCCTATGCAAGGGTGTGGAACAACTGGAACCCTTATGCTTTTTGGTCGGAATGTAAAACGATACAGACACTTTTGAAAAGAGCTTGGCAGTTTTCCTCACAAAACTTATACATAATGGTTCATAAGAGTGTAATTCATAATAACCAAAGGGTGGAAACAACCCAGAAGTCCACTCTAACTGGTGAACGGGTAAACAAAATGTGGCGTATCCATATAATGGAACATTACCTTGTAATAAGAAGGAATGAAGAACTGATACATGTGGCAGCATGGATCAACCTTGAAAGTATGCTGAGTGAAAGGATCCAGTCACAAAAGGCCACATATTATATGATTCCATTCATATGAGATGTGCAGAATAGGCAAATCCATAGAAATAGAAAGTAGATTATTTCTTGTCAGGGGTTGGGGGGAGTGATGGATGAGGCGTGACTACTAATGGGTATAGGATCTCTTTTGGGGATAATGAAACTATCCTAAAATTAAGTAGGGTTGATGGTTGCACACTCTACAAATATACTAACAACCACTGCATTACTCACTTCAAAAGGGTGAATTTTAGTATGTGAATTATATCTCAATAAAGGTGTTAGAAAAAAATATAGATATGTCTTGGGCTGCTGTGATTAATTAGCATTGGTCATTTTTGAAGTTTTCCAGGGTTGTGCAGTGAAGGGTTGAGAACCACTAGTTTCTGTACAACTTTTTGATGACTATAAATCGTGATGAAATCTGTATAATCATGAAGGAGCGAGTCCCCAGACAGTTATTTATCATTAGAGAAGCGTAGTTTTTAAATTCTTAGAACTGAAGAGTATCACATTTCTCCCCCGGAATCAGATTTCATTACAGGACTGGCACGAGCTTTGTTCTTCCTTTGATAAATTATTCCAGAACAGCATCCTAAAACATCCTACTGAGTCTTAGCTATGCACTGGAATCACCTGAGAAGATTTTAAAAACATTGAGGTGCTTGAGTCCCACCCTTAGAGATTCTGATTTGGTCTTGGGTTGACCTGAGCATTTTTAAAAGCTCCCTGGTTGATTGTAATGTGTAGCCAGTGTTGAAAACTGTTAACTGCCTAGAATGATGTTTTATTGAACCCTCAGCAATATGATGACGTGTAATGTAATTAAAATAGAACCAACTTATCAAGGACATTTGCTGGATTAAATCAACAATTTTTTTAGAATACCACTCATCTAATATACATTTTTAAACTTTAAGATCATGAGACAGGTTATTTAATGAAGACAGTGTAATGAAGTGAGATAATCATATCAAATAAAAATTGTTTCAAAACACACAAGTCATGAGGAATAAAGGACACATTTGTAAGAGGACACACCTTCAGCACTGACGGCTGAACGCACTGACCAGACTGACCCTCGGCGGAAGGAATAATTCCTGTGGGAAGTGCTGGAGGTACAGGATGGGCTCACAGACAGTCGACGGGATGCCAGATTGGTGACTTCTTCTACTGGCAAAGAAAATGGGGAACGTGAACTTTGGTTTTGTAACAAAAAAGTTATCATCACTATTATAGTTGTACTTACATCAAAGTGTATATAGCTCTCAAAGCATAAGGCTTAAGTAATTTAGAATGTACTTTGGTGAGGAAAAAACACATACAGAAAGGGAGACAGAAAATTCCTCCCAAAGATTTCACAAAAGTGGGGCAGAGAATCACTGAATTTAGAATGGTTCAGAAATCATTTTTCTGATACCAACCAAAAAACTGTCTGCACTTGTGAAGGCTGAGAGTAGTTAATGGACTAACCCCATTTTTAATGCTGAAAGATTGATTGCGTATGTTTTAGCACACACTCTGCATTCAGCTGTTGCCTGAATCATAGTCACTGCTTGGTCCATTATCATATTAGTTCATTCAATGTGGCTAATGTCCTCCTCTGTAGACAAGCCAGCTCTAAACATTTAGAAAAAGACAACTCTTTTCTCTTTCTTTAGATAGTGTCAGGAGGTAAGAGAGAGAGATAGAGGGAGCATATCACCTCATGTCACATAAAATCGTCAATGTTTATTTCAAAGCAAGTCCTTTCCCTTCTGTGTGACTCAGCCCCCCCGCCCCCAAAGAAGTCCAGTGTGTAGAGGGCACCTTCTTCTTCTGGCTCTGAGTTGGGTGTGCAGGTGGGCTCATAGCAAGCCTCCTGGGTGATGGGGATGGCGGTGATGAGGCTGGCTTCTCGACCAAGACGTTTCTTCTCTTCCTCCTGTTGCAAGTTCTTTAAGATGTGTTCTGCCCTTTGATGGGAGCGGGACACAGCCCGGGCTGAAAAGGATTTCTACGGAGACATGAAGGCAAGTTTATTTACTAGCAACTCTTCTGCAAGGTCATATGTATAAAGAGTGTTCTACTGAATGACACAGATGTGGTACTTTGCTCTCAGGAAATGTTAGGGCATCCGTGATCTAGTTTCATGGAGATTTATTTGTTTGCTTCTTTTTCTACCAAGTTTCCAGGCTGTGTACAACTAAGACATCCTTTTTCATTCAATCTGGATAATTCTTCAAGGATGTTTGTAATTTCGGGAAAGAAAAAATGTTATTTTACCTAATCTTATTTTAGGTTAAATATCAATGATCCACTCTTTAAACACATCGAATAAACATTTTTAATGCTCTGTTTCCTTCCAAAATTTCTTGAACTGGTTTTAAATGAAGGACATTTACTTCATAAGGTTAATAAAAGAGAAAGTCAGAACCATGGGAAGGAGGAGGAAAGATCTCTTTCATGTAAAACAATTAATTATGTGATTTATTTCATTTTTGTATCTTAAGTATCTACCACACTGCAAATACTTAATATTTAGAAATATTAATGTTAAATAATAATAAACATAAATAATAGAAAATACAATGGCACACTGTAAATACTTAACAATATTTATAGAAACAAAGCTACTGAATGGAAATTATGAGAGTTGGTAGTGTTACTATGGTTGAATGTAAAATCTGACCCTGTTTACCAGCAGCAAAAGCATAACAGATAAGAAACAATAAAGGAGGAAAGATTCACTTTGCAAAGGGGCCATTCTATTTTTGCCTTAATCATGATGCTTATGCTGAGATAAATTCCAAGAGCTCTGGGGATGAAGTCATTGGTCTCAGAGCAGGGAAGTGATCACTGACGTTCTTCACTACCAATTTGAAGTAATGTCTATGTATAGTAGAAATTCTACATCTTTGTTGGCCAGTGGTCACATAGGATTAAAGAGACAGACAAGGGGTGTTGGTCACTCCTCTAAAGGACAGCAGTCATCGAAGCTCCCTTTATGCAGGGTCTTAACATAAGACTAAAGGTTTCCAATAGTGGACGACACAACAGCAATTAAGGGCATTTGATGGGCCACATGGCAATTCATTTTCAGAGCCAGGGGTTAAGCTGGTTTATTATAATAAGATAAGGGAAAGATAACTGGATATAGAATTAAGGGCTTTGGATTGAAATTCACTGTGAAATTGGGAAGAGAATGTACTTGACTCAAATGAATCTATCACATGTATGAGAAAAAAACCAAGGATCTTTATACCAGTGGTTCAGATGCTGGAGGGAAGAACCAAGCGTGCCTTTGTCTTTGGCACAAAACCATCAGATATGAAGGTAGTGTATGCAGAAGAATTAAAATAAAAATATTCTGATGGGTAAAGAGTTCAAACAGTTCAAAGAAAATTACAAATGCCTAGAAAATATATGTATGACATGCAACAATGTTCAACCTCACTTCATATATTCAACCAACTTTTTAAAGATGTGTGAATAAAAAAGCCAATAACTTTGTTTTTTGTCATTCAATGTGGCATTAAAAAATAATACTAGTTAATTTGAATAAAGAAGACATTTTCCTATTGTGTTGTATAAGGGTAAAATGGTACAATCATCCTGGGGATATTTTGTGAGATATAAAAGAAATCTTTAATATTCACATACCAATTGCCCTAAATCCTGTGGGAAATTATGCAAGGAAATAATCATGAATTTGTGTATAGAGATGTGTTCTTTTTCTATATTTGCTTTATTTTCCAAATTTTCTACATTATCTTGTAATTTAGGAAAATGCTATGCAACAGGTGAAAAAGGCATATTTTGAAGATTCATTTTTTCAAAAGGCACATATTCTTGGTTCTTGTTTATAAATAGACTGGGTTCTAAACTTAACTGTTTATAAATTATATTACATAGAGCAGTAATGTATTAGAATAGCATAAGACCTGAGCTCTCAGAGTGATGTTTCTGATGATGATACTGATGATCAATAAGGTAAAGAACGGACTAAGGTCCAAACAAGGACAGCAAGAGCAGGCAACTCAGTTCTTTTTCTTATTCATCCAGAGTCAATCTCGTTAACTTTTGGGTAGCTTATGTAGGTTAAATGAATTGTTTGTTTTATAATAAAGAGAGGCAAAAGCACTACCTTTGGCTAAGAAATCAATGCCTAATGCTTTTAGTAGCTTTTATTATAAGGTGGCTGCTTCTATGATTACGGAACAAAACTGTTTTGGCTTCTGGAGGTCTGCAAATGCTCACCCCAGATGTTAGTTTCTTCTATCTCACAAGAACTAAAGGACTTTTGTGGTTGATTTTCTGTGCTGTTATTACATTCTTATGACAACTGTCTCACACATCCACTGTTCTCTCTTACATGTATACCATGGAGGCTGAAGATATTAGAAAGAAAGTGCCTGTTACTCACAGACTGGTCTTCATTAATGGGGTCCTGGACACTCCCGCTGCACTGAGGGACCCAAGGGGGGTCAAACATCGGGACAGATGGCATTCCAAGCACTGGGGAGGGCAGGGTGAAGTTTATACTGGGAGGCGGGATCTGTTAGTTGATATCAGAAGAATGAAGTGAGTAAGATGGAAAATAAGCTAGAATGAGTCTGAAGCAAAATTATGACATAATCTTTTAGAGCAAAGGATGTTATAAGGCACATGAAGAACGTCTCTGGGCCTCAGTTTACTCATTAATAAAATGAAGGGTTTCAACTATATGATCTCTATTTGTGTTAATCACCCCATCCTCCAAAGAACATCTGTGTTTATATAGCAAAATGTATGGAAGATTACACCCCAAACTTCTATGTGCTTACCTCTGGGGATGGTGCTGAAATCCTGAGGTTTATAGAAACTTGATTTTCTTACTCTACATTCTTATATTTCAATTTGTTTTAAGGACAAGAATTCACTCATATATGAGTTAGGTTTACTTATGTAATCAGAGAGGGAAAAAAAGAAGCATCTCTTGGGACATACACTGTGGATTTGAGGTTCAAGGACTGAAATGAACCTTGGGCTGGGTTTACTAATCTAATACCCATGTGGGATGTATCCCTCACCTTAAAAATCTGCTGTGCTCCCTCTTCCATCCGGGGCCAGACCTGATAGCGAAACCTCCAAAGCGTGTGGAACTTAAGGACAGCGTTCAGCCGCTGCACGGTCTCCGGGTGGTGGAACTCTGATGTCAGCATATCAGACACGGCCTCGGGGACTTTCACCGCACACAACAGGAACATGGCCGCTAAAGACAGTCAACAATTCATCAGCTACGCATCTCTTAATTTTGCATGATTCCTGGGGATAGGGAGAAGGGGGAAACTGCTTCTGTCTCTTGAAAATGACTACTGAGCTATAGAGCCAGGCCACGAGCACTGGCAAAAGCAAAGCCTGTTTCAGCACCTGGAAAGCAGACTTCATCCTTTGTGCCTCCCACAATCTTCCAATATCTGATGCGAGGGCAGTGACAGCACGACATTTCAGGAGAAAAACTCATTCTAAGCAAAGTTTCCTTTGGCTCACAGTGAAAAGTGAATGCCAGAGGAAGCAAATGAAGAAAGGAAATTACATGCTGAAATATCCTTTTTAGGAAATGGCTAGAGTCATCTCAGAGTAACCCTAGGACAGTACATAAAAATGTCCATGTAAAACTGTCTCAGTTCCATTAGTTATATTAAAAATAACATTCATCATCCGGTGAGTGGGTGCCACTGGGAAACTCTGAGGGCGCGGAAGTGGCTGACATGTGGTGGCTTGAGGAAAGGAAGACGAGGGCCAAAAAGAGCCTGCCGTGTGGCTGTGGCTGACGTGTGGCGGCTTGAGGAAAGGAAAACGAGGGCCAAAAAGAGCCTGCCGTGTGGCTGAAAGGGTCTTGGTGCTCCGTCCAGGTGTCAGGCCTGAGCCAAGTAGGTGGGAGAGCCGAGTTCAGGACACCGGACCACCAGAGACCTCCCGGCCCCACGTAATATCAAATGGTGAAAGCTCTCCCAGAGATCTAAATCTCAACACTAAGACCCAGCTCCACTCGATGACCAGCAAGCTACAGTGCTGGACACCCTACGCCAAACAACTAGCAAGACAGGAACACAACCCCACCCATTAGCAGAGAGGCTGCCTAAAATCATAATGAGTTCACAGACATCCCAAAACACACCACCAGATGCGGTCCTTCCCACCAGAACGACAAGATCCAGCCTCATCCACCAGAACACAGGCACCAGTCCCCTCCACCAGGAAGCCTACACAACCCACTGAACCAACTTTACCCATGGTGCGCAGACACCAAAAACAACGGGAACTACGAACCTGCAGCCTGCAAAAAGGAGACGCCAAATGCAGTAGGTTAAACAAAATGAGAAGACAGAGAAAGGCACAGCAGATAAAGGAGCAAGGTAAAAACCCACCAGACCAAACAAATGAAGAGGAAATAGGTAGTCTACCTGAAAAAGAATTCAGAGTAATGATAGTAAAGATGATCCAGAATCTTGGAAATAGAATGGAGAAAATACAAGAAACGTTTAACAAGGACCTAGAAGAACTAAAGAGCAAACAAACAATGATGAACAACACAATAAATGAAATTAAAAATTCTCTAGAAGCAATCAATAGCAGAATAACTGAAGCAGAGGAACGGATAAGTGACCAAGAAGATAAAATAGTGGCAATAACTACTGCAGAGCACAATAAAGAAAAATGAATGAAAAGAATTGAGGAGAGTCTCAGAGACCTCTGGGACAACATTAAATGCAACAACATTCGAATTATAGGGGTCACAGAAGAAGAAGAGAAAAAGAAAGGGACTGAGAAAATATTTGAAGAAATTATAGTTGAAAACTTCCATAATATGGGAAAGGAAATAGTCACTCAAGTCCAGGAAGGGCAGAGAGTCCCATATAGGATAAATCCAAGGAGAAACACGCCAAGACACATATTAATCAAACTATCAAAAATTAAATACAAAGAAAAAATATTAAAAGCAGCAAGGGAAAAACAACAAATAACATACAAGGGAATCCCCATAAGGTTAACAGCTGATCTTTCAGCAGAAACTCTGCAAGCCAGAAGGGAGTGACAGGTCATATTTAAAGTGATGAAAGGGAAAAACTTACAACCAAGATTACTCTACCCAGCAAGGATCTCATTCAGATTTGACAGAGAAATTAAAACCTTTACAGACAAGCAAAAGCTAAGAGAATTCAGCACCACCAAACCAGCTTTACAACAAACGCTAAAGGAACTTCTCTAGCAAGGAAACACAAGAGAAGGAAAAGACCTAAAAAAAAAAACCCAAAACAATTAAGAAAATGGCAATAGGAACAAACATATCGATAACTACCTTAAATGTAAATGGATTAAATGCTCCAACCAAAACACACAGACTGGCTGAATGGATACAAAAACAAGACCTGTATATATGCTGTCTACAAGAGGCCCACTTCAGACCTAGGGACACATACAGACTGAAAGTGAGGGGATGGAAAAAGGTATTCCATGCAAATGGAAATCAAAAGAAAGCTGGAGTAGCAATTCTCATATCAGACAAAATACACTTTAAAACTAAGACTATTACAAGAGACAAAGAAGGACACTACATAATGATCAAAGGATCAATCCAAGAAGAAGATATAATAATTGTACACATTTATGCACCCAACATAGGAGCACCACAATACATAAGGCAAATGCTAACAGCCATAAAAGGGGAAATCGACAGTACCACAATCATAGTAGGGGACTTTAACACCTCACTTTCACCAATGGACACATCATCCAAAATGAAAATAAATAAGGAAGCACAAGCTTTAAATGATACGTTAAACAAGATGGACTTAATTGATATTTATAGGACATTCCATCCAAAAACAATAGAATACACTTTCTTCTCAAGTGCTCATGGAACATTCTCCAGGATAAATCATATCTTGGGTCAAAAGCAAGCCTTGGTAAATATAAGAAAACTGAAATCGTATCACATATCTTTTCTGACCACAACGCTATGAGACTAGATATCAATTACAGGAAAAAAATCTGTAAAAAATACAAAGACATGGAGGCTGCTACTAAATACTAAATACACTACTGAATAACCAAGAGATCACTGAAGAAATCAAAGAGGAAATCAAAAAACACCTAGAAGCAAATGACAATGAAAACACAACGACCCAAAACCTATGGGATGCAGCAAAAGCAGTTCTAAGAGGGAAGTTTGCAGCAATACAATCCTACCTCAAGAAACAAGAAACATCTCAAATAAACAACCTTACCTTACACCTAAAGCAGTTAGAGAAAGCAGAACAAAAAAACCCCCAAAGTTAGCAGAAGGAAAGAAATCATAAAGATCAGATAAGAAATAAATGGAAAAGAAATGAAGGAAATGATAGCAAAGATCAATAAAACTAAATGCTGGTTCTTTGAGAAGATAAATAAAATTGATAAACCATTAGCCACACTCATCAAGAAAAAAAGGGAGAAGACTCAAATCAATAGAATTAGAAATGAAAAAGGAGAAGTAACAACTGACACTGCAGAAATACAAAGGATCATGAGAGAGTACTACAAGCAACTATATGCCAATAAAAAGGACAAGCTGGAAGAAAGGGACAAATTCTTAGAAAAGCACAACCTTCCGAGACTGAAGCAGGAAGAAACAGAAAATATAAACAGACCAATCACAAGCACTGAAATTGAGACTCTGATTAAAAATCTTCCAACAAACAAAAGCCCAGGACCAGATGGCTTCACAGGCGAATTCTATCAAACATTTAGAGAAGAGCTAACACCTATTCTTCTCAAACTCTTCCAAAATATAGCAGAGGGAGGAACACTCCCAAACTCATTCAACGAGGCCACCATCACCCTGATACCAAAACCAGACAAAGATGTCACAAAAAAGAAAACTACAGGCCAATATCACTGAAAAACATAGATGCAAAAATCCTCAACAAAATACTAGCAAACAGAATCCAACAGCACATTAAAAGGATCATACACCATGACCAAGTGGGGTTTATCCCAGGAATGCAAGGATTCTTCAATATATTCAAATCAATCCATGTGATAAATCATATTTACAAACTGAAGGAGAAAAAAACATATGATCATCTCAATAGATGCAGAAAAAGCTTTTCACAAAATTCAACACCCATTTATGATAAAAACCCTCCAAAAAGCAGGCATAGATGGAACTTACCTCAACATAATAAAGACCATATATGACAAACCCACAGCCACCATTGTTCTCAATGGTGAAAAACTGAAACCATTTCCACTAAGATCAGGAAAAAGACAAGGTTGTCCACTCTCACCACTATTATTCAACATAGTTTTGGAAGTTTTAGCTACAGGAGAGAAGGAAAAGAAATAAAAGGAATCCAAATTGGAAAAGAAGAAGTAAAGCTGTCACTGTTCGCAGATGACATGACACTATACGTATAGAATCCTAAAAATGCTACCAGGAAACTACTAGAGCTAATCAATGAATGTGGCAAAGTAGCAGGATACAAAATTAATCCACAGAAATCTCTTGCATTCCTATACACTAATGAGGAAAAATCTGAAAGTGAAATTAAAGAAGCACTCCCATTTACCATTGCAACAACAACAACAAAAATACCTAGGAATAAATCTACCTAAGGAGACAAAAGACCTGTATACAGAAAACTATAAGACACTGATGAAAGAAATTAAAGATGATACAAACAGATGGAGAGATATACCATGTTCTTGGATTGGAAGAATCAACATTGTGAAAATGACTACACTACCCAGAGCAATCTACAGATTCAATGCAATCCCTATCAAACTACCAATGGCATTTTTCAGAGAACTAGAAAAAAAAAAATCACAATTTGTATGGAAACACAAAAGATCCCGAATAGCCAAAGCAATCTTGAGAAAGAAAAACGGAGCTGGAGGAATCAGGCTCCCGGACTTCAGACTATACTACAAAGCTACAGTAATCACGACAGTATGGTACTGGCACAAAAACAGAAATATAGATCAATGGAACAGGATAGAAAGCCCAGAGATAAACCCATGCACATATGGTCACCTTATCTTTGATGAAGGAGGCAAGAATATACAATGGAGAAAAGACAACCTCTTCAGTAAGTGGTGCTGGGAAAACTGGACAGCTACATGTAAAAGAATGAAATTAGAACACTCCCTAACACCATATACAAAAATAAACTCAAAATGGATTAAAGACCTAAATGTAAGGCCAGACACTATAAAACTCTTAGAGGAAAACATAGGCAGAACACTCTATGACATAACTCACAGCAAGATCCTTTTGGACCCACCTCCTAGAGAAATGGAAATAAAAACAAAAATAAACAAATCGGACCTAATGAAACTTCAAGCTTTTGCACAGCAAAGGAAACCATAAAAAAGATGAAAAAACAACCTTCAGAATGGGAGAAAATATTTGTAAACGAAGCAACTGACAAAGGATTCATCTCCAAAATATACATGCAGCTCATGCAGCTCAATTGCAAAAAAACAAACAACCCAATCCAAAAATGGGCGGAAGATCTAAATAGACATTTCTCCAAAGAAGATATACAGATTGCCAACAAACATATGAAAGGATGCTCAACATCACTAATCATTAGAGAAATGCAAATCAAAACTGCAATGAGGTATCACCTCACACCGATCAGAATGGCCATCATCAAAAAATGTACAAACAATAAATGTTGGAGAGGGTGTGGAGAAAAGGGAACCCTCTTGCACTGTTGGTGGGAATGTAAACTGATACAGCCACTATGGCGGTTCCTTAAAAAACTAAAGATAGAACTACCATACGACCCAGCAATCCCACTCCTGGGCATATACCCTGAGAAAACCATAATTCAAAAAGAGTCATGTACCACAATGTTCATTGCAGCTCTATTTACAATAGCCAGGACATGGAAGCAACCTAAGTGTCCATCAACAGATGAATGGATAAAGAAGATGTGGCACATATATACAATGGAATATTACTCAGTCATAAAAAGAAATGAAATTGAGTTATTTGTAGTAAGGTGGATGGGCCTAGAGTCTGTCATACAGAGTGAAGTAAATCAGAAAGAGAATAACAAATACCGTATGCTAACATATATATATGGAATCTAAAAAAAAAAAACTGGTTCTGAAGAACCTAGGGGCAGGACAGGAATAAAGACGCAGACATAGAGAATGGACTTGAGGGCACAGGGAGGGGGAAGGTTAAGCTCGGACGAAGTGAGAAAGTGGCATGGACATATATACACTACCAAATGTAAAATAGATAGCTAGTGGGAAGCAGCTGCATAGTACAGGGAGATCAGCTCAGTGCTTTCTGTCCACCTAGAGGGGTGGGATAGGGAGGGTGGGAGGGAGATGCAAGAGGGAGGAGGTATGGGGATATATGTATACGTATAGCTGATTCAATTTGTTATACAGCAGCAACTAAAACAACATTGTAAAGCAATTATAGTCCAATAAAGATGTTAAAAAAATTTAAATAATAAAAATAACATTCATAACGTAGACTCTATTAGAAACATCTACCCTTCCAAGAGGCAGAAGAGATTGAGAAACCAAAAGAGATTTCATGAACCATAATACCATTGTTGTTTTTTAATTTGGGGAAAGCCAAATATGAATAAGAGAAAGATCAGTGCTATGATAAGTAACGAAGTCAATGAATAATGAGGAAAAGAAATACACTCTGTAGCATAGATGGAGGAGCCAGTGTTGATCATAAAAATATAATTTAAAAACTCTCTTGTACTTTTTCCCAGATCCTCAAAACATGCTCAGGCAATTGTTAGAACAACTGGGATTGAATCCCAGCTCTGAAACTTCTCTCCTATTGATCTTGGCCAAGCCTCTTAACTTCTTAACCTTTGTTTCTCTATTGGTAAAATGTCAATGATGATGATGGGGATGAGGATGAGGATGAGGATGCTGCTGATAGCTGCCTCCAAATTTGTTGTTAGAATAAAATAATATATGAGAAAGTGCTTTGTGACATGAAAAGTACTACAGAATTCTAAAGCATATTTTATTTTTTAGAGGCAATGTGGTATATGGAAAGGGCATCTATTTGTAGTCAAAAGATCTGGGTTTGATTTCCTGGCTCTGCTAATTCTGAGCTGTGTGCACTTGGTTAAAAGTCCTTTCAACCCCAAGACGGGAATAAAGACACAGACCTACTAGAGAATGGACTTGAGGACATGGGGAGGGGGAAGGGTAAGCTGGGACGAAGTGAGAGAGTGGCATGGACATATATACACTACCAAACGTAAAATAGATAGCTAGCGGGAAGCAGCCGCATAGCACAGGGAGATCAGCTCGGTGCTTTGTGACCACCTAGAGGGGTGGGGTAGGGAGGGTGGGAAGGAGGGAGACGCAAGAGGGAAGAGATATGGGGATATATGTATATGTATAGCTGATTCACTTTGTTATAAAGCAGAAACTAACACACCATTGTAAAG
This sequence comes from Eubalaena glacialis, assembly GCF_028564815.1. Lineage (NCBI taxonomy): Eukaryota > Metazoa > Chordata > Mammalia > Artiodactyla > Balaenidae > Eubalaena > Eubalaena glacialis. Next base: position 213,532,522 of record NC_083716.1, on the reverse strand, counting down.
CAATTATACTCCAATAAAGATGTTAAAAAAAAAAAAAAGTCCTTTCAACCTTCTGAGTTGGATTTTGCTCATTTATAAAATCATTGTTATGAGGATCAAGTAAGACAGTGTGTATGCTATAGTTCTATAACAAATGTGAGCTACTGTCATCAGTAGCTTTTGATAATCTGTTTCTTAATCCTACCACCTCCTTAAATTTCCACTTTTTCTCCTTTCTTTACTTTTCTTTAAAGTGTACTCTGTATCAATTTTTAAACACCATCGTCACTCTCTAAGTCATTGCAGTTGGAGTTCTACCTCAATCTCTTTACTGAAATTAGTTTTCTTGTAATGCTCACTAATCAGCAGATCCAGTGGTATTTTTACAGCATTTCTTTCCTTTCAGTTTTTAACACTTTCATAACAATCTCCTTGAAAAGGATCTTCCTCTACTTCCATGGTTTGAGATTACTTGTAAAGTTCTACTTTTCTAGTCGTTTTTCTGGGTTTTGCTGGTCAGCTCTTCTTCCTGTCCTTTGAAGGTAGAGAAGGCCAATGGCTTAGTGTTCATTCCTCAGCCCTCTCCTCTATACCGAGAAATCATCCTCCCCCGGAATTATTTCTCCCCTGGAAATCATCCTCCCTCATTGCTTCAGCTGCCACGTACATCAAGTTTTCCCAAGTTTCTCTCTAGCTATAGCCTTTCTCATTAGCTTTAGTGTCATATCACCACTGATATGTCTCCTCGTCATCTAAAAATCACTGTTTCTAAAACCAAGCCACTCCACTCATTGCTGCCACATTAAACTTGGTAATAATTCAACACTATATACAACATTACTCTTTGGCTCGGAACCCCTGAGTGGTTTCCCACAGTTCAGTGGAAAGTCCACACTCCTAACCCTGTTGTTCAAGGTCTGTTACAATGTGAGACCTGCTCACTTGCCTAATATTACAGACTAGCAACCTCTTTACAAAAGCCACCCCAGTCTCAATTCCTCCTCAGGCTTTCCAAATAAACCCAGTGCATTTCCACACCCCATATGGCTTTGCATACACCATTTCCTCTTCCTTCTAGCTTTTCTTAAAGCTCAGTCCCCCTGTTCATAACTTCCATGAAAATGTCCATGGCTGTCCCATATTTAGGGAGCATGCCCTTCTCTCTGAGAAATACTTAGTAGAGAAGCAAAAATCTGAGACTTAATGTGAACAAAGATATTTTACAAAGACATTTGATGCAGCATAGTATCAAAAACCAAAAGGCAAGAATCAACTAAAATTTCCAGGTTAAATAAATTATGTTATATCCATTCATTCAATGGAATATTTGGTAGCCATTAAAAAGAATAGGTAAACTTATAGACTGATGTTAAAAATGGTCTCCTAGAGAGAACTCCTAACAACTTCTTGTTTGGCATTTCTCAATTCAAATTGATTTTTGTTCAAATTTTTAATATGCCTCAGTTTACCTTTTAACAGTCCTGGTGTCAGAAGAGGGAACCAAAGGAGACCCCCCACAACAGCCCACAGGAGCAATGAACAACCCGGCATAGGTATCTGTTGAGACCTTGAGCTTGCTGCTTTCTCGCTGCCTCTGGAGGTCATGGGTAAGTCCCTCTCAAATCCTAGCACTGAAGTTTTTGTGTTATGAGCTTGCAGACTTTATTTGAGCCTTTCTTTTTCATGCTGGGTCCAGAAACCAGCTGGAGTTGGAATGAGTCAGACTTAAAAACCAGACTGGGCTCAGGAATGGACTGGTTCCAATTTAGAAACCAGACTGGATCCAGGGTCAGACTGGGTCTGACTTAAAACTGGACTGAGTCTAGTGTGAGGTCTCAGGTGAACAGAATTTTTTTTTTTTTTTTTAAGGCTGAACAAGTAGGTTAACTATACCAAAGATAATCTTGAATTACACTGGCCACAGTGGAGAACTTTAAACCATCTTAGATAAGCCTATCCATTTATGAGTTATCCTAGAGGAAAAAGTATTTCAGCCAGGCGCTCACTATTAAGGGTAGAGGGAAAATTATTTTTCCTCCTTTACAGTTACTGGTGACCAGGATGAGACCCACTGGAATGCCTCCCTCACTCTGGAGACTGCAGACATCATCCCGGGAAAACTGGCAGAAGCCAGAGATGAGTAAGAATTTTTACTAACGTCAGCTCCCCCAGATCTCTACCTGTGGTCCCTGGTTGAGAGAAGAAGGTAAAATTTCACATGGCCGCTTCCTTTCCAAATTACCAAAAAAAAAAAAAGGTTATTGATCCTTTCTCTCCCAGGGACAGTTATTGCCCTCTTGTTCATCTCATTTTTTGTCCTGAGAACTTAGCTTGGCAATCATCAGGTTGGGGGCCTCAAAAATATAGCCAGAAATGTGGGTTACATTCCATTTGTGGCTAGGGTCCTACCATTGCCAGCTCTCAGGGGAATTGTCTAAGTCCTTCTTTCTTTTGGCTATCTTTGGGAGTGGCTCTGGATGTTGTGCTCATGGGGTAGTTCAACACTGCCAGGAATATTTGCTGTTTGTCTCGCTCAAACCTGACAAGATATTTGAAAAAAAAAATTTTTTTTAATTAGCTCTATAGTCAGAAGTTGACCAAATTGGAAGCTGATATTCAGCGCCTGATAGGAACTATTTTTTAGGCCTTCTCCCCTAACCTAAAATAAAACTATGTACCCAGAGGGAAAGATAAACATCCTGAAGCCATTGTAAAAGGATTTACTGAAGCGTTCCAAAGACACACAGCTCTAGAACGCAGGAATCTTCTGATTTCCATCTTAGAGCTCTTCTCCATGATACAAAGAAGTAAACTGAGAATAATGTAGTTGGATGGTTGGATCAGCATCTTGATATTCAGGCTGCAGCCCAATCTTTCAAGGAATTAAAAACAACTGTCTAACACACTAAGTCTTTATAAGAACAGAAATGTGGCTCTAGAAACAACTCAAAGCCCACCTATCGTTTTTACCTAGCCCCAAATTTCCCCTATTTATCTCAAAAGGCTTGCAGATATTGTTAAAAAAAAAAAACTGGATTTAGGAAACAAAAGCCTTTCTTGGAGAAATTTGTATCTTTTCTCTGTGCCTTTGAGATATAAACGTTCTACCTGGTCTTCTCTAGGAACCCAAAGCCATCTCTGGAAATGTAAACTTCAGGGAAGTAATTCTTATCAGAAAAAGAAGGGAGCTGTTTTGGAAATTAAGTGAATGAAAAATCTTAAAAGTCTTTTCCACAAATATTAGTAAAAGTTTTAGCTATCTGAGCAGGTAACCTTAACTTATTTTATCTGCCAGAAACACAATTTAGATCCAACTGTTCTTTTATAAACTAGTCAGTTTTGCATTATCATACCTGTTTCATGGCTAAAATTTTAAAACTAAAGCTATAAGATCGCTGCATCTGTCTGTATGTTTATGTATATCTCTGTTCGTATGTTGTAGATGTGTGATATTTTTCTACCTTTGGATGGTATTGCCAAAATTAATGTGTAAAGAGCTCTATTAATTGGCTTAAAGACAAGCATTTACATAAACCAAGTATACTCTCAGAAATCCAGAAACTAACTGAAATTTTTTTCAAGTTCATTTGATCTAGGATAATCTTCAGTAAATAAAAGGTGGTTTAAGTTTGTTGGTTTAATCAAAATAGGCATGTCTTTAGAGTTATTAGCATTAAATATAATATTTTTATCCTACCTAGGTTTACTAAAAGTCAAATAAACTCATGTTATCGAATTTGTCAGCAAGAAAAATAACTTAAAATGATGGTTATCTGTTTAATGTCTCATGAAATTTTCATGAATATTCTAAACATAATTGTTAAGAACAAATACACTAAATAGATGTAAATAAAAGTTTACTTTTTAAAAAAGTAAAAAGTTTATAAATAAATTTTTCAACATTATGCTTTATGGTATGTCTACTTAAAAACAGTTTCTAAAATCTTTTTTGGTAACTTGAAACCTTAAAGTTATGCTGAGATAAGTTAAATGATGGATATTCATTGAATATCTAGATCATTTCCAAATAAGATACAATACTGAAACATTAATTACTGAACATAGCTTTATCTACTTTTGGCTTCCTTTACAGAGGCACTAAAGATATTTGGGTTTATTACTAAACACGTTTTGTGCCACAATGAAAAATTTACTGAGAAAGAATATACTTCCAGAAATTGTGAAATGTATTTATAAATTTGCCAACCCACAGAATGCTAGTATAACAAGACACTCCACAATTGCTTACATCTTAGTTTCACTAGGAAAAAACGGTTCTAAGTATTAAGAATTTTAATCAATATATACAATTAAAACTACTTAGAAAACTTCATGGAATTGAACCTTGGGTCCACATCCCTCAGTTAAAAAGGGCTTCTCCAAACTCCTGGAACTGCATACCACCTGGAGACCTAAAATTAAAATTGACTAAGGAGGTCCTTACCCAGAGGCAGATGGCATCTTGTGGTAGGCAGCTGTCTCCCAAGATTGCAGATCAAGGTCTTTAACACCAATATGAAATGTTTATTCCTTTTGCCTTTTCACTACTTGCTTTTTTTCTCTGTTAATGCATAGGAGGATAATGCTCCTTAACTCTGGCAACTGTTGATGAATCTACTGCTAAGGCCGTAGCTGAACAACCAAAGTCCCAAGATTTTCTTGCTAAGGTAAATTTAGATAATAGAATTGCTTTAGATTAGTTACTGGCTGAACATGTGCCATAGCAAATGTCTCCTGCTGCGCCTTGATCAGTATCTCTAGTATTGTAGCAAATACAGAAAATTAACAAACAAGCCACTTGGTTAAACACGTACATCCTTTGATTTATTTGATACCAGCTAGTTTGGTTCACTGGGGCCTTGGCTAAGGAGTACACTTCAGTGTCTTGATATTATCCTCCTAATAGTTATCACTGTAGTCTCTGTGGTGTGCTATATTCTCTCAAAGGTCTTAAATGCATGTTCACAGCCATCAGTACATTAGCTGGTCTTACTGTGCTTGGAGAAACAGAAACATGATGAACAACGAGATGAACAGCTAAACAATTCTTCCACGGACATGACATCATAACCTATGAGTTTCACAATGAGACAAGAGAAACTTAACTCTGATGGTGACGAAGAGTGGCATTAATACTAAATTTTTGGTCAATTTTTCACATACGAGAGGATGACCAAAAGGGGGGGACTGTTAAGTCGTTTTAAAAGGAGACCATTAGACTGAGGTGGCTCTAATGCCATGGCAGCTTACATAAGCAAACCAAAATCTATGCCTATAAACACCTCAAGGTTACAAATCAAAATGCTAAGGATAACCAACCACAAACAGCCAACTAGGCTTTACGCTACAGACAATCAATAATTGCCTTTCTTTGCTTCTGCCTTTTCTCTATAAAAGTCTCTCCCTGAGCTACTCTTGGTGGAGTGCTCCTAACCACTTCTAGCTTGGCACTGCCTGATTGGAATCCATTTTCGCTCAAATAAACTATTAAAAAAGTCTCCTAGGGGCTTCCCTGGTGGCGCAGTGGTTGAGAATCTGCCTGCCAATGCAGGGGACACGGGTTCGAGCCCTGGTCTGGGAATATCCCACATGCTGTGGAGCAACTGGGCCCGTGAGCCACAACTGCTGAGCCTGTGCGCTTGGAGCCTGTGCTCCGCAACAAGAGAGGCCGCGACAGTGAGAGGCCCGTGCACCGCGATGAAGAGTGGCCCCCGCTCGCCGCAACTAGAGAAAGCCCTCGCACAGAAACGAAGACCCAACACAGCCAAAAATAAATAAATAAATTAAAAAAAAAAGTCTCCTAGATAAAAATGAAAAATGAAAAATGCAGAAGTCTTTATGGTATGTCCTATTTGTGTGAAAAAGGAAACGTAATATATACATACATAGGTATATATATATATACATATGCATAGTTTACCCTAGAGGTTTCCTGGGAAATTAAAAAATTGTCACCTCTGAGAAAGAGGACTGGGAGTCATGGGAAAGAGGGTGATACTTTTAAACTTCATACACTTTTATATTATTTGAATTTTAACCATGTGCATTTTCAATTAAAATAACTATAAAATAAAGGAATATGCACAAAAAGTGGAAAACGATGAAGAATCCAGATTTTACCTCTACCATTTGTTAGCTACGTGGCTTTGGACACGTCACTTAAATTTCACAAATTTATTTTGATATTGTGATTTGAACACAGACTATTACTGACATAAGATTTAATAAAATTAATGATGGTCGTTCATGGTCAATCTGGGAAATCACAACGCACAAAAAGAATTTTATCTTTTGTGAAATATAGTGAAAATGTAGGTTCTGGCGGAAATCATTCTCTATAATTTGGTAACATCTTAGGAGAGACATGCTGCCCTTGTGCAAACTATACAGTGACATGAAAAGGGTGCACACAGAACCTAGGCCTGTTTCCGTTCAGTGCACAGCTCTGTCTAGAGGTCCAGCCATTGCCAGCGATCTGACCTAAGGGTGAAAATGGAATGAATGTGCCTCTCTCTTGTTTAAACGCTGGGATGAGTGGCAGCAGGACCAGGGTCCCAGGTGGTCTTTCTTTACCTGCTGCCCCCGCCATGTGCTCATCCATGCTGAGCAGGAGCTCCCAGGCAGCTGGCTGGATGTCTCCATACATCTCCTCCGTCAGAATTGGTGCTGCCTTGATTAGCAGAGATAAGGGAGCAGGCGACAGGCTCATTACCTGGGAAAAGATGGAAATGATGTCGTAAAATCTTTGAAGACACTGATTGCTGTACTCCTCTAGAGTGTTAAGTGTCACTTCCCCTCTCTCTGCTTTCCTTAAATGACTTTAAAATACGTTCTAAAGTGGGAGCGTATTTACTGGCATGATGTATAATAAGCTTTATACCCTATTAGTTGATGTATAATTACCCCCAAATCGTATTAATTTTATAATACTTTCACCACAAAAACTAATTTGCAACCACCTAGGGAATAAACTGTAGAATAAGTATAGCTCTGTGAGAAAGAAGGACTCCAGCCAATATATCTTTGTGTTTAAAGTCCTGGTGGACTTTCATAGCATCTTATCTTCCTTCCTGTTAGAAGCTGATTTCCACTGGAAACTGTGATCAGCCTCTAATTTATAAAGGAGTTCCATTCAGAAAGTTAGTTTTCTAAGCCAGTGAACTTGGATGGCATTTTCCCTTCAAAACATTATACACTGTGGTTATTGCTCCAGGTTAGTCAACAAAATCCCATTTAATCCATTATTTCAAATAATTTTGGTGATAAATGTAGGTTTGGGGCAAGTCTAGGTCTTTAACCATCATTTAAAACACTTTCTAGAAAAACATGAAACTTTTTTTTCTCTTCCCCTGGGAAATGTATTATGATTTAGAGTTTAGGTTGTAATAACAATATAACTGTGTCAAGCACTGGATAAGTACGTAAATTTACTATCTTTTTTAATCCATGCAATAATTCTTTGCGATGGGTCTAGTGTTAAAATCCCCATTTTAGAGATTAGGCAACTAAAACTGAGAAAAATTAAGTTAACTTGCCCAAGATCCCAGAGCCAGAGCAGCAGGTATAGGATTTGAACCCCGACTGTCTCATTCCAAGACCTATGAGCATCGCTACCACACATTGGTGGGAAGCTGGTTCCATTGGAGTGGAGAGAGTGGGAAGAGGCATGGCTCCAGCCAAGCTTCCCAAGCCTTGTCTGTCTGGAAGTTGGCTGTCCAGCAAGAAGGGATTTTTCCTTGCATACTTGGTAGCACTCTTGCTCACCAAATTAGAGGGGCCTTTCTGCCAACACCGTGCCAGTTGCCATTGTATGTCCCAAACATTAGCAAACAGGATATCTGGAGTTCCCTCCTTATTACTGCTCCGCGAACATTTTTGATCCATGCATCAATACCTGTAGTCTGATGTATTTCAGCATTCCAGAGTCCTTTTTCCCCTCTAGGTTGGCATCTGAAACTCTCTTTTTCAGAGAAGGTGTCCTCAGGCATGATTTATCTGAGCACTGGAAAGAACAGAAGATAGGTGGTGAAGAGGGTTATGTTCTCTCAAAACCCAACAGTGCTGTTTTCCTCCAAATTCTCCAAACAACCAACTGCTTCTAATGCAACAGATGATTTCAGTAAGGACTTTTTACGGGCCTGCACTTTCTGAAAGTGATAAAAGCAGTTAATTTTGTCATGAAAAGGTAGCTTAGGGGTATTTAGCCACAAACTCCTCTTTTACCACTGAGGAGACCAGGACCCAGAGAGGTGGAGTAGCTTGACCAAATTGCAAAGCTGGTTATTAGCAGAATAAGGAAAGGACAGGATCTCCTGATTTCCATTTCAGGGCTAATTATATTCCACCAAGCTGTGAAAAACACAAATCTTTTAAAATATCGCTAGTTAAAAGCCACTCTCTCTAATAATCCCTTTAAAGGATTGGATGTTACACGTTGATTATTTGGAAGAGAAAATGTTTCACAGAGGGGTGTCAGGAAGTGAAAGATAAAAGACTCATCAACGAAGTACAAGTTCATAGCATCCATCATCCAGCTAAAGTGTTTTTGTTTTTGTTTTTGTTTTTGTTTTTGTTTTAAAAACCATACTTGTCTATTGGAGGCAGCAGCTCTTCTTTCAAATTGTCCCCTCAACCAGGGTCCAGAATAGGCCTGACATCTGCATACACACGGAGGAGACGTTTTCTTCCCCTGACTCTCTACGTGGCAAGGAATGGAGTGGACAGAGCAGCTGGGAGAATGATTGCTCCAGTGGTGGCAGGCCCTTGTTTATTTATCCTGAGTCCTGATGCCTCCATTTTTGCACTCCAGGCTGTGCAAACAGGGAATCCATCCCTTTGCACAGTATAAATGCTCATTTGTTTTTCCAGTGACATGTCAATGAAACAGTCTCTCCCTCAGTGCCAAGGGAAAACAACTGAACTCCTTAAGAATTTCTGAACAGAGATTCACAGTGTTATAGATGGAGATATTTTGAAAGAAAAAGCAAATCTAAAAAGTACATGCATGTTCCAAGAAAGTCTTTCAAAACTCTGACAAAAAGACCCAAGACAATGCATCTGTTATGTGACCAGTATGGAATGAACTTTTAAACGAATCTACTTGGAAACAAATGAATCAGAGCTCTTGCTGTGTTTTCTAAAGATTAAAAAAAAAAAAAAGCAGAGGCACATACTTGGGAACACATATCATTTAGGGAGAGAAATCCTGCTTGGGAATAAATATCATCTGGGGAGAGAAATCCTGCAATGCTTTTTTCCCCCCTGTGAACGTAAAAGCAAAATATAGCATAAATATCATGCCTATTTTGTATAATTTGAAAGCTTCTAAAATCATAAATGGCAATCATTTTCCATATAAATATAGGGGTGTATCTGACTTTGTAAAAAATCAAGGTATTTAAAAAGTGGCATCTTTCTGCTTTTATTCTTTCTATTTATAAAAAAAAATGTAAATTGCAGAATACCTGGAAAATACAAAAAAACTATGAAGAAGAAAATAAAAATCCTTATAATCCTCAACTCAGTGATGGCCATTATTTGGTTCCTTTCAGTCTTTTGTCCCTCTATGCATCTTAGCAAAGCTGTGACGATGCTATATATGTGGTACACAGTTTTAAACATTTCATTTCACTGTGATTTTATGATGAATATCCCCCAGGTCATTAGAGTTATTTTAAAATTGATTTTTAAATTTTTAAAATATTTTATTGCTTCCTCCTTTGGCTGGACATTTTATCTTTTCAGGGTTACCTTTGAACAATACTTTTGATTAATATATAGGAATTTTAAGCAAGCAGATACAGAAAAATACTCAGAGGAAAAAGGACAAACATTTATGTCTGTTTCTCACACTCTGTGAAATGTAGGCTTCTGTTTAATCCTGTCTGCTGGGGACTGAAGGTATAAGTCAAGCTTCTCAAATATCAAATATTTAATATCCTGGCATGTTCCTTAAGAAGCCTGGTGTGTTCTGCTGGCTTCAAGATAATTAGGATGTTTGTTTTAGTGGAAAGGGAAGGGAATTGGAAAGGCTTTTACACTAGGGTGATGGGTTAGGAACTCTTCTTGAGTGACTTGCTCAGGCCTGAAAACAGGTATTAAAGATGGGTACACGTGTGATGGGCACTTGGGTACCCTATGTGAGGTCCCTAAAGTCCTCTACTGGTGTGACCCTGACTCAGACTAACAACATTATCATCAGTTGCTTTTTGCTATGGTAACGTGGTGTAAAACTTGGCTAGAAGAGAGTAAGAAAATGGATGGAGTAGGAGGCTGGTTCTGAAGGCATTTATTGGTTATTAGTGGTTCCTGAAGAGTTAGAAATTTCACTGGACTGTGAGATGTAGGTGGTGGTTGGAAACACACATCAAGCAGGGACTGCAAAGAAAACCAAAACTAGTAACCCAAGACTGAAGGACAGAATTTATCACTAATAGAGGATGTCATTCATTGTTGAGTCGATCTACCAGAGGCAGCTATGGTCAGTGGGAGGACGTTATACAGTCCCAAGAGCTGGCAGGGATACTGGGACATGCTTGCTATGGGATGGTGTAGAACTTGGACTACTGTAATTTTCTTCTATGTATATATCTTGGACATATTCATTATAATTGGCTCCCTCTTTCTTGTCCTCATCTTGACCACTACGGATAAAATCTGTAGTGCAAAACCAATCCTTTAACTGTCCAGGGAATTATCACTTGTGGTGTTTGGATCAGAAAGAGGAGGGGTTGGTCCCATCAAATTCCTGTCCTAGGGAATTAGGGGACCGAGTCTGATTCATTTAGTGATGGTTACTGGGGCTGAGAAATGATGATGCAACCTTGAGACTTCAGTCTAAGTACAAGATGAATAAAGCAGGGGTTGCTGGTCAGGGGACAGAGATGAGTCAGCAGACAGAGATGATGCAGAAAGAAGCAGAGATGAGAGACTCTGTCCACCCTGAGATGGACAGCAGCTTTGGATCTCATTCCTTTGAGGCTTGACTGTGTTTCCCACCTGTCCTTGGTTTCATGAGATTCTGCTATATCCTTGGAAGAAACTCTAATTATTTGAACAAATCTCAATGGGTTTCTATTCCTTACAACAAAATATTGTTGACAACGGAGGCATAATACGTAATTAGTTTAAGTAAAAATTTTACTTATTCATTTAATAATTCAAGTATGTTTATTAAGAATTAACCATATGCCAGGAACAGGGCTAACTTCTGAGGATATGCTGAGGAGCAAAACCCCCATGATACTGGCCCTTCTGGAGAGTGTATCTTACCAGGAGAGACAGCTAGCAAACAAATGAAAATTCAAGATAAGTAGAAAAGGAAATACATGTCATAAATGATGATAACACTGTGGAAATAATGAGGTATTTAAAATTTGGGAAAATTGGAGTCAGCCTACTGGGTTCTTTGGGAAAAGGATTGCCTCATGTTTCTGGAAAGAAACATGCCAATAGAAGTATAGTATTTCCCCAGAGGTAACCCAGAGCCTTTGTGTCTCATACATCTTTGACATAGGAGTTATGTATGTCATAGTGAAGAGTAATTCTGACCAATGAAATCAAGACCTAGGGCTTGGTCTTGGCCTCACAGCTGTGTTTTCCATAGCTTTAGAAAAATATTAGTCCTGCAGGAAATCAGGTGGCCTCTTGCCATTTACACTGGCTTCACAAAATTTATGGACACTATGCCCTTTCTTTTTTTGGGCACATATAACCTTTTATTTACCTCTCCTTTTTGGCTGAAAGGAAAAAATGTTTTATCCACCCATTTCCATCAGCAAGCACTAATTGCACATTACTATGTTTAGAACATAGCCTTAGACAAGGTACAGATATACAGGAAAAATCAAAGAATTTTTTGGTGAATTCACCTTTTGGTGAAGGTGATATATATAATGATAGCTTATCTAAACCTCTCAAATTTGGAAGTGCACTAAAACAGACTAACAGAATGTACAGTGAATCTCTGAGCACTGAAATGTAGATTAGCAGATTGATCAGAGTTAGATGGGTTACAAAATGTACTAGCTGCCACAAATATATTCTGCCATAAAAACCAATTAAAAAGGAAACACGAATGAAATACCAATTGCTCATAAGTTTCGATTTTAATCAGAATCACTGCTTTTATTCTTGATTTATTGCCTACTCTGTTTTCATTTGGGCTCTGAAAATGTGGGCATTTTTCATTTATGTGACAGATTCAGAACAGGCAAATGGAAACATCATGAGAGAATAAAAAAGAAGCTTGAACAGGAGGCTGGCATTTTGGAAATAAAATGTTTATCACAGAAGACTCAATACATCTTTTCAGCTCTCCACCTGCATGACTAATTTCAATGTGTTAGGGTTAGGGAACACTTATACTCTTGCTTTACTTTCCCTTTCCCTTTCAGAAATGTAAGCAACATGTAAGGTTGGTAACCTTTTCTGCTGCTTCAGGCCAGTGTCCTGGATGGGCCAGAGGTGAAAGACACTCATGAAACACCATAGAACTCTATAGTCCACTCACTCATTCAATATTATAGTCCCTCTGCCATAGTGAGGTACTCTGTTAGGTATCACACAGGATACAAAATGTGCAAGACTGCCTCAGTTCTCAAGAAGCTTTATAATTAAGTGAGAAGAGAAATAGGGATGTAAGTAGCCCCGCTTTGCAGGCAGGGCAATCTTAAAAACCTCTCAGTGCTTGTCACTATTCACAGGATAAAGACTAAAATCCTTCCCAAGGCCTCAGAGGCTCAACCAGGTCTGCTCTCTACCTGCTTGTGCAGCCTCATCAGGCATCACGGTCCTCCGTGCTCCAGCCATCATCCTTGGTTCAAAGTCTTATTCATAAGATCTCTCAGCACAGAGTGTTTCTCCTTCATTGTGCTTATCGTTGTTGCAATTTTACATCAACTTGGGATGTTTATTTTATTAATTTCTGTCTCTAGACTAGACTGTGTGCATCTTACAAGGGTAGGGCCATATCTCTTTGGCCATTATTATACCCAACACAGTATGGACTCAGCATGGTCCAGAATCTCTTTAAAATTTGTTGAATAGATGCATGGATGGATGGATCAATGAATGAATGGTTGAATGAAAGATGTGAAAAGCACAAGTAAACCATCATTGTAGTTTAGAGGAAGAAGGAATAGAAAATGTCATTAATCATCCACCTGCAGTATGCCCTGTGGTAAATTCTAGGGAGATCAGAAAAGAAGGAGGTGGCACTTGAGTTGGATCTTGAAGGATGTTTGGGTTCAGCCATGTAGAGATTACAGGTGAAGATACAGCTGGAGCAAAGGTATGGAAGTAAGAAATCTCAGCGTGTGTATGGTGAACAATGAACATTAGGTTGGCGTATTTTTACAATTTTCAACATATATGGTTTTCTTCTAAAGCTAAGGGAGTTTTTATATGAAGGAGAACTTACCTAAATAAAAATAGGTTTTCTTTGTATGTAGTGTCATTTATGTTTGAGATACATGTATGTACATACATACATGTATCTCAAACATAAATGCATGTCTATGTACATGCATACACATACAAACATATATACACATACATATTTTTCTCTTAATGTCATCATTTAGCAGTTCATGTAGTTTCCCCACCTGATTTCCCCTCAGAATTTGTGTAGTTTGAATACCAGGAGATGCAATACAGTCTAGTTGAAAAAGCCCTGACTTTGAAATTCCATGTTTATAAATTAAAGTCTAGCTGTTCTAGATGTGAACTGTGGACAATCCCATCTTTCTGAACCTCAACATTTTCATCTGTAAAATGTGATGAAGAGTATCTCCTGCACAAGATTTGCAAGAATCAAAAAGTACTTTGTCAATGATGTATACCTACCTTATGCTCTCATACATATGCTTTGAAAAAAATACTAAAAGGCCATATTCCAGAAGGCACATTAGCACACTTATGATATGCATGAGATACATATTTTTTTTCTTTAGGATCTCTTTAGGAGCTCTTGTATTAGCCAAAATTTCTTCCATACACCCATATTGCTTTCATAATTTAAAAAATCATAATTAAATAAATCCCTTTTGTGAGTGCTAAAGCATTACAGATTGATATACAACTCAACTGTGCATTTTTTGTTATTGCTTATATTCTCTAGCTTGATTTGTATTTTATTGCCATCCTCCCACCCCACCAAACCTGGTTCACAAACTCTTTGGTATCAACAGAAATATCCTCTACTCCTGCTTAATTATTTTTTATTTCTCCAAGAATATCTGGCCTCATATTGTGCCAACAGCAGGTGCACAATGAATGCTCATTGAATTGAATAGGGATTATATAAAAATCTCTTGGCAAATCCACTTGTGAGAAGCAGCTGCAGGGGCGGCCAGCAGCACGCAGTGGAGCATCTTGGCCATCACGCCTGTTCAGGGGCAGATGGGTAACTCAGGGCTTCCCTAGCAGAAGTACAGCAGCCCTGGTTACTGTCTTCATCTTCTGCCAGCTCAGCTGTTCAGTTTTCAGGAAAGTGCAGCAGAATGCTTAGAAAATGTAATAGTTTCTTGAAGAAGTTTCCTTTAGTCTGATTTGACTCTATTATTTACAAGTGAACAGTTGGGCTATTTATTGCTTATTTCTTAAGCTATAACTGTATCAGTTTCCTATTACTGCTGTATCAAATCACTAGAATCTTCCTGGCAAAAAAATAACACAAATTTATCTTAACAGTTCTCTAGGTCAGAAGTCTAAAATGAATTGGCAGGGCTGTGTTCCTTCTGGAGGCTCTAGGGAATCATCCATTTCCTTGCCCTTTCCAGCTTCTAGAGGCTGCCTGGACTCACTGCCCTGCATCATTCTGACCTCTGCTTCTGTCATCACATCTCCATCTCTACTTCTGACTACGTTCAGCCCACTTGGCTAATCCAGGATAATCTCCCCATTATAAGATTCTTAACTTACTCACATAGGCAAAATCCCTTTTGCCAGGTGAGGTAGCATATTCACAGGTTCCAGGGATTAGAAATCGGACATCTTTGGGGGGACATTATTCTTCCTACCACAGCAACCTACTTATCACCAGTGCCCCTTTGAGTTCATATTTATTTGTAGGAATAAGCCTGGGAAAAGAGTTGAGCCCATGTTTGCTCATGGACATGAAGACAAAGCACTTGTCTTTTTTTTTTTTTTTAGCACTTGTCTTTTTTGTACCCATCTTCTAATTTTGCTCGAAATCACACAGATCTGTAGCCTGGTTTATGCAACTGCAGTGGGCTGAAGTTTGCATTTCCAGAGAAAAGATTGTTAGGACATCATTTTCCCTATCACTGGTATATTATCATGTGATCATTCGCTCACCTCTTTCTGCTTCTTGCCCCGGAGAGCCACGTTGCTGACGCTGCTGCTCTCTCGGAGGGAGTCCACGGAGTCTCCGTAGAGCAGCTTAATGGCCCTGACAAGCCGGGCACAGGAGCGGCTGTGGTGCAGGTAGCAGTGAGGGTGGCAGTAGTCAACGTGGGTGCAGATGAAGCTTTGCTGATTGCACAGCAAGATCATGACCTGGAACACAGACATCACTGAAGCTCAACCAGGCAACCAGGGCACAGACCAACTGTGAACAACGATGTGGGGTGGAAGAGGAAAAGTCAGAATGTCAACTTTCCTTAATGCGTCTTGAAATCACAATAATTCCACAGAGAATAATAATTCCCACAAGAGAACAAAGAGTTACAAGCCTTTACGTACTTGGCTTCTTTTGCTCCCTGGATTCACACTTGATAGGAAGTTCTTTTTGAAATAATACAAGGTTAAGTGCGCTTCAAAAATTGAAACAATTATCGGGGAGTGTCTGATTCCCAAATATTTTCAAATGAAGATTCTGAAATTAAAATGTATTATTTTTCAGCTCTTATGTTGTAAAAGGAGCCAGGAGAAGAGCGGAAACTAATGAGAAGTTCCATCCCAAAGGATTTGGCTGGCCTTTGACAGCTGTGGGATGTCTTTAACTCCAGCCCACCTACATGGAACTTGAAAACATTTCTGCATCTTCCACCCTGGCCTCTAACATTCAACTGGGCCTTGAAACCCACTGTAGCACTTCATTTCCCTCTCTACAAACTAATTTGTTTTCAGCTTTTGCGCTATTCCAGCTCTTCACTTGTGGCTTGATCTGGCTCAAATCCTCATATCTTCTAGATTTCCCAAGTAGTATTCCAGAAAAGAACTCAGTTGATTTAAATGATATGGTTATTTTAAGAAAAGAAATGAAGGGCCTTGAGATGATAACTTCTTAAGTTGCCTTCCTAAAAAGGCAGTAGCATTCCTAGAGCTTCAAGTTTAGTCAAATCTGCACAGAGTAATCTTCTGAATGATTCTATCCTTCATGAAACTAGTTCCCACCCCAACACCTAACCTGTGCGAGACCACGTGCCATACTGGATGGAGAACATAAAGTAAGTTTACACAGATAAGACCAATCGAACCTCCAGGCAGGGC
The DNA here is from genome assembly GCF_028564815.1 of Eubalaena glacialis. Classification (NCBI taxonomy): domain Eukaryota; kingdom Metazoa; phylum Chordata; class Mammalia; order Artiodactyla; family Balaenidae; genus Eubalaena; species Eubalaena glacialis. The sequence goes on along the minus strand of NC_083716.1, from coordinate 213,516,088 downwards.
TGCCATGCATTTCCTTAGGAATAAGAGGCCCTGCTTAATCTGAGACAAATGTAAATAACAATAACAATGCACCCCTCTCAAACTCAGCTAACAATACCTTATACTCTTCAAAGTTTTCAAAATAAAAAAATAGGTGTTGCCTGAACAGAATATCCAGATCTCTCTCAAGATTCATTGAAGATCCCTGATATTCCTGTTTATACTAACATGAGTCAGGGCACAAATAAGAACTGTAAAGCTTCCCTTGTTATTCTTGAATCTGGCCAAAAAATGGTTCTTTGACTAATAAAACTGACAAACTTCTAGCAAGACTGATCAAAAAAAGAGAAAGAAAAGATAAAACCTACCAATATCAGAAATGATAAAGGCACATTACTGTAGATCTCACGAAATTTAAGATGATCTTAAGAAAATATTATAGAGCGTCTCCCCACAACTAAGGCATGTGCCGCCCGCTGGTGGGGGACCCTGACACACAAGGAGAGAGGAGGAACCCCCAAGTGAACTGGTAGGACATGGGGGGACAGAGGCGGGGAGGAGAAGTGGAGGCCAGACAGGAGAGGCATCCCTGAGGCCAGGGAGATCAGGAGAGGCAGATGGGAGGGGCCCTCCAGGAGGAGCAGGAGAGGAGAGGAGGGCGTTTACCCCGCCCACTCGAGCCCAGAAAGCCTGCTGGGCTCCCAGGTGAGGTCCCCCACCCTCTGAGACCGGGGTGGGGGGCATGCCCGGCCCCTTCTCTTCCTTGAGCATAAGCACCACCCCCCACAGCTCCCAGGACCTTTTCCAGCCCTGTGGGTCCTAAGCATAGGCCCTGCCCCCCACCCAAACCTCACCCTTACTTAGGCCCCGCCCTCCACAGCCAAGGTCTTTTCCCTGTTTTTTCTTTTTTTTTTTCTTTTTTGTTTTTCTCTTTTCCCTCCTCCTCTTTCTTACTATTGTGGTACTGTTGTACCTTCTGGTTGTTGATTCATCTATATTTTTATTTCTATATTCTTTTTAACATATCTGTTAGTTTCCTAGTCTAATTTTATTTTTTACTTTGTAATTGTTCTCTCTTTTTTTTTTTTTTGCCACCCCACATGGTTTGTGGGATCTTGGTTCACAAGCCGGGGGTTGGGCCAAAGCTCCTGCTGTGGGAGCTCTGAGTCTGAACCACTGGACTAACAGAGAACCTCATACCCCAGGGAATATTCATCAGAGTGAGGTCTCATGGAGGTCCTCATCTCAGCACCAAGACCCAGCTCTACCCAACAGCCTACAAACTCCAGTGCTGGAAGCCTCAGACCAAACAACCAGTAAGACAGGAAGACAATCCCACTCATAAAAAATAAAAAAAAAAAGAGACGGCAAAAAAATATGTCACAGATGAAGGAGCAATGTAAAAACCTGCAAGACCAAGTAAATGAAGTGGAAATAGGCAATCTACCTGAAAAAGAATTGAGTAATGATAGTAAAGATGATCCAGAATCTCGGAAAGAGAAGGGAAGCACACATTGAGAAAATACAAATGTTTAACAAAGACCTGGAAGAACTAAAGAACAAACAAACAGAGATGAACAACACAATAACTGAAATGAAAAATACTCTAGAAGGAATCAATAACAGAATAAGTGAGGCAGAAGAACGAATAAGTGAGCTGGAAGACAAAAGGGTGGAAATAACCACCAAGGAGCAGAATAAAGAAAAAAGTATGAAAAGAACTGAAGACAACCTCAGAGACCTCTGGGATAACACTAAACGCACCAACATTTGAATTATAGGGGTCCCAGAAGAAGAAGAGAAAAAGAAAGCATCTGAGAAAATATTTGAAGAGATTAGAGTTGAAAACTTCCCTAACATGGGAAAGGAAATAGTCACCCAAGTCCAGGAAGCACAGGGAGTCCCGTACAGGATAAACCCTAGGAAAAACACACCAAGACACATAGTAATCAAACTAACAAAAATTAAATTCAAACTAAAAATATTAAAAGCAGCAAGGGAAAAACAAATATAATATATAAAGGAAACCCCATAAGGTTATCAACTGACTTTTCAGCAGAAACTCTGCAGGCCAGAAGGGAGTGGCAGGATATACTTAAAGTGATGGAAGAAAAAACCTACAGCCAAGATTACTCTACCCAGCAAGGATCTCATTCAGATTTGATGGAGAAATCAAAAGCTTTTCAGACAAGCAAAACCTAAGAGAATTCAGCACCAACAAACCAGCTTTACAACAAATGCTAAAGAAACTTCTCTAGGTGGGAAACACAAGGGAAGAAAAAGACCCACAAAAACAAACCCAAAACAATTAAGAAAATGGTAATAGGAACATACATGTTGATAATAACCTTGAATGTAAATGGATTAAATGCCCCAACCAAAAGACACAGACTGGCTGAATGGATAAAAAACAAGGCCCATATATTTGCTGCCTACAAGAGACTCACTTCAGATCTAGAGACACATACAGAATGAAAGTGAGGGCACAGGAAAAGGTATTCCATGCAAATGGAAGACAAAAGAAAGCTGGAGGAGCAATACTCATATCAGATAAAATAGACTTTAAAATAAAGACTATTACCAGAGACAAAGAAGGACACTACATAATGATCGAAGGATCAATCCAAGAAGAAGATATAACAATTATAAATGTTTATGCACCCAGCATAGGAGCACCTCAATACATAAGGCAAATGCTAACAACCATGAAAGGAGAAATCGACAGTAACACAATAATAGTGGGGACTTCAACATGCCACTTACATGAATGGACAGGTCATCCAAACAGAAAATAAGTAAGGAAACACAATCTTTAAATGACACAATAGACTGTATAGATTTAATTGATATTTATAGAACATTCCACCCAAAAGAGGCAGAATACTATTTCTGCTCAAGTGCACACAGAACATTCTCCCAGATATATCACATCTTGGGTCACATATCAAGCCTTGGAAAATTTAAGAAAACTGAAATCATATCAAGCATCGTTTTGGACCACAACACTATGATATTGGAAATCAATTACAGGAAGAAAACTGTACAAAACGCAAATACAGGAGGCTAAACAGTGCACTACTAAATAACCAAGAGATCACTGAAGAAATCAAAGAAATTAAAAAATACATAGAAACAAATGACAATGAAAACACGACGATCCAAAATCTATGGGACGAAGCAAAGGCTGTTCTAATGGGGAAGTTTATAGCAATTCAATCTCACCTCAAGAAACAAGAAAAATCTCAAATAAAAAATCTAATCTTACACTTAAAACAACTAGAGAAAGAAGAACAAAAAACCCGAAGTCAGTAGAAGGAAAGAAAGCATAAAAATCAGAGCAGAAATAAATGAAACAGAAACAAAGAAAACAATAGCAAAGGTCAATAAAACTAAAAGCTGGTTCATTGAGAAGATAAACAAAATTGATAAACTCTTAGCCAGACTCATCAAGAAAAAAAGGAAGAGGACTCAAATCAATAAAATTAGAAACGAAAAAGGAGAAATCACAACTGACACCACAGAAATACAAAGGATTATAAGAGACTACTACAAATAACTATATGAAAATAAAATGGACAACCACGAAGAAATGGACAAATTCTTGGAAAGGTACAATCTTCCCAGACTGAACAAGGAAGAATTAGAAAATATAAACAGCCCTATCACAGTAATGAAATTGAAACTGTAATTAAAAATCTTGCAACAAACAAAAGTCCAGGACCAGATGGCTTCACAGGCGAATTCTATCAAACATTTAGACAAGAGCTAACACCTATCCTTCTCAAACTCTTCCAAAAAATTGCAGAGGGAGAAACACTCCCAAATTCATTCTACGAAGGCACCATCACCCTGACACAAAAACCAGAAAAAGATATCTCAAAAAAAGAAAATTATAGACCAATATCACTGATGAACATAATGCAAAAATCCTGAACAAACTACTAGCTAACAAAATCCAGCAACACATTAAAAGGATCATACACCACGATCTAATGGGATTTATCCCAGGGATACAAGGATTCTTCAAAACATGCAAATCAATCAATGTGATACACCACATTAACTAATTAAGGAATTAAAACCATGTGATCATCTCAACAGATGCAGAAAAAGCTTTTGACAAAATTCAACACTCATTTATGATAAAAACTCTCCAGCAAATGGGCAGAGAGGGAACCTACTTCAACATAATAAAGGCCATATATGACAAACCCACAGCAAGCAGCATAATCAATGGTGAAAAACTGAAAGCATTTCCACTAAGATGAGGAACAAGACAAGGATGTCCACTCTCGCCACTCTTATTCAACATAGTTTTGGAAGTCCTAGTCACGGCAATCAGAGAAGAAAAACAAATAAAGGAATACAAATTGGAAAAGAAGAAGTAAAACTGTCACTGTTTGCAGATGACATGATACTATACATAGAAAATCCTAAAGATGCCACCAGAAAACTACTAGAACTAATCAATGAATTTGGTAAGGTTGCAGGATACAAAATTAATGCACAGAAATCGCTGGCATTCCTATACACCAACAACAAAAAATCAGAAAGAGAAATTAAGGAAACAATCCCACTCACCATCGCAACAAAAAGAATAAAATACCTAGGAATAAACCTGCCTAAGGAGGCGAAAGACTTGTACTCAGAAAACTGTAAGACACTGATGAAAGAAATCAAAGATGATATAAACAGATGGAGAAATATACCATGTTCTTGTATTGGAAGAACAAGTATTGTGAAAATGACTATACTACCCAAAGCAATCTACAGATTCAAGGCAATCCCTATCAAACTACCAATGGCATTCTTCACAGAATTAGAACAAAAAATTTTACAATTCGTATGGAAACACAAAAGACCCCGAATAGCCAAAGCAACCTTGAGAAAGAAAAATGGAGTTGGAAGAATCAGGCTCTCTGACTTCAAACAATACCACAAAGCTACAGTAATCAAGATAGTATGGTACTGGCACAAAAACAGAAATATAGATCAAGGGTACAGGATAGAATGCCCAGAGATAAACGCACACACATATGGTCATCTAATTTATGACAGGGGAGGCAAGAACATACTGTGGAGAAAGGACAGCCTCTTCAATAAGTGGTGCTGGGAAAACTGGACAGATACATGTAAAAGAATGAAATTAGAACACTAACACCAAACACAAAAATAAACTCAAAATGGATTAAAGACCTAAATGTAAGACCAGACACCAAAAAACTCTTAGAGGAAAACATAGGAAAAACAACCACAGCAAGATCTTTTTTGACCCACCTCCTAGAGTAACGGAAATAAAAACAAAAATAAAGAAACGGGACTTAATTAAACTTAAAAGATTTTGCACAGCAAAGGAAACCCATAAACATGACAAAAAGACAACCCTCAGAATGGGAGAAAATATTTGCAAATGAAACAACAAAGGATTAATCTCCAAAATATACAAACAGCTCATGGAGCTCAATATCAAAAAAGCAAACAATCCAATTAAAAAATGGGCAGAAGACCTAAATAGACATTTCACCAAGGAAGACATACAGATGGGCTAGAAGTACATGAAAAGATGCTCAACATCACTAATCATTAGAGAAATGCACATCTAAACTACAATGAGGTATCACCTCACAGTGGTCAGAATGGCTATTATGAAAAAATCTAGAAAAAATAAATGCTGGAAAGGATGTGGTGAAAAGGGAACCCTCCTGCACTGTTGGTGGGAATGTAAATTGATACAACCACTATGGAAAATGGTTCCTTAAAAAACTAAAAATAGAACTACCATATGACCCAGCAATCCCACTACTAGGCATATATCCTGAGAAAACCATAATTCAAAAAGAGACATGTATCCCAATGTTTATTGCAGCACTATTTACAGTAGCCAGGACATGGAAGCAACCTAAGTGTCCATCGACAGATGAATGGATAAAGAAGATGTGGCACATATATACAATGGAATATTAGCCATAAAAAGAAATGAAATTGAGTTATTTGGAGTGAGGTGGATGGACCTAGACTCTGTCATACAGAGTGAAGTAAGTCAGAAAGAGGAAAACAAATACTGTATGCTAACACATATATATGGAATCTAAAAAAAAAATGGTACTGATGAACCTAGTTGCAGGGCAGGAATAGAGAGGTAGACATAGAGAATGGACTTGAGGACATGGGGAGGGGGAAGGGTAAGCTGGGACGAAGTGAGAGAGTGGTATGGACATATATACACTACTGAATGTAAAACAGATAGCTAGTGGGAAGCAACAGCATAGCACAGGGAGATAAGCTCAGTGCTATGTGATGACCTAGAGGGGTGGGATAGGGAGGATGGGAGGGAGGCTCAAGAGGGAGGGGATATGGGGATATATGTATGCACATGGCTGATTCACTTTGTTGTACAGCAGAAATTAACACAGTATTGTGAAGCAGTTATACGCCAATAAAGATCTATTTAAAAAATAAATAAATAAAATGTTTGAGATCAGCAATGTTCAGAGGAAGCATATGACAGCTGACCAAGCAGAAAGGACTTCGGAAACCTCTTTGCCTCTGCTCTGTGATCCCATTGTCCAATTCTCCTCTCGTGAAGAAAGAATTTAACCTTCAGGAAAGATGGTCTGGAAATTTTCTCTGCATCTTATTGGTGATTTCACCAGATGCAGTCTTGCCTCCCTTACTTGCTAAATGGCAGGATATACAGTTTTTACGTGTATCTGAAGGCTCCAAGGAGGGTCCTGAATACTCTCAATGTAAGTAAAGAATAGACAGTGATGGCCCCCTCGTTCTGGGTGGGGAGAGCTGCCCCAAGATGCTCTCATCACTGATCTAATTTGCATGGCTGCCTCCTTCCTCTTAGGAGAAGTACCTGAAGGACTCCTGGGCTGTCAGGGAGGGAATTTGATCATAAACTCTCTGGTGACTTGAGAGATTGAAATGTTTGTATACTTATTGGCTAATGGCACATTATCTTCTACATAGTGCCTGTTCAGATCTTGCCTATTTTTTGACTGGTTTGTGTTTTTCAGAGAGTGTCTCTTGAACAAGGGTCAGAAAGCCTGCTGACCGGCTGCTTATTTTTGTAAATAATGTTGAATCAAAAGGTGCCTGTTAAGAACCCTCTTACACTGTTGGTGGGAATGTAAATTGGTGCAGCCACTATGGAGAACAGTATGGAGGTTCCTTAAAAAATTAAAAATAGAGTTGCCATACAATCCAACAATCCCGTTCCTGTGCATATATCTGGATAAAACTATAATTCAAAAAGATTCATGCACCTCAGTGTTCATAGCAGCACTATTTACAATAGCTAAGACATGGGAACAACCTAAATGTCCACTGACAGATGAACGGATAAAGAAGATGTGGTATATATATATATATATATATATATATACACACACACATATACACAATGGAATATTACTCAGCCATAAAAAGAATGAAATAATGTCATTTGTAGCAACATAGATGGGCCTCAAGATTTTCATACTAAGTGAAGTAAGCCAGACAGAGGAAGACAAATACCATATGATATCACTTATATATGGAATCTAAAACATGACACAAATGAACTTATCTACAAAACAGAAACAGATTCACAGACATAGAGAACAGACTTGTCATTGCCAAAGGGTAGGGGATGTGGGGGAGGGATGGACTGGGAGTTTGGGATTAACAGATGCAAACTATTATAAATAGAATAGATAAACAACAAGGTTCTACTGTATAGCACAGGGAACTATAGTCAATATCCTGTGAAAAACCATGATGAAAAAGAATATGAAAAAGAAAATATATGTACATATGTATGATTGAATCACTGCTGTAGAGTAGAAATTAACACAACATTGTAAATCAGCTATACTTCAATAAATTAAAAAAAGAGAGTATTATAAACATCTTTTTGTTAATAAATGTGAATATTTGGATTAAATTAACAAATTCCTAGGAAAAAAAATCAATTTGCCCAATCTGCTCCCAGGAGAAATCTTAATCATATTACATAAATTAAATCTGTAATTAAAAACCTTCCTACAAAGAAATTTTTAGATCTAGAAGGTTCTACTAGTGATCCCTTCTAAATATTTAAAGAATAAATAACTCTAGTCTTACACAAACACTTCCAGAGGGTTAACACTACACAAAACTAAAAAGCATTATTGAATAAAATTGAAGAGATCCTAAATGAATGATGGGACACAAATTAATGGAGGATAGACCATTTTATACATTAGAAGACTTATTAAAGATTTTAATTCCTCAGTTTTAACGATCTTTGTATTCAAAGTAAGGCTGCTGTGGAAGCTTTCTTATGGAAATTAACAAGGTGATTCTAATAGAAATGAATATAGCCAAGAATAGAACAGGCCATCCTGAAGAAGAAGAACAAAGCTGGAGGATTTACACTTATGTGAAAAAAAGAAATCAGACACAGTAGAGTACCCAGCAAATGTCACCAATTATATGCATTTCAAAAACAGACAAAATAATTTTTGGCATTAGAAGTTAGAAAGGCAGTGACCAATAGGGGAGAGTAGTGGCTGGTCGAGGGCCCGGGTAGGGCTTCTATGGTACTGCTAATGTTCTTCTTGAACTGGTGGTGGTTACACAGATGTGTCTACTTTGTGAAAATTTATTGAGCAGTACACATAGGTTTTGTATGCTTTTTAATATGTAGGTTGGACTTCACTAAAAAGTTTACTTTAAAAATAGCCGCCTCAGAGATTCTCAAAATCAGCCAGTTCTGGGGATCAACCAGTTCCAAGGGCATAGCACTGTAAACACTGATCATGGTGTACCAGCCAGCCTTTTATCTGACCCTACCAGGAAGTCAGATTAAAATCAGAGGAGATGGAGACATTCCATATCTAAGATCAATAATAGTGCTGGCCTCTTCAATAAGTGGTACTGGGAAAATTGGACAGCTACATGTAAAAGAACAAAATTAGAACACTCCCTAACACCATACACAAAAATAAACTCAAAATGGATTAAAGACCTAAATGTAAGGCCAGACACTATAAAACTCTTAGAGGAAAACATAGGCAGAACACTCTATGACGTAAATCACAGCAAGATCCTTTTTGACCCACCTCCTAGAGAAATGCAAATTAAAACAAAAATAAACAAATGGGACCTAATGAAACTTAAAAGCTTTTGCACAGCAAAGGAAACCATAAACAAGACGAAAAGACAACCCTCAGAATAGGAGAAAATATTTGCAAATGAAGCAACTGACAAAGGATTAATCTCCAAAACTTACAGGCAGCTCATGCAGCTCAATATCAAAAAACCAAATAACCCAATCCAAAAATGGGCAGAAGACCTACACAGACATTTCTCCAAAGAAGATATACAGATTGCCAACAAACATATGAAAGGATGCTCAACATCACTAATCATTAGAGAAATGCAAATCAAAACTACAATGAGGTATCACCTCACACCGATCAGAATAGCCATCATCAAAAAATGTGCAAACAATAAATGTTGGAGAGGGTGTGGAGGAAAGGGAACCCTCTTGCACTGTTGGTGGGAATGTAAACTGATACAGCCACTATGGCGGTTCCTTAAAAAACTAAAGATAGAACTACCATACGACCCAGCAATCCCACTCCTGGGCATATACCCTGAGAAAACCATAATTCAAAAAGAGTCATGTATGACAATGTTCACTGCAGCTCTATTTACAATATCCAGGACATGGAAGCAACCTAAGTGTCCATCAACAGATGAATGGATAAAGAAGATGTGGCACATATATACAATGGAATATTACTCAGCCATAAAAAGAAATGAAATTGAGTTATTTGTAGTGAGCTGGATGGACCTAGAGACTGTCATACAGAGTGAAGTAAGTCAGAAAGAGAAAAACAAATACCGTATGTTAACACATATATATGGAATGTAAAAAAAAAAAAAAGGTTCTGAAGAACCTAGGAAGAACCTAGGGGCAGGACAGGAATAAAGATGCAGACGTAGAGAATGGACTTAAGGACACGGGGAGGGGGAAGGGTAAGCTGGGACGAAGTGAGAGAGTGGCATGGACATATATACACTACCAAATGTAAAATAGATAGCTAGTGGGAAGCAGCCGCATAGCACAGGGAGATCAGCTCCGTGCTCTGTGACCACTTAGAAGGGTGGGATAGGGAGGGTGGGAGGAAAACGCAAGAGGGAGGAGATATGGGGATACATGCATATGTATAGCTGATTCACTCTGTTATAAAGCAGAAACTAACACACCATTGTAAAGCAATTATACTCCAATAAAGATGTTAAAAAAATAATAATAATAGTGCTGGCAGTACCCTGCCAATTGTGGATCTCACGTCATGCTTCCCGACCTTTCTTTTCCTTTCTTTACACCCAGGTCAAACCTTGAACCGTAATCTGTGCCTGGGATTCCCTCCTGCCTTTGCCCTCTGGAGAGCCCTTTGAGGTGTGACCTTCATCATCTTAGAATCTCCACGTCCTAGTTTACAATTTGATCTAATACAAACTCAAGACTGACACCATGACCTTGCTCTCAGCATTTGTGGTGACCTGTATAAAACTGATCGTGATGCCTTGCCTTGTGTCACTCAGGCTCTCTTGACCATCAACCTGGCCTGATCCCTCAGGGTTTTTTTCCCTGACTTATATTGACTCACAAGCCAACTATAACAAAGCACTCTTGGTCTTAGATAAGCTTCAAATGAATACAATCCAGCAGAAGACCAATCTTAGTGAGTGTCCAGAGGTTCGGCTGAAATAAAAGCCTATAATTTTTCTAATAGGCTGAAATGATGGATGTTTTTAGTATAGTCTTTCATCCTACCTCCACAGATCTTCCCCAATGCCAAAAGAAATTGATCTCAGGGCTCTTTCTGAGATTCCTACTTACATGAAGCCATGACATGTTCCTGTGGTAATTTTCCTCCGTGCCAGCTGTACTCATTCCCTCTGGCTCAATGCTGGGCTCACTTGCACTCCAAGGACTCCCTTCTTCAAAAGAAAAATACCAAGAAAGGTTATATTGTTCTGTCTCCCTGGAGAGCATGTTGCTATGGTATAGTGGTCCATGCTTTTGAATCCTAGGGCAGACTACCGTGGCCAATGGGTTACAGGGCATAGCATCGTCTTTAGTGGAGTAATATTAATAGGAGCTGTTCCCTTCACCACCAGCTGAACTGGCAATTACAAGGACATTTATGATCTCTGTTATGGTGGCTTCCATTTTGAGATACGGGAGCAGAGAAGAAGAACAGAGTCAAGTCCTTGAATTGCTGAGATGAGCAAGTTATTGGCTGAGTGTGCCCAAATCCATTCCAGACTGCCCAGACCTCGCAGGTGTAGTTAAGTAGGGACACCAACCAACCTGCAGTGGCCACAAAGGGTGCTGCTACCTCCACTGCTGCTGTGACTACGGCTAGTGCTACCGCTCTTAACACCACCTGGCTTTGCTATCAGAGCTATTTCAAAGATGGGTGGTGCCTCAGAAAAACTAGGAATTTGGATGTAACTGTGCCCAACTGTGGACAACCCTTTGTCCAAACTCGTCTCTGTAGGAAACTGTGAAGGAGACATGTCACAGGAATTCTCTACTTAGTATACTAGATAACAAAGCTTTGTCCTCAAATCTACAAGCTTTTCTGGGTATTTTCTATGACAAAACTATGCTTCTAGCTTGGATAGTTTGACTTAACTGGCTAGGCTACATGGATCAATTTAAATAATTAATTCAAATAATATTTTCCCCCAAACTAACTGATGATACTTTTACAGCTCAGACCTGTAACAAAAGATGTCATAAGGTTTTTTCTATTGTCTCCTTAAAAAAATAAGCTGAATCTTAACTAACGCATAAATTAGCTATTTTCAAAGGCAAGGGTGGGTAGGTGTAGAAACATTTTCTATTTTAAACTCTCTTTGATTAAATATACTCAGCTTCTGTTTCAGCAGGCTAGATTGATAATTTATCCACATTTCCTGACTGACTTCTGAAACAACTTACTTAGAAAGAAGAGTTTTACACTTTGGTTTTCATACAGGGACTGAAAGGCAAAGAATACGCACTTCAATTTTTAACCTAACAATTAAATTCTAGGCAGCTGGTGAGTCCTATCGGCAAGCCTGCTTAATCTTTTTCTCGTCTACTAAGACGATGATGAGAGCACATAGGACTAACACATTTTGAGATTCAGAGTCTCTTTGGGTGCTATAGTGACAATCTACAACTCTGATTGTATATAAAGCTTATTCTCAGGAGTTTAACATACTTTACAATCATCCCTAATTTATCTCTAGAGCATCCTTTCACAGTAGGCAAGGAGTACACAGAATTATTCTCATTGGGTAGCTGGGGAAAACAAATCCCTGAGAAGTTAAGTGACTTGCTGAAGGTCACTAATTGTGAGATGTAGAAAATTTTTCCTTTCTGAAATTTTGGTTGTTTTTACTGGGAAACAGAGACTTTAGTTCATAGAAGACTTTAAGCCAGCTATTCCCAAGGGAATATCTACATTTTGCTTTAAAGGTCTTGACCAGAAGAATAAAGGGACAAAGATCTAGATTTCAAAAAACTGTCCTTGTCATTAAAATGTTTTCTTTCCCTACTGTAGACTCCATATGCTCCCTGCTCAAGCTGTGGTCCTTGAACCAGCAGCATCAACTTTATCAGGAAGCTTGTTAAAAGCTCAGAATCTCAGGCTCCCATCCCAGAGATGCTGAATCAGGATCTGCGTTTTAACAAGCTCCCAGCTGACCCTGTGCACAGTAAGGCTGGAGCAGCCCTGCTCTGGAGGGCAACATAGCTTATGGACTAAACAAGTACTCTAACCCATGACTCTGCCCTCCGTCTACTGATGTGTAAGAAAATGGACTTGAGCTGTTCGGGGATTCGGGCTCTGTCTTCCTACCCCCCGCGTCCCTGCACACCCCGCTCCTCTATGTTACCTAGGTCAGCGACAGTGTCCCTGCTCTGGGACAGCTGCAGCTCCTCAGCCTCAGACTCTGAGTCCTGCCGTGATAACTTGCTGCTCTTTAAGCTGCCGACCCGGCGAATGCTGGACAAGGAACCCCCCTTCTTCACCTGGAAACTGCAGGTTCCTTTAAGCTGGAGCAGGCGGGAACCTCCTATCCTGATCTTCCTGCTGGGAACTGTATTAAAAGAATAAAATAGGGCTTTTTCCCCCTTAGTTCTCCCCAGCCAGCGTTAGAGCCAAGCTCTCCCCAGCTTGTCTCTGAACAGCCCCCTGTCTGCTGGCCGGGATGAGCAGCCCGTCTGAACAAGGAGCTTCTCCCAAGCCCCAAGTCAGGCGGCTTTGCTAGGCGGGTAGGAGGCTGGGTCCACCACGAAGGGCTGGTGCAGCTTCTTTCTTGGACACACAGCTGATCGGTGCTGGGAACAACCTGCTCTCTCTCTGGCCCAGAATTCACAAGCATGAGCGCGCCCTCGCCAGGGAGCCCTCCGGGATTGTTAGTACATTCACACAGCATCATTGCTCGATTCAGCAGAACCACCAAACATTTGTTTTTGTTTTTCTTTTGAAACGGGACTGACAGACTTAATGTGAGTTAGGGAAAGCCCTTCAGGGAAAATCCCTTCATTTGGGAATACCTCATTAAGAAATAAAAACAAGAGGCGCTTCTCTCTCCAACAGTCAGCAGCGGGTTCCGCTCAGTTCCTCAGCAAAGGCACTAAAAGATGTTTTCAGTGGGGTGCTGTGGGTGAACATGAGTGTGAAATGGTGCCATTTTCAATGCCCCTAATGATTTCATAGCATCCTCCTCTCAGTCAAAAGGCTGGGTGAGATATGAGTCCAAAAGTTGCAACACCCTGAATCAACCTTACAGTCTACATGAACCAAGAAGAACATGCATTACTCCTCTTTGGTGTTCTGGAAGAAACAGTCATCAGTGAGGAAAATAAAAGGGTAAAAGAAACACGTTCAACTTGAAACCTACATTTTAACCAAAAGCGTCCATATTTCCCATGGTCATATGGTCCTTCTTTCCCATTTCCCATGGTCCTTCTTTTTCTTTTGAGGACATGGTGTTGTCACACATGGATATAGTAAGGGTGATTTTGAAAGTTTTCAGGGCTTCAAGTGATTATCAGGAAGGGGCTGTTTTTGTAAGGTTTCCTTCTTAAGACATGAACAAGATTTCTTACTAATTATTTAAGGCACAGCTATTAATATTTTAGTGCCAATCAGGAAGATTGCATTTTAGTCTCAAGTTTCTCACTCACAGGAGAGTTAGTCTGTGATAGAACTCATACAGCTCCAAAAAATGTTAATTAGTGCCATATAAAGGAGCCTAGATTCCTGTTGAATAAAGTGAAATGTTTAATCTCTGATTTACTCTTATGATTGAGAAAGACTAAAATTATCACCACTCAGCTGGCAAAGGCTTCATGGAGCTCCCTGAACACATCTGGATAGAATTTCACATCTAGACAGAAATTCTCACAGCACAGTTGAATACATCCCTCAAAGACCATAATGCTCTATTTTAGTTAGAGCACAAAACTCATCCACTGTATTTTTCAGTGTTATTTTTAGGTATAATTGAGACTTTATGACTTATCTGAAATGCATTTGAAACCGAATATACTTATCATTTTTAATGACTATTAATACAATTTATGTCAGAATAAATTGGGAAGTAGAGAAAGAGATTAAAGAAATAATTTAAAATTTTTTACAGAGGCACACTTTGGCATTCTTTGCCTGATTTCATGATATTTTTCAGCCTACAAGTACAGCAAAATAACCCCAGATTAATATGACATGAAAAAAAATTTAATTTTGAGAAACTGTTCTATCACCAAAGATAATTGGAGACATTTTATAGCACTGAAAAAAATAATGTTCAGAATTATGGCATTGGTTATTTACAAAGGACATAATATAGTTAGAATTCAGATTTGGTAAAGTACATGAAAGACATCAGTCGAGATTCTACACCACTGAAGTTTAGCCTTTATCTCCATGACAACGAGAACTAGTATGAAAGTAAAACAAATTCATCTAAATTAGATAAAACATCTCTTTTCCCTTTTCTCTTACACCGCATATATCCATCAGCAAGTCCTGCTGATTCAACACTTCAAAATAGCGTAGGATTTTGAAAGCCCTGTCACCTATTCCCTAGACTAATATAACTACCAAACTGCTCGCTCTTACCCCCACTCCAACAGCTTGACTCATCTCTTAAATACATCAATCATAAATACAAATATTATATCACTTTTCTGGTCAAAACCTGACAACTCTCAGACACATTTAAATAGAATTAAATTTCTAACCATATCTACAGACCCTATTTATTTGCCCTTTGCCTGACCCTCTCTCCTACCGCTCTTCCCCCAACTCATTCTGTTGCAACCTTGTTGTCCTTTTTGCCCTTCCTCACATGCTCCAAGTTCATTCCTGCATCGGAGCCTTGTTCTCCCTGTTGTCTCTGTTTGGAAGACTCTTCTCTCACATGACTGGATCCTTAACATCACGCAAGTCTCAGCTCAATGTCACTTAGGACTACAATCCTTCCTACTTCAGGTCACTACCAATTCTCTGACCCTAACTTGTTTTCTTCATACTACTTATCTCGACTTGAAAGTCCAGAATTTAATGTTATTCACTATTAAGTTATTAACTATTAGCTAATATAAACTAAAATACATGTGGGAAATTTTCCCTGTTCATTGCTGTATTCTAGGAACCTGTAATAGCGCCTGGTATACAACAGGTGCTCAGTATATGACTGTTGAGTGATCACACATGTCTCGGTGTCTGTATTCTGGAATGCCAGTCTTAGTTTGTATCTGGAATATGGACAAAATGATCTGACAGATCTCGCTTGGAGATTTTAGGCAGACATTTTTAGTTCTAAGGATTATTTCATGTTAGTTTTCCTTTGTAGAATCCAAATTGTCCTCAAGTTGTATATTTCAAGAACTGACATTTTTAGATGTTATACAAACAGATGGTATGAAATTTTAAATAAAATTTTAATAATCTGAGTTAGCAGGGTCCCTGTGGTCCCCATTTTCACATTGGCTTTAGCATCTGGTATCAGCTTATTAAAAGGATTAAGGGGGCTTCCCTGGTGGCGCAGTGGTTGAGAATCTGCCTGCCAGTGTAGGGGACACGGGTTCCAGCCCTGGTCTGGGAGGATCCCACATGCCGCGGAGCAACTGGGCCCGTGAGCTACAACTACTGAGCCTGCGCGTCTGGAGCCTGTGCTCCGCAACAAGAGAGGCCGCGATAGTGAGAGGCCCGCGCACCGCGATGAAGAGTGGCCCCTGCTCGCCGCAACTAGAGAAAGCCCTCGCACAGAAACGAAGACCCAATACAGCCAAAAATAAATAAATAAATAAATAAATAAATTTATTAAAAAAAAAAAAAAGGATTAAGGAATATTTCGGAATCTTCAGGAAGATTCTTGCCAACTGGTAAAGGACATTTTATGAATATGTTCTCATTTTATCTATACTTTTAGTTTTCTGCTCCTAATTTATTAAATAACTTTCATGTACTTACATAGCCATTCTATGAGGAGAAAAATTATTAAGTATTTGTGTGTTTGAATATTAAAAGCAATTTACATAAATGATAATCATGAAATTAAAGTGTTCTTAAAAATTAATCTGAGGTTTTATATTTTTAAATGGTGTAGAATTTACTCTGCTGAAATTTGACCATGTCAGTATTAGTTATTATTTAAAGTAGTTGAAATAAAAATTGCTAACATAATAATTTTGAATGGGAAAAAATCCCTGTGGGATATGTTTAAAAGATGGGAGTTTCACAGAATCATGGACATAGAGAACAGAATGGTGGTTGCCAAGGGGGAGGGGGTTGGAGGAGGGATGGAGTGGGAGGCTGGGGTTAGCAGATGTAAGCTATTATATATAGAATGGAAAAACAACAAGGTCCTACTGTATAGCACAGAGAACTATACTCAATATCCTATAATAAACCATAATGGAAAAGAATATAAAAAAGAATGTACATATATGTATAACTGAACCACTTTGCTGTACAGCAGAAATTAACACAACATTATAAATCAACTATACTTCAATTAAAAAAATATTGATAAAAAAGGACGTTTCACATCATATGCAGTCATCCTTGTCAGAAGGAGTAGTATTTGAACAAACCTTGACTTGATACCTCTTCATACTCAGAAACTGCTAAAATTTGGCTAATCCTTCCCACAACATGGCTTCTGTTCACCATAAATTCAACACAATATGATATAATAATTATTTGCATTTTTTAAATGTTGTGACAACAATCTGATCTTGAAATATTAAAAAGTTTTTTTCAGAATATATCCATTCCTTACAAAATTTTAAATATTTTAAATATGTTGTGTTTTCTTTATCTAGGGCTACTCCTTTTTTAAAAAACATACATATATTCTTTTTCAGATTATTTTCCATTATTGGTTATTACAAAATATTGGGTTTCTTCCCTGTGCTATATAGTAGGTCCTTGTTGTTTACCTCTTTTATATATAGTACTGTGTATATATTAATCCCAAACTCTTAATTTGTCTCTCCCCCCCACCCCCACCATCCCCTGTGGTAACCACAAGTTTGTTTTTCTATGTCTGTGAGTCTATTTCTGCTTTGTAAATAAGTTCATTTGTATCATATTTTAAGATTCCACATATAAGTGATATCATATGATATTTGTCTTTCTCTGTCTTCACTTAATATGATAATCTCTAGGTCCACCTACATTGCTGCAAAAAGCATTTCATTCTTTTTTATGGCCAAGTAATATTCCATTATTTGTATATGTATATATATACATATGCATATACACACACACACACACACACACACACACACCCCACATCTTCTTTATCCATTCATCTGTTGACGGACATTTAGGTTGCTTCCATGTCTTGGCTATTGTAAACAGTGCTGCTATGAACATTGGGGTGCATGTATCTTGTCTAATTAGTTTTCTCCAGATATATGCCCAGGAATGGGATTGCTGGATCACATGGTAATTATTTTTAGTTTTTCAAGGAACCTCCATACTGTTCTTCATAGTGGCTACAGCAATTTACATTCCCACCAACAATGTAGGAAGGTTCCTTTTTCTCCACAGCTTCTTTGACATTTATGATTTGTAGACTTTTTAACGATGGCCATTCTGACTGGTGTGAGGTAATACCTCATTGCAGTTTTGATATGCATTTATCTAATAATTAGTGATATTGAGCATCTTTTTATGTGCCATGCCTTCTTTGGAGAAATGTCTATTTAAGTCTTCTGTAGGGCTATGTCTTTTGAGAATCATGCATTCCTTAAACTACCAAACATTTATGGAGTCACTGTCTGCAGAAAATATACCAATGGATAAAACTGTCTTTGACTCTTTTTACAAATATGCTGTTTTCTAATGGAATTCATTAGAAAAACATTGAAGGGTAATGAAACTTAAGAAAATAGAAAAATCAGATAGAGAAGTTAACAGTTTAAAGGAGCCTTTAAAGAGCAACTTAAAACTTTGCAATCTGTAACTCATATTTAGGATTTTCTGCATGGATTTTAATCTATATGCTCATGATACAAATTAAAAAACCCAATGATGACAATTATTTATTGTGTCCTTATTAGGTATCTGGTACTGAGTTTATGTTTTACTTGCATTGTCTCTTTTAAAGCTTTCAACATTCCAATGTGGTAGGTATTATTAATCTAATTTTACAGGGAAGAAAACTGGCTTAGAAGGTAAGCAACTTGGACAAGGTCACATAACTACTTTATTTCACCATTTTAAGATGCACATTTTTTTACATTTGAACATCTCTGAAATTGAGATTTGGCTTACAACTGATGACATCTTAAGGTCACTAGAGCCAGGTGGCAGTTGTGACACATTTGCTATTGCTTGTGTTCATGCGAATATCTAAAGCACCAGCAACAAAATGTACAAAATGGGTGCTAGTGTCTTTTAAGTCCCAGGAACCAAATGATAGTTGGGTGGAGGAGTGGGTGAGGCGGTAAGTCAGATGCGTTTGGGAACATTCCTGAAGCAGGGATTGAAGGTAGGCTAGCTTCATACAATTGCACGTTGGCTTGTGTAACTATCACCAATAGCTTTACTTCTTTTTACAGATTCATTTAAGAAATGATGTATTACTAACACAGAGGACATTATCATATATAAAAACACAGACACTGACAATTCTGAGTTGAAAAGTGATTAAGAACTTGAACTCTGAATTGAAGATTCAGTTTTAACCAGTTTACCTGGCTGCACAAAGAATGATATAGACCGATAATAAAAATCTACATCTAATTACATCTGAAAGTCCTCTTTCAGTAAGAATAAAGCACAAATTAAGTGATAAGAAAGTATTGCATAAGAGCTGAATGGGGAGTATTTTTCCTTTCTTATTGGTATATAAGATAACAGTTCATCTTACAACTGATGCCATCTTAGATTCAATGGGATATGGAGAATTGCTGAGCTGGAATTAGAGTCTCTCTGACTGCAGTGTCCAACTCCTAACTAGCATGATTGCCTATCTCATTGAGTCAACACTGTTAGTACTGTACAAAGCCAACAGTTTTG
Organism: Eubalaena glacialis; assembly: GCF_028564815.1. Classification (NCBI taxonomy): domain Eukaryota; kingdom Metazoa; phylum Chordata; class Mammalia; order Artiodactyla; family Balaenidae; genus Eubalaena; species Eubalaena glacialis. Next base: position 213,496,526 of record NC_083716.1, on the reverse strand, counting down.
GACTTCTTTCAGTGCACAATTCTGCAGTTTAGACCCGAGACCAAATATCCCATGAGAAACCCTGAAACGTGAATTAATTTTTGCTTATCCATACCTTTCTTCTCCTCAACACCTGCATCTGATTTGAGGGTGTGGCTACTACTGTGAAGGGAATCTTTTGAGTCTTCATTTTCATCCAGGACACCAGCAAAGCTGATCTTCCTCTCATATCTGTGCCGGTCCAACTCAGGATCCAAACGAAGTCTGCAGCTCTCCAAGTCCTGAAATGTCAGTGAGGAGCACATGAATGCTGGCATCTCCCCAGGACTGCATTGGTCTTCTGGCAAACCTCCCTCCATTTTAAGCTGCACACAACAGCATTTAAACAGCCAAATTTCCCTCTATCTAATGCCAGGTTTAGACTGTGGCCATGAAAATGTTTTCCTTAATCCACAGGTTAAGGATTCAGTCTCACAAGACTGTCCCCACTTCAGACCTCAGTTGTAAGCCCAAGTTGTTACCTGTGCTTCTAACCAACTGGTTATAAATTGAAGGTTCCAACAACACCCCTCCTCAGGTTCAATTAATTTGCTAGGGGGGGCTCATAGAACTCAGAGAAATATTTTGCTTACTAGATCACTGGTTTATCATAAAAGGATATAATCAGCAACATCTAGATGGAAGAAATGCACAGGCCAAGGTATGGGGTAATGGTGCCAAGCTTCCATGCCCTCTTCAAGGGCAGCGCACTCCCCAGTCTTCATGCGTTCACCAACCGGAAGCTCTCCAAACCCTGTTCTTTTGGGTCTTTATGGAGGCTTCATTACATAGGCATGATTGATTAAATCGTTGTCACCTGGAGGTGAGGGGGGTGGGACTGAAAGTTTCCATTTTCTAATTACTTGGTTGGTTCATCTGGTGACCAGCTGATCCCTAGGTAATCTAGAGGCATTCTACAAGTCACCTCTTAACATAACAAAAGACACCTTGGTCACCCTCCATACTTAAGAAATTCCAAGGATTTTAGGAGCACTGTGCCAGAAACAGGGATGAAGACCAAACATATATTTTTATCATAAATCACAATATCACACAACAGAAGTAGAAAACGAATACCAAGGTGATGTTGGAGTTAAATCCTGAGGATTAAGTAAAGTTAGCTTGGCAAACTGGTAGGGAAAGGCAGTTCAGGCTTAAGAAATCTCAGGTGTAATGGCCAGAGGCTCAAAACAGGATCATGCGTTGGAGGAATTTCTCACTCTCTCTTAGGAAGACTTCATGATCCCATAACTGAAAATAAGCCTTGGGCAGTGTAAGTATTTAGTAAGAGTTTGGCCTGTGAGGCCCCAATGTGGACATTTGACCTGTTCTGTAAATGGAGACTCGCTCACGCTGAAGATCATAATTAATCATTAATCTATGAAGCACTTTCAGACTTGATAAATGAAAAATATATAAAATGCTAACTTGATTTTTATACAGCATTTTTTTCTAATTATGACATAATAATCCCTCAGATTCAAGTAGTTTGAAAAACAAAAAATATTTTGAAAAACCCAGTTTGTACCAAGATTAAAATCTTATGCTTTTAACTATTATTAATAAATGAAACTTTAGACTCTACATATTGTTGCTTCTTTTCCCTTTGAATTAAGAACAGAAGTTATACTTTGGTACTCAGAAAATTATATCACATCTAGAAAAATAAGGAACCACATGGAGTCTATTTAACATTGTCAAAAAATATTCTAGGAACATAATTGTTTCTCTGAAATTAATCCCTTTTAGGAAAAAAAATAACCTAACTACTTTCCATTTTGGTAGCCAAATTTAATTAGATAAGTTTCTTAGGTGGGACAAAAAGTAATAAAATAACAATTCTGATTCTCAAAAGTAGTTATCTCTTCCAACTTCTTGTATCTACTAGTCAAAATCCTACTTATCTTTCAAAGTTACATTCAAATGTGATCTCATCCAGGAAGGTTCTTCAGACTTTTCCAGTCCCTTCTTTGACCAACCCTGGCCCTCTGCTCCTTTCTTAAGTGTCTTGTTTATGTGTTGGTTCTCCTGTTACAATATAGTCATCTCTGCATCACCCCGACTCCCACCTCTGCATCCATCACACCACCTTGCTCACAGCCTTACTCTCAAATATTCATCAGTCTACTCTTCATATATGTGAACTGTGCTTTGCTTCTGATTCTTTAACTTTAGGAGCATTTGGAATTCAGCAGTGTATTCTTTATAACCTGACTTGTTAAATCCAGTTGATACAGTTGGTACAGCTTCTAGCACAATCTTGTACAAAAGCATCCAATATGTTGTTTTCCCTAATGAGTGAATATAGGTGTACAGAGACTTCCTTACTGCCTTTTACTTTATCATTATGGACTCGTCTTGGCGTTGGATGGGAATTAATTTAATTCCATGTTGCTTGGTCATCAGTTATTGGTTTTACTAATTCAACAGGAAAACATTTTAATAGACCAGCAGTTTTATAGACAAAATTCTCTAAAAAATATTTCTTTGTTTTCAAGTTTGGAAGTTAACAATCAGAGAAAAATTGATTGTTATGCTTTTTATGATAAATATTGTAAAAATGCTTTTTCCTTTTTTAGATATTATTTATCTGTATGGTTCACAAAAAGAGTGAATAAAAATGCTACCAGAAGTTGTTTTTTTGGGGGGAAAAACACATTAATTAAGTTGCATCTAGGGATCTATCTGGGAAACAATTTGTTAAGTCGGTAAAAATATGTTTTTAGCAACATTTTAAACCCTTTTGATATCATTTTTCCTTTTCTCTTACCGTCATTCCCCACCAAACCGGTGAGTGGTCTCCTAAGATTTCCTGACCCTATCAAATTAACCTTTAATTATTGTATTTTAGGCTCTTTTGCTTTCTCTTCCACACTTTGGATATAACTAGGAGTTTTTCAAGCAAACAAATATTTCACAGGGAAATCTCTTTTATCTTGGAAATGGCCTTATGACATTTCTATCAGAAAGACTTTTTCTTGGTAGAAAGTTTATGTTCCCTATCTTCTCCCATCCTCAAATCTCAGATCCCAGAATATTTATAGCTTCTAATGTGATTATTTTTCTGGCTTATACTTTTATTATTCTATACATTTGGGTAGTTATTTATTTTTACTGCTGTTAAAAATGTTACTGAATTAATAAAACATCCCAAAGATCTATAAATACTCTTACAGCAAGTGCTTTGTTAACACTTTAGAATATTTCATTTTGATGGTATTTATGCTTAGCCTGTTAGATTCACCATTTAGTACAATTTCTTAAAAAAACTATTTCAAGCATTTATAGCTTCTGTGTTGGTAAAACAGTTTTATGATACTGTTTTTTCTACAATAGTTTAAAAATGTGATTTGAGTTTTCTTTATCATCAACTGTAGTTAGATAGGTTAAACATGAGAAAGCATCTTTCCCATTTATTTTATAAAGGTCACATCCCAATACAATATATGAACCTATACTTGACAATGAAAATCCTAGCTTAATGAATAAAAGATTTGTTAGACCTAGTTAAAGGCAATGAAAAATTTCCTCTTATTAACTGAATGACTGCAGCCTCTGTTTTAGTTTAATTTCTTGGCATTTTCTCCTAGACAGCCAGTTGATTATACAGTCATTTTTAAAAGATTTGATTAATTTTTTTAAAAAATGAAATTTGTTACAATAATAAGGAATATTAAACTATGGCTTTATAGTGTTGAAAGAAAGAACAAAAATAAGTGACTCAAACTTCAAGATTCTTATGTTTTTAAATCATAATAGGTCAAAATGGTGACCATTAAAAATCTGTCAATTTAAAAGTAGATGTGTTTCTGTGCTTTTATGAAGACTTTGGTATAATTAGAATGTTGATAGAATAACACCGACAGAGGCCTACAGATCAGACTTGACTTTAAACTAAACACGTGTTAAGTGGCAGCCTTGATTTGATTTTATAGAATAGTCTCAATATAATAGTGAAGGTGACAATTCAGAAAAATCAAGGTTCAGGATAACATGAAATTAAATAAGGGCAGTAAGAAGAACTCTCTTTTTCAGTATTTAAAGGGTGCAGTTTCACAGCCCACATGTCGTATGTTTCTCTTGAAAACATATTTTACCTATAAATATTTCCATTTTATGTTTTAGAGTGTGAGGAAACAGGCTGTCCAGACATTGGAAAATCAGAGTTAGAGGCACTGCTCAGGAATACCAGAGCACTGACTTTTTTGTCCCTTTCCCTCCCCTACCTGCCCTCAGGAACTAGGTTATGGCCTTGTTCATGCTGAGTTTGGTCAAAAAAGCAGGAGAGCTGGTGGATTGTAAAATTCACCTAAATGGAACCACACAGATTGTTAGTGTACCAATTTTTCTGGTAGAATAGTGTAAATCTTGTGTAGAGGGGGAAAAAAGAGAATTTGGTTCCTCAGCTCTGGTTGGATAATGCCTATGACAAAAGAACCACCGGAAACTTGGTGCCTGGTAGGGAACAAAGGGCCAAGGAAAATGGGCTCTGAGGTGTGCCTCTGTCCCAAATGCTCTGTGATGACTCCTGGCTCTTGTTAGAATTTGTATCCTAAGTTAAATAAATCAGACCCTGATGGTACAGGAGTGTGTGTGTATGTGTGTGTGCCTGTGTGTCTGTGTGTTTCCATGCACGTGTGCGTGTGTGCATGCACACATGTTCTTTCTCTGCCTATCTGTATCCACAAGAAATGCTGCAGAAATAAAATATATGTTCAGAGACATTTACATGCTAAAGACTTGAGTTTTTTCGCCCTTAGTTTAAATGAGAAAATTCATTGGAGGCACATGAATTTATGAGTTGTTAGTATGAAAAAAAAAATCTATCAGTGATTCCTGGAAAATGCTGGCCATAAAACTCATAGTTTGCAGAGTAAAGGAACCTGGAGGTTCTCAGACATTCCTAGGTTAACTGACAGTGATCAATCAAACATTTTACCCAGTGGTACTATCTTTAGTGATTTCAAGGTCAATTTTAGTTCTTTTTTTTTTAATAGATAAAAGAGATTTTCTTTTTGTATATGAAAATCCCTTGGTTGAATTTTTAAACTATGTGATACATTTGGTCATTGGGTATTTGAGGAAACTGTGAATACTCAAAATCTAGCCACGTGGTTGGACTCTCCAAGTAGCCTCATTATTATGTTTTACATACCATCAGAGGCTCAGTGCGTGGTCTGGGCAGGCAAGAAAAGGTCTCTCGCAGGAAGGTGGTAATCTCCAGGAGAAGCTGGCATGCTGCCATCTTCAAGGCAAAGGGGCAGCCACATTTAGAGGGGTTCACAGTACCTATGGAATGAAAGAGTTCTTTTACAAGCAAACCAACCAATAAAAAATAGAGAGGCACAGTTTGATGGACATAGCTACACATGTGTAAAATCAAATTGCATATGAGAATGTTACCTATACATGTCCAAAATGAAACTGCAAATGAGGATGTTTCCTATACACGTTCAATTTACCTGGTCCCTTTACCATAATCTATGCATTACAATACACCTCTCTTTTTCTCCATTTTGCAATTCTATAATGAATGCCTCAGTATTAAAATGTCAATCAATAAGAATTAAATTATTCTCCTCAAGGCATCATAGAGTAACAAAATGCAGCTCCACTAGACTGGAAAGCCTTTTAATGAAAACAGAAACAGAAAGCAGTCCTGCCAGATTTTCATATCGTTATTCAATCAGATTTAGACAAGGTACAGAGCCGTGAACTAGATTTGGAACTACAAAAGTCCTGTCAGCTCACTTTGTGAGAGACATCTGTCTTGATGTTCTTAGAGCAGTGAAGTTGTTTCAGCTTTAGCCCAGATGTGTTTCTGTAGCATAAACTAGGATTACTTACTTGGTCACCTATATTACACTGTTTATACAAGTTAGCCTGTCATATTAAGGAACAGCTACACTAGAATATGCAAATATTCTCCTTTGCTTTGAAGAACACCAGTCTTTGAATGAGTAAAACACTGCATCCACCATAGACCAACAAATGGATTTTGCTCTAAAGGCAGACAATGGCCAAGGTGACACCAGAGACTTTTAAATCCTCAGGATTAGGTCTCAGATACACGACATCACAAATCATGGAGAAATATGTTGATTACTTATCAGTGTTCAGAAAAGAAGAACAAAGTCATGCCTCTCATAAAAGAAACAAAATAGTTATCTATTTCCAATGAATCCGCTTATCACCAATCACTATATCATTACATATTAACCTTCCTAAAAATATCTCTAAAATACTTCCTGTGTATTTGGCTTTCTTAATTGAACATAATATATAATTCATGGTTTATATTGATAGTAGGTAGAATTATGGTCTTTCTGAAGATATCCGGCTATTTCTTCTCCATGAAAACCATTATATTTTCTACAGAGGTACTACGTGGCTGGGGACATTGCCTCTTATTAAGAATGAAAAAAACAAACTCCTCTAGAATTTCCAGACTGATACTTGCTTATACCATAATTATTTTTAAAATGCAAAATGAGCTATGTATTGACTTGAAAGTGGAACTAAAGCAGACATTCCAATCTTATATTCAGTGGAGGCTACATGACTCTAGAAATTGCCTAGATTGCAACTGTTTTTAAAAAATAATTGAACACTAGATATTTAGTATAAACTTCCAGATCTGTCCTTGCAATCCTGAGGATATCATGTAGATTCTTCTTGTCAGTCCTATAGACGATGAGCTTGGTTTTAGTGGAGGCTCTCTCATAACTATCATCTGAAATATTCTGTTACAATGAACAAGTATTGACTTATAAATAACCTCACCAAAAAACTAATATACCATGCATACCATATTGGCCAATGATACTTATGTGGTCTCATGGAGATTTGAGATCATTTTGGCCTATGAAGATACATCCATCTAAGGTTGCTTTGGCTCTTCTCTGTTCTGAAGGACCCCTAGGAGATCCAGAGCAGTTTGGGGATATCTTCTGGCAGGCCTAAACTAGGTTCTGTGATTTCTGGATAATCTTCAAGTCCTCTTACAAATCAGACCCAATACTATGAGTCATTCTCGGATAGCCTAGACTTGTGAACTTGAGGGAATCTTTGGGGCCAACTTTCATCATTAGGCTAAAAGACTAATGTCAGAAATTGGTATTTTGTCAACAGCTAAGTCAAGAAGATTTCTCTGATTTGATATGCGCTGAGGAAGAGCAAAATGATGAAAAAATGCAAAAAAAATTTACTGGTATGAAAGTGGAAAATAAGACAATATGTTTTCTGTTATTATTATTTAGTTTTGTCCAATGTTATATTCTAGCCATCCTTTTACATTTCATGCCTATAAGGATGAAGTAGGTTTGGCATCTCTTAACTAAGGACAATCCATAAGACATCATCAGGGAGTCTGAACTTCAAACCACTAAGGAAGGTCAAAAGGAAGAGGCATCAATGTCTTCATCAGATAACAATACTAATTCCAAAACTGCACTGACATTTGATATTCCATAAAAGGCAGTGGTACACATACACACAAGCTTGTATGGTATAGAACACACATATGCACAAAATGGTGTTGAGAAGGATGTTCAGGAATCTCTTCGTCTCTATTCTTCTACGATGGGACTCAATTATACGTCTAATAAATAAGTACAATACATCAAACATTCACAGTTCTAATAATCTGAATCTTAATATTTTAATTTCATGTTAAATATTATAATATACTCTGATTAAATATTTCAATATTTTAGCTATTTGAGAAGCTTTTCACATTTAATTTTATTTGCTCTACCACTTTTTAACTTATTTATTTATTTATTTATTTTAACACCTTTATTGGAGTATAATTACTTTACAATGGTGTTAGTTTCTGCTTTATAACAAAGTGAATCAGTTATACATATACATATGTCCCCATATCTCTTACCTCTTGCATCTCCCTCCCTCTAACCCTCCCTATCCCACCCATATAGGTGGTCACAAAGCACTGAGCTGATCTCCCTGTGCTATGTGGCTGCTTCTCACTAGCTATCTATTTTACATTTAGTAGTATATATATGTCCATGCCACTCTCTCACTTCATGCCAGCTTACACTTCCCCCCACCCCGTGACCTCAAGTCCATTCTCTACGTCTGCGTCTTTATTCTTGTCCTGCCTCTAGGTTCTTCAGAACTTTTTTTTTTTTTTTTTAGATCCCATATATATGTGTTAACATATGGTATTTGTTTTTCTCTTTCTGACTTACTTCACTCTGTATGACAGACTCCAGGTCCATCCACCTCACTCCAAATAACTCAATTTCATTTCTTTTTATGGCTGAGTAATATTCCATTGTATATATGTGCCACATCTTCTTTATCCATTCATCTGTTGATGGACACTTAGGTTGCTTCCATATCCTGGTTATTGTAAATAGAGCTGCAGTGAACATTGTCGTACATGACTCTTTTTGAATTATGGTTTTCTCAGGATATATGCCCCATAATGGCATTGCTGGGTCCTATGATAGTTCTATTTTTAGTTTTTTAAGGAACCTCCATATTGTTCTCCATACTGGTTGTATCAATTTACATGCCCACCAACAGTGCAAGAGGGTTCCCTTTTCTCCACACCCTCTCCAGCATTTATTGTTTGTAGATTTTTTGATGAGGCCATTCTGACTGATGTGAGGTGATACCTCATTGTAGTTTTGATTTGCTTTTCTCTAATGATTAGTGATGTTGAGCATCCTTTCATGTGTTTGTTGGCAATCTGTATATCTTCTTTGGAGAAATGTCTATTTAGGTCTTCTGCCCATTTTTGGATACGGTTGTTTGTTTTTTGGATATAGAGCTGCATGAGCTGCTTCTAAATTTTGGAGATTAGTCCTTTGTCAGTTGCTTCATTTGTAAACATTTTCTCCCATTCTGAGGGTTGTCTTTTGGTCTTGTTTATGGTTTCCTTTGCTGTGCAAAACCTTTTAAGTTTCATTAGGTCCCATTTGTTTATTTTGGTTTTTATTTCCATTTCTCTAGGAGTTGGGTCAAAAAGGATCTTGCTGTGATTTATGTCATAGAGTGTTCTGCCTATCTTTTCCTCTAAGAGTTTTATAGTGCCTGGCCTTACATTTAGGTCTGTCATCCATTTTGAGTTTACTTTTGTGTATGGTGTTAAGGAGTATTCCAATTTCATTCTTTTAAATGTAGCTGTCCAGTTTTCCCAGCACCACTTATTGAAGAGGCTGTCCTTTCTCCATGGTATGTTCTTGCCTCCCCTGTTGTAAATTAGATGACCATATGTGCATGGGTTTATCTCTGGGCATTCTATCCTGTTCCATTGATCTATATTTCTGTTTTTGTTCCAGTACCATACTGTCTTGATTACTGTAGCTTTGTGGTATAGTTTGAAGTCGGGGAGCCTGATTCTTCCAACTCCGTTTTTCTTTCTCAAGGTTGCTTTGGCTATTCGGGGTCTTTTGTGTTTCCATACGAATTGTGAAATTTTTTGTTCTAATTCTGTGAAGAATGCCATTGGTAGTTTGACAGGGATTGCCTTGAATCTGTAGTTTGCTTTGGGTACTATAATCATTTTCAAAATGTTGATTCTTCCAATCCAAGAACATGGTATATCTCTCCATCTGTTTGTATCATCTTTAATTTCTTTCATCAGTGTCTTATAGCTCTCTGCATACAGGTCTTTTGTCTCCTTAGGGAGGTTTATTCTTCAGTATTTTATTCTGTTAGTTGCAATGGTAAATGGAAGTGTTTCCTTAATTTCTCTTTCAGATTTTTCATCATTAGTGTACAGGAATGCAAGACATTTCTGTGCATTAATTTTGTATGCTGCTACTTTACCAAATTCCTTGATTAGCTCTAGTAGTTTTCTGTTGGCATTTTTAGGATTCTCTATGTATAGTATCATGTCATCTGCAAACAGTGACAGTGTTACTTCTTCTTTTCCAATTTGGATTCCTTTTATTTCTTCTTCTTCTCTGATTGCTGTGGCCTTAACTTCCAAAATGATGTTGAATAATAGTGGTGAGAGTGGACAACCTTGTCTTGTTCCTGATCTTAGAGGAAATGGTTTCAGTTTTTCAGCATTGAGAATGATGTTGACTGTGGGTTTGTTATTTATGGCTTTTATTATATTGAGGTAAGTTTCCTCTATGCCTACTTTCTGGAAGGTTTTTATCATAAATGGGTGTTGAATTTTGCTGAAAGTTTTTCTGCATCTATTGAGATGATCATATGGTTTTTCTCCTTCAATTTGTTAATATGGTGTATCACATTGATTGATTTGCATATATTGAAGAATCCTTGCATTCCTGGGATAAACCCCTTTTGATCATGGTGTATTATCCTTTTAATGTGCTGTTGGATTCTGTTTGCTAGTATTTTGTTGAGGATTTTTGCATCTATGTTCATCAGAGATATTGGTCTGTAGTTTTCTTTCTTTGTGACATCTTTGTCTGGTTTTGGTATCAGGGTGATGGTGGCCTCATTGAATGAGCTTGGGAGTGTTCCTCCCTTTGCTATATTTTGGAAGAGTTTAAGAAGAATAGGTGTTAGCTCTTCTCTAAATGTTTGATCGAATTCGCCTGACAAGCCATCCGATCCTGCGCTTTTGTTTGTTGGAAGGTTTTTAATCACAGTCTCAATTTCAGTGCTTGTGATTGGTCTGTTTATATTTTCTATTTCTTCCTGCTTCAGTCTTGGAAGGTTGTGCTTTTCTAAGAATTTGTCCATTTCTTCCAGGTTGTCCATTTTATTGGCATATAGTTGCTTGTAGTAATCTCTCATGATCCTTTGTATTTATGCAGTGTCAGTTGTTACTTCTCCTTTTTCATTTCTAATTCTGTTGACTTGAGTCTTCTACCTTTTTTCTTGATGAGTCTGGCTAATGGTTTATCAATTTTGTTTATTTTCTCAGGGAACCAGCTTTCAGTTTTATTGATCTTTGCTATCATTTCCTTCATTTCTTTTTCATTTATTTCTGATCTGACCTTTATGATTTCTTTCCTTCTGATAACTTTGGGGTTTTTTTGCTCTTCTTTCTCTATTGCTTTAGGTGTAAGGTTAGGTTGTTTATTTGAGATGTTTCTTGTTTCTTGAGGTAGGATTGTATTGCTGTAACCTTCCCTCTTAGAACTGCTTTTGCTGCATCCCATAGGTTTTGGGTCATCGTGTTTTCATTGTCATTTGCGTCTACGTATTTTTTGATTTTCTCTTTGAGTTCTTCAGTGATCTCTTCGTTATTAAGTAGTGTATTGTTTAGCCTCCATGTGTTTGTATTTTTTACAGATTTTTCCTTTAATTGATATCTAGTCTCACAGCGTGGTGGTCAGAAAAGATATGTGATACGATTTCAATTTTCTTATATTTACCAAGGCTTGCTTTGTGACCCAAGATATGATCTATCCTGGAGAATGTTCCATGAGCACTTGAGCAGAAAGTGTATTCTGTTGTTTTTGGATGGAATGTCCTATAAATATCAATTATGTCCATCTTGTTTAATGTATCATTTAAAGCTTGTTTTTCCTTATTTATTTTCATTTTGGATGATCTGTCCATTGGTGAAAGTGGGGTGTTAAAGTCCCCTAATATGATTATATTACTGTCAATTTCCCCTTTTGATGGCTGTTAGCATTTGCCTTATGTATTGAGGTGCTTGTATGTTGGGTGCATAAGTACTTACAATTGTTATATCTTCTTCTTGGATTGATCCCTTGATCATTATGTAGTGTCCTCCTTTGTCTTTTGTAATAGTCTTTATTTTGAAGTCTATATTGTCTCATATGAGAATTGCTACTCCAGCTTTCTTTTGATTTCCAGTTGCATGGAATACCTTTTTCCATCCCCTCACTTTCAGTCTGTATGTGTCCCTAGGTCTGAAGTGGGTCTCTTGTTGGCAGCATATATACAGGTCTTGTTTTTGTAACCATTCAGCCAGTCTATGTTTTGGTTGGAGAATTTAATCCATTTACATTTAAGGTAGTTATCGATATGTATGTTCCTATTACCATTTTCTTAATTATTTTGAGTTTGTTATTGTAGGTCTTTTCCTTCTCTTGTGTTTCCTGCCTAGAAAAGTTCCTTTAGCATTTGTAGTAAAGCTGGTTTGGTGGTGCTACATTCTCTTAGCTTTCCTTGTCTGTAAAGGTTTTAATTTCTCTGTTGAAACTGAATGAGATCCTTGCTGGGTAGAGTAATCTTGGTTGTAGGTTTTTTCCTTTCATCACATTAAATATGTCCTGCCACTCCCTTCTGGCTTGCAGATTTTCTGCTGAAAGATCAGCTGTTAACCTTATGGGGATTCCCTTGTATGTTGTTTTTCCCTTGCTGCTTTTAATATTTTTTCTTTGTATTTAATTTTTGATAGTTTGATTAATATGTGTCTTGGCGTGTTTCTCCTTGTTTTTATCCTGTACGGGACTCTCTGTGCTTCCTGAACTTGACTTTTTCCTTTTACATATTAGGGAACTTTTCAACTATCATCTCCTCAAATATTTTCTCAGTCCCTTTCTTTTTCTCTTCTCCTTCTGCGACCCCTATAATTCGAATGTTGGTGCATTTAATGTTGTCCCAGAGGTCTCTGAGACTCTCCTCAATTCTTTTCATTCTTTTTTCTTTATTCTCCTCTGCAGTAGTTATTCCCACTATTTTATCTTCCAGGTCACTTATCCATTCTTCTGCTTCAGTTATTCTGCTATTGATTCCTTCTAGAGAATTTTTAAGTTCATTTATTGTGTTGTTCGTCATTGTTTGTTTGCTCTTTAGTTCTTCTAGGTCCTTTTTAAATGTTTCTTGTATTTTCTCCATTCTATTTCCAATATTTTGGATCATCTTTTCTATCATTACTCTGAATTCTTTTTCACGTAGACTGTTTATTTCCTCTTCTTTTTTTTTGGTCTGGTGGGTTTTTACCTTGCTCCTTCATCTGCTGTGTGTTTCTCTGTCTTCTCATTTTGCTTAACTTACTGTGTTTGGGGTCTCCTTTTCACAGGCTGCAGGTTCATATTTCCTGTTATTTTTGGTGTCTGCCCCCAGTGGCTAAGGTTGGTTCAGTGCGTTGTGTAGGCTTCCTGGTGGAGGGGACTAGTGACTGTGTTCTGGTGGATGAGGCTGGATCTTGTCTTTCTGGTGGGCAGGTCTGTGTCCAGTGGTTTGTTTTGGGGTGTCTGAGACCTTATTATGATTTTAGGCAGCCTCTCTAATGGGTGGGGTTGTGTTCCTGTCTTGTTAGCTGTTTGGCATAGGGTGTCCAGCACCATAGCTTGCTGGTTGTTGAGTGGAGCTTGGTCTTAGCACTGAGATGGAGATCTCTGGGAGAGCTTTCGCTCTTTGATATTACATGGAGCTGGGAGGTCTCTTGTGGACCAATGTTCTGAACTTTATTCAGGCATTCCAGAGATGCAGGGTACATCAAGTTGATTGTGGAGATTTAATCCACTGCTCCTGAGGCTGCACGGAGAAATTTCCCTTTCTCTTCTTTGTTCTCACAGCTCCTGGGGTTCAGCTTTGGATTTGACCCTGCCTCTGCATGTAGCTCGCCTGAGGGCATCTGTTCTTCGCTCAGACAGGACAGGGTTAATGTACCAGCTGATTATGGGGCTCTGGGTCACTCAGGCAGGGGGGAGGGAGGGGTACGAAATGCAGGGTGAGCCTGCGGCAGCAGAGGCTGATATGACGTTACAACAGCCTGAGGCGCACCATATGTTCTCCCAGGGAAGTTGTCCCTGTATCACAGGACCCTGGCAGTGGCGGGCTGCACAGGCTCCCAGGAGGGGAGATGTGAATAGTGACCTATGCTTGCACACAGGCTTCTTGGTGGCTGCAGCAGCAGCGTTATTGTTTCATACCCGTCTCTGGGGTCCGCGCTGATAGCCATGGCTCACACCCGTCTCTGGAGCTCATTTAGGCAGTGCTCTGAATCCCCTCTCCTCACGCACCCCAAAACAATGGTCTCTTGCCTCTTAGGAAGGTCCACACTTTTCCCCCGACTCCCTCCCAGCTAGCTGTGGTGCACTAGCCCCCTTCGGGCTGTGTTCACACAGCCAACCCCAGTCCTCTCCCTCGGATCTGACCTCTGAAGCCCAAGCCTCATCTCCCAGCCCCCGCCCGCCCTGGCGGGTGAGCAGGCAAGCCTCTCGGGCTGGTGAGTGCTGGTCGGCACCGATCCCCTGTGCAGGAATCTCTCCGCTTTGCCCTCTGCACCCCTGTTGCTGTGTTCTCCTCTGTGGGTCTGAAGCTTCCCCCCCGCCCACCCCTGCCTCCACCAGTGAAGGGGTTTCCTAGTGTGTGGAAGCTTTTTCTCCTTCACAGCTCCCTCCCAGAGGGGCAGGTCCCGTCCCTATTCTTTTGTCTCTCTTTTTTTTCTTCTGCTCTACCCAGGTACGTGGGGAGTGTCTTGCCTTTTGGGAAGTCTGAGGTCTTCTGCCAGCATTCAGTGGGTGCTCTGTAGGAGTTGTTCCACATGTAGATGTATTTCTGATGTATTTACGGGGAGGAAGGTGATCTCCACGTCTTACTCCTCTGCCATCTTGAAGGTCTCCCTCAGGTCTAACCCTTTTTTAAAACTCCAAGAGCAGTAATAAAACACAAACCCTGACCAGCCCTCTTCTGGGGCAGCACAACTATATTTTCTCAAGGAGGCCTAAAACTGATCTTCGTATTTACAATATTAAGAGTCAGAGACTACAAAGCAATGAGTGTTCCATATTGCCAACTCTTTGCCCCTGTCTACAGTCTTCTCCTTCTGGTTCCTGCTCTCTCTTTGTGTGGCTTTATGCACATGCTCACATCCATGCAGAGGGAATAGGGGAGAAGGTGCAGTGGGAGACATGGGAAGGTGGTAAGAATGTGAAAGAGGAAAGAGAAATATTACGTGCTCCTAAAGCAGAGGTTCTTACAAGCAGGGGTTCTTGTAGTAAAGGGAGTCTCCTTACTGTCATCTAAAAAGTCTTCCTCCTCATCCTCCTTTCTCAGTCTCCTCTTGGTCTCCTCATCATAAATGAGACCCAGAAGGTTGGCTGGGCTCTCACTTTCCCCATGGCACAGCTCATTCAACCGGACGCCAATTGCCTACCATGAAGAGAAAAAGAACAAAACAGCATGAGATACGTCAGACTGTAAAATAGGCTCTCACATTACAGAGGTCACCAGCAACCAATTAATGGGAATTATTTTCAGCATAAGCCTCCTCTGTCTGCCACAGTGTTGTTACCACCATGTTTCATTTCCCAATGTGGGAACCCAGAGAGGGAAGGCACTGATGCTACCTCTAAGGTCACTGTGTCTAAAGACTTTTAGGAAATGGAATGGCATTTTTTATTCTCATACAAAACATTCTCTGAAAATATTTCTATTTCCTCAATGGTCATCTATTTTATAGGTTTCACATAAGGGAGTATGCAGTTGTTTTTTGTTGTTGTTGTTTTTGTTTTTTGTCATTTTTTTTGTTTGTTTTGTTTTGCAGTTGTTTCTAATGGAGGATTTTGCTGCAGTAAAAAATAAGAAGTCACAGTTCTTCAGAGTGTTTCTGATTATGCTATTTTATGAGAAAGGCACTATCATGCAAATGAGCTTGGAGATTGGCATGAATTCTGGAACTGCAATTTTATTTGTATCTGTCATCATATATGCAATCAATGACTTTCTTATAGACTTTGTTCCCCCCCTCCATGATTTACTATGAATGAGAAAGAAATACTATTCTTTTGATAGTGTACCCAACATCAACATTAGAAATATGATTTTTAATAAGTCAGCACATGGGCAATATTGGCTCTTACAAGGTATTCATAAAACCAATACTTACTATCTGTTCTTCTGAATCATCATGTACTATTGTCTGATTTACCAAAAGGAATTATCCGAAAGAAAAGACACAATATGCTACCTCTATCTAATTCCTTTTACATTCCAATGACAAATTGTATGCAACAAAAGAGGAGATGCATGCTTAAGAAAGAGAGTCAAAAAGCTAAAATGAGCACTGAACCTAGAATTTGACAGTTTGGTTACTCTGTGCATTAATAAGAACAAAATTCCAGCTACTTTTCTTTTTTCTTCCTATATCATCCTTTTAAAATATTTAGAAAAGTTACTACATTCTGGGCATGCAAGAGATTAGATTCACTACTGGAAACTGACAAAGATATGTCCAGAACACTTTAAATAAAAACACAAGTTGTTTGAACGTCTTGGCTATCTGAAAACAAAGGGATCTGCTTAAACTCTGGAATTAAGTGGGGAGTAACAAAAACCACAAAAAGGAGAAAGAAAGCAGCGTAGAAAAATATCACAGCATCCTAAACTTTTAGCTGCTAACCTGAGAAGTTTTAAGCAAACAAAACAAAACATAAAAACAAAAACCACCACCTCAACAAAAAGCCTTGTCCTGATGCTACTCTTTTGGAAATCCTCTCTAAGGAAGGAGATGTGGAATTATGAGTCTGGAATGGAGCCAGCAGACTTAATAGTGAGATTCACAGGGGAAAAAAAATCTACATCGATCCTCCCAGGATGCTGAAACCAAGCAATTTAAGTTAAACCCACAGTTCATAAAGCTTAAAAGGTTGCTCAAAAAATGAACTTGTCTGGGATAATACTAAATACCTAAATAATAATTTAGAGCTCTATGTCTCTTCTAAGACCAGAAAAGTGCCTTGAGAATATGTTTATTCCTTTTTCATTCATCAAATATTTATTAGGTGAGGTAATGTTACGTATTAAGTAAAAATAAAGTTGAATAAATTGTTACAGTACATCAGTATCTTTGTTTAATGTGCCCTAGTAGATTATAAACCTTCATAAAGAAGGATCATTGTTCGGCAATTAGGAAAATTAGGTCGAAAGACTTGTTCTAGGTTGCTCAGCAACCTTGAACTCGGATTCAAATAGGGTATCTGACTCTGTGTGTTGCTCTTTACTTCAAGGAGCTTACAGTCTATTGGGGAGGTAATAACATACCAAAATAGCAGTCGTGTAAAAGACTGAAAGCACTTTATTTATTAGAATATGGAGAAATCAGATTCATTTCAGAGAATCATACAAAGTTTCATTCCTGTAGATTCTGAAGAATTGCTGTGTAGGCTAATGGGGAAGGGGAAAAGTGGATATTCTAGATGGAGAGTTTCAAAAGATCCGTATTCAGGGAAATGCACTGACGTGTTCAGAGACTGACAAATAAGCCAATTGGTTGAAGCACCATTTTGTGAGAGGAAATAATGTGCCTGAGGGCTTGGAAAGGTAGATTGTGAGTAGATCCTAGAGTTCTTGAAGCTGGGCTTCATTTTGCATTCTGAAGAAGGACGAAAGGTACTTTCTGAGTCAGGGAGAACCTTATCACTCATTCGAGGGGCACTGTGATAGCTGCCTAACAATGCACAGAAAAATCATATACCCTGCTTTCAAGAATTAATATAATAACATTATTATTGAACACCTCTTAGATGCAAAGCATTGAGATAAATGTTCTTTAGATACATTAGCTCGTTTGCTTTATCATCCATAATCTTGGTGTGATTTGAACAAAGGTTGTGGAGAGAGCAGCAATGCCAGGCTAAGCAATTTGGGTTTTATCCCAAGGGAAAAAAGCACTGAAGCACTATAATGTGATTTGCATTTTAGCCTAATCACTCTGACAGCAGTTTGAAGAATGAATTGGAGGGAGCAAGTCTGGAGGCTGGAAGATAAGTATGAATGTTCTACTTTTAGATGAGCTATGCCAAAGGGAGATGATTTTACTGTCAGTGTGTAGGATGGGTCAGATGAGGGGAGATTGTGGGAGGAGACTAAATAGGAAAATACTTTAGTCATATAGATAAGAAGTAATGAAGTTCTGACCTAAAAGGGCATCAGTGACATGGAAGTGGTGGAATCAATAAGAGAAGAAGGTTTGGAATATATTCAAGGCTGTCATCTTAGATGATGGTGGTGCTATCAATAAGAATAGAAAATTCAAGAGGGGTTGCAGATGGGGGTGTGTTTAAATGGAGAGAAGGGTTTTATTTTGGTCAGATTGAGTTTCAGGACATTGAGTGAATGCCTCCAAAGTACAGTTGGTGATGTCAGTCGGGGATCCAAAGAGTGCTATGGATAGAGAAGTGTGTGCCTCTGACATACAGCTAACAGTTGAAAATACAGGAATAAATGTAATCCTGGTGCAGATTATACAGGAAGAAATTATAAGAGATGCTGAGAATGTTTACATTTATAGGAAGGAAAGAGGCAGAGGACCAGGAAAAGAGACAGAAGAGATAATAATGTCTAACTTTGTAGATTTATTGGGAAGATTAAATGAATTACATTTATTTTCCCCTGAATTGTTTTGTTCAGTGCCTGGTACATAATGGATACTCAATGAATTGTCTCCCAAACAAATGAACAAACATAAACGCAAAACTTCTTCACTTCACTCAGCCTAATTTTTATAGAAGAAAATCAAAAGCTCACGTCTCCCCATTGGTAGAAGAGCTTGGCAGCGTTCCACTGAAGCTTCTGGTTCCGCTTGTTGCCCACAATGGGAGACCGTCCCCTGGAAAGGCCTTTCTTGGTGATATTCACATGATGCCCTTTCATCCACTCTGGCCAGTTGCCACGGTTGCAGCGGTAAACAAAACGGGCACATTCCAGGAACAGCGCTGCTCTGGCTACTACAGGCGCTTCCTGAGTAGGGTTGTTAAGGAAAGAGTAATGTTGGATTAACAAACAATGAAGTTGAACTTAAACTGAATGACTATGTACTCTTAGTTTATTTTCGTCTCCGTATTTTGATTTAGTTTAGCCATATTTCCCAGGGTAGTGTTAGCATGGTTACAATAGTAGTGGGAAATCTGGAAAATGAATCCATGAAGGCAAATTTGGGTACTGAAAAATTAGATATTTTAAGTAGGTTTCTGAGTTTAGTTTTCTCCTTTTGGAGAATCTCAAGTAATTTCATGACTCTTTGCATATTTCAGAGACAGCTGGGATTTAAGTGTGAAATAATTTTTAATCAGAAGGTTTTAAATATGATGCTTTTTTTAAACCTAAAATTAACATGATGCAAACACATATTCAATTTCTAGAACTAGTCGTATGTTAACCAAGGGTGTCAGTAGGGATTTTGTTATCTAGGACCATCCACAAGCTCCAAGGAAGTGCAACTGCTCCCTCATTTTGGCTAATAAGAAAAGGAAGAGCTTACTACATTAGGCTGAGTTGTGAGAGAAAACAGAGAATAAAATGGGGCCTGAAACGGAAAACAAACAAACAAAAAAATAAATAAATAAATTAGATTGAGTTAGTCTCTTTCCCCAATTTTTCATAAACAGACCAAATTCTGCTTGAATAGGCATGGTTTCAATTGAAAATGTTTGACAAAGAGGAAATTGCTTAATTGATAAATGAAAAATAGAGCATTTCTTCAGGAAAATAAAAATATGGCTCCATCTTGTCAAGACATGCTTGAAAAAAATAAAAGAAACAGCTTTTAGTTGATACCCAGAAACTGGTAAGAGTGAGATATCTACTGAACCCTTTATAAGCCAAAAAAATAATACTAATAATGATAATAATAAGGGAAGGAGTGTGAAGTTTCCCATAGGTCAACAGGTCGCAAAAAGTACATACATCAAAAATTCATTCGTGCCAGTTAAAGAAATATACATCACAATATTAGCTATCACCTCAGTTACCTAATAACCATAGGTTGCTTAGTAAGCACATGTTTTCAAATTGAAACCGTTTTCATCATTCAAGCAATAGCATTCTTAACAATGCATCAATCCATAATGTTAAAATAGGGGCTAATATACAGAGAATATCAATATGTGTCGATCAGTTTTTATAAATTGTAATTCTTAATTATCATAACAACCCTGTGAAACAATATCTTCATTTTAATATTTTTTTAAAATGAGGTATAATTTTTCCACTATTATATAGCTGGGAAGAAGTCGACACAGGATTCAATCTCAGGTCTCTCTCATGCCCAGATCTGTATTAGTTCCTCTTTGATATCTACATTGTCTTAATTTATACTCATATAAGCCTTGGGAAAAGATGATTTCTACAATGCATGTAGAAAGTCACTGTTTACAAATGGGACAATTGGGACTTCCCTAGCGGTCCAGTGGTTAAGACTCCACGCTCCCAATGTAGGGGGTGCAGGTTCGATCCCTGGTTGCAAACTAAGATCTCACAGGCCGTGCGGCACAGCCAAAAACTTAAAAAAAAAAAAAAAGGGACACTAATGTCATATAATGTTATTTACTAAAACACAAATGTATAATCACATCACTTTCCCATTTAAAATATATTATAGGCTCAATCTACCTCAGTCATCAATGAATAAAGATAACTGACATTCGTTATTTGGTTCACCTCTTTCTCTATCCCCATCTCAAGTGCTCTGTGGTCCAATTATGTCAAACTGGTTAGTCTCCCAGATATAACATCTCATACGTTTCCATGTGTTGTTTCCATGACTTGCAGAGCCTTTAAGCCCCTTTTCCATCTGGCAATTTCCCACTTTAAGCTTCAGTTTAGTTACCTCCTCTAAGAAGCCTTCCTTAATCCCTTCCTTCTTCAGGCAGAGTTGGCTACTTCATACTGTTGAGTACCACACTATCTCAAATACCCTGGATGATTCAAGTAAGTTAGCCCATTAAGCATTTTCTCATTGTCTAAAACTTAAATGAAACCATCAAGAATTCTAATAAGAAATGTATTTATGTTGGGACTTAATTTTACAAAGCATATGTTGTATTGCCATGACAAAGTTAATCTATGTGAAAAGGCAGAATACAAGATAAACACAATGGTGAGACTCTATCATTAATAAAAGATGGACACTGATGATGAGAAACTATCATCAACTGCATTGGTGCCAAGACTTGGCAGCAGGTCACAGGGATAGAAAGACTTTAGATTGCAAAGGGTCAGATGACTTTCTGTATCAAACCTATCATTACTGTGGTGCCATAATATACTGACTAAATATCTATACTCTCTTCTTGTATTAAATATTCATTTTACTAAACATCTCAGATATGCTAATCTGCATCTGGAAAAGGCTGGAACATCTATCTCTAAAAACGAATGCCAGTCTGGAGGGCAAGGCGAGTGATGCAAATTTATTTTTAGCCTGTCACATTTTGACACATTTCCAATAAAAAGCAATGGGATTCATTGCTTTATGATGGGAAGACAGAAACAACACTACTGGAATAGCATTATGTTATGAACCCTGGCTCCTTCACGACGAACAAGGGTAAAACTTAACCTAACTCAAATGTATGGGGCAGAGGTGGTTTTTTTTTTTTTTCTTTTAATTGCTCTTAACTATTAGATGGCACTGAGAGGACTAACAGAAGATGAATAAAAAACCCAAATTGTGCTATGTAAGGTTTCCTATGTTGATTGGCTTGCCTTCTTTAGAAAATATGTTTTTATTTGGTTAGGAAGCTCAAGGCGTTTTGAATGAAAAGCAATTTTAATTCTCTGCTCTGAAAAGCTTCTTATGATAAAACCCAGACATCATCAGTTATCGGCCCTAAGAAATCCTAATCTAAGTTGGGAAATAGAATTGAGATCATTAACAAAATAATTTCCATTAATTTACCATACAGCACAACATTAAAGGGAGGGTTGGTTATTATCTGATAAATTTGATCCATGTAAATTGGATCAAACCCAGTAACTTTTGGAAATGTCACTGTTTGAATTAAGGGATGATGACATAGCCTGACTTAAATATTGCCTTCTTATTATAAGCCTCATAAACCTGGTAGATGAAAGCACACTTGGGATGGCACTGAGTACTACCAATTTCTGGGGTATTGTAGTGTGTATGTTACTGTACAGAAAACGGAGGATACTGTTGCGGTACAAAGCTAAGTACTCAACTATGCATCCTAGTAGAAGATACTTAGCAACAAGTATCAACTTCACACTGTGTGTGAAAGAGTATTCAAGGCAGTCTAGTGTGGGTGCGGCTATGGGGAATTATTTTCCTTATAAGTTCCTTTCAAAGTGTAAGTTAGAAAGTATTGATTTTAGGAGCAGGGTTATAGAATACCTTAGACAAAGGATTCTTCGTGGACTTAAAGGAAATTCAATTTTCCCTCTTTTGATGGAGCTTACCTCTTACGGCTCAGTGCAATCTGAAGGAGCAGTTAAAAATGGAGGCATGACAGAATGGATAGGGATGGATTCACATCACAGAGAAAGACAGCACAAATGGAGAAAAATGAATCAGAAGAATGCTGCATGGATGAAAAGAACCGCAGAGTATCAGAGGCATAGTTAAAAGTGAACATCTAAACAAAATTTGATACCATTGGTATACCAATTTTGCTGGTGGTCCTAAATGAAAAGTAGACATATTTAAATTCTTTTTTATTAATATGTCTGCCAGATCACCTTTTTATGTTCATAACACCACGGAGTGGCTTCAATTCCATTATGTCATAACTTCATAGTTCCCAGACAAGCAAGAATCAATTTTAACTAGGAAGATAAAATGTTAGGTTGAACCTTATGAAATTTCTAAGTTTGAAGGTCAAAAATAGTAGAATATCATCAATTTCATATGGTTCAGTTTTATATAAGGTGTTCTCTGCAATGGCTACAGAGCTGTCTAGTTAAAATTATAAAATGTCATGCATTATGCAGCATGGATTTCTCTAACATTCTACAGCTAGAAAACTTCAAGCATCAAGATATTTTTCCTTGACTTCCTTTGGCATTTTCCTGCGTTTTATAAGATCGTTATGTATATTGAATGTTTCCTTTATGAAAGTAAAGAAGAGAACTAGAATACTAATTCAAACAGCTGTGCTTTATTTTGCCTGGGGACCTAGAAAATATTGTTACCAAGATATGATGGTTAATTAAAGGTTATAATTGCAATACATTCCTTTCCCTGAAGGACTGTATCTAAACTTATTATGTGAGAAGAAACCCTGACTGATCCTGAAAACTCATAACACAGGACAGGAACTAACTGATTTTAAAAAGTGAATAGTTTATGTTGGTCCCTGGGGAATTACATAATATTTGTATTGCCTTACAATAAAATATAAAGTTCTTGCTGGTGCAAGACACCTATCTATTTAAAAACACTGGGAATAAGCAGTTATTGTGGTTCTTCGTGTACACTGGAACCTCGTTTGCTAGAGAGCATGTGCTTGTGACTCAGTATTTATTACTTAGCTTGTACTGAATTCTCTGCCTGACTGACATCATTAAGCAACTGACAGGCTGTCTGCCCCTGCCCATTTCTGCAGAAGCTGCGGGCAACAGAAATGATTCAGATGTCAGGCTAGAGGCAGGCATTATCGTTTAGTACCCAGTCTGGTGGGGTAGTCATTTTAACACTTACTCAGATCATGCTAATATCTTGGGTAAGTGTTTTAAAAACCAAATGAGGACTCCTGTTTCTGACAATATGATGGATTAGGTGTGAAGACAAATATCTTTTGGTTTAGACACCTAAAAATGCTAGATAAAATACCCCAATTTTTTTCACTTTGTTTTTGCTTTTGTTTCTAACATGAGATGATAGACCATTGGAGAGCAGAAATTACAAGAAAGTGCAATCCTGGGGTGAAGGTAGGGAGAAAGGTGTGAACTAGCGTAGGAATATATGCCCCAAGGGTTTCTACTGACTATGGCAAGACCAGAGTATGGGTTTTCAATGGGCCACAAATTAAATGTCTGGGTCCAAAGTGGAGTGTGAGATCAGGCCATACACTCCTATATAAAGCCAATATCCCAGGTGGGTGTCACTTTCAGTGCATGAAAAATAAAATGATCTACCCCACAGAAGTAAGCTTGCATGACTAGTCTTGGTTCTGGGTAGAAAAGGAAAAAAAAAAAAAAAGAAAAAGAAAAAAGTCTTAAATGAGAACTTCTAATCAAAATTCCACATTTTCATATAAGTTTGGACTAGAATGGGAACAACTTTCATGCTCCTTGCACCCAAAAAGTAGTTAAAAAATCATCTTAGGTTGGTGATGTTTCGAGGTGCCTGAGGAAAAGAAATGGAAATCCTCTCTGTAGGAATACTTTAAACTAGTGCTTCTCAAATCTTCAAACTTGAGTATGCATAAGAGTCACTTGAGTATGCATAAGAGAATATGGTTAAAATAGATTCTTTGGGGCCACCCCCAGAGATTCTGACGCAGATGTTGCAGGGCCTGAAAATCTGCATTTCTAACATACTCACAGATGTTGCTAAAACTGCTGGTCCACTGAATAACACTGCTTCTAACACAGGTCTTAAAGAATCAGCACAGATAAAGTTTCAAGGAGTTAAGCTTATTAAAAATATGTTTTTAAAAATTCACCATGAGTAAGAGTAGGAAGAAACAGCAAAGTGTAGAATCAGACCCTTTACAAAGACTTTGGCTATAGGAATCATAATGTATCAAATACATCTACAGATTAATGTGGGTATTGAAAGTAGAAGGAATTAGATTATCAAAGTTGATCACGTAGTTTTAAAACAAGAAGTAAATAGAACTTTTACAAATAAAAAATGTAGTACTTGAAATTTAAAACTCAATGGATAGATTAAAACAAAAATTAGATCAGTTTTTTTCAACTTCAGCATTATTGGCCATTTTGGCCAGATAATTCTTTTTTGTGAAGCGTGCACTATGTATTATGAGATGTTTATCAGCATCTTTATTAACTACCAACTAGATGCAAATAGCAATTCCCAAGTCGTGACAACCAAAAATTCCTCCAAACATTGCCAAATGTACCCTGGTGGGCAAAGTTACCCCTGGTTAAGAACCATGAAATTAGACACAGCTGAAAAAAGAAAAAGTGAAATGGAAGAGAATTAGCCAGAATACAGCATAGAAAGAGATGAAGAAATGAAAAATATGAAAGAGGTTGTCAAAAACAGAGGATAAACTGAGAAGCTCTATCATGCATCTTTTCAGTTTATAGAAGGAAAAATTAGAGAAAATGTGAAAGACACAATCTTTGAAGAAATAACAGTTGGAAAATTTCCAGAATAGACATAATATGCCAATTACATGATTCACAGGCTTAATGAAATACGAAATATAGGCTAGAAACTTTTTAGTAAAAGTGCAAAAGATCAACAGTAAAGAGAAGGTATTAGAAGCAACTGGGAGAAGGAATTGGGGGAGACACATTACCTATAAAAGAATGTTAATTAAGCCAGAAGAGAAGGGGATAATATCTTTGAAGTACAGAAAGAAAATGTTAGCCTATGATTCTAATTCTATCAAAAGTATCTTTCAAGAATGAGACCAAAATAAGGACATTTTCAATTAAACTGTAGCTGAGAGAGCTACTGCCAGTTGATCATCACCAAAGAAATGTCTGAAAGGTTTCCTTCAGGAGGATATAGATCTTAGAAAGGAATGTCTGAGATGCAAGGAGAAATGGTGAGCAAAGACTATGCTAAGCTTTTGGGCAAATTTAAAAATCATTTTCCTAACAATCAATAAAAATAATGTCTACTTTATCAATGTTAAAACAAAAACAAGAGAGAACTAAATCTTGAACAATAATTGGGGTTAAAACCCTCTACAGTCTTTTACTGTTTGAAAGAAGAGTAAAGATACTCATTAAATTTAGACTTTGTTGAGTTAAATATGCATGCAATTTTTAAAAATATAAATAGAATAATTTTCAAACTGATAAAGAAAAATGAATAAAACAAAGCTAAACCAAACCAAAGCAAGAGAAATAAAACAAAATTCAACACTATTTGAAAGAAGGCATGAAATAATGAATATACAATGAAATAATGAAAAATGAAATAATGAAAAAATGAAATGAAACATATACAATGAAATAATGAAAAAATGTGGTAAGTAGGCAGAAGAAGACAGAAGTGAATCTATATAAGTAATCATAATCTGTGCAAATGTACTAAATTTTCTAGGGAAAAAAAGGTCACTACAACGTTATAAAAATTCAAATACTTGCTTTTTACAAAACACATACCTAAAACACAAAGATGTAGAAAAGTTGAAAGGAAAGGACTGGCAAAAAGATAGACCAGACCAATGTTAATAAAACTGTTTCAGCTGTATTATTATCAAAGAAAAATATATCTTATATATGCTAGAAATAAACTGGGTCACTAGATAGTGATAAAAGGTTCATAACACCAGATACTTGTTATACTTCTAAACGATCTGCCTCTAAATCAATAAAACAGAAATTGCTGGAACTACAAAATAAATGGACAAGTTTGTCATCATAGAGGAGATTTTAACACAACTTAGTGTTTGACAGATCAAGTAGTAAGGGGTAAAAATAAGAATATAGAAGACTTGAATATAAAACACTGCACCCTGATGGACCTAGAGGGTATTATGCTAAGTGAAATAAGTTAGACGGAAAAATCTGTATGATTTTACTGTTATGTGGAATCTAAAAAACAAAAAAATGAACAAACTAAGCGAAACAGAACCACAGATACAAAGAATAAGCTAGTGATTGCCAGAGGTGGGGATGGGAGGTTGAGGGGGTAACAGGGTTTGG
This sequence comes from Eubalaena glacialis, assembly GCF_028564815.1. Classification (NCBI taxonomy): domain Eukaryota; kingdom Metazoa; phylum Chordata; class Mammalia; order Artiodactyla; family Balaenidae; genus Eubalaena; species Eubalaena glacialis. Next base: position 213,470,045 of record NC_083716.1, on the reverse strand, counting down.
GTAAAATAAGTGAAGGGGATTAAAAGTTTCATACTTCCAGTTATAAAATAAATAAGTCACTGGAATATAATATACAGTATAGGGAAAACAGTCAATAATATTATAATAACTTTGTATGACAAAGTTGACAGATAGCTACTAGACTTACCGTGATCAATTCATAATGTATATAAATGCCAAATCACTGTGTTGTACACCTGAAATTAATATAATATTGTATGTCAACTATACTTCAATTTAAAAAAAAAAAAGGAAAGAAGTCTCTATGTTGTGTCCAACAACTGGAGAATGCACATTCTTTTCAACTACACATGGAACATTTACAAAAATTAATAATGCTCTAGTTCATGAAGCAAGTTTAAATTAATTCCAAAGAATCAGTATCTGAAAATGAAGTTAGAAATCAATAACAAATGGATACCTAACAAAACTCTGAAATTTATAAAATTGAAACACACACACTCGTACATATTTACGTAACCCATGGAAAAGGAAACCATTAAATAAATTAAAAAGGACTTAAAAATAAATTGTAACATAAATACTACTTATCAAAATTTATGACATAATTGAAGGAGTACTTAGAGGGAAATGAATAGCTAAATGCTCAGTTTTTGAACAGAAAAAAATAAAAGTATGAGCTAAGCAATCAACTAGTAAGCTAAAATAATAATACAATGAATTCAAAGCAAGAAGGAGGAAAGAATAAAAATAAGGGCAGGATATACTCAATATTTTGTAATAACCTATAAGGGAAAATAATCTGAAAAAGAATATTATATATATATGTGTATTTATAACTGAATCACTTTGCTGTACACCTAAAACTACCACAACATTGTAAATCAACTATACTTCAATAAAAACAATAATGGCAGGAATTAATGAATTAGACAACGAGATACAATAGAGAGAATCTCTATTGTACCATTAAAAAAGACTAATGAAATTGACAAATATCTGGCAAGCCTAATCAAGAAAAGAAAAGGAAATAATTTTAGGAATAAAAATAGAAAAAATAATCACAGATGCTGCAAAGATCAAAAACTAATAAGAAAATGTTATGATCAATTTTAATCCAACAAATATGAAAATGGAGGTAAAACTGACAAATTTCTAAAAAAATTAAAATTACTTAAATGGACTCAGAAAGAAATAGAACTTTTGAATGATCAATTCAGATCTGAATTTCAATTTGAATTTTAATTATATCTAAATTTATCTGTGGACTCAATGTAATTCTAAGAATAAATCAAAAGATTTTCATAGACACTGACAAGCTAATTATAAAATTCACATGGAAGAGCAAAGAGCCAAGAACAACCTAGGTGATGTTCAAAGTTCAGGCTATTAAGACAGAGTAGATTAACTCAGCACACATGGAATGGAACAGAAAAAAAACTCAGACTGACACCCATGCATGCATAGAAACCTGACATGTGATTAAGATGGTGTTGCACATCAGATAATAAAGTATGAATTAGTCAATATATTATGCTAGGATAATTTTTTTTCATGTGAAAAGAAAAGAAAGAAAAAAAATCCTGTTTTATACACACAACAAATTCTAGTTAAAGACCTAACTGTGAAATGCAGACTTTAAAACTTTTAGAGGAAAATGTAATACGTATTTATTACTACCTTGGGATTTCTTTAAAAAGACATAAAAATGCTAACCACTAAAGAAAATTTTTATAAATTAAATTACATTACAAATTTCATTAAAATACAGCATAAGGAAACAAAACAAAATGATATATTCTCTAGGGATACAAGCTCATGTGGTAAAATAAAGCAAGCACAGGGAAGATTAAAACAAAGTTCAAGACAGCAGTGCCTTCTAGGAGGTAGGGGTGAGTAATTAGGAAAGGAGATACAGGGGACTTTAAAGAAAGTGGAAATGTCCTATTTTTTAAGATACGTGGTGGATATGTGACATTCAAATTTTTTCTTTAAACTCTACATATTCATGATATACATCCTTTTTATGCTACATTTCATAGAATGTTTTCAAACATTCAGTATAGGAATACCACTAGAATAAAGTGAATAATTTGACCATTTAGTTTTGGTTATTACTGGATTATTTCAACTTTCCTTATGATTCAAAAGAGGACACAATATTATTTTGCTTTGATAGTTCCTAGTCTGCATATATTCCTAACTCCTTGAAAAAAGCTAATTTCCATTCATCACCAAGTAGTTTTATGATGGTAAACCCCAATGTGGATTACATTTGTTGCAGTGAACCTGAAAGTATCACTATATGGTAACCAAATGTTTCATTTTCCGCAAGAGTTCTAGTTTATGTCTAACTGGCATAATTATTGATAGCACTCCATTTCACTCTCAAAAGTGTCCCAATGTGGATAAAAATTATATAACCAGTCCTCCTAAAACTATCTATTTATGAAGCTATTATAATTTAACATGAATTAGATTTTCTCTGTCCACAGACTAAGGAGAAAACTACGATCCCATTGACTCTCTTATATGCATGAAACTGTTCCTAAAGCAAACTGCCATTATTATGTGTTATTCATGCTAATAAATTACCAGTAAATCAGAAATCACTATGTCTGTACATGTTATTTATTCAACTGGGTAAAAAAGGATAGATAATTTCACCTGAGATATACAGAAAATAGACAGAAGTGCCTTTTGTTTGAACTATTTTTGTGCTTGTAGATTATATGAACCTAAAGATAAAATGAGTCCTTTATAAAACATCTCTTTTTAAAAATGTCTTACAGTTGCATTTATTAAATTTACACTGAAGAGGAAGAGTGTGAGGAGGAGCTGTGCTGGACTAAAAACTGACCCAATTACCCCTTTGTAGTCATAGCAATAATGACAAGAGGACTGTTTAAAACAAAAACCTTCAGATTGGCAAGACTTTGAATATTGACATTTCTAGTACTTCTTTCATTTAATAATACTTTTTAATTCTGAAGAAAATTGGAAACTTGAAAAAAATCACATTTAAATTCTATGATGAAGGCAATGAAACAATGAAAACTGTTCCGAAATAAAATTACATCATAATGTAAACACTGTATTTAAGCTGCACTTAAAAAAAATGAATGCGACATCCAACAAAAGCAAACAATAAAAGAGAGATGGGAGAAAGTGATCACTGGAAAGTGATGATGAACTGAACACATTCATTTTCCCCTCCTCTCCCAAATCCTATCTGATGAAATGGTAGAATCTATACCTATGTATAAATCTGTATATCTGTATCTATATCTGCATCTGCATATCTATCTGACATCTATATCTGTCTATCTATCTGTCTATCATCAATCTATCCATCTGTGTCCTTCATATCTACATCTATATATATTTCTATATTCATATTTCTATCTCTATATATTTATACACACATATATGTATATGACTAAAACCACAAATGCATTGGAAAACATATAGAATATATTTTTTAATAGATCTTTACTGGAGTATAATTGCTTCACAATACTGTGTTAGTTTCTGTTGTACAACAAAGTGCATCAGTCATATGCATACACATGTCCCCATATACCCTCCCTCTTGAGCCTCCCACCCACCCTCCCTATCCCACCCCTCTAGGTCGTTGCAAAGCACCGAGCTCATCTCCTTGTGCTATGCTGCTGCTTCCCACTAGCTAACTATTTTACATTTGATAGTGTATATATGTCGATGCTACTCTCACTTCACCCCAGCTTCCCCCTCCCCACCCTGTGCCCTCAAGTCCATTCTCTATTTCTATGTCTTTTTCCTGCCCTGCCACTAAGTATTCAGTACCCTTTTTTTTTTTTAATTCCATATATATGCGTTAGCATACGGTATTTGTTTTTCTCTTTCTGACTTACTTCACTCTGTATGACAGACTCTAGGTCCATCCACCTCGCTACAAATAACTCAATTTTATTTCTTTTTATGGCTGGGTAATATTCCATTGTATATATGTGCCTCATCTTCTTTATCTGTTCATCTGTTGATGGACATTTACATTGCTTCCATGTCCTGGCTATTGTAAATGGTGCTGGAATGAACACTGTGATACATGTTTCTTCTTTTTTTTTTTTTATGATTAATCGATTATTTATTTGATATGACTCATATGCTAATTTTTAAAATATCTTTATTGGAGTATAATTGCTTTACAGTGTTGTGTTAGTTTCTGCTGTATAACAAAGTGAATCAGCTATATGTATACATATATCCCCATATCCCCTCCCTCTTGCATCTCCCTTTCACTCTCCCTATCCCACCCCTGTAGGTGGTCACAAAGCACAGAGCTGATCTCCCTATGCGATGCAGCTGCTTCGCACTAGCCATCTATTTTACATTTGGTAGTGTATATATGTCAATGTTACTCTCTCACTTCGTCACAGCTTACCCTTCCCCCTCCCCGTGATCTCAAGTCCATTCTCTATGTCTACATCTTTATTCCTGCCCTGCCACAAGTTCATCTACCATTTTTTTTTTAAGATTCCATATATATGCGTTAGCATACGGTATTTGTTTTTCTCTTTCTGACTTACTTCACTCTGTATGACAGACTCTAGGTCCATCCACCTCACTACAAATAACTCAATTTCATTTCTTTTCATGGCCGAGTAATATTCCATTGTATATATGTGCCACATCTTCTTTATCCATTCATGTCAATGGACATTTAGTTTGCTTCCATGTCCTGGTTATTGTATACAGTGCTGCAATGAACATTGAGTACATGTCTCTTTTTGAATTATGGTTTTCTCAGGCTATTTGGGGTCTTTTGTGTTTCCATACGAATTGTAAAAATTTTGTTCTAATTCTGTGAAGAATGTCATTGGTAGTTTGATAGGGATTGCCTTGAATCTGTAGATTGCTTTGGGTAGTATAGTCATTTTCACAATACTGGTTCTTCCAGTACAAGAACATGGTATATTTCTCCATCTAGTATAGTCATTTTCACAATACTGGTTCTTCCAGTACAAGAACATGGTATATTTCTCCATCTGTTTATGTCATCTTTGATTTCTTTCATCATTGTCTTACAGTTTTCTGAGTACAAGTCTTTCGCCTCCTTAGGCAGGTTTATTCCTAGGTATTTTATTCTTTTTGTTGCGATGGTGAATGGGATTGTTTCCTTACTTTCTCTTTCTGATTTTTTGTTGGTGGTGTATAGGAATGCCAGATGTTTCTGTGCATTAATTTTGTATCCTGCAACCTTACCAAATTCATTGATTAGTTCTAGTAGCTTTCTGGTGGCATCTTTAGGATTTTCTATGTATAGTATCATGTCATCTGCAAACAGTGACAGTTTTACTTCTTCTTTTCCAATTTGTATTCCTTTATTTCTTTTTCTTCTCTGATTGCCGTGGCTAGGACTTCCAAAACTATGTTGAATAAGAGTGGCGAGAGTGGACATCCTTGTCTTGTTCCTGATCTTAGTGGAAATGCTTTCAATTTTTCACCGTTGAGTATGATGTTTGCTGTGGGTTTGTCATATATGGCCTTTGTTATGTTGAGGTAGGTTCCCTCTCTGCCCATTTTCTGGAGAGTTTTTATCATAAATGAATGTTGAATTTTGTCAAAAGCTTTTTTGGCATCTATTGAGCTGATCATATGTTCTTTATTCCTTAATTTGTTAATATGGTTTATCACATCAATTGATTTGCATATACTGAAGAATCCTTGCATCTCTGGGATAAACCCCACTTGATCATGGTGTATGATCCTTTTAATATGTTGTTAGATTCTGTTTGCTTGTATTTTGTTCAGGATTTTTGCATCTATGTTCATCAGTGATATTGGTCTATAATTTCCTTTCTTTGTGATATCTTTTTGTAGCTTTGGTATCAGGGTGATGGTGGCTTACAATCAAGATTACTCTACCCAGCAAGGATCTCATTCAGATCTAACAGAGAAATCAAAAGCTTTTCAGACAAGCAAAAGATAAGAGAATTCAGCACCACCAAACCAGCTTTACAACAAATGCTAAAGAAACTTCTCTAGGCAGGAAACACAAGAGAAGAAAAAGATCCACAAAAACAAACCCAAAACAATTAAGAAAAGGGTAATAGGAACATACATGTCGATAACAACCTTGAATGTGAATGGATTAAATGACACAACCAAAAGACACAGACTGGCTGAATGGATACAAAAATAAGACTCGTATATATGCTGTCTACAAGAGAAACTCTTCAGACCTAGGGACACATACAGACTGAAGGTGAATTGATGGAAAAAGATATTCCATGCAAATGGAAATCAAAAGAAAGCTGGAATAGCAATACTCATATCAGATAAAATAGACTTTAAACTAAAGACTGTTACAAGAGATAAGGAAGGGCACTACATAATGATCAAGGGATCAATCCAAGAAGAAGATATAACAATTATAAATGTTTGTGCACCCAACATAGGAGCACCTCAATACATAAGGCAAACGTTAACAACAATGAAAGGGGAAATCAACAGTAACACAATAATAGTAGGGGACTTTAACATCCCACTTACACCAATGGATAGATCATCCAAACAGAAAATAAATAAGGAAACACAGTCTTTAAATGACACAATAGACCAGATAGATTTAATTGATATTTATAGGACATGCCACCAGAAAGTGGGACAATACACTTTCTGCTCAAGTGCACATGGAACATTCTCCAGGATAGATTACATCTTGGGTCACAAATCAAGCCTTGGAAAATTTAAGAAAATTGAAATCGTATCAAGCATCCTTTCTGACCACAACACTATGAGATTTGAAATCAATTACAGGAAAAAAAACTGTAAAAATCACAAATACATGGAGGCTAAACAGTGTGCTACTAAATAACCAAGAGATCACTGAAGAAATCAAAGTAGAAATAAAAAAATACATAGAAACAAATGACAATGAAAACACGATGACCCAAAACCTATGGGATGCAACAAAAGCAGTTCTAAGAGGGAAGTTTATAGCAATTCAATCTCACCTCAAGAAACAAGAAAAATCTCAAATAAACAATCTAAACTTACACCTAAAGCAACTAGAGAAAGAATTAAAAAACCCAAAGTCAGCAGAAGGAAAGAAATCATAAAAATCAGAGCAGAAATTAATGAAAGAGAAATGAAGAAAACAATAGCAAAGATCCGTAAAACTAAAAGCTGGTTCTTTGAGAAGATAAACAAAATTGATAAACCCTTAGCCAGACTCATCAAGAAAAAAAGGGAGAGGATGCAAATCAATAAAATTAGAAATGAGTAAGGCCAGACACTATCAAAGTAAGGCCAGACACTACCAAACTCTTAGAGGAAAACATAGGCAGAACACTCTATGACATAAATCACAGCAAGATCTTTTTTGACCCAGCTCCTAGAGAAATGGAAATAAAAACAAAAATAAACAAATGGGACCTAATGAAACTTAAAAGTTTTTGCACAGCAAAGGAAACCATAAACAAGACCAAAAGACAACCCTCAGAATGGGAGAAAATATTTGCAAATGAAGCAACTGACAAAGGATTAATCTCCAAGATTTACAAGCAGCTCATGCAGCTCAATAACAAAAAAACAAACAACCCAATCCAAAAATGGGCAGAAGACCTAAGTAGACATTTCTCCAAAGAAGATATACAGATTGCCAACAAACACATGAAAGAATGCTCAACATCATTAATCATTAGAGAAATGCAAATCAAAACTACAATGAGATATCATCTCACACCAGTCAGAATGGCCATCATCAAAAAATCTAGAAACAATAAATGCTGGAGAGGGTGTGGAGAAAAGGGAACCTTCTTGCACTGGGAAGTTGGTGGGAATGTAAATTGATACAGCCACTATGGAGAACAGTATGGAGGTTCCTTAAAAAACTAAAAATAGAACTACCATACCACCCAGCAATCCCACTACTGGGCATATACCCTGAGAAAACCATAATTCAAAAAGAGTCATGTATGACAATGTTCATTGCAGCTCTATTTACAATATCCAGGACATGGAAGCAACCTAAGTGTCCATCAACAGATGAACGGATAAAGAAGATGTGGCACATATATACAAAGGAATATTACTCAGCCATAAAAAGAAACGAAATGGAGGTATTTGTAGTGAGGTGGATGGAGTTAGAGTCTGTCATCCAGAGTGAAGTAAGTCAGAAAGAGAAAAACAAATACAGTATGCTAACACATATATATGGAATCTAAGGAAAAAAAAAAAAAAGGTCATGAAGAACCTAGTGGCAAGACGGGAATAAAGACACAGACCTACTAGAGAATGGACTTGAGGATATGGGGAGGGGGAAGGGTAAGATGTGACAAAGAGAGAGTGGCATGGACATATATACACTACCAAACATAAAATAGATAGCTAGTGGGAAGCAACTGCATAGCACAGGGAGATCAGCTCGGTGCTTTGTGACCACCTAGAGGTGTGGGATAGGGAGGGTGGGAGGGAGGGAGACGCAAGAGGGAAGAGATATGGGAACATATCTATATGTATAACTGATTCACTTTGTTATAAAGCAGAAAGTAACACACGATTGTAAAGCAATTATACTCCAATAAAGATGTTAAAAAAAAAAATGAAAGAAATGGAAAAGGAGAAATCACAACTGACACCACAGAAATACAAAGGATTATAAAAGACTACTACAAATAACTATATGCCAATAAAGTGGACAACCACGAAGAAATGGACAAATTCTTGGAAAGGTACAATTTTCCCAGACTGAACCAGGAAGAATTAGAAAATATAAACAGACCTATCACAAGTAATGAAATTGAAACTGTAATTAAAATCTTCCAACAAACAAAAGTCCAGGACCAGATGGCTTCACAGGTGAATTCTATCAAACATTTAGAGAATAGCTAACACTGATCCTTCTCAAACTCTACCAAAAAATTGCAGAGGGAGGAACACTCCCAAATTCATTCTAGAACATATTTAAAAGTGAAGCATTTCTGAAAGTCAGGAAGCAGATGAGATCAGATATTAAGTGAAACCAAACACAGAGGATACAAAAGTTAATAATACATTTAATAGAAGACAACTTGTGAACGTTAGAGTAATCTCAAGGGGCTCCTAACCCAAATAGACAGGTATGAACAACTGCAACTGCCACACTTGCACAATGATGGTAAAAACAGGATGTTACTATGATTCAAACATATTGGACATGCAGCTATATTTTCCTTCCTCTCAGTCCTCCTGCAAGTATTCACCAGTGACTTCAATTCCTTCACTTTTCTATACCTGAGAAACTGAAGTTGAATGTACCCTCATTTGGGGACCATGTCCTGGCTTAACCCTTTCCTCTTATATCAACAAATAAGACAATGAATGTGAAGGTGCTTTATTAACTATGACATACAATGAAAATGTTACTTTTGTTATCTTCTACCACCACCTCTCTCACCACTGCCGCCACCACCACACCACCACCACGACTACCATCACCACCAACATTACCACCACCATGAGTACCATCACCACCATCATCACCTATCCCTTATTTTTCAACCAACCAGGTCTACCTGGATTCTGTCTCTGTTTCCTTTAAACCGTGACTGATTCTGACCTCTGGACACTCCTTGGCCTTGACCTAGAATCAAAGATTCTCAGATACGAAAGAAACTCATACTAACCACCCCCTTCTTGAGTCTCCCTGTACTTCCCCATTGAGTCCAGTGTAGTGACAAAGAGCTAATTACTTCTCAATGTATCTACTTCATCACTGGACATCTATAATGATCAGAAAATGCTTCTTTGAAGCTTGAAGACACCACTTATAAGTATCAAACCCCCTTTATTTTATTTATTACCATGAGATTAATAAGATTGAGAAGGTAAAGCAGGGCCAGAGTTGGTCCAACAGGAAGGGAAGAAAGGAGAATCTAGTGATCTGGTAACTACCTGGCCATAGTCTTATTTGGAGGAAGTAAAATAAATTTTAAATGTTTTCTGGAATTCAGCCATGAATTAAATCTCCTTGAAAACTCTAAGCATTATAGCAGTTGGAAATCATATAGGTATGGAACCATCTGATGAGAGGGAATGAAATTCCAGCATCCAAGAGACTGATTATTTTAAGAAGAATATTGATGAATACTTTTATAATCTCCATTCAGAAGCCAGTATTAATTTGTTCGATTGGGATTATTTTTTTAAAAAGAACTTACTGATAACATGATTTTATTTATTACTTTTAAAGTAAATTTATTTATTTATTTATTTTTGGCTGCTTTGGGTCTTCATTGATGCGTGTGGGCTTTCTCTAGTTGCAGCAAGCAGGAGCTACTCTTTGTTGCAGTGCACGGGCTTCTCATTGCGGTAGCTTCTCTTGTTGCAGAGCACAGGCTCTAGGTGCGTGGGCTTCAGTAGTTGTGGCTTGCAGGCTCTAGAGCACAGGCTCAGCAGTTGTGGTGCACGGGCTTAGTTGTTCCAGGGCATGTGGGCTCTTCCTGGACCAGGGCTCAAACCCATGTCCCTTGAATTGGCAGGAGGATTCTTAACCACTGCGCCATCAGGGAAAGCCCTCGACTGGGATTATTTTTTAAACTTTCAAATGTATCACTCTCTTTGTGACAAGCCTCCTGTTTCTCCCATGACCACATATCTTATAAAGCTTAAAAGCTTTTTATGTAGGAAGCAGTTATTCCTTCTGTTTTTACACCATCAATGTTAATAAAATCATTCCAATTACTTTATTAAAGAGTCTCTCTTTGCCAATGATAATACATTGAGATTGTGTTCTTCCCATTTTTTGTTTCATGGGTGGGTTTTGGGGGAGTTCATGAACCTTCTGATATTACAGGCTGAATTTTGTCTGTAAGTGTAATTCTCTCCATAGCTTTCATTCAGTTCTTAAAGAGTTTATGTCTCCAAAATGTTAAGAATCACTGGTTTAGTGGGTGAATGTGTAGTGTGAATCTTTAAAGTTGAAAATCTCCTATATGTTCCTATTATAAATTCATCATGTATTCACATGATCTTTTTTTTTTTAAAAAGATTCAATTGTTTTTGGACCATTAGAAATCATTTGCCATCTTCTTTATTATGGAGATCATATACATTTAAGTACATTTTCAGTGTATCAAGAGACACTCTTTCTGATTTACCTAAATAACTTTTTTTTTTTTTTTTACAGAGAAAGTATACGGTATTGCTAAAAGAGTCCTGAATAGAATCAGAAGGTTCTGCTCTGAGCCCAGTTTTCACTTCGACTGGCTTATATGACCTTGAGCAAAGTCACCTTAGCTCTTGAGGCTTTTCTTCTCTCATGTGGAAAATGCGTGAATGAAAAGAGTGGATTGGAGTCCAGTACATGATATGCATTCATGTGGAGACTTCACTCAGGATCTCTGGTGTGGGGCTGAGGCTTTCCAGAGAGGGAAGGTCAATCCATTCTCTCTGTCATCAGGTGCTTATTTTACTGACTGTTATCCAAATGCTATTATCCTATCATTGTCCAATTCGTAGGGCCAGCTGTGCCTCTATCTTTCTCTTTCAACAGTAAGTTGAAGTAACATGATTCATTATTATCATTTTCCTTAAACTCAGGCAGTTGCTGGAGAAATTTGATGTCTCACTTGTCTAAAAATTTTCCAAAGTATCTGTGACTTTGGGATTGAGACAAAGATGGACATAATAGTACATCTGGAACACTATAGCATAAACTACCCATAAAGTTCTAATGCACCATTGTTATTGTGTATTTAACCATTGTTCAACTAGTTTGTGTCATCTTCACTTTCTTAATCACATTTAAACTATCAGGTTTAAAATACAGAATTTCTTATTTTTCACATTTTAAAGTTCCTATAGTGATCTCACATAATTTTTTAATGAGAGAGTCAACATGTTATTGTACCAAATATAAGGTCTGTTCTAATCTGGCTCTATCCTTTGCTGGCTTTGAACACTGGCCAGTTGGTGATTAAGAAGAACCATGCATGACTCAAAAGAGTGACAGGCTGGTTTCCTCTCTCCCACTTAGAAAACAAGAAATTGGCTCTTTGCCTTGTCAGCTCTCTTGCTTTAGACAGGCATCTCATTGTTCTTTGATTGTTTGATTGCCACCTGCCTCAGCTCTCCTGGAGACCTGTGACTTTCTACATTTTACAGTCATCATAGCATATATCAGTACACATTAAACACTTTGGAATTAAAAAAAAAAATACTTTCAAAGACCAATGTCCAGGAATAGGAAACTGACTGAAAAATCTTAAATAACCACAGGTCATCATTCTGGGTGATTACAGTGGTATTTGCATTTTCGGCTTAAGTGAAGCTACACACCTTGCTGGTCACTAAATATCATGAGAGCAAAAGCTATTAATGTCACAGAAAAATGTCATGAATTATATTAAAAGGTTTGGACTATTTTCCAAGGTAAAATATGAGTGGCCAGTGGTTACATATTCACGTGTTATAAAAAGGGATCATCTGTAGGCAGGCTAAAGGGTTTTTGTTGTAAAAATGTCTATTTTAGTTTTTCTTTTTAACATGTGAATATAGAAGACTTATTTCTTGATATTTACTTGGAATTTTGTACCCAGTATTTATATAGTGTATGAAGAATTTATTAAACCAGAAGATAAATAAAGGAAATTGAGAGATTGTGTTCAAAACTCATATCTGGGTCTCGTTTATTTGACAAAAATACTTTCTAAACAAGATCCACATAATACTCTTGAATCTCTTAAATGTGTATAAGGCTACACGATGTTCAAGGTGCTTCTGCACAATTAATTTCAATTGATCCTTGCTTCATATTTTCCCTCAATTAATATGCAATTAAACCAAGACAGAGTTTAAAGGACTAATACATGACAGACATGACTAATAATGTAATAATAATAATGACCTACGTTACTGAGCAATTGCTATATTTCAGGCATTATGATGAGGACTTTACATCTAATGTCTCATTTAATCCTCACATTAACCCTAGGAGGTAAGCATAATATTATTATTACTCTTAATCTCATTTTACAGGGTTTAGCTAATAGATGTCAGAGTGATTTTAACCCAGGCAGTCTCATTCTAGAACCCTCATATACTTTTAATCATGATGCTGTACAGAATATATTTACTAAGATTTTTCCCCTTTCTTTTCTTCTTTCACCTTACTACCATTTTCCCTCCTCTTGCCACTAATGTTGAGGAAAAAAAAAAAGACCAAAAATGTAACCCCATTGTTAGGCTTTGGAGTAGGGATTCATGTTTTCCTCCATTAGCAGAATTAACTGGAATGGGGTACAGGGTGAGAAAACTCTTCCAACAACTTACAAGATCCAAGGCGGCTGCCAAGATCGATGCATCAGGAATTGTCCCTGGCTCACAGCAGTTTAACAGAAATTGAAAGCGCTTCATGCCTTGTCGGATTGCTCCAAGATTCACCACGTTTTTGCTTTTTCCGCCATCTTGGTTGGAAGACAGATGGTCATCAAAACTGTGGCAACCTGTAGCGGTTTTCCCATGTTGGAGGAATGAAGGAGAGAGAGTGTAATGGTTGTAGATTTAAAAAGAGCTTTGAAGTTTCAACAATGCATTTTCTGTAGTGTTGGCCTAAGAACATTTTCCTGAACTACACTTCCCTCCTCTCTATCTAATGCTTGATTTGGACACCTTGACTTTTAGGAATCTGATGACACATAGCATATGTAAATAAGGGGTCTTATATAACTATTTTAATATAGGGTCTGATTCACAGAGAACAGACTTGTGGTTGCCAAGGGGGAGGGGTGGGTGAGGGAGGGATGGATTGGGAGTTAGGGATTAGCAGATGCAAACTATTATATATAGAATGGATAAACAACAAGGTCCTACTGTATAGCACAAGGAACTATATTCAATATCCTGTGATAAACCATAATGGAAAAGAATGTGAAAAACAATGTATATATATATATATATATATGTATAACTGAATCACTTTGCTGTATAGCAGAAATTAACACAACATTGTAAATCAACTATGCATCAATAAAATAAATTTTAAAAATTAAAAATTAAAAAAATAGATAAATATAGGGTCTGATCATTTTGCTTTCAGGTCTCTTCTCTAATACTGCTAAGAGGATTATTTAAGATGATTCTGCCTGCAACTAACTTCTGTTTTTATGGAAGATGCAAAATCACTGTGCAATTTCAGATCTGTTACAAAAAACTGATATCAAAGACAGTATCTTGATATCTTAGTTACAATGCAAAGAATCCTTGATTATTAGAGTTGTAAAGGACTTGAGAGGTTGGTCATTTAATGCCAGGATTTCCAAACCTGCCTGTGCATCAGAATTATCTGGGCAGTTTTTGAATCTTATTCAGAAGTTCAGAACCAGAGTCTCTGCAAGAGGAGTGTAAGAATGTGTGCTTTGTAAAGCCTCACAGATGATAAGGATGCAGCCAGCCTGACCCCACACGGTGGTCAGAGGTTTAGGAACCACTGATTCATCCTCACTTATTTTTCCATAGTTAAACTGCATACAAATGAGAATCAGTCTAGAGCTTCTTAAAATGCAGACTATCAGATCTCATCGCTAGAGATTTGGATTCCATAGGTCTGCAGGCTATGTATATTTTTAACAAACATGCCACATGATTTTAATACAGAAAGTCTAAGGATCACACATTAAGGAAGAATAATACAAAGCATTGTTCTTCATTTTTTTTTAACCCCAGGTACCTTTTTAAAAACCTAAGTATCTCATAGCTTTTCTATAGCTTCTAGTATATATATATACACACACATATATATATAATATTTAGTTTCTCTTATATAATGCTATAATATTGAATATAGTTTTAAACACCAAGCCCAAATTACTTCCCATGATTCTGAAATGTACTTTCAGCACCTAAGAATATACCCCCTGATTTAGTGCTTGGCTTAATGTGTGCTGACACCATTCATTTGCGATGTTGCCAACTCCAGGTCCATGCTAAGTCACAGATCCCATTACAGGAAATGGCTTTCTCACCTCTTCTGTGAAAAACACCTTGATACCTCCCACCCACTGCCCCACTTTCCCACTTGCTGCCTCAACACAAAAAAAGTGGCCCTCGTAGCCTCTACTCTCAACTAAGGTGCCCTATATGCAAGCAGGTCATGACTGGTGGTTGCAGATGTATAGTGAATAATTTGTTCCTATTAATAAACACTAATGTTCACAAATTTGCATTTAAAAATCAGATCCAGAGTTGGATGCACCCCTTTAATAACTTTCATTCTTTGTAAATAAAAGGGCCATATTTACAATTATGAGCTTGGTTTACCATGAGAGTGTACTAGTGGAAAAAGGTGAGCACTGTTCTTTTAGAAAACACATCCTTCGGAAGCAGTTCAAGCTTGGGGAAAAGATTCCTTTGGACTCTATTACCACAAGATAAAAAATTATGGCATGGGAACTGAACCAAGATGGCGGAGTAGAAGGACGTGCTCTCACTCCCTCTTGTGAGAACACCAGAATCACAACTAGCTGCTGGACAATCATCAACAGGAAGATATTGGAACTCACCAAAAAATATACCCCACATCCAAAGACAAAGGAGAAGCCACAGTGAGACGGTAGGAGGGGCGCAATCACAGTAAAGTCAAATCCCAGAACTGCTGGGTGGTTGACTGACAGACTGGAGAACTTATACCACAGAAGTCCACCCACTGGAGTGAAGGTTCTGAGCCCCACATCAGGCCTCCCAACCTGGGGGTCCGGCAACAGGAGGAGGAATTCCTAGAGAATCAGACTTTGAAGGCTAGTGGGATCTGATTGCAGAAATTCGACAGGAGTGGGGGAAACAGAGACTCCACTCTTGAAGGGAACACACAAAGTAGTGTGCGCATTGGGACCCAGGGGAAGGAGCAGTGACCCCAGGGGAGACTGAACCAGACCTACCTGCTAGTGTTGGTGGGTCTCCTGCAGAGGCGGGGGTGGCTGTGGCTCACTGTGGGGACAAGAACACTGGCAGCAGAAGTTCTGGGAAGTACCCCTTGGTGTGAGCCCTCCCAGAGTCTGACATTAGCCCCACCAAAGAGCCCGCCATTAGCCCCACCAAAGAGCCCAGGTAGGCTCCAGTGTTGGGTTGCCTCAGGCCAAACAACCAACAGGGAGGGAACCCAGCCCCACACATCAGCACTCAAGCGGATTAAAGTTTTACTGAGCTCTGCCCACCAGAGCAACACCCAGCTCTACCCACCACCAGTCCCTCCCATCAGGAAACCTGCACAAGCCTCTTAGATAGCCTCATCCACCAGAGGGCAGACAGCAGAAGCAAGAAGAACTACAATCCTGCAGCCTGTGGAACAAAAACCACATTCACAGAAAGATAGACAAGATGAAAAGGCAAAGGACTATGTACCAGATGAAGGAACAAGATAAAACCCCAGAAAAACAACTAAATGAAGTGAAGATAGGCAACCTTCCAGAAAAAGAATTCAGAATAATGCTAGTGAAGATGATCCAGGACCTCGGACAAACAATGGAGGCAAAGATCGAGAAGATGCAAGAACTGATTAACAAAGACCTAGAAGAATTAAAGAACAAACAAACAGAGATGAACAATA
This sequence comes from Eubalaena glacialis, assembly GCF_028564815.1. Taxonomy (NCBI): domain Eukaryota; kingdom Metazoa; phylum Chordata; class Mammalia; order Artiodactyla; family Balaenidae; genus Eubalaena; species Eubalaena glacialis. The sequence goes on along the minus strand of NC_083716.1, from coordinate 213,453,517 downwards.
CAATAACTGAAATGAAAACTACACTAGAAGGAATCAATAGCAGAATAACTGAGGCAGAAGAACGGATAAGTGACCTGGAAGACAGAATGGTGGAATTCACTGCTACAGAACAGAATAAAGAAAAAAGAATGAAAAGAAATGAAGACAGCCTAAGAGACCTCTGGGACAACATTAAATGCAACAACATTCACATTATAGGGGTCCCAGAAGGAGAAGAGAGAGAGAAAGGACCAGAGAAAATATTTGAAGAGATTATAGTCAAAAACTTCCCTAACATGGGAAACGAAAAAGCCACCCAAGTCCAGGAAGCGCAGCAAGTCCCATACAGGATAAACCCAAGGAGAAACAAGCCGAGACACATACTAATCAAATGGGCAAAAATTAAAGACAAAGAAAAATTATTGAAAGCAGCAAGGGAAAAATGACAAATAACATACAAGGGAACTCCCATAAGGTTAACAGCTGATTTCTCAGCAGAAACTCTACAAGCCAGAAGGTAAAGTGATGAAAAGGAAGAACCTACAAACCAAGATTACTCTACCTGGCAAGGATCTCATTCAGACTCGATGGAGAAATCAAAAGCTTTACAGACAAGCAAAAGCTAAGAGAATTCAGCACCACCAAACCAGCTCTACAACAAATGCTAAAGGAACTTCTCTAAGTGAGAAACACAAGAGAAGAAAAGGATCTACAAAAACAAACCCAAAACAATTAAGAAAATGGTCATAGGAACATACATATCGATAATTACCTTAAATGTGAATGGATTAAATGCTCCAACCAAAAGACACAGGCTTGCTGAATGGATACAAAAACAAGACCCATATATATGCTGTCTACAAGAGACCCACTTCAGACCTAGGGACATATACAGACTGAAAGTGAGGGGATGGAAAAAGATATTCCATGCAAATGGAAATCAAAAGAAAGCTGGAATAGCAATACTCATATCAGAAAAAATAGACTTTAAAATAAAGAATGTTACAAGAGACAAGGAAGGACACTACATAATGATCAAGGGATCAAACCAAGAAGAAGATATAACAATTATAAATATATATGCACCCAACACAGGAGCTCCTCAATACATAAGGCAACTGCTAACAGCTGTAAAAGAGGAAATCGACAGTAACACAATAATAGTGGGGGACTTTAACACCTCACTTACACCAATGGACAGATCATCCAAAATGAAAATAAATAAGGAAACAGAAGCTTTAAATGACACAATAGACCAGATAGATTTAATTGATATTTATAGGACATTCCATCCAAAAACAGCAGATTACACGTTCTTCTCAAGTGCGCACGGAACATTCTCCAGGATAGATCACATTTGGGTCACAAATCAAGCCTCAGTAAATTTAAGAAAATTGAAATCATATCAAGCATCTTTTCTGACCACAATGCTATGGGACTAGATATCAATTACAGGGGAAAAAACGTAAAAACCACAAACACATGGAGGCTAAACAATACATTACTAAATAACCAAGAGATCACTGAAGAAATCAAAGAGGAAATCAAAACATACCTAGAGACAAATGACAATGAAAACACGACAATCCAAAACCTATGGGATGCAGCAAAAGCAGTTCTAATAGGGAAGTTTATAGCTATACAAGCCTACCTCAAGAAACAAGAAAAATCTCAAGTAAACAATCTAACCTTACAACTAAAGGAACTAGAGAAAGAAGAACAAATAAAACCCAAAGTTAGCAGAAGGAAAGAAATCATAAAGATCAGAGCAGAAATAAATGAAATAGAAACAAAGAAAACAATAGCAAAGATCAATAAAACCAAAAGCTGGTTCATTGAGAAGATAAACAAAATTGATAAACCATTAGCTAGACTCATCAAGAAAAAGAGGGAGAGGACTCAAATCAATAAAATTAGAAATGAAAAAGGAGAAGTTACAACAGACACTGCAGAAATACAAAGCATCCTAAGAGACTACTACAAGCAACTCTATGCCAATAAAATGGACAACCTGGAAGAAATGGACAAATTCTTAGAAAGGTATAACCTTCCAAGACTGAACCAGGAAGAAATAGAAAATATGAACAGACCAATCACAAGTAATGAAATTGATACTGTGATTAAAAATCTTCCAACAAACAAAAGTCCAGGACCAGATGGCTTCACAAGTGAATTCTATCAAACATTTAGAGAAGAGCTAACACCCATCCTTCTCAAACTCTTCCAAAACATTGCAGAGGAAGGAACACTCCTAAACTAATTCTATGAGGCCACCATCACCCTGACACCAAAACCAGACAAACATACTACAAAAAAGAAAATTACAGACCAATATCACTGATGAATATAGATGCAAAAATCCTCAACAAAATACTAGCAAACAGAATCCAACAACACATTAAAAGGATCATACACCATGATCAAGTGGGATTTATCCCAGGGATGCAAGCATTCTTCAATATACACAAATCAATCAATGTGATACACCATATTAACAAATTGAAGGAAAAAAACCATATGATCATCTCAATAGATGCAGAAAAAGCTTTTGACAAAATTCAACACCCATTTATGATAAAAACTCTCCAGAAAGTGGGCATAGAGGGAACCTACCTCAACATAATAAAGGCCATATATGACAAACCCACAGCAAACATCATTCTCAATGGTGAAAAACTGAAAGCATTTCCTCTAAGATCAGGAACAAGACAAGGATGTCCACTCTCACTGCTATTATTCAAAATAGTTTTGGAAGGCCTAGCCTCGGCAATCAGAGAAGAAAAAGAAATAAAAGGAAAACAAATTGGAAAAGAAGAAGTAAAACTGTCACTGTTTGCAGATGACATGATACTATACATAGAGAATCCTAAAGATGCCACCAGAAAACTACTAGAGCTAATCAATGAATTTGGTAAAGTTTCAGGATACAAAATTAATGCACAGAAATCTCTTGCATTCCTATACACTAATGATGAAAAATCTGAAAGAGAAATTAAGGAAACACTCCCATTTACCATTGCAACAAAAAGAATAAAATACCTAGGAATAAACCTACCTAGGGAGACAAAAGACCTGTATGCAGAAAACTATAAGACACTGATGAAAGAAATTAAAGATGATACCAACAGATGGAGAGATATACCATGTTCTTAGATTGGAAGAATCAATATTGTGAAAATGACTATACTACCCAAAGCAATGTACAGATTCAATGCAATCCCTATAAAATTACCAATGGCATTTTTTATGGAACTAGAACAAAAAATCTTAAAATTTGTATGGAGACACAAAAGACCCTGAATAGCGAAAGCAGTCTTGAGGGGAAAAAAACGGAGCTGGAGGAATCAGACCCCCTGACTTCAGACTATACTATAAAGCTATAGTAATCAAGACAATATGGTACTGGCACAAAAACAGAAATATAGATCAATGGAACAAGACAGAAAGCCCAGAGGTAAACCCACGCACCTATGGTCAACTAATCTATGACAAAGGAGCCAAGGATATACAATGGAGAAAACACAGTCTCTTCAATAAGTGGTGCTGGGAAAACTGGACAGCTACATGTAAAAGAATGAAATTAGAACACTCCCTAACACCATACACTAGAATAAACTCAAAATGGATTAGAGACCTAAATGTAAGACCAGACACTGTAAAACTCTTTAGAGAAAAACATAGGAAGCACACTCTTTGACATAAATCACAGCAAGATATTTTTTGATCCACCTCCTAGAGTAATGGAAATAAAAACAAAAATAAACAAATGGGACCTAATGAAACTTAAAGCTTTTTCAAAGCAAAGGAAACAATAAACAAGACGAAAAGACAACCCTTAAAATGGGAGAAAATATTTACAAATGAATCAACGGACAAAGGATTAATCTCCAAAATATATAAACAGCTCATGCAGCTCAATATTAAAAAAACAAACAACCCAATCCAAAAATGGGCAGAAGACCTAAATAGACATTTCTCCAAAGAAGATATACAGATGGCCAAGAAGCACATGAAAAGCTGTTCAACATCACTAATCATTAGAGAAATGCAAATCAAAACTACAATGAGGTATCACCTCACACCAGTTAGAATGGGCTTCATCAGAAAATCTACAAACAACAAATGCTGGAGAGGGTGTGGAGAAAAGGGAACCCTCTTGCACTGTTGGTGGGAATGTAAATTGATACAGCCACTATGGAGAACAGTATGGTGGTTCCCTAAAACACTAAAAATAGAATTACCATATGATCCAGCAATCCCACTACTCGGCCTATACCCAGAGAAAACCACAATTCAAAAAGACACATGCACTCCAATGTTCATTGCAGCACTATTTACAACAGTCAGGTCATGGAAGCAACCTAAATGCCCATCGAGAGACAAATGGATAAAGAAGATGTGGTACATATATACAATGGAATATTACTCAGCCATAAAAAGGAACGAAACTGGGTCATTTGTTGAGACGTGGATGGATCTAGAGACTGTCATACAGAGTGAAGTAAGTCAGAAAGAGAAAAACAAATATCGTATATTAACGCATATATGTGGGAACTAGAAAAATGGTACAGATGAACCAGTTTGCAGGGCAGAAATTGAGACACAGATGTAGAGAACAAACATATGGACACCAAGGGTGGAAAGCCACGGGGGTGTGGGGGTGGTTGTGTGATGAACTGGGCAATTGGGATTGACGTGTATACACTGATGTGTATAAAATTGATGACTAATAAGAACCTGCTGTATAAAAAACAATAGAGAAAACCTATTTATTAGGTTTATAGACATGTGTGCAATTAAAAAAAAAAACACTACTGTTACCTTGAAAAAAAAAAAGACTATAAATTTTCCTGTAAGCACAGCTTTAGTCACATCCAAGTTTGGTATGTAATATTTTTATTATCATTCTGTTCAAATTATTTTCTAACTCCAATTGTGATTTGTTTTTTGGGGGGTTACTTAGAAGTAGTGTATTTCATAACTTCTAGTTACTTTTTTGTTACTGATTTATAGCTTAACTACAAGTCAAGAAACACACTTTGTATAATTTTAATACTTTGAAATTTGTTAAAATTTGCCTTATAGCACAATATGGTCAGTTTTTAAAATGTTCCAAGTGTGCTTGAAAATAATTTGTAATTTAAAGTTTTGGAGTATAGTGACTATGTATCTGTTTGTTGAATCAAATTTGCTGCTCACGTTATTTAAGTTTTTTATATCCTTACTAATTTTTTTTGGGGGGGGGTCTACTGGTTCTGAAAGAGGTATCCTCTATCAGTGAATGACAGCAGTATGTTAAATCTCCTATTATGATAGTGAATTTGCCTATTTTTTCCTTGTAGCTCTGTTGCTCTATATAATTTGAAGTTAAGTGCATACAAATTTAAAACTTCCTGGTAAATTGAAAGAAAAAATTATGGCATGGCATGAAAATAATTACCAATTCCTGGTCAACAACTTTTAAAATGTCTCAGCATCATACTGAAATATGTAGCTGTGAAACGGTATGGTGTCTGGAATTTGTTCCATAACACATTAAAAAAAAAAAAAGATGAAGAAAGTTGGAAATTTTTTTATCATTATTGCAAGTGGGTGATGGATATTTGGTATCCCTTGGGTCCTTTTTACTCTTTTTCTATGTTTGAAAATTTTCATAAGCACAAAAATGGCTCAGGAGCTTCCCTGGTGGCGCAGTGGTTAAGAATCCGCCTGCCACTTCAGGGGACATGGGTTCGAGCCCTGGTCCGGGAAGATCCTACATGCCGCGGAGTAACTAATCCCCTGTGCCACACCTACTGAGCCTGTGCTCTAGAGCCCGTAAGCCACAGCTACTGAAGCCCGCGCGCCTAGAGCCCGTGTTCTGCAACAAGAGAAGCCACCACAATGAGAAGCCCACGCACCGCAATGAAGAGTAGCCCCCGCTCGCCACAACTAGAGAAAGCCCATGTGCAGCAACAAAGACCCAATGCAGCCAAAAATGAAATAAACTAAGTAATTAAAAAAAAAAAAAAACAAGGTCCTACTCTATAGCACAGGGAACTATATTCAATACCCTGTGATAAACCCATAATGGAAAAGAATATGAAAAAGAATGTATATATATGTATAACTGAGTCACTTTGCTGTACAGCAGAAATTAACACAACATTGTAAATCAACTATACTTCAACAAAATAAATTTTTTTAAAAACGGCTCAGATTATAATTAAAATATTATTATCAACATTTCCCATATTTCATTCCTTATGGGTACATTTCCTTTTCAGGTACAAATATTCCATATTGAAAATTCTATATTCAACAACTTCAGTATTTTTTTTCCATTTAGTATAGCATATTTTGTATTAAATGCAAAAGGAAGTAGCACAAGAAGAATCTAAAGGTGGAAAAAATTCAGAAGACAGAATTTCAAATGGTATACAGAAGGTAAAGCTAGAAACTACAAATAAGGAACAAACGTTTCTTGGACAAGGTTGTTTCCAGACAGCTACCTTTCAAAATACTACTCTATTTACTCACTGGACATTACCAGAGCTATCAGAACAGGTAACTCCTGTTATTTTTCCTATCTATATATCACTTTATTAATCATTTATATACAGCCCTTTGATAGATACACATATCACAGGAAATCTCATCCATTAAAAAAAATAATAACCTTAACAGTACCTAAACTTAAACCTTGAATTTAAGATAGATTCCAAATAATATTTTTCTTTTTAGTGAATCCAGTTGTTTCATTATTTCATACTATAATTAAGATTTAAGATACATTAAGTGATAACTCTAAAATTTGTAATAGAACTAACATATAAGATAGGATGGATGGTAAAAAAATTTATTCTTATTTAACCAATTTATTAAAAACAGTTGTCATCATTTTATTAAAGGAAGCATTAAGAATAAGTATCCCACCATTTTTTCCAATATTTTTGACAAGCTAATTAATTCTAAAAGAAATGTATTCAATATTACTAAAGAAAGTGTCATTTTGATTGAAAGAACTTCAGAAACAATGCAGTTAAAGAGTATAAATAAAATAATTAAGAGAAAAGTGATCAAAACAATCTTTGTCAGCAAGAACCTATTCTGTGAAGAATCATTCACAGAATGATGTACACTTATTACAGGTAAGAAGATCAGCAGAATCCTACGAGCCCAGGACATAAGGATCATGCTGTAAGTAAAAGCTATTTACAATGGAAATTTTCCATTGGATCTGTATAGCATTAATAGATAACAATATATTTACTAACTTTTTGAGCACTTAGTATGTGCCAAGTACTATATGAAATATTTTATAATTTATTAAAAAAAAATTTTTGTAACAGTCATGTAAGATAGATATTTAAAGATAATTAAAAAGAGAGAGAGAGAGAATGAGAGAGAATAGAGACAGAAAGATAAAGAGAAAAGGGACAGGTTAAGTAGCCTAGTCTAAGTTCATGCAACAGAAAGTGACAAAGTCAGAATTCAAATCCAAACCTAGTGACAACCAGCCTGTATTCTTACCACTCTGCCACACTGTGTCTCTAGAATACCTGAATGTTTATGTTGAAAGAGTTCAGACCTTTACATACTGCTGAAGGTAGTGATTATGTCAGGAAAACTTACTGTAATAAATAAATCAACACTGTACATGTTACAGACTGATTGTCAAGTTGTACCCTGCTGACATTTCATATTGTAATACTGAAAGAAATGTTGAAAAGTAATTTGCCTATAAAAGGTACCTCTGCTATATCAATCTTTTATATAAACTTACTAGTATGTAAGGATGCCTCTTGGCTTCCTTGGCCATGATTAATCTTTTAGTCTCAGTACGTTTTAGTTGCATTTATTTACTATTTTTTAACATTAAATTTACTGAGGTATGATTTACATAGAATGCATTTTTAAAAAGCTGTTAAATCCCAAAAGGGCATTTCAAAATCTAGTATTTCTTTAAGCAGCATTTTCCATACAGTTTATGGCAGAGCTGAGCACAAAGAAGATATTCAGTAAATTTTGCTGATCATCTGACAAAAAAAACATTGCTTTAGTTAATGAAATATCTTCCCTCAGATAGAGACAGCATGATTTCTAAAATAAAATATTCTTAGTGAATAGAAAAATATAGAAGAAAAAGATAGCTGGTCTGTTAATGTAATTTCAGTTCTGTTAAATGTTCAGCAGATGTATTTTTCATTTGTTGAATAATTTTTTAGATTGAAAAAATTATATCACCTATTGCATTTTATCTTAACTCAGTGAAGTTCAGGTACTACATTGAAACTGAGGGTAAGAACGTTTCATAATTGCTTTCTTTAACAACCTTAAAGAAAGAAACAGAAAATATGCAATTAAATGAAAATAATTTAAATGAGAAGGAAAAAAGACAATGCATCTATAATGGATGCATGGGGATCATTTATTTACAGATTGCAAAGTAAAAAAGAAAGAAAGAAATAAGCAAAAGCAGGCTCAAAGTTAGAAAGATGATCACAAGGTCAAGGATGGTAGTTGTTGCAAAATACAATGTTCTTAGATTAGCAGATAATGTTCTTTTGGTTTTTTAGAATAGCTGGGGATACCTGTCTTTTGTGAGAGATTCTGAAAGAGTTAACTCACAGAATACCTTTTGTAATTTTTAACAAGCCAGAGATCGTGGACAAAGAATGATGATGTACAAGCCATGTTCTTTTGCCAGTCCAAAGCACATAAAATATTCCAAAATCAGTCCCAGATTTTATCATTTTGTCTTCTAGACACACAGGAAGAGACTATATTACAGGTATTGTTGACACAAACTCATCCTAGACTCAGGTTGTATGAATAATCTGCATCAGGTCTTTTCTATTTGTGAATGGAATATAAAAACTATGTGAAACAATGGTTGAAATCTGTAAGAATAGTGGATGAGGGAAAACTCAAAATCCAGAAAGAACTAAGTGTTATGAAACAATAATGATAACATATTTGGAACAAGAGTAAGAGTAAAAATATTGACCTATTACTTGAAGAAGGGAGTGTAAGGAAATCAAAGGAGGGTAAACAACTCAATTATGCTTTCATCCTTTCTACTAAGGAGAAAAATTCACAGATGGGAAAGTACAGAAAAGCTTCATTAAAAAGGCACCAAATGTGAAAGACGCTAGTTTCTGAGTTTAAGCCTCAGTTCCATCAAATTACACTCCAGTCAGTGCAAAGAAATGACCTGGAGATGCGATCACAGTACTAGTCAAATGACATCCAGCTAACACAGCACATACCTAGAGAACATACTTTAGTTCCACACTTCATTCTCAAAGAACCACCACAAAAATGTCTTTATAATACCGACAGTTTTGAACACTAGATATATCTTCTCTAAAATATCATGAGCGGAAAGAGTGCAAGAGGACTGAAAATGACAAAGATCCCAATTATTAGGAAGATTCTTGAAACCATAGACTAATAAGCCTGATGGGTGTCCTAGCAAAATTCTGTAAGAGAGAATTGGATAGGGAGGAACATTAAAAAAAAAAAAACAACACAGAAGTAATCATAGACACCACTGTAGTTTACTGAAGAAGACATCGTGTTGAACTGTTACATTCCTCCTTTTGACAGTTATAAAGATATCAGTGAGATAATTTTTTAGTAAAGTCTAATGATGTTTTTTGTATAAAGTAGGAAAGTGCTTGCTGATCACTAGTAAATTAAATGTATGGTTGGCTGAAAAACTGTACCCACAAATTGTTAATCAATAAAAGTCAACTACATGTGCTCTAGGAGCTATTTCTTTGTATTTACCCTGCTTTGTGAGAATATCAACAACTTGGATGAAAATAGGGAAATGTGTATGTCTCTGATGATGGATTTTTATAGCACAATTGTAGAGAAGAAAAGATTCAGAATTCCTGGACAAGTGACTTAACTACCCCCCAAGTTAATGAAACAATACATTTTATTTATTTTGAGATGAAGAATGAATAAGGGCTACATCAAAGTAATGCATGATATTCGTTCATGTGAAGGACAGGTGGCAACAGTTAATCCAAAATTCAACACAAACCAACTCTGTGATGTGAAAACAGATAATGCAGTCTTAAATTGTGTTCATTCACTGGCTGTATCCCTGGAGCTTAACAGTTACGCTATCTATTACACTGATTAAAGTCAAATATAGTGCATTGCATTCCATCTGAAGCACCACATTTTGTAAAGCACATCATTCTAATTAGAATAATAGTAAAATGAAATCAGGTTGGTGATGGATCTAGAGACTCTTCTATGTAAGGAAAACAAAAAGAATCAACAATATTTAATGAACAGAAGTGAGATCAAAAGAGAGAACATGAAATAGATAATAGGTGAAACTGGCATTATGTGTGTATGAGTGTGCGTGTGTGTGTGGATACAGATATCATAACTAGGACTAGTGAGTCAAATTTATGGATAAGTATATTTTCAGCACATAAGGAAAGACTTTCTCACAATGAAAGCTGTCTAGTTCTGGAACAGGTTGCTTTGTAAAGTAATAAACTTCCCCTTGGTGGAAGTGTTCAGAGGGTGGCTGGCCACCCGTCTGGGATATAATGTGCAGAATTCCTAAGTAGATAGGTGGGTGGATAAAAGGATACCTGGAGTTTTTTTTAGAACTCTCAGACTTTAATAAAGGACAGAACAGCAGAAGAAAAGGCTGTGTCTTATTCTTTGCACACCCAGGGCCCACTAGGGAATGAGGAACATGGTAGGACTTCCATAAATGTTGCACCAAATTGATAACAAATAGAGAAGCTATAAATAGTAGTACAAACAACACACATATGAGAAAGAAATGAATAAGAAATCAATGGCAATAGAAAGTAGATCATTTTATCTAATCAAATGTTTGTTCTGTGTAATGAAAGTTGCATGTAATTCTTAGGCCAAGTGACATTTACCAAGACGCTTGAAGAAATTCTCCTCTTCGTCTCTCCCGTTTTCCATTCCACTCCCTGGTCCACCTTCAGAAAGCTTTACAGCACTGGTGAATTTGACCTGAGAAAAAAAAGGATAGTAGTCAGATAACTCAATTCAAAGGAAATTCTTTGTGTTTATACTAACCTTTACCTTGAAAAATAAGTTGTTTAGAATATAAAGGTCACTTCATTTCTTTTGGCTTCCACATCTGGTTAGCTAGTCTGTATAGTTTATTCCCATGTGCCAATAAAGACATCACTTATAACTATAATTTGAAGGAGAGTCTGGTCATAGATTGAAAGTAAAATAATCAGGCACTATGAAAATAATTTAGTGAACAATTGAGATATTCTTAGAGTTTAATTCTGATAAAGTCTAAACTCAAATTTATGAACAAGTCATATTCATCCTTTACAAACAACACCACAACTGAGAATCAGATGAAAGTAAAAGATAGCCAAATAGAAGATTTCAAATCTCTACGAAAGAACCAGTATAAATGAATTTATAATGTGTACTATAACTAAAGTGCAATAACATGTTTTTTTCCTAACACTTAAAATGTGTTTGTTTACAGCAAAGCAAGGAAGCTATGGACCTCACAGACTCTCAAATACTTGGCCAAATTTTAGTAAAAAGAATATGAAGGAGGAATTATAAATATATCTTCTAAATGTCTTATAAGGTTGCTATAATCTTTTTATAATTCCAAAATATTACTTTAAAAAGAGATAGAAGAAAACTGGTTTTAGTGAGATTCAAAGAAGAAAGAGTATAAGCAAATAATTTGTATATAAAGAAATGTAACTCCTATCACATGCTGAAAATTACAGCGACCAGGCCACGAATCAGCCACAGGGAAGACTCTTATCAGAAATGGATTTCACTAAGAATCACGACCTTTTCCAAACTGCATGCTACTACAATGCTTAACAGAAGAAGCACTTAGTGGGAAAAATCATCCTGAGCTTCTTTATCCTTTTCAAAGGGGAGGAAGGTTCAGATGATAGGAAAAGTAGGGAAGGAAAATAAATGGGGTGTGTGTGTGTGTGTGTGTGTGTAAAAGAAATCACTGTACAATTATGTGTCCTTGGATAGGAGCTTGAGATGTTAGGATTTCATACATGTATTAAAAGTAGCTGGGAATTAATACCTATATACCTCTCTATATCTGCATTACAATTTTATTTATAGTTTTTGTCACTTTTTTCCTTTCTATGATTGCCTCATACTAAGACATCTTAGTTTCCATAGTTCACTCAAGTTTCCAAAGCTTACTTACCTTGAAGAGAATTTCTTCAGCTCCTCCTTATTTGGCCCCTCCAGGTGTTTAGCAGTTCTCAGCCCTGACATTTTTCTATCAGCGACTCCAACATTCTCTTACGTAAGTAATGTCCTGTTTACCTTGGAGCTTTGCCTGATGAAAGAGAGGCGGTCCACAGAGCTGATGTCCAGGAGGTCCTCCACACCATCTGCCAGGCCTGAGAGGGAGGATCGTTTCAGCCAGTTTCCTAGTTAATAATTTTAAAAAATTAGACCATTATAGCATTTTCTCCCAAATGGATTACACAAAAAAGTTGGCATGTGCCCAACAAGCAATGAAAGTTACATGACTTGATGTAAATAAAAGTGAAAACAAATTGTTTTCAAAATGTACATGCTTTGAATAAAAACATTCAGTGTTGGACTATAAAATTACATGACTAAATCAGAACAAAAAGAACCCAGGCCTCTTGCGTGATTAAAACCGTAACCCATACAGTTCTCTTTGGCAGCTTTCACATCTTCTGTTAAGTCCTATTGATTTTACCTCCTAAGTATCTTTCAAATATGTCTACTTCTCTCCATCTACACGGTCACCACCCAGTCTAAGCTACCATTACTTATACCTGGACCACAAGGGCGGCTTTCTATCTGGTCCCCCATATCCACTCATGCTCCCTCCAATGTGTTTTCCATGCAGTGATCTTTTAGAAAAAAAGTTTACCTGCTCATGTTATCCCCCTGTTCAACATCCCACCTCAGCTCTGTAGGGCTGTAGGATGAAGACCCAATCTGACCTGCAAGGCCCACACGCTCTGGTCCCTATGGCTTCACCATAGTCATGCAGCCGCTCTTGTCTCAGTTCTTCCATGTCCCTCCCTCCTAATACCTTTGCACATTGTACTGCTACCACCTGGAGTGCTCTCCTTCCTCCTTCTTCCAAGTACCCTGCAGATCTTAATGTCTCTTCCTTCAGGAAGCCTTCCCTGATTCCTGCCTCTCCTCCCCCTCATTTACGTTAGGTCTCATCCTTGCATGCTTTTAGGGTACTACATATACTGCCCTCATAAAATTGATAGTTTGGGGACTTCCCTGGTGGCACAGTGGTTAAGAATCACCTGCCAATGCAGGGGACACAGGTTCGATCCCTGGTCTGGGAAGATCCCACATGCCGCAGAGCAACTAAGCCCACGCGCCGCAACTACTAAGCCTGTGCTCTAGGGCCCGGTGCCACAACTACTGAGCCCGCATGCTGCAACTACTGAAGCCCACGTGCCTAGAGCTCACGCTCCACAACAGGAGAAGCCACCGCAGCGAGAAGCCTGAGCACTGCAACGAAGACCCAATGCAACCAAAAAAAAAAAATAATAAATCATAGCTTGCAACTCTACTTAGTTGTATGATTATCTGCTTTAGTGACTGTCACCCCTAATAGATTGTAAATTCAGCAAAGTCAGGCATTGTGAAATTCTGCTCACCATTTAATCCCTGAATCCTAGCACAGTGTTTGCACACCATAGAAGCTCATAGGAAAGGTTTGAGAAATATCTGCTGGAAAAAATGAATGAATGAATGAGTAAATGAAGGAGTCAGCCTAGGCTTTGTGACTTGAAAGCTTTCCCTTTCTCTACCTTCCCATGAGTTGCTCTGTTTTGATTGTGAGTTGGTTTGAGGACATGGCAGGGAACAAGAGAATCCATAAAATAAATACAGACATACTTTTACCTATGGGGAGTTTAAGCTTCTTTCGGAGGGAAATTCTACGGGACCGTGAGCGGGTGCGCCGGTCAGAGGTGGTCCCTGAGTGGGCAGTGGTGCATTCTGAGGTGTCCTGCTCAGACTGGCTGCTGGTGTCACTCGCTGCACTCTGGGATTTGAACATCTTGCGCCAGAAATCTTTCCTCCCCATGTTGCCCCCTTGCATTTGTTCATCGCTGAAAGCAAGCAGAGGAGAGGGTTAAACGTCTGAACACATGTGAAATTCTCTTAAATTTCTTTCAACCTCCTGCCAATGACACTGTGGCAAATCATGCAGGATGATCTTTGATGGGCTGGGATTTAGGAAGAGGCAGAGTGGGAGTGGAAGGAGGGAGATCAAGCTTGACTCTCTGAGCTCTTCTTGAAAATAGCCATGTCTCAGCTGTCAAGTTGAGGAAATCATTTTTTTCAGCCATAATATAAGACTAAATATTATTGCAGGTAATCCTCTGCGAGTGTGAGTCATAAAACCTGAAGCACTTACAGTGTCAGTAAATATTTAACTTTTTCTTTTTAAGTTCCCTGGGGGATGTGCAGTACCGTATCTTATTCCCCACCCCCACCCCAGGACAGTATAATTCTTGGCCCTAAATAAACTCACAAAAATACTTGAACGAATGAATAAATAAAATGCAATCACCACACCCAGGGGATGCATCATCCCACAATTTTTCACTAAGTAATTTTCATAGTGCCTGATTATTTAGCTTTCTTAAGTCAAAGAAACTTAAGGTTTAGAAGTAAAAAAAGAAATTAGCCTGACTCAATAAGACAAATGGGAACATCTCCAAAGGGATTTTTGACTAGGGCATTCCACAAGAGGAAAAAGACAAGTGGCCAATGGTATGCAGAGTTTAGTCTCACTAGGAATTAAAAAAAAAAAAAAGCCCAGTTGAAATTAGATCCCTATTTTCACTCATTAAATAGGCAAAGATTAAGGTGGGGTGGGTTGGGAGGGGAAGAAAGCAATGATACTATCATATTGCCATGATGAGAGAATGATTCAACTTTTCTAGAGGGTAATTTTGTAAGATGTTATCCAAAGCCTATGTCTACACCCATGACAAAGAACTTCAATTTCCAGAAAGTTACCCCAAGGAAATGATGGGACAATATACTAAGATGTAGATACAAGAAGGTCAAATGCTCACTGAGGTTTCTGGGTCAATGTTAAAAAATTGGAAATAATCTAAATGTTTATCTCTAGGGAAACAGCTGAATAAATTATGGGACTTCCATATGATGGCATCCTCTGTAGTCATTAAAATCCTATTTTCAGAAGACTAGTGATATGGGGTATGTTGATGATATATTGCAAAGTTAAAAGGCACTGATAAAATGGATTAAGCAGGATATCACCAGGTTTATAAAAAAAGTACACGTGTATGTGTCTTTGTGTAAGCTCGTGTGTACACATGCTCAAATATGTACCCAACATAATACACCAAAAGTTTACTGTGGTTATCTCTAATTGAAGGTATTTAAAAATTGTTTTTCTCTATGCTTTTCTGTGTTTTCCACAGTTGGCAACTTGAAGAACACATATTATTATACTTTAGTAATTTGGAAAGAAAAGGTTATAGAGAATACTCTAGTAACATGTGATGAAATTTTTTGGGGGGGTTTGGGTAATGATCTGTTTATAAGCTTTGGGGTTAAATCTGGGATCTACCTAAAATTTGACAGTACTGTGTAAAGCAGTCGTTTTCTGGGGATATTTACATGGGGATGCAGATTTTTTCTCTCAAAATCTCATTAGAGTACTAAATACTTTTAATTATTATTTTAATTCAGGACATTCTGTTGATCAAATATGGTGTGAATTTAAATCAGTGTTTTAGAATTTGACTTCCTTGTTATTTTTATCAAATGATCACAGTGTTTGAAGCATTTCTTACCTTTGGGGAATGTGCAACACAATGATGAGTATATGACTACATGGCCCGAGTGGGGAAATATCCAGGGAGACTATAATTGATCAGCTTTACAATAAAATGCCACATCAGCGTTGTCCAATGGGTGTGTATCAATCATGAGTTTCAGAGAAATGGGCATATAAAACTGCTTTTAATGTTACTCAGTTAATGTGATTTTTATTTAAAAGGGAAAAAGGAGAAGCAAAGGGCATGAGGGGGGTAGGGGGAAGAGAAAGTTCTCTGCCTTCTGGCAGAGGAGGAGCCAAGATCACCCACCCACCTTTCTCCAGTGCTAAACAGAGGACACGTGGCGTGCTCATGTCCTGGGCCCACTAGGACCAGGGAAAAGTCCCATGTTTGACATTCTATGACATCCCTCCAAGTGGAAATTTTTATGTAGAGGCATATTAATACATGTATCTTCATTCAAGGGAAAGAACAGACATGTGCTAAATGCTGAGAAGTCAGGTGGTGTTAACAGAACACTGCAGAGAAAGAATTTTTGCAATCTAGAAAACTAAATCACCTATCAAGGTAGACAGTTTTATGTTTAAATCTAGCTTACCTATTAAATCATTCTTATTATTCAGATTAGCTCAATAGTTATAAGTGTTATTTTGGGGAAAAAAAAGTCCTCTCTCCTTTTTTGGACAGATTCTGTATGTAAGGACTTTTAACTAGTCTTGTGGTTGGTTATTCAGCTACAGACAGACCTTTGTCTTTCACATTAATTTTTTTCCCTTAGAGCTTATGTTTGGATTTTTACTATGTCCTTAAAGACGTCCTGAAAGGAAAAACTAAACCTCAGTTTTGAGAATGGAAATCAAAGAAGACAAAGGCTAAATGGTAATTTGGCAAGTCCATTGTTTCATTGACTGACTGTCATTCATTCATGCTTAAAATTAAGTGTCTACGATGGCCGCGCCCCGTCTAGGCACTGGGTTTGTAATGGTAAGTAAAAACTCATGTGGTCCCTGCACCCATGGGGTTGATTTACCTTCTCCTTACTTTTCTCCACCCATTTTAGGGGCAGTTTCTAAGATTTTGAAGGCCTACAAAAACTGTGCAGGCTTACTGTTCCTTAAAGGTTTTGTTTGCTTGTTGTGGATTACCAAGGTCCTATTTCATGACTGTGATTTCCTTGACTATAGAGAGGGGATACCATAAAATCTGGAATACCCTGCAGAATTTCTGGAAGGATAATCATTTAATATTAAATCAGGGTTTTGGGAAGTAGAATGGTATACCTAAAATGATCATATTTTAAATATTGATCACACCACTTGTGGGTACATAGGTCTCAAAAGAAGAATGAATACAAGTGAGCCTTGCATAGAACTAGACTGTATATTTGGTGTCTACAGTAATCCTCACATTTTCTGAGGGCACTATTTTCGTGATGCTTTTGATTTTGTTATTATGAAAAGTAGAGATAAACTGATATCAGAGGGCATTGGAATGGATCTCAGGAGAGAACCAAGGTGAAAAGGAGAAGAGTCGATGTTTCAGCTAACACTGGACAGGAGAGTAGATTATCTTACTTATTTTTGGAAAAGCTTCATTGATTACATTGACAGTCGTAAGTGATTTTAAGCAAGGAAGTGGATGCCATCCCCAGCTCACCTGATACACATGCTATTTTTCAAGATTAATCTGCAGGATTGTGCATGAAAGGCAGAAGTGGGGTAGAGACTGGCAATGGGAAAGGCAGTGAGGGAGGCTTCCTGGAAACACAAGGTTGGTTATTTGTGATTTGGGCCCGTAGAGATTAGTGGCTTTGGGAATGAAAAATAAAGGGCAGAAGCAAGGAGAAGTTCAACAGAAATGAAAAACAAAAAAACAGCAACTTGGAAAACAGAATTTCTTCCAGTGGGAAGTGCTCAACCCACTCCATGGGAGACAAAACCAATGCTACTTACTGCTCTGGAGTCTGTGAGGGGCGACCAGACATGAAGCTGCGACATTCCTCAGGTGCAGAGGTCACCTGGCCTTTATCCACAATGCTTCCTGCCTCTGACCTATGCAAATGGTACATTCCACCAATCACAACATAACAGGACACCACCTCCCAATACTTCATATACTTCATATACTTCATAAAGCAAAACACTTTGTTATAGACAACCTAAATGCCCTGCAAACCCTATACCATCATGAGTCTATGTTGGTATGGAATATATCCTACCATTTGAGTCATGACCTAGCTACCTTATTGCCTAAGGATACCACCATCATTGCAGACAGAGCCATTAACTACAGGCAGGATTTTAAGTTTAGGTATTTCTTTTAATCTTCGTAAGTGGCATTTCTTATACAATAGGCATACAATAAATTCATATTTATTAGAAGAAAAAATAATTGGGCATTGCTCAGCAATTTGTCTTTTGCCATGTTAAAAATATTACTTGCTGAACAGGATGATATGGTATCAGTAATTGCTTTTCCTTTCTGGATAAGAATGTAAGTTAGCTATAGAAGGGACCAAAACACAGATAACATTTTACCATGTAATTAAGAGCTATGAAGTGTGGTTCAAGTGTATGAAAGTTTGGGATCAACTGAGCTCTGATTCATACAAAGGCAGCATTTATTTGATGGTAAACTCATTCCTTTTCTAATCTGTTGCTGGGCCACCACCAGTGATATCACTCGTACAAAAAATTATAGTTCCCCCATCCCTGTACTGGAGTTACACACCATGTAGGAACCACATGGACAGTACAACAGAAGATTACATTCTACAGACATAGGCAAACCCTCATATTCAGAGAGCTCAAGCTTCCAACCTTTTACCACCTCCAGGCTTAGATTCCGGTTCATTTTCCTCCACCTTTTTCCCTGGTGCCAACTTCTCAGCACTATCAAGCAAAGCACTGAGGGCCACTCTCCTGAAGACATTCCCATGGGCCTCTTTGATAAACTGGACCAGCTGACGGATGTCACAATACAGTCCCTGTTTGGAGGCCAGAAGGAAAGTGCGGGGAAAGATAGCTGTGATTGAATAGTATTCACAGAAAAAAGGGGTAGAAGGTAATTCCTTGGATTTAGATGAGCATTGGAATCATAAAAGGAAAACATATTACTACAGTGAAACCAACGGTATCCTGTCCCTCCATTGTTCCTATGGTAACATTACCAAGAACCTTGCCCATCATCCTTAGTATGAAAAAAGATGGTTACCATGCTTCACATTCAGAAAGTTGGCTCTATCATTAGAAAGACATCAATTTACACTTTTAACCACTGGATTCCCAAGCTTTTAATTTTCTCTCTTAATTGTGACTTCTGAAGAGATGCCTGCAAAAAAAAGGCAATCAGAATTTTGTCTAGACTAGAGATTTCAGTCTCTGTTCAGCTTCTCCAAATTTTCTGCATCATTGTGATAAAATATGCTAAGTCCTCTAGACACTTCCAACAGAGCCTGATATTCAAGGATGATCCATTTTGCTTCACAGATTTAACAAATAATATGTATGTTGTAGCCCATTTGAACACGAGCTTGACTATGGACTTAAGATGATACAGGGTTATTAAAACCAACATATTAGTGATTCAACTTTTAATGCAGGGCTTATTTTATTTTTAAGATATTAAGCTTTGCATTCAGCATTTCCCCCTCTCTCTTCTCTCTTTAAGAAGGTAGTTACTATATTCTTTGTCTTAGGAAAAGTTCATGACAAAGCAGAACACAGAAGCCTACAAAACACTTACCTTACAACCCTTTTGGGTTTCAAAACCTAAGACCATTGGGACAATTATGCCTATGATGTTTAGAAAAGCAGAAGGAAGAACTACTAAGGAAAACATAGAATGTCCTTTGGGTCCTGTGGGCAGCAAGGCCCTATGCTCTCACTCTGCAATTTGGTGGCTCCTCCATGGAAGTCAAGGCCCCAGAAAGCAAGGGTTCCAAACTCACCAGAGAGCCCATCCCTAAGCAGCAGAGAGCACTACGTGAAATAAGAGGCATGACTGATGATTGAAACCCACGGAGCCTCACCAGGCACTGGGTCCTACACCTAAGACTTGGGGATCTTTGCACCACTCTGTGAGGTGGGGAGACCCATGAATGACTGAGGTTCAACTTCCAGCCATTCTGGTGGAATGGGGGTCCAAAGCCAAACTTAAGTTGATTTAAAGAAAAATAAGAAATATAGTATTTCTTCTATACACGAGTTTGTAGGTTAAGACATATAAGAGCTTGCATATACTATAATCAACTTGTCAAATTACTTCTTGCTATGACCAACCTGAACGCATGGATGGTACCCAAGTTATTCACAAGCTCCAAGAACCTTGCTAGGATGGCTTCAACAATCAGCAAAATTAAATTCCTTTTCATTTGGGGTTTTGTTCTGTTTATTGCAAGTTAAGTGAATACATAGTCTCAGTGGTTTAGAGTAGCTTAAGACCATTTCTTTGATTTAGGTAGATTAGCAGATAGTGTCCATATGTGTAAATGGGCTGATTTCTGCACAGCAGTCATTGTATCTAACAATGGTAAGATTGGTAAGATAGAAAAATGCTTCTTTATTCCTGGGAGAGACCTGAATTCATCTAGTTATATCAGATGTCTCAGTCTTCATCCACATTTTACTATCCCAAACCACAATCTCCTTAGTAGCAATTAAACACTAACCTTTTATAGCCCGGCTCTCTGTACCTGTGGCTTCAGTGGTTTAATTAACACAGTCTTTTTGAAGAGTAGCTAAAAGATTACAGTGTTCGATAAAAGAAGACAAAACCCATTTCAGCAGCATATTTGCATTAATTTTTAAAGTAAGCGCGGTTTCAAACAAAAGCTTGGTATAACTTTCTTTAATATTTCATGAGCCAACACGCTGGGCTCTAGCACCTTCTCTCTGAAGGGCTCTAAGTACCTAGCAACTATCTCAGCAACTACCACAGAACCTCTGAGATGGAAGAGATAAGACACTTTGCAGGTAGGATAACAAGTAACGGAGGAGAAATGTGTTGCTGAGTTTCTACTGTGAGTTACTGGTGACACTGAGAAAATAGATATTTTAACTTTAAAAGTTTTAGACTTCAACTTCTCTTTCTCAAGGCCATGGCACGAGACTGAGAACTCCTGTGGGAAGAAGAGGTGAGCCTCTCACCAGATTCTCAGGGCTGTGCAATTCATGCGTAGTTGAAGCGCAGCGTGTGATGAGGGATTTAAACATGGCGCTGACGATGATGCCTTCCACATTTTGGGCTGTGGATTTGTTGTCCACCGTGGTGAAGTTATTTCCAAACCCAGCCTTGTCTGGAATGCAA
This sequence comes from Eubalaena glacialis, assembly GCF_028564815.1. NCBI lineage: Eukaryota > Metazoa > Chordata > Mammalia > Artiodactyla > Balaenidae > Eubalaena > Eubalaena glacialis. The sequence goes on along the minus strand of NC_083716.1, from coordinate 213,432,401 downwards.
AGGCACCAATTAAAGGCAGTGTTTCCATTCAGCTACATAGTTTAAAGAAGTAATGAAGTACTCCAGGAGTTACTGAAGGGCTACACAAAATACAGAAACAGAGGATTGAGGATACTCCCGGTTTGATCATCTCTATGAGGACTTAAAGATGAACAACTCATAGTCTCCTTCAGAGTCTTTACTATGACATATTCCATCACTTTGAGAAATGTTTTCATTGATAAATCTTAGCAACAAAAAGAGGATCAACTGTTGACCCTAAGAACGTCTTTTAAACCTAAGCAGTTTTTAAATAGGTGATCACGTAAAAAAAAATATGATTTACTAAATGGTCCCTCGGTGGAGACAGACTTAATTTGATGTGGCTTTTTTGGTGGTGAAGAATGCTGGCTTCTCAGGGGAAACTGTTCAGTCTGTGAGAAGTGGAGTGAGGTGGGGCCGACCAGGTGAGCCGGCAGGGGGAGAGAAGAGGGGCGACAGGGCCCTGCAGGGGAATTCATGCCAGCACTGGAAACGGAAAAGACTGATCACAAATAAAAGGGGGAGTGGGATGAATTGGGAGGTTGGGATTGACATATATACACTACTATGTATAAAATAGATAACTAATGAGAACCTACTGTATAGCACAGGGAACTCTACTCAGTGCTCTGTGGTGACCTAACTGGGAAGGAAATCCAAAACAGAGGGGATATATGTATACATATACACAAGCCTCCAAAATGTGTCAAAGATGATGTACAAGCTTCTCATGTTTATATTTTATTACACACACGATGCACACACAAACAGATATCTTTTCCTCTCCATTCTATCCCTAGAAATTTAGGGTGTCTCTGAAACGCTACCTGCTTCACCTCCCAGCGAGTTCTCCTGGAACTCGGTGCAGCTTTACTTACTGTCAGTGACCGGCTCCATACAAAATCCTAGCAAGGCATGCAAGAAGTCCACTACGTTATTGAGAGAGTCCTTGTTCACATAATCCCTCATGGTTTGTCGGAACTGCATCTTATCTAGCTTGTATAACTTAGTGAGGCAGTTCTGGGCCTGCAAGGAAGGAAGAAAAGTGAAGAAGTCACAGGTACCAGCTTAAGCTAGGGATACCAGTGGTTTGCGACAGAAGCCCTCAAAAGGCAAAAGCTTCCATCCATCCCTGCTGGCTGGTGCCCACCAACCCTGCCAGCCCCTCTCATCTGAGAATGCAGTGGGCAGAGACAGGCTGAGCAGTACTAGGTAGATGACTTTGAGAAGGGCTGCTCCTCAGGAAAAACCCCAAACTAGGGGCTAATGCTGTCCCAGAAAGAGCTCAGTATTTTTGCCAAGATCAAGATTTTAAGATCTCAATGAAAAAATTTAAAGCGTAAAATTTAGGTAGGTGATAGGATTGGTCATCAAGGTTTAGAAAACCTCAAAGGGTTTGTTTCATGGGAAGGAGCAGGCCACTCCCATGCTCAGCTATCTTGAATTTAAGTAGATTTAATGGATGGTGTGAGGGGCTGTAGGAAGTGCTTGTCCAGTGTCCTCTTATATGGTCAGGAGGAAAGGATCTTTGAAACATGAAAGAGGCATAAAATAAAGGCAAGTCTAGTTTGTTGATTTTTGTGTCTGCTTCTGAATGTGGAAGCTTGGTATTTAAATAGAAGTTGGTCTTCAGGATATGAAAAGCAATTGACCATTCACTAGGCCCTGCTACTTAAAAATATATTTCTTATGATCCAGCAAATAATTTTGCCATCTAGCAAAGAAAAAGGAAGTAATCCCCACCATCAGAACAAACAAAATCACATTCATTGGTTGGAGAAGGCCACAGACAGAATGCGCTAATACTATCTGAGACCCTTAGGGGGCTCCCTAACCCTCTCTTACTATTGAGAGAAAAATCACATTTGTGCAGTGCTTTGCTGTTTAAAATGTGTTTCCTGCTTGTAAGTGCATAACGACATTTGACCTTCACACCTTCTCTGTGATTTGAAGAGTTTCCCTATATTACAGTGGAAGAAACTGAGACTCAAAGAAGTCAAGAACTTTGCCCAAGTTGATACACCAAGTTTCACAGCAGAGCCAAAATTAGAAGCCAGGGTCTTACCTCCTCATAGTGGTTATTTCTCCGATGATATAATAGTCACATGAATAGTTTAGATAGTGATTGTTGGGGAAAATGTATCTAGATAACACTTACTTTGAAAAAAGATTTAAGATGACCAGTAATAGAGATTAGTTGATATCTTGTGGAGAACAAGATCATCATAAAAAAGAAAGTCCTTAACAATGGAATGAAATGGGAAAATGATAAGAGAGAACTCTGGGTTGAGGGGAAAAAGTTAAAGATCAAGATGGGAGGGGACTTCCCTGGGGGCGCAGTGGTTAAGAATCTGCTTGCCAATGCAGGGGACACGGGTTCAAGCCCTGGTCTGGGAAGATCCCACATACCGTGGAGCAACTAAGCCCGTGTGCCACAACTACTGAGCCTGTGCTCTAGAGCCTGCGAGCCACAACTACTGAGCCTGCACGCCACAACTACTGAAGCCCACGCGCCTAGAGTCCATGCTCTGCAACAAGAGAAGCCACCGCAATGAGAAGCCTGCGCACCACAACGAAGAGTAGCCCCTGCTCGCCGCAACTAGAGAAAGCCCGTGGGCAGCAACGAAGACCCAATGCAGACAAAAATAAATAAATTAAAAAAAAAAAAAAAGAAGGGAGGGGTGCCTGGGTGAGGACAACCTTAAAGGAGGATAGAGAAATTTGGACAATCAGACAGAAGCAAGGAAGTTAGATCCCCGAGAAAGCAGTCCCTGAGAATTGGGACTTATTGGTGGGCCTTAAGGGTGGCCCAGAAGAAAATTTAAGTTACATGACCATTTTGACAAATCAAGGCCCAGAGAAAGATTCTTGGAAAACTCGAGAGGAAAAAGGAAGATTATAAAAGGTTGAAACTTGTAATTAGCAATAGGCATCCTGGTGTGACCTTGTTATAGTCTCTCCATCTGTATCACAAAGTCAGGTGGATTGATTTTTTTTTTTTCCCATTTTTCCTTTACTCGGTCATAGAAGATTGGGAAATTGGTGTCAACCAGAGGTTACTCGTTGCTAGCTCTAAAGCAAGCTTCTTTTCTTATAAAATATATGATTCTTGCTATAAAATGAAGCCTATAAAATACTTCTTGCTTCTCTTTAAAATACACCAAAAAAAGGCATTGTTTCAAATCTGCTCTTTAGAGGCTATTAGAACGTCTGAATGAGTTCAATCAGAAGTTCAAGCAAGAATCAGAATATCAAACCACACATATTTTGATTCTGAATGAATATTTTAAACTTCTCCAAGAGATATAAAGAGTGAATTCCCTTTCAATAATTTGGGACTACAAGCTAAAGATTAGACTATTCCAGGAAACATGCTGGAATTGCTAGGCACTTTGATGAACATCGTTGCAATAATAATCTGTTTGTTAAAAAAATAAAAGTATAGAGGACCTGATCTAGTAGAGGTAAGAAATATCTTTAATATAATAAAAGTTAAGTAACTTTTGATAATCCAATGCCAGAGAAATCTGGAAATATCTAGCTTCTTGAATTAGACATTCCCAGGGAAAATTTCTCAAATTTCTCTCTCGGACAACGTGTTTACTAAGCACGGACAAGCGAGTATAATCCCTATAGTGAGTACTGAACTGGGCTACTAGAGAATGGAGGTATTGCCATGTAAATCAACAAAGTTGAGAAGGCAGGTAGAAAACTGGACATCCTGACAGGAAATATTCAGTACTCTTGAGAAAAGAACACATGGTGATTAAGCAGTAACAACAGCCTCTCAAGTGGTTTCTGATCCAACTAGTCCTACCTTCTCCAATTCTAGAAAGACACGTTCTGCTATCAGAATGAGTTTATACCTCCAACTGCAGCATGACACTTCTTTTTATATTTTGATGTTTGATTTCATAGAATTAGTTTTCTGCATGAGGAGTGATGTGGTTTCAGCCTTGAAGGCATTTATTCATACTGTGATAGAATAAAAATCAAAGATCAAAAATCACATACACATGTGCAGAGATGGGGGCAATGTCAGCTTTCTACTGTCTTATTACTTATTATTTTGATTTCTTAAAATTTGGGGCCTCAAAATCTAGATCTTGGTCAAAGTTTTCAAGTTTCAGAATTTAGAAGTTAATTACTATGAATAAAACTCCCACATGCAAATAATTAATATAATACAACACAATAGAATATAAAAGAAAGAGAATGATATACAGATAGATAGATAGGTAGATTGTAGATTAGGAAAGTAACCCAGCATGCTAAGGCTGTGTGAACATTTCACGACAAAACCTAATACCAAGGAAAAATGGGCTGGCATTAGACTTTGACATGATCCTAAAACTCTGCTAAGATATGCCAAAGGGTTTCCTGGTCTCAAATTTGCATCGACCCCTTATTTTTAAGGGAATATTTTCTTATTATTTCAGTTCAAAAGTATGTATGAGGGCAACTGTTGCAGTTTGGACTTGTTGTGGAGGTGGGTTATTGCTCAAGTCTTAAGTGAAGAGTAGTCATCAGTGGAGGCAAATGAAAATGAGCTGGAATTACATTTCCATGTTCCATTACAGAATTATGCTTTGCAAGCCTGAGCGCAGAGTTTCAAGTTTCACACAGTTCAAAGGGATATGATCTCAAATATTTAGTAGTCAAGGTTCATTCTCAAACAAAGCAGCCAGAAAATGACTGGCTACTTTTGTAGTCCTATTTTGTCCCAATAAGGGCCATTTTCCATATCTAAGAACAAGAAACCAAGTCCTAAAGTTTGATCCCTTTTTCTAATATAACATATGCTTCCATAGTACCCAGGCAGGTGATTAAAAAGTTATTTGCCACGGACTATCAGAAGCTTGCTAAATGTATTCATCTTTGCAATGTTCTTTCAAACTCTAATTCACATGTTCCAATTATACACTCTTTTACCAATTGGGAGTTGGCCTGCCCAGGCAGGAGGCAGAAGTGGTTTTCCCAATTAAACTATCCTAAGCCTGGGTTTTAGATGTCTTGAGATATCTTGTGGGAATCCTCCCACCTTAAGACAGCATTAATTACCCTTACAAAATACAGTATTCTTCAGGGAACACTGACCCTCATTGTCAAAGGACTCATCCCTAATTTGGAGGGAGGGAAGAGGAAGACGAAGAGGAAATGGAATCTACTTTAGTTCTCTTACATTCTCCCGGAATACCTGGTGTCTCAGACGATCCCCAGAGAGCCCTCGGTGTCCTTCTCCGCAACCATAGGCACATCCCAGAGACTTCACTATTTTGATGAGCATGGTTAGAGCAAGCCTATGGTTGCTTACAGGCGTACTTTCATCCTAGTACCCATGAACGAGAAAGAAAGAAGATTCTGTTCATTTAGTCACTAAGGTTCTTTTGCTGCTAAGACTCTATTTTATTATTAAACCAAGTTTATACGTTTTGCAGCAAGCCCCTGCAATTTGGGAAATAGAATCGTCAAGGGCTCCACAGGCAAGCTAACTTTTCAAAACTCTAGAACTCTAGTGCTACAGGATATGAATGCAGACCTCTTTATTAGAAGACATGCTTTCATATCCTCGTTAGACTATCAGAATAACTATCTAGAGAGAGACAGTGTGGACTGTCAGTGATGAAGGCAAGTAGCTGTTTCCAGAAGGTACCCTCATCCGCAGGCTTCTGCTAATATCACCAAGCAAGGATTATTGCTAAATTTCTGGAACTGATCAAAGTCTGAAACTATGAAATCATGTGGCAATTTGACATTTTCAAAGGATTTTTCTAATTTTATACCTTCGCTATATTGTAATATTCATGCACAAGCAAAGAGAGAATATACCAAAAAATTTGTAAATATTCAGCATGGTTCTTTGTTTGAGGCTAAATCGGAAGCCCTCCCGAGGTGAATTGTGAGAAGTGTTATCATCCTCTCTCTTGACTCATTTAATCCTTGTTCTTAGTGAAGAACATAGCTTCCAGAAAAATGAACTTCCTTGAATTATTTCCAAAGAAGCATAAGGAAGCTGTTGCTAAGGAATGATGCAGATCCCAGCGTGGGAGTGCCATTACCTTCAGGAAGCTCCAACATTCCTCAGTCCTTCTAGCTACTTTCTGCTGTCAGCACAGCCACTGCAGACCTGAGAGTCCAGCTCCCGTTCCTTAATTGCATATGACATTAGGTAAATGAACTAATCTCTTTGTGCTTTAGTTTTCTCACCTGTGAATCGAGGATCCTAATAGCTTCCCTTCCTACTTCATCAGCTTACCGTGCCAAACAAATGAAATAATGGATAAGAATTGCTCTGTAAATTGTGAAGGCCTTTTCCATCTTCATATGCTCAGGTTGATACATAAACTTTGGGGCCACCCACGTAGAAAGCATACTCAAATGCAGGGAGGGTGTGAAAGGGATGGGGGTTATCTAGACATCATGTGCTGTTCATTATGTGATGGGGTAGGCTCTCTGCTCCCCTAATGTTATATAATTGGTCCTTTTCTTTAACCAAATGCTCATGTAGTGGATGTGGTGCTGGACTCCAGAGATGCCCCCTTCAGAACTGAACATTCATTCTCTGAGCTGCTGGGAGTATTGGTGGATGATAGCTCTCAGGTGAGTCCCTCTCCAGGCATTACTCTTAGCTAAAGAGACCTGCCTTGACCCAGGTTATGCTCTCCTCCTGGAAGCAGTCTGCCTCCAATGGCTGGTCAAGAGTATAAAGAGTGTGTGTGGGGAGGTGTGTGGAATAAAGTGGGCTCCCTTACTTCACCTGGGGATTACTTTGAAGAGCCATCCCATCTCTGGAGCTCCCTGTGTGATGGGCTGAAGTCTCTGTTACAACTACACTGCAATTCAACTTCTCTCTCTGCCCCATCCTGCTTCTTTTGCACCCCACAGATGTTGATCCTGAGCAGACACCCCAGGAAACCTCCTGTGCGCATATCTCCTTGTCTGAGTCTGTTTCTTGCGAACTCTACAGCTCAGATGCTTGTAAATGGAAGACTCAAACATACATACATACAAACATACACACACACAGATACATACATTTATTTATTTATACATGCATACGTACATACATATCAAATTCAGAAATGTTTTAAATTCAAATCTTAGCTCCATAACCTTGGGCAAGCTACGTAGCCACTCTGTGCCCTACAAAATAGGAATCATAAAAATATGTATTTCACAGAGTTTGTGAGGCAAAACAGGAAAGGCATGTAATAATAGCAAAACCAGTGTTAATTATTATTTCTAGGTGTGGGGCACTGCTATCCATTGGGGGCAACATTGCGCAAATTAGAAAAGGCACTCCTCTGGGTGGATGAATTAGAAAAAGGTGAATCCTCTCAGTAGCTGCAGCCCTTGGGTAAACAGCTTGGTGAGCAGAGCTCAGACTGGATTTCAGTCCTGTCTGGACTCCTGAGCCGAGAGCCCTTGTGGAGTACACAGCCTGCACAGCCAAAGGTCACCCTGGGTAAGGGCTGATTTGGAAGACTGACTTACATACATTTAAAAACTATTGATATCATAGGTTCCTTTAAAGCAAATTCCTAGCTCCAAAAGCTTTTTGTAAATATCTATTTGTATTTCTTTGGACCTTCAGATGTCCTTGGGATTTTGGCTCCTCTAGTAGAAGACATTCAGAAAGTTGTATCCAGCTACAGGCAGAAATCAGGACAGATATTAAATAACATTTCAAGCTCTCAATACCAGTTAGTGGCAAATATAGAAATGGAAATTAGATCTTCCTTTCTGAATTAATCAATTCCCGCATGCTCCTGGCATTACTAGGTTGCAAAATTAGATAAACCTCCTGATTCCACTGAAAATAACAGATGGGATAGAGGCAGAACAGACCTGTGTGACTCACAAGTACAATGCATCTGACCTACGGTCAGGTATGATTTTATAAATTCTCTGCATTACGAAGAATATTATTTTGCAGAACTAACTACAAAACATTTGTATCTTTGGTGGCTGTTTTGGAGAACACATTATCTGACTTTGTAAAATCCCATCCTGATCAAGTGATAGTTTTGGTTAAAGTAGCATTTATATTATCAAGTTTCTAGTATGATATCTAGATTTTAAATAGGCAAGAGACTTGCAGTTCTTTAATAAGAAAGTAGATGAAAACACTACTAGAGGGACTTCCCTGGTAGCGCAGTGGATAAGACTCCGTGCTCCCAATGCAGGGGGCTTGGGTTCGATCCCTGGTTGGGGAACTAGATCCCACATGCATGCCGCAACTAAGAGTTTGTATGCCACAACTAAGGAGCCCACGTGCCGCAACTAAGGAGCCCGGGAGCTGCAACTAAGGAGCATGCCTGCCACAACTAAGACCTGGTGCAACCAAATAAATAAATATTAAAAAACAAAAACAAAAAAAATCCCCACTACTTGGGTGAAATTTTTGAGCTAAAAACAAAAAAGAGAAACAAAATTCTAATAATGAACTTCAGAGATCCTCATAAACATAACAAAGCCCTCATCAATTTAGGGAATATCTAAGCTTTACTGATAAGAGCTTATCAAAATTTCACAACTTTAATTTTTTTCTTTCTATTTTCCCCTGAATATTATGACATAATGACATAACACTATTCTCTCTTTGAGTGGCCACCTAAATTGACAGGTTAAATAATTGAAAATTTAAGAATCTCACTGTTTGCTGTGTTTATAAATTTGGTCCTTATAACTTGTATTTGTTTGCTAATTCCTACATAACTGTTGATTGAATAACTCCTTAGATCTTAGGATTCAGTATCAAATCCCTTGTGATCTATATCATCATTTAGATAATTTTCATCTACAGTGAGATCTGAGGATCCGTGGATTGTCCTCAGTGATGTCTGGGAACGTAAGAAGTTGGGAACCTTAAGTACCAGAAGATTCTATTAGAATTGGAAAACATGGGACCTAATGAAACTTAAAAGCTTTTGCACAGCAAAGGAAACCATAAACAAGACCAAAAGACAACCCTCAGAATGGGAGAAAATATTTGCAAATGAAGCAACAGACAAAGGATTAATCTCCAAGATTTACAAGCAGCTCATGCAGCTCAATAACAAAAAAACAAACAACCCAATCCAAAAATGGGCAGAAGACCTAAATAGACATTTCTCCAAAGAAGAGATACAGATTGCCAACAGACACATGAAAGAATGCTCAACATCATTAATCATTAGAGAAATGCAAATCAAAACTACAATGAGGTATCATCTCACACCGGTCAGAATGGCCATCATCAAAAAATCTAGAAACAATAAATGCTGGAGAGGGTGTGGAGAAAAGGGAACACTCTTGCACTGTTGGTGGGAATGTAAATTGATACAGCCACTATGGAGAACAGTATGGAGGTTCCTTAAAAAACTAAAAATAGAACTACCATATGACCCAGCAATCCCACTACTGGGCATATACCCTGAGAAAACCATAATTCAGAAAGAGTCATGTACCAAAATATTCATTGCAGCTCTGTTTACAATAGCCAGGACATGGAAGCAACCTAGGTGTCCATCATCGGATGAATGGATAAAGAAGATGTGGCACATATATACAATGGAATATTACTCAGCCATAAAAAGAAATGAAATGGAGGTGTTTGTAATGAGGTGGATGGAGTTAGAGTCTGTCATACAGAGTGAAGTAAGTCAGAAAGAGAAAAACAAATACAGTATGCTAACACATATATATGGAATCTAAGGGAAAAAAAAAAAAAGAGGTCATGAAGAACCTAGTGGCAAGATGGGAATAAAGACACAGACCTACTAGAGAATGGACTTGAGGATATGGGGAGGGGGAGGGGTGAGATGTGACAGGGTGAGAGAGTGTCATGGACATATATACACTACCAAATGTAAAATAGATAACTAGTGGGAAGCAGCCGCATAGCACAGGGAGATCAGCTCGGTGCTTTGTGACCACCTAGAGGGGTGGGATAGGGAGGGTGGGAGGGAGGGAGATGCAAGAGGGAAGAGATATGGCAACATATGTATATGTGTAACTGATTCACTTTGTTGTAAAGCAGAAGCTAGCACACCATTGTAAAGCAATTATACTTCAATAAAGATGTTTTTAAAAAAAAAAAAAAAAAAAAAAAAAAGAATTGGAAAACATATACATGATTGAGGCAGGAGAAGAAATCCTAAAGAAAAGCTTAGGTTCAGGAACCTAAGAATATTGGGGCAGGAATAATTAGATCAGAGTCCACAAATATTGGGAAAAATGAGAGTAGACAATCAGGGAAGAAACAGAGATGATAAATGCACATTAAACATGCATCGGGTAGGACTGGAAAGAGATGGAGAAAAAAATATAAAAGAGGAAAGAGCACTGGAACACTTATTCAGATGTAAAAACCTGATAGCCTACAAGAAAATAACAATTTATATTCTAGATAATATATAGGTGGTAGAACTCTGTACAGTGAAATCTTATACTTCTAAACACTTGGCCTGATGTGTAGATTGTCACCTGTTAGAGATTCAAATCTCTTGTTGATTTCAATTCCTTAATAGCATTTTCCAACTAAAACCCCAAATTGAAATCAGCATAAATTATATGAGTTTAAGCTGCAGTAGTTCTTATTTAAAATTCAAATTAAAAGGGAAAACTAGTTATTGACGTTAAGCACTGAGATCATAAATCAGGTGTTGTCAAGTCAAAGGGAATTAAATTCAGGAACAATCAGTAATAAGAAAGCTAAAGACACCTGGAAGTGACACACTGAGACATAAGAGAACCAAGGCTAGTCTTCCAAACCAACACCAACAAACCAACTAACTAAACAAAAATTTTCCCTTTCTTTCCCTTTACCTGTGATTGAAGTAGGCTACCTAAAAATGTGTTCCTTAAATCAAGAGAAAGAACTTTATTTAAATTTTTTCAGGAAAATTATGCTGCTTATTATGGACTAAATGTTTGCGTCTCCCCCAAATTCATATGTTGACGCCCTAACCCCCCAGGGTGATGGCATTTGGAGATGTGGCCTTTGGGAAGTAAGTTTTAGGGTTAAATGAGGTCATGAGAGTGAAGTCCTGGTACAATAGGATTAGTGCCCTTATAAGAAGAGACACTGGAGAGCTTGCTCTCTCTTTCTCTGCGTGCACATAGAAAAAAGATGTCATGGGAGCACATAGCAAAATGGCAGCCACCTACAAGCCAAGAGAAGATGCTTCAGAATGAAATCTACCTTGCTGGCACCTTGATCTTGGACTTCTCAGAGTCCAGAACTGTGAGAAATAAATTTCTGTAGTTTAAGTCACCCAATCTATTGTATTTTGTTTTGGCAGCCTGAGAAGACTAGAATGCCACTCCATTAGGTCAGACCCTGAAAGTTTTGAGAAAGAGACTGTTGTTGGCAGACTGAGAATTATGGCAATGTAGTGTATCTGAGATATTCTCTTGCAGAATTAACATGACCAGGGAATTAGTTCTAACACTGCTTGGATGGCAATGGCTTTTGAATGTAGCATACAATTTCACGTAACTGTTTTTACTAATGCCTGCTGAGAACCTAATGAAGAGATTTCTAGACTCACCACTTTCTTGCTCTAGTGACTAGCTGCTATTCTGAGTCAACAAACTGCTGGCAAGCAAGAATTGGAAAGAAATCAGGAACAACATTTCAAGAGGACACAAAAGGTGGTTCAGACATACCTTCTCTTGGTTCTTATCGTTCTTCTCATAGGGGCCACCTCCTCCTCCTCCACCTCCACCTCCATCACCTCCTCCACCTCCTCCATTACCACCTCTTCCATCTTCTCCTCCTCCATCTCCAGCTCCACTAACTGAAGGGCCCCCAAATCCACAGGTGGAACTTCCAGATACTCCTTTGAACTGGAACGTTCCCTCACTTGCTCTTTTTTCCACAGTCACGTTTTCCTTGTTTTCACTCTTCTTTCTGTTCTTTTCTACACAGGGCACCACACCAAGTTGAAGCAAGCATTCCACAATGTTCAGTGCCACATCGCAGATGCGAGAACTGATGTCATGGTTAAGGACAAGATAAACAGCCTTCAGAACCACCTGGGGGAAGACAAAAGTAAACTGAGAGTGATTAAGTTACTTGAATTACCTCTTCCTAAATAGATTTGGTTATTCCATTTAATACATTTCCTTTAGGCTGTTCTATGCACTTAAGCATAAATAATTCAGGTAATTTTCAGATGATCTTATTAAGCTGCATTGGGACCTTGTGTATGTGCTTAATATAGAGTACAAATCACCCAAGGAATTAAAAATGTATAAGTGTGTTATCTCACTTAAGGACTCTAAGACTTGCCATAATATAGACAGTTAATGGAGATAAAACATAATGAATTAATGGGAGAGTAATTATTTGCCCAAATGGAAACCTGTTCAACTGATTTTTAAAATCAAAGTGTTATAATTCCCTGCCAATAATGCTTTCTACCAATAATGGGTGAAGAGAAATGGTTTCCTTACACACATAATAGAGGAACATTTGCACATTCGCAATTGCATCATTATCTACATTCAATTTTAAAAGCAAAATATTTGCATGTTTAAATTATGTCCTTTTATTGATTTTAATATTTTAAATTATTTGCTGAGCCAGGTTCCCTAATGTGAAATAAAAAATTGTGTGACATATATTTGTAAAATATAACAACCCTTTCATATGCTAATAACCATAATCAAGACAGGCATTCTTGAGAATGCAGGTTTAAATGTTTTAATGGACTTCTATTCATTTTCTCCTGCTATATGGGTGGTTTATAGTCATGCTGCTTATATAACAAAAGGAAACAAACTGAGAATTTTTTACTTCCATTCTAGGAAAGAAGGACTTAGCGCGCGCACGCGCACACACACACACACACACACACACACACACACACATATATTTACTACGTGTATTCAGGATTCACTAATGTTTTTAGATTATAAAAATATTCTGAGATCAGATCAAATCTAATGTAATGCTTAAGAAAAAAAAGAAAAGAAAAGGTGCATCTAAGATGGGTGATACACTTGTGAAATTTTTTTAAAAAGGGTAGCTTTTTCAGGGACTTCCCTGGTGGCACAGTGGTTAAGACTCCACACTCCCAATGCAGGGGGCCGGGGTTCGATCCCTAGTCAGAGAACTAGATCCCACGTGTATGCCAAAACTAAGGAGGCCATGTGCCTCAACTAAGGAGCTGGCGAGCCGCAACTAAGGAGCCTGCCTGCCGCAACTAAGACCCAGCACAACCAAATAAATAAATAAATATTTTTTTTTAAAAGGGTAGCTTTTTCATTTAAAGGCTCAACATTTCTAAGAATTTATATGCACATTTTATCCAACACTGTAAAAACTGGGCCAAAGATTCAATATCTTTCAAGCTTCAGTAAGAAAAATTCTTGCTCCTTACAGAAAGATCAAGCATGCCATTCTTGTGGACAAAGTTATTGGTCCCATCAATATGTTCTGTGTCTTCCAAGTAGCTGTAGTTTATGCAGGAGTCTGTGAGGCTTCGAGGCAGGTTTGCACATGCCAGGGGTTCATGTGGCATCTCAGGTATAGGCACCTGGTTGCAGAGCTTCCTCATATGCTCACTGAAAAAGTCTGCATAGCCTACGTTGAATGACGCCAATGTGGTATTGAAGGTTGCAACTGTGATAGTGGAGATCTGGGATCGCACTAAAAAAAGAAAAGCAATGTCTTAGTTTTCCCCATATTAACGTACGACATCATGTTAGACAGTTATACTACTATTTAAATCATGACCACGATCACAGCATTAGCAGATATTTGACTAATAGTCTCAAAGCTATTCTCAACTCCCATGATGTTAAGTCATGTAATAGCTGATAAACAATGAAGGTTATAGAAAATGTGAATTCTTAACTGGCTTCCTTGAGACCCAGGCTAGAATTTTTTGTCTAACAGGTGCATTTTACTCACTGTTAGATGACAGACCCTACTGGTATAGCTAAACTAGTTTGGTTGAAGTATTCCCCACAAGTAAATAGCTGTTAAAATATTTGGTTTTATCTAGTATATTTAGGTAACAGCAAACAAGAAAGATTCTTTTTCTCCTTTGCTTAAGAATAATGGAACATAAATTTGTGGTGGTAACTAATAGATGTCATCAAATACTTGAAGTACAGTCCAGGGAAAAGAGGGACTAAATTTATGCTCATAGGTTAAGAGCACAGAATAAGAAACCCCCATCTTGGATCCCATCCAGAGACACACATTTGCTCCACATAAAGCACAAAATAGCAGCTGTCTGGAAAGGGAATAGGTGGTCTTGGAAGGCAGGGACTTTCCTCCCACAGAAAGTGGACAAGCCCTTCAGAGGGACATCATAGATGCCCTCAAGTTTCTCCTAGCCCTGTAGGTCTATGCTCTTTTGAAAACAACTATGAATGGCTTGCCCTTGCTTTCCCTGAGAGGCATGGTGTTCATAGCGTGCTATCCAATAGCTCTTGCTACTAAGGAAATTTTAAGAATGGCTCACAAGTAAATTATCAAGCAATATAATACATGAATGCAATTTTTCAAAAAGCACACGGAGCCAGATTACAATGAAAATGGAACATGGAGTAAAAACAGGAAACAGAACCTGGACGCCCACCTGCAGGGGCCGCCTCCAACCCACCTTCCTTGACGGTGTTTTCCCCATGGCTGTTGGAGTGGTCCGGCAGGTCACTCACCAGCGTGTGATGAGAGTGGGAGTGCCTGCCGCTCAGGCTCTCCATCTCAGTGGCCGCGTCTGAGCTGCCCCGCCGGGTAAATTTCCCTGAGATGGACAAGAGCAACACAAGAGGGTTTGAAAATCTGAAGATTCTGCCAAGATTCTGTCTGTCCAAAGGACAGCAGTGATAGTGAGGGGATATTAGGCAGTATGTGAGGCACAGCCGACTAGCTTGCCTTGGGAACATTCAGGGTCGAGATGATTGATGATGCTGCCTGTGATAAGGTCAGCCCCAATCTAAGCCAAATGTCAGAAACCATCTGTTAGGTCCCCGCTAGCTGTCAGCTCTTGCTTTTAAGCTGGCCTTCTTAATATGACATCCAGAAAGAAAAAAAAAAGCTCCTTTTTCTTTTCTTTACATCTTCCTTTTTTAATATCTGAGTTAAAGAGAAGTCTGTCTTTGGATTCACAGTGAAAGTTAATGCACAGAACCCTCTAAGGCCATGTGTCCACATCAAGAATGATCTAATATAGAGAACAAACTTGCGGTTGTCAAGGTGGAGGGGGGTGGGGTAGGGGAGAGAAGGAATGGGAATTGGGGATTAGCAGAGGCAAACTATTATATATAGGACAGATAAACAACATCCTACTGTACAGCACAGGGAACTATAGTCAATATCCTGTGACAAATCATAATGGAAACGAATATGAAAAAGAATCTATATCTATATCTATATATATATATCTGAGTCACTTTGCTGTACAGAAGAAATTAACACAATATTGTATATCAACTATACTTCAATAAAATAAATTCATTGAACTATAGAATGATCTAAGAAATAGGGCTGTGACCTGTCTAATTATAGAGGATTGCTGCATAATTCAATTATCTGCATTTCTTTGGCTATGAAGACACAGCATTATTTTGGTCCTGGGGAGCCTGTATTTGGGCCCAAATTCCTTGACTAAACTATTCAAGAAAGATACAGATTTCCCTGGGAGCCCTAGATCCAGATTTCTAAACAGGTCACTGAAGCTCTGCCCTACTTTGGAAGGTCCTTGTGGTCACCTAAAATGGTGGTTTGCCAGCCTCCTTTTTCCATGCCTCGCCTGTCTTCTCCAAGCCCAGAGAAACTTCCGAAGGAGAATGCGCTGCAGGTGGGGGACACATCCAGGTGGTCCTCATGCAGCATGAATGGCACTCCCATTCTCCGAGGCCGCCTCTTCCCCGCGTGGTGGAATGGGATGGAACCTTTTCTCTCTCTGTCTTCTTTGCGGCTCTTGAACTACAGAAATGAGAGATGAAGGGTCAGGCACAGGGCAAAAGCAAGGTTACAGTTTGCTTCCCAAAGGGCTCCATGATCTGGGGTAAAATACAGGAAATGTTTCAGGAAAAGGAGACCTGGAAAGTCACTGAATGTCATCCAATAGAGATGGAAGAAATTTCTACAATGTGTCAAAAGAGTGAAGGAAACTAAGGAAAAGATAATGTATTTCCTGGGGGTTTTTTTGCTGGGTTGGGTTTGAGGAGTGGTTCTCAAAGTGTAGTTCCTAGACCAGCAGCATCAGTGCCTGGGAAACTGTCAGAAATGCAAATTTTCAGGTTCAACCCCAGACATACTGGATCAGAAACCCAAAAGGGGAAGCCAGCAATGTGTTTTAATAAGCCCTGTAGGTGATTCTGATGCTTGGTAAAACTTGAGAAACCCTGGGTTAGAGTATAGGATCCCTGGGTCATCACTTGGACCAGCCAGTCTTTTTCTGTTCCATTTCTCCAGACTGAGATACATTGTTTCAGCCAAACAACTTCAAATGTGTGCCTCTGTCCATAAGGAGAGGCAACTTTATTACTCCTACCAGTCTAATAAGTTCAAGGTCCAGTATAACTAAGAGTTTAGAATTGCTTGGAAATCTTTTAAAATATATCGATGTCTGGGCCTAACCTTTAACAATTGTGACTTAATAGGTCTGGGGTCAGGCCTGGGCACTTGAATTTTTTAAAGTTCTGCAGAGATTCTCATGTGCAGCCAGTACGGAAAACCTCTTTTGCCCACACTGAATAACATTTTTAGAAAAACTACAGCCATTGCTTATTACTGCATCATCAATGAAGGCAGAGGACTACTTGTGTAGCAACACTCTGAGTTCATAGATAGGTTGTTAAGTCTGTGTTTCATTGACATAAACCAGTCATTTTGCAAAAGAGAAAAATAAGCTATCACACATATATTATTCTACACATATTATTTTCTATTTGATTAGCTCCATTCACTTATAGAGAGGTGAAGTGTGGATTCATAAGAGCATGAATTATTTAGTTAGAAGACCTAGTTTTGAGTTTGGACTCAACCTTTCAAAGACTACATAAGGTTTTTAAGGCTCAGTCTCATTTCATTTCTTTTTTTTTTTTTTTTTTTTTGAGAATAATAATTAACATCTATTGAGTACTTGCTAAGTACCAGGCACAATAAAGACTTTACATGCATTACCTCAATCCTCATAACCTTTTGAGGTAAGTATATTATGTACCCATTTATAGATGAAGAAACCAATATCATTTTGCCAGTATCACATGGGTAGAAAGTGGTAGGGCTGGAATTTGAACCCCAGTCAATTGACTCCCAAGTCAGTTTATTTGCACAAAGACTCCACCTTTAATTTCCCACCTTTATGGTTCTAGCTTCTTATGGATGTTCAATAAATGTTTGTTGAATGGAAACCTACACTGTCATTCACAAAGAGAAGTGATGGTCGTAAACCTAGGGGTCAGTTAGAAGGATTTACTACTTTATTAACAAAGCTTGCTTTGTCTGTTGCCTTTAAAATAGAGATGACTTCAAGAATAAATGTTCCACAATGATTCCATCACTTTAAGAACTGCAGTAAGACTCAGTTTCTTAGGTATAAATTGTGGAGAATAAAAATCTCATTGGATTAAATGAGAATTATTTATATAAAGTGCTAGGTAAAATGAGAATGAGCCATACAAATGTAAGTTACCATTACTGCTACTACAACCATCTCCATAACCACACTACTAAAAGCACTTCACACACATCATCAGGACTGAGTTCTGTAACAACCCCACATAACATGTAGAATGGGAAGTACTCATGCACAAGGAGGGACTTGCCCAAGGTCATGCTGCCCAAGGTCATGCTGCCAGCCAGTGCTATAATTGAGAGTGGACCTCTGTTCTGAAGTCCCTTCACCATCCCACCCAACTCTGCAGCATGATCAGAAGCACCTCATGCCCCACTGTGTATTTTTTTTTTTTTATTACCAAAATGCAAAGACCATAAATGGTTCTACTCACCTTCTTAAAAATGTTCATGCCAAGGTCTGAAGAAAGATCCGGGACTGCAGGCCTACGTAGGTTGGTCAATGAAACTTTGGAAAAAGCCTCAGAGCTGAGAGATTTTTCCTCTTCATTACACTTCATGGTGAGATCCTTAATAAAGGTAGATTAATGATCAAGGACTTAGAGATATATTTCATATTAATTGTAACTTCTGTTTGGAATTTCAACAGTGAGACTACAAAGTTCCAGATTTAGGAAAGCTAAGAAAATAAGGAGGGGACAGGTATCTCTTTTTCTCCTTCTATTAAAAAAAAAAAAAGTGTTTTTACATCTAATGATTCACCAGAGGAGATATTCACTTTGGGCAGAATCATCTATTACTAAAACAGAGCATATTTCCTTTTCATTCTGATATTGCTCCTGTTTATTTTCAGAATATGCAGACGTCTTTTAGACGCAGCCAAATCACATTTCAGTAAGCCCAAACAACTGGAACACACAGTGAATCGTACTTTTCTCTACATTTTCAATATGTGGTATTGATGAAAAAGATGAAAAGAACAAGTATTCAAGCTGGTATTAGGACTTTCATTTATCAAAAAGTGATTTTCAGGGGGATGTCATCAGTGCACATTCAGTTTATTCCTCCAAACATCTATAATAAAGAACAAGACTATATATCAAAAAATGATATTGCTAATGATGACATTGAGGCACTGGAAAATGTTGAGCTATGCCAAAGGAGGTTAAATCACGTTCAGTAAAATGCTAGTGTCATGCATTTTGTAATATCATTAATTGACACTTATATGTGAAAACTCTCGATTAACTAGCATTTTGATTAGCCAGAGGATCCATTTTCCATTATTCTGGATCAACAGAGGCTTACTCTAGATAACTGTGTGTAAGAGGCATTTAGATAGCACCTCTTTCAATGGTCAATTAAATGCTAAAGAACAGCAAAAGGATCCAGCAGTAAAAGATGGAAAATAGCATCAGAGTAACCCACCAATCCAACAGTCAGCACTGGGATAAATAAGAGCTGGATGCACAGAAGAAAAAAAGAATCTGTTATGGCTGAAGTTGTTGGTTCAAATGATAATGGACCAAGTTTCTCTTACTTGGGTTTTGTGTGTGTTCACTAGTGAGGGAGCTGCCGCCACCATGGAGCTACTTCTGGGTCTGGGCAGGAGAGGAATATCCGGCTCTGTGGGCTTTTCTGGCTTCTCTTCCAACATGTGTCTCAGCCTTTGTAGATAGTACATCAGAGACCACTGAGTGCCCTCCTCAGACCAATGGGGCTGGAGTAGGCAGCGAAGAACAGCAACGTCAAAGTAGGTGGCATAGCGGGACCTTTGGCACGGAGGAATCACGAGAGAGACCCTGTTCCCAATGGCAGAAAGAACATGATTATCCTGGCAGTCATACATTCCAAGGGGAGGCACAACGTAGCTTATAGCTCTGCTTTTCTCATTTGGTCAT
Source organism: Eubalaena glacialis (assembly GCF_028564815.1). Lineage (NCBI taxonomy): Eukaryota > Metazoa > Chordata > Mammalia > Artiodactyla > Balaenidae > Eubalaena > Eubalaena glacialis. Next base: position 213,412,955 of record NC_083716.1, on the reverse strand, counting down.
TTATTCATTCACTTATCTCTTGTCTGGTTTACTCTATTGTCCTCCTAACTGGTCTCACTCATTTTGCTTTTGCTAGATACTACCTAGAAGTAGAGACATTTGAGAGAGTTTTGAAGGATAGGTAGCAATTATACAGGCAAAGTTGAGGATGGGTCAGGAGAGCAGATCAGCATTTCAGTCAGAGCGAACAATGCCTACGAAGGCAAGGATTTTCTTAAAAATCATGAGTTTTAAGTCGGTGGGGGAGAATCATGCAGTTGGTATAGCTGGTGAGTAATTTGGGTGGTGGACACCGATGAGAGTCTATAAAAACAGATGCGGTTCAGATCATGATGTTTCTTTTTGCTAAGCTTTCAGGTTGACTTGTACCTTGATAGAAATGGGCATAATATTTGTGTACTTCATTGGGATATTTTAATTTCAGTTTGATAATATTATGTAAAGGAGCCAAGGAAACTGCAAAGTGCTAAACAAACAGAAGTTATACTCTGAGGAAAATGAAATCATTTTGAAAATTCTAAAGTCATATATCCATATAAGACAGCAAAACTAATTTTTAAAAAAATCTCAGAATTCTGGAATTCTATTATTCAGTTGAAACACACAATACATTCATTATTTAATGTTCAACTTAATTGCACTACAAATTAGTTTTAAGCAATTACTCAGCATCTCAGGTATCTTAGGGGATAGGAAGGTAAGTAAGTTCAACTTCCTCACCTTGAGGAACGTATGGTCTGGTGAGAATGATAGACAATACATGACAAATTATAAACTTAGAACTTCTGGAATCCAAAGATGGAATCTTAAATCTAAAATCTGAAATTAACCCCCAGCATAATTTCTTCCTGAATTAAATCATGCAAAAGAGAAAATTTTATACCCTGCTATCAACTAGCAAATGGTGCCAGCCACACAGGAAGAGCTTCAGAAAAAAAAAAAAAAAAAAAAAGGCAGCCACTGAGAGTGAGAAGGAGAGGTTCTCCTTAATTTACTAGGCACATACTTTTTGAATTGGAGGTTATGACTCATTACTGGTTCAAGAAATTAATTCAAAAGGATATGACTATTATTAAAATGTTAACTAGAATAAAAACTATCAAAATGCAACAAATGGAGTAAGGATTTGTATGGTTGGTGATACTTCTGTTTCACTTTACATACTTGCCGTGAGTCATGAGTAAAACATATTTCTTATTGTGGGTGCAGTAAAAAGTTCAGATATACAAATCCCGACCAGGTCTGGGGCCCTGTGAATCATTTTCATAGCCTTTCTGCTCCCCTACCAAAGCACGTGATGCCCTTTCTCCTCTCTACTCTCGTTAGCATTGTCTGGCATGTGGAGGGGTGACTGTCTATGTACACGATGGTTGTGACCGTTGATGTTATCTTGTAGTCTAATATTCTTGAATATTTTAATTGAAGTAGCAAACTAAGTATAAGTTACAATTCAACCACATAAGTTGCTACGATACTAATTATTTAACCGAGTGGGCAGTCAACTGATGGTAGAAAGCGTCTCTTCATATAAGTTCCTATGTATGGAATGTTAGAGTTTATCCCTCTTACAGGGAGCTAGAATACGCTTTGGACATCAACAGCATGGCAACTTTTAATCCATCAGGAAGTCCCATAGATTCTCCTTCCAACCAGTTTGCATCAGCTCCACAGACCCCAACATGTCCCATTAGGCTTTACTGCAGTTACTTCTTCCTAGTCTTACTGCTTCCTCTCTCGTTTCTCCACTCCTCTGCTCAAACCCCTCCAATAGACTTTTAAATAAAAATCTTAAAATAAAATGCAAGCTGTTTACAGTGGCCAACATGGCCTGCATAATCTGGCTGTGTCTATCACTCTAACCTCATTATCATGCTTGCACTGGTGTGCCAGTTATTTATTTTTGCCTCTTAACTCCAAATTCATCTTTTTTCTTGCTCTGTGAAAATGGATTCGGGTCCTTTAAATATTTTTCTGTTGACAGTTGGCACGATGTTAAGCGTTGTCAGTAGAGGGAATGGAAGAGGTATTGCAAGAGGAAAGAATTCTGCTTCCTGGTTCTGATGGACTTGCTTGGCACACCCCTGCACTGTGTGCAGCTTCTCCGGTACCAGGCTCCCGTCGCGTCTGTGTGTGTCCAGGGCTGAGCTCCTGCAGCGCACACGGCTTCCCCAGCGTGCAGCGTCTGCAGCCTGGGTGCTTTTTCTAGCACCGGGCCCCTGCCGCACTCACAGCTCTTCCTGTGCCCAGCTCCTACCGTGATCAGTGGCCGGCAGCACCCAGTGGCCAACAGCTGCCCTGGCACGTCCCGTTTCAGGAAGTTCTGTAGCAAAGTGCCTCTACTAAGAGGCCCCCCCATGAACAGCTTTCCCTAGCACCCTAGAGAGTGGATTTCTGACAAGTTCCAGAGGGCAGATTTCCAGCAAGTTCCCCTGATACAGCACCACGCGGACTTCTCTGCCATTCAGTGAGGTGTGACTCCGTCCTCTCCAACAAGGTCTGGATCTCAGTCCTGGAGGGGCTTCTTCCTTGGGTGTTGTGTCTGAGCTTCAAAGTCGGTGACTGCTCCATTATATCTGCTATTTCTATATTCTTTAGAATTCTCTTTACTTCTTACTAGCTGGTCCCTCATTACCCCAATCCCCCAATCCTCTGTTATACTTAATAATTCACTATATTAAACTTGCACTGTTCAAATTACTGTGTGGTTTCTCCTTCCTGATGGGACCCATCTGGATACATCTGGTAGTTGTGCTCTACTCACACTGACCTTCTTACCACCCCTGAATACATCACACTTTTGCCTGCTTCAGAGCTTTTCTCTATGTGGAAATTTCTATCCTTATGACCTAAGCTTTATCTGGGTTCTGTTCCAATGTCATCTTTTCAGAGAGGTCTTTCCTAACCATTATGGGAAATGGCTTCACTCTCCCACTATTCATCTCTTCATCTTGTTCTAATTTTCTTCATAGCACGTGGCATGACTTGAAATTATATTCTATTTTTTTTACACGCTTATTGCTTGTCTTCATTTATTTGAATAAACTGATAAACTTCAGAAATGGATTCAAAACAAAGATGGTGAAATCAATGGCTGCTGTACATACAAGCAATAAACATTTTGAAAATGTAAATAAGAAAGGCCTTTTCAGGATTTCCCTGGTGGCACAGTGGTTAAGAATCTGCCTGAAAATTCAGGGGAAATGGGTTCGATCCCTGGTTTGGGAAGATCCCACATGCTGTGGAGCAACTAAGCCTATACGCCGCAACTACTGAGTCTGCATGCCATAACTACTGAAGCTCGCACGCTCTGCAGCCCACGTGCCACAACTACTGAGCCCACATGCTGCAACTACTCAAGCCTGTGCACCTAGAGCCCGTGTTCCGCAACAAGAGAAGCCACTGCAATGAGAAGCCCACGTACATAACTTATTAATACATTCAAATTTAAATAATATTTGACCTAACAAACTGAAGATAAACACCCACTCCAAAAAGTAAGGGAAAGAAAGATCAATTTAACATCAATTGGTATCAGTTTAGGTAGGGAATATCTAACACTCAACATAAGATTTGATCATTGTCCTATATTATGGTTTACAAACCACTGAAAAAAAATAATCAGTATCAGGATATATTAGGAAAGATTGCACAGGCACTAAACAAGTTAGCCTAGAACATCAACCCACAAACTAAAAGAGAATGGTAATACAAGAAGCTGGTGACACTTGGAAACCACCATAAACAGTACTGTAGAACATTTTAAAAAATCTTAATAAACAAAAAGACAAACTATAATCATTGGAATAAATACTCAATTCTATAAAGATTTCCACTCTTTATAGGTGGAATCCATAAGTTTAATGTAATTCTCTTTTGTGTTCTGTACCCAGTTTCAGCGTGTGGAGGTAGGAAGGAAGTGTTTCCCACATCACCAACAATTCTCTGGACACCGACTGGATGTCCTACAATATAACTCAGTTCTGACACCTCCTACCTGGAGATAATGTCAGATTCTACAGGTTAAGGGTCCAGTGCTACAAGACTGCTCCCACTCCACTTCAGGCACTAGTCACAAGTCCAGGCTGTTACCAGTGCTTCTGACCTACTAGCTATAGATTGGAGGGTCCCACGACCCCTGCCCCAGGACTTCAGCTTCCAGCTGCAAGTCCAGGTTGTTACCTGTACTTCTGCATGACTGGCTACAAATCAGATGTTCCCATGGTCCCCTCCTTGGGTTTAATTAATTCACTAGAGAGGCTAACAGCATTCAGGAAACTCATGTACTCACTAGATTATCAGTTTATTATAAAAGGATATAACTCAAGAACAGCCAGACAGAAGAGATGCATAAGGCAAGGTATGGGGAAAGGGCACGGAGCTTTCATGCCTTCTCCAGGCTCGCCACTGTCCCAGCACTTCCATGTGTTCACCAGCCTGGAAGCTCTCTGAATCCTCTCTTTTGGGTTTTTATGGAGGCTTCATTACATAGGCACGATTGATTAAATCACTGGCCATTGGCAACTAATTCAACCTCCAGTCTGTCTCCCCTTTTGGGAGGTCAAGGGTGAGGCTAAAATTTCCAACCCTGTAATCACGTGATTAGTTCTCCTGGCAGCCAGCCCTTAACCTTAGATGCTGTCCAAAAGTCACCTCATTAACATAACAAAAGACACCTTTGCTCCTGTCATCACTTAGGAAACTCTAAGGGTTGTAGGATCTTTGTACCAGAAACAAGGACAAAGACCAAATATCATATATTTCTTTTTATAAATCACAATATCACAAATTCTAACCAAAATTCTAAAGGGATTTATCTTTTATAAATCAATAAGACTGTTCTGAAATTTAACTGGATGGATGAAAAAAAGTTTGGGAGTAATCAAGAAAGGTTTAACAGGAAGTATAAAGAGTATAAATTGCCAGATATTAATCTGTGTTTTACAACAATAATATTTAGCCAAGAGTTTAAACAAAAGTTCAGTGGTATAAAATGTGGAGCTACAAAAGATTTAAATATTTACAAGAATTTAATATATAAAAAAAGTCATGAATCAAATTAGTTCAAAGAATATATTAGTCAATAATATTGGCATAATTGACTTACTCCTCAGAAAAAAATTTAATTTAACCTTTCTTAATTAGCATATTTTATCACCAAATAAAATCAAGATAGATTAAGATTTAAATGCAAAAATCTAAAACTATAATAATACTAGAAAAAATTTTGGCTATTTTTTTTTTATGATCTTGGAGTGGAGGAGGACTTTATAAGAATGTAATTGCCCCAAACTTAAAACAACACAAATGCACATCAACAGGTGAGTGGATAAGCAAACTGTGGTATATCCATTTGACAGAATATTACTCAGCAATAAAAAGAAGAGAACTATTAATATATTCAATAATTACACGGAGTAAAAAGAGTATGTTTTCACTTATATGAAATTCTGGAAAACTGCAAACTAATCTATAGTGACAGAAAGCAGGGCAGCGGTTGCCTATGAATGAGGAAAGAGTGGGGTGCAGAAGGGGAAAAATTACAAAAGGCACAAAGAAACCTTAAAGGGTGAGGGGTATGTCCATTATCTTGATTTTGGTGATGTTTTCACAAGTGTATATAAATATATAATAAGGCAGAGCTGAAACATTGGGATTTTATTTAATTCTGACTTTCAACAGATAAATATCCATGTTACACTTTCAATGGTAGCCATATAATAGAAAATTTCCTTCCAGTAGAAGAAAAAAGGAGATTGGAGAAAACTCAATCAGTTAACAGGCAGAGCAGAAGAGAAAAAAGAAACATAAAAAGCAGAGTACATAAAAAGCACAAAATAAAATAAAATGGAAAATATAAATCCAAAATGGCAGTTATCAAAATAAATACTGAATACATTCATGGGATAAAAGACAAGAATGTTCACATTGGATTTAAAAAACAAGGTTTAGTCACATGCTAATTACAAAAGAAAATCCTAAAAGTTGAGGGCACAGAAATTTAGGAAGGGAGAGAATGGGTATAGATATGCAAATATAACTAAAAGGAAGTTGGTGTAGCAATAGTAAAAAATAAAATTTGAGGTAAAAGTATTATTAGATATAAAGATTGTCACCATAATGTTAAAAGAAAAACTTAGGAAGCTATGCTAATTCTAAACATATATTGTACATACCTAACAAGAATGCTACCAAATGCTTAAAGCAAAACCTGAGAGACTTGTAAGGGGAAAATAGACAAATAAATAATAGTAGTAGTATTTTAACACACATTTTCTAGCAAATAGTAGACCAAGCATACAAAGATTAGTAAGAATATAGGAGATCTGAATAACACACTTAACATTATTTTATTGTACCTTGCAGTGTTTACAAATGAAGTCTCAAAAGAAACTGAAAACTCAACATCACACATAAACCTAGTACTCTAACCATAGTTGAATTCCAGTAGAAACTAATAGCAAAAAGAAAAGCTCTAATCAGTTAGCAAATTTAGAAATACACTTTGAAGTAACTCATGGGTCAAATAAAAAGTTACAATTAGAATTTTTAAAATATTACATGGAATGATAATGATTCCACATATGAAAACATTTGAGATACAGATAAAGTGGAATGAGAGGAACATTTAGAGATCTACATGCTTATAGCAGGATAAAGGAAACATAATGAAGTGAAAAATAATGAAGTAAGCATCTACTTCAATAGGTTAAAAAAAAAGTAAATAAAACCCCAAATAGTACAGAATAAAAGAAAGATAAAATAGGAGCATAGGGCTTCCCTGGTGGTGCAGTGGTTGGGAGTCCGCCTTCCAATGCAGGGGACACGGGTTCGAGCCCTGGTCCGGGAGGATCCCACATGCCGCAGAGCAACTAGTCCCGTGAGCCACAACTACTGAAGCCTGCATGCCTACAGCCCGTGCTCCGCAACGGGAGAGGCCACCGCAATGAGAAGCCCGCGCACCACAATGAAAGAGTGGCCCCCGCTCGCCGCAACTGGAGAAAGCCCGCACACAGCAACAGGGACCCAAAGCAGCCAAAAATAAATAAAAATATAAATTTATTAAAAAAAAGAAAGGAGCATATACTAATGAAATATTAAACAAAGGTAGATAGGATTAACAAAAACAAATGTTATTTCTTTGATAAAACTAATAAAAATTAATCAAGAAATGTAGTAAAAAGTATGATCAAAATACTATCACAGAAAAAGCAGACATAACTAGATATGGTCATGGTTTCAGAAATAAGAGAAAATACTATGAACAATGGGATTAAAATAACAATTTTAATCCCATTAGGTATTCATTTGAATACCTAGATGAACACATAGTTATCCAACCAATTTAATCCCATTTGGTATTCATTTGAATACCTAGATGAACACATAGTTATCCAACAAAACTGATTCAAGAAGAAATTAAAACCTAAATAGACCCACCACCTTTAAAAATTGAACTGTGGTAAATAAAATTTATTTTAAAACTATATCAAGCCCAGAAGGTTTACAGCCAAATTTCATTAAACATTAAGGAAACAGGTATTTCTAGTTTTATACAAAGTGTTCCAAAGACAGAAAAAAGAGGGAACATTCTTTTCATGAGGCTATTATAAATTTGCTACTGAAACCAGACAAGAACAGAACAGGAAAGGAAAACCAAAAGCCACACTCATTTATGAGCACAATGTAAAAATAATAAAATTTTAACAAACTACATCCAGCAATGCACAAATTGGGTTTTCCCCAGGAATTTAAGGATGGTTTATTATTAGAAAATCTATTAATTTACTACCTAAAAAGATTAGAGGAGAACATGTCCACATGATTTTCTTAATAGATGCACAAAACCTTCTATAAAATTTATTATTAATTTATTAAAGTCAGTAACAAAAATTAGAAAAGAGTTATAATAATAAGACTGTAGAATATGGGTAGAATCAGGCAAATAGGGAGATGCAACAGAATGGAGAGCCCCAAAATCATACACTCACATATGTGGATACTGACACTGATACTCAATAAAGTTACAAATCTGCAGGAAAATAACTGTTCAAGAAATGCTGAGGGAAAAAATGAGTTATTCATGTGGAGAAACCAAATCCCTATTTCATACCACCATGTAGCAAAAAAACCCAACTTTAGATGAACTGGAGACATAGCAAAGGCAAAACAGAAGAAAACTAAGGAGAAAATATTTATAACCAATATGAAAGGATTCTTAAAGAAGATAACATTCCCAACTATTTTAAGAGAGTATTGATAAATTTGACTATTTCAAATGTAAAATGTCTATTAAAAAACATAAAGTGAAAAGTCTACGAAATGTAAAAGATAATTGCAATGTATTTAGCCTACAAAGGATTATTCTTCTCAATCATAAAGAATGCTTATAAATCAGTAAGAAAAAGACAAATAGCTCAAATGGAGCAAAGGGTATGGAAGGAAATTTCACCAGAAAGAAAACCTAAAGAGAGAATAAACATAAAAAGATACTCTACTTCGTGAATAATCAAGGAAATGTAGACTTAGACCACAATGAGATATCACCTCACACCCATCAGATCTGTGAGACTATAGAAGCCTGAAGACAGTAAGAAATGCTGAGGGTGCAAATACACGGGAACGCTCATACACTGCTGGTAAACCCTTTCAGGGTGCAATTTGGTGATATCTCGTAAATTTTACAGTGTCCCTGCCTTATGATCCAGAATTTCTACCTTAGAGAAACCCTTGTACACAAGGAGACATGCACAAGAATTTTTATTGTAGCAATTTTGTTACAGTAGAAACCTAGAGAACATTCTCAAAGTCAGCCAAAGGAGAATAGGCAAATAAATGCTAGTACGTATATTCATTTAACAAAAATTAATTAGGTGTTATATGATCTACCAGGCTGGGGTGCTTGTAATGTTCTATTTTATCTGGGTGCTGATTACTCTAGTGTATTCACCTGTGAAAATACATAAAACTAACCACTTGGGTGTTGTGTACTTTTCTCTGTGTTTCTTTAGAGAATTTTAGCCAACTAAGATCTTGAACTTTATCAATATGGACTAAATATCCACTATTTACATATACAGAAACTCTATCCATATGTACACTATATTTTATATAATATACATATATATTTATACACATTTATACAGAACTCTGTACATCCATTATATATAACATAAATATATAATAAATATATAATGTAAATATTTATATATGTAATTTATATTATTTATATATATAGTTTTACACAAATGTCTCATCATCCTCTGGATGACGTGTTAGACTGTTCTTTCAAAATACTTTATTATCTAACTTTTCATCATGTAATCATTTTATTTAAAAGGCTGAGTCTCAGAATTGTGAATTGCTGAGTTTTCATAAGAAGTATGAGGGTTAGATTCAAAATTAAGGTTCTCATCTTGGGCAGGATATCTCTTATTTGCCTCCAACCCCTGCTCCCCAACCCCATCCACTTTCCACCCTTCTCTACCTCCATGTCCAGAAAGACTGGTCTGTATAGACTCTATAGAAGGCTCCCATGCCTTTGGCTCCAGGGTGAATTCTGCAAAAGGAGACTCCCACAGGAGATGGGAAGGAAGAAGGACAAAGATTTTCTCCCCAAGACTCCTCCCTCCCAGAGATCTGCTGAGGGCTCACACTGTGACCTAGGACTGATGTGACCACGGTAGGTCACAGATCTTATTAATCACTCTCTCCCTACAGCTGTTCCCTCGCATTGCCCACTCAGACTTGGAGCCTCCTGGTGGGCCTCCTGATGGCACTCTCCCTGGAGTACTGCACTGGCTTTTGTGGTTTCGCTACATCCTATCTAAACCTTTGTAAATAGCCCTTTTTAATCTCTTCTCAAATAACCAGTCTATCACTTGTTTCCTCCTGAGAGCCTGACTGGTTATGTCCCCAAGCCCAGTTTGAGGGAAAGTAACAACCTTGATTCTCATTTCTACCATTTTCCTAAGTGGCCTTCACCACTCTTCCCTCCCACCCACCCCGCTCCATTTCTCGTTTTTTAAAAAGCATGGACTAACCCACTCCTCTCAGCCTATCGTTCATACCTAGAATAAGAGGATTTTTTTTTTTTTCAGTGCTTTACTCTTGGATTTATAAAGAAAAGACAAAGTATGAGGTTGGCTTGGCTACCAGCTGGGTAATTTTAAGCCCTCAAGCATTTGTGACAGTCATTTGATTTTTTATAAGAGCCTGTTGTTTTCTTGACTAGGCTGCGGTGATGAAGGCAGACATTAGTAGTTCAACAGATTTCCATCCCCCCCCATTGGACTAGCTATCTTTACCCTTTACCTTTTGCCCCACACCACAGTGTCCCCAAATATTTCTAGTTAGTAAATTAGTTTAGGAAGGTCCATAAATAATTTCAAATCCCTAGAGCAGTGTTCTATACAGTGATATGTCAATGTGATGCTTCTGTGAGAATTTGCAGACTCCCAAGTCTTATCCCAAACTTAACTAAACCAGAATTGCTGGTGATAGAACCCAGGAATCTTTATTTTAAACAATATCTCCAGGTAACCTTTTTTTTCTTATTGAAGTATAGTTGATTTACAATATTGCATTCATTTCAGGTGTATAGCAAAGTGATTCAGTTTTGTATATCTATATATTTTTTCAGATTATTTTTTGTTAGAGGTTATTACAAGATATTGAATATAATTCTCTGTGCTATATAGTAAATCCTTGTCGCTTATCTATTGTATATATAGTAATTTGGATCTGTTCATCCCATATTCCTAATTTCTCCAGGTAATTCTTAAACATTCTTAATAAGATTGGAGGGCAACTGCCCTAGAGAAACAAATAATGCATGACTTTTGTACTTTTAAACAACATCCAAAACAATTCCTATATGGAAACACTAACTGCAATGATATGTTGGTAGTTTTGTCCCTGAGGGTGCCAGATGACTATATTTCTGTCTTTACACACAAAATTGATTTGACTGAAAGTAATTACTACTGTACAGTTGAGTCTCATAGTCATTAACTACTTCCTAACAGATCAGTTCTGCTGATAATCAGATCTTCAACAGCAAGACTCCACCAATATACGGCTGCAATCAGAGACTAAAAACGAGTCTATAACTTAGGCAATCAAAATTTGTTAAGTAAATTCACATTTCAGTTGCTTAATATTTAAAGAGACTCTGAAACAAGAATGAAGTTAACAGGCCATTCTATAGCAAATATTTATAACGTGAAGTACCTTCATTTTATCAAGTACAAATTTATTTGGCTTAAAAGTGTGAGCTACACTGGGGTGAGTAGTCAATAAAAGGCAAGAATAATCAATCATGTTTTTTTCATTTAGGACAGGATTATCAGACAATCAACTTGTCACCAAGTAACCAATAAAAGTCATTTTACTTAACTAATCAACTATCTACCTAATTAAATGTGAGAAAAAATTTACATAAGTGAATAAAGATGGTATGGGGACAGCTCATTGTATGATATGATAGGAGAGTTATTTCCAACTCTAATATTCTATGATTCTGTAAGTTATTTTGCAGAAAAAAGTGAAAATTTTATGAAAGTATGAATACAAGTTTTATTCTAAATGGTATATGTAAAAGTAATGAAGAGAAGTATATATGCAAAAAAAACGATGTTTATATCTACCTGATGAGCTCATGGATAATTTTCAATTTTTTAAAGATATTTTATACTTTTAAATTTTTTTCTATAATTAGCACATACCTCTTTGATATGTGTAGAATACATTATGACCAAAAAAGACTGTCAAAAAAAGGTAGGAATTGCTTTAGTGAATTTTCCAAGCAACTATGGCTTTAAGGAAACCAAGTTATTGTTAATTAGGGTTGGGAGATGCTAGTAGAATGCATCCAAAGCAAAAGAACACTTTGGAAATAACAGACAATCTATGGAGGAAGAGAACTGTGGAAATTAGTCCTGACCTTATGCAGTATTTAATGAAGCAGAAATTAAGTCTATGCATATGGTAATTAAAGATGAAATCTGACATTAATTTTAAAAAACTAGCTACCTTTTCTCTGATTGCAGAGTTCCAGGAAGAGTGATGTTCGGTTCAGTCAAAGTCAGGGCAAAAGACATGGTAAATTGGATTTATTTGATGTAAGAGGACAGCTTTTGTTCCTAGGATATTTGCATTGTTTTGTTATTAAAGTTCTCTTTATTTCTGATTAACACATGAACTCCTCCAGTGCAGACACATTAACGTTAGCATTTTCTGAAAGGTCTACCTTGTGCCTCATTTCCATGGCAACCAGGCCCTGCAGCTAGGCAAAGAGAAGACATAATTCATTTTTTCTGAAGCGCCACTGAGTTCATATCTAATTCACATGTGTAGGTTTATGTGTGCTATGGGTGACTGTGTGCGTATATGTGTCGATGAATGCATATACACATAGATGATTGACTGTGGCAATATCAGAGAATGGGAAAAACAATGTCCTTCCACAAAGAGGAAACCTTGGACATTAGAGTTGGCTTTGTCTTTACAGGCAAATCAGAATAAAGCCATTAACACTGAGTTTTGGCAGAGGAAAGAAAGATCATTTGTTATTTATATTTGCAAATTTCCAATGCTTACTATGGTTGAGAAAAATTATGTAAGAAATATAAGTCCCTGGGTATTTTATGACCTCAATATTTCACCCTAACATTGTTTTTCACAATTGTTTAAAGTCAGCCAGAAGCATAGTATTTGAGGTAAGAAATCACTTACATTTAAATTAAATTAAACTCCTTGGAATGTGTGTAGAACAGAATTAGTAAAGAAGAAATATGAGGATACTTAATGACTGATATAAAGAAAATACAGATATATAGTCATAATAATTATATATAAAATGATGGTGACATTGTAATCATTATTGTTTATTGTAATTAGCTTCCAAAATAGCCCCCAATGATCCCTGCTTCCTGGTATTCACACCCTTGTGGAGTCTCCTCTCACACTGTACTAGGGTTGGTTCGTGTGATACACAGAATATAGCAGAAGTGATGGCATGTCACCTCGGTGATTAGGTTATAAAAGACACTGAAGATTCCATCTGGAGATTAGGTTATAATAGACAGCGAGACTTCCATCTTGGTTCCTCACCCTCTTTCCTGGGTAACTTGTTTTGGGGGAAGCCAACTACCAGGTCATGAGGAACTCTATGAGGAGGCCCAGATGTTGAAGAACTGAACCCTTTGGTCAACAGCCATATGAGTGACCTTGAAAGTAGACTCCAGCCCATTCAAGTCTTCAGATGACTGCAGCTCTGGACAGTATCTTGAGAGATCCTGAGCCACAACCACTTAGCTAAGCTGTTTCTGGATTCGTGATTCGCAGAAACTATGTGAGATAGTAAATTTCTTTCATTTTAAGCTGCTAAGAAATTTGGGTAACTTGTTGTACAGCAATTGTAGCGAATACAGATTTTGGTACCAAAAATAAACATGAAAAAGAAGTGGCAAGAGAGAAGTAGGGAAAGGTAAGCTTGGTCATGAATGATCATGAAGACTTAACATATGCTGACCAGGGAGTTTGAAATGTATCCTAAAAACTATGGGTAGCCACTGAAGATTTGTTAGCAAGGGAATAGAATGATCAGATATGTATTTTAAATCACTTTTGTAACATCATATAGATAATGGTTTAGAAGGAGGCAACACAGAATGTAGAGATACCAGTTAGGATCACTTGCAGAAATCCAAATAAGAGATGATAAGGATCTGAACTAAGGCAGTGACTATGAGGTTGGAGAGAAGGAGAGGATTTGAGAGACATTAATAAGGCAGAATGTAAAGGACTTGGAGTGGAGTAAACCTCACATTTTTGACTAAGATGTGTGGGTTGATAATGGTGCCATCTACTGAAATAGGGAAGATAAGAGAATGCATTTGGTTTTAGACAGGCTGAGTTTGAGGTACAGAAAGAGCTTTCTATCAGTCTCTTGATTACATGGGTTTGGAGCCTAAAAGAGTTGTCTAGATGGGATATCTTTTGAGGGTCATCATCACACTGTGAGTCATTGAAACTATGGCAGTGAATAAGACCACTCAGAGGGAGAATGTGGGAGGAGAGGGAAACAGCAAGAGTAGGAGGAGGGCCATGGAGGAGAAGGCAAAGAAAAAGTCTATAAAGATTCAATTTGAAAGGTAAGGAAAAACAACAACAACAACAGAGTATAACGTGAAAAAAGTCAAGGAGGAAGTGTCAGGAAGTGTAGAGTGGCCACCGGGGTTAAAGTGTTAAAAGATCTAGTTACATAAGGACCAAATAGGAGCTGAGTTTCAGACCTGTTGGGAGAGGTCAGGGGAAGGTGATGCTAAGCATTTGTTCCTGAAAATGACTAATTCTGGCAAACAACCACAACACTTTCTCCTTTAATGAGGGATCAAGAAGAAAAGAGGCTTCCATAAAAACATAATTAAGGAGATGGGTAGCTTGCTATAGGAACTCCACTGTGCTCCCCCTAAAGACCTACCTTCTCATGGAAGAGGAGTGAAGAGTGTGGACCGTGTAACTGTCTAGATTGGGCTCAGAACTAGCTCTTCTACTCTCTAGCTGTGTGTCCTTGAGTGAGTCATTTAATCTCTCTAAGCTTCAGTTCCTCATCTTTAAAAGAGAAACAATGTCTTCTTTGCATGGCTGTTGTGAAGATTAAACTCATCCACTTATTCAGTGCCCTTCACTAGGCCATGTGCCAGGCACTAGAGACAGAGCAATGAGTAAAAGAGATTTGGTCCCTCTGTTCATGGATTTTACAGTCTAGTGAAGGAGATAGCTAATCACACAGGTCTTTAAATTACAATTGCCATTTGTACCGTAAGAGAAAACAGGGAGTTCTGTGATTGTATTTAAAATCTGCCAAAGCCTCTCTAGGAAGTAAGGAAATGCTATTTAAATTGAGTCTTGAAGAATGAGGAGCTGGTTAAGTAAAGAGAGATGGAAGAACCATCCAGGCAGATGGAATAACATACTCCAAATCTCAGAGCTAAGAGGAAGTACGATGCATGTGAAGAACTCAGAAGATGTTGGAATCTAGTGATGCGAATGTGAGTAATTACACAATGTTAGACAGGAGAACTAGACAGCAGCTAGATAATGTGGAGCTTTGAGGGGTATTTCAAGGATTTTGAATTTTATCTTGATAGCAGTGGGCAGCCTTTGAAAAAGTTAAAGTGTAGGAGTGGCATGATTGATTTTTTTCATGACTCTGTATGTCCTCTATTGGGTGGTGACAAGAGTGAATAAGAGAAGATTAATAAGTAGGCTGTTGCAGGACTCCAGGCAGGAGGTGATGAATGGCTTGGATAATGGTGGTGGCCATAGAGGTAGGTGGAAGTAAGCAGATTCAGAATATTTTTATATGTGATTTTTCTCATTCTTCGTTATATCATAAATTTAATAACTACTCATAGAGTTGCTCAAGCCCAAAACCTAAGTTATGCTTGATTCTTTTCTTTTTCTCACTCTTCACATCCAGTCATGTCGGCTCTACCTTAAATATATCTCAACTGCAACCTCATCTCAGCCTTTCCACCCCTGCTACCACCATCCTAACCAAGCCACATCCTCTCTCACCTGGACCGTGGCAAATGTCTCCTAACTAATCTCTGTGTCTACTTCTGCTTTCCAAGCCTATTTTCATAAACCATCTGGAGTGATATTTAAAAAGTATAATTCAGTTAATGTCACTCCACTGCTCAAACAACTCCAATGACTTTTCATCACACCTGGAACAAAATTCAAACTTCTTACCATGGCTCCCTGGCTCCTCTGTGATCTGACCCCTAATAACCACACTTTGGTTTGATTCCCTACACCTTACCCCCCTGCTCACCACTAGCCCCTGGTCACACTGGCCTCCCTTCCATTCCTGGAACTGAGCTTATTCCCACTTCAAAGCCTTTAGACTTGTTCCCTCTGCCTGGATTGCTCTTCCCAGATCTTCCTGAGGCTGTCTCCTTCATATCATTTTGGTCTCTATGAAAAAGAGCCCATTTCACATCCCTTTGCTTTGGTTTTGCCTTCTTAGTCCTAGAGTAACCTGAAAATATTTTTACTTATTTATGCATTTACTCTCTTTTATCTGTCTATCTTTTTAGAAAATGAGCTCTTTGAGGATAAGAACTTTGACACTGAAACAACCCTAGTGTCTAGAATACACTTAGAAGATATAGAAATGAATGAATAAATGAAAATTTAGACAAAACTATGAATGTAAAGACCCTAGTTCTGTTTTTTGGCACACAGGAGACGTCCAATAACAGGTAGTTCCTGTTGTTATTCTCTTTAGTCTGTGTAGTAAGGAGCTACTTTTTCCCCAGATATGATTAAATTATACCGTTGATAACTTGGTTAGTGAGTTATTGTCACCAAATAAAATGAGAGTCTTGGTGTGTGGAGGGGTCATCATGGTGGTTACTTTTGAATAAGTGGAACAGTAATATGAGAAGAGTCTGTACATTCTCAAAATGACTGTGATGGATACACTTTGGGGAGCCACCCCTGCTTCCCACCTGATGGTGGTCACACCCTTTATAGTCCTCTTTTCTTGAGTTTGGGCAGGGCCTGTGACTTTCATATAACCTATAGAATAGGGCAAAAGTAATGGCATGTCACTCCTGTGATTAGGTTATTTTGTATGACAACGATAATGAGATGTCACTCCTGTGATTATGTTATATTATAAGGACTGTATAGGCAGACTGGAATTAGAGAGGATTTCTCTCCCTTGCTGGTTTTAAAGAAGTAAGCTGCCATGTTGTGAGGTAGCCTGTGGAGAGGCCACATAGCAATGAACTGTGGGTGGCCTCTAGGAACGGAGAGCAGCCCCGAAATAATAGCCAGCAAGGAAACAGGGCCCTCAGTCCTGCACCCACAGGAAATGAATTCTGTCAACAACCTGAAAAGGCTTGTAAGTGGATCTTTCCTGAGTCAAGCCTGTGATGAGACTGCAGTCCATCCTGACACCTGGATTTCAGTCTGGTAAGACCCTGAAGCAGAGAGTCCGGCTAAACTGTGCCTGGATTTCTGACATACAGAAATTTTGAAATAATAAATGTGTGTTGTTTTAAGCCAGTAAGTTTGTTGTAATTTGTTACATAGCAATAGAAAACTAATACAAGAACCATATACAGAAACTAAAGAAAAGCAAAATTTAGTCAAATATAAAAAGGACATGCCAAATACATATATATGTATGTATAACAATCACTTTGCTGTAAATCAACTATACTTCAATTCTTTAAAAAGGCCATTAAATAGAGTTATCTAAAAATGAAATGAGTTTCATCTGAGAGTACTAACTTTCTCATTGCTGAAAGTGTTCAAGTGGTTAAAATGTGGTTAGTTTATCAGCAAGGAGGCAGGAGATTGGATTGGTTATCCTCACAGGGTTCCTACCACATTAAAAATGATATGATTTTAAGAATGAATTATCACCATTGACCTGGCACAGTAAAACCTGTGGATAAACACAAACAATCCCTGCTTACACAACTAAAGTAGCTGTCAAAATTTCATATCCCCAACCAGCAAAAGCTTATTCAACGGAGCCACTTGCTTTTAAAGTCCAAAATAAAGACACAAAAATAAACTCTTTTCATTTTGCTTTTTGAAAGCACAACATAGTGTTTTGGTTAAAAAGCAGTTATATTCATTTGGTTCCATGCTTTCAACAATTCTAAGAAATCTTAAAAAAAAAAACACTATACACGGGGAGGGGGAAGGGTAAGCTGGGACGAAGTGAGAGAGTGGCATGGACATATATACACTACCAAATGTAAAATACATAGCTAGTGGGAAGCAGCCTCATCGCACAGGGAGATCAGCTCGGTGCTTTGTGACCACCTAGAGGGGTGGGATAGGGAGGTGGGAGGGAGACGCAACGAGGGGGGGGTGGGATATGGGGATATATGTATATGTATAGCTGATTCACTTTGTTATAAAGCAGAAACTAACACACCATTGTAAAGCAATTATACTCCAATAAAGATGTTAAAAAAAAAAAATAAAACACTATACCCATGTGGCCTGGTTCTGGTGCCAAAAGGAGGTAGATCATTTTAAAATTACCAACAAAAAGGCAAGTTAATACTGAGAGGAAATATCTGTGAATCTTTTCTCTGGGGGTGAGGGAGGTATAAGGACTTGTATCCAGAATACATTAAAAACTCCTACAATTCAATAATAAGAAGACAAACAACTCAGTTAAAACTTGGGCAACGGTTTGAATAGGTATTTCACCAAAGAAGATATTCAGATAGCTAACAAAGACATGAAAAAATACTTAACATCATTAGGTATTAGGGAAATGTAAATTAAAGCCACAATCAGATCCCACGTCACACCCACTAGAGTGGCTATAATAAAAAGACAACAATGAGTTCTGCCAAAGACATAGAGAAAAATGAACCCTCATACATTTCTGGTGGGAATGTAAAATGGTGCAGCCACTTTGGAAAACAGTTTGATAGTTCTTTTAAAAATTAAACATAAATTTACCATACAACCCAGCAATTCCACTCCTAGGTATCTACCCAACAGAAAGAAAAACATTTGCCCATCCAAAAACTTATACGTGAATGTTCATCGAAGCATTATTCACAATAGGCAAAGAGTTAGAAACAACCTAAACATCCATCAACTAACGAATGGATAAACAAAATGTAATACATCCATACAAATAGGAGTGAACTATTTGTACATGCTATGATCTAAAACACTGTGCTGAAGGAAAGAAGTCAGATGCAAAAGACTGCAGATGGTATGATTCCACTTATTTGAAGTATCCAGAATTGCAACTATATATAGACAAAAAGCATACTAAGCGATCAGTGTTTGAAATGGGCAGAGGGGATGTTTTTGGGTGATAGAAAATGTTCTGAAATTGAATTGTGATAATAATTGTACAATTTTGTAAATTTGCTAAAAATCATTAAATTGTACACTTAAAATGGGTTAATTTTATGGTATGCAAATTAAACCTCAATAAAACTATTTAAAAAATACCTCCTTTTAAAATACTATCTACTAGACAATAACGTCATTTGAAAACAGGGATATACAAATGGTCTCAGGGACCCTCCCCTCCTAGGTGGAGTTTATAGATGGGTACAAAGGCAAACCTCATGAATCCAGGCTTTCATAATTTTATCAGGGAGTAGGAAGAAGTGGATTAATGTTTGCCCCTAGGGAAGGCGTCGGTAAGTAAAGTCACTATGACACAAGCTAACAGAGGCAGCCTTGGAATATTTACAAAGAACAGACTTTGGAATTCCCTGTGAATACTTTAGAAGCACTCATTTTTTAATACAAGGATCTGCTGGTATAAAGTATTTTTATACATTAGAGCAGATCATTTCACACTCCTGCAACATAATCTTTTGATAGCATCATTTGTTTCTGCATCGAAATATTTAAAATATTATTCAGTTCAGACATCTCATTGAATCAGACATGTCTTTCCATGTCTACCCGAGTGTGTTTAAATGAGCTATTCATACCTCATTTCTGGAATTATTAATCTAATTATACTTTGACCAAGAATATGTATATACATATCATGCACTTACACATTTTAAGGGACAGAGGCTATATAAGTAGCTAGAAATGTATATTTAATTTTGGGGAGCTGCGGATACATTTTTGACCTTAACATTGCAATCGTGTACCTGGAATGCGATGGTCCTCTTTCCTGGGAAGTCTGGGAGGACAGACTTCCATCAAGGGAGTTTCCTCTGTGGCAGCCTGAAATGGTGGCCTTGGGTGAGATGGAATCTGACTGGAACATTTCAGAGACCACCTGGAGTCCCTTCTGGGGGTGGAGATAGTAGATTAGTGCTTTTTTTTCCTTCAGGCATATCCTCTAGAATTATCTATCATATTACATACATTGTTTTTTAAATTAAAAAATTTTGCAGCATAGTTAAATATCATGTCATAGACAAAGGGATTTTGCCTTCATTTAAGAGGGAATGGAAACTGGCTTCTAGAGAGCCCCTGTGTCATTCTAAGCCTTAGGCTAAGTACTTTCATGTCCTTTATTTCACTTTGCCCTTGATTCTTTTCTTTTTCACCTCCATGTCCAGTATCTACAGAAGAAGAGCTACAAACCAACAATTCATCAAAGATACACCAATACTGAGGTGAACTGAATAGAGACATGAGGCAGAAAACAAGGGTCAGGTTAGAAAGAGCTAATCAAATCAGAGACAAAACATAAGAATGAAAGTGCAAGGTTCAGGTTTTTCCATTACTCATCAGGGGGGCATGTAATACATTTTTCCAATTGGATACAATTACCTTTACTTGTATGTACAAATTCATTTCACTTTATTTACAGAGTAGTTTAATTACATTTAGCTGATAAATGTAATTCTGCCCAGGTAATGTGAGCTATTTTTCCATCAGTATTACAGATAAAATTCTTTGCTAAAAGATAAAGACCCTCAAAAACTGATCATAGCATTTTAGCCCTTACAATTTCTATTTGCATCTGTAAAGTAAGAAAGCATTGTTCAAACTTGATGCATAGAGAGACAAATACACCTAGAAATTTGATGAAATAAATCCTCTGAATTTGATCAAAGAATCCTTCCGCATGAACATATTATGTGTGTTTCACGTTAGATTTTTGGAGATAAAAAAATATTGGATGAACCTGAACCTTGAAATCCAGAGCTTACAGTTTAGTTTTAAGAGAGGTAAATGCAGGTTACAGCAGCACATCTGATAGAAGTATAATGCAAGCCACATATAGGAGACACACATCTAATTTTTAAAGTAGTAAAAAGAAATAGGCAAAATTAAAATTTTAATAATATAGTCTGTTTAATCCCAAATTTTCATTTCAACATGTCATCAATGTAAGTGTTACTAATAAGTATTTACATTTTTTTTTATACTAAGTTTTCAAAATCTGGTATACATTTTATACTTAACACCAATTCAGACTATTCAATCAATTCAAACTAATCATATTTCAAGTACTCAATAGCCAAATGGGCCTGGTGGCTATCATATTGGACAGTGTAGGTTTAAAGTAATTAGACAAGAGTTCATGGGGAGTCAAGATCTAAATTCGTTCCTAAAAGAAAGATACAATTTAGATAGACGACAGGGAGGAAGAAACAGTCTGAGGAAAGACCCAGAGACTAAAACTGCATGCTCTGCCCCCTGGGAGCAGTGCTTAACTAACTGAAGGGATAATCAGGGTCACCTAAGAAGGATGATGTCAAGTGGTGGAATGCACAGAGAGCCAGGGAGAGGAGTGTGGTCTTGAGGTGATGGTTGATGGGATCCACTAAAGGTTCCTAAGGAGGAAGGGATATAATAAAAGGATGGCACCTTGTATATAATGAGCCTCTGTGGAATGATGAGTTAATAAATAAATGACGCATTAGGAAGATTAGTCAGGCATTATGAACTGATATTTATGTGAAGCAGGAGAGGCTAGAGGTAGAAAATCCAATCTGTGGTTCCAGCTGCAATCTAGTTAGAGGACCTGGATTTAGGGGGGTAACAGTGCACACTTGAGCAACAGGATGAAAAGAAAACAATATGACTCAAGAAATCAAATGGAGAGGATTAAAGAGACTGAAATGTGGGATTTATGTATTTCATTGTATCTAAGATGTCTTCAAGTTGTAAGATGCACCATTATTTTATGTATGAATAAGAAAAAATTTCTGTTAATTAAATTAGGACACTTCTTATCAGTGAGAACTTTTTATTTTATACTTATTAAAAAGGTCTACCTTAGCCTTATTTATGCAGAGCTTTTGATTATATATCCATCCCATGTATATGTAAAAAGGAAAATATAAGTGAAATAAATTTGTTAGGTATTCCTAAAATTCTTTCACATTTAGCAATTTCAACTCAGAGCTGTTGATATATATTTTTCCATAGAATAACTTCCTCTGTGTCAAGAGTGTGATTTCTTAAAAGAGTGCTTCACTATCCCCTCTGACACACTCTTCTAAGCCACTGACCCTGATTCTGCAAACCTAGATGCTGAAAATGACCAAATTTATGCTGCAAGAATGACAATCATATCAAGACTTCTACCAGGCAGGGAGATGGTAAGAGGCCAAAGATCATGAAATACACTAGATTTCAAATATGTTAAAAGTGAAAAAAATGTACATCTTAGAATAGATGAAATACAGCATATAAATCACCGTGTCTATACTTAGCAATTGCTCAGTA
Organism: Eubalaena glacialis; assembly: GCF_028564815.1. NCBI lineage: Eukaryota > Metazoa > Chordata > Mammalia > Artiodactyla > Balaenidae > Eubalaena > Eubalaena glacialis. Next base: position 213,390,740 of record NC_083716.1, on the reverse strand, counting down.
GGAGATATACTAGGACTCCAAAATTTCCAGTTTTGAGGGTGAAAAGGATGATGCCACTCCTGGCAATGATGCGTGAGTTGGAAAGAGGATCCAATTTTGATGGAAAGCAGTAAACTGTATTTTTCACATGCTGAACTGGAAGCGAAAGCAGATCATCTAACACGTATTAAGTTAATGACAGTATACATTTCTATGTGGCTTTGAACTACCCTGGTCTTCGTTTCTCTTCTGAATCAAATAGTGCATGATGAATTTACATTAAATTATATTCTGTTTTATTACGCATCTTCTGTTTTATGTGGATTGGTCTTGATTCCTCATTAAACTTTAGTTTCCTTAAAGGATGCTGTATCTTAAGCCTCCTTTCCTTCCCCACTGCTGCAGTACTATTGTACCTATATTAGGTTTGCCTAGCAAATATTAAGAGATTCAATAATTGAGAACAAGATGATACTTGAGTTAATGCAGGACGAATAATGATAACTAACATTTATTGTTACGTGCTAGCCATTGAGATAAAGCACTGGTCAAGTCTTACCCTTCACACTACACTATGTTCAAGGAATGACCACCTTTCTTCTCATGATTATAATACACTCACCTCTCGGTGTCTTGTGTCTTGATTTGGCGATTCACAGGTCTGACTTTGACTGTTGACAGGAGAGCTTCTCTTAGCTGCAAAGATGGATGAAATCCCACCACAAATTTTATAAGTTTATATGTTATATAAGGTATTTTATTTCCTAAGTTCATTCCACTTTCAAATCAAAAACCTATTTTAATAGATCATTAAAACCTTGAAAGAGGACATTTAATAGCATACGTTGTAAGAGAAATCACATAACCAATTCAAAAATCTTAGCATTTCTAGGTTATCAATATAGATTTCTTCATTTATTCAGTACAACTCAATAGGTTAAGGTGCTAAAAGTTGGCCACATTAAAAATTATAACAGTTAACATCTACATAGTACCTAATATCTGTCAAGTCCTTTTCTAAGCATTTTACATATATCAACTGATTTAACACTTACAGTAACCCTGTAATAACTTATGGTATACTTCCAGACCCATTTTACAGATGAAGATACTAAGGAACAGGGAATTTAACTTGCCCAAGTTCACTGACCCTTACAAAAATGTTCCAGCCCAGGCTACCTGGTTCCAGGTGCTTTACTGAACACAGTAAGCTGCCCCTGAGGTAAGATTCAAACCAGTCACATATTTACCAGAGGATCAATGGGAAGCCAAAACAACAGGCTCCATTTGAATTGGAATACTTTGGTGCTGAGAGGCAAAGTGATTTACCAAATCACAAAGCAAGACACCAGAGGAGTGTCACTCATGTGTCATTGTTTTTCTTCTGGCCATGCTAAGTTGAGTTTAATTTTCCCTCAGTGGGCATCTTTCAAGTCCACAGGCATCAAGCAGAGGGTAAGGAACCCGCTGTGAATATCACTGAGAAGCAAAGGGAGGGGGGAAGTGAATAGCTCAGGTGCTTTCATGGAGGGACATGATTCCTTAGTTTTTATACAAGTGTTAACCTCATTCCATCCATGCATTCTGAAGTAGATCACTTCCGACTATGGCATCTTTACTTAGTTCCTTGATATCTGAATATTATGGTAGACTGTTACTCTTTAATTTACAATTTATTTCAATAGTTAACGGATTATATACATGTAAATTGAGGGGTTAGTCTACTTTTACTGTATGAAAAATTTCATCTTTTGAATGGCTATAATAAGCATGATTTTTCACTATAAGCATCTTATCACGTGTATGAATAATATGCAACTCCTTAGTTTACAAAATCCCTTAACATGCTATGAACCTTGCAAGCTTGTGTTAAGTTATAGGGGAAAATAAAGCATGTAAGAACTTGTTTATGGTTTCCTTCCCTTTACAAAGCTCTTTTACATTCATAATCCTCCATTGTCTGCAGAGAAACCTTATAAAGTTAACAAACTATATATATATGTATACATATATATACTTCTGTATATACTTCAGTGTGTGTATATATACACACACACACACACACACACACACTCTTCTGTAGATTTCCCACATAATTTATCTCTTTTTAAATTTTGTTATTGTTGCTAAAAGTTGGGCTGGGAATAGATGTAATTAAGCACTCTCTATAAAATGGGCACTTTATATGCATGCTTATTGACTCCTCACTATGAAGCCATATAAGGTGGTATTTTTATCTCCATTTTAAAGAAATAGAAATGCTCAGGGAGGTTAGGTTACATACATGGTAAGAGATAGATCTGGGGTGGAGCATGAACTTTTCAGGCACTTTTCAAGCTATCATGTTGTACTCTTTCTACAATTCGACAGTAGGACTATTGCATTGGACAATTCCTGTAGTGAAATGCCTTGACAAAAAAAAAAACAAAAAAACAACCCACTAAGGCGAGATTGTTAAGGAGCTGCTACTCCATCTACCATAATGATAAAATAATAATGGCTACCACTTATTCACTTACTATGTGCCTGGCATTCTTCTAAGTAATGTTACATATATTAACTCATTTATTCCTCATAACAACCCTGTAAGTACTTGTAATACTGTGTTTTGACCCCTACCCTATTTTACAGATGAGGAAACACAGGCACAGGAAGTTTAAGTGACTTACCCAAAGCCATACAACTCAACAGCTTGTGCTCCTGGTTTAGAGTTTCTCATCATGTAAATGAGCCCTGTACCAGGGGCACCTAGATAACTCCCTGAAGAAGTTTTCTTCCTCTTGGTTTCTTAAGAGCAAATCATCCCATCGCCCTCACTCCTATGTATGCTGACACTGTCCCACTGGGTGTCTGAGTCACAAACCTGTAATGATGTTCCTGATGGGCTTCACCAGTGCTGTGAAGCCAGAGACTTCGGGCTGTCTGTGCTCCCACATGGGCTGCCATATAACAAGCCCACTCGCCAGTCGGAACGTGAGGTCAGATTCCTGGGAGAAGAGAAGATCTATATCCAAGAACTGGCTGAACGGACCAGTCAATGCAATGGTTAACATCATTCACACAATAGTTTGTGGCACAAACTATTGGGTGTAAGATAGGCTCAAGGATGTATTGTACGACATGGGGAATATAGCCAATATTTTGTAATAACTATAAATGGAAAGTAACCTTCTAAAATTGTATAAAAAAAGAATATCATTCACACGATTATTTTCTAAGTAGGCTGATCTTCAAGACATTCCTTCATCACTCTGATGAGTATTTCTAGGGTAAACCAATAGCCTTAAATTATCATCATAATTACGATAGAAATCACGGTGGTCTGCTTTAGGCAAAATGAATAATTAATTAAGATGCAGCTTTGGGCAGAGCATGAAACACACAATTATTGTTTTCTGTTAGCAGTGATTGAGGCCTTTTTATTTCAAGGGTCTTGGCAGATCTCTTTACTTGTGGTTATTGTTATTATTCCTCTTAATGATTTAATTGTCCTTCTTTCTCCCTCATAAGGCAATATCCTCAGATGCTATTCTGACTTTCTATTCTCCAGTCCATCTCTTGTTCTTGCATTTCATGGAATCAGCAACATATAGTTAGACCCTTCTTAGTATGTTATTTTATGTTGTTGCCTTCTCAACAATCTTTAATTCCCTGAGGGCAGCGGTGTAGCCACAGCCCATCATCATCACAATGCTAAATACAGCATTAGGAATTGGGTGCATGATAGGTACTTGCTAAATTGTACTTACTTTACAACCCATACTCATTTGATTATCTACAATTGAAAGTCTCTTCCAGGGAGTACATTCTCTGCTTCATCATTACATCATTTTGAGTGGCTGAGATGTTTAAAATGCAATTGTATAAGTACAAATGTATGACATTCTGAGGTTACATTTTCAACAACTCGGCCTCTCAAAACAACGTAGAGATGGAAGCAGAGGGAGTGATTGCAGATTAATGAACATAACTGAGACCAGGAATTCACAGGGTGGTGATTTGCAACCTGGCTTGCATATTATAATCACCTGGGGAGCTTTTAAAACCTAGGAGGCCCAGGCCCCGCTTCCTCCCCTAACCAGACCAATTAAATTAGAATCACTGTGAGGTTTTCTTGAGTTGCCCCTGGTGACTCTCATGTGTAGCTATGGTTGAAAATCACTGATCTAGAAGGATGAGAGCTAGAAAGAAATTGAAAAAAAGGAAAAAAATTGATTCTGCAAATGGTGAATCAATGTAGCTCAAAGGAAGCTTCAACTGGAAAGGCTAGATGAAATCCCTGAATAAATCTCCACGTTGGTAAAGAGGGGACTCTTCCATAAGCTATAGGCCAAGATCCTGGCACCACAGCAGTACCCATGATGGAAAAGCATCTAGTGTCAGTATTGGAAAAGCATTTGGTCAAATTCATGCCACTTTCATTCTACAAATATTTATAGACCACCTACTGTGTACCTGGTCCTATTCTAGGTTCTGGGATACAATACTGAATAAAGCATACAAAAATCCCTGCTCTCCAGTGCAAAGGAGAAGTAAAGCAGGGAAAGGGAAGTGTCAGACAAGGTGCTGATGTTTTAGACAGGAAGGCCAGGGAAGGCCTTCTTGTGCAGGTGACTTTTGAATAAGGATCTGAATGAAATGAAGGAGCTGCCATGTAGATATTTCCAGAAAAAGCATTTTGTGAAAAGGGATCAGCAAGTGCAAAGGTCCTAAGTGTATCTTGTGTGTCAAGAAACAGCCAAGAGACTGCGGGCCTGGAGTCAAGCGAATGACAGAAGAGTAGAAAAAAATAAGATTGGAGACGTTTTTGAATTCCAAATAATATAGGGCCTGATACGTCATAGTAAGGACTTCAATTACTGAGTAACATGAGAAGTCACTGGAGGGTGTTGAACAGTGGAATGACATGACTCGATGTATGTTTTGAGGATCACTCAGGCTATTGAGAATAGTTTGAGAAAGGGCAAGGGAGGAAAGAGACTAGGGAGCTATTATTATCAACTAGGCGAAAGATCATTATTAGACTAGGGTATTAGTAGAGGGCAAAATGAGAAGCTGTAGATTCTGGATACATTTTGAAGATACAGTTTATAGAATTTGTTAATTGAGTAGAGGTAGAGTGTAGGAAAAAGAGATGTCAAAGATTTTTTGGCTTTGCCACTGATAAAGATGGGCAAGACGAAGGAGGAACAGGTTTGGGGATATCAGGAGCCTAGTTTTAGACATGTTAAGTTTGACAGGCCTGTTAGACATTCAACTACATATACTGAGTAAACAACTAGATAGACAGATCCAAACTTAAGGGGAAAGCAACCCCTTTCCCTTGAAATGGACATGGGGAAGTCTGCATGGTATCATGTATGGTATTAGATCCAGCAATCAGTGAATTAACCATGTGCAAAGTATATCAGATTTGTCTCCAGAAATGAAGAATGATAAATCACAATTGATCTGGTTTTGACAATTTCTTAGTTTCAGAGATTGGTCCTTTTCCACATTTCTTCTAAGTAATCTTGGCACAAATAAAACTCCAATGGACATTGCAACAGGAAGTGGGTTCTCTTAAACTGACATCCTGGCCTTTAACCTCTGCTCTATCCACTCAGTGACAGTTACTGTTATCATTTTGTTTTGTTTGATATAACCCCAACTAGACTGTATATTTCTTGAAGACAAGTTGAGATATCCTTCTGTGCATTTTTCCTTGAACATCAATACATAATTGTTGATTAATTGAGCATATGTTACAGTCTCCAAATAACACCAAATAAATCTGATCATTCTTTAGACCTGAACACCTGCAGAACGGATGGCCAGTTCTTATGTTGATATGCTCCTTTGTAAGTCCTCTTAAGTTGGCTGAATGTATAAACTCTGGGTCACTAATTCCTCTTATAGAAACCCCTTTCATGGGTCACCCAGTGTGATATATACACATATGCACACATGAACAGAAACTCTGTAGTTGGAGAAGGTACTCTATCATTCAAACAGCTGTGGGGTGGGTGGTCTAGAAAGGTTCTGAGAAAAACCAGAAGGTGTAAAAATTCAAAGAATCAACATTTCCACAATGTTGCTTGCAATGAAAGCCTGTTTCCATGATGACATGAAGCAATTCTAAATGTGTTTACTAGTAGCTTAGAGACATCTACTTAAACAACTATTATTTTAAATTCTGTTTTAAAGTTGTTTACTTCAGACATACAAATTTTATAAAAATCTCCTTGAGGGCTTGGATTTTGTTTTATCCCCTGCTGTTTCTCCAGCACTCTGAACAGTGCCTAGCATGTAGTAGGCACTCAATAAATATTTATTGAAGGAATAAGTGATTAGGATCAAATCAAGAAAATGTTGGCAGCACACTTAAAGTAGATTTCTTAGTTGTAACAAATGTTCATCATTAAAAAATTAAATTTGGTCTAAAATTAATAATATATTTGACAGAATTTTCAGATTATTGATTTCATGTAAAATATTTGAGCTAGTTATAAAGTAAAAGCATAAAAATGCATTGAATTATACACTGTCTTACAAAAGGATGAGTCACTTAGATTATTTGCTAATTAGTAAACTAATTCATTCAATAAATATCAATTAAATGCCTACAAAACACAGACACTACATTAGCTACCCAAGATACAATGATAATTCTTATTCTCAAACCATCTGGAATCTAGTAGAAGAGATGGACATATAAAGAGATAATGATAATAAGAAGCTAAAAATAATAATAAAAATATGTCTAATATATTATAGAGATAGAGAAGGAGGGAGGATAGATCTTGAATGAAGTCATAAATGATGAGCAAGAATTTTCTAGGCAGAAGGGTAGGGTAGGAGGGTATTCCAGGTGACATGACCAGCATGAAATAGGCCTGGAAAAAAGCATGTTATGTTCTTAGGGAGACTCCAAGCATTTGGAGCTCATAGGCAGGAGAGGTAGCCACGCAGGTCATGGAGGCCCCAGTTACCACACTGGAGAGCTAGAGTTTCATCCTCTGTATAATGAGAAATCAACAAATTACTTAAGTATGTTTAAGATATGTTCAGATCTGCATTTTAGAGAGATCACTTTGGTGTTGAGGTTGGATTTTATGAGACAAGCCAGGAGACTGTAAATCCAGTTAGAAAGTGGCCCAAGTAAGAGGCCCAAGCAATGGATGATGAAATCTTGGGTTAAGGAGGATAATAGGGATGAAGAAAATTAGGTAAATTTGAGAAGTATTTAAGAGACAAAATGAGTAGAACTCTGTGATTAGTGGAATGTGTAGGTAAGGATGAAGGAGTAATCAAAGGAAGCGCCTAGGTTTTGAGTTTATGTGAATGGGTCCATCACCTGAAATACAGAACATCAGGACAATGGCTCATTCCAGGGGAAATCTGAAATGCCCTTAGATTATCTATCTGGAGAAGCTAGTTGACAAGTTGGTCTAGAGGTTAGGAAAGGAGACTACTTTAGACATATAAAATTAGGTGACCTCAGCCTATTAGGACACACATGGTAAATGAAGCAGGAGAGGAGGTCTCCAAAGAGAAGACAAAGTGAGAAGTGCAAAGGGTCTAGGTTGCATCTCTGGAGAACCACAATGTTAGAGGGGCAGGCAAAGAAGATGAGCTCTCAAAGGAGATAGAGCAGAAATAGCCAGGGATGCAAGGAGAACTAGCAGAGGGTGGTGCCACCAAAGGAATAAAAACCTTCAAGAAGAAAGGATTGTAAGTTCAAATGCAGCTAAAGTTTAGTGAAATGAAGACAGCAAAATAAAGATTAGGTTCAATAGCTCAAGGTTGTTCATGACCTTGATGAGAAGAGTTCCAGCACAGAAACAAAAGAAACAGTATAGTTTTGTAGAAAGTCAGATGGAATTGGGTTTGAATCCCACCTCAGTTACTTAATGAGCTTGATTATTACCTCTCTGGACCTCAGTTTCCTCTTTGGTAAAATGAAGACAAAGATATCCACCTTCCTGTGGGTGTTTGTAAAAATGAGAAATGATTTGTGAAAACTTTTGTTACCTAATAGAGGAAAGCAGAAGCTAGTGGAAGGGACTGAGGCGGTGTGGAAGTGGAGGCACAGGCTCATGCCTAGACTGGATTTCAGCCCTTCATGCCTCCTGCAGTACTATGTCCTATAAGAGCCTCAACATAAAACATTGTCTATGTGAGCACAGAGTGGGGACTCGAGGGAGTCAAGACAAGGACTGACAAGTGGGGCAGCACACGGAGCTTGAGACCACAATTTGTAGAAACAACAGGCTGGATTGTTGTCTGGTTTTCCCCTAGGAGCATGCAGATCTCTGGGGCTGGGATAGAAAAGGTGGCTTTTGGTCTTGATCTAGCGCTGGAGTTCTGAAGGACAAATGCAAAGGAAGAATAGGGAGAAAAGGCCATTAAAGGTGCTGGTGAGAGCAGTTGACATGGGTACAGTACGGATAAGGAAGGTAGGGCCTGATAACTAGCAGGCAAATAAAAGATCTAGGTCAGTGGATCTCAATCAGGGGCAATTCTCACCCCTCCCCACCCCTTAAGGACATCTGGCAATGTCTAGAATCATTTGTGGTTGTAACAATTCGGAGGAAGGAGGTACTACTGGCATCTAGTGGCATCTAGAAGCCAGAGATATCAGTAAATATCCTACAAAGCACAGGACAAAGAATTATCTGGCCCCAAATGCCAATGGTGCCAAGATTGAGAAACCCTGATCAAGGGATTGTACATTCCTCACTACACTGATAAAAGCAAAGCCCTTGCTCAGATGAAAAAAGCCTTGTGGGGAAATTTATTGACCCATTAATATTTTTTGTTCCCTATGGCATCTAGAACAATATTTCTCTCATAGCAATAATAAAATGATAAAACAATAATGCTAGTAATAATAGCCAACAGTAATTGTTACAGTACAATACTATGTATTAATCACTGTGCAGTGTTTCATAGGCATTGTTTTACTTCCTTATAAATACTCCAATCCCAGGCCATAGGTAAAACTTGGGGACGTTGAGCCAGCTTTCCTCACTATCTGCGTGGTCTCCCCTGAAGGAAGATCTGGCTCCCCTTCTACTAATAATTCATAATGTCAATAGCAATAAAATGCCAACACTAAAAACTACCATTTGTTAATGCCTCTTTGTGTGTCAGGTTCAGCACTTTAATTTGTTTAATCCTCACAATGCTCCATAAAATTATTCTTATGTTCAACTTATACTTGAGAAAACTGAGGCTTAAAGAAGTTAATTGCTCGATGTCTTTCCTACATAGAATAGGAAGCAGCAAGCACTGGATGCTAACACAGGCCTATCTGTTTCCAAATCTTGGGCTCTCAGCATGTTTTCAAATAAAATTATAGCCATTCCAGCCACTCCTATACTTCCACATTTTTTAATCCAGAGGATCTCTCTCTACAAATAGACATGTTATAGGCTATCTTTTTTTTTTAAGGAGCTTTCTTTCTTGCCCTTTCTGTTTTGGGGACTATGTACCTACGTATAATTGCTACTTTTAGCATCTGGATCAGCTTCTGATAATAACTTGGGTTTATTTAGTGACAGTCATTATATATTTATTGATTGCCTCATATATGCCAGACACTATTCTAGACACTACCAGATAGAGTTGTGACCTGGACAGGCAGTGTCCCTTTGCTCCAGAACCTCTGTTCTGGTGGGGGTGATGGGCAACAAACATGTAAACAAACACATAAAATAATTTCAGGTACTGATAGGTGCTAAGAAGGAAACAACAAAAAATGTAGAGTCATGTCCTAGTGGCACTAAAGTAACCAGGGAAATACTTTGAGTTGGTAACATCTGAGTTGTGAGTAAATTGATGAAAAGAACATGGCCATGTGAAAATCTAGGGTGGAAGGTGGCAGTAAATGTTTCAAATAGAAGGAAAAACCAGAGCAAAGGCCTGAAAGCAAAAACAAATGTGTTGAGTTTGAGGATAAGCCTCTGGGGAGTCTGCAATTTACTGAACAAGAGAGAGGCCAGTGAGATGGAGGGAGATGAGACCAGGTAGAGGGGCAGGAGCCAGATCCTGCAGATCCCACACGTGAGGGGGACCGTCTCAGTTAAAGTAATGCTTTCCATTAAGTGTAACCTTCATCAAAGACTTTTAAAAAATAGAAAGTGTGGGGCTTCCCTGGTGGCGCAGCAGTTGAGAAACTGCCTGCCAATGCAGGGGACACGGGTTCGGGCCTTGGTCTGGGAGGATCCCACATGCCGCGGAGCAACTAGGCCCATGAGCCACAACTACTGAGCCTGCGCGTCTGGAGCCTGTGCTCCGCAACAAGAGAGGCCGCGACAGAGAGAGGCCCGCGCACCATGATGAAGAGTGGCCCCCGCTTGCCGCAACTAGAGAAAGCCCTCGCACAGAAACGAAGATCCAACACAGCCATAAATAAATATAAATAAAAAATTTAAAAAAAAAGAAAGTGTAATGCTTTTAAAGCAGCAATTTAATTTAACAACATTTAATATCTTGATAATTTTGATAGACAATGTGGCCAGTGCACGTGAAGCATTTTGGGGATTTACAGGTAGTTTCAATTCTAGTCCTACCAGCCATGGAACAGAGTCAATCAGATTAAGATCCTAATATTCTATTAAAGAACAGTTGAGCATATTAATTCCTTCTTATCTCTTATCAGAGCACTTAGATGGAATATTGTAATTTATTCATTCACAGAAGTAATAAATAGTTCTTGATTTCTTTCCATGTACTTGATTTTTTTTTCTATGTACTTTCCATGTATTATGTCTTCATATATATTCACCCTGCGTTTGAATATCCACAATTTTATGCAATGGAGGATCCAAGAGGTTAAGTAATATCAACAAGATCACACAGCTAGAAAGTGGTAGCACTATGATTTAAAATAATATTGTCTCTTTCAGATCCAAGGGGTACATGTATATAATTGTATATTAATACAATTTGTTTCCATGTAATACTATGTTTTGTACTTTATGCATTTAAAAATATTTTGAAAGCAATTCTTAGATTGTATACCAAAATATCAAAAAGTCCACAGTAAAAACTTCGTTCCAGATCTTGCATTATAATAGAAGTAGCTACAACATGCTGTAGAAATACAAAGGAGATGGTGACTAAACCTACATGGGGAAGGTCAGAGGAAAAGCTCCATGGAAATGATGACACTAAAGTTGAAGTTTGAAGAACCATGAAAGGAACAGAGGAGGGAAAGGAGGGCAGAGCAAACAGCAAGGGCGTATTCAGGGAATGGTTCACAGGGCTCCCAGAACTGGATCATGAGGTGGCCAGTAGGGATTGGCAGTTCATCAGTTAAGACAGGATTTAAGCCCCAGATCACAGTTGACTCTATGTGCCATGTTTAATATATTGGGTATTATCTTGGGGCAGATGGAGAACCACTGAAGACTTTTAAGTAGGACAATTGTGGTTTTGAAATAACGTTCAATAGTTTAGTATAGAAACAAAGCTCTCCATATCTTGGCTTGCTATAAGATCACACAAAGACATGGATGACAAATACAGAAATATCATTTGAAGCAAACCCTCATCTGACTTCTAGTTCCCCTTAGCCCTCACCAGCTTTCTGCTTACCTTGATCCTGTGTACCAGAGGAGCAAACAGAAACACAAAGAGCTCCACAGTAGCCATGGAGTTCTGGAAGATCTTCCGTCGGTTGTTTTCTTCTTCATCATTGGAGTTGTTTTGGCAAGGCTGCCCTGGAGAACCCTGGTTTTCCACCTGGTGGATGAAAGCACTGCTGCTGCCACCCCAGCTGGAGCCTCGGTCTGTGCCCCCAAAACGCTCGCTGTTGCAGTCCTGGGGGGCCTCCAGGAGCATCCAGTGCAGGGTATGAAGGAGCTTTGTCTCAGCGACACCCAGTTTATCCTGGTGGCCTGCATGGGACAACAACACAGTTAGGTTAAGGCAAATTCTGTGACCAGAACAACGGATGTCAACCTTGGGTGTGGGAAGAACATCCTCGCTTTGTTCTGTGGCTTGATTTCCTGAGAGACACTAGCATTTCTCTACACCACTTACAGCCACTGCTGAAAGGGTTCATCACTCTTGCTTTGGGACTTTCTAACTGGCTGCAATCTCTGCAGAATGATATGCTGACACAGGGAAAGAAACTGCATGCATCACATCTCTTCAGTCAGATACCCACATATATTTCCAAATAAGCAGCATAGTAGTTAAGAGTATGGGCTTTGAGGATAACAACTACTCCATTTTAGACAGTGTGATTAGGGAAGGCCCCTCTATAAAGGTAACATTTGAGCAGAGACCCAAATGAGGGGAAGGAACTGGTTGGAGAAGATCTTGGGGCAGGTGGCTAGGACATAATGCCATGTGGCAAAAGCAATCTGCAAAATAATCTAAACAAGAAAAATAATATGTACGTGCATGCATGCACACATACACATAATACCACAAAGTTGGGAAAAGATCTGGAGGGGAATATGACAAATTCATGAAGGTGGTTGCTTTAGGCGTTGGGAGGACAAAGGGACAACTCTGATTAGAACTCATCTTGAACAGGTGAGAGAGAGTCTTTAGCTTCTCTGTAACATTCTAATGTTTAAAAGGAGAATACATTCACATATTCTTGTAAAATTAAAAAGTTAAAAGAAAGAGAGCTAGTTCCCTCATTGGTAAAATGGAGATAACAATGACACCAATGGGAGAGAGATTTTGTCAGAATTAAATGAGAATGTGTACCCAGTGCCTGGAAAAATAGTCAGTTACACAGGTTGTTACTGTGAGTGTGATTATGAGTTACCATGAGTGAGGACAATGGTATGTCATGAAGAAGGAATGTAGGAGCACCAACCTAGCTTGTTTCTGTTTGACAGCAGGGTTGCAGTGCAGTGGAGGACATGAGGCAAGGCAGCTTGTACCAGTTCCCATCTGGAAATGCTCTGGATGGCTTCAGAGAGGGCCGGAGAGAGGCCATGAAGCTTGTTTTCTACCAACACTCGTTCAAAGGACTGTAGATACCAAAAAAAAAAAAAAAAAGTAAAATAAGAAATTAGAGATTCTGATGGGTGAAAAAATAGACAACACGGTACTGTATACCCAAAAAGACACATATCACTAGACCAAATTCTTTAGAGTGCCCTCACATTGCATTTCATTGTATATGTTGACATGAAATGAGTCACTGATAATTTCCTATTATCTACCCATTTTCACGTTTTTGATCCAAAGTATATGGCTTGAATTATTAAATGATTTTTATTTCCACGAAAATAAGCTCCCATCAAAAAGAGTACAACAACACATTTAGCTGTATGAAGGTTTTGGACGTAATATTTTATAAAATGATGTTGGGTCATTGAAGGGAGCTATCACAACTGCAGACCAAGGTGAAATGTCTTTTGTGAAAGTGTCCTGAGGGACAGAATTTATGTGAATGGGCAACAAGTGTTAAATAAGATCCAACTCTTTCAACAGATCTGATTTTGGGGTCTCTGAGCTATTCCATGTCCCTAGAAATGATGTGGCACAGGACACTCCTTACATAATGCCTAGAACCATAAAGATTGTTCATCTAACTGTTAAATAAAGAGAGAAAAGGAGGGAAAGAAGAAAGGAGGGAGGGAGGAGGGAAATAAGCCATTTTTGCTTTGGTGGTTTATTAAATCTTCTATCCTGGCCAGGGATACTTTCAGCAAGTGAAGCACCCCACCCCCAAGCCCCAAAACAAGTTGACCTACTGAGTTGTTTTTTCTCTTTGAAGGTGGAGGAGGATATCATTATAAGGTGTTGGGGAAAGTGCAGCTACCAAATATCAGAATAAATTTAATAAACATTTGACTTGTATGAACAGAACCTGCTTGCTACTTGATGTCCCAAATGGTCTAGAGAACTGTGCTCTCCCCAAGTGGTCATAACACCAGTCCCAAGTGCTCAAGCTGTAATACTGGAATTATTAGGATACCTGAGAAAAAATATGGCTTAATACAGAGATTCTCCAAAGAAAGCTATTTACCTTTGACTCAAGAAAAGAAAATACATTCACCTTCATAATGAAAGGCATGCTGAGGTTTGGCAAGGAGTGCAATCAGAGATGTAATCTTTGGGGTTTTCTTAAAGAAACCAGATAAAGGCAGATCCAAATACTTTTAAATTCCTCGGCCCTCAGGTATCTAAGTATTCATTAAGTAAAGGGTGAGTATGTTAGACATTAAAATATTATAAAGAATTTATACAGTCTTGATGAATATACTTTCAGAGGATGAGTTATATATTTTATAACCTCAGGAAGCTTTAGATACTTAATGCCATTTTCTTCTTGAATGTTACTAATATAACTTTTTGTAATTTTAAACCCTGGAAATTGTTTTCTATACTTACATCACTCTCTATCTATCTATCTGTATCTATGAATGGGACTTACTTGATATTGTGTGACAACATTAAAATGTCAGACCTATCTTTGCCAAGAACAGAGAAAAGTCAGGGTTATTTTAAGCTAGTATAACTGTAAGCATGATTTGAGGAAGGCTCAGAGATTTCAGGTGTCAAATTACTTTAACTTGAGCTAAGTACAACAAATTCCATTAAAAGGTCCTTATTAAAAAGTTAGATTTAAAAAAATATCTGTGACAATACTGAAGGGCAGGAAATGCAACAAAAAAAATTCTTATTTGAGTGTGTGCTGTGCACGTATGTGTATGTATGGGGAGAGGTGTTTAATTTTCCAATTGGCTTCCATAATAGTGTGTGGCCCTAACACATTTCAGAGCTCCTTACTAGAAGGTCATTTGCAAATATCATGGCAATATCCAAATGGGTAGGGTTCCACTTTTAGGTTATAATATATGCAATGTAAAGACCTTTATGTGAGTTCCAATTTTTAATGAAGTCTTTGAAAAGCCCATTTTAATTTTGCTTCACGTTTTTGTGTCTTCTTCTCAATTTGTAAAAAGACAATTTGTAAGGCATGGGATTCCCTTAGAATCTCAGGACAAGGGCACTGTATTTTGCATAAATATTAATAGCATTATTTTCATAATTATTTCATATCGTCCACTTCAGACTTGCACAAAAAATGGAAGACATAAAAGTTCAGAATTGCATATTACTTTGAGTAGGTCATAGGCTCTCATTTTATGAGCTTCCACTATATAACAGTTTTGATCTTGTTGATTAAGGATTTGACTTATTATACTTGTCCTTGTTCTGTTATCTTCCCACACTCTCTTCTACTGCTCTACCCCTCCCCACTTAGGGCCTTTAGACTTGCTTTCCCTCTGCTCTGCCCTCAGCTATTTCTCCCTCCCTTCCTTCAAATCTTTGTCCAAGGGTCACATTGGCAGGCAAACCTTATCTATCCACTACTTCTAACATGAAATCTCCACCCTAGTGCTCCTTAATGTCCTTTCTTGCTTAATTTTTCTCCATAGTGCATATCACCATCTGGCTGGCTATGTATTTTACTCATTTATGAGTGGGCTGTCCCCCTCCCAGTAGAATGCAAACTCTATATTTGTTTTGATTATTGCTCTATCTCGTCATCTAGAACAGCGCATGGCACATAGTAGGTGCTCAATAATATTTGCTGAGTGAATTAATATATACAGTCAGTACAATTTAAATTCTTTCTTTCAAATTACCACACAGTATATGCAAATAGTCATTAAATGGTGAATATCACATACCACACAAGAGGCTTCATATTGCTTCCCCAGTTTAGGCCTCAAAAATGCACTGAAAAATTAATAGAAATAATTGTTTTAAACACAAGTAAAATTATTATTAGAGCATCCTTATGACATATTTTCAACGAATAAGACATAGTGCTATGAAACAAAATTCACGCCTCCCTATGGCTTGTTAATGAGCAGGTATTAAACTGCTGACGACATTTGCTTTTATATGTGTAATTACATACATGAAAAAGCTGTGGATTTGTACGTTTTCTGTATCCAGTCTTATTCTGAAGACTTTTTACCTAATCGGATTCTAAATCACCAATGGTCAGTAGCGTTGCATTACTCATGTGTACCATCATTTCAAAAACTGAAAACTGAACACAGCTTGTAGCATATGATTTTCAGAATCTAATTTCTTATCTGATAAATCTCTAAAATAATAATAATAATAATAATAATAATAATAATAATAATAATAATAATAATAATAATAATGGAAACCTTGTTTCCTGTTTATGGAAATAGGTTTCAGGTTTTTCCAAGAAAAAAAAAATTTTTATCAAAAATGATTCTTCTCAGAGGCTTTAACCAGGAAGATTACACTAGCTGAATCCGAGCAAAAATGGTTAACAAGTGGGCATAGCAGATATTCAACAAACAGGAGCTGGAAAAACAACAGGTCACCGGGCTGGAATTACAGCAGGAGATGGAGGGGGGACTGGACACAGGAGCGCAGCCAGTCATAATTATCTTCCCTAATTCCCCGCCCCCTCTCCCTAGGCTCTCTGCCCTCTCACCCCTTAAATAATGTATATATTTATTCTACAGCTGCCAACCTGCTGGTCGTCAAACTTCACTGAAATATTTTTTAAATGCGTGTTTTTAAGCGGGTGCACAAGGCTTGATTTCCAGCCCCAGAGAGGGAGCTGCAGGCTGTGGCGCGGCCTCGGCAGCAGCGGCAGCAGCGGCAGCAGCGGCAGCGGCGACGACGACCCAGGCGGCCCCAGGAGCGCTCCCAGCCCGGGGCGGCCCACGGTGCGCCCTCTGCGCCCCTCACCTGGTTTGCCGCCACAGGAAGGTCTGGATGGGCAAGGGGATGCCGCGGCCGCTGTCTTGCTCTTGGCCCTCGGAGCTCTTCCTCTTCACCATGATGGTGGCTCCTGGGAGCTCTACTGCAGGACCCAGCGCTGGCTCCTCGCTAGCCGCCGCCGCCGCCGCCTCCTCCCGCTGCTCTCCCCAACTCTCATCCCCTCCTTCCCTGAGGCAGAGCAGCCTCCCTCCGCCCTGATCCCCCGTCCCTCTCCCCTTCCCCAGCCCCTCCCCGCGCGTGGAACATGGCTGCGGGAGGAGGGGAGGGCTGGAGGAACCGAGGAGCGAGGACGGGGGCGCTCGGAGAAGCTGTCCGCCTCGCCGCCCCCGCGCCCTCTCCTTGCTTTCAGCACCTCCCACTGTGGACAGCGGCCCGCGCCGGACAGACCGGCGGGAGACAGGAGCAGGGGTCAGGTTGAGCAGCCGTGGGATGGCCAAAAGGGTCCAAGTTCCGCATCGCACGCAGGTGCCCTGCGTGGCCTCTTGAGCCCCCAGAATTCGGCTTCCTCCCCTCGGAGCTGCACCCCAGGAGTGTCCCCTGTCCTGCTTCCCAACCTTGGCATCTGAAGAACTGTCACGTTCTGGGGAGGAGGAGCTTTGGGGGAACCGCAGAGCAGTCACTAACCCTGGCATCCTTCGCACGTCTAGCAAGGAGGTCAGGAGTCCACCCTCGGGATTCAGCAGAAGGAGAACATGAAAATTATTAGAAGTGTAAACCAGGAAGGAAGCAAGTTTGGCAAAACGGAAAGCTTGAAAGTTCTCTGATGTGAGAATTTATTGTAAAAGGGTAACCACAAGAAAGTAACCATGCTTGTTTTGCCAAAGCAGAAATATTGCCAAACTAACTAGTTGTGGGTATCAGTTAATTACAACTTGAGAAAGAACATGTGAATCATGCTGTTAGAAAATGAAGTTTATTAGAGTCCATCAGTGCACTTGGATGATCCTGTCTATTCCACTGATATCTGCCATTTTACTTGAGCTGTCATAGTCAAAGCCCTGTACTATAGTTTATAAGTAGATTATTGCTAGATGTTTCATCTGGCAGTAAAACAAGTAGGGGGCGGGGTCAACAGTGAAGCAGTGTGAGTAAGAAACCATTGCTGTGGATCCAAATACTTGCAAATGAACATAGTCATACACCAGTTTGAGCAAAGGTATTGGTGTGATCCATGAATGGAGAATCAGACACCCCAGGGCCTAATCTCAACAGATAGAAATATCTTCTATTAACTACATGTGTGTCTACACCATATAGAGAGAACTATATGGTATGTACTGGTATTTTCAGTCACAGAAATAAATTCTTCATTTAATTTCTTAAAGTTTTTTTTTTTCCTTTTTAACCATTGGACAAAGAATCTTATAATTAGTATCAGCAGCTCTGTAAGGAGGAAAAAAGATGACAATGATGTTTTATAACACCAATGAGTAACTTCATTTCTTAGAATTATGTGATAGTCATGTTTTTTCAGTTATTCATAGATACTTTCCATTGCTTAAGATTATAAATATCTAGGGCTAGGACACACAAAGGAAACTTAGAGATAGTCCACTCCTATTTCCAAATTTTACTGATAAGGGTGATGAGGCCTAGGGTTATGAAGTGACTTCCTAGCTGGTTCATGGTTAGGACCCAAAGGAGAAGCAAGTCCTTATGATTCTCATCACAGAGCTCTTTTCTTTTATAGGCTATATGGTAAATAAGTTTTCTCTCTCATGCCAACTCAGATCAATTGGTAGGGCCTGGCTGTTGAGAAAGACTGTGGAGATAAGGCCCAGGTACTTCAAGAAAAGACTGCTGTTATTGATTAGTGCTGTCTGCTATGTCAACAGCATAGGGGAAATTACACACATTTGTTATTTCTCAAAGGTATTCTTTATACACGATCTTTGAGGCTAACTTTCAATATTTCTTCTGCCTCTCTTGTAGCTGCCATCACGCACAATGTGACTTAATGTCGTCAAAGGTATTCTACCCTAGGAGAGGTAATATGTCTCAGTGTACCAAAGTTAGATTTGATCATTAGGAAATATGTCATTCTCAGTTTGGATCTTCATTGGGTTTTCTTGAGCTGTTTCTCATTTCTCATGTTGCTAAATGTCTTGGGCTTCTGCATTATTATGTTGTGACCTGTCTGATTAGGATCTCAAAGCTGCCAGGACAGGGCTAAAGCTCTGAGCACAGGCTGACTCCAGTTTTGCTCCTCTTGAAGTTATCTTTTAATATGAATCTTGAAACAAAGAAAGATAGATTCTAAATAGTTTATTCATATTTACTGAGTCCATTTTACATGCCAAGCACTAATCTATATAGATTCCTGCTTATAAGGAACTCACAGCATTGAAGGGAAGACAGATAGGTAAAGAAAAGGGTACAATGGGAGACATGATACAAATTTACTTATGAACAAAGGGACAAGGCAGAAAATGTGGGCAAGAATCAGATAGAGAAAGATTTTGTATGGCAGTCTACAAAGTTTGGATAGGAAGATTTTAAGCAGGGCAGTAAACACTTCATTTCCATTCAAAAGTGATTGATATGACTGGAATGTAGAGGTTATTTGAAATAGGCAAGAGTTGTATGTGGGAACCTAAGTCTGGAGATTAGAAAAATATCCTATGAGATCCTGAACTAAGGATGTGACAACAGAGCTAGAGATAAGGAGATGAGTTTGAGTGGACTTGCAGAGGCAGAATAGATAGGACTTGATAACAAAGTGGGCATGGGGAAAGAAAAATAGCACAGTGGTTAAAAGCTTAGGTGTTGAGCCAGACAGTTTTGACTCTAGCCCTACCTCGTATTAGATATAACACCCTGGGAAAGGTTCTTAAATATGGTTTTCAAGTAATAGTATTGATACTTTCTCCATAGAGATGTTGTGAAGATTAATGTTAATACTTGTAAAGAATTTTAGAGAGTCCCTGATCTATACTAAGCCTTCAGTAAATATCAGCTGAAGCTCTAAATTTTCTATTTTGAGCAACTGAGTAATGATGATCTCATTCAAAGAGAGAAAAAGTTGGCAAGAAAAATCATGTTCTTATTTTATGAGTGTGTATGGGAGAATTAATTAGTTTTCCTTGAGTAGCTATTGGAAATTCCAATGGATACCATGAAGAGGCAGCTAGAAATATGGATGTGGAGCCCAGAAGAGTTAACAGGGTAGGATAGATTGATTAACACTGTATAAAAGATAGTGAAACCATGGAAGTAGATAAAGTAATTCAGGTGAACATACGGAAAGAGAAAAAAAGAGCGCAATTTGGAAGTATAGGGGACAACAACGTTAGTCTTTTGTCACAAAAGATGTTTTTGAGAGGTGACAGCATAGGATAGGATAGTGGGGTAGGCAAAATTCTAAGATGGCCCCCAAGATTCCTGCCCCCTGCTAAACATACACATCTTCTCCAAGTTATTAATAAAAACCATACTAACCTAGGTGCTGTGGTGAAACAATTTACATAAACTTTAAGATTTTTTTAAAAAATTATTATTAATAGACTATTTCTAAGAGCAGTTTTGGTTTCAAGAAAGAATACACAGAGAGTTCTCATATATTCTCTCTTTTCCAGCTCACAATTTCTCCTTTTAACAACTTGCATTGGCATGGTACCTTTGTTATTATTGATGAGCCAATTTGATACATAATTAACTAAATCCATAGTTTACATTAGTGTTCACTCTTTATGTTGTAGAGTTGTATAGGTTTTTCCAAATAATGTCATTTATCCATCATTATGATATACAGAGTAGTTTCATGCTTTAAAAATTTTCTCTGCTCCACCTAATTCCTCCCTGCTCCTCCCCAGCCCCTGGCAACCACTAATCTTTTCACTGTCTCTATAGTTTTACCTTTCCCAGAATGTAATATAGTTGGAATAATACAGTATGTAGGTTTTTCAGACTGGCTTCTTTCACTTAGCATTTAAGTTTCCTTCATGTCTTTTTGTAACTTGATAGCTTATTTCTTTTTATCGCTAAGTAATATTCCATCTGTATGGCTGTACCACAGTTTATTTATCCATTCATCTTTTTTTTTTTCTTGGCCGTGCCGCATGGCTTGTGGGATCTTAGTCACCCGACCAGGATTCAAACCTGGGTCCTTGTCAGTGAAAGCATGGAGTCCTAACCACTGAACCGCCAGGGAATTCCCTATCCATTCGTCTATTGAAGGACACCTTGGCTGCTTCCAATCCTTGGCAATTATGAGTAAAGATGCTACAAACATTTTGTGTGCAGGTTTTTGTGTAGATGTAAGTTTTCAACACATTTGGTAAAATACCTAGGAGTGCAATTGCTGGACGATTTTTTAAGACTGATTAGCTTTGTAAGAAACTGTCAAACTGTCATCCAAAGTGTCTGTACCATGGAATTTTTTTTTAAATAAGAGATTTGGACATATTTATGGACCAGAATTAAAGGGTCATTTTAGAAGGAAATGTTGAGCATATTTAAGAGAGAGAATAATTAATTAACCAGGTTCTGGAGCACAGCTGGATTTATCATTCTTTGGGGGAAAAATAATTCCTAGGATGGGAGATAAAAAGGAAGAATGGTAGAGCCTAAGTTAGAAGGAAAAGAAGAAGAATGAGAATATGAGAGTGTTCAGGCTTGATGGCCTATGTAAGCTGTGAAGTAATCAATAAGGTCATTTTTAAAGAGTGATATTTAATAGATAAAAGTAGGGTGTTTGTCAGAAAAATATTAATAGCAGGTAGCATATACTGAGTACTCGTTATATGTCAAGGTCTGTTTTAAGTGTATCAATCAATTGATCCAAAAAACTCTGCTGTCAAAACTTAAAGTAGAGAAAACTGAGCCACAGAAAGGTTACATAACCTGCCTGAGGTTACACAGTAAGTGCTAAAAGAAACTGTAAAGTCTGGCTTCAAATTATACCCTAACTTTCTATTACAATACTGAGTATTGTGAAGTTGTGAGGGTTTGGAAGAAGTGCTATGAATCATGTAAATGAGAGCTACTTAAGGACATATGAAAGAACTTCTCTGTTGATGGTAGAAGATGAAGAAGAGCGAATGGTCCTTTCCATTTCCAAATCCCCTTAAGGCAATGAGTCATATGGAGGTGGAAAAAAAATCTATAATAAGCATTGTAAAGATCTGTTTTCAAAATAACATTTTAGTGGAGAATTAAGATTACCATGATGGTTCACTTCTCATACCTCACTGAAAACCTCCAAATACTTTTTGCCTTTGGGGAAGAAACCTGCCTTCCCTAAATGCTTTCCTCTACACTGCCTTCTTTAATATATTTCTTTTTCAATTCAGATGAACACTGTTGGAGGAAAGCTAAGAACTGAGTTAATCTGTCAATCATAGCACCAGGGTTAATAAACCAGTCCATGATTATCACTGCATATCATCATCTCACCGTGCAACACATTGAATTGGATGTGGAGCTTTCCCAATGATGGCACTCAGTGATGGAGTGGCTTTGGGTCAGAAGAGGAAACTGGCTACTGGGCTTTAGGAAGCATGTGAAAGGAAATTGCAAGAAGATCCACACAGATGTAGCTAAATATATGTCAGATTTGAAGGTTATCCTCTCTTTTAAATGGAAGGGTGAATTTTGATAGTGGCCAGGAGCCAAGTTGTCAGATGAGTATGTAAATAAACATTCTTTGCAAATAAACTGAGCAGAGGAGAACTCTGTCTGGATTTTGGAAAAGATTGCTTTAGTAAGCAGAATCCAGGATGCTGTGTTAATATATGAAGAGTTTGTAGTAATATAAACACTCATAGTAATTAATAAAAACAGTTTTGGCAAGAGCCCACTGTTACTCTACAGCAACCCACTAGAATTTGAAGATGAAGCATGATTGCTGTTGTCATGTGTCTATCAGTCAAAGTGTACAATGAAAATATTGACGCTGTAGTTTTGGAGTTTGAGGGGAGAGGCCACACCCATTATGAAGGAGTGACTATATCCCATGTGTCTTGGGTATCCTTAGCCCAAATAGCTGATATCTCTAAGGACAGCAGTCTCAGTGGTCCCTCAGTGAGAAGAACAAAGCTCCAAATCCCAAGTCCATACTCATCTGATCTCCTTACTCTGGTTTGCAAGGCTCTCCATGATTGATTTCATTACATACAACTCTTACCACTCTACTTTGCTCTAGATACTGTCTTCCTCCATATCTTTACAAGGCTGGTACCTTTTCACCATTCAGGTCTCAGTCCAAATATAACCTTGTCATATAAGACTGTTTATTAACCTGCCTGAAATTGTCTTCCTTATCCTGTTCCAGAAATATTATTATTTCCCCCTGTTTTTTACTTCATAAAATTTATCATTCTCTGAATATCATATTTACTTGTTTTAATGTTTGTTCGGTCTAGAGAATAGCAAGAGAATCTATAAGATATTCAAGAATAAATCTAACAAAACATTTAATACCATTGTGGAAAAAACACCATAAATTGTTTAAAGTCATAGAGACTGGCAAAAATACCATGTTCCTAGGTAGGGAGAGTCATTTTCTTAAAGATATCTTGCATTTAATCAACAAAGTATTAGGATCCATAATATATGAAGATTTATTGCAAAATCAATAAGCAAAGACAAAATTTGAAAAATGAGAATATGCTCATATCTCATCAGTGGTCCCAATATTCAATATGCTCAGTCTCATGAATAACCTGGGAAATGTAAATAAAAACAATTTTATTTCTCTCCAAATTCATAAAGTTAAAAAACTTTAAAAGTCTGATAACTTTTAGCTAATGCAATGAAACAAGAAAAGGAAATAAAATGTATACACATTGAGAAGGAAGAAAAAAATAAAATTTTGTTCACAAATGACATGATCATCTGTAGAGAAATTTCAAAAGAATTGACAAAAAAAAAACAAAAACTCCTCTGGAAAAAATGATTATAGCAAGGCTGCAGAATGCAAGGTCAATATACAAAAGTCAATCACTTCCCTATACACTAGCAATGAGCAAGTGGAATTTGAAATTAAAAACACAATACCAAGTATGTTAACACCCCTCAAAATGAAATACTCAGGTATAAATCTAAAAGTACATGTACAAGAACTATATGAAAAACAGTATAAAACTCTAATAAATGAAATCAAAAAGGAACTAAAAAATGGAGAGATATTCCATATTCATGGATAGGAAGACTCAATATTATCAGGACGTCTGTTCTTCCCAAATTGATCTACAGATTCAATGCAATCCCAATAAAAACAACAGCAAGTTATTTTATGGATAGTGACAACCTGACTTTAAAGTTTGTATGGAGACCCACAATAGCCCACAATAGCCATCACAATATTAAAGAGAAACAAAGTTGGAGGACTGACACTACCCAACTTTAAGACTTACTATAAAGCTACAGTAATCAAGACAATGTGGTATTGGAGAAACAATAGACAAATAGATCAATGGAACAGAATAAAGAGCCTAGAAATAGACCCACATAAATATAGTCATTGATCTTTGAAAAGGAGTAAAGGCAATACAAGGAGCAAAGATAATTTCTTCAGCAAATGGACTTCCACATGCAAAGAAATGAATCTTGACACAGACCTTACATCTTTTAAAAAAATTAGTTCAAAATGGATCAAAGACCTAAATGTAAAACACAAAAGTATAAAACTCTTAGAAAATAACATAGAGGAAAACCTTGATAACCTGTAGTATGGCAATAAAACCCATTTTTTGTGTGTGGCATAAAATGATGTTTTAGATGAAACACCAAAGGCACAATCCATGAAAGAAGTAAGCTGGACTTCGTCAAAATTAAAAACTTCTGCTCTGTGAAATGCAATGTCAAGAGAATGAGAAGATGAGTCACAAACTGGAAGAAAATATTTGCAAAAGACACATCTGATAGAGGACTGTTATCCAAAACATACAAAGAACTGTTAAAATTCAACAATAAGACAACAAACAACCCCATTTAAAAATGTGCCAACGACCTTAACAGAACCTCACCAAAAAGACAGACAGATGTCAAATAACATATTAAAAGATGTTCCATATCATATGTCATCACAGAAATCCAAATTAAAATGTCACTACACACCTTAATAGACCCAGACCCAGAACACCGGCAACACTAAATGCTGGTGAGGATGTAGAGCAACAGAAACTTGATACATTGCTGGTGGGAATGCAAAATGATACAGCCACTTTGGAAGACAGATTGGCAATTTCTTAGAAAATGAAACATATTCTTACCATAAAATTCAGCAGTCACACTCCCTGGTATTTAACACAGATGAACTGAAAATTTATGCCCACACAAAAATCTGCATGTAGATAATTTTGGCAGTTTTGTTCATAATTTCCAAAACCTGGAAGCAACTGAGTTATCTTTCAGTAGGTGAATGGATAAACTGCGGTACATCCAGAAAATGAAGTACTATTCAGCATTAATAAAATGAGCTATCAAGCTATGAAAAGACATGGACGAGCTTAAATACATATTACTAATTGAAAGAAGCCAATCTGAAAAGGCTATAAACTGTAAGATTCCAACTATATGATATTCTGGAAAAGGCAAGACTATGGAGACAGTAAAAAGATCAGCTGCTGCCAGAGGTTGGTGAGGGAGTAGAGGTGAACAGGTAGAACACAGAGGATTTTTCAAGCAGTGAAAATACTCCATACGATACTATAATGATGAATGTATGTCATTATACATTTATCCAAACCCATAGAATGTACAACGTCAAGAGTGAACCGTGAGATAAACTATGGATTTTGGGTGATTGTGATGTGTCAATGTAGGTTCATTACTTTAACAAATGTCCCACTCTAGTGGGATAATATGGGGGATACAGATAATGGGAAAGGCTATGCTGGTGTGTGGGCAGGGGATAAATGAGAAATCTCTGTACCTTTCTCTCGATTTTGTTGTAAACCTAAAACTGCTTTAAAATAAAGTCTTCTAAAAAGTCTGGTCATACCAAGTTTTGTCAAGAATAGAACTGCCAGCGAGAACTTAATTTATAAAATAATTTTGGAGACAAATGTGGCAATATCTAGGAAAACTGAAATATATGTACACTTCAACAATACCCAAAGTAGACTTTGGAGGATTTATCACACATATGCACAAAAAGATAAGAACAATAATTACTCATAAAAACATTTTAGTGAATTCTAAGCATCCTATGCATATCCATATATAGGAGAATGGATAAATTATCTATGACACATTCACACGTTGGAATAATATATAGCAATTACCATGTATGAATTAGAGCTCCATGTATCAACATGGGAAATTTTCCAAAATACAGTGTCGATTGAACAAAACAACTGCAGAATTATCTTATGGTACAATAACATTTACTTTAGAAGTTTAAAATACACAAAACAATGCTATATATGTTATGTATATTTAGGCATAATAATGTAATGAAAATATGTTTGGCTATTATCCTGACCTGAGCTTCCCAGGAAACGCCGGCTTGAAACAATGGTTTACATGTTACTTCTTATTAGGGAGTGCAATTCAAGGGGGTGGAAGTGAACTAAAAATAGATTAGGTAGGGAAGGAGGCAAAGCTAATAGGATGGTGCATTACCAAGCTGAGTACTACTTTGTATCAAAAGCAATCGCTTAACACCTATCCTTCTCAAACTCTTCCAAAATATAGCAGAGGGAGGAACACTCCCAAACTCATTCTATGAGGCCACCATCACCCTGATACCAAAACCAGACAAAGATGTCACAAAGAAAGAAAACTACAGGTCAATATCACTGATGAACATAGACGCAAAAATCCTCAACAAAATACTAGCAAACAGAATCCAACAGCACATTAAAAGGATCATACACCATGATCAAGTGGGGTTTATCCCAGGAATGCAAGGATTCTTCAATATACGCAAATCAATCAATGTGATACACCATATTAACAACTTGAAGGAGAAAAACCAGATGATCATCTCAATAGATGCAGAGAAGCTTTCGACAAAATTCAACACCCATTTATGATAAAAACCCTCCAGAAAGTAGGCATAGAGGGAACTTACCTCAACATAATAAAGACCATATATGACAAACACACAGCCAACATCATCCTCAATGGTGAAAAACTGAAACCATTCCCACTAAGATCAGGAACAAGACAAGGTTGAACACTCTCACCACTATTATTCAACATAGTTGTGGAAGTTTTAGCCACAGCAATCAGAGAAGAAAAAGAAATAAAAGGAATACAAATTGGAAAAGAAGAAGTAAAGCTGTCACTGTTTGCAGATGACATAATAGTATACATAGAGAATCCTAAAGATGCTACCAGAAAACTACTAGAGCTAATCAATGAATTTGGTAAAGTAGCAGGATACACAATTAATGCACAGAAATCTCTTGCATTCCTATATACTAATGATGAAAAATCTGAAAGTGAAATTAAGGAAACACTCCCATTTACCATTGCAACCAAAAGAATAAAATACCTAGGAATAAACCTACCTATGGAGACAAAAGACCTGTATGCAGAAAACTATAAGACACTGATGAAAGAAATCAAAGATGACACAAACAGATGGAGAGATATACCATGGTCTTGGATTGGAAGAATCAACATTGTGAAAATGACTATATTACCCAAAGCAATCTACAGGTTCAATGCAATCCCTATCAAACTACCACTGGCATTTTTCACAGAACTAGAGCAAAAAAATTCACACTTTGTATGGAAACACAAAAGACCCTGAATAGCCAAAGCAATCTTGAGAAAGAAAAACGGAGCTGGAGGAATCAGGCTCCCTGACTTCAGATGATATTACAAATCTACAGTAATCAAGACAGTATGGTACTGGCACAAAAACAGAAATATAGATCAATGGAACAGGATAGAAAGCCCAGAGATAAACCCACGCACATATGGTCACCTTATCTTTGATAAAGGAGGCAAGAATATACAATGGAGAAAAGACAGCCTCTTCAATAAGTGTGCTAGGAAAACTAGACAGCTACATGTGAAAGAATGATATTAGAACACTCCCTAACACCATACACAAAAGTAAACTCAAAATGGATTAAAGACCTAAATGTAAGGCCAGACACTATAAAACTCTTAGAGGAAAACATAGGCAGAACACTCTATGACATAAATCACAGCAAGATCCATTTTGACCCACCTCTTAGACCAATGGAAATAAAAACAAAAATAAACAAATGGGACCTAATGAAACTTAAAAGCTTTTGCACAACAAAGGAAACCATAAACAAGACAAAAAGACAGCCCTCAGAATGTGAGAAAATATTTGCAAATGAAGCAACTGACAAAGGATTAATCTCCAAAACTTACAAGCAGCTCATGCAGCTCAATTTCAAAAAAACAAACAACCCAATCCAAAAATGGGCAGAAGACCTAAATAGACATTTCTCCAAAGAAGATATACAGATTGCCAACAAACACATGAAAGAATGCTCAACATCATTAATCATTAGAGAAATGCAAATCAAAAGTACAATGAGATATCATCTCACACCGGTCAGAATGGCCACCATCAAAAAATCTAGAAACAATAAATGCTGGAGAGGGTGTGGAGAAAAGGGAACCTTCTTGCACTGGGAAGTTGGTGGGAACGTAAATTGATACAGCCACTATGGAGAACAGTATGGAGGTTCCTTAAAAAACTAAAAATATAACTACCATACCACCCAGCAATCCCACTACTGGGCATATACCCTGAGAAAACCATAATTCAAAAAGTCATGTACCACAATATTCATTGCAGCTCTATTTACAATAGCCAGGACATGGAAGCAACCTAAGTGTCCACTGACAGACGAATGGATAAAGAAGCTGTGGCACATATATACAATGGAATATTACTCAGCCATAAAAAGAAACGAAATTGAGTTATTTGTAGTGAGGTGGGTGGACCTAGAGTCTGTCATACAGAGTGAAGTAAGTCAGAAAGAGAAAAACAAATACCGTATGCTAACACATATATATGGAACCTAAAAAAAAAAAAAAGTCATGAAGAACCTAGGGGCAAGACGGGAATAAAGACGCAGACCTACTAGAGAATGGACTTGAGGACATGGGGAGGGGGAAGGGTAAGCTGGGACAAAGTGAGAGAGTGACATTGACATATATACACTATCAAATGTAAAATAGATAGCTAGTGGGAAGCAGCCACATATCACAGGGAGATCAGCTCGGTGCTTTGTGACCACCTAGAGGGGTGGGATAGGGAGGGTGGGAGGGAGGGAGATGCAAGAGGGAAGAGATATGGAGATATATGTATAACTGATTCACTTTGTTATAAAGCAGAAACTAACACATCATTGTAAAGCAATTATACTCCAATAAAGATGTTAAAAAAAAAAAAAAGCAACTGCTTGCTTGATCTGGGAACTGTTCTTTGAGAACCTGCTTCTCAGAATAACTGCTTCTCTAGAGAGTGTATCTACAGAAGGAAGCGAGAAAAGTGTACCTGGAGGTTTGGTTTGCTCTATGGAGTATCAGTTCGTTTGTAATATGGAAGAACAAATCTGACTCCATACTAGATCTGTTTCTTTTAGTTTAACCTTTGTATTCTATTTCTTTTGCTTCAAGTTAAGAATGGCACCTATAGCCTGAAATATACACGATAGCCATTCTCAAGGCTCTGACCTTTAAGGGTATAACACTTTTCCATTCAGATAGAGATAAAAAGTTGCAGAACAGAGAATAACATTTGTCTTGCTGGAGGTTTACAGGAACATCGTGACCCGACCTACATGGACAGCTGCAAGAAGGAAGGATTCCGACACCAAGAAGTTTGCACCAACCACCCATGCCCCTCCCTCAGCTTGCCTTTAAAAATGCTTTGCTGAAATCCTTCAGAAAGTTCAGGGTTTTTTGGGCATGAGCCACCTATCTCCTTGCATGGCTCTGTAAGAAACATTTCTCTGCTCCAAACTCCGGTGTTTCAGTTTGTTTGGCCTCATTGTGTGTTGGGCACACAAATTTGCGTTCGGTAACACATTCACACACTCCCTGGACACATATGTATGGGTGCAGAGAGGGTGCTGCAGCATATCATCTCAAAATGGATTTCTGGGTTACTAGTAGCGTATGTGGCAGAGGCATCAGGCAAGGTGAAGTTGGCAAGAGTCCGCACAGTATTGGTCTCTGTAGAAGTGCTGGAGGTTGAACAAGTGGTCACTGACCCCAGAAACAGGTGAGGCCGAGAGGATTTGAAATGGCACATAAGAAGTTCAAATATGATAACCACCATTCATCCTTAAAAACAAAGACCCTGGAACCTGGGTCCTTCCTGGGTTCAAACACCAGCATTGTGGCTCACAAGCCATGTAACATTGAAAATGCCACTTAACATCTCTGGGAGTCAGTATCTTCATCTGAAAAATGAGAATAACAAGCGTAGCTATTTTGTAAGACTGTTGTGAGGATTGAGTGAATCAATATATTTTCTGGTTCCAACTGTTGTATAACAATGATTAGTCTAAATCTTTGTGGCATAAAACAACCATTTTATTGGGCTTATGATTCGTGAGTCAGGAATTTGCGAAGTATCAGCAGGGTAGTTCTCATTTACAGTCTCTCATGCAGTTAAAGTTAGTCGTGAGTTGGGACTGTAGTTATTTGAAGACTTGAATGGTCTGTATGCCCAAGACGGCTCACTTACATTGCTGACAGTTGATACTGCCTGACAGCTGCGAGTTCAGCTCAGGCTGTCAACTGTAGCAAGTATACACAGCCTCTCCTGAGTGTCAGTCTCTGGGTAGTTGGATTTTTTTTTACAGCTCACTTCACCCAGAGAGCATCCCAAGAGAACTAGGTGGAAGCTGCCTAGCCTTTTCTGATCTAGCCTCAAAAGCCATGTAGCAGCACTTCTGCTGCAGTCTATTGGTTATAAGTAAGTCACTAAGGTTCCTCCAGAGTCAAGAGGTAGCAACATAGATTCCACCTCTCAATGGGAGGAGTGTCAGAGAATTTGCAGACATCTTTTAAAATAACACTATAGGTAAAGCACTTGGAACAGTGCCTGTTCTACTCTATCATTAGTATTATTCTTTGGACATGATGCCATAGCCTTTTAGCCTTTTAAATGAACTCTTCTGTAGCTTAGTTATTTTTATTTTGTCTTGATGTTACAATCCATGATGTTTCTTTATGGAGTGACACTGGGGAAGATGGACAAACAACAGTCCTGCTAATTCTCAGAGCTGATGTTATATAAACCTTGCAGTTATATGGAGAAGATGGCTAGAGCATTTTCATTTAATTTTTTTCTTTGCCACTTGGTATCTTGTTAGGGCTTGTTAGTCAACACATCCCTGAAGCACAGGGTGAAATGATACATTGTCGCTCGCTGATGTTTGCAGAGGATGGGGGTGGATGCTAGCTCCTGACATCACTTTAGGATCCACTTATTTAAAATCATGACACATGAATGGTCAGTCCCTTAATAGGTCAGATCTGTTTTAACTTTAATTTATGCCAGCTCTCTGATTCCTATCAATTGTCCAACAGCTCTGTTTCTGGAGTAAAAAAACTTTTTCTTCTATAGATTTAAGAAGACAGGAAGAAATATGTATACTGTACTTCAGGTAGACTTCAATATCTTAAAGCCTATTTTTGTTTGTTTCTAGTTTTACAAACAATCACATGTATTTTGGTTGAAAGAGTAGGAAAGCTTCCTGATGCTGGAAGCCATATTTGCTGAGTCACTGTGTATTTATTTTCATTTAACATTGGTATGCTGAATATTTGAAATATTTAAAATTCTCAGGCTTTATTATTATGCACAGTTTGTCATATTATGATGAGGAAGATGTATATATTTCCACTTTATATCATGCTGTAATGTTGTAATGAAGGAAGCTTTATTTTATTAAGGTGGAAATGCTGAGCAGCCCCTTAGAAAACCATCTTTCAATTTAATTTTCCTTCTGAAGTATAGGGAAAAAAAGATTTTAAAAAAATCTTATTTTATATCAGCACTATTAAAAGAATGAAGAGACTCAAGTTTTCCTAGAGTCTAAACGATTTTTGCACAGCGGCCAATTTAGAAAAAATAAAATTGTTTATTTTAGAAAGTGTCATTTTAAAATGTGGAAAATGCAATATCTGCACTTAATAGTCTATTGACATTTCTTTTTAATGAAAGGTTTGTTGGTGTGTAACTGGCCGAAATTTCAGAAATACTGTAATGCTGGTGCCCTGCAATATGTAATAATGAGCATTGGTGTGAGAGGACACCTGGTGATGCTGGGCTCCTTAGGAAATAACCAGGGAGAAACAGTCTCACTGTTAACACTTCTCCCGGCTGCTGTGTCGCTGCTTTTACTCCTCCTTCCTTCTGTTCTCTAGTGCATGTAGGGTGGGGGTCCGTCCATGACTCAGTCATGTGGCAGCAGCACAAACCCCAGACCCTGACCTGCCCCTGCAGAGAGAGCTTTCCCTGTTCCACAGTGAATACAACATTTCTTGCACACCAACTGCATCTGGGAGTCTGCTTGCAGGGAACCCAGCATTGCGACCTTGGGCAGCACTTCCTCCCCAGAGGAAGGGAATTTGATATGCAGAAACACTTGCAATTTGATTTAAAATACGATCAAACTCTGACAGCTCATAGTTTTCTCTTTTAAAAAGGCAAGCAATAACCACTGATCAAATAACTTTTCTTTATTTTCAGCATAATCATTCTTATCGATGGAACCAAGATCAAGCAAGTCTGCCCAAGACCCCCTTGGGGATTTATTTCACACTGTACTTCTGAGCTACAGGCATAGCACAACTCAGCTCTTCTCGTTTCCTGATCCAAAGTGTTGTGCATCTGGATCAATATTGTTTTACCTGATCAGGAAATAAACTACACATTTGTCAACCCTAGTGCTGACTAACTGGATTCTAGAAGAGGTTGACAGATTTCTTGAAACCATTTGTTTTCAATCTTGGTGATTAGAATCTTATCAGAGGAGCTTAAAAAATATTAATATCTGGGTTCCATCCCTGATCAATTAAATCAGAATCATTGGAGACAGAAAAGCTTCTGAATATTTTTACAGAGCTTTGCAGGTAACTCTAAAGTGCAAACTGGATGAAGAACAACTGTGCTCTAATCCGGCTAAAGTCAAAATACATGTATATTAGACCACACACAAAAATAAACTCAAAATGGCTTAAAGACTTAAATAAAAGACATGACACCTTAAAACTCCTAGAAGAGAACGTAGGCAAAACATTCTCTGACATAAATTGTACCAATGTTTTCTTAGGTCAGTCTCCCAAGACAATAGAAATAAAAGCAAAAATAAACAAATGGGACCTAATCAAACTTACAAGCTTTTGTACAGCAAAGGCAACCATAAACAAAATGAAAAGACAAACTACAGACCGGGAGAAAATATTTGCAAATGATTCAACTGCCAAGGGCTTAATTTCCAAAATATACAAACGGCTCATACAACTCAATAACAAAAGGCCAAACAACCCAATTGAAAAATGGGCAGAAGACCTAAATAGACATTTCTCCAAAGACATACAGATGGCCAACAGGCACATGAAAAGATGCTCAACATCACTAATTATTAAAGAAATGCAAATCAAAACTACAATGAGGTACCACTTCACACCAATCAGAATGGCTATCATTAAAAAGTCTACAAGTAACAAAAGCTGGAGAGGGTGTGGGGAAAAGGTAACCCTCCTATGCTGTTGGTGGGAACGTAAATTGGTGAAGCCACTATTGAAAACATTACAGAGGTTCCTCAAAAAACTAAAAATAGAGTTGCCATATGAGCCAGCAATCCCTCTTCTGGGCATATATCCAGACAAAACTATAATTCAAAAAGATACATGCACCCCTACATTCATAGCAACATTATTTACAATAGGCAAGACATGGAAACAACCTAAATGTCCATCAGCAGATGAATGGATAAAGAAGATGTGGTACATGTATACAGTGGAATATTACTCAGCCATAAAAAAGAATGAAATAATGCCATTTGCTGCAGCAGCAGCATGGATGGACCTAGAGATTGTCATACTAAGTGAAGTGAGTCAGAAAGAAAAAGAAATACCATGTGATACCACTTATATATGGAATCTAAAATATGACACAAATGAACTTATCTATGAAACAGAAACAGACTCACAGACGTAGAGAACAGACTTGTGGTTGCCAAGGGGGAGGAGGATGGGGGAGGGATGGATTGGGAGTTTGGGATTAGCAGATGCAAACTATTATATATAGAATGGATAAACAACAAGGTCCTCCTGTATAGCACAGGGAACTATATTTGATATCCTGTGATAAACCATAATGGAAAAGAATATGAAAAAGAATATATATACGTTTAACTGAATCACTTTGTCGTGCAGCAGAAATTAACACAACATTGTATCGATAAATCAACTATACTTCAATAAAATAAATTTTTAAAAATACACATATATTAGAAAAAGCAGGTAAGTAGCCCAGGCCAGAAGGGAAAACTGAATACATTAAAGGCACAGATAACAAGTATTTAACTTTTATTATTTTAATATAGAAAAGGTGACTACACAAAAAACTGAAAAACAGAAGTAAACAACTCCAATTGTCGTACGAATAGGATTAACCAAGAAAGTAGTGTTTTAATCACCAGGAAAAGCAGAAACAAATACCACAAAAGGAAACACAATCCTCTAACTTCTACCTTCAACCTTTGATCAACATTTGTTCATGCAATAGGCCTCATCCAAAATAAATTTCATGGTTAGCAATAATAAATGTTCTTTACCTCCCATGAGAAATAATTCAAAACCCAGTTTGCCTACTTTGATCATATTTTTAAAATGTGCCCAACATTACATAGATATGTAGCTTTTAATGTGGGTTTTGATTGAAAATCCCATGGATTTATATAGGTCTTTAAATAAAAATGCACGACGGACAAACCAGTGTGTTTTATTTTGAGCTTATTTGGTTGGAATAAACAGACCTATTCAGACTAGCTTAAACAAAGGGGGATATTACAAGGAGGGAATTCTCACAGACACAGAAGTTGCGCTTAAGCCTCACTGAGAGGGAACTAGGTGGGGACGAGGATGTGACAAGGACCAGACCATCAGTTCGGGCTACAGCTCCCTAGTTAGTGAGACTGCTTATGCTCTGTGGGCCTGCTCCTCCCTGCCCCTTTGCCAGGGTTTAGCTGTCTTTGACTCACAGTGTCGTTAGTGGTTCCATAAACTGTGGTGGAGTTGGGAGGAGAAAGGTCACGTTCTAAACCGTGACTAAGGCAGCAGGAACTGTGGGCAGAGGGGCAGACTCGCTTTGAATCTCTGTGACAGTCAGGCCATGAGTGACAGCTTCAGGATAAGGAGACAGCAGAAAAGGCAGCTGCCTAGTCTTTTCAAATATGAGAGGAGCCATCTGGATGTGAAAAAGAGAAGCCTGGACTTGGGGTTAGAAGACCTGGGTTCAACCATAGCTCTTTCATTAACTAGCTGTCTTCTGTATAATCTTGCAACATTACTTCATGTCAGTTTTCACTACAGAAAATGTGGCAAGAATATATACCCCCCAGGATTGACTTAAGGATTAAATAAATAAAAGGTTGAAAATGCTTCGTAAATCTGAAAGCATCAGACAAATGCAAAGGAATAATTACTTCAATGGACCAGAATGTCAGGTTAATTACTACTGTAAGGAAGGCAATGCAAGGCGACGGCTTATGAATAAATATCAGCTTGTCTGTCTATTTTAACTCATGTATCCAATATATTAATGTAATACCTCATGTGTGAATTTTCCAAAACACTGAAGAATGAATACTGGCCATTACTTAACTGCTTTCACATGAATTAAGGGCATCATGTGGATGATTCCAACTTCATTATAAGTGAGGAAAAGCTGACGTTCAGAGAGGCTAAGTTGCTTAAGTCCACACTGGTGGTAAATTACAGAACAGGATTTGCAGTCATTTTGGACTGTGGGAGGGCGCAGCTCTTTCCTTAAGACTAAAGGGCACCAGTCTCTTCAACCAGTTGACCTCCTATCTATGTTGTCTCCTCCCTTGCCTTTGTTACGTGAAAATCAGGCAGCATGAATCACATGTAATCACATTACATCTATTCAAATTGGGGTCTGCAAACGACAGCCTAGGCCAAATCCAGTCCTCTGTCTGTGTGGGCTAATAATGGTTTTTACATTTTTAAATGAAAAGAACATTGAAATAAGAATAAAATTATGAGAAGTGAAAATTATATGAAATTCAAATTTCCATGTTGATCATTTGTTTACATGTTGTTCGTGGCTGTTTTCACATTACCAAGCAGAGTTGAGGAGACAGAGCAGGTATGGCTTGCAAAAACCTAAAATATTTATTATCTGGCTCTTTACAGAACAAGTTTACAGGCTCCTGATCTCAATTACTGGTTGCTTTTCATTTGTTTTCTTATTAATCAGAAAATAGTGTCTCATCAATTGTTATCAAAAGCATTTAAAGTGAAAAACTAATGGATGTACAACAAACTGGCAAAGCTAAAAAAAATTTCAGTGGGGAAAATCCGTCTATTGTGGGAATAAAAAGTAGCACATGATTTCTGGAGACAATTTTGCTACATGTGTAAAAAGTTCTTATAAATCTGGATACCCTTTGACTCAATAATTCCATTTCTATAAAATTTTGCTAAGGAAATAGATATCTGTACAGAGATGTAGGAAAGGAGAATCATTTATAACAGTGAAAATTTATAAACAGACCAAGTGTCCAAACATGTATAATTAGCTAAGTAACTTAGAGTATATCCATCAAATGGAATGTAATAAAGTCATTAAAAAGAATAATGCCAACCTACATTTATTGAGTTGAAAGATGTGCATAATACATGTTTAGGGAAAAACATCATGGTACACAAGAACATGTATAGTATGTTCTTTTAGTAAAATTGTATGTTGTGGTATTTCATTAAATGTGATTTTTAAAAATATAAAAGGTGGAACAGCAGAAAATATAGCATTTACTGAGTTTTAAGTACTCTATTAGACAAACCTACACATTATTTCATTTAAAATTCCCAACAATCCTGTAAGCTATTCACTCATTTTTAATTTAATTATAATTTTAATGTACTTAAAATTGTCTCCATTTTATAAGTGTTGAAACTGAGGCACAAAAAATTAATTGCCCAAAGTTACATAACCAGTTAGCAGTAAGGCCAGGATTAGAAAGCTCATGTTCTTTATATCCTACACCACAGTTTCCTTTCAGGGATCAGGCTGAATATTTTACTTTAATAAAAATCAAACAGTAAATTTTAGTATGTTCTTTTACTATAAATGGCTAAGGCCCTTCCTGAGATACAGCAAAGTTTAATGGGAAAACTGTGGGAATTCCAATCAGAGAGATCCATGTAATTCACTGCTTAACCATTTACTGTCTGCGTGATACTGGACGAGTTATTTAGCCCTATGAGTTCTTTCCTTAAAATAAAATGGACATAATGATATTTATCTCATAGAGTTATTGTGAAGATTAAAAGAAGCAATATAAGCACGTAAAAAAAAGCATATTAAAAAAGCATGTAAGACATACTTGAAAAGCAATAAACTTTGATTCCCTTAAGAATGTAATAAACAATGAGTACCATAATTTATCCCTGTGTGTCTACATATGGATTTCTAAAATACTAAGCAGTGACCATGTAATTTAATTTTGCACCTTAAGACTGTCTGTCATCAGTTTAGAGCTACTAATTTAGAAATGATTAGTTTGTCTTTTTGAAGGAAATGATGCTAAAGGAAGAGACTGACTTATCACACACATAGCAATCATTCTCTGAGTCCTTGATGTAAAATTTATACAGCCCTTCCATTACAGACAAGCACACTTTACATCTAGAGGTATTACTTAGCATGCCTAAGAATGACATTCGTCTGCTAAAAAAAATATGTTAGCTGGCAAGAAAAATATCTAATTCTTCAAAAGAATGACTTGGGAAATTTCCTTTCTGATAGTGTTAGGACTACAACTTAGAAAAATACCAAAAATCGAGGAATGGTTGCTATGGGATCCTCTTGTAGGTGTCATGGCTGGGGCACCGAAATAGCTGAGTACAGTCCTAGCCACTGGTTCAAACACAAGAAAACAGATTCAGTCAAGTGTCTTGAGTAGGGAAAAGTGGCACCTGTTATTGATACACCTTTAAAACAACAAGGGAGTTTCATCTTGTTCCATGATTTGTGCTGTGCCACATCTGGTAATTTTCATCTCTATTTTTCTAGCATTTTTTAAAACAAGCCAAACAGACTTCTCTTGATGTTTACTTCTTTTACTGATATCACACCTACTTCTTTTACTGATATCCCACCTAGAGTCTTCCTTTCCAGTGTCTGAAATTGATTCTGTGAAACTTCGATGTCTCTGTAGAAAATTGGTGAGAAATTTCGCTATAAAAATGGAATGACATTGGATGTGGCTGTGAAATTCAGGAAGAAGTATTCTACTTCCTCTCCTATATTTAATCCATGTTCCAAAAAGAGTGGAAGGCCCATTTATGCTCTGCTATTTAATATGATTTCATTTTTTATTGGT
The DNA here is from genome assembly GCF_028564815.1 of Eubalaena glacialis. Lineage (NCBI taxonomy): Eukaryota > Metazoa > Chordata > Mammalia > Artiodactyla > Balaenidae > Eubalaena > Eubalaena glacialis. The sequence goes on along the minus strand of NC_083716.1, from coordinate 213,352,485 downwards.
AAAAACTTTCCTTACAAAGCAGAGGTAAATGCCCCATCTCCTCTTGGATTTTTCTTGAAGTAAGTTGTGTTGCTGCTAATGTGCTTCTCCAATTAAGCACCACAGTGCTTGATCCAGATGATTCCTCTGACATCAGGAATGAAAGAAAGCACAGGCAACATAATTGGGAAGAACTACAACCCTGCTGTAAGAGCTGGCTGCAGACTGAGCCCCCTTTTTATAAATCCAGAGTCATCAGAAACTCTACTCATTTCCCAAGAAATTGAAAACTAACTTAATTTTAGAATGGGCATGTTATAGAATATTTAAAGTGTGCTCACATGCACGTATGTGCAAAACCAGGAATGAGATCAAAATATCAATAGAATATAATTCAAAGGCGATTATGTACAAATGATTGCATGATTGTATAATGCAGTCAAGTCTATCTAGAGGAGAAATCACAATAAATTATATAGCCAAAATTAATCTAGTGTGGTTTTCCAGACTGGCCCTGAAGGCAGAGGTTTTTAAATTCATCAACTCATCATCTATTACTATTCTAATGTTTAAATGAGAAAACTCAGTCATCTTCATCTGAGAATCACAAATCACTCTGCAAATCTAATTGGCTAAAACACAAGGACATAAAGAAGAATTATTATCTTCATTTCATTGGTTAAAAGATTTAATCTAAGACCAACAAATGAAGCAGTTATGAAACAGACATTAATCTCTTCCTTTTAACCCCTGAGATCCTACTGAGATGCTTCATATACTTACGAAGTCTGTTTACTCTTTTTTAAAATTTTAGTCATGCTATTATATAAGAAATAAATCTACTTATATTCATTTAGAAGCCAGTATAGAGTGAGCAGTCATGTGCCAGCAAGATAGGAAATGCAAGTGTTTGTGAATCAGGGGAAATAGAAACTAGTTTTCAAAAATAGTCATCGGACTGATAGGGTGAGTTGCCAAAGTGAAGAGAGATTGCCTTTTCACCCTTGACAATGCTGACAAATACTGTGTGCCCTGGATGAAGGGCGTTTCCAGAAGAAAACATTTATATTCAAAGTTCCCCAAGCTATGAGTGGGAAATGCATTGCAGATTGCCCTTTCGGAGTGGAGAAGATATTTCTTTGCCAATGGCTCAGTTATGTAATTTGCCCCAGGTCATATGTAAGTGAAATGAAGAAGTACAGCCCAAGAAGCCTGTTCTATCTTCAGCATCCACCATCGTTCTGCAAAGTCACTGATCTATTCTAGAATTCAACAGCTTCTCATTTCTCACGTTTGGCAGACTCCCTGCAGATTTTAACCCTATGCAACATCTACTCCTGTGGTTTCTGTGACATTTTCTCTTAGTCCCATCCCTCAAATGGCTGGTCCTCAGTTTTTATGATTACCCCCCCCTTTTTTCCTCTCTGCTTGTCCCTTAAGTATAGGAATTACACTAAGTTTCATTTTGGACTTTTTAACTCCTCTCTTTTGTGAGCCCAGCCTACATGAGCTCATCCATTCTCCAGGACTAATATCATCATTCGTATGTTAGGAATTTTTCAAAGCCCTGTTTCAGATTATGAGGAAAGGAGAACAAATGTCAAGTATTATGGGAACACAGCAAAATTAATAACACTGTACCGGTCCTTGCTGACATGAAAAATGTTATTTCTAGATGACTTGATTTTTCATCCCTAAACAAAATAAATGGAGCCAAGGTAACTGATGTTTAATTAGTGGATGTCAAGAACAAATAAAAAAGTGGAAAAAAAGACCTTTTCCCTACTTAAGATCAAACAGTCTTAGGAGCAATGGACAAATTAAGAATTAGCGTTGATGATGACATAGGAAGAGTTAAGTATAAAATCACTGAACCAAGGAGGGACTGTTGCAGCCTGCATCCTACCGACTCATGATGTTTTGAAACTTAGCGCCTCTAACTTTCCTTAAAACTAGTAACATCTGCAGAGATTTACAACAGGGAAGTTGTGGACCTAGGGTGGTCACCAACACTGCATTCATGTCGACTAAATTCATTCATCCTAAGGGATGATGCCTGAACTCAGAGAGAACCACACTCTGGGATGAATGGCGAGAGCATTGCTCATTATTGAGCAGTACGGTCGGGTTAGAAATGATTGGGGCAAGCCACCCCCTTCCTCTTATTTACTCTCCCTGGCTTGGAACCATGTGGAATCTGGGGTGGTATTCATATATCCATCTTTGGTCATGATTCTACTTCTAATATCTAGATATGAATTGACAAATTTCTGAGATTTGAATACTAGTATCCTAATGAATACTCCACTGACACCACATCTTCTCCACCTGCCTACTTCATTTTTGTTAATGGCATTATCATCCACTTGGTTACCCAAGTTATAAACCTCAAGTTTATTTCTCCTTCTCTATTAACCAATTCACATCCTGTGGTCTCCAAGTTCTGTCCCTTTTATGTTGAGGGTCTTAAGCGTCTTTCTTCCTCTAGATCTTCGCTGCTGCTCTCCTAGCTCAGGCTCTTAGTCACCTCTCCCTGGTTTTCCCAGCTCTAGCCCCTTCTTTCCAGTCCAGTCTCCACACTGCTGCCAAAATTACTCTTCTAAAACTCAGATCTGATCACATCATTTCTCCTCCTCACCTTTAATGACTGCTCTAGCTTACACAATAGAATCCCCGAGCTTGTGAATATGATAGAAGACCCAATATCTATCTCCAAGCTTCTTTTTTTTTTTTTCTTGGCCTCATTTCCTCTGACCCACCTATGCTCCAGGTACACCAAACAGTTTCATGTTCTCAGAATGTGTCCTCCACTCATGCCTTTATGCATTGCTTTAGAAATTCCCTTCTATTCCCTCCCCCTGCTGGACTCCTTTTTCCCCATAGGTTTTGTGTAAACTTGAGTTTCCACCACTTATCACTGTTTATCCTGGGCTGTGGTGTGTCGTATATGATCTGCCTCCCTCACTTGACTCTCAGTGCCTTGAGGCCATTGGACCAGATGAGGATGTAGCATTCAGTAAGTGTTTCTGGCATTTATTCATTTCCTATTTAAAAAGGTATACACATTTTGAGACTACTCTAGCCAAAAGTGCAGAAAAGACAGAAGAACGTTAGAATTGGATTTTTTTTTTGGCCTGAGAATCTACTGCGGGGCTGGCCTGACTGACAGCAGGACACAAAAGTGAGTGAAAAATTGTCCCTGTCCATGTGCAGATTTATAAAGGAAATGGTCTCCAGGACTTTGTTTCTGTCTGATTAAGGACACAAAAAGGGGATATAGAGATGGATTGGATAGAGGAGGTTGATGAGGGGGTTTCTTTGGACAGAGATGCCATGCCGTCTGTCACACTTTTGGGGGAGGTCTGGGGAGCTGTTGCCTTCTAACCCTAAGTTTAATAAAAAGAGGATTTAAATGCTTGGAGAGCATTGAAATGTGTTCCCTGATGTTGGGAGACACAGATGTTGAGAGACACTAGATTTCTACAGGCTGGAGAAATCCAGCAGCCAGAGAAGGGCTGATGGCTCTGGTTCTGGTACCCTTCAGTGCTTTTTTTTTTTTTTTTTTTAACCCTATGCAACATCTACCCTATGCGATCCCACCTTGCGGCCTGTGGGATCCTAGTTCCCCGACCAGGGATTGAACCTGGGCCCTGGGCAGTGAAAGCATGGAGTCCTAACCACTGGACCACCAGGGAATTCCCTAGAAGCGCTTCTGAGTTGGGATTTGCCTTGACTCCCAGAGTAAGGAGGGTTGGTAATACAAGAGGGCCAGGTGAGGGCCGGGCGGGAGAGGGAACTGGAGAAAGTTGTCTTAGGTTCTGTCCAGTAAGGCTGCCTGGATGGGAGAGAAGCCTCAGCAGAAAGAGGCTGGAGGTACACCACTGGAAGCCCACAGAGAAAGAGAAAAAAATCTTCTAAACCACCTGCCTGTCATGGGATGCCCAGTCTCCAATCAAGTAAGACATCTCCTATTCCCTTATTTTTCCTTATTCCCCCAGCTTTATCCCTAGAAGTAGCAAAAGCAGCTTTGTCAGGAAGAAGAGAAAGTGAGTCCACAGAGGAAAGCAGGCTTGATGCCTAAGGCAAATCTGTGCTATAAATCTTATAATATCAGCTTCGGAGTTTTGACTATTCCATGGGCTGTGTATTTTAATTTCTGAATTGAGACTTTTTAATAATTGAGATTCTTGTTATAGCCAGAAGAATGTTATCATCTGAGAGTGACTAAAAAGTCACGAGTCTGTCCAAGTCTTCAGCTTGAGGCAGGGGAAGATTTCTTTCACTGCATAATGTTTAAAGGAATGGCGAGAGACAAAACTAAATTTGCATTTTGATCACAACTTACATGAGTCATGCTTGTTCAACACATTGGTTACACAGGAAAAGACAAAATATTAATATTTGGGTGTCCACATAATGAGTGCTTTCTGATTTTTCTACAGTTGAAGCAAAAAAAAAAAATGGCTGAGGAGTTCCTCTTGGTATCTATTTGTGTCTTAGTTTTCTGATGTTAATGAAAATCATTTTTTTTGTTTACTAATATTAAAAGTCAGACTATCAGAAGTGTGTATTCCACATCTAAAGCTTGATCAGGCATTCTTACATTTTATGCTATGAATTGTAGATACTTGTTTTATAAGGAAAATCTAAGTGACATGCCATGCTTGTAATGAAAGCAAGAAATTTAATTCAGTTATTGGTGTCATAATAGAGAAAGAAAAACAGCCTTTAAGAAAGCTGCATGGCGCTGGAAGCAAGAGTAATGTTAAAATACAGGCATCTCTCAGTATCTGCTGGGGACTGGTTCCAGGACCGGCCTCACTGCAGATACCAAAATCTGGGGTTGCTTAAATCCTCTATGTAAAATGGTCTGGTACAGTTGGCCCTCTGCATCTGCAGACTCTGCATCCGCGGGTTCTGTGGTTGGTTGAATCCAGGGATGCAGGACACATGGATACAGAGAGCCAACAGTATTTAGCAACTGGCACATCATCATAAATTAATATATACAATAGAAAAAAATGCTTTTATTCTCTAAACAATATGAATTACGAAATTGCTTGTCAAGTGATGTGTGTTTTGGCACAAATAGTTCATCCAATTTTCCTAATAATTTCCAAATATATTGGTGATTTTCAGAAATGTCTGGTTGAACTTTGCTTGACATAGGAGTCAATCGCTACATGATGCCTTTGTATGAGCCATGACTTGACATAGAGAAGGGCAGAAAATTGTTCCAATAGTTCCCATTTAATTGTCATTGAATGACTTGCATTTATTTTTTTAAAAAAAGAAAATTTCTCTTTACATACATGATATTGTTTAGGATCCACAATCCTCTGTCATTGTTTGCTGAATTAACAGAAAAATATGAACATTTTTCTAGCCCTCATAATGCTGAGATTTTTACATAATATCTATTTGGTATCTTTATCATTGTCAGGAAAATTGTTTATTAGAATATTTAATTGGATCAAACCTAATCCATTAGACCAGATGAGACATCTCGGGCTGCTTAGGTTCAAATTCCAGCTTTGCCCATTAACTTTTAAACAACCTCTCTATTTTTCTCATCTGTTAAATGGGGACGCTGATAATTACAGTACTCATAGGAGTTAACATATGTTTATAAGGATGCCTATAAGAGGCAATCACTAAATAAGTATAAAATTAATGTTAAGGCCCACTCCATTTGGGCTTTTGGTGGGTTTTAGATGGAGGTGAATTTCAACAGGGACCATAAAAGGCTTTCCCTTAGGCACTGTTAACCCTGCATGGTCCCATGGGGCCTATATGTTGCTCACAACCTCCTGTTGTTGGCCTCAGGAGCCCCCATTACCTCCTCAGTGCCTGTTGCTTGTCCCTATACTCTGGTGAGAGTTAAAAGTCTTGTGGTGACTGCAGTTCCTACAGGCAACGGTAGGAGAGGAGTCTGGGGAAAAATGAAGACTGGTACCAGCTGGCCATAGCCAAAGTATGGTTATATGAGCACCAGGTACTTGCCTACCAGGATGCCCAAAGTGCTGTCTCCCCTGTAGGGTTCTGGTCTTCTTCTGACTTGGAGGACAATGCATGCATAGCGGTAGTTGAGAAAAAGCTGTGGCAGGCTGGCTGGCGGCCAGCAGGTTGCTAGAAGCCAGCGTGGACAATCTGGACTTCCTTGAACTGGCGTGCACAGGCCAGTCCTCCAGAGCCCCTGAGGGTATCATAGCAACTGGTGATGCCTGGAAGGCAGGACTTTTGGGGGCACTGGAACAGGATCTTGGAAGCTCTCTGCTGTACCAAGCATTAACCTCATAGAGGCTAGGAACTGGAGGTGTCTATGACACCTGTGGGAATAGGCCTGGGTGGCAAAGGGCAGGCACTGATGAGGAGGAGGCTTGGAAAGCAAGTCTTTTAATATTATAACAACTTATTCAACTGAATAAGGTGTATGTTGACTGAAAATCAGCCCTGGGTTTAAGAACATGTTACTCGCTTGACTAGGTTAGAACATCTTTCCTCTATGCCTTTCTTCTACTTCTAAAAGTAATAGGCAAGTATCCCATAAGTTCAGGGCTACTAAGTAAGATGATAGTTTTTGCCATTTCTCACTTGACAAGGAGATTTTTATTTATCATAGGGTGGGGAAACAAGGAAATATACTCCACTGCATTCTTCTTTTTTCTCTGCTTTATGATAAAGGTGGGAGCAGAATCTTAAATGTGTTTATTACGAACATGAAATTACCAGTTTATTTAATGGTAAATAATTACCAATTATTTACCATCAAATAAACATACTAGTTAAAAGGGTGTTTTTTTCTTTTTTCTTGAGACAGGGCAAAATCTATTAAATATTGATTTCTCAGGCTCCCAGTCTCCTTGAGGATTCTGATCTGACCCACCCCATCTGACCTTTTCCTTCTCCCACTCTAGGATTGGGGCTTATGCTTTTGGGTTTTTGTTTCACAGAATGAGGAAGAAATTGGGAGGCAGAGAGGGAGGGAGAAACAAGTGGGTCTAGGCCAGAGGTTACAAACTCTAAATCCCACAATAATAAGTGAAAGGGAATAATGTGGGCTGGGAGGAATAATAGGCACAGATGGGTGGGGTGGCCAAGTGGAGGCCACACGATTTTATCTCATCATTCATGGACCAGCTCCAGTTAATTATCATGAATGTGGGCCTACTGTTGCCAAATCTTTTAACTTTTCAGAGATCCAGATCTGGGATTTTGTGTGTATGTGTGTGTGTGAAACTTCCTGAGTTTGCAAACCAAACAAAGCACAGCTGGAGGCCACAGGTCTATTACCTCAACGAGGCCTGGGGGTAGGAGATTTTAATGGAATTTGAGGGCGAAGTGGGAACAGCTGTGGTGTGTTTGTGATGGAAAAGGCATGAGAGGAAAAAAGGCAGCTTTAAGGGGTGTGTCTGTGATGTTTCTTCAAGGTACTTAAGAAAACCTAGTAAAGGACGGTATTTTGAAACAATTTTAGGTTGCTGGAAAGAGTACTTTTGACAGGGACAACATTCTAGCCTTGAATTATTTGGGTCATAGTTCTACAAGTAAGTGCCACATCACAAAAGAGGAATATTTCCTCCCCATAAGCTACATAGAGGGTTATCCTGCCCTCTTACATTATATCTGAGTTAATTTGTCTCTTCTTTGCCTTGTTAATTAATAAAAAAAGACTTTCATTGTGTCACATAGCTAATTATTAAGAGAAATGCAAATCAAAACCTCAGTGAGGTATCACCTCACACCTGTCAGAATGGCCATCATTAAAAAGTCTACAAACAGCAAACGTTGGAGAGAAAGGAGAAAAGGGAACCCTTGTACACTGTTGGTGGGAATGTAAATTGGTGCAGCCACTCTGAAAGACAGTATGGAGGTTCCTTAAAAAACTAAAAATAGAACCACCATATGACCCAGCAATCCCACTCCTGGGTATATATCTGAAAAAATTGAAAACACTAATTCAAAAAGATACATGCACCCCAAATGTTCATAGCAGCACTATTTATAATAGCCAAGACATGGAAGACATCCCAGTGCCTATCAACAGATGACTGGATTAAGAAGCTGTGGTATACATACAATGGAATATTACTCAGCCATAAAAAAGAATAAGATATTGCCATTTGCAGCAACATGATTGGACCTAGAGTTCTATGCTTAGTGGAATAAGTTGGACAGAGAAAGACAAATACTATATGATATCGCTTATATGTGGAATCTAAAATATGATACAAATGAATGTATTTACAAGACTCACAGACATAGAAAACAAACTTATGGTTACCAAAGGGGAGAAGGAGGTGGGGAGGGACAAATTAGAACTACAGTATTAACAGATACGAACTACTATACCTAAAATAGATAAGCAACAAGGATTTACTGTATGGCACAGGGAATTATACCCAATATTTTATAATAACCTATAATGGAATATCATCTGCAAAAATACTTAATCAGTATACTGTACACCTGAAACTAACACAATATTGTAAATCAACTATACTTCAATTAGCAAAAAAAAAAAAGACTTTCATCGTGATTCCTGCTACCAAACGTCTTAATACCTTGTGGTTTAAAGACTTCCTTTAGGAAGTATAACACAGATGCTAATCTTAAAAAATTATTAAAGAAAAACTCTAATGATTTTGGCTATATTGTTCCAAATCTGTATTATTACCAAAGGAAGAGTAAACAGAAGGTGATGACACTATTGGTAGAAGAAGTAGGTTTCAGTCAAGTGAGAACATGAGTCTGGAAAACCTTCAGTACAAAAGTAATTCTTCCACCAGTCACACGTTTCTACCACTTGAAAAGTAACCTCTTCGACATCGGAGTTGGTGATGTTGTCTCAAACAGTTTTAGGGGTGATTTTTACCTGTAAGCGGTCTGCCATGGAGCTCTTTCTCCTTAAACGCGTTAGCAGCGACTGGATGAGCTGACGCTTCTCAAGCTTAACGTGCAGATGAAATCACCTACGGGAATGTTGTAAATTGGCCTGGGCGGAGCCTGAGGATTTGCATTTGGAACAAGCTCCCAGGTGAAGCTGGGCACAATCTAAGCAGCAAGGAGCTAAAGGATGAATAAAGATAGAGAGCAGGGCTTGTGGATGTCGAGGATGTCTGTTTTCACGGCCTGCACAGCACTGATTTCTCTCTCTTCTGGCAGTAGCAGCCTGACTTGACTTTGGAGGAAATAGTTTCTCTCCATGGTTAGTTTATGGAGTTCAGACGAGGCCACTTCTCCCTTTACTCTCCACCTACCCCAACCACCTGCAATAGAGTTAGGTCTGTGACCCACCCTTGCCAATCAGCACAAGTGAGCAGGTGACCCATGTAATGCAATGATTTTCAGACCCTGGATTTTGGCTAGTGCTGTTGGGAAAGAGGCTTTCTTTGGGAGGCTGTGAAACCTGGAGCTCCCCGTGATCATCAGGAGAGGGGTGCCTGCCTGAGGATGAAGCCAACATAGAGGAAGCAGAACTAAAATTTGGAAAAAGAAAAATTCCTGATGACATATTTTGAGAGCCTAGATCCAGAGTTGAAGAAAGAAAGAGTCATTTTTATTTTATAATTTTTTAAAAATTTATTTTATTTATTTATTTATTTTTGGCTGCACTGGGTCTTCATTGCTGCGTGCAGGCCCCCTCCAGCTGCCGGGAGCGGTGGCCTCTCCTGCCGCAGAGCACAGGCTCCAGGTGCGCGGGCTTCAGCAGTCGTAGCACACCGGCTCAGTGCTTGTGGCTCGTGGGCTCCAGAGCGCAGGCTCAGTAGTTGTGGCGCACGGGCCCAGTTGCTCTGCGGCATGTGGGATCTCCCGGACCAGGGCTCGAACCCGTGTCCCCTGCATTGGCAGGCGGACTCCCAACCACTGCGCCACCAGGGAAGCCCCAAGAAAGAGTCTAAATGACATTTTTTGAGTGCCTGGATACATCCTTGCCTGAGGCAGATACTCCTGCCTAGTTGGATAGTTGATTCAATAAATTTGCTTTTATGCTTAGGCCAATTCGAGTTTCTGTCACTTGCAACAGATAGCATCCTGCTAATACAGTAGCGATAGGGTCTGACACATAGTAGGCATTCAGCAGATAACTGTAGCCTTCTCTTCATAATTTTTCTTTGGTTGGATTGAGCAATTTATATTATATTAGATTAGATTAGATCATATTATATTATATATTATGGTTTTTTTCCAGAGAAGAAGAAACAATCTGAAACTATCAGTTAGGTGACAAGCAACTTTATTTTGCAAAACAATCACTATACAGCAACAAATACATTTGCAAATTTTGCTTGAAAAACATGAACTAACTACACCAGCCATTGAAGAAATGCCTTTCTATGGTAACAGGCTCTAGAATTATCAGAAGAAAGAAACCCCCCACAGATTTGTAGCGGCATGTTGGAACCTTGGAATCCCAGCATACAGAGTATAACTTTTTGTTGATTTTTTTTTCTTTTTGCTAAAGTTGAAGTAGATCTTCATGATTGACATTTTAAGAGTCTAAAAATAAGCTTTTTCCTGCTAGGGACTTGGCCTCAACCTACATACCCAGGCTAAAAATCCTAGGTGTTAAAAAACAAACATCAGTGCTGATTTTAGCACATCAGTCTTTGAAGGAATGTCTAGAATTTGCCTTTCCAAGCCATGGATCTATCTTTTCTGGCCACTTAGACCATGAATAGTTTATTTTCCTCCTTTCTGTGGCATGAAAAATAGGAGAAAATACTATACTTGCAGCTATGTCAGAATCAACCACATTGAGATTATTTCTTTAATAATATTGACATGATATTATATTTTGGCTGATGATCCCATTTCCTGCTCTATAACCATATGAGTGTGTGGAGAAGGTCAGCTACCATCAGTACATTTTTCCATTTAACCAAGTTCTCTCTTCAGCCTTCTTCAGCTATACCTAGTTAGTGTTACACAGGTGTCTTGCATGTGGGTGGGATTTTAGCCCATCACCCTGCTGGAACTCAGCAGGAGAATCCAGAGAGAGTTGGTTCCTAAATGAACATGGCCTTTGAGACTCATCATGAACTCGGATCTCTCCTGCATCATTGTAAGGTACCCAATTATTGGTTGCAGGTGACCCAGAGAGAGTGAGTGGGCCTTTTAACTCTTCACAGCTCTGGATTACTTTTGTTTCCTTAAACAGGTTCTCAAAGGCTAAAGCCAGAGAGAAACTGGCATTAATAGATCTAGAATTGGAACTATGAAGCCTTAATTTCTAGATCAGCGTATGGATGTCCCCACAAGAGTGGTGTTCAAAAAGCTTAATTTGTGTCGTTAATCTTGAGTGTAAAGGCAAGATGGGTTCCACCCCTTATCCCCATAAGAAGACATTTAGCCTGTGTTTCTTTCTTTTACTTGTACAAATTATCAGTTTCGTTTTGTTAACTTTTTATAAAGAATTGTATTTCCATATGAAGCAAGGGCATTTATTCATTATAATTTTGCTGTGATTTGAAGTAAACATTTGTTTTAATGCCAAATCTAATAACTTGGTACTTTATATAATCTTTATTTTAGACATGTATATGTAAGAAACAATTTTAATATGTAGATCGTGTTTACTTATTCTTAATGCTTATAAAAAATTTAAACCAGGTTGAAAAAAAATACTTGTTTCACAGGTTAAAACTGTTCTAACCAGCTGTTAACTTCAGCTTTAATCACTATCTAACACTACCAAACACATAAGAAAATACTGTTAAGTCTCTACGCTCCTATTCTTTCTTTTCCTATTTTCTGGTGCATTTCAAGGGAAGCTGATGAATAAAATGCCCAGATGGGACAAATCAAACCTCACAGCAATAATTAGGCAGAAAACAGACACATCCACAGTCCTATCAGTCATTTCTAAATCTTTGTCCTATAAAATAACTGATCTATAAATATTTTCAGAAATGTTTGCCTACGTAAAACCTCTTAGTTGAGAATGAATGGTGCACTTTTGCTCCTAGAGTTTCTTTTACGGAAGTCGCATTGGTTGTAATTTCCAACGGGTCACAAAACGGCACCCGCATCTCTGTCTTTGCATCCCTTGGCTTCTTTCTTAGATGCTACTATACTAGCTTGTTGCCTCAGTCCATGTTCATCATTTCCTCCTTTATATTCGAGAACTGATTTGGCTCAAAGGAATCAAACGCCTACTGGACCATTTGCCTTTAACTGTTCAGATCCAGCCTACCATCCCTGAGCAAGAAAAAGAACAGATAAAATACTAAAAAGCATCCATCTAGCCTGGTAACCCACTGCCTTATTCAGGCTATTGACTATTTCATTGCTTATTCATAAATCTAAGATGAATGATTTGTAAAGTGAATTAATTAATAGATTTGTGATTTCTAGACCGTATCTAAAGTCAGAATGGTATTATCTACTGATAAATAATAGTGTTCCTTTACAGAGTACAATGTTGGAGTTATGAAAAACCTGACTTAGATATCTGCATCTCCAATGTTTTATAGCTATAGCTTCTCAAAATACCGTATTTTCCCCTTCTGATCAAGGGATCTTTGGGTATGGAGGTCAAACATTTTCTATCAGAGAATTTAATAAACAGGTACTATTTGGAAGAATGGGATAACATGCCCCCAAATCCCACTGTTAGTTTCAACTTTAGCAAATGGAAAAAAAAAAAGAAAAAGAAATCTTAAGAAGTCTGTTTCATGAATGATTACAGGAATAAAACCCAAACTATCCTGTGATTCAAAATAAGATAAATCCATAATCTTACACCAACAATCTGTAAACCCTTTTATGTATAACTGGACCCACCCCCACAAACTCCTTGTTGGTGAAAGCAAAGAAAAACAAATTTTTTCTAGCATCACGGGAGAGACTTGGGAGAGACTTGTATCTGGCACTAAAACAGGGTTACAGCTTTGAGTTGTTACAGAAAGCAACTTCATGCTAAAACTTTTTGTCTTTTTAAACTTTTTTTTAATAGGGAAAGAACCCTGCTAACACCTACTTTCACATACCTAAAACTGCAACACCAAAGGGTGCAGGAGACACAGATGCTGTGAATAAGGAAGTATAATATTCAAGTATATGAGGAAGTATCACAAATGGCCACAGAGAAATATATATATATTTATATCTATAATACTGTATCAAACAGATGGAAAGGGGGTGTGAAACTGGTAGTGTGTACACAAATCTAGCTGATCAACCAACGTTCTAATCAGACACGAGTCCACCCTAATGAAAGTGCTTCATTCCTAAGAGATGCATTTTATACCACTTCCTCAACCACGGCTCAAATGCTTTGTAACTATTTTTTAATTAGTTAAATAATTTATTGGATTGACTTATACTCTGATATAATTATCCAGGTCCCAAATGTTAATAACTTAATTGAATCTTTCTTCCCATTTATACAAAATAACGCTTTAAAAAAAACTTATTTCTTACATGCTCTTCCCTTCCTGCAATCAGACTCCTTGATTTAATTTAACCTGTAATAAGTTACAATGGGCAGCTTTTTATCTTTTCACCCAGCAACAAAATAGTGAAATGAGCAGCTTGGATTTTAACAAGGGCTTTCAGGATGTAGTGGATAGCCTTCAGGCACATGAAAGGTAGAAATGCAATTTTTAAAATAATAATACTCCATGCAAAACAGAGCAGAGCAAAAATAATTGTCCAATTGTACTCATGTAAAGCCAGTATCTTCCTGTTACAAATGGAAATCAAGTCAATTTCTGCATATACTATTCTTTTTTTTAATATAAAATTGTAACAATTACTACAGTTTGGGAATGAGATTATTTCTTTTATGGTTTGTAAAGAATGAATATAACACCTGCTCAGAGCCCACTCCTGCCAAGAGCTCATGCCTAAATAGTATTACTTCAATGCTAAACGAGAAATATTCACAAGCCCTGCTTAGCGAGTGCGGCAGTGACATCCTCGGCCAGGGTGGCAAGCTGGGGGGATTCAAGCAGGTTGATGCTTCCAGAAGAGGAGACATTGCTGAGTCGTCGGGGGGATGCCACGCTGGATCTGCCTGGGGACTGCGTAATGATCTCAGCCCCGTGGTCCACACGGGCCTTAGCATGCTCTCTGAAGTTCAACTTTTGGCTGTCAATCTGTTTAAGACAAGCATCAGTCCTCGTTAACTCAAGCATCTTAACTGTCGCTTAGCTCTTTCTCTATATCCCAGAGCTGATGTTCATGTCACTTCTATTCAGCTCTACCATCCCTACTTCTAGATGTCCGGGCCTTCAATTTGGGACCCATTTTGATGAAGAGTATTTCAGAAGGATTTTTAAAAAAGGCAAGATCGGCTCACGATCTTGTTTCTTACCTTGACATTACCACCTCCAGGTACGTGGTGAGCATTGTCAAGTGAACCAACTTTAGCCTGGGCCTTTTCTTTGAAATCCAGTTTCACACTCTCAATTTTCACACGCCCACCACCTACGTAGGAGAGGAGAAAGGCTTTTAAATGCCTTGCTAAAATTAAATCTTATATTTGTGGTGACTAGTTCCCCAAAATGATTATAGTAGCTAGACCATGGCAAACGACAAACTTAATGAACTCTACTATCCCTCCGACCATGGATGTGAAAGGAATCTTTTAGAATTTCTAGTCTATACCATTTTCCCCACACCATCTACGGTAGTGACATCCTTTTTGTACCATTACGTGGATTGCTCTACATGTTAATTCCTTTCTCCTCTACTCATGTCTAACCTAAAATATCAGAGGGGTTTTTCTTATCTGTGTGATAAAAACTCTAAAAATGACACAATGAAAATATCATATGTATCCTTTCTCAAACTTGGCACATTTAGTCTCTTATTTCTAAGGGAGCAAACTAAATTGCAATGAAGCTCTTCTTTATTTTTCTTAATGGGAATAGGTCACATGTTCAAATAACTATTAGGCTAGCAATGGAGTGCATGTGGGTAGTATTACCATTTGTCAATTTTCAGCATTGATAGCTTGACTGATGAAACTGGAGTCAGGGGCTAAGTTGCTTAAGAGCTTCCATTTTAATTAGCAGATGGAGTGATAGGAAGAGACTCTTAGGAGATCCCATTCTTTTCCAGATGCCATAGGACGAATGTGACTCTGACTTTGATCTGATAATACTGAGACTGAGTTTTGACCATGCCATTTCCTTAAATGCTAATTAGTCTGAACCTCGAGGATCTGCTGATAGATGAGAGTGCCATGAGCCACCCTTCTGTGGCACTCCCCATTTCTGCACACCTTTCTCAGGCTTATGAATGCAAGGAGTTCTACATTGAGTAGGTATCTGTTGTCCTTTAGCCTGTTCTTGAGCCTGTCTGCGGATGTCTTTGACCTGGAAGGAAGCTGGATTAGACACCTTTACCTGTCTCCACCTAAGAGAATAGCTTTGACTTGCATTATTAACTTGGTTTTGGCTCTATGCATTTTTTTGGAAGGCCAGTGGTAAGCCATGTGACCCTCTACTATCATTGCATCTCTCTTGGGGATTTTGATTTGGGAAAAATACCTGAGGGACTCTATGGAAACATGGAAAAGATTTTTCAGTTTTGGACTCTTGATGCTTATTTATCTCTGTAGATGAGAGAAAGGTCTGTTAAAACTTTACAGGTCTCTTAGGCCTGTGGTGTTTTTCTCATGTGATACCTGGACATTTATATTAACACCCAATTACCTGGCCAGGGGCCTCTTGAAATTGTATGGTGTTACTGGATTAAATTTTGAAGATTCATTCATTCTCCTCCTGAAGGCTTAGGATGTGCATGATATTATTTAACTCATGCTTACAGAAGACATGTAGTTGTCCTTCCCTCAAAAGATGAATAACTGCAGGAGTGTTATCCTTCCAACATTTTACTTGGCCCCATGGGTCTCACTTGTTGGTTGTTACAGGATTAGTGTGATTCATAAAACATAATTATATTGGTTAGAGTCTAGAAGATGTTGAGCTTTCAGCTACATGAGATCAACTTTCTTAGGATCTTACTTTTCTATTTTTTGGTGGCCTCTGATAGAAATTGTCTTTTCAAGTTTTCTTTTATGGTTATATATTGTGTCTATATAACCTTGTTAAAACTTTTTTGAACTGTATTTTGAGAGAGAGAGAGAAAAAAAATAACAATGTAACATTGACCCAAAATATATTCAGAAAAGGAAGATTGAGAAGTCTATTTCTGTTGAAGTCCTACTAGGTATTTTTACATAACTCTTAGAGAAGACCATTTGAATTCAGACATCTCTGCCTTTGGTTCTGAAAAATTCTGGCCCCATCAGAAGCAGTAACTGCAGAAGACTATAATCCCCATCAAGCTTCATATGTCCTGAAGTGAAGTTGATAAGACCAGATATTTCAATTTGTGGCTCCAGGTATCAAATTGTTTCCTTTATTTTCTCCTTAGATATTCCACAATCCAAAGTAACTTTGTGAAAAGCTTGCTGTTGTCAAGGATCACTGTGCTAATACATCTTTATGAACTTAGTCATCTGGTTCATTTATTACGAAGTAAGAGCTAGATTTAGAAAAAGGTGGGAGTCCATGACAATAGCCTTTTATGACCAGTAAAACATACACAGAATATTTTCTTATCTATATAAGATTTTTCTGTGCATCAAGACCCCAGGTGAATTTAACTAAATGTATACTTACTGTCTGGAATGAAAGAATCCAATATTGTCTTTTGTATTCTGGAAGAAAGTAGGCAGTGTTGCCAAATACTTCCATCATACTGTTGACACAGTACAAAGTCAACTAAATGTCTGTAGACTTAAGTAATAGATGGGGGGTTGTGAAGATACCCACATGGGAACATATCCCTGCTGTTTCCTAAATGACAGAGAGCTAATTCCAGGGTAGCAATTCTGAAACCAGGAATGGAGATTCCTTACTCATAGTTTCTAACTCCTTGACTTGCCTTATGAACACCCTTTGCCAAAGCGAAGCCCGATTTCTAGATATGCTTCCAATTCATTTATCTATTTTGAAACATATCTTATCTACCTTTGTTTTTCAACTAATAAATTCTTCTTAATAATCTCCTGGTCAGAAATCTCACTGGGCTCAATTGTTCTTATACCTTGTTTTGATAACATTTGAGACAATGATTAATGGGAATAACCTATTACCTGGTTTAATTAAGATGCCAAGCATAGATGGTTAAAACCAATTGCTTCCTCTTGTCCGTCAATGGTATATATAAATTGTGTCAAAATATTCTCAAGAAAATTTACAAATTTGACAGTTGTCCATTATTTACATATGCATGGAGGTGGAATTTAGCAAAAACATAATACATGATACTCAGAAAAAATGACTCATAATACATTAGAGGGAATTAAAGAGGGAAAAACCCCCAGCAAGATGAGTAGAAATTCTACCTTAGAGCATCAGTCTTACGAGATGTTCTAGAAAAACAAGAAGTCCATGGTCAAGTAAGTTGGGGGAAACATTGCATTCTGGGGATTCACAATACTTATTGACGTGGATCTGAGAAATTCAGCAGAAAAGTTAATTTTTTCAGCTTTGCTTAAGCATAATCCTTTTTTCACATAATGTAGAAAAACAATTTCTTGAAAAATCTTTGGAAATGCTTCTTTCAGTGCATGTATTATGTATAAATACATGGCCCAATGTATTTTATAGACTGTATATTTCCAACGAGCTCCAACATGCATGTTGAGTACATAGAGATAAACGTATCTCATGTACCTTTTAATTTTTATTTATTTATTTATTTATTTAATTTTATTTTTTGACTTTTTCTCTTTTTTTTGTACCTTTTAATTTTTAACATGTCCTATGATACGTGGCCTGTTTGTGGTAACTAAGTTTACTTGTCCAAGTGAAGATGCCTTGAAATTTCTAATTTAAATTTCTATTAATAAAAGCATGAAGTATCAGGATTTGGAAAAGTCCTTCCAATTAGATATTTCATTCACAGCAACACAAATTTTGCTTGTCAATTTCTTGAATCCAATCTAATATCTCTCAGACTACTAAAAAGTACTGATTTACCTGGCCTGTGGCGGATGTTTTTCAGAGAGCCGCATTTGGATGTCACGTGGCTTAGGTCTATCTTCTTGGTGACAATCTGTACCTGTGTGAACCACATAAAATGTGCTTAAAATAGTTCAGACATAAACAACCCCAAGATCATACATCAAATCTAGAAACATATCCAAACTCACAACATACAACAACATATACACACAAATGGGAAAACACAATCTTCCATAGATCCTCCCATATGTTTGGCTGGAAAGAAAAACCAAAGTGAAGGAAAATCCTAGAATAGAAGATTTTACTAGCAGAAAACAGATCATGCCACAAGGGGATAGAAACACCTGGATTCATAAAGCAAGCTTCCACCCAGAGAACGAAGCCACATCGTGTCAAACCTTTCCATAAGCAAAGAGCCAAGTGAAGAGAGAAATCATTCTTTAAAAAGTGATTTTTACATAAAAGTGACCAACTTTGCTCATAGAAACAAGAAGCCCAACACTGCTTTAAGATAACAAGAAGAAAGCTCTAAACATGCTTTTCTAAAATACGATTGTCATGCCTTGGCTAAATGGAATTTTTATTGCACACCAAATTATCAATATAAAATGACAGCATTTTTTCTTCTTTGTGTCTTATTGAAATTATTTCATCTCCCAATATTTGAAACAGTGCTTTCCAAGTGTGGTTCCTGGTCCATTTGCATCAGAAATACATGGGAATTACTTAATTGAACACTGGAAATGGCGTCAGGGAATCTGCACATTTGAACAAGTGATTCTTCTCCAGGGGAAAGTTTCAGACTACTGTTTTGGAGGTTGGAAGCTCCCCTACTTACTTTAGAGATCATTAGTTATCTCAATTTATCCTTTTCCATGTAGGTGTTTTGACCGGCAGCACCCGTAGTAGAGGGCAGCTGGGTCTACCCTCTGATACCCTCAAATTATTTACTAGGACCAAGATTGCTTCTGTGAGAGTACCACGTGGTGTGCGCTTACAGTCAGGGCAACAGGAAGGAGGGCAACCTTGTCAGTGTAAATGCTGAGCCTGAGGCTTAGCCCTGCACCCTGGAAAGAGCCCAGAAAACCTTGCTGTGGTCCTCCCACATGGCATATTTTCACGCCCAGTGCAGCTACTTCGAACATCAGGTGACAGCTCCTGCTAGAAGGCACTTGCTTGTCTCTCCTTTCACTGCCTGACTCCATCTCTGCCCAGCTGAGGAGCAAGGAACCAAGAGTTATTAGACAGGTGAGAATTCCGGATTTGATAATCTATAAATTACTTGGGTCACAGATGGCCAGAATCTGAAGTTTAGATGACAGGATCTGTAGTATAGAGAGTCACCCAGTTCGCCTTTTTTGTTATTCTAATTTTACAAAGAACCATGCTTTCTTTAGCTTGAGTTTGCCTGTTTCAACTCTTCCTCAACTACATTTGAGAAACATGGATTCATCTTTCCCTGCCTCTCATAGGATATTATTTTCACTCAATTTAAGAGACAGGAAAAAATCCCATCAAGACAGAGTATACTGGGACTTGAATCTTTTCACTGAATTACAGATGAGCCATGCTTCACCAGTTTTGTATTATTCCAAATGATATCCCAACTCTTATGAATAATGAAGCACAAAATATTGACATTATACAGTTTGGGTACTTTCAAGT
This sequence comes from Eubalaena glacialis, assembly GCF_028564815.1. Taxonomy (NCBI): domain Eukaryota; kingdom Metazoa; phylum Chordata; class Mammalia; order Artiodactyla; family Balaenidae; genus Eubalaena; species Eubalaena glacialis. Next base: position 213,332,854 of record NC_083716.1, on the reverse strand, counting down.
ACATCAGTCTTTGCCTCAAGAGTAACTTAAATGGAGCTAGAAAAGTGTGTGCACAGCTGACTTTTGCAGGGGAGTAGAGACAGCATGAGAAAATACCTTGAAGCCAAAGGCCAGCAAACAAATTGGCAAGTGAAGTGGGTTTTCCATCTGCCCGAAAACCATGGTGTACCCCATTAAAAAAGCAAGAAATTCACCAGTGATCTTAGAGGGAAGGATGGGAAGCCCATCACCAAAACTGCAAGGCTGACAAGCTCCCAAACCAGGGGGACGTGTGGAGCAGCAACAAGAAGGGGGGAGTGTGTTGGGAGGGAGGCAGGAAAGGAGACGCAGTGCCTGCTGTGCAGATGGCTCCACACAATCAGGGCGGCTCCTAACAGAAGCTTCTACTTACATTTCCGCCCCCAGCAGAATGTTTGATGTTATCCTTGGAACCACATCTGGACTGAACCTTGCTAAAATCAATCTTCTTGTTTAAAATCCTAACCTAAAAGGAATTGGAAGTAACTTCCCTGTGCATTTTTCTTTCATTATGCTGGGTATAGGGAACCAGAAATGGGTAGCACCAAAGAGGCTCCAAACTCCCTTCCAGCTACGTAATCATTGAAGAGAAAACACTAACACTGAAACTGAAGAGCAGATCTATCATATGAATATGAGCCCCTTTTCTCCTGCACCCCGAAGGGCCAAATGTTTGAGAGCCTTAGATATCCCAGCTGTAGGCTGCTATAATCTGGAAACAATATAGGAAAAGAAAAATAAAACTTGAATTTTCTGTGAGGAGGAGGCTTCTGATATTGTGGGCGATGCTGGGACTCAGGTCCACTCTGTGGAAGGTCCAATAGTGTAGTTCAGCCCAGGATCCTGAAGGATACACCAGTGCCCCCTTCCCCCCCCCCTTAATCCCTACGGTGTTACCCATCACAATTGTGAATCACCTGGTACACTTGACTTGACTACGATTGGTCCACGTAGAACAGGTGAGGTTCACATTGGTCTGGCTGAATGCTACAGGTGAGGGTTCTCATTCATCCAGGGGAAGAAGCCCTGGTTTCCCAAGACGGTCAACAAGGAGGCTCTGGGCCTTCTCTGCTGAAAGGATTTATGATTCCCTTGCTGGTTTGGCTTGGTAGCCTTTTGAAAGGCCTCTCTCTGACAACTGCTCATAAATAGCCATTATTCTTGGATTTGGTGTGAAAGCATTATTTCCGTTTTTAGAGGGGAGAAAACCAAGGACCATTAGTTAGCTGACTTGTACTGAGTCGTGAACAGGTAGTCCAGGCTTTGGTTGGGCCCAACAGATTTGAGGTTAAGTGTTCTATTTCTATTTTCAGGAAGTCCAGTACTCACCTTGAAGGCAATAGCAAATCCAGATAATAGCAACTCCGGATCTGGAAAGATATTACTCTGGTGTAATGTAATGTGCAAAGTAATAACTCTTGTAGCTTCTTTCATGTGTTTTTGAATTGTGCATGTTTTGGAGGGCCAACAAGCAATGTAAGAATGGAAGGAAAGGTTTATTTTTGTTTGTCTTATTTTACTTTGGCTACAACTACCCCCCAATAGCTAAAGAGAAATCACGTATTTAGTGCTTTAGGGGACAATTTATCCTCATATATGAAAAAAAAAAGCTTAATAAAATTACCCTAGATATACAGCTGTCTCTAAGAATGGTATCACATCTCTTGGTATTCGCAAAAAAGAGTAAAAAATTCAAGAGCACGTTGAATCCTGACTATTTTTAACTAGACAAAGCTTAAACTGCAGCATCTGCCTAACATTGACAAGACAGCTTGTTCCTTACAGGGAAGTAGCATCGACAGCTCTCATCGGCAGCCCAAGGGAAGGGCCTCTCATCAAAATCTGAATTCAGAAGACATGATGATTGGGTCACTCTTTAGGGCATAATAAAAATTCCTTTTAAAAAAAGGGGGGCTATCACAGAGTCTATATCTAACCATGTGTGTAGTTGCACTGTAAGAGTTTCACATAAATTGTAGATGCAGATAATGAAGTCAGTAAGGGCCACTACATTTCAAACCTCACAGGTAAGTTATTTTTAGAAAGCAAATAATTTTGGTTTGTTATTTCTAATAATAATACTTTAAATTGTTCTCCATAAGGATCTATTTATTTTGGCAATGAAATAGAATTCATCTAAGCCATTTTTTCTAATCCTTGGGGATATACAGAGTCTCATATTTCATTTACAAATTTTAATTTAGAGATCATAAGAGTACCAATCAAGTGACTCATTACCAAGTGATCAAAAGCCAAATGTTAAATCTGACTCATTTGTTGCAAAAATGGAAATTCCAAATTCAGTTACATAAATTTGTTTGACTCTAGCTTTTAATTAATTGTTTGACAATTTTTATGATTTCCAAAACAAATGATTCAAACCCAAAGGGGACACATTGCCTGCATTATTTAGAGATGACTCAAATCTTAAATTCTAAAACTTCAAGGCCAACTTCAAAGTTGATTTTCCCGAGAATCATAGATTTTCTAGTGAAAAAACTAGCTGGCCTTTTTTGATGGTAGACTATTAACCCATGTTTGCTCAATTTGACATGCATTAATAGAATTCAAAATTCTACCAAACTCCCTATTTCCTATTAAATGCAACAAAACTTTTAGCCAGGCAACCAGGGTTTGTAGCAATTCTGACTTTTGAGTCCTCTCCTAATACTTTACATTTCATCCAGACTGTATTCTAGTCCATATTAAGGGCCTTGTTACATTTTCAGGTTCACCCCCATGCTTTCTTCATGTTATTATCTCTTGACAGAATGCCCTCTTTCCAAGTTTAGTCTGGAACAGATCATCCTTCAAGGCTCAGCCAAATGAGTCCCTCCAAGTGGGAGGCTGGCAAAAAAGGATTTTATTCTCATGGGCATACATTGATTACTTGTATGCACACACTACTGATTTTTCATTCATATAAGGATCTTATAAGCATGAAGAGTTATAAAGAATAGGTTAATGTAATTGAATAATTAATCAGAGTTATTTAATTTTAATTTAAATTAATTCTATGTATTCCTCCACAATGCTAGGAAAGAACAGAATAGTTACTTTCTGGATATTCTTGATGTGACTCTAGTTGAATCTTACCATAATGGTTCAATTGAAGCGATCTGCCACTGTACTCTCTCTGCATATAAGTTTAATTGCTCCTTTAGAGAAATGAGCTTTTTATTCCCCCCCGCCCCCAATATGGGGTTACTCTAAGAAAGGGCAGGAATACAAAATGCAGGCTATGCCTGTAGACAGGAAAAGATCTCTCTTACTAGAGATCAGTTGGAAATATGAAACATGAAAAATGAAAGAAAATACAATCCTAACATAGTTTTTAGTAAAACAGTTTATAAACCAGAGGCATTAATCACAGTGTCAACTTGGATTTCTTGAGCAACAGAAACTTGATTTTTTTGACACTCTCTGCTGCTGCTTATTTAAGTAAAAATATCCTCATGTCAGCTCAAGATAGCAAGATATGGAAAGTAATTGGGGGTCCAAAAGTTTGGATTCTGTTCTCAGCTCCTTTACAATCTGGTACTAGGTCCTTCAGGTATCTTCTCGGTATGAACCTCAATTACAAGAAATTTCTTTCTTTCTCCATCCAAGGTTGTCTTAGAAAGAAATTCTTTTTGAAAGGTAGTGGACAGTGACACTCAATTGACTTCCCTTCAACTTTATAGGGGATTAAGCTTTTCCTTTGGGTTTGCATCATTTCTCAGGAATGCTTAGGAAGCTTTTCTTTATACTTGCATTATAAAAACACTTTTCTGTCTTTCTCAAAAGTATTTCCTATTCCATAACATTCAATTTTAATGAAAACTATTTATCTAGCCTCTATAGAGTCCAGAGGTATCATATATTAAAACAAAAATATTATTATATCATATATTCCTGAAGATTGAAAGTTCTCTGGAACAGATGATGTTCTTCAAATATTCATCTGTTAACAACCCTGTGCTCTGGTCAAAATGCATACAGGTATACAAACATTATAGTCCATTCTGAATTTTAATTAACTCTACCAACACTGATCAATAACTTTTTCAAAACTAAGTATATAAATATAAACAATAAGTATATTTCAATACACATTTAAATAGAAATAATAGTTTGTCAAAACATACAATTCCACAGATCTCTAAGGAAAAGAATATCGAAGAGGGCCTATTCAGGCATCAGCTCAATTTTCCTGTGCAGACTGTCAAAAAGCACAGAAGGTAAAACCTTGTTGAGAAACCTTGGGGTGAATGCATAATGCTGAAAAATTTGGAAAGAACTTTTTGGTGAAACAGACATTGAGTTTAGTCATTAGAACCACTGTTAAATATTTTAAGTGGTCTGTCCATGGGCACTGGAAGGAAAGTTATGAATATAGCAGTCATTGTGACTCATGAAAATTAACAGATAATGAGCTTTATCAAGCTCATATGCCAAAATCTTGACATTACATTTTTTTCTTTAGTTTAAAATTTTAAGATATTTTAAGGAATACTGGACCAAGTTGGTAAGAAAGTAACTTTTTGAGAGTCTGTTCAGTTGTTTGAAAACAACCTGAGATTCAATGCTGTTCCCATGTCTTTCCTTGGTTTGTAAATGAACAGAAAACAAAAAGAGACTCTACAGGCTGCAACTTTGTAAACCCAAAGTAATAATTTTTCCATAGTTTTAATAATTAATATTTATGAAGCTTAGCTCAATAACTTTTCATTACTTTAGAAAAGACACTTGAATTACAGTTATAAAATTCTATTGCATAAAGACAGGGTCCCTGATCTCAAGGAGCTTTCATTTTGAGATAATGATGAATTTGATAGCAAAAAAATGCCTTGTAATGTATTTTGGTGAACAGTTTTTCTTCATGCTGGGTTGTATTTTTCAGTTAATGGGGTATTTTATTACACTTCTTATTTAGCATTTATTTGGAGGCCTAAGGAGATGGAAAGAATGGCTTGGAAAAAACTTAAAATTAAATAAAGGCAGGGCACTAGGGGAGGACAAGAAAAAACAAACAAACAAACACTTTTTTTCTGCCTAGATTGTAGAGGCCAGTGGATGTTATTGTCATGCATTCCCCTTTTATCGTATAGTGCCCAGCATAGTCTTTGTAAATGATGAAAGAATAAATATACAAATGAGAAAAAAGATCTAAATAAGCTTCAGTCTTTCTCTTTTTTATAAAATTTATAATTTGTAAATTTGCCTATATATTAATAGCACTCAGTAGACCTTCACAGTGGTGACTATCATAATTTTATATAATGAGAAAAAAATCCTGTTTTACTATAACTTATCAGTTGCCTCCAGAATTAATTCCATTTTTTCATTTGAATATAAAATTGAAAGCAACTCATTCAAGTTAGCATGTGAAAGGCGAAAAAAGTCTCAGGATAATGCCTAAAACTTTATAAGAAAATATATAAAAGATTCCACTCTACATTTCACACATTTCATTCTCTCCTTCCTCTTTCCCATTGCTCCCCCTTCCTCAATTACACTCCTATTTCAGAAACACTGCTTTTCCACTCAACTTCAGCTTGCCCTTTGTGGCACAAATATTTATGGAGTCTATTAGGGTACCTAAATGAATGTTTTTTGATGAGCTGCAATGCAAAAACACTGTAGAACCATGGATCTGAGAGCTTAAAGTATCCACATAGTCCATTTAAATGAGGTGGTGCTATATACAAAAACAAGTATGATTTTGTTGCTTCTATCCTACAAATAAGAAAGTCGAGGGCTTCCCTGGTGGCGCAGTGGTTAAGAATCCACCTGCCAATGCAGGGGACACGGGTTCGAGCCTTGGTCCGGGAAGATCCCACATGCCGCGGTGCAACTAAGCCCGTGCACCACAACTACTGAGCCTGCGTGTGCTCTAGAGTCCGCGAGCCACAACTACTGAAGCCCGCGCGCCTAGAGCCCGTGCTCCACGACAAGAGAAGCCACCACAATGAGAAGCCTGTGCACTGCAACTAGAGAAAGCCCTTGCACAGCAACGAAGACCCAATGCAGCCAAAAATAAATAAATAAATAATTTTAAAAAATAATAAACTATTAAAAAAAAAGTCGAGGACTAGAGAGGTCAGTATCTAAGGTCACACAATAATTTAGCAAAAAAGCTGGACCAAGAGCTCAGCTCTTACATTCTGATCCAATATTCTCTCAGCCAAAATTCACTGTGGTCCCAGCGTGGGGTGTTTCTTTGGGTAATAACTGTAACAGCTTTAGGCAGTCACACTCATTCAACAAGTCACTAGAAAGAATGCATCTCTCGATTCATATAGTATACTACATTCATTCAACTTTCACTCAACAAATATGCCAAATACCTACCATATACTGAACCTTGAGGACAAAATAGACCTCATCCCTGATTTTATGGAGCTTATGGTCTAGTAGGTGAGACAAGATAGACATTAAATAATCAATTATACAATGGAATGTATAAATATGGTGAGAAGCCCTGGCTACAGTATCGAGAGTATATCAGAGAAAAGAACAGAAATATTCTACTCAATATTCTGTAATAACCTATATGGGAAAAGAATCTGAAAAAAATGGATATATGTATATGTATAACTGAATCACTTTGCTGTACACCTGCTACTAAGACAACATTGTAAATCAACTATACTCCAATATAAAATAAAAATTTAAAAAAAAAAGAGAAAAGAACAGATGAAGGGAGACTAGTTAACAACTATTGCAGTGATATCAACAAGAGATAACGTATCCTGTGCTAGGGTGGTGGAGAGTGGACTGAAAGAAATGGGTAGAATAAGTGCTGTTTGGGGCACAAAATCATTAGCACTTAAAGATGGCCAGGATATGGAATGAAGGAACGGGAGATGAAAAGAAAACTCTTAGTTCTGATTTGTGAAACCATCTCATTAGTAACTTTCAACTATCACAAGGTGCTTTGTACACTGATGTTCATAAAGCTGACGGAGAAAAAACAAGAAACCTGTCAAAACATGTAGGAGTATTCCATATAAATCAAAGTGCGTATAAAAAAAATCTGATCCACAGATAGAAAAAGTACCATTCATTGAGTTGTTGCTTAAATTTTTTATGCCACACATTTAGAGAAATTGTTTATTTTCTTATCTTTGTTTAAATCAAGCAGCCAAGTCCTTAAAAAGCTAACACTATTTATTCTAAAATCTAGCTTTAGATTTAATGTAGATTAGGGAGCTAGGTATATTGAGATAGTTTTAAATTAATACACTTAATAAGATAGCTTTACCTATGCCTTGAGTTAAATCAACCAAGCTTACTATCTATAGTGAATCCGAGATTGCATATGTTTTTTACAGTAGAATGAATTTATATTTTAGCTGAAAAGATTAACTTTATTGCTTTCTGTAAAGCTCCTCATATCTTCAGCTAGCTTATCTATTCCATTAGGCATTGATTTTGCCTCACTGAACTGAGCCCTGAGCTGAGCATCTTTGCCAATAGAAAATTGGACTTCAACAGAAGAGATAATAGCCATAAGCACAAAACTTATACATATGGAAGAGCAATAAATGTTCAAACTGGGGCAAATAATAAAGCTTCCCAACTTGGAAAGTTGTTGAATTCCTACGACACTATATCTTTCATTATACATTTCCTCTCCCTAATATTAGTGATTGCACAAACTTTAGAACAACAATAATAAAGCTTTTAAAATTAAATTATTTACATACAATTAAACCACTCTGAATTTTATGACAATAGAGTCTGTGCAGATGGTTTGAATTAATTAAATTAAGGTTACATCTACCAATTTACTCCCATCTTCACCAATAAGAGTTGTGTGACTTTTTTTCTCAATAACTATAGATGACATATGTCTATTACAAAACTGGGCTCCTACAGAAGGTATCAATATTGTCTTGGTCCTCTTCAGTGATTCTGGGTTGGTCACTGTCCATTCAAATATCCTTGTATATACAATTACTACTGGGGACAACATGCCACTGGCTTCAATTTCCCCAACAGGGTGCATTTATGGATTCTCTGTCAGATAACGAGGGTCTTTAGCATATCATCTTGACAATTTCTAAGAAGCTTTAACATAAAAATTTCTCTTGGTCATTTTATAAAGTTTAACCTTTAAAATCCAATCAAAATCCCCAGTTTAACATGTACAGAAAAAGACCCTTTTCTCACTCCCTGTATTTGAGAAGATCATATACTATAAGGAGGCTTTTAGGGGGATAGTGTTAAAGTGTTGAGTGAAATACTTTTCCTACAAAAACAGGTCAACTGTAGTGCATCTCAATTTCCCAATTCATTTTCCTGTCCAATTTAAATGCTTTGATGCCATCTATCACAAAATAGAAGGCAAATATGTTCCCTCCATCTATTTCTTATCTTGGTGAGGAAATACCTCCTGCTTCTCCAACAAAAGTCACTTTATAACTCCACTGTTGTAGATTTTTTCCAAGTCATCTGAAGATGCAATAGGATAATTTTGCATCAGGTTACTACTTGCCTCATGGAACAAGAGATTTTCTTCAAATGACATGATGATTTGAGGCTATTTTTGTTCCTTCTGTAATTTTTTTGTGTCGTATATCTTTACTAACCCTTAATTACCATAATCTCTAGGGCAGCATTAGTTCAGCTCAAACGAGTGAGACATCTTTATATCAATTTTATCAATTAACAAATATAGTAGAAGTCAATTAAAATTAGACATAGAAATATTCACAGCCAGATATCATAATGAAGTAGAAAGAAAAAATAAATAAGTCTTCATATTTTGGGCTTCGTTTAACTTAATGATTCTAGCAAAGCTGAGGCCAAAACAACTTTTTGTCTGTCTTGAAAAGTCCTTTGAATAAAATCATTTATTGTCAAATTATATCAATAATTATTCCCTTTCTATTAGATTTTCTTTTTAGTTTCAATAAAATATCTTTGAGGTACTTAATATTCCCTTGTGATTCTAAGAAGAAACAGGTTCTTTTAAGTATCAATATTTTCCAGAAGATAAGCAAGTAAACCTCGCATTTAGTTAAGGAGAATACCAGGACACTGGGATATTTATAAAAAGAGAATTGATTTTAAATACACATGATAATTACTCTATTTTAGGGGGTAGCTCAAAAGAGCTAAAATAATAAACTTGCAAATTGGTACTAAATTTATTTTATTCAACTTACTCTTTTCAATTATTTATGTATAAATATAAAAATAATATGACATTTGGATATTTCCAAAAGGCTCAAAATATTTCCTTCTCTTGGATGTGCAAAACTATGATAAAGGCAAGAGTATGAGATTTTTCGAATTACAGGCTTAAACTTGGTAGAACTATTTTTGTTTTATGCTTAAAAAGGGTTTCTTGTAGCTCATATTTTAATAACATTTTTCTATGAAAAAGCATCTTTCTGTGACTATATTATTATAGAATGTTATAGTTGTTCTTAAAATGGCATACTGAGTCCTTCGTCCCTTCTTTGGTTGATTTTTGCTTAACTCTTTGGACCTTCTTGAACAGAATCACAATGAGAAAGCAAAGAAGTCTGTTGCTAAAGGAAGAAGCAATATTAAATTTTTGTTTCAACACTGAGTAGGAGTCTTCGACAGCCTCACGTTTTGGCAAGACATTTCTTCTAAACCTGCTGAAAATACATTTTCTTTGGCATGAGAGAGGGATACCAGAAATCAGTGGCAGGAAATATAAGAGATAAGAAAAAGAGTGGAAGAAAATAAAATTGAGGTTAAAAAGAAAAGCTTTTTTTGTATATTGAAAGGGCATTACAAGTTTGCTAATGTATAAAGGAAATTATTGCTTTCCCTCTTCTTTCACTAACGGATGGGTGTTTTATCTCTTCATTGACAATAAAAGTCAAACTATGGGTATATCAATATCACAAGGGAAATATTAAATGATATTTGTATTATCTCCTTCCAGGCTAATTGCTTTGTCCAAACACATAGTGTAAAAGCAAGGTTCAGGTTAAGGTAGAACTCAAAGCCCTCTGGTTGGAAAAAAATGTGAAATTTTGCTCTGAAGCTGAAGTTAAGAGTTAGTAGGTAGAATTTGACTAAGAACCCTATTCAGTACAATTAATCTGAAATAGATTTTCCAATAGAACCATATAGAACTGTCTATTAATTATCAACATGAATATTTGCCCTTTGCAATGTTTAGGCAATAGCAGCCAGAGGAGAAACTTGGGGAACCATGCTCTGATTTGGAAAGAACATGGGAAAATGGTAGAAGATGTCATAGGAAATCCCTGGGGAGAAGGAAGGAGATAAAAGTGGAATTGCTAAAAGATGGTCAAAGGAACTCACAGTCAGGATCTAAAATAGATCACTCAAATTCATATCAGAAATGTAACTTTAATCTCTTAAGTTAAAATCCACAAGGCAATAGAGATACATTTAGAAAAGATCTGTTAGGTAGTCAACTAAAAGATTCTCTTATATGGTTAAATCAATTTTTATCTAGTAATAACCACAAGGAATGGACATGCCATATGATTTCCATCATATTTCATAAGCTACCTTTCTCAGATAAGATCCATACTCTCAGCAATAAATCATAACCTGTAATGCTTTAAAACCTCCATCTCCCTTTTGTTTTAAGAACCATTAGCCTATAATATGAGGATGGCAACATAATAAGTAACGGGATTTTACTTTGGCAGCAAATACGTGTGTTCATGTGATTCTTACCTGCCCCCCTTTAGGCTGGTATTTGATGTTGTCTGTTGATCCAATTTTGGATTTGACATTCTTCAGGTCTGGCAGTGGTTGGTTGATAAGCCGAAGTTGCTTGGGAGTAGCAGGAGATTTTGGAGGCGTACGTATAATGGCAACTTTCTTCTCACTGGGCACCAAGATGGCAGACTTGGGGGTTCCTGGTGTGTGAGGGGTCCTGGGGTAGCTAGGGGTTCCAGGAGTGCCTGGTGTGCGTGAAGAATAGCTTGGTGGGGTGCCAGGAGTGATGGCGGTTGATCCGGGGGTAGTGGGTGTTGAAGTGCCACTTTTTCCTGCTCTGCGAATTGGCTCTGACCCTATATTAACAAACAAAACAGAACCCAAACCACAGTGTCAGAAAGTTCTCCTGCAGACACCCCTCTTCCCATCCATTGTTAGAACTCATAATTCATTAAATTTCTAAAGGGTTTAGAATATTTATGAATTACAACAATGCTCGAAAAGGTGAGAACCTCCTATTTTTAGGCCCATAAACTGGTGACATTCTTTTGATTCTATCAATGTGAAGATAATACTTGGGTTTTCCTGATTTATTCTTAATTCTCATTATGAATGTGTCAAAAGTATTTTCTTCTTGTGTGATCATTTAGGCATATGGATCTGCCTTTAGTTGGAAAAAGAGTCTGCACTTAACGTTCTTTGTGGGTTCATATTTACTGAAGAGTCCTTGAATGACACGCAGACCACTCGTTCTTTTGTGTAGTAAGTTTATTCCGAGATCCAGGTGGATACACAACATAAAATTGTATATTTAGATCACATGCTTTTGGCCTGCATAGAAAATTATTTAACTCTAAATAAAAAAAAAATCTAGTTCTCTCCTTAGAAAAGTGGGATGTTATAAAAATTTATTCACAGTGAATCTTGTACCTGATTGTGTTTGCAAATATTTCCTTTATAAGGAAATATATCTTAGCTCTTATTAGAAAAAACAAAACAAAACAATTCCTTTCCTTAGAAAAGTAGGGTGTTGTAGCAATATGTTCACAGTGAATCTTGTACCAGATTGTGTTTTCTCCCATACTTTCATTACTAGTTTGCAGTTTGGAGTCAAATCAGTAATCCTTCACTGTCTATTAATAATAAAGATATTGTGAGGTGTATTTCTTTGCCTCAACTTGATGTTAACCTCATTTTATCATTTAACTCATTTCCCCTCATTTTCCTATGCTATGTTTCTCACATTATTTTTTTAATGTGGGGTTAAATGCCATTTCAAATGCTTTTTTGAAAGAATAATGATATAAATGAGTATACACCTTAACAGATTTCAAAGCACTTTTGTGAATACCGAACACTTGATAACCAAACATACACACATGCAGTAGAGGCAGCTCTTATTATGTTTAATTTAACAGTAAGGACATTGAGGTTCATTTACCCAGATGATACTAAATGCTAAGCCAGATATGATATTTAGCTTCTTAATATTTGTTGAACTTTCTCTTAACTCTAAAAATCTTTTGTCTAAAATAATACATTGATTCCAATAATAGAACACTGATTTACATTGCTTACATTTATTATACAAATTCTTTCACTTTTTAAAATATTTTATAGAAGGGCATGATTTTTATTTTTTACTACTGAGTATGTAACTTTGTAAAATCAATGAATCTTCTGGAAATTTTGTAGAGGATAAAGATATAACTCATTAATTTTAAAATCAATGAAGTAAAAGGGATCGTAGAGTCATCTGATGTAATTCATCATCAGTGCAGAAAGTTCCTCCTGCGAAAGGAGACAATTAATCTTTGCTTAAATATTTACAAGGAGTGAGCTCAAGAGCGCTTCTGAGATAATTGCAGTCTGCAGACAAAGTAAATCTACCCATTGGTCTAGACTCTGTCTCCTGGATAACCAGAATAATTTTACTTCCTCTCTCAGTGAACAGTTTTCACGTATCAAGGCAAAGTTGCCCTGTGTCCTTTTGGTCTTTTAGTAGAAGGGCAAGACATGGGTAGACTATTCAACTGGCAATATGAAATGGGATCTGAGAAGAGTGAAGTGATAAATTAGTGATTTTTATTGCTTTCCATAAATATGACATTTCAAGACCAGGATAATACAACCACATTCAACTTGTCTTTTTGTAGATTCCTGGCTATAACATTTGTTTATGGCAAGGTTTTGATGTTGGTTTGAGTCAGTCACTATGTCCTGAAAAATCTCTTCAGAAACTTATTTCTTCCTCAAATGTATTCTCCATCACGTCATCACTTTTAAATAGCTCAGGTCTTTTGGGGAGAGGGATCATCTCTGTATTATTTGCCGCTCTACCTAACACTGGTGTCTTTTATGGGGCCTGAACACAGCAGGAGCTCAACATATATTTTTTTTAATGGTATGAATTTGATTCAGGATATATCCAAGCGTGCTGAGGTATTTTTCACTTCATGGAGGCTGAGTTAAAGCAATAATCTGGATGTGCATAACAATATTTACTAAAAGAAACATTTGTGTAAACGTAAGAGTTATTTCTATACCCCTAGAAAATGGCTTTAAGTTTTGAAAAAGTAAAGGAGGAAGGTTCTGTGTTATATCTGGAGAATGAGAAAAAAACACAAGTATTGAGAAGCTCTTAATGTTGCTGTTCAATAGATACGATCAATTTTTATTGTAATAAATTATGTTCTAGTCATCAAAAATGACAAATTTGAGTGTTTCTTATTAGTTCTGAAATAGAAAAGATTAAATCTAAATTACTAAAACGATTTAAAAAATATTTATGAGTTACTCTATGACACTATGTTCTTATTTATCTTGTCATCTCTTCAATGACAATGTCTTTCCCTCCTCTTGGGCTGAATGAACTTCCTGCATAGCACTTTCTTTCAAATCTTTTCAATAGCTGTACAAAATGCTAGAATATTCCTGTGTGCAGTTAAGGAGATGACAGGCAAATGGGAGGAGGCAAACTGCTTGTTCTGCTAATTGCTATGCCTTTTAGCTATTGCTATGTAGAGCTAAAATAGGCCCTATGTCCTAGATTATCAGAGTATCCGTTATGTTCATTACCAAATAATACAATGCTGTATGCTTATGAGCATAAGTAAAGGTAAAAAGTCAAAATAGAATTGGCTCAGAACATAAAAAGCAATTTGTATACAGATACATTTTAAAAGGCAGAGTACAGTGGCTCAGAGATGTGGATTTATGTAAGAAAATGTCATTTTGCTTCCATAGCAACACATACAAGCATAATTCAAGGTGTGCCTTTGGGAAGTACTCTGTGCCTTTGTGTTGGGTCAACATCCCTGGGGTAATTGCTGATGCCCAATTCCAACTCCAGGTATTTGGAGTTAAATTCTCTTCTCTGGAGATTACTCTTAAACGTCTTCTTTGCTAGTTCATTTGCATACTTTGCATGTGTTAAGGTGAAAAAGAGTTTTAGTGATTTCAAAGTGTGCCTAGCATGTATTTCAAAGGATGTTAATCCTTCATGAATCCAAACGGTGTGGGACACAACGGCTTTAATTATAATAAACACTTTCACTGTAGGCAAAAAAACACTGTTTAAGTGTCATACAAAATAGTCACATTTGAAGTGGGGCAATTATTATTAAATACTTAGAAAATAAGTGGTGAAATCAACTATAATGTGTTAGTAGTAGCAATTTCCAACACCTTTGTAATGGATTTTAAATGACAGAGATGCTATTCTCCAAATGTTTCCACCATTTTGTAATAGTTTTTAAATGACAGGGATACTATTCTCCAAGTGATTCTACAGAACAGTTCCCTAATATTATTTCTTCTAAATAAATACAGAGAAGACATTTAGAGGACAGGTTGTGAACTTATCAGTGGGCTGAAAACCAAATTCAACCATTTACTAGCTGTGTAGTATTGAACAAGTTACTGTCTTTAAAAGGTCAGTTTTCTCATCAGTAGATTTAATGAGGTTATTAATACCTAACCATCAGCATTGTTAATTAAACTGACTGAAAAATGTGTCTTAAGATTTTAGCACATATATGTGATTAATAAATGGTAGTATTTTTGTGGTAATAGAAACATGTTTATGAAAATAATTTAAATTACTAGATAGTCTTGGTAGCAACACAGCACATAAGTGGGTAATGATTGGAACTTTTTATATTCTTTACATAAACTGTGATAATTGCTGACCATTACATTATGAAATCAAAAGAAATTGAAGCTATTGAACAGAACATGCTATGTTTACAGCCTCATTGGAATGCAAATTCTTACCAAATTGAGCAGGATCCTTAATTTTGATTGTTGATTTTCTAGTTAGATTTTAGGACTTGGAATTCTAATAAAGGTTAAGCTTTTATATTTAAAAAGTCCCTGGACTTCCCTGGTGGTCCAGTGGTTAAGACTCCGAGCTTCCACTGCAGAGGGCGCGGGTTCCATCCCTGGTCGGGGAAGTTCGGTACGCCGTGCGGTGTGGCCAAAAAAAAAAAAAATCTCTGACTACTGGTTTTCTCTACTAATTAGTTCTTTCGAATTTTCTTTTTTACTTTAAACTTGAAGAGAGAAAATATATTCTGAAAATGACTTTATTTCAATCCTATTTAATGGATAATGAGGTAGTATGTACTCATTTCCTCCATCAGTTGTTTTGACTCAAATAATTGTTTTGGACCCATTGATAGTCTGGATCTCTGAGTCTCAGGACAAATATAATCTGATTTTAATGTATATTTTATTTGCAAATGTAAAATATAAGTACATTATAAGCTACTCCACTTAAGGGATTTTTAAAAAATGAATGAAAACGAAGCCAAAGCAAAATAAACCTACTAGTGGTCCGCCGTGCAGAAGAGGAGATAGAACTGTTGAGAGAGAAGGAGTTCTCATCTCTGTCTCCTGATACGCCTCGGCGAGGAGGGAGAATGGAGGACGGTCTCGGCAGAGAAGAGCGCTTTTCTGGGCTCTTGGTTACTCCATCCTGATTGGGGAAAATAAAACGACGTTGGGTTCCTGTGAATCTTCGTTTTAATTATACAAAGTAATTACATTGCTCTGGCTAATTTTCCTCCTGTGCTGATAGATGAATTTCTTTTAATCCACACTACTGACTTTTATATACTTATAAGCATTTCTACTTCAAAACTTAGAAAGAATTCAGATTTGCCTAGAGGTTTTATAAAAATATATTATTTTGGAGTTAGTGCTAAAAATCGATTGTGAAATTCAAATTCTAAATGATAACATGGATAAAAATAATGTGCTCAAGTAGTCTCCAGGTAATTAATAATTTTAACTGAGAAGTCTTCATCAGCATGATAATGTATTAATCAGAAAGGACCGGCAGAAGGGCACTGCATGCGCAGTATTTAGCAATGATCACCACCATATACTGTGCACTTACGTGACAGGAGTGCTAAGCACTTTACATCCATTTATGATTTAATTTTTACAAAAAATGTTATATGCATTTTAGAGCTGAGGAAACAGCTTTCATCAGTTTATGTAAGTTTTTCAAAAATCACTGAGTTGAGAGGTAGCAGAGTTAGTATTAAATCTTGATGTGTCTGATACTGAGCCCAAACTGTCTATTATATTATATATAATATAATTTGGTACAATGTTATATATAATATGCCATATGTAACATCATATATATATTTTGTATTTGAAATTTTATTAAATATCAAATAAATAATAAATAAATTATGCATTGCGTATCTTACAAAAAGACATCTATTTTTTAATGATTAGACTAGTTATAACTATTGAAACACTTAATTTGTACTTGTTTTTAATAAGGTCTATTGTTTATATGTCAAACACTTCAGAACTGAAAGTCTTTGCTTTCATACATTTACTGAATTGTGTCCTTCTCCCAAATTATGTTCCTTTCTGCACCTTTGATTGGCTTGCTGCCTTACCTTGTTCCCTGAGTCTGAGTATGGTAAACGGTCTGTGGAGCCCGCTGAGGTGGGCTGTATGAATAAACTGTCAGAAAATGTAGCCCTTTTAGTCGTACTAGGGCAGGCTGAGCTGCATCGTGGGGACTTTGTGCTACCCTGTAAGGCAGGAATCTTTGACAAGGTAGAATTCTAGCCATGAAAGAAAACAAACAAAAGCACAAAATAAACCAAACTATGAAGTAAAAGGAAAATTAAAAAAAAACATGTAAACATATAAGAAATTAAACGTCTGCTTTTAATAAGAACACATGATAAATGGTTACAATCAATGATAGAGATGTATATTATGTGAGAACAAGAGATTTTCATTGAACACATCTTTTTAACTGGAACTAACTTAAGAATACATATATAATGAGAATATAGATTAAAATATTATTTATAAATTCTATGTATAAGGTCTCTGATTAAGCCATAAACCTTATAATGATACCATATTTGGAAAATATCTTGAGAGTCTGTTGGAATTGTTCCTTTAATAAACACAGCCCTTAAATGGTATATATAATCAACATTTTGATCACATTTCAAGAACTTTAGAACAAAGTATATTTAAGGCCTAATAATGGAAAATAGTTCTTTTTTAAGTTGAGAAAATTCATTTTCAGATTATCTACACTGATTTCATCAGAAAATTGCAGATTTTATATATAATGAGTTCATTTTATGAGTCAAATGCATACCAGGGACCAAGTTATACCATAGAATTAATAACATTTTTATGCAGAGACCACAGTTTGTATGATGTGTTATAAATTCTAAAAATGAAAGTCAACACTGACTAGATTGCCCATAAAAATCACAAGACTTATGTCACAGGTGCTGATAATCCCTGGGAAGATTGTCGGCAAGAGCAAGTGTAAGTGGGTTGGACATATATATACAGCTTTTGGAGAAAGTTATGCTGGCATGCCACATGTCTCAGGGGAGACTGTTAAAAATACAGACAAGTATGACAAAGCCGAGGAGATTTTTATCTTTAAATAATTAATATGATTTAGCCGATACAAAAATAGCAGTTGAAACTAAGATTTTTATCTCAAGTTGTAACCTCCGTAGACACTTCAAAGAAGCATAAGTATTCACATATTGCACGAATCACTTCTTGTTTTACAGACCCAGCACCCTGAGTGGGAAGTATAACTGGGTCAGCACAAGTCATTCTTTTTTGACTGATGCTACCCACAAATTAGTGAATTTCAAAAGTGTGGAATAGGAAAGAAAAATGGAGTAATTGGATTGCCTCAAATTATGAAAGACATCTACTAATCTCCTGCTAAAAACAAAAACAAAATAAAATGAACAAACAAACAAACTCAAATGAAATGAAAGATTACAGGTTAGGTTCACAATAAAGATCAATTGAAAAATCGGAGAGAACTGTTCTGATGGATGTACTGAGTTAATCCTGAGGTTTTAGGGAACATAGGAAGAGGATGAGGTTACAAGGAAAAAGGAGGATTTTAAATGAGAAAATTAGAAAGAATGGTGGCCTAATCTCTCTTCTTCAGAAGGATGAGATGGGCATTTACAAGGAAAAAAAGTTAGTTTTTGTGTCAGATGTATATGGTCTCTGTCCAAGTGTAAGCATTGAATGCTAATTCTTGTTGAGTTACTTGAAGACCAACGGACTTGAAAATTTCTGAAACATTTTGCAAACAATGTAATCTTAAAAATTATTTTCCTACCAAGAGAAAGCTCAGACTTACTCTCTGTATCTGCTCAGAGAGAAAGCTCAGACTTACATTCTGTATCTGCTCCTAAAGACTTCCACTTTTAAAATAATAATAATAATAATAATAACTATTGCTGTTTATTGAATAAATACTATGTTCTAAGCACTATAGAATGTACTATTTCATAAAATTACTGTACTTAGTGTTTACAACTCACTTATGATATAGGAATTTTTACTCCTCCCCTTATTTTTGGAAAATTAAGACACAGGAAGAAAAAGACCATATAGTTAATAAACGTTCAAAACTTGGATCTGGCCTGTTTCATGGCCCTGCTCTTAACCAACACAACCCACTAGTTCCCCATCAGAAACAGAAGGTAAAGAGATACAAATCTTGAAATAGCAGTGTGGTCAAAATAAGGACTAAAATTACCAAAGCAATAAATGGATTCTATTGCTTGCCATAAGTTCAGGAATATGTCTGAAAACATTTATATAATAATCAAATATACATATATTTTTTAATCAACATAAAGTCCCTTGGCTTCAATATGATATAAAAGGTTTGGCTGTCATTGAAAATGAATTCCTATTTTTCACAATAAATAAAGAGAAGTCTAAAATTTTATTAGTTTTTAGAAAGCTAAACAAAGAATTGTGATTTACATATCATACATGATGGCTAAGACCCAGAACACTGTGATACATTACTAATTATCATCACTCAAATTATTTGTTGTAATTTTAGGATTCCATGAGAAGTCTTTTAACTTTTTTCTTTCAATGAGAAAGAAGTAAAATACTTTGTGTTGGTTTTGGTCTTTTTAAAGTTTAAAAAACATGATTAATAATATAAAAATAAAATTTGCAAAATAAGAAATATAAAAGATTTATAAACATAGAAGAAGCTAAACATCATTATTAATACAACCAAATTAAAACAACAAAATATTTCATCTCCATAGCTTGGTAAATATAGAAAAAGTATAGAGATATCTAGTAATAACGAATATAAGCATGTTCATATACAGCTGGAGGACATATAAGCTGTAGAACCTTTCTGGAGGACAATTTGACAATATGCAGCAAAAAGTTTAAATGCGGACTTTCTTTTTGAAACAATGATTTTGCTACTAGAAAATTATCCTAAGGAAATGCATATGGATACATTCATAGATGTAGCCAAAAAGATTTCTACAGTAATACTGCTAAAATAACAGAAAACTAGTTTGAATGTTAAGTAATGGGAAATTGATTAAGTACATCACTGTAAAAATATAAAATGCAATATTATGTAGTCATTAAAATGATGTACAAGCATGTTTAATGACATGGAAATTTGTTTATTGTTTAATTAAAAAACCGATATGTGGTGTTTCCATCTTTGTTATTAAACCTATAAATGTGTAAAAAAAATTAAGATTTTATGTCAAAATGGTAACTGCAGTTATCTTTAGATAAGGAGATAATATATTTTTACTTATTTTTCTCATCTACATTAATTTTCTCATATTCTGATTTTGCAAAACAACAATGAAAATGTGTTGTAAAATACAGTTTAGTGTTGATTATAATGGTTTATCTTGATTCTATGAAAAGTAAATAAATTGGGCTCCCCCTCTTTTGCCAGATCATTATGGTGTTTCACGTGTTTTTGTCTTACTAACAAAGAGGCAGCCTAAATCCCAGCTCTGCCCTCACCAGCTACCATCACATTCCAGAAGACATTCGGACATGCTTGAATGCCATCGAGAATCAATCTGGGTGAGTGAATGATCTAAAATGTTTTAAAAGAGTAAACATCTAAAGTCTAAATTTTATCTAAAATTACTAAAACATTGCCACTAATACCAAAGGGAATGTTGAATGAAGAACAAGGAAAAAGTTATTTTACTCACAGACACTTTGTCCTTTGCCTGTTTAAATACACTGGGAGCCTGAGCTGATTCAGCACCTGCTGCTGTTGAAAGAGGAGACAAAAACAACCCCACACTTAGTGGCTAAAGACCACATAAATGCATTTTTAATGCCTTTTGGATATTCAGTTGTGTCAACAGACTAATGCAAAGTGAATTTTGTTTATATTGAGACTCAAATTCACTAACTGAAGAAACCCGAATAATAAGAACATTATAGCATGTGGCTCCCACTATAGAGTGTGCTAATTACTATAACCCAGTGTTTACCAAAGCACAGGTAAGCACACCAAGTAATTTTCTGTTACCAATGTACCC
Source organism: Eubalaena glacialis (assembly GCF_028564815.1). Classification (NCBI taxonomy): domain Eukaryota; kingdom Metazoa; phylum Chordata; class Mammalia; order Artiodactyla; family Balaenidae; genus Eubalaena; species Eubalaena glacialis. The sequence goes on along the minus strand of NC_083716.1, from coordinate 213,312,296 downwards.
TTAAATTACTATTGATCCTTCAGAATGGAAATCATAGGACAGTAATCCGAATGCTGCAGAATTTAAGGAAAAGGGGAGTGACTGGTTTCTAGGGTGGGCATCACATAAGAATATTCACGGAGATTCCCAAACCTTCTTTATGTAGCCACTGTTATATCTACAGATATTTCTGCATTTTATATTTTAAACTGTCATGGTCTGCCAACCCCTTTCCCTCTGCACCCCTTCATTTCACAATATGAATGACACACTTGTTTGACGTGAAACGGACCACATGAGAAGGGAAGGGAAGAAAAATGGCTTGTCAAGAAGAGAAAACACGAGAGGAATTTTAAGTTCAGTAAAATAGACCATGTTCTACACATGCACTTCCTGTATGAAATTATTACCACATCTGTTACTGTTGTTTCTCTTGCTGCTGTTTTATACTTCTGGTTTCAATTTTAAACTCCATCATCTCTAGCATAATTTCTGCTGCTGACTTACCTGACTTGACTTAAATATCTTTCATGATTGAACACAACCCTTTGTGTTTGGGGAAACTGTCCCTATTTAACAATTGGGCTAAGAAAATAAAAGGCATAAACTTGTGTGTTTACTTCCACCTTAATTTTCTTTCCAGGAGAGAAATCCTCTGGAAAAAAAATACTTATCCTTATAAGCGCTCCAAATGAGTTTCAAAAAGGTTTCTTATGCCATGTGCAGTTCTAACACAAAAAATAGTAATGGTCTACAATATGTTCTATGCTATTTAGGACTGGCTAGTAAGATTATTCGCAGACTCTGAAACTAATTTTTTTTTTAAAAGAAGCAGTGCAAATTATGCCTCTTTACTATTTCTACAATATAGCTCATTTTTCTGCGACATATATACTTTGTTTTAAGTCAATGAAACTCATGTCTGGTATATGCTTTCTGTTTGAGTATCTTAATATTTGAATAAAAAAGAAAGATCCTAATTAGTCCAAAGATCTTAAATTTCCTTTAATGAATGAAATAAAAAGGCAAGTTATTCTCAGTGTGGCATATTGAATACTACTGACATGCAGGTACTTCACCAAACCATTTGACATTTCCTCTGAAACTGTACAATCCTAATATATTTTTCATCTTTTTAGGTGGCATATAGGACTTTTATGCCCCAACCAAGAGATTCTGCCTGTGCAAGCATTTTTCTAACTAGAAGAAAAATTCCAAGTTTAATGAAAATGTACTAAGTAAGATGCACTATAAGATTTAGAGATGTCATGTTAATTCCTAACTCTTAACTTAGAGGAACCCCTCATTCTAAACTTTCATCGTCAAGGTGTGTGTATAATTGTCTTCTACTTTCAAATCCTGCCTTACGTACTAGCTCTTGAAGGATGCTCATGAGATATTTCCTATATGAAGAACACAAATTAAAAATACTTGAAATTTTTAGTGGCTATCATGAAACCATCAACCTTGATTTTTTTTCTTACAAGGGTTAATGCTGCTCCTAACCCTTTAAACCCATCCAAAGATTCATATAAAGGCACTTTTAATGTATAATGGATTGGGAAATATTCCTTTCTGACTTAAGAACTCTGATGCCTTCTTTTGTAGACTGCAAGTGTGCCATTTAATCAATGCTAAAATAAAACATATTCTAAATGAAGAGTATGCTAATATAATTATACATTTAAAATAAATACTTTGCACTGAAATTTAGGAATAGAATTTACATTATAGATATTATGTATGGTCTTTTATGATGATTTGTAACATGTTTCACTCCTTCATTCTACTACTTTTTAAACAGTAAAAAACACGTATATCTGAAGAAGACAGAACAATAAGAAGGTAGGAAAATAGAAATAAACCTAAATTCTAAGATATTGGGAGGGAAGGGGTTTATTAAATTTTAAATTTATTAAATTTTTGAATGCTACATTATGTAGGGGAATTTAGCAGTTTGGATCCAACACATTTAAGAAAACCCCAAGGACAAAATGTCAGCTAAGAGATGTAGTATCATCAGAAAGCCTGGCTAATTTTGGATATGAAAAATAAAATCTGATGGGATTACCAGACAATTTCCTTTTCCTTTTTTTCCTTTCATCCAAAAGCAAAGTAATTTTTCAACCACAATTTTACCCCAGATTTGCTTTTCATTTTCCATCTCAAAATCACTATGCATTCTTGGTGGTTCTCAGTAAATTCATCAACATCAGTAACAGATTTGGCAATAACAATATAGAAAATAGGACAAATACACATAGGTTTTTAAGCATGAGGGAGATAAATAAGCAAAATAATGAGAATGCATACCACGGTTATATTCATCGCCATCGTCTAACCAAACACACAGAATGAAAATAGGAATCCCCAGAACGTGACACTAGAGCACAATGCCAAGATACAATCACTGTTAAGTCTGAGCATGACAAAGAAACAGATGGTCATGACCTCTTCTGCAGGGAGGGAAAAAAAAAGAATAATGATACAAGACACTTAATAGCGAAATTGTTCATGATTGCTGAGATTCTTGGAAGAAAAGCAAAACGAAGCTGCTACGGTAATGACATAAAAAAAAATACATGTCTATGTTTGCCAGCCACATTGCAGAATTGAACAGTCACCTGTCGTTTTCCGCTTAACACAGGAGAGATGAGTTGGTCTAGTATATTTGATAGCAGGTTTTAAAATGAATTTCCTGGAGGGAGAGTGGGCCTGAACTTCTGTTTTTTTAGCAAGTTCAGCCTTCTTATAAACTGCTATGAATAAGAAAACACAAAAAGCATACCATCAGGAAAAAATAAACACTTGGAGCAAAACCGAATGAAATTTCATCAATAATTAGTTACCATGGTTAGGCAGTTTCTTCTACAAAAGAGTAATAATGAATTACTTCAAAAACATTTTTAAAGAAGTGATTGTTAAATGAACCTTTTTTCCTTCTCACTTCATCTCTGGAGACTGTGCTAGGTTCCTTTTTAGCTATTTTTCTTTCAGGAGTGGAAATTCTGCCTCTCCCGGTTTTAAAAGGCTTTTCTTTTCTATGTTTCTCAAGAGATGGTCTCCGAGCTTCCTTTTCAGCTTTCTCCTCTTTAGGAATAGTTTCTAACTGTTCTGTCATGATGCTCCTATCATCATCTGCGGATCAAAGCAAACCATGACAACAACAACAACGAAAACATTAGTAACAAATGTACAAAATCCTTCATCTATTTAAAAAAATGCAAAATCAAGAGATAAAGGGTCATTTTAAAATGTTTAAAATGAAAAAAAAATTCCACTAGGTTACTGGATTTTATTTGGGAGTAGAAAATTTAAAAAAATAATGCACACCTTGAGTGTCCACCCAGAGGCTGTCAGCATCCATGATGGAGTCATCAATGGTGGTCTCGTCTTTGTAATCGTCATAGGTTTCTGTCTTATATTCTGAGAGTCCAACCTCTTCTCGCTCAGGGGAAGCCGGAGCTTCTGGGGAGCCATCCTTGGGTTCAGCCTGGGCTTCAGCTGCCTCTTCTACTTCAAGCTCTTCTTCAGCACGGGGGGATGGTCTCCTTTCTACCTCAGGCTGCTCTAAGGCTGCAAAGCGCACACTGTGGGAACCCGACTCCCCTTCATCAGTTGTGGTTTGCACGACAGTGATGAAATCATCCTCGATGGTTACAACGGACTCAATCACTCCCTTGTGTTCACCAGGGCAGGTCTCCACAAATTCCTCCCTGACACCTGGGACACCCAGGTCAGTAATCTGAAGGGTGTCTGAGCGGAAGAGCAGCTTATCATATTCTCCCTGGGCTTCTATCTCTTCTTCCTCATTCTCAGCCTCTGCTGGTTCAGCTCCAGTGGCTTCAGGCAATGGTTCTGTAACATCAGAGGGTGTGATAGATATATCTGGGGTCTCCTTATTTTCTTCTTTTGGCAGCTGAATAAATTCCATCTGGACATCAGCTCTCTCATCTGCGGCTAAATCAGCCTCTGAAACAGCAGGTGCACAGGGTATTTCCACAGACAATTTGATGGCAATCTCGTCTTGAATTAGAGAAGATTCTGGGGAAATTTCCTTCTTGCCCTCATCAGCTTTCAAGGACTCCATGGTGAGGCTTTCATGCTCACCGCTGGACTCATAGGACTCCTCTTTGTCTACAGCCTCCTGGTGCACCAGGTCAGGCTTGGCCACCTTCTCCTTGACTTCTGTTTCACTAACTTTTGTGCCTTCTTTCACGTGGCCAGACTCAACACCCATAAATGCATCTGCCTCCTGAGGTGCTGTGGATGAGGGGGCGAGGTCTTGGGTAGCCTTGAGTTTAAGCTCTGTTGCCTTTCCAGCATCTATGTGTAGCCCTGAGGCCATCTGTCCAAAGTCACTGATTTTAACATCTAACTGACCCTGGTCAGCTTTCTTTGTGGCAAAATCCAGTTCTGGTTCAGCTTTTTGGGATGGTTCTACTTCAGCTACCTCTGGCACAGAACTAAGACCTTTCTCTGCTTTCTCAGCCATGAGAGGTGATGCATCTTTTGAGACTGTCAGTTCTTTGGCTGAAGCTTGCTCATGGGTTACTCCTAATCCAAAAGTTTCAACTTTATCACCAGCCTCTTCTGTTTCCTTGGCATGTTCTTTTGAATCGGCATGTTCTTCACTTTTTTCTAGTAAAGTATCCAGCTTATCATTCGCTTTCTTCTCGTGATCAAACTCCCTACTCAGTCCTGATTTGTCACCAGAGATAGGCGGGGATGCTTCTTTCTCAGCACTGAGTTCATCTTTGACTCTTCCAGCAGCTGCCAGTTTGACTTCAATCAATGAAAGATCCGTGACCAAATCTCTTCGTGCTTTATCATCAGTGCCTTCATAGAAGGAACCACTCTCCCCAGATAAATTCTCACTGTCTTGAACAGGTGATGGGAGTGGGACTGTGTATTTATTGAACACACAGTAGCCCAGGTCTTCGAGCTGACTGTCAGTTTTAACAATGACGTGGTTTTCATCAGTGACAGGGGGGAAGCCAGTACTACTCTCCTCCACCACAGTCTCTGATGGGACTGATTTTCTCCTGGCAACCTCAGCATCTGCACTCACGGAAGCTAATCTTGACCTTGTGCCTGCCAGGTCTAGCATCTCAGGCAGGTCAGGTGCCATGACAGTACCATTTTTGTAATAATCTTTGGCTAGGAAAGGTGACTCACACGATGTCTCGACTTGGGTGTTTTCCTCTCCAGTAGCTTTTTCCCCCTTTACCTGTTCTTCTTCTTCTTTGCTTTCTGTTGGGAAGCAAGGGGCTTTGTCCGCTGCAGGTGTTGTGGCTGGAAGGTAATCATCTCCTTCGTCCATACTTCCACTAGTGTTGGTTAGAATATCAGAAGCAAGGGGAGAAAGATCATGCCCCCGACCAAAGTTAAATCCAAGGGCTATGGAATCCAGGCAGGACATGGGCAAATTGATTGACATGCTTCTTTGCTCTATTGCAGACCTACCACCAAGTCCTAAACTCCTGCTTAGTGTCAAGTCATCCTTATTCTTACTGTGGAGATCCCTTTTCTCCCCATACACTTTTGGATCAATAGTGAACATTCTTTCTTGAGGAGAGCTGGGCTCTTCAGGTAAGTCAGATGGATAACTCTGTGTGAGAGTGCTATACCCTGCTTCTCGTGCTGGAGCACTGGGCTGGGAGTCTTCCTCTGCCAGAAGTGCCTTGTCGCCGTTTTTATACATGGAAGATACGGTATCAAAAGACTCTTGGGCACTTTCTCTTGTGTCACTCAGTTCATAGTAATCACTGCCTGGCTGGATACTTTCTGTCACTTCTTCTTTCAAGGCAGATGTTTCAAAGTACTTGGACATTCCTGACTTATCTTCATAAAATGGCATGTCAAGCTCAGCTGACGTGACAGCTCCAACTCCTTCAACCTTATTATCTTTGTCAGCAACTTTTTCTTCAAAAAGCTCCTGGGTGGCACTCTTTTCACTTAGTGCAGCTGGTTCAGTCATGACTTTTTCCGGTGTCTTAGAGGTCACGGCTGAATCGGTAACTGCTTGCTCCAAACTTACAGGGAATGCGTCCTGTTTTAATATATCTGTGGGAAGCTCCTGGCCTTTTGGTTCTTCTTTGGAGTAAGTGTGCTCTGTGGAGGGCTGAATTACACCTGTTTCTTCATCTGTCAATTTTGGGGCTTCGCTCTCTTTTGACACAGCTTCTTCGTCAGAAATGGTTGTTTGTTCTTCAAGCTTTAGGTGAGGTTCCTTTTCAGTAAGCACAGATTCCTGTTCACTAAAGGTGGGAGTCTCTTTTATCTGCACACTCTCTTGCTTTAGGGCCCCTTTCTCTTCTCCTAAACCTTTCTCCAGAACATAATCTTCCACAATCGAAATGTGAGCATCTTTGGGTGATGTAACTGCCTCTGAGGCTGGTGCTTCTGCCATTTTGTCAGGTTGATCCTTATGGGGCTCGTCAACTTTAGAACTATCTTTGGCAGTCGCTGGGCTACCAGTTTCTTCCAAAGATTTTTTGTCATCTGGCTGTAATAGGGCGGGGGCAAAGGGTGATGCTGCTGCAACAATGTCATTCTTTGTGACATCTAAAGGAAGAGTGAAGCTTCCACCCTGAAAGGGACTTGGCATGGGAGAATCAAATTGTTTCCCTTCCCATTTTGGGATGTCCTCAAGTACGTCTTTTTCCTTCATGGGTGTTAGGGGGCCAGGAGATACCGGAGCAACCAAACCCCACTCATCCTTTTTTGCTTCCATTGGCATTTGGATGAACCAGTCCTTTTGCTCTTTTGCAGCTGAGGGCTCTGCGGGAAGGCCAATATCAGGTACCACTAGGCTCGGTTCTGTCTTCTGTTTTGTGTCTTCTAGGCTGGCACCCAGAGTATGCCCAAACAGAGTGGGAGGTACTTTTTCTTCTTCTTCTGTGTCTTGCATGTCCTTTTTATCAGGGGAAGTTTTAGTTGTCTCAGGCTGAGAAACTAAGGCAGCATGTTTAAGGTCTTCACCAGGCTTACTTTCTTTCTCTGACTCCTTTTCCTTCTTGTCTAATGGCTCGGCTGGAGAGGGAGTCAATTCCTGTTGATCGTGAAGCTCCATCTTCGAGGCTGTAAGCAAACCTGAAGTAATTGGGTTGATTTTTAAACAAATAATAGGCAAGTGCTTTCAGGCAGTAAGCTTAAAATTATATTTTGAAATGGCAAATGAATGGCAGGGTATAAAGAAAAACTATGAAACATGCAAGCATGCTACTCATTTAAAAACCAATATGAAAATGTCAGGACTGAGATATATTTGTACGATTGCTAAAATGAACTCCCATTGTGAATTAATGTGTACAGAAATTGTAATAAGAGTATATCTTGAATACTCTTTTTTCCTTTGTTTGGTCTCTCTAAACAGTATGTGATGTGTACTGTAGTAGAAAAAAAATTTCATGCGCCTTCTACAGATAAAATTACAAATTAAAGAATATTGAATAAGTAACTAACATTAAGGTACAAAAGAATCTATATAGTAATCTAAATATGGAAAAGAATTGATTTCTACTGACCTTTTTCTTTTGTTTTCTAATTTGTAAGTGAATTGGCAGGCCATGGGCAGAAGGCCAATTAAGTTATAGTTATATGTGTTAAATAAATTCAGTTAACTGGATTGACAAGTTCTAGGATCAATTTTGGGGGCACTGAAAGGTTACTAGAATAAATTTTTAGAAGTCATCTGAGATTAAATTTTGGTAATACAAATAAATGATTACTACTGACTTTATATGATATGACCTAAATATTGACAAGTCAATTTCTACCACATATCAAAATTCTTAAGTCCTAATCATTACTTACTCTGTATGGTAGATGTAAGAAAATCTGAATTATACTGATAATACTGGGAAGTCATGTGACTAACAAAATTTTAAAGAGTCAACTATTAAAATTCTTTCTCTCCTTGGTCATGACCTCATTCCCTGGAATGTGACCAACTGGTGAAGCACTGACCAGTATTGGCTTTAGAGATGCTTCACAGAGATCAAATGACTCTTTTTAATTTTTATTTGTTCACCAATCCAAAAGGCTTCAGAGTCTCAATTGTATTTTAAGGTCAAAGTTATTTCACTGTGGTCAATAGGGCTAAATGTAATTATCTGGAAAATAAAACTCAGTCATGTCCTGAAGAGCAAGCGTAAGGATCATTATTACCTTATATACTTGTGTGTCTTGTTGTCACAATAGAAAAGAAATACTTTACGAACTTTCTAATAAAGGTTAGATGAATGAAAACTCAAGAGATATGGTGATTATCAAAGGGGTTGGCTGCCATGGAAAGGAAATGATATGAGAAGCATCAGCAGGCGCTTTTAAGGAAACCAAACCAGTATTCACTGAAGCGTAAAAAAATAAAGCACACTGCGGTTGCAAACAAAAACAATTCTACCGTTTAAGCCTGTATGTGCCAAAATCCATCTCTACAGTTTGAAAGAAAAGCACATGAATTGCTGTCCCCCAAAATAAAAATAAAAATATACATGTATTAGCAATGTGACTGGCAAACATTTGAGATGAAGGGGGGGGGGGCGGAAAAAAGCTCACATAGTGTCATCAGCCTGGCTGCAAAGCGTATTGTATCATGGCAAAGTAAAACCAGGAATCAGCTGCAGCAGTGGAAAATCAAGCTGCCACACAGCACCTGCACAAGCCACACTCTCTGCTCATTAAGTCTCAAACAGTGGTTTTGGGATCATGAGAAGACCCAGCGATGGAATAGCATTGGAAAGGCATCAGGTTGGTAAGCTGCTGGAGAGATTTATCTTTTGCAACAAGACACATGCAAATCCTAAGAAAGACACACCTTCCCCGGCAGAGGAAGGGGTTTTTACTTCTGGAGACACCTCCGCGACCTCTTTTATACTTTTCTCCTGTGGGGTCCCTGCTGGGGCGCTCTCTTCAGGAGCTATTTGGGCCTCCGCACTAGACTCCACTTGGACCTCACTGAGGCCCTTGGGCTGGTCTGAGGCCTTGGCAGCCTCACACTCTTTCCCAGGAAGAGTGGCAGGTTTCTCTTCCTCAGCCATTGGACTCGCTAGCGTTTCTTCTTCTTAGGGAGGAAAAAGATGTTGACATCATGACCACAGAAACATACATGAAACAACAGAAATATTATTCAAGGAACACTTTCAGCTCGCTTATATTGACCTCACAAGAACCTCTTTTACCATTTGGATGAGCAAATTAATATCCTAATGCAATGGACATTATGTATTGCTTGGAAAATTATTATGCATAATCTGCAAATCATGATGCCTTTTACAGTCTCATGAAAAGGCTCTTTATTTTAAAACTTGAGAGCTGAAAGGGTTTTATTGCTCTATTACCCTCAGTGGAAACGGCAGTAAGTTGCACACAATGTGGAAAGCTGGCTGGAAATAAGAGATGGTACTGCCAGATAACAGATGGTTGTGAAAAGATAGAAGCATTGATGTGCTGAAACAAACCTTTAAACTTGTTAGACATGTGCTGTTTTCTCCAATGCAGGAAGCCCCTACATACGAATTTCTGATTACTTAATTTAAAACATGCAAACTTCGCTAAAGAAATCTTTGGGAATAAAAAGCCTGGTCTCAAAATAATATCCAATCAACTACCTTATTATCAGCTTTATCATGAAATCCATCAAAACTCTTTAAAATATAATTTATTTAGTATTTTTAAGGCCAAAGACGACCAAAGTTAATTTTACCTTCATTGCATTATATGATTGGAGAATGTAAAAATTTTCAAGAAGTAAGTAAAATATTTTGAAAAACAAGGTCCAGGTAAGAGTTAATTTCACTACTTTTAGAAAAGTCTACCTCTGGGACACGACTGTTATCAGATTGTTCAAACCACTGAAATATCAGTAATATAGTTCTTGTACAGTTCTCTTTGACACTGAAGAAAGAAAATGTGCATATTATAAAGCCTCATTTCTGCAATTCAAAACAAAACCACCAAGGAAAGATAATTGAGTGGCAACAAAACTGCCAAAATATCCTCCCCAAAGATGTATATCACACAGAAAAATGTTAACAATTAAAACGTAAAAAACAAATTTATGAAGGCCATGAATTATCGTGTTCATTTGTTTCTCATTTACACTTCAAATGTCAGTAAAATAAATCCCATTTTATTGCTTAAGAAATTAGAGGGAGGGACTTCCCTTGTGGCGCAGTGGTTACGAATCCGCCTGCCAATGCAGGGGACACGGGTTCGAGCCCTGGTCCGGGAAGACCCCACATGCCGCAGAGCAACTAAGCCCATGCGCCATAACTACTGAGCCTGCTCTCTAGAACCCGCGAGCTACAACTACCAAGCCAAGGGGCTCTCTAGAGCCCGTGGGCCACAACTACTGAGCCCGTTTGCCACAACTACTGAAGGCTGCACGCCTAGAGCCCGTGCTTCACAACAAGAGAAGCCACCACAATGAGAAGCCCGTGCACCGCACAGAAGAGTAGCCCCCGCTCGCCACAACAAGAAAAAGCCTACACGCAGCAACGGAGACCCAATGCAGCCAAAAATAATAAATAAATAAATTTATATATACAAAAAAAAGAAATTAGAGGGAAATATATAAGCTGTTTTCTAGTTCTGCAAATGAATGACTCTTCTGAAATTCCTATGAAACAATCATACATTGTTTAAATGGACCTGTGAGAAAGACTATAGATGGAAAGGAAAGAAATTTTTTGAGAAATATTAAAATCCTTAAAGGGGGAAAAAAAGAGGACTACTTCTATTGTCTCACATTTACCACTCAGAAACTTTCATTGTTGTAATTTAATTATGTCAGTAACATTTTAAGCATTCAGATTCTAACTCATTATTAAGGCAATTTTTATAATGCCATAGAATTAGAGATTTTGATTAAAGCTAAGAGACTTTTAATATAGCTGCTTTAATATAACACCTTATTGGATGAAATCTTATCAATTTAATTTACATGTTTTCCAAATCCATGTAATTTTTTAGCTTTCCATTTTCTCATTTTGTCTAAATCATGTTTATTTCCACACCTGTTCTTTATTCAAAAATTCACATAGTTTTCTGAATTGTTTTAAGTTCACTTAGTTGTACTCAATATGGGTTATATTTCTCCATCAGAGTGTCTGAGCCACTGGTGCTCTTGCCTCGGAACTATCTGCCCTTACATTAAATATTGTGCCATACAAAGATAAACTCTTCATTTAAGCAAGCTATTTTTCCTCATTTGAAAATAACTTATTCACCTAAGCAAAAAAAAAAAAAATTGAGCTCTATTTTTTTTCTTATAAAACTACCTTGTTAGAATGAGACAAATTGCAGCCCACTGTCCACTTATTTTATCCTCACCAGAGCCAACGATACATAGGGTCTCCACCTTCATGAGACTGGAATGACAAAAGCTTTGGAGCATTTCCCTCATTTTAGCCCACTTCTACTTATTTGAAGCAAGATTTAGGTCGCCTGGGGAAGCCTCTGTAGTTTCTGTAGATGATTAAGTGATTTGGAGAAATAAATTCATTCCATAACATTTATTCTACCCTAAACAGACCTTTCTCTTTTAAAGAGCTATCACATTAACATAGCACTAAAAAGAAGCCTAACTCTATTTAAGTCTGGTCCTAGTAATATTACGTATCCAAGAGGATAAAATTATATTAAAGTTCATCTTCTTTGGTTTGGGTAAGAGAATATATTCTTCCCCCACTGATTTATTTGCAAGGGGCAGAAAGAAGTCATACTTTATTTGAACTTTTTTTGCTTCCTTCTCAGAAGCCGTGAAAAAAAAAAGGAAGTACTCACATGTCTCAAATAAGGCTTCTTAGACATAAATTGTTGAGGCATTTGGATGGACATGAGCTATATAGGGACTTTGCTTTCATATGGAAAAAACAGGCTCCTGTCCCTTCCACTCCACACATGAAGGCACACTTAGTATGACGCATGTGGCCAAAGCTGCAGGCAGGGGAGGAGGAGCAAAAGGGGACCATGCTGGGTTCACCTTTCTCCTGGTCTAAGTGGGCCTCAGCACTCTGCGCTGGGACACTGGGGAGCACACTAGAGGTAGTCCACTGTGAACTGAACAAAGGATGCTCATAGTACTCCTCATCGGAATTGGAAGGGTCATCATCAGGCACAGACACCGAGATGGAGGGGGCTACGAGTCTACGCCTCTCCCCACTGGTGGCAGGTTCGTGGCTGGGGAACCTGTGTAGAGGACCCACTTGATCCTCAGCCCCTTCATCTACAAACAGACACACAGGAAGAAACTGCAGGGAGAACTGGACAAGACAGACACAAGATCAGACAGACGAGACAGACACCTGCACGAGGACATGGGGCCATGGAAGCAGCAGAGCAGGATTGGAGAATGAGCAAGACCAAGCTGATGGAGGATGGGAGACAGTGAAGTCTCATGCTTCAGTAGCCACTGCATTTCAACTATCCCTTCAGTAATCTTGCCATTGATCTAAATGAATCAAATGCTCTGACACCCACACTGCATAATAGAAATTATCTTTACATTCCCCTCAAACAAGTTAAAACAACAACAGGACACTGGAATATAAACAAAGCACTCTCAAACAAATACATTTGTTAGAAGAAATTCTTTCAAGTACATAAATTTTTCTCATGCTTTTATCAATATATTTATAAGTTAAAAAAGAGGAAAGCTGTTAGGATCTGATGCCTGCACAATTGTGGGGGAAATCAGTCCTGTTGAAGTACAACCTTAATTATCTAGTATGCTCACATGGTTAGCATTTTGGTTGATTTAATTTTTAGTTAATGACTTCAACCAGAAAGTAATTTTTAATTTCAATCCTGTTAAGAAAAATCTACAATGCATTATCTTTCTTTCCTGTCTTGCTTAGGGGAGCACAGTTGGCACAGTTTTTTTTTGGATGCAAACTCCTAGGCATCTTTTTGAACCCTGGTTCTCATTTGCATGACTGTGAAAATATTAGAAAGTTTTAGAAAGTACCTAGCAATATACAGTTGTTTTCCTGTGTTCTGCTTCTCTTCTGAAAGCTTAATAGAGATTACAGTTAGCTGAGAATTTCTATTGAGTTGGCTTCATATTCATCAGTATTTTATTCTTTGCAGTTTCACTTGCACTACTGGCTTCTGACTGTTTTTATATCTCAAACACCTCATTGCATATTTCTCATTGAAATGCTAAAGGAACTGCTCTCATTTCTCTCCTTTCCTGTGTCTTGGCTTAGAAATCTGCATTATTTAAATATACTTCCTTAGTTACACGAGTGTAGATCAATCAGTTTGCTTAGCATTTGGATTCTTGCATATTTCAATGAGCCTTAAGGATGATGACAAAGAACAATATTTGGCTGCTGATGTAGTGCAGACACTACACCTCAGGCCTACATGGCAGGTTACTAAATTTGCTAATCACTGTTTATTTACTTATATAGATAAATAATTTTAAAATTTTGTACTATCTATATAATTTTTATTTCTATCAAAATTTAAGTTGACAAAATTACAGCAATAATTTGAAAATGCACTGTATTTTTAGGGCAATAACTTATTTTCAGCAAACTGAGTGCTGACAACTGGAAATGAACGTGAAATCATAAGGATGCTAAAACAACATTTTGAAAGGAGAATACTTTTAATCTTTTGAGCACATTATTCACTGATTGTTCCATGGAAGCTGTTTCTGGATGGGTGCTCAGAACTTTCTCAGCCAGGATGCTTATTATAACATGGGATAGAAGAAACCTAAAATTACATTTGATATTCTTAGTTCAACTCAGAATGATTTCTCAGCTGAGCAGACAACTGGCTGAGATGTGGCCTACAATGCTGGCTGAATCCTGAGTCCTGGGCTTGTCACAAGTCCCAGCCATTCATATTTCCTCTAGTGACTCCTGAGGCTGTAGACTCCCTATGGACACAAGTTCCTCCTAAAACTTCTAATACTTTCAACAGATTGCATGGACAATCAATTGGTGAAAATGACATATTTGCCTCTCTGCTTTTCAACATGTTCTGGGAAATAGAGCAGACTACAGTTCAAAACTAAAGAATTTAAAGCTGAGAGCTGATAGTTTAAAGGCAATACACCGTGGATGTTTTAACCTTTTGAAGATTTTGGCTTCCTCTTTCTTGTTGCTTGTTGCTCTTTTTTGCAAGTGCCAAAATGTGAAAACACCCCAGAGTCTTGCTTCTGATCTATAATATTTCAAAGAAACAGTACTTGCTATTCTGAAAACTTTGACTAATCAGAGAACAACAAAAACAACAAAAACTTTAAGTGCTTCAGTGGAAAAGTGGCTTCTCTGTAGTATTTGTCTGGCCCTTAGCCAGGCAATGCCAAAAAGAATGTCTGGCAAAGCCCAGTCCCGTCTGGGTACTGTGAGCTGTATGCACTCCAAGTCTCTGTTTAGGACCTATGAGCCTGCAGTCCATCTACATTACAAGTCCCAGAGATGTGCCAGGCAAGTGACACTTAGAGGATCATGGCTGGCTGGCTAAGTTCAGACAGTGTACCAGTGCATGGGCTTCCAATGATAATGTTAGAAGACAAGAGATCCTCATTTGCTACAGAACTGTGTATGGCAGGTGGTCTCAGTTCATACCCAAATAGAGGTGGGACACATAATAAAAAATTATAAATGAGTGAATTATAAATACATAATAATTATAAATAAATACGTTATAAATGAATGAATTATTTACATGGGAGTAGTTTGGATAAAAAGGAAATCAGTCCAGTGGCTTGTAACCAATAAACTCTCATTAGAAGATCACTTCACTTTCATTGTCCCAAAGTAAAAGCCTAGATAACATACAACTTTAGGGTTGCAGTGAGGCTGTGTTTGTAGGGAGTTAGATTTGGATTTAAATTCTGGATAAGCCACTTACTAGCCATGACATCCTGGACAAGAGCGGAAGTGAGTATCATCTGTGTGGGTTGCTTGGAGGATTAAATGGGAAGGTATTTGAGAAAGCACCAAGTATCATGCTCAATTCCATATACATTAGCATCTCTGTCTTCAGTATATCAGACAAGTTGTCATGTACCTTTGCTCTTTACTTTCATTTGATACATCAAAGCTAGACTTGAGAGATTTATGAAAAATGAATTCATAACAGTTTTGTTCTTTAAGGCCAGGATTGAATGTCTCCTTTTACTATAAGTACACTTGCTTATGGAGTCTCTGCTTCTGCCACAAAATAGTCTGTTTCATTTAATAATGTGATATTTTAAAGGACAGGGTAGCCTTATGAACCTTGGAGTTTTACATACATTTCTTTGCATAATGATAATCTTTAAAAATGAAGTTTACCTGGTTTCAGTGGAAGAATACATTTTCCCTAATTGGCTTTCATACAAACCTTTTTTTTTTTTTTTTTTTTAAAGCATTTGAAAATTTATATTGGGTAAAGTTTGCCACACAAAATTCAGTCTTGGTATGTCAGTCCCCTTTGGTACAAATGAGTAGTCACTTTTATGAGAGACTGAGTCTCTTGGGGTATCAGGGACTCAGTGATTTTGCCTGTCGTGGTATCACAGCCTCTGCCCCATGCCCTGGGGCAGCTGGCTCCACTTATATTGTTTCCTACCATCTCTAAGCCCTTTCCATTCTACAAGCTTTTGATGAGGACTCCTCAGTTGGCCCACTGTGTCTGCTGCCCCAGAATGCTATGCAGGGAAACTGCTTCAGATCAGCAGTTATAATGTGGCCAAATCATTGACACAGGAAATCATCACCCTAGGATGTGGAGCAAACCTAAGAGGGCAGAAGGTTTCCTGGTTCTGTTTTCAGATGTTTCCACTGTTCGTGCACGGGCTTCCAAATTCTAACAGTTCGGTCCAAATGACAACTATTATGGTTAGGCCAAAAAGAAAAAGGAGATTAATTTGAAAATATCATAAATAGTACAGTATTGGTTCACTGTACCTGGGTTTCCTTTCTAAGCGTGCTACTTATTTAATTTTTTCATTAAAATCCCTTTGTTTCCCAGAATAAGCACAAATTCTGGGAATTATGAATATTAAATCAGTTCTAATAAATGGATATTCATAAATGACAGTAATTAACATCTTCAATTATTTTTAGTGAGAGCTTTCATGCTTCCCCTTTGGGAAAGAACAGCTTTTAAAATGTTTGATAATAAAAAGTAAGTATATCCTCAAAATCATTGAATTACTCAATTTAAGAACTCTTTTACGTTTGTACAACAGGATTGAATTGTGACATTCACTGTGCCTTTAGATTAAAGTTGCTTTGAGAGTGTTTTGAGGAGGGTAAAAAATCTCCTAGATGAAAAAATCCACGTGCTTTCTTTCCACCCAGTGTACTATGAGCAGTATATCAATGGAATTTTGGCTTGGTCTTTACAAACCGACTGGTTTGAATAATTGAAAAGCTGAATCCTGTCTTGCGGTTTTTCACTAATTTTTTCTGATAAAACAAAACAAATAAGTTGTTATACGTACTCTAAGAGCGGTTTAAAATAAAAGAGAGGGACTAGTTTGATTGCCTAGATCACATATCTTTCATATATTTAAGGTGAGAATATCTGATCTTTTATATGAATGAGGTAGAGTTTGTAAAATACATACTTTTTTTCTATATAACTCAAAAATATGGTTATCCTTTTAAAAGCAAATCATTAGGCCTTCGTATAGGTTAATGCTTTCGTTTGAAAAAATAATAATAATTCAATAAAAATACAGGTTTGGTTTGAAAAATGTTAAAAATAAAATATCTTCCAATTACTTTCAGTAGGAAGTAAGTTGACATTTTCCCTAAATATACTGAAACGGCTCGAAGAAAACAATCCCGAAATGTGAAGGAACAGTTACTTGGGAAAGTGACACCTAAGTTACCAAAATGTGAAAGTGATTCTATATTTTATTTATATTTTCATTATATCCACTGTACCACCCTCCAGAAACAGACTGGGTGAACCTCAGATGGATGGGAGGACCCTGCTGCCCTTTCGGCTCCAACTCCCATAAAAGAGTAAGAAGAATAAATTACGTGACCTCTAGCTGACTTTGGAGTCAACATCATACCCTTCTCTGGGCTAAGAGGATTCTCTGACACTTGCAAGGTTTTAAGTATGGGTTCAGAAACATTTTCAGTGACCTGAAGGAAGCACAGCTGTCACGGAAGGCTTTCTACTGCATCCAGAGTAAAATCCAGGTCCCTGAACCAAGTCGGCTGCTGCTTACTCCCAAGCTCCTTCAATCCTCTACCGTTTCTCACACGTTAGTCATGGGACTCCTTCAGTTCCTAGAGCACTTCATGCGCTTGCCCACCTGAGAGCCCTTGCACATCCTGGTCCCTCTGCCCAAAATGCCCCTTTCCTCCTTCTTTGCTTGGCCAACACCTCCTCAGGCTTCTGAGATCAGCTCCCAAGTTGTCTTCTCCCCATCCAATAAACTAAGATAACTCTTCTATCTTAAAGCTCCCTGTTCTTTTCCTTCCTAGTGCTAAGCTTATTTATTGGATATCTGTTCTCCACCAGACTGCATGCTTCTTATAAGCAGGGATCACGTCTGTTTTGTTCACTACTGTATACCTAGAATTTGAAGAGTGCAAGGAACCTTGGGCTTCATAGGTATGTGCCGAATGAACAGAAGAACATAAGGCCAAGAAGGATCTTTCAAATCTATGAATTAAAAGATCAAGTCACATTTTCAGGGAGTTAACTAATAATCAGTGGCTATAATGACACTGATTATATGCACTGCTTATAGTCCTCAAATTTTCTTTTATTCCTTAGACTAATTTAGTTTAACATTATATCAGGCAGCAAAATTAGAAAAAGAGGCCTCAATTTAAGAAAAAAAGACCTTGCTAAAAAAAGGTTTAAGTTTATAAATCTGTGACAAAAATAAATTATGTTTATTGATAGTTTATAGTTCAGTAATTTAGAATAATCTCCATTTAGGAATTCAAAGAGTATTTTAAACAAACCTAATTACAGATTATAAAAAGACAGTGAGTCTTTTGTGACATTATTCCATTTTTAGCACAACAAAATGAGCTCTAAAAGGGACAACAAAAGGAAAAATAAGTGAAGAAATAAAGGAATAAAATGGAGAAGTATCAACATTCTGATTTTAGTATACAAAAACTAAATTATATTGAAACAAGTGAGCTTTCAATATATTTTAAAAGCTTTCTTCTGCCTTCTCCTGTAACTCTCAAACAATAGACAAAAGTTACCTGATCTAAGTCAGAGAACCAATAATAGTTTGCTTTTAAATAGTGCCTTTCATCTCAGATTCTAAATGAATATTCCTCAAAGGCTGCTTCATCACTGAGAACTGAAAAGCTGACATGGCATTCCATGTTGAGTAAATGCATTAAAAGATTCATGGACAATAAAAGGTCTCAGCAGGAAAGAAGCCATGATCTCAGTTTCCAGTTCACTACTCTCAATATCAGATTCATTCAGTGACTTCTTCATTTATTCATTAATATTTATTGAGAGTTTGCTACAGCCCATGCCCTGGGGAAGCCCTTGGCAATACAATAGCGAGCACAACAGAGACAGTTCCTGCCAACCCTGCCATAAAAATGTGTTGATTTCATCAATAAATGTATTTTGGTTCAGTCACTTATAAAATTAAATTGTATCTTCTCTGTCAAAACATTCTACATGAAGTAAACTGGTTCTCTGTAGTTATTCCAATTAGCAATTTAAACACAAAGTTATCTTTTCCTTTAGCGAGCAGATTTTTCCTTTTTTATTTTACCCTATTCATCTACTTTTGATTTTGTATAGAGAAATGATTATACATTTAATTAAAGTCTTTGTTTCTTCTTGACTATTTGAAACAGACAGCTCCCAAACTGGGTCACACACTAACCCATACAGAAGTCCAGCGCTTATGGGTTGAGGTTTATTTACCCTTATTAGAAGACAAACCTCAAAGAGTCCAGCAAGCCTTACCTTCCTCCACTGTGACAGTCTGTTCTGAGGCTGGTGATGGGGGTGGAGAAGGAGGCAGATTAGCTGTCTCTTCAGCTGCTGAAGAGCAAACAAACGAAAAAATGAGATACAACAATTAATCCTATTACGCCAGTAGATGTGTAGGCAGTTCTGCTATCTGTAAAAAGGACTCTTTATTAAATTCAGGGAAAGACTCAGTAGCAAGCTGCATTTGACTTATTTTTAGCCTTATTACCTGGTTCACATATTTTTGAAAACCTAAAAAAAAGAAGAGCATTTAATATTAAAAAAAAAAAATCATTTTGTCCTCTCCATAAAAATGGATTAGAGATGGCTGCTAAAATTCTATCATTAATCCCATTAATTTGTGTCTGCTTGTTCAATTAATAAAATATTTCATTCTGGTCCTAATTTACTATATTCAAACCTACCCAGGCAAGCATTTTAGTTTGGATTTGGCTTGACTGATTACAAAAACGTTAGAGCTCTCTATTGTTTATTTTGATCTGGAAACTAATCACAGTTATTTTAGGAGATGTATTTTTTAAACAACATTTTGTCCACTGATGATAATGTTGAAACCCATCCTCTGTATGTATTCTTAGAAAAGAAAAATGAAGCTGTCACAGCTTGAGGCAACCTTAGATAGAAACATGTACTAATGGGAGCTGAGAAATATTCTAGCCTTGGCACTACACATGAAGAAGGACCAAAGACAGAAAGGTTCTAAAAGATGGAATTCATTCACATTTAACTCCAAATTTTCCTCTTCAAGACCCTTACCTTCTTTATGACCATTCATACGAAGGTAAGGGATTTTAAAAGGAAATATTTATCAGTCAAGGCCAGTGGTAAAATTTATTTTAAATAAGCCCTGAGGGCTTCTAAGGCATATTTTAAAGTTTCAATTTAAAAAAAAAAATTATTTTATTTATTTATTTTTGTCTGCATTGGGTCTTCATTGCTGCGCGCAGGCTTTCTCTAGTTGAGGCAAGCAGGGGCTTCTCTTCGTTGCGGTGCGCGGGCTTCTCATTGCCGTGGCTTCTCTTGTTGTGGAGCATGGGCTCTAGGCACGCAGGCTTAGTAGTTGTGGCACGCGGGCTCAGTAGTTGTGGCTCGCGGGCTCTAGAGCACAGGCTCAGTAGTTGTGGCGCACCAGCTTAGTTGCTCCGCGGCATGTGGGATCTTCCCAGACCAGGGCTGGAACCCGTGTCCCCTGCATTGGCAGGTGGATTCTTAACCACTGCGCCACCAGGGAAGCCCTCAATCTTTTTTATAAAAGGGAGATTTTTCTTTTAAAAAAGAATGAAATTTTGTCATTTGTAGCACCATGGGTGGACTTGGAGGGCATTATGCTAAGTGAAAGAAGTCAGAGAAAGACAAATAGTGTATATCACTTACATGTGGGATCTAAAAAATATAGCAAACTAGTGAATGTAACAAAAAAGAAGCGACTCACAGATACAGAGAACAAACTGGTGGTTACCAGTGAGGAGGGGGAAGGGGCAACATAGGGGTGACGGTGTGGGAGCTATAAACTACTGGGTGTAAGATAGGCTCAAGGATGTATTGTACAGTTCGGGGAATATAGTCCATATTTTGTAATAACTGTAAATGGAAAGTAACCTTTAAATTGTATAAAAAATTAAAAATTAAAAAAAATTTTATAAGGGGGGTTTTGTTTTATTTGAAAGAATACAAGTAAACCACAGAAAGAAGGTTAATGTTTTAGATAAGTTTTTCCCTCTCTGTTTTAGAAGAAAATAATCCTTGATAATCAAAGAACATTTTATTGATTATAATGAGATTATTTTAAATTATTATTCTGGGAGAGGAGAAATTTTTATTGTTTAATTTTTAATAGACAGTGGAGTGCTAACCAGAAAATCAAATATTAAGGATACATTAGATTGAAAGACAGAAAAATAGATATGTACTATTTTTAGGCTTTAAAAACCATACCTTTCAATGGGTTAGTTATATGCACCTGTGAAATAAACATATATGTTGAACGTAAGAGAATTTCCTTTTTTATGCATCTCTGCATGTACATACATCTACATTTAGCATCTATCTATCTATCTATCTATCTATCCATCTATCTATCTGTCTATCCAGAGTAGGGACAGGGAGCCTTTGGCTGAGAGTGTTTTCCTTGGTGAGCACCATTATATTACCTGTTTGGCCCTGCAGGGCATTTGACTTGTGATGGAGTGAGAGGGCAAATGTTATCTCATTTTCCTTAAATGAACCAAGTGAAGACCAGTACCATACATGAAATACAATGTCACTGATGATTCTAACAATCTCTGGCTATAGGTTTTGTGTAGCCTGTTCAGGGAGACCAAAAAGAGACTGTAGTATAGACAATAATTAACAAAAACTCATAAAGGGAAAAAATCATCTCTAATTAAAGCATTAGAACATTTTCCTTATGAGTAGGGGCCATGACATCAAAATGCACTGGCTTTATTTTTATAATAACTATCTCCAGTGGTCTGGAAAAGGAAAATTAAGGGCAATTTAGGGGCGAAGTCTAATTATAAGTTGACTGTCCTAAAGACTACTGAAATACCACAATGCGTCTGTTGAGAAAGGTGAAAATAGATCCCAGTGCATCCCAACAGAGATGTTTGATGAATGCCACAGTTAGGGATGAAGTATGAGATATGGCCTATCTTTGAACGCAATGACTTGATCCTGTGCTCAGGGTGCAGCAGACACCGCCCCTGACCTGAGGCTCTTTCTCATTTACCTAAAGGCAGAGCTGCAGGCTGATCTTTATGCTGAGCTTCTTTCTCTTGTTCACCTTTCAGAACTGCTACAGCTTCCGCCGTGACTACTTGAACTATCCTTGCAGACACCTCCTCTGTAATAAATAGTAACAAAAGAAAATAAAATGATGAGCCATCCAAAACAGGTAGCAATGAGGAAAAATAATCAAACAATGTAGTCAATTAGGATTTTATTTTCACTGTCTTTCTCCCAAAGAAGTACAACAGAATTTATTAAATTGCAGATAAATACACACACACACACACACACACACACACACATAAACCAAAAAAAAAAAAAAAAAGTGAGAAAGAGAGAAAGTAAAAGGAGTTGCATTCTGGGAGCTAAGCAAAATGAACACAGAACTAAAGAAAAATAATTAACCTGTATGGCAGCTTAAATTTTAAAAACTGTTTATATAAACAGAAACAATGTAATATTTTATACCTAGTAAAACAAATTCTAAGAGGAGGATTCATTTTAGATTTAACTTAAAATACTGTTTTATAGTTTTCTTAGTTTTATAGAAAAGTATATTAAAATAATCTTCTATGCTAATTTGCAGAAATACCATGATTTAAAATCGAAAGATGCTTCAAAATGTGAATTTGTGATTAAACAGCACTATCTGGGATTAGTTTGAACACGAGAGATTAAGAAAAATCTGGGAAGATAAAATCTAAGTGAAATACATGGAAATGATATATCAGATGGTCTCTTTCTAAAGAGCTACTACTTTTCTAGATAGTGGATGGTTTAAAGATCTTTAAGGCCATATGATATATATTCAACCTAGTCAGTGCAATAGTTTCATTAAAAAAAAGCCAGGGTGGGAGGGAGGTTCATCATTAAAATGATCAGTCTGTGAGATGCCTGATAACTAGTTTTTGGCCTGAAATGGCATCCGCTGAACCATTAACAATGCTAACTTCATATAACCTAGTCAGAAAAAATTCAGGAAATGATGTTCCATATATCATCAACTAAAAAGGAAAGAAGCCTTTTGAGATTAAAAATATTTTCTAAATTAGAAATAAATTCTACAGAATTTAACTTTTCATCATCTTTATATAAAAACATCTACCATACTAGGAAATAAACCCACGTATAGCCTGAATAGAAACAAGTTGTCCTGGATAAGGGGATGGCTAGGGATTTGTTCTCATAATTTTAATCAAGATTTTAGAATAAATATTTCATTGAAATTATGGTTCCTGATTGGAATTTACACATTCACAAGCAGGTTGGGGGAGATCTGCCTGTTTTTACCTGGCTGGTTCATTTAGACACAGCCTCCTCTAGAAAGGCTTCGTCACCCCACCCAGGATGGCAGAGACCATAGTGCTTGAGAAGCAGGCTTTTGGGAAAGCAATCCACTTGGACAACATTTATCTGAATTTTAAAAGCTGGATTACCTGATTGAATACATTTGCCTCTATATGTTTAACTTCCTGCTTTTTTAAATAGCCACTTGACACTGTACCCTATGTATATAGTCTTAAGGGATGCACTGTAAACACCCTTATCTACAGCCAGTAGCAGTAATAGCAGGAGAAGCAGTATTTTAAAAATATTATAGTGCTCACTACGTGCCAAACACTTTGCTAAGGTGGTTGCTCTCATCATTCTAATGCATTATTTACTATTATTACTCCCATCTTTCAGATGAGGAAGCAGAGGACAATAGGATTAGATCATATAATCAGACATTCTTATAAATATCATAGTTAGAATACCAATTTTCAAGTAATTAGTATATTATAAAATGCCTTAAATACTAAAACTAAACTAAGTGTGATTTAATTTTTTTTTTAATTATTTATTTTGTTTATTTTTATTTTTGGCTGTGTTGAGTCTTCGCTGCTGAGCATGGGCTTTCTCTAGTTGCGGCGAGCAGGGGCTACTCTTCGTTGCGGTGTGCGGGCTTCTCATTGCGGTGGCTTCTCTTGTTGCAGAGCACGGGCTCTAGGTGCGCGGGCTTCAGCAGTTGCGGCTCGCGAGCTCAGTAGTTGTGGCTCGCGGGCTCTAGAGCGCAGGCTCAGTAGTTGTGGCACACGGGCTTAGTTGCTACGCAGCATGTGGGATCTTCCTGGACCGGGGCACAAACCCGTGTCCCCTGCATTGGCAGGCAGATTCTTAACCACTGCGCCACCAGGAAAGCCCTGATTTAATATTTTTTTATGTTTGAAGTATAATTTTAAGAAGCTGGAGTCCTAATTTAAATTTCAAGTATCCAAAGAGCAAGTATGGATAGGCTACTTAAAATTATTTCTGAAAAAGCTTTAATTTCTAAGCAAGGTTCCAGCAAATTCATTTCATACATTTATATACCAAGTATTTTTCATAAAGCAATTTTTTAGACAATACACTTTGCACTCAATTTAGTTTCAACAAGGAAGGATCTTTTTTCTTTACTATTGCAAAAATGTACAGAATAATTACAATATCAAATAGTAATGATACAATTCATCCTTATAAGGATGTTTTAAACTATACAATTTAATTCATAGCATCACACAATTTTAGAGCTAAAAGAGCTCTGAGAGAAGATTTTGTCTAAATCCTCTCATTTTGCAGATGAGGAAACAAAGGCTGGGTATACTGATGAGATTTGCTCAAGTTCAGACAGCTGATGGAGGCAAACAGACTAGAACCCAGGTTTCCTACTATGATGTTTTTTCTCTTAAATAGAAGAAGGACTAATGGAAAAACAACCAGAAAATTCTCTAGCAGTCGTGTGAATGGCTAATGGAAATATATGAACTTTAAAGGTATGAACCAAGGAAACATACTCTCAGACCTGCTTGTCTATTCATCTATCTAATGTACACTATTACCATTCCTGATTATATTTTGAGACTATGTAACAAGTGATTGACCATGATTGAGTAATTATCTATCTATCTATCTGTGAGTAATTATCTATTTATCTATCTAATCATCTACCTATCTATCTACCTATATATCTTGTAGACCATGTTAGATACTGTAATAGATAATTTAACTCAAGAAGATGAATATTTTATTTCTGAGACAGTACTATTTTATTAGAATTTTTGTTCTATTTTAGTGTTTGAGCAGAAATTTTCATAGTTGTTCCAGGTAAATAAATGACAATAACAATCATCAAAGCACTGTAAGGAATACTAACTGCTACGCTATTTGGTGGGGAGGGCAGAAGAGGAGGAAGTGCTGCGTGTTTTCATGAAGCCAGGCTGTTGGGGAGGGTTTCTCTGAAAAATCCCTGAAAAGCTAGTCTCCCAAAGCGACATTTTCAATGGGAAAGAACACTGCAAAAAGGGTTACAGAAAGTTAAATCCACTTTGAGACACCTCTTTGTTGTTTATACTGCTTAATAATATTGCAAAAAGAATTATTTTATGTTTTGCGAATTGTCACTTGCATATATTAATTTTCAATGCAATTCAGACCTTTAAAAATCAAGAGCGATTTTTAGCACTTCTAGCATCCAGGTGTTTTATGGAAAACTGGATATAATGGAGAGGTGGAGCAAGAATTGCAGAAAATGGGACATATATAGAACCCATGCGTCTTCTGGATCATTCCTGCATCTCCGTGTTGGCACGTATGAAAATTTAGTATCTCTCTATGGCATTTAGTAAATACATCTTGCATGGAATTGTGTCAGTACACAAGCCTTATCTCCACTACTATGTAAAGTTTCCCAAGTCAAGGACTTTCTCTCTGTCATTGCTGCAATTCTCGAAGCTTCTCTCATTGAACTTTACCCAGATTGGATGCTTAACACAAGTTTTTGAAAGGATGAAAAATTAACATGAAAGGCTTGTTTATGATGCTTACACAAATTCAGAAATAATCTGTGCTTGTTACTATATTTACTAACTTAACCCCCCCAATTTATATCATTTATTGTATTCTTGTTTAAGTTTTTGATGCATTTTAGAATACTACTTCTTAAATGGGGGTTCCAAATTCTTCTGTACCTGCTGAAGAATTTTCCAGGATCTGAGAGTAGCTAACATAAATTAAGTTTGTTTAAATTGGGAAAATAATCCAATAAAAATAAGTATCTACTAGTTTATGTGAACAAATTACAACTGAGCTATACTACATTATTCCAGTCTTTTTGTTTGAGATTGTATTTAGAATAATTTTGACACCGTGGAGAATTAGTTTATATGTTGTTGGCTAATGAGAACAGAGGTGAACTTAATAAAGAATGCATTCACATGAGGTGTAGGCCAAATGACATCATTAGGCACTGTACAGACTTTCAAAATATTCTAAACAGAGATAAGTAAAGGGAAAATTGAATCATTACTTATTTCCAGTCAGTATAGACATGTCCAACCTAAATAAAATGCACTGTATCAGCTGGTACCACATATCTTGTGAGTGATAATTTAGTCTTAGCAAAACAATATTATTTATTTAGATGGGAAGAGGCAGGACATTTGAATTTTACTGGTTTTGTTGTTTCAGAGGACATTAATTTATAAATGTGTTTCAGCTTCATAGTTGAATAAGCTGATTTTATATTTGTATGTATTTAATCAAAACTAGTAAGAAAATAATTTAGCCCATTCTTGGGATAACTGATCATTTTTTTTTCTTTAAAAGAATTTAACAGATTATAAGAAATGTTACTTTAGAATAATCAAACGGGCTGTATGGGAGTCAAGTTCATGACATGTTATCTTCCGTTTGGGGGAAAAATAATACTGTTAAAACTTTAAAAATAGAAAAATAAGTATTTTCTAATATTAATTTCATAGTGTATTTAGGAAAACATAAGTACAGGATTGCTCTGGGGGTTTCAATTGGTCCAGTCAATTCAAAAATCTTCCTCTAAGAAAGGGCTGTCATCAGTGCAGAGATGGTAGCTTCCCCCACGGAGGATGGCCTTTTCACAATGGAGGCCTAATCAGCAGATCTCCTGAGTGAGGCTCACCCTTATAGCCTGGCTCCTGGAACAGGAGCAAATTCACTCAGGGTTCAGGTAAAGTTCAGGGAAGATTAATGGTAAACGTGTCAAACATATACAAAAGATAAAGGAAGGCAGTCACAGAATCAGACCTATAAAAATGATAACATAAGAGTTACAATGTATGTGTGTGATTATATATGTATATATATATATAATTATATGTACTTAATTTTATAATTATGTATATAATTTCTTTATTCATTCTACAAGTATTTATTAAACGCCTCCATCCATCCATCCACCCATCTATCGTATCTTTCTATCTAGGGGATTACTGTCTTTTATTTTTATTTATTTATTTATTTATTATAAATTTATTTTATTTATTTATTTATTTTTGTCTGTGTTGGGTCTTCGTTGCTGTGCGCCGGCTTTCTCTAGTTGCGGCGAGCGGGGGCTACTCTTTGTTGCGGTGCGCGAGCTTCTCATTGCGGTGGCTTCTCTTGTTGCGGAGCACGGGCTCTAGGTGCGCAGGCCTCAGCATTTGTGGCTCACAGGCTCTAGAGCACAGGCTCAGTAGTTGTGGTGCACGGGCTTAGTTGCTCCGCGGCATGTGGGATCTTCCCAGACCAGGGCTCGAACCCATGTCCACTGCATTGGCAGGCGGATTCTTAACCACTGCACCACCAGGGAAGCCCTACTGTCTTTTATAGTGTGCATTAGACAAAGTCACATGGACTTTAATTCAGAGAAATGTGGGTATAAACTCCAGCATTGCTACTTTCTAGTTACTTCATCCTAGGAATTTTACTCAAACTCATTGAGTTTCAACTCTTCAATCAAAAAATGGAAATGATAATAGTACCCATCTCACAGGTTTTTGTGAGGAACTCAATTACAAAAATATATAACAGGCCTGGCACATCAAGGAACTCAAATAAAAAGAAGATCTCCCACTAGTTCTTTACCAAGATGTTTTTATTTTCTCTCAGCCATATATTGTTCTGAGTCTTCTACCTTTATATTTCTACTTTAAAGAAAGAGCAACAGTGATATGCCCTAAGGGTCCAGCCCAACTAGGCTATCATTATGATGAATATCAGATAATATGGTTAGTCTGCAATCATCTATGTTGATGGCTAAGGGCAGTTTTTTTTTTTTTCTAGACAAAGCTAGAGGGATGTTTTTATTTATCCTCTGGCTTTATATTCACTTCTTTGGCTGTGTAGGTTCTGGTCTACCATCTGCTTTAGATTCCAGCCAGTAAGTCCCAATTTAGGACTGTCTTCTAGACAGTGTTCCTAAAGGCATGATAACCCCTATCTACTGCTGAGGACAATTAGCAACATGAAACATTCTTTTTGTAATTAAGACATTAGACATTTTAATTTTTCATTGCTCACTTGTTCTACCTCCTTATTGCCTTTCCTACTTTCTAGTCTAATTCTTTGTTGTTATTTTTTCTTCTAAACATTATACGTATAAAATTTTGAATAGGACATAGCTGTTCAGAAGATTAAAGATGAATACAGATTATGCATAAATTGAAAAAGTACTATTCAATATACTTCATTGAAAGTTAGCATTGATCTTCACAGCTGAAAACATGACACATCTTACTGTAATCTGAAATTTTGAAAGGCTCAGTTATGTTGCTTTTGAACGTCTAAAATTTTCTGGAAGTGGACATTTTTAGTCTGTTAGAAATTGTCTTAGTTAAGGAGCTTGTATAATATGTGTTTTATTCTCTCTTTTGTTAATGTCAAGGATTTCGAATTTCAGTGAAAACCTTACAACCAGTATTTGAGTATTAACTTGGTGTTATTTTATTAGCAGTGTCATTATGGTAATGATACAGTTTTTATAAATAATACAAAAATGGCTCATGATGTGGCTGTAAAGTCCCGTCATGCCTAAGCAAATGAATAACTTGGAATTGATCTGATAAATGATCTCCCTGTAAATCAGCTGGAATAAAAACATTAAAAGCCTCATTTTTTTAAAACAAATTCATCCTGTAACCTCTAAATAATGTTATTGATTATCGGCTGATATAAAACAAGGGATTTAAAGACACAGCCCAGGGAATAGAGCAACAGGTGATATCATATCATCACTATATAGATAAACAGCTACAGGTAAAAAGTGAAGTCTGTCTTGTAAATGTATTTTGGATAACAGATATGGGGTCAGTATTCACAAGAGGATCAAAGCAGTCCTCAGTAGACTGAATTGAATTCTGGAAAGAAGAATGTTTTTTCTTGTTATTGGATAAATATATTGGTGGAAACATATACCACCAATAGGAGTAAATAGGTATAAGAAACTAATTGAGGGACTTCCCTGTTGACTCAGTGGTTAAGAATCCCCTGCATCGGGTTCGAGCCCTGGTCCGGGAAGATCCCACATGCTGCGGAGCAACTAAGCCCGTGCGCCACAATTACTGAGCCTGCGCTCTAGAGTCCGTGAGCCACAACTACTGAGCCTGCGCGCCTAGAGCCTGTGCTCCGCAACAACAGAAGCCACCGCAATGAGAAGCCTGCACACCGCAACGAAGAGTAGCCCCTGCTCGCTGCTACTAGAGAAAGTCCGCGCGCAGCAACGAAGACCCAATGCAGCCAAAAATAAATAAATAAATTTATAAAAAAAAAAAAAGAAGAAACTAATTGAGACATGCTTTCATCCACACAACCCTACTTGATAATACCTCAAAGACATGATGCTAAGATACTTACATTATCATAAATAATGAATAAGCATCATACTGCAATACAAGGTTATTAAACAAGTTGCTACACTAGGCACTTTTATTTCCTGTCAATATTATTTAATCCACACAGTAACACATTTTCCAGGTTGGAAAACTGGCAAAATAATGGATAAAGGCAATTTACTATCTCATTTGAATATCACTTTGATTTACGTCAGTGCAGTACAAATATTTTATATCATAGTAGATTCTGGTGTCAGAAAATCTGGAATAAAATTCTCTCTTTATCTCTTACTATCTGCAAGTAAGTGACAATCTCTCTAACCTTCAGTTTCCCCATCTGTGAAGGAGAATAGAAGTGATATTCATCTTTTGGTATGTTGTGACAATTAAATGAAATTTATATATCAAGTGCTTATTTAAATTACATATTACTGTTTTAATCACTTTTACAGTCTTGTTATCACCAAGTCTACTATCATCATTTGATTGCAAAATGTAGGTAAATACCTGAGAGTTTTTGTTATACATTAGGACAATTCTCTCATTTTTCCCAGTGAGTACCTTCTTGCCTGAATTTTAGGTCACTGTCTAACAGACTCTATCAGGCTCCTGCCACTTATTATTTAAACTAAAATGATAAAGTAAATTTTACTCTACCCTTGTACCATACTATTCAGTATTTACAGTTGGGTTGCAGCCCTCTGTTTTCTTCCATGATGCTGATTCATGCTACACCACTGCTATGCTCTGCTGGTCACATTATTTTATCACGTCAAATTTTGTTGCCGGTCTCTGAACCAGTTTTTAACACCTATTTTTAATTTAGTTATTTTGTTATATTAATCTATCAATATTGTTTCATTGATTTATAACAAAAACAATGGAGTTGAAACTTTCTCAGTGGTCCTGACAATTCCAACTTTGTCCTGAGCAACACAGGACATTGTTGGTATGCACAGAAGTCTGATTTTGAATGTGTACCTTTTGGGTTTTCATCAGAACCAGCTGTGATTACTTGAACATGTAAAGCCTCATCAATTAGACAGTGAACAAAAAATCCAAGCAAGTTGGCATATGCCTGAGAACATATTTTTGTTGATTTCTTTCAGGTTGTTTAAGAGAAAAGTATGAGACATCGACAATAAATTCAACCACATGGAATATAAAAGCCAGTAAGTGTTTCTGCTTTTAAGAATAATGAGCATAATAGCGCTGTGTTAAAAGAAATGACAAGTAAGCCTACCGTACACTTGCGAAAGAAGGAAAACAAAACAATTTTAGAATGCTCCTGTCAAGAAAAGGTTATTCTCAGTAGGGTACAGAATGGTTGCCTAGGAAACCGATGCTAATTGCTGCTGCAGATGGAAACTAGTCAACAAGGAAAGCACTGTGTTCCGAAGTGCTCTGCCAAACAAATACCTTAGATAAATTCATAAAAACAGGGAAAGAAGGAAAGTTCCTTGCTTCTACTCCTTGCTTAATTTGGAGAGTAAATATTCTCTCTGAAGCTATTTCCTGTAATCAACTGGTGATGAAGGAAATTAAAAGAGCAGATTGGATTTTTTTTGTTGTTGTTGTTTTGTTTGTTTCTCTGGCACCTTAGCACTTATTAAAGAGGCCAGTGTTGTCATACCCCTCGCTAGTCAGACTCCCATTGATTTCAAAGGGTCACCCTGGCCAACACTACAGCTGTAGATCTCTGCATACCAGCTTTTTCAAAGATTTCTTCCTAAGATTTACTGACTAAAACCAGGATAAATTTAATCTATGGGGGGAAATGCTTTTGCAGTAAAGTTAGTCTATGGAGATAAATGCATTTAAGATACACAATCATGATTGCATAATGTTCCTTCTGATGGGTACTTAAATTTAAGAGAATTTATATCGCATCCACTATAGATGATGGAACTATGCTTAGTCATTACGGGGGCTACAAACATGAGTAAGACATGGTGTTCCTACATTTAAATTGTGCTTGAAAGCAGGGCAATCTCATTGAAGGGCATGGTTTTGTTTTTTAAGATTTTTCTAGTAATGGCCACAGATTTTAGCTGATCTTACCATAGTCACTCATATGGTCCTCTTCTGAAATGCATTTGGGCTAGGATTAGGAGGACGGTGTATGATCATAGGAGAATTTTCCCTCTTTCACTCTCTCTTTTTCCTTATTTCAACCTGTGTGCTTAAATCCATAATCTTGTTTAGACTGACAATTTAATTTACTCAAATGAAATTTTTAGAACTTGGATAGAATCGGCCTAACATTTAAATTTAGTCAAAGGGAAAGGCTTAGTAAATTAAGATGGTTATCAGTGAAAGGATACTGCAGGTTAAGGATATTATAGTATGGAATCAAAAGTAATTAGAAAAGCAAAGCATGGATCAAAAATAGTACCTACTGGGGGCTTCCCTGGTGGCGCAGTGGTTAGGAATCCGCCTGCCAATGCAGGGGACACGGGTTCGTGCCCCGGTCCGGGAAGATCCCACATGCCGCGGAGCGGCTAGGCCCGTGAGCCACAACTACTGAGCCTGCGCGTCTGGAGCCCGTGCTCTGCAACGGGAGAGGCCGCGACAGTGAGAGGCCCGCGCACCGCGATGAAGAGTGGCCCCCGCTCGCTGCAACTGGAGAAAGCCCTCGCACAGAAACGAAGACCCAACACAGCCAAAAATAAATAAATAAATTTATTAAAAAAAAAAAAAAATGGGTGTAGGTTTCCTTAAAAAAAAAAAAAATAGTACCTACTGGAAAATTTTACTTGTAATTTTAAGGGTACGGCAGAAGAAATATAGTAAGCAAATATGGTCTAGCTTTATACTTACATATTCTAGTTAAAGATTTTTGCTGTTGTTGGTATTGGGGGATCCCAATATAGTAATGTGTGTATATTTATATTGTTGTTTGTACTTCATATATTAAACATTTACTAATTAAATCAGCTTGTAATATTTTATTGATCTTAATTAATTTGAGAAAGAAATGTCTTGGGGAATATGCCCCTCTGAAAATTTCAAATAGCTTAATATTAATAAATTGAATACAATAATTAAGGCACTGAGGGAATTGATAAAATGCGTTTAGAGCTTTGAAGCGCTCAGTTTTGCATTTTGTCAAAACCATTACAAATGTACTACTTCTTGTAGATTTTTTGTTTGTTTGTTTTACTTCTTGTAGACTTTGAGAATTTGGATTATCTTCTGCATTGTCTTGAACACATCACACTATTGAAGGAATGTAGCATGAGACATTATTAATAACATTAATGAAAAGGTGAAATATCAATAAAACTGAGAGCTTGAAAAAATTCATCCTTAGAGTAACCGTGGGATAAACAATACAAAATGTACTGCGCGAGCAGAACAGCACTTGCACACGTGCGTGCTTATGTGTGTGTGAATTTTGCGTATATGTGTGTGTGTGAATTTACGTATGTGCCATCATTCATGCACATAAGGGTCTCTCCATGTCTTCAAAGCTTCATCTGTGTTTGGGTACCTCAAAGGACTTGGGCACCAGGCGCAAGTCTAAGATTTCAAATGGGGAAATCATTGCTTCTACAGTTGCAAAACCTAGGAATGTCTGAGGCAGAGGATACAATGGAAAAATGGAAAAACATTCTAGATTCCAAAAAAAGTCACTGGAGTGAACTTTTAAAGTATAAGTGCTCCATACACCAGGAAGAGTCTTTACTAGTTACCTCTATTAATTTAAATATTTCATCTAGGGAAAAACTGTTACAATAAAATGGTAAAAATCACTGGCTTAGCTACCTTTTGTTTGCTCCTTCTAACTCATCCCCAGCATAATAACTTAAGTAAATCTTTGGAGGCCTTGTGACCTAGAGGCATACGGAATTCAGGAACTATGTGATGAGAAAATCACTTTGTTCACAATACATCATAGGGTGCATTCAATCAGCAAACAGATAAACCAACATGACTTCTGTGTAATTACAGTTTACTTAAGCCTCTAGTCCTAACATCGTTCTGAGAATGAACGTGCAAATAGCAACATAACAGCATCTACCTTATGTGCTTTCTTCTTAGCCAGTCTCTCGTGAACTGTAAATATTTTAAATAAGTGATTCTCCATCTTCTACAACTGCCTATTTTATTTTTGCCATTGGAGCTATATAAAATATTGTCCACAAATATTCTCTTTATATCAGTCCTAAAAGGACTTGGCAGACTTTAAGTCACTAAGTGCACATGGTAATTCTTTATAATTTTCAAATTATAACTGAATATATATAACCTGAGAACAATGTTTCAATTATACTGTGGGTAAAGGGACAATGGAATTAATTACACTGTGAAATTCTGAAAACTAAAATGCTATGGTGAAAAAGAAAACAAAAAAAATGAGAAGAAAGATAATTTTGAGTCATCCTTCTTTTATCCTTTACTAATGTTTGTTAAATTAAGCTCAGTCACAACCTGAGAGAAGGAGGACCGCTTCTCTGGAAAAATTCCAAACAAGCAAAACTGTTGATAGTTAAAGACTTTTTTCCACGGTCTCTGAGTAGCAAAATCAAAAGACTTTGCAAGTGAGAAAATAATTTTTTAAAGTAAGAAAATAAGTGTTAGGTCCAATGTTATATTTGTACTATTATGATAGTATTTAAAAAGCAAAGACTTTAATATAATTTTAAAATTTCTTTATGTCAAAAATTATTCTAGAATAAAATTTTCTTTTGTGTTCTGGATTAATACATCCCATGGAAAATACTATTAAATGAATTTCTCTCCAATCATGGGATACAAAAGTTCAATATGTTAAGACAAACGAGAATAATAATAGTAATTTCAAAGTTATCTTCAGAAATTTTAAAATAACATACAAATCCTACTTTAGAAAATGTCCCTTAGGGATCTGTTGAAATAAAATTTTACATTGATGATTCTGCTTCAATGCTGTTTACTTATTTCAGTCTATACCTCTTCTCAGTGTAGTGGGTCTCATTATTACCAATCACACCTCTAGAAATACTTGCCAATTGTGGGTGCCAAGGGTGATATATCACATTTAAAACTGTCAAAATATTCATTCTTTATTTGAAGACACAGACGCTTTATATCAGAAAGCAAATGATATCTAGGAAGCATAAAATTGTAACTCATTATGGCAATAGCTCTGGTTGTTCTACTGTAGGAATGCAGCAGAAAGAGAAAGGTAGATCAATTTTGATGGAGTGGCAGTGTTGAGAAAAATGCAAGAATGTAATGATAGCTAGGTAGGTAGCCTAACATGGGGCAAGGCAACTGTGCTTTGCAAATGGCATTGAGAGTGGGATCCTGGGCATATGTGGTATCTGCAGGTGACTGCTGACAACCTGAAGAAAATGAAGAAATAGGATTCAGGAAGCAAATGGAAAGGTGTTCAAGGCAAGTTCTATTTCCTTCATAATTTAGCTTCGGATTGGCAGATGCTACTGTAATCATACGCTATGCAAAGTCAAAAAACACAGAGCTTCATTTGGCATAAAAAACACAGTCCTAGGGAAGAGTTATAAGGGGCTTCCTGATGATCTGAAAATTCAAGTTTCCTAAAGAAGTCCTGAATTTTTCTTAGTAAAATATGGCAATGAAAATTCAATTTACTGTGAAAATATCTATTATTTTCTTCCGGACATATAAAAAAAATTTCTAAATCAGGACTTGTATTTTTTCAAAATGAAATTACAATTTCAATATTTCATATACAATAGCCCTGATTATGGAGAGGCTGACCAAGTTTTGGTTCTAAGAATATGACCAAAAATAGCTTGGTTTCTCTGATTCATTTTCATTCCCCTGCTACATTATCAGTCACTCCTTCCCAACTTTTACAGAGGTCCTCCACCCTTCAAAAATGTTTTATTTGAGCTTGTATTTGGGTCTGATTTCCTAAAGAGAAGTTTGTTATATAAGTAAGAACTCTTATGAAACCAGGGAACTTTGTGGTTTCTGCTCTTTTTTTTCTTGGATAATTCTGAAATGCAACATGAAATGCAGAAGCAGGGTTGACTTGGTCTGACAGTAACAAGGTGATCAAAAGCTATGGGAAGAGAAGTGCAGTTTTAATGCAATCATTATATTAATTGAAGCATTATAGTTAAAATTTTATAGAAAAAAATAAAAGAAACACCTTGACATTTTAATCAAATAGATATTAAAAATAATTTCTAACATTTTCCACAGACCTAACGAAGAAAGGCATGTTGTATTTATAGTTTTTTTCACACCCATTTGTATCAGAGAACATAAGGGAGAGTTGAAACACCATTATTTGAGCATAGGCGGCTCAAGCATTTCTAGTTAGAATTGAAGAAATGCTCATTATTTTAAAATTTACTTTAAAAAAGTTAAACATAATTTGGGAGGTTTTTATTCCTTTACTTAAAAAAAATAAATCAACCTTCTCTGGTGATTCCAGTCCTAAGATGCTAAATTATCAGCTAGGGTAGCTTCAATTCACTCATAAACAGTGAAATCCAACTAGAAAGGAAACACGTGTCACCAAAACAGCCAAGTCCTTGAGCAGTGTTTTCAATACAGCATTCAGATCATATGTGCAAGTTCACTGTGGTCCAAAAGCATTTCAAGTACTAAATTTTTCTTAGGTCGGAGAGCAGATATTTTCACGAGGTCAGAAATCACGGTTATCCTGATTGAATGAACTTCCTCTCCTAAAATGTGGCTTTTGAAAGTGGCATCTGTATTTGCTTCAAACCCATTTGTCTGTTTCTTTTTTTCCTATGATCAAGACGTAAGAATTGGGTGAGAACTGGCCTGGAGGAACTATCTTACATGCTGTGTGACTTAGGCCAAATTAGTGCAATTTTTTTTGAGAAAAGGCAATTCTGGTAAAGCTCTCAGGGGAGTAGGTTTATTCCAATCTTTTCAGTGCATTAGTCACAAACCTTGGTTTTTCAAGCTGATGAGAAAAACATCCAATAGATAATTTTTAAAGAAAGAGAAAAATATAATTTGGTTTTAAGATAAAGAATAGTAACATGCAAAATGCAACAAGGAGAAAAAGTATCCAATGAATTGATTCATTTCAAAAATTGCTTATAAAAGTAATAGTAGTTGTTTTTCTTGTCATTTTATTATCTTCCTCCTTGGAGAAAAAGAAAGTCCTTTAAATACTGAAAAAATTAATGATTAGAATTAGAAAATGTAAATGGGAGCATCTTTCATTTTAATATGTCAAAAAGAAAAGAAAATTATCGATTATGAACAGCTTTTATCATTTTTTAAAATAACGAAACTAGAGAAGTATATCTAATTGAAACATTTTCCCTAAAGTTAGTGAATAAATATCCCTGTTATTCAATAGGGAAATGCTGTTTATTAGCTAAGAACTTATCATTTTCAAATAATTTTATAGACTCACAGATGAAGTAGAGTAAAAAAGAACACTGGTGATATTTTATTCAGGTTAACCTTCAAAAGCAGGATACGTAACATCTCTCCAAGACGATACTAGTATATTCCTTTACAGAAGTATAATTAAGTCTATGATTTAGAACATCAATTTGCTTTAAGATTCAGTTTGTCCATTTGTCAGAAATGAAATTTATGTGACCTCCTGATCTATAGCAGTGAGGCAATCCTTACCTTACAGCCAGAGGATAGGATCAACAAAGACGTGCATTTTAGAGTTTTGTTTGCAGGATATTTCAGTATCATTTTCTATCGAGGCCAACTCTATTACATGAGGCTCAATTTTGCAGGAATGAACAAGAAAAACTGTTCAATATCGGTATACTTCTTAGCTGTTATTGATGTCTCTTAGAAAGGTCATTTATCCTGTTTTTTCATATTCTTCCCAGTTCAGCTGTTTTCATCATCAAGACAGTATTTCTAATCAAATGTCTTACTGCTATCTTAAGTCAAAGATATATTTTCTTTCTTTGCTTCAAACCTTCACTCCTATTTTCAGAACATATCAGAACATATCAAGTCTTCTGCTATATCCCTCCATGACATTCCCTTTATAACCATATTTCAGAGTTCCTACTTGATTGTCCTAATCAAGTTCTATAGTCTTTACTTTGAATCTAGCCTCCTCTCGTTGTTTCTCCATCTGCCTCTTTAGTTCCAGTATTCCTTTCTAACATCATCTTTCCCACAAAGGTATTGCTTACACTGTGGTGTAATTTTTGTAGCCCCATTTTGTTGATGTGATTTCCATTCTCAAAACCGAACATGGATACTAACGCTCTCTTTCTTTATCTCACTTCAAAAAATGTTTATTAGCACCTACTATGGAATGTAAGCATTGCATTATATACCAGAAGGAACATGAAGATGACTGAAGCACAGTTTCTACCTCAAAACACTTAGAACCTAGTGATGGGGGTTAAAACAAGTAACAAGTAACCTCAGTAAAATGTTTTGATATGATCAATGCTATTATTAGCAAGATATAAACAAGGTACATGGGGATGTTTGAAAGAAGAAGAGATTCATTTGAGAGAATAAAATGAATCAGCTCTGGATCTTTGATCATGGACTTCTGATAATCTCTTCTGTTGTATGTACCCTTTCAAAATATTTTTCCATCACTTGTTTCACGATGCTGCACACGAATGAAACCATAACAGATTGCTTGGGCAAGTTATCTTGTTTGCAAAAGAGAAGATTGTTAGTTCAATCAAAGGACTGACCATTCATGCTAGAGTCACTTATGCAAGAATCAGAGGTGCTCAGCTCCCAGCACCACTTTGACCTATGTTTCCAAACACAAAATCTGGACTGAAAATATTGAGTCTAATTTTCAGGCTGCTGAGGCTGAATCATCTCTATTATACATGATTTTTCTCTGAACCTTGATTCCTCCCTTGGTAGCCATTTTGCCTAATATCTTCTGAAGTTTGAGTTTTGCTGAAATCAACTGTAAAAGTGGATATTTAACTCTCATTTCTGTGTTCTAATAACCACCTACCATTTGCATATTTGTTAAAAGTTGCCATGAGAGCCTAGGACATATGCTTTCCTCTTTCTCTGCTTATCAGCTTGGCTGGTTTTAGAACTGTATTTTCTCTGAGTGTTGTTGAACGGTGACTCATTCTGTGAGGCGAGTAACACAGTGAGAGGGCAGCAAGCGGTTCAGTGTCCTTTTTCCCCGGGGACTCATGATGCCAAGTCAGATCATGCTTAAACTACCAGGTCTGCAATGCAGCACCAGTTGTTCCGTTCATCTGCTCCTGGTATGAATTTCCAGGCCCCGCAGACAGTCAAAGCAGTGTTTTACGTAACGTGCTAAGGTGCAGTGAAGTGTGAGGGAGCAAGAGGGCTTGATATACTGAAGCAGAAAGTCAGTTCATCTCAAGTAGCTTGGGGGGAAAAGAGGGAGGTGTGATGACTGTTAGGTACTCCCCGGCCTACTAACCTCCCAACAGCAATAAAATCAAACCTGAAGCCAACCCTCAAGGGGGTATTTGGTATACAGAGACAGATATTTTTCTCAGGTATATACAAGCAATATAATCAATTTATATATACATCATACTTTTCAAAAAACGCATTATTGATTGATGATGAATATATTGCCCAGATATTAGGGAAATTTATTTGTTCCAAAGTAGTATTAAAGTTTTTCTCATCTTTTTTTTTTTTTTGTCTTTTCTCTTTTGTGAGGAGAGAATGCTTAGAAATTGAACAAGGGACAGATAAAGGCTGTGCATAATCCTAACCAAAACACGGGCTTAGAGGGTTGAAAAATGAATCAAGGAAAACTTGTTTCCATGACTGATTACTGTCATCTACTCACTACAAATAAAAAAGATTTTATGAACTGCTTAGAGATCTTCTCTTAGTGGAGATTTTAAAAACCTCAAATAATTGGAATATATTAAAAGAAAAATATGATGACCCACCATGACAGCAAATTAGGAGAAAATTTGATAAGGCCTTGAAAAATACAGGATTAGGAGAAAGGCTCAAGTAAAAACTACAATGGTATTAAATTGTATTTACATCTAGAAACAAGCGAGACAATAATTTTTACAAGTAGTTCTGAATTTTTCTTAGCTCAAATCTGTTGCATTGATTAAGATTCAAATTCAACACAATTTTTCAAAGTATCAGTGGACCAAACAAAATGATAAAATAGGTTTTTTTTAAGTGTTTGTGACGTGGTTCTGACATTTAACACAAAACAAGACAATAAAGAAAAGAGAATGATTTCCACAAGTGCATGGGAGGAATTTTCTGGAGGACCACACATGGGAGTAAACGCGTATGCAAATTAATCTTAATTTTAAAATATCATATTATATTGTGTTACATCGAGCCTTGCTTTTCACAACTCGAAGTGTTTGTAGGCAATTAAAATTCCAAGGAATAAAATCATGCTTTATTTGTTGCGTCATTGGGTTTAGTTAAAAGGAGTCAGAGAAACCAAGTTTTCCTTAAATTTTGATTCATAATTACCGGCTTAAGACAATCACATTCTACTCTAAGACTTCGGCTGAAGAGCAAAGAAAGATATAAGGTAATTTTATATGGGAAGAACTACCCTCTAACTGCACATTTAAATAAACAACTCTATCTGGTACCTGTCTTTTCTTCTAATTTGTAAAACATTATAAGCTCTAGTTAGCAATATCTGATATAAAGAAGCTCATACCTTACCAAGATTAAGAGAGGCAGTTCTTTATTACAATGTCCACGCAAGCTAGCCCCCAGTTAGGTGCAGATCCTTCTATTTACCAACAAGACAAGTCATATATGATTGAAGCCAATTCTCCAAACCTGCCTTCAAACAGTATAGAGACCGCATAGGACAAAGCAAACGTGACAAATACAAACCTCATGCCTTTTCTATCAATCCTTGTCTTTCTCACTCTTTCTAGCCCCCGATGCCTAACCTTTCGAAGGAAAACACTGAAAAGATCCCCATTCTCTGTCCTCATCCATCGGCGCCGCCAGGCCCAGACACTTCGCAGCGAGGCCGTGTGCTTTTCTGCAGATCCGCCCTGAATGCTAAATAACTGCTCGGCACACTCCTCTCTGTGGAGCTCAGGGAAATGGCAGCCAGAGCAATGAGTGGTTGGCATGGCAACAAGGAAAGGAAAATCTGCAACCTCTTGTATTGTTAGGCCAGCTTGTTTATTTGCCTTAGGGGTCTTGCGGATGGCTTCAGTCGTTTCACAGGAGAAATGGTCCTGTACTATTTCGCTCTGCCTACATTAATATATGTTATATACCATATGCCACAGTTTGAATGGGATGGTGACTCCTACCAGTAACTCTCAAATCTGGGGATGGAGGAGGGGAGAATGGGGAGGTAAGAAAAGGCAGAATTTTCCAAGATCGAAAAGGGAAAGAGAGAAGTTTAAAGGTATATTCAGATTTTTGCTTGTGAGTGATGACAACATTTTTCTCCACTGTGCATTTTCAAGCTTAAATTTATAATTTCAGCAACAATAAACTTAGATATCCAAGTATGTCCATGACTTGGCTGCTTGAGTCATGCAGATGTGAAAGGGCAGGCCAGGCTTTAGAAGGCACATCTCCACTGGAAAGCTCTAGAAAAACTGACCATGGATAACCCAGAAGAGCCTTTACAGATCTCACTGCTTTGACAGGGAGTAGACCTGGAAAGAATCCCGGGAAATGTTGGGGAAACACAGCAGCCCTGGGAAATCAAGGGCCAGTTACTGAAGGAATGCCCTTTAATCTTTAAATTTACTCAAAGAGATACCTGATGCTGGCTTTTGATGATCACGAAGGCACTTTATACTGTGACTGGTGTTTTTACTAGTATTCAAAGCATTGTACCTTAAAACAGTCAAAAATCACGAAAGCATGATTTTAAATACTTCAAAGTTTTGGTATCTGTAAACTTCTCAGAATTGCCTCCTTTCTTTCTCCATTCACACTGAAAACTGGGAATAAAGGTCTCATTTTCTGTCATGCTTCAAGGTACATAGGTGTGACTGTTCTGCAATGGAAGAAGAATTCCCTTCTTTGGCTATGACTGGTAACAGCCGCAGCTGGGCATGCGGCTCTGTATCAGGCTGCGTGGGGCAGTGGAAAGAGCACTCGCCTATAAAACAGGAGACCTGCATGTTGGCTGTAGCCATGTGATCTTGGATGGGTCGCTAAACCCATAAAGAGGAGTGTGAAAGGTCATCTTACAAGCTAACATCCAGTTATCTTGATGTTATCATGATATAAATTCTCATATGAGTTTGGGCCCCACCCACAAATAAGAAGCTTAAAGATGAGTCTCCTAATTTTCACTCAGATCAAACTCTATAGGGACCAAAATGCATTCTGCTTGCTTTCTTCAATGAAGATAAGGTGGAAAAGAGAGGAAGGGTTTATTACAAGACTTTACTCCTATTATTCATGTAGGGAAAACAATTGAAAAATAACTGCTTTAGTCACATGTTTTATTCACTTATCAATAATAATAACTTTACTACATGGCCTGATTCTCAATGTTTTCTCACTTCTTTTGTTAGGCTTCTGTGGCATGGCTTCTAAAAAGGACACGTCAATAAGCAAATGTAAGAAAAATTCTTAAAGTAATAGGTGAGCATTTAATACTATCTACCTTTCTATGGATTAGCTTTAAATTGGAAGGAAAGAGACAAAAATCTAGAAGGGTAAGCTGTAAAGAAATATAATGTAAAGTATAATTTCCTTCCAGCTTTTCCTGTGCAATTCCTACCCTCCTGCTGCCTCCCCCACCACCTCAGGGCATAAGATCAAAGATAAGCTGACTATATGGCCTTGCACCTTTAAAAATTAAAAGTTATTATGGCCCAGAAGTGAAGGTGCACATTGAAAAGGGTGGATGAGAGACAATGACGTAGACCTTTGGGTGAAGTAAGTCCACTCTGAAAAAGGAAGGAAGAAGGAGGGGGAACTGACGATTACAATTCATTTGTTATGTGATCTTGTTTATAGAGATAAATAAAAATAAACAATGTTGAGGAAAAGATTTATTTCTAAGAATGAAGACAAGGCTACAGCAAAGAAGGAAAGCAGAAGAAAGATCTTCGGCTTCAACCAGGAATGGTCTGGACACTATAGCATATAGCTGAGGATGTCACCGGGAAATGTTTCATGTTCACAATGTCCTGAGAAATATCCATTATAGGGGAAATTGCAATATACCAATACATTATATGGAATGATAAAAGAGTGGGCTAATATATAGCTTGATCCTCTTTCAAATAATCACCTCAAAATATTGATATAATGCCAGCTCGTATCAATGGTCTCCATCATCAAAGGATAGCATTTTTAAAGAACATATCTAAGACTTGAGAACATTTCTTTTTACTGGGGATAATTTTTGTTTGTGATTTGTGAAACAGTTATATATAAACCATCAATAATATAATTTATTCTTTTATTAAGCTAAAGTTTGGAGAGAAATTTAATTGCACATTAACTTATCACTGGGAAATCCTCTGTAGGTATGAGAAGATAATATTTTACACTTTTCCCTCTCCTACTGCTTTCCACATGTGGATAATTGATGGATTCAATACTTGGCCTGTCCTTTCTGGAGGGACATTGATTTAAAATCACATCATAATTTGGATTGAAACATCACTCTGGTAACCTAGAGCAGGCTGTTTACACAACCTTTGTCACTTTGAATATACATATAAAACTTACATAATTAGTCTCCCAAAGGTAATGTAATATTCATTTGATATATATTAAGCTGAATTCAAAATTATCTCTGGATGGTCCTGAACCCACAATTTAAAGAAACATCTGTTAGTCTCTTTTTCATTTATATTATTTTCTCAAAGAAGCTGGCAAGGACACACTGACCTGGCAAATAGATTTTTCTGATGCTCTTAAATACTTAATTAAGACCATTGAAAAAATGAAATAGTGAATGATGTTGGTTCTCTACTGCTTGACCAAGCATGCTACAGTGATTTTTTACTTGAGTACGTAATAAGCCTCCATAATAGTCAGTGAGAGTCAACTAGGGAGAGTTCAAGAGACAAAATAAGACTTTCCAATAGTTTTCACCATTAATTTGAAAAGGACTTTCTTCTTTCTGCATCATTCATTCAACCACTCACTCAACACACATTTATTGAGTCCTCGAGGTATAATGTC
Source organism: Eubalaena glacialis (assembly GCF_028564815.1). Lineage (NCBI taxonomy): Eukaryota > Metazoa > Chordata > Mammalia > Artiodactyla > Balaenidae > Eubalaena > Eubalaena glacialis. Next base: position 213,268,908 of record NC_083716.1, on the reverse strand, counting down.
AAGTGCTGCAGGGGAAGATGATGAGAAAAATCTTGGTCTCACGTTATCTCCTTCCTTCCCACAACCATTTTGTTCTAACATGTCCTCAACTCTTCATGCCTCAATCCCTTCAAAAGTTTCCCAGTTAGTGCTCCTGACACCCAAGTCCCACCCTCTTCAAGTTGAATTACACTCAGCTGTAGAAAAATATTCCTAGACCCAGAATGCCCTGTTGTCCATATAGATACAACTACCACCACTGATAATCATAATAATAATAATGGTAATTAATAGACTATTTCTTGAGTCATTCATTTTATATACTCTACTATCTCTTCCAATCCTCCTTGTAACCATGAAAAGTAAAAATAATATTTTTATTTAATTCTTAACCACAATTTCTTACTAATGGGACATTTGTGTCTATATAGGGCACTGCACAGCTTTTCAAATCTTTGAATTAGATTGGACACTGCCACCCTCTTTTTCCATTCCACATACATCTCTGCAGGGTATTTGTTTTTTATCACAGCAACTGCCAAAATCCAGCTTCACAAAGACAGGGCATCTTGAAAAGGAATGTGGTGTGATCTAATAGTGAAATGGAACTATCTTGAACTAATAGTTCATGTAGTATTTGAAAGCCATTGAGTATCACAGTGTTTCTTCTGAGTACTAAGAACACTCTGCCATACTCTTGTGCCTTTGCTGTGGCACCTCAAGACGCTTCTGTGCACAATTTGGGAATTTTGTTTGGAAACAATCCCTCTTTAGCTTTGTCTTCCTATACTGCTTATTTGGCACTTAACACACTGTGTTCTGCATCTGAGTTAATTGTACACACATGTCTGATGTCTGCTACTAGATCATCTGCTCTGTGAAGTTCAGAGTCCATTCCTTGCACACGTCCTGGCACAGCTTGTACGTAGAAAATGCCCAATAGTAGTTTGTTGAATGACTGGATTTAAAAAAAAAAATCATACTATATTTGAAATGCCTTTCATACTTGCCCATTAAAAGTTAAATATATTTTTTGAACTGAGTGTACAGTGCACGTGTTGCTAACTAATTGAGTGTAGAAAACTAATCTTTGAATAAGTAAGGGATGATTTTGAAGGGGGTATAGCCTTTCTTACTAGTAGTTTACTTACTCTCTTTGGAGTAGCATGTCAGCAAGTTGCTGTGTTCAAATGCATTAAATTCTGAATTACGGAAAAAAGGGAAATAATGGTGTAGAATATTATAGGGCAGGCTAGTGTTTCTCTAAGCCATTAACGACAATATCATCAATAGTAAAGAGGACTATTGGTAGAAATTACACTTTGAAAGGAAGTACTTAAGATTAAATTATATTATGTTCTCCTTTAAGCATCTGTATATTAGTTCTTAAAAAGCTATCTGAGGAAGTATTAAATGGTTCCTGTGTATGTATGTGTGTGTTTGTTTTCTTTGCTTTTTCTCTTTTATTTTTTAAAGGCTGGGAGATAGACTCTACATTCCTTTCTGCCCTAAAAAGTAAATATGCTTCTTATCAGTTAATCGATTTAAGTCCAGTATCATTCAAGAGCATCAGTAAGAAACTATTTGTGAAGTTTTCTTTCAGTAATTTACAATGCTGACAGTTACTAGCAAAACATGCATACATCAAGCCATTTGTCTACTAAAATTAAAGTGGTAAAAACTAAATAGGGAGATGAGATTGAGCATACAACTAATTTGGGGGAAATGTCAGGCTAGTTCCCATGATTTTTCTCTCCTTTTGGTGTCTATTTCCCCTGACTGACTGGAATTTCAGTCCTAGCACTAGTGAAAGAAGATCAGTGCTGTAAATTAATTTACTTTCAGCCTAAACAGACTTCAAAGCACAAAGCAAGCCCTGGTGACAGAAGAGCCGTTAGTTACCTGCTGTTTCTCTGTCAGCTGAGGTCAGCTCTCCATTGATCCCATTCTCTTTGGTATTTGAGTAGGTGCCCTGTGACCCATGTTCTCCAAAGGCGCCCTCTTCATCCTCCCTGTACGGGAATCCATTGGCGCTTCTGACAAGTCCTTCCCCTGCCCCACCTTGATCCTTGATCTCAGGTGGATGTGGGTGGGCGGATGCCTCTGTTAGTTGAGCTGAGGTCCAGTGAGGCGCCTTTGCTTCATCTTTCCGATCATCTGCCATTCTTCAACGTCCTGTGACTTCTCCTGTGATTGGAAGAGGAAAAATGGCAGCCATGACTTTGGAGAAAGCTTATCTGATATTAGTAGTACTAAGATAGGGAAAATTTATAGCAAACTCACTAGTTAGCTACGGTCAAAAAACATATTCGACAACCCACTTTTAATATCAAGAGGTAGCTATTGTTAACACCTTGGTTTTTACAGATCTTTTCTGGAATATCTATTCTTTTAATATAAGATCACCATCAGTTTACATATACTCTTTTTTTTTTTTTTTTTTTTAAACTAGTGCTTGGCATTTAAGGACATATCTGAGCTAACTTTCATTGACATGTGACATTGTACAGTAAAGGAATTCTTTAGTATAGGGAAAATCTGTAGGGTGACAAAACTGGATAGAAAACAGTGGGGAAAAGAATGGCTGAGGGGAAATGCTGGATTATGGAAAATTATCCCAAATACTCTTTTAAACCACAACTCTCTGTGAAACCTAGCAAAGACAATGGCCAATATATTAGCCCTTTCAGCTTCAAAGATGATCAATTCAAACCAGAGGTAGATATGTTTTTCTGGATACTGTGTATTAAGAGAAAGACAGTTTTGACAATTTTTCAGCAAACTTTTCTAAGCCCTATGTATAGATTAATAGAGAATGAAATTTTCTCAGTATAAATCTTACATAGAGAATAAAAATTATAATATCAGGCCTATGTCATAACTTACAGTTTTATTTCACAATTAAGTCAATTAAGTTAAATCACTAACATATATTAGGTGGCTGTAAATTATAGTAAAGTTTGAATAAGTCGTGGAGTAGGTGTTCTGTACGTGTTAAGCAAACGGCAGATACCGTACGGCCTTCACTTATATGCCGATGCCACTAAATTTAGAGATGTAGTTGATGAGAGGTGATAAATCACTCAGTTTTGAAAAGCTGTTGCCAGCAATGTAGCTTTGTTGATGGTCTATTGTCCCCACACTCATGATGACGTAGAAAATGAGAGTCTCTGATGGAAACTAAGAACACTTTCATTTCTTTCAAAAAGAGTAACTCAAGCAAAACCCTCCAAACAAGGAAACAAAGACTGTATTAAAACAAATCTACTTTTGGCTACCAAGCTCTGTTTAGAGACATCACAAATAAATTAAGCTGTAAAGAAAGTAAGCTTCCTATCAGATTCCTAGTAAGGATCTGTCTGTTTTTTACTGAATTTCAATCTATTCTCAGGTCCCTATTCTAATTTTCTGTTCATACCAGGAAGAACTAGATGAATCAACTCATTTAAACTAATTTGATGATAACACACCCCTAACCCCAGCAATTGCTTCCCATAAGGATTCTGTTTATTGTCTCTATGAGCATATTTAAATAGGAGGTAAGAAGTTTAACTTTTAAAACATTGATTGAAGGGCTTGTGAATAAACCAAAGAGCATCCCCACAGCACTGATGATGTACAAAGAACTGTATGCATGGAAGAGTTTCCTCATATGTCAAATGAGGACAAGGATGCCTAGTTTATTGGTTTGTTGCGAAGTTTGAACAGAATAAAATAAAGGGCTCAGCACAAGTCCCTGGCAAGCTCAATAAATAGTAGTTACTACCTTTGTTATTATTATTATAATTATACTAACAGTCATCATACCACCAGTCATTACATATAAAATATTTTCAGTAGTTTTTCTGGAATTGCTGGCATAGGAAGAAGAGCCTGAAAACTTGGTAAGTCCAATAATAAAGAGTTACTTGCAAATCTGCTCCCAGATATCACAGAGAACTGAATGAACGTTCCAAGACAGACATGGCAAGTGTCTGGGACATGAGTGCCTGATGGGAGGAATGTGTCCCAGAACTAACCACTCCATATGTACATCTGAAAACTTAGCTACATCTTTTATAAAGACAGGTCTGCAGTGTTCTAGACTCCACTCTGCCATGGTCTTCTAGTCAACTATCAAAGGACCTAAATTGGGAGTCTGAAGATTATGTTTCTTCTGAGAAACATAATCTTGTTTCGGCATCTTCATATATCTAATGGGCTGAATAAATTATTTACATTCAAAGCGTGATTTTGATCACAATATTTTATTGCTAGCGAGACTGTTGGCTCAGCATCCTTATCTTTACATGCCTTGATTTCTTTACTTTTCCTTTACCAGAACAGCTTAAATAAAATTTCCACATTCTTATACGGTCCAAAATATTTTTTGTGCAGAGTGAACACCTGTAAATAGAAAAAGTTTCCCACAAAAAAGTATATGCCTGGCTAATACTGTTTTTAAAAAAATTTATATTTTTAGAACAGTTTTAGATTTACAGAAAAATTGAGCAGATAGGACAGAGATTTCCTATGTATCCCCTGCACGCAATTTTCTGTTATTAATATCTTGCATTAGTATGATACATTTGTTATAACTAATGAAACAATACTGATGCATTATTTTTAACTAAAGTCCGTAGTTTATTTAGATTATCTTAGTTTTTTCCTAACGTCCTCTTTTGCTTCTAGAACCGCCATCCAGGATTTTACACTACATTTAGTTTTCCTGTCTCTTCAGGTTCTTCTTGGCTGTGAGAGGTTCTCAGACTTTCCTTGTTTTTGATGGCCTTGAGAAATACTGGTCAGGTAAATTATAGATGCCCCTCTATTGAAATTTGTCTGATATTTTTTCATGAATAGTCTTTGATTATGTGTTTTGGCAAGGAAGATCACCAGCGGTAAAGTGCTCAAATAAGCTTGAGAGATGCTGAGATACATGGGCATGTATAACACAAGCTTTCTGAGAGCTTTTGCTATTCTACTGCACATGGGAATCTCAGGGAAGGCCAGCGGTGTGCAAAGCATCTCAAGCAATTGACTATAGAACCTTCATCTGATGCCATGTTTATTAACATCTCCAAAAGGATTTGGAAAATACTTAGGTTTGCACTTTGGCCCATGTTTAACTCTGGGCGTTCTAGCCATAGATATTCAAAGGAAATAAAATAAAATGAGCACCCATAACTCCCAGCTAAATTTGGCAATTCTTCCCCTAGGGCTATCTGGAAAAGATTTTTCAGTGACTAAAAATCTTCATTTTGAACCTAAAAATCCAACATGGAAATGAGCAGTGTGTTACTTGGCAATCATCCATTTAAAAATGTTATAATTTGTTTTCAAGAGACCAGGCATTCAAAAAGTGAATTCCTTAGTGTTCAATACTTTAGAGTTTTTAATTCTTTCTTTTTAAGTAATCAATAAAAACTAATGTTGGAAGAAGAAAGGGCAGATTGGCTACACTGATTTCACTTACTATCAGAGGCACAAATAAAGTGAATTTATTATCTAAAATGCATCATCTGGTTTCCTGATAAGACTATTCAGATAATACTCCTTAAAATGTATACAGATCAGTCAGATATCACTTTCTAATTTGTTGGGCTTTTGAAATGTACATAGTCTAACTCTCTATTAAGTGACAATCATTTTAGGAGATTTCAAGCTAGAACTGGCATTGCTCTGACAAAACTACTTTGACAGAAAATATGATTTGGAAAGATTTCCTTAGGTTTTACTGAAAAGCAGCTGGAAACAGAGGAGACACTATTTAGCTTCCCTCACTTACAATCACAACATGGTATTATTAAAATACCACCCATTCATGGTAAATTTCACTTAAACTCCCAATCAATGTTTTGGAGTCACAGATTATCTCTACTCTTCAAAATGGTGTTAAAACATAGTTAAAAGTGATCACAGCTTCCTTTAATTTCTTCTTCCTGATGTATAATATTACTTTTACCTGAATCTCTCTGAAAATTGTGCTTGTGGAATTAAAGAAGATAAGAAAACTGAGATAAAGGCAAATTCTCTCCAAATCTATTAAAGAAAACTTGTGAGGTACCAGGAATTGTAACATTCCATTCCTACTGTGTAATGGAAAAGACTCCTCTCTCCATATTGCAAAAGATCACATATCCTCTTGCTCCTAACTGCTCAACAGCTGGGCATTCGCCATACAATCTTCTGGATGGATAAAGCAAGCTGAGAAGCTACCTACACTCTTCTCCTTCTCCTCCTCCCAAAAGCCTAGCTTGATAATGTGAGCAAGGAAATTCCTGAGTTTTAAAAAAAAGGTACTAAGTCCAAGACATTGACCTACAATTCATAATAAGTTGCAATGGAATCTTAGCTGTTAGGGCTAAACACAAATGCCAGTATGAATGAGGATACAGACACCTGTAATATGGATTTTTAAAAAGCAATCCAAGAAGTTCAAATTTCTATTTATTTGATTTGAGAATGAGATATTTCACTTGACTCTATCATATCATGGCTATTATGCTACATAAAACAGGGCCCCAGTCTTCTTCCCAATTAAGATATACAGTTGGAAAGAAAAGCTAAGAGAAGGTCTTGTGCCACCACAAATGTTAGTTATAGACTTGAGTGGTGAGCTTCAATCTTTGCCACCATTTGTTATTAAACAATTTCCTTTTGATATTTGAAAGTTCTCTAAGGACAGACATTTCTTCTTTCATCAAAATCCCAGCTTTTAAAATTCCAGTTCTTCCAGCCAGTTTTTCCCTTAATAAGCCTTAGACCTGGCTCTCTCGATCTAGTGCTCCTTGGCAAGAGCATGCAGGTTTTTCTTCATGCCAGCTGTTGAACCCACTAATCATGGCTATACTCTGATTCATATCACTGATGGATAATTATGAAAAAATATAAGGTTCCTTAGTGTTTGGCAACCTGTCATTATCCTTTGATTACAATGACATGAGCCAGACATTATGACATGGCATTGATCAGATTTCTAACTTGCTGAAGATTCAACCTGTATCCTCTTATATCATGATAATAAAACTGCTATAACCTGAATGAAAACAGTCTTTCTACAGAGTAATTTCTAAGTTGAAACGGTATACAAACTAATTTCTTGTCTATTTAATACATGTAAAATTCATCAGTTTTGTTTTTAGGTAGATTTAATGCATACATGTTTACTGTTGCAGAGTAAAAATAAGTACCTTCCCGCATGTTGATTAGAAGGTTTTTAATTCTATGGATCAGGAGCCTAACAATTAGCCAAGGCCCTTAGATAATTCTAATTAAGAAATACTGAGAGGGAGAGAAAAAGCAAATAAAAGAGTGGAAGGAACAACAACAAAGAGCAAAAGAAAGAACAGAAAAAAAAAAAAGGAAATATCCAGCTCAACATAAAACAAGGCTATGATAGCAAAGCTCAATTCATTGTTTGGGATAGACATATTCTAATTTTCAATTACTTAATAGAAAACGTTTATTTTATATGATAATTAATGTAGTTTCTTGGAGACCCATTTTGTAGCTTATGGGTAGGTCTGTCAGTCAGTACTGCTATTACTTAGATTTCTAGAATATTGACTACAACATCAATAATTAGATTTCTACTATATTGAGAGTCACTTGTATTTAAATGCATCTGCTTTAAAAATTTTCCAGGCCTAAGACTATAATGTTCTATGTTTCAAAACTCTGGGACTTTACTTGAGTACCTGTCCAGATACTTAAATAAATTCATATTTTTGTGTGTGTAAGAAAAAATTTGGATTTGCCCACAAGCAACCTAAAAGTCTGCTTCCAAATCACTCTTGAAAACAGTCTTTTGTGATATGATTGTTCCTTGAATAAGGATACATCCAATAAGTTAATTTATATTAGAATTTAGAAATAAGATGAGATAATGTGTATTTTGCTGATTTCTGATATTTCTTAGTCAGGTAATATATCTGTTCCCACATTTCCCCTTAATTACCAGGAACTCTTTTAATGCTTAACTGCAGTTTTACCTCATTCTAAGTCTTCGGTACTGTGTCGGTTTATAGAAATAAATTATATATAAATATAATTTATATATAATTTAATTGTAAAACTTATCAAATCTTTCTTCAAGTCAGGCAGGATATATATTATAAATAAATAATAACTGTATCTGTTGCCTTCTGACATTTTATTTTAGGGTATCATTCTTTTGAGCAAATTACATAATATTACTTAGCACACAATAGCTCTGATATTATCCTTCATGTATATAAAGTGAATAAAATACAAAACAGACATCGATCTTTTTCATACAACATGTTTTATAAAACTTCACTTAATATTCTAGATCTTTCAGACAGGTTATAAGTTAAATTCTAATAAAAATATAATTTCTTAGAAAAAATAACATTACTTGGCTTTTAAAAAAAGTTTCTCTCCTTTATCCATTTTCCCTAGAATACTCTTTTAATTACCATCCAAGCAAATGTTGCTAATAAGTGAATGATAACTTTAGAATGACAAAGTATTTATTACTTTGAAGGTGGCCAAATAATACAGTTTTGTTGGTTCTCCCTAAAGGTTACAAAACCATATGTGTACATTAAAACTTAATGTGTTTAAAGGCTAGTTTAAAAAGAGAAGAATTTTCATCTGGACCTTGATCTATCATTGAACTGCCTGCATATTGTACATTAAAAAAAATTTGATATGCTTTGATAGTTCCTGTAGTTTCTGTTCTTTAAAGCAAGTGGTGAATGTATTTATTTAAGTGAACCAAACAGTAGTTCCTGAGCATATATGTCCCAAGGGCTTGCAGATACAAAGAAATAAAATAAAATAAGGTACATCTGTCACATTTCCTCCACTATAAAGAGAAGAAATAAGAACTAAACAGAAACACTCAGAAGAAAATGTCCCTGACAGCTCTGCTGTCTGAGCTACCAATGAATTTCATTTCTCAGGGAAAATCCAGGACTAAGAATGCAAATCAGAGATACATTTTTACTAAAAAAGAAACCATTCTCCAATTTTCTGCCTACTTAGTTGGAGCTTTTCATATTTTTCCTTCAAAGTATGAAAAGGGTTATGTAAAAGTAAGATGCACACAAGCAAACCATGACAGTAATAGTCAAACCTACCAAAGGGCCATTTAGTCATAAGCTGGGCTTCAAACATTTGTTGAATATTGAACTAATTAATACATCCAGATAAACACAGGGAAAAAGGTTCTGTCAGCTATAGATATCTGGCCAACATTAGCTCAATCAGTGAGAGAAGAATGGTTTTGAAACCTAATTTTCAGGCATGGTAGAAGAAGTGAGACTCAAGTTCTAACTCCACTGAGAGCATATGAAAAATAATGCTAAGTAGAACAAACTTCTAGACCTGAATATGACCTAGCATACATAGTAGTGACCATGCAACATACAGGTTCAGAAATATCTTTAACATAAACCGTTTCATCCCTCTCAGAAAAAGGCTTTAAAACATGAAACTAAAACGCTCTTTGGGGATCATCCATTCCAATGTAACTTAAAGTGTTTTCAGCCAATCACCTCCAACATCCATCCAATAAATGAGAATTTCTGGGTATAGGGCTTGGAAATTGGTATTTTAACAGCTTTAACAGATGACTCTGAAACACTGAAGTTGAAAGACTGGTGCTTTCAGGCAAGCCTGCTGCACAGGACCTCAGGAAAGAATGGGGAGTGATAGAAATGCACACATGAAATACCCCTGTAGAATAACAGGAGCAAGGGGTTAAGGCAATTATCTTGATAGGTCAGGCAGTCATTCTCAAAAATAGAAGCTGAATCTTTCATTGCCTTAGTCCAGGACATTTATGATGATGGGATGGAGTCCAATCACTGCTTTCAGTCAGCTTCCTGGGAACACGCCAGTTCTTTGTTGTGTCTAATCCTACTTGAGGGAAGCAGAAATGTCTCAGAAGCATGTTTAAAGTTACCCATTTTCTGTGGTAAAAAACCTACTGCACACTGTGAAAACAGTGACTAGTCCTTGGTCAGTTTAACAACATCTTCAAGATGTCTTTAGAATATTTATTTCAGATACTTCTTGGCACTCATTAACGGTTTAGGACAAAAATACACTTAGCCTAAAATACCTCAGATCCAGTTATAATCTTCTTTATCTGTTAGATCACTTTGGAGATGGATGTGGGATAATAGGCATGGTGTGAATATGTGATATTCTGAACTAGCAAAGCCCTCAAAGGAGTTAACTGAAGGATTTAATATCTAGATAGTTGAGATGTGTGCCGAAAATGTCATTTAGTCAAGAAGAACTTTTTTCTCTTGGGATTCCCATAAAACCACAAACCTCACTGTTTTTCTTTAGATTACAACATTAGAAAGATCACAAAGCACAGAAAGAGTCCCTGATTATAGTTATTACCAGGCAACATTAAATACTCTCAAAAACTGGCAAAAGGAGAAACAATGAAAGCTTGGAAAATCTAAAGGAAAAATACACTGTGTGCTAGATAAGCATGTCTCCATTTTTATAATGCACTTGGCATTAGCAATTCTAGAATGTTTTCTGTGATATGTTCTGCCCTGTCATCATGTAATGTGCCAGTTCAATAAAAACACTGGGATTCTAATTTTGTACTGATACATATCCAAGGATGAACAAAAGAATACAACAACAAGTTATATAACACAATTAAGCATATGAATATTGTTTCCCTTTTCCATGTAGGCTCAATTATGCTTTATACTACTAACTATCCATATCAGTACTACAAAACAGAAACTTTTGTTTTGGTCCCTAACAATATAAGAAATTTATGCAGAATCTGTATCTTTCCTAACAAATGCTGAGGAGTTCTAAGCTTAAATAGCTGTTGACTAACAAATTACAACCCTACGTATTTTCTCTTTGTCTCTATACAAAACTGAGGAAAAGTTCTTGATGACATGAAAATTTGAAAATCCAGATATTTGTTTCATGTCTTTTCTGCTCTTTTCAGGTTGACTGTAAAATACCGATAAGGATGATTCATTCTTCACCACACACCATGACTAATAAACAATTCACATCAAGAGAGCTGTTGAGTGCATCATTATTTCTGATGATAATGGACACAGAGGATACAACAAGCCAGTGCTATGTTATTGATAGAATTAGATAAGGTAATACAAATAAAGCATAATTCCAGGCAAGTTGGAAGTGCTCAACAAATGTTACCTATTTGTTATTATTTTGTGGCTTTTATTTGAACATTTTTAGCAACAGGATTCAATGTATGGTTTGCCACATACTGAAAAACTGAGGCCAGAGAGAGTAAATTATTTGACAAAAAGTTAGACACTTCCAGGGAGATCTGGAATGAGAAGCCAAATCTACTAATATCCATTCCATTGCTTGCTCTTTCGCCAAGGAGTGAGTTGGTGGAATGGGGTAGGAACTAGGAGAATCCAGTCCAGATAAGGACACTAACTTCATACACCCATTCCACTGATAACAGTCTGTCACATTAAACTGGGTAAGGAGCTTTATGTGACCATGGCATACAACCTGTACTTCACAGTTGTATATTATTTCTGGCCCTTTTTCATATTATATAAGAGAACTAATAAATACAGTATACATATCAGAAATAAATAATATTTAAATGCTCTAAAGCTTTAGCCTCTACTGATGATATTTCACTAAGGACCTGGAGACATAGTGTAATAAGTAATAGATTTCTAACAAGAAAATTAGGGTTGAATACTCGTTCTCCCATTTACTAGGTGTACAAACTTAGACATGAACAAAACCTGAGTGTCAGTTTCATAAGCAAGGGAACTATTGAATGGATAAATTTTGACCCTTACATCAATACTTTTCTTTTACCATATAAAGAGAAATTCAGTCATAATAATTTTAAACGATTTTCTTTAAGCATAAATAAAAAGGATAAAAAGCATAGGAGGGAAATTGTAATTTGGATTTTGACAATTAATAATTTTGTTTTAAACTTTTTCCAGTTTGAAATCTGATTCCAGATTTGTCAGACTTTGCCCAGTGTCACATAATAAAGCACTGTAAAAATAAATCTCCTTTGGGTACAAAGCTAAGGCCTATTCTATAGAATTACAGGTTTTCCAAAAAAAAAAGTATGTCCTAAGTATTTACTGGCACCACCATCAAATGAAGATCCTTTAGTTCCAGACACCTGAGAACCACCTTATAGGGAACTGGTTGGGTGTTAAAGGGGCTACCACCTAAAAACAGCAATCAGTGCTTGAGGACAAGATGCTTCGGAGATTTCTTTACAGGAGGTGGGAGCAGGGTCATGACCCAGGTAAACTTGGAGGCTGTGCTATATATCACAAAATAAGATGCTAGAATTAAAGACAAACAAAAAAAACCAAAACGTGAAAAGTTGGAGAAGAAAATAAGAGTTATGAAAAGAAAAAAAAAAGGATGGAGAGTTGGAAGTGAAGGATTTATTTAAAAACTAAACATTATATGGTTTTCCATGAATAGGATCTGCTTTTAGCTATTTAAGACAAGAAAGGATGAAGTCCTGGGAAGTTATAAACAAGATGCCATTTGTGCTCTTTTCTGCCACTTTATCTGATCTGCTCAGTCCCTTTATCTTTTGATGAACAATTCCTCTTTCACAAACACAAGCCATGCGACTGAAGCTCTGCCTCTGAACATGTTCAGATTAAAATCTTGTTCTAAATATAGTAAGTGTATATGGACTTCTAGGATAATCAGTTGCCGCATTTGTTTTCTGCACTTCTTTGAACTTAATGCACTCCTTGTCAGTGGATGTGTTCAAGCACAAGTTGAATGCCCATCCTGTCATGAACGTTACAGAATCAAGGGGATGTTGGCCTATGTGACTTCTAAAATGCCTTCCAACTGAGGTTACAAATCTTAATTCATTAACCAATTATTAATTGTTTGAGAAATGTCTCCCAAACATTAATGGAAAGGCTCTATGTATCATAGGGAATGCACTGGGGATACAAGAAAAAATACATAGCACTTATGCTGAAGGAGCTCACAGACAAACCAACAACAAAAAGTCATGTGGTCCATGCTGTGACGCAGATAAGGACAGGAAATTGTGGAGGCACACAGGAAGTTCTTACCACACTGGGAAGTCAATACTTCCCGGAGGAGGTAACATCGAGTTGAGTTTAAAGGACAAGTAGGAGTTAGCCAAAGAAAGGAGGGGGAGCTTTCTAGGAAGAAAGAGTCTGGGTGACCACATCCTATGCTATTTTTGACTTGGGCAAGGCAACACCTTCCAGGAAGATACCATAATGAGCACTATTTTGGCATCCCTAACTCCAGTTTTCACTCTATGTTAGATGTTCCTCCCTATTCTGTCTGTCTTCCTCAAGAAGCTGTGGGCTCTTGGAGGGGGAGGGTTTCATATCTGCATCACCTGCATCTAGTACAGTGTGTCGCACAGAGTAAGCTCAACAACACGTGTTTACTAAACGAATGAATGAGGAACATGTGTAGAGCACAGGATTGTTCACTGTGGTCCAGAAGTGAAGTGGGACATGGGGAAAGGAGGCTGACAGGCAGGCAAGGGTGGAATCATAAAGGGGTATAGTAAGCCATACTTAGACTCTCCTGAAGGCCAGAGGGCACCCACAAAAGATGTGACATAATCAAGTTTATTTTTTAGAATGATTGATCCAGCAATGGTATTAAAAGTGAATTGGAAGGATGCATGATTACATATGGAAGCAACTCTTAGAGAAAGCTACTTTAGAAAAGGAGCACATAGACCTGGATTTGGTGATGAGATCAGGATTGAAAAGAGAGGCTAGATTCCATGTTCAAAAACTTAATTAATTAAAATAAAACCTGTCTTCTTTTACCAGACTGCTTATAAATTAAAGTTTCTCTATTTTACCTATCCATCTATCTACCTATCTATCATCTACGTATTTACAAACCTTACTACCGATCTGTTTGTTGTGAGAAGTATCATGTTTTATACTATTTTGACAGGCATTTACTTTATTATTTTCTTGAGGTCAGTTTGTAACTCAAGTTCAGATTTCTTAAGTTCAGTCACATACCATGTTGTGAAGAGTGCTCTTCCATTAAACTACACAGTGTTAGGGAATATTTTGCTTGATTTTTGATGAACACTGTAAGATGGAATTCTTTTTTTTTGGTTTGTTTTTGTTCAGTGTGAGTCTCATGAGGTTCTTCTAGACACCACTTTTTAAATTTTATTTATTTTGTTGTTATTTGAAATGTGATAGTGGCTTACAGAGACACACGAGCCCGGTCAGATCTGGATTCATCTGATGAGACACCGAGGCAAGAAAATGGAGAACGCTGAGAAAAAAGAGAGCCTGAACAGACTGAAGAACTGGACTTTCCCTTAAGAGGCACTATTTATAAATTGCTTTAACAAAGCATGTATTGAGCCTTCATTTAACTTTCAGATTGTCATCAATTATCGATTTATTTATTGTGCTTTCTAGAATCTCATTCAATAAACATTTATTAAATACCAGCTTCATACCAAGCTATTCGGCACTAGGAATACAATGATGATTAAATTATGGATTCTGGCCACAAACAGCTCACGCTATACTGAAGAGGTCAGATGTGTTTGAAATATATATGTTACAAGATAACACAGTTAATGCAATGATAGAGGCCATCACAGGTGCTACATGAATATAGACCTTCTAAGTCATATATATTTAGAAGGAAAAATGGATAGATGCAAAATATTTGTATAACATCCATTTTTAAATATACTAAACCACTGCATCCAGGGAGAGTCCAAAATCTAGTTAATTATAATAAATACTAATTTTCTTCTAGGGAAAGGTAAAATATGAGTCATATAAAAGTAAAGTATGAGTCATATAAAGCAGATCAACTTTTTTCTATTTTCTTTCTTTTCGGATTTGGGTCAGGCTGTGTGCCATGTTGCACACTGCATCTGCTGGCTGTAATTGTGACTCAGGAGAATTCTGAGTTAAGCTGAAAGTAGCCTTGTTCACTCCATCAGCTGAGTTGGGCCAAAAAAAAAAAAAAAAAAAAACACCTCACAGAAGCCTTATCATCTGGAATTCCCTCACAACTCATGTCTGATCCAAGTGGGTCAGTCAGTCCTCATATACTGTTTGAGATATTTCTTTGAGCTGACATATCTTTATGTACCCTGGAGTGAATTCTAGAAATCAGTTCAACTTTTATGGCTTGCGACTTGTATTCTGCTAACCTTCTGGAGTGATATGATGTGACATAAATTTGCTAAATCCTCCAGGCCTGAAATATATGTAATTAGACTATGTTTATGAGATGATTAAAAACTGAGCTGAAAAAAATATTCAAGTAAAGAAATATTCACTATAATTAATTTTTCTACGAAGACAAATATTCCAATCTTACATGTAGAAGTCTTAATGCATGTATAGGCATTGATGTGGCAAAATTATATGGTGAGCTCACAGACAAAAACATTCTGATATAAAAACAGACCCATCTTAGGCAATTAAGGCAACTGGGACCTGGCCAAGAGCAAATAAAAACATGGTTTGGAATGTAAAAAATGTTAAATTAATTTTTAAATGAAACACATTTCTATGAAAGTCACAAGAATTTTGAGGAAGCACGTTAATTTTTTAAATATATTCTTTGGGCCGTGCTTACTTTTTTTACTAAACCCAATACGTTTTTAACACTTAATTATAACCATTGCATTGTTAAAGGATAGGAACTTTATGCTTTTTTAATGGCAGTAGGAGAAGGGGAGAAAAGGGGACAGATAAGGCTGATGATAAACCTCTGGGCAGGTTAGAGGTGTTGCTGGTGATAACATCTCTGAAAAGGAAAGAGAAAAAGGGCTGCTGTGGACTGTGCCCCGTCTGCCTGGGATTGCAGATGACCTGAGGCAAGAGGAACACAGTAGCAGTAAACCTGCTTCATTCAGGTAGGTTGTGTCTGAGCTTTTGGTTGGCACTCTTTGATTTTTAGATTTCTAATCTATACATCCAAGAATTCACCTTAGTGTTCTTATAGAAGCAATAAATAGGCAAATCTGGAGAATCTTTCTGTCTCTGCCACTGTTAATCTCTAAAACGTTTTTTGAAATTCTTTTCAATTCCATGCTGAAGAACTTGGGTACCACAAGTAAATCTATAGATTAAGAATTGGCTTCTCAGCAAGAAGCAAGCATATGGATTATTTCTACATTGTCTTCTTTTTAAATGCTTAGAACCTATTGTATTAGAACCTATTGTTTCAATACAATAGGTTTTTTTTTCAAAACGAAGAAAAGTTCACAAAAGTTCTACTTAGTAAGGTTTCTCAAAACCCTTAGACATTGATCATTACAATCAGAAAATTTTTTTTATTATTTCTGGAAGCCTATAAAGAAAGTGATGTACTGTTATAAAAGAGAAATATCAGACTGTGGCATCAGATTAGAGGACATGGGTGATGGGACTTTCAGAGCATGGCTCATGGGTCTCCATTTGGTCAAACCAAGTACTAATAGACCACTCATTTCCACTTGGCAGTTCTCTTGACACTAGATGAGTCTATTGAAAAGTGTCGGACAGAAATAGATGGAAAAAGCACTACCCTCACCCACTGAAGTATGGGACCAAAAGAATTTGCTTCTTTTATTTTTTCAAAATCTTTTACTTTAACTAAACTAGGAGGTAAACCAAGGCGAGGAAATACTCCAAATTTAGGTTAGAAAGTCAGCGTTAAGCTATGTAAAAAATGTGAACTCAGGATGGGATCAAGAAATTCAGTGAAATAAGGTAACTGCATTACTCCAAGAAAATGGCCATAAACAATTGTCATTTAGCTTCACATGAGATCCATATTTCCAGTAGGCATTTTGGTGGAGAATTTCTAAGCAGCAAGATTTAATTTTATCTTTGTTACCTTGTTTTATCTTTTAAAAATTAGAATGAATAGTTTAGTTTTTAAAACTAAAACTATATTCCACGTCTGGCATTTTAATTGTAGAGGTCAAGGGAAACAGACATTTCAGTTAAACATAAATATTTTCTTGGTAAGGTCAGGATAATGCAAATTACGATGCACAGATATATCTCCTTTGAGGAACCACAGATCTCAAATGTAAAGGAAACCAAAATTTCTTAGGAAAAAATAAAAGTCTGTTCAGAAATAATTTTTAAATAAGAAAGAGACCGCCTCACTCATTCTTAACTAAATGAAAAAAAAGTGACACAAATGCCTTAATCATGAGCAGTAGAAGAGAGACATATGAGGTTAGAAAATGTTCTCTTCTGGTGAAATTTAACAATATTTATTAAACACCTATTATGTCACAGGCATGGTTCTAGATGCTCAGGACATGTAAGTACTAGCAAGACTCAGTTTTTGGTCTTAAGAAGCTACTGAGAGAAATCAACATGACATCATGCAGTTAAGTGACGATATGATAGTGTTTTAATAGACGTATACAGGGATTCTGTGCAAGTTCCTATGAAATCAAAAAATTTGTGGGAGACTTCATAATGGCAAAATGTGCTTTCAGTCTTCAAGGGCATTCATGGTGGACAAGGGCATAATTCTAACCACAATATCAGCAACACTAAGACATGGGGGTAGAAGAGAACTGGCAACATGCTAGAAAACATCAAGGATGTTTCATAATGCCAGAAATAGGAGAGTGGATGTGCTGCAGAGAAGCAAGTGTCCAGATGATGAAGCATCTTGTCAGCCTGTGTAGGATAAATTTAAGCATTATTAACGGTACATCACTGAGAAACTTTAAGCCAATGATGAATGAGAAAATGAGCCATAGAAAGGGTTATAGAAGGTTACGATCAGAAACAGGAAAAGTAGATAGATGGTCAATAATGTGATAATCAATGAGACTGCGTATAAGACTTTGAATTAAAGTAGTGCTGGTGGGATTGGAGATGGGGGAAGGATATAAGATATTTATTTTGAAACACAGGTAGGTCACTCAATGCCCCACAGGTCATGCAAAATTCCCATCCTCATGAAAGTTACATTTTAATGAGGTAATCATATAGTTACCAAACACCTAATTAAAATATTAAATTTCATATGATTAAATATTAATTTATATTAAATTATTAAATCTTGCATTTCATATATTTAATATAAAATTAAAAATGAGACGATAGCAAGGCAAAAGGAAGCCACTCTTTTCCATAGGGTGGGCAGAGAAACATCTCTGAGGAGGTGAGTTTGGATGAGGGATTCAAATGATATGGAGGATGCTAGCTATGTAAAGAACCAGGTAAGGATGCTCCAGGAAGGAGGTGGTGTTATAAGTACAGAGGTTTTGGGGTGGGAATGAGCTTCGTGTGTTTGAGGCTGACTTGGAGTAAGATGCAGGAAGAGTGCTGTGAGAGCTAAGCAGAGCCAGGTTGTGTAGAATCCTGTAGAACTTGGTCAAGAGTTTGGATTTATTTCTAAGTAATGTACGATGGGAAGGGGAGAAATGGGGAGATGTTGATCAAAGGGTATAAACTTCCAGTGATAAGACCAATAATGTCTGGGGATCCAAAGTATACCGTGGTGACTATAGTTAATAATACTGTATATTATATACTTTAAAGTTGCTAACAGAGTAGATCTTAAATGTTCTCACCACAAAAAAGAAAGGATAGTTATGTGGGGTGACAGAGGTGTTAGTTAATGCTATGATAGTAATCATTTTGCAATATGTAAATGTATCAAATCACATTGAACACCTTAAATTTACATGTTACATGCCAATTATATCTCAGTAAAGCTGGGGGTAAAAAGTATGATGCAAAGTCCTTGCAGGATTTTGAGGAGGGTGGTAATAACTGTTTAAAATGCCTTATGGCTGCTGTGTGGAAGGTAGAGCACAACAAGGCAAAAGGGGAAACAGAGAGGCAAGTAGGAGGCTACTGCTGTTGTCATCTGAGAGACGATGGCAGCTCTGATCACAGTGCACTAAGAGGATAAGAAGTCAGTAGATTCTGGATTCAAGAAACAATAGTTGCAAGATAGGCTTGTCATGATTTAAGCTCTTGAAAAATAAGAGAAGGGTTTTCAATGTATTACTTATGTATAAATATTTCAAATAGAAAGATACACCATGTTCTTGGGTTGCAAGAATCAATATTGTTAAAATGACCATACCACCCAAGGCAATCTACAGATTCAGTGAAATCCCTATCAAAATACCAATGGCATTTTTCACGGAACTAGAACAAATAATTTTAAAATTTGTTTGGAAACACAGAAGACCCCGAATAGCCAAAATAATCTTGAGAAAGAAGAACAGAGCTGGAGGACTCACACTCCCTGACTTCAGACTATACTACAAAGCTACAGTAATCAAAACAGTATAATACTGGCACAAAAACAGACACAGATCAGTGGAACAGAATAGAGAAGCCAGAAATAAACCCACACACTTACAGTCAATCAATCCATGACAAAGGACGCAAGAATATACAATGGAGAAAAGACAGTCTCTTCAATAAGTGGTGCTGGGAAAACTGGACAGCTACATGTAAAAAAATGAAATTAGAACATTCTCTAACACCAGATACAAAAATAAACCCAAAATGGATTAAAGACCAAAATGTAAGACCAGATACTATAAAACTCCTAGAGGAAAACAGGCAGAACACTCTGACATAAATTGCAGCAATATTTTTTTGGATCCATCTCCTAAAGTAAAGAAAACAAAAGCAAAAACAAACAAATGGGATCTATATTACATAATATAGTTACTCAGCTCTGTAATGAGAAAATTATATAAAAATTATACATCAGTATGTTACTTCCCTACAGAGCTTCATTGAAGAACTTCCCTGCCCTCGTGCTGCATTCAAATAACACTTTTGTAGTGTATATTTAAATGGTCCATAGATATATGTCTGTATATTATAGTTGAGTGTGCATGTTATATTATATTATCTTAAATTACTCTATTTTTCAATTCCTCTTCCTTTTAAAACAAAGTTTCCTTTAGAATTCTTAGGTTCCAAAAGCAAGACCTGCTCCAGTTGTAAACATATGCCAAAAAGGAATACACAAGCCTGAAACAAAGAGGCTTACACACTGCTTCCCAGTAGCAAGAACTTTCTAGTATCACAGCAGTCTGTCTTGGAAAAAGGTCTTTTTGATTGTTTTGGTCCTTTGCTCTTTATTCAAGATTGATTACTACCGGATCTTTCCTAGAGCGCTGTTCACAATGGTTTTAAATGACTCAAGCTTTGCCACCCCCTCACTAAAGTATTTGCTTTAGTGAATTCTAAATTTCTCTTACAGAGACTACAACTGTCTCGGAATCAGACTGCCTTCTGTAGTACTTACTGAGCACATGGTACAACGGGAGTCCTTGACATTCATTAAAAAAAGTGCAGGGGGTGGGTGAGGAAAAAAAAGAGTAAGAAAAATTAATCACAAGAAATTAGCATGTTTAAGTAAATCATTATAGTGCTCAGGAAGAAAGATCTGACAGAGACACTCAGAAGGAATCAGCCTCCAGGTTCAGCCAAGTTGGAGTTTTGCTTATCACTTATTCTTCTTACACAGGCTGACGCACTAAACCATTTTTCCTTATATACTTGCAGGAAGGGCCATTTTTATTAGGGTTCCTTCATTTTAAAATGCTCTCTGATGCCATGAGAACTTGATTAAATTGCTACCCATTCTTAAAGGGAAAAGGAGTTTTAATCTTCAAGGAAAAAACAGTGATCATACACTTACTGCAATGCAATATGCTCACAAAAACCCAAGCGTTCCACAGTCACAGGAACCTGAAGCGTTGTGGCAGAATTATTAGCAGGTAGGTTGATTTTGCAGAATGTTTACCTGATTGAATGGCTTTTAAACAACACTGTAACACAATATTCTGGTCACATAAAATTATATGCACAGCTACCCTCCATATAAACAGCAATATTTACTACTCTCCAAATAAATAGTACTGATAAAACAAATAAAAAATATAATACGGGGCCTATATTATTTGTGAGTTCATCCAAAAATCAAAATTCTTTAAAAATTTTTGCAAAAGTACAAACTGTAGGTTTTTTCCTCAATATTTTACCTTTACTTATTTTTCTTTAAAAGGGTACCTCTTTTTTCAGTTCATCCCAACTCATGTCTTTTTATAATGCATTTTAGAAACTCATCAGAGTACAAATATTGATTTTGTTCTACAATAATGCTTTCTACATTTATCAATTAATAATTTGATTCTTTTAGCAAGCAGTTATTGAAGAAAACCAAGAGTAGTACCAGGCACTATGCTTTTTGAGCCATTATCCTTTTGGATACAACATTTATTTCTATAAGGAGCGTTTTAAAAAATATCTTATTTGTGTACTACTGTATGAATTAACTTTGATAAACTGATGTATATATTTACTATTTTAACATGATACTGAGATTATGATTCATAGTTTTATCTCTATGGTATGCATGGCATCTATTCTTGTCAGGGCTTGAACTATTTGATCCATATGTTCAAATATATTAATTCCATAGACAGATTTTCTTTTGGTATGACAGAGACTGCTAGCAGTTTATCAAAATCTCTGTCTTCTTTTTCCTCAGCACACAGCAGGATTACATCTCCTAACCTCCCTTGCAGTTAGATGTGGTCACATGACCCAGCTCTAATGGAACGTGAGCAGACATCATATGTTCACTTCTAGGTTTCACTCATACACATTTCCATGTGCTCCTCCTCGGTCTTTGCCCTTCTACCAGCTGGATGGAGACAATAACAAAGCCACAAATAAAAGGAGTCTGGATACCTAGTTGACTATGAAGAGGGAAGACAGCTTCCCAACCCAAACACTCAGCTAGGACTGTTAAATGAGCAAGAAATAAAGTGATAACACACTTCTGAATCTACTTGTTTTAGCAATTAGCCAATCCTAACTAATATACTTGGAGAAAAGTTTGAAGAACTATATAATGAGATTAGGAAAAAAAAAAAAAAAAAAGCATGAGACTAATAGAAGCAACAGGGTTAAATGAAACAAATTTCAGTAACTATCCTCCATTTGTTGCCAACACAGCAAATCCCGACAGCACTAGGACAGTCCATGGGTGTTGGAGTGGGAGAAGGGAGAGAGTCAACTTGCAGCAAGAGCATTTCCTGCTGCTCTTCCTAAATTACCTTCTTCATGCCCCTCACTTTTTCTGGTATGGATGGTGCAAAGAGCCCAGCCTTCAGGTTGGTGCCTGCCTTGAGGCCAAGGTGGAGAGAGAATTTACAATCATTTTCAGAGAATCTTAGGACAGTTTGATGTTTGCCAAGGACAAAGTGAAAGCACTGCCTTTTCTGAGATGATAGAAGACTTCATACCTGGTCTATTTCCTGTCTCCACAGTCCTTCTTCATCCTCCCTTATTGTCTTCACCTTATCTTAGAACAGGTGGCCCTTGCTCTTGTTAATATTAATATCTCCACTTGTTCTTTAGCAGATCTTTTCCTGCCTCCTCCAAAGCTTTGTTTCCTTAAATATTCCCTTTTGGAATCACAGTGTCAGCTTCCTCCTTCCTTCTGACTATAAACATACTCTTTTTTCTTATCCACAACAAACAAACAACCACACACACAAGAGAAATGACAATTAAAAAACAACTACCACCATAAAACCTATTTTGTAAATCTGCTACCTTGGGCTACAGCTCATTTGTTTTTCACCTCTTTAACCCCTCATTTATATACCACCTAGTCACTCTTTCAATCATTATTTACTCATTATTTATCGTTGTTATTAGCTATTAACAACAATTTATTAAATATTAATTTGTTTCACATCGAATAACACGTTTCTGGAGGCACAAATATGATGAAGACAAAATTTTTGCCTCTGAGGACTTCACAGAGCTGGGGAGAAAGACAGATGAAAATAATTACACAGCAAGATGATTTTTCTGTAGTCTAGATACACTTAAAGGGCTATGAAAGTGCCTCCTCCCTCAAAAGGCACAATTAATACTACTTTTCAGGCTGGAGAAGAAAGCTTCATAGAAGGAATGACATTTGAATTGAAAAGACATAAGCTTTTGTAAGCCAGACAAGAGGAAAATGAGTATTTAGGCAGGACTTGCAGAAATAACAAAGGCAATAAGTAATATGGGAAAAACATGGTGTACAAAGAAATAATTAAGTTGAAGAAACAACAAGTAGTCTGCTGTGGTTAGAATGAAGGAAAGGCAATTGAGTAAGAGACAGGGATTGGAGATTGTCCAGAAGTGGCTACTTAGAGCCCTAGTTTGAAGGGTCTTTAGTGAGTTTGGACCTTTATATTATAGAAAAGTTTTAAATAGGGAAAAGAAGTGATATGATCTATATGAAAAAGTCACATGATGGAGAGTCAGGTTATACAAGAGTCAGGAAGAGGGAAACTCATCAAAGGCCATTGAAAGCTTCAGGGAAATGTACTGGAGGCCCGTACTGAGGGTTGAGTGTCCGGCACTTGCATTATGATGTACCTCAGTGACCATAAAATAATTTTCCCTCTTCTGCTTAAGCGAAAAGTAGACTTATTGACTTTGACTCCTTCCCCAAATTGACTGAGAAAAGGCTACTGCAACAGGTCTACAGAATTTTCTAAAGGCAAACATCCAACAAGATTTGGCTTTTAAGACCTCCCACAGTAAGCTTCCCTTATTAAGTGACTTGTAGTCATGGCCAAATAAAAAAACTAAATGCATAATAACTATTACTTATTCTAAGCATTAGAAAAAGTGCTCATCAGCACCCAATTTTTGTCTTTTCCTATCTCCATGTGGCCAAACTGTTAAAAGGCAAGACTTAATAACAGCACCCTCATGAACGAGAACTAGAGCCTTTTGCAGCAGGTGGTGCCCACCTCTGCCTACAGAATTGCAGCCCAAACAATCTGCTCTGCTCGGATTGCAGATAACTCAGTAGAATGTGCTTATGACTCAGCCTGTTAAGTAGGAGGACTGTTATTGTTATTTTAACTCCTGCCAGAGTATGTGGGCAACTCTCTCTCTTTCTGCCTTGAGTTAACCGAGAGACATCCCTCTTCAAAACCTCACCCCGGAATAGGTTCTTGCTCAGTTAGAGCCAGAACAGTTTGGGGTCTGGGTATGACTGCCAGCTGATAGTGCAGATTAGAAAAGGCTTTCATAAAGGGAACATCTGATATCCTAATTTACCAATAGAATTTTATTTTTAGAATGTTTAATCTGCCTTTAAAATTATTCACACAGAGTGCCATAGACCAGAGGTGAATGCTGATGAGACAGTAATCAGCACAAGTCAAGGTACTTATTTTCGGAAAGGATGGTGGAAATACCAGGGTTTCTTTCTCTTTCCCTTAACTCTGGGGGTATTGTGGTCCTACTGTTTGTCTTTCTCTTGCCAAATGTTCTCAACAGTGTAAACATTCATCAAGTGCTGCTCCTAAGGAATACTGTAAAAATGAAACAAAAATCAGCCTATTTTACAGAACATTGTCTTAAAGGATAAACTTCACCCATCGATGCATGATGAAAAGATGTAAATCTATTCTGAAGATAAAGCAAAATCTAAGCAATGTCAGGTTGTGGCAAGTCTTATTATTATGTAGACAAAAGACGGTGTGGAATAGGAAAATAAATATGTTCTGCATTCAAAATGGTTTTCTCGTTTCCGCTCAGCTAAGTTTTCTCTATGTTTCTGGTGCTATAAATTAAGATTCAAGATTACGTATCAGTAGAATAAAATTTTGTCATAATGCTATAAAATCATGTGTCAAAAAGATGCAGGAAAGCTCCTCAGCATTCCAGAAGCGAGGGACTCTATTAAGACAAACTGAAAGAATCCTGAAAAGGGCAACAACCGTCACTGGTGTGCGTGAAAGATAGCATGTGTATTCCAAAGTAACCTTTGCATGCCTCTCTCGTCCTTCAAAAAGTGAGGGTCCACCAAGATAGAGATACCATTCTAGACACAGCTCAGAACATCACATAGTCTCTGCCCTCAGTGGGGAAAGAGGATGTTGAGATGACATCAGGGAGGTAGAAGATGTCAGCTTACATAGCACCTTCCTGGCCACAGCAGGAGTGTGGGTTTTCTTCTGACATTAAGGGCAGTCATTGGTGGATTCTGAACAAAAGAGTCATATCAATTGATTTATAAAAGATCAGACTATGTGAACAGTACATTATACAAGAGCAATATTGAGCACAGGAGGCTACTGCATTCGCTAAAATGAGAGAGAGTAGATTCCAATGATACAGGTAAAGACAATGAGAAATGATTAGATTCTGGACAGAGGTGAGCTTGTCACTGTTATTATCTGCAATGAGGCTTAAGAAGGTTAAATAATCTGCCTCTAATAGGTAGCGGAGGCCAGAAATAAAGCAATCGTCAGGGTCGTTCACTACGCTTTAAATGTCTACATGGGACTTTTGTGTCAAAAAGATGCTGATATTATATGAAGTAGTCAGACTTAAATGTTAGAGAGATATAACAACCTTTATACTAAGAACTACACGTATTAGGTTTGAAAAATTCAATTCTAAATTTTACAGAATTAGTAATATTAGCACATGATTATAAAGATTTTGTCATTTACAAAGCATTTTCACTCCTGTTATCCCATTCAATGTTAGCATAGCAAAATAGAGATATCTAATAGTCACATTTATGATATCACTGAAGTGTCAACTACAAATTGGCACTTGCCATTGGCACTTGTTATCTACCTCTACAAGGATTAAATCAGGTGCTGCAGCTGATGATTTTCAACACCCCCTGAAAGGAGTTCAGGGTGGACAGCAGAAATGAGGTACTCTGTGCTCCAGGGAGGGGGGGTGGCGTAAACAGGCAGAACAGGTCTTCAGATAGTTAGATATTTTCAGGAGCCTATTTTATGAGCCCAATTCTTATATCTACTCAGATCTAAAAAAGCAGTAAAATCCTTCATGGTGACGTCTGCTTCCCGTGACTAGCATTAACCTGCACAAGACTAGCAGAAACCTTCTGTAAAAAAATATGTGCTTGATTGCATGTATTCCCCCTTCACCAAAATCACATATATACTGACCTTCCCCCCTGCTTCCTTGGAGCGGTTTCTCAGAGCTATCTGAAATGCTGTCTCCCGGGCTGCAGTCCTCATTTTGCCCCAAATAAAACTTAACTTGCAACTCTCATGTTGTGCATTTTTTAAGTCGACAGAAGGAATCTTTGCCATTCTCAATAGCTTGTTTTCTTTTTTTAACATCTTTATTGGAGTATAATTGCTATACAATGGTGTGTTAGTTTCTGGGGTATAACAAAGTGGATCAGTTGTACGTATACATATATCCCCATATCTCCTCCCTCTTGCGTCTCCCTCCCACCCTCCCTATCCCACCCTTCTAGTTGGACACAAAGCACCAAGC
The DNA here is from genome assembly GCF_028564815.1 of Eubalaena glacialis. Taxonomy (NCBI): domain Eukaryota; kingdom Metazoa; phylum Chordata; class Mammalia; order Artiodactyla; family Balaenidae; genus Eubalaena; species Eubalaena glacialis. The sequence continues at coordinate 213,242,617 of NC_083716.1, read as the reverse complement.
TGATCTCCCTGTGCTATGCGGCTGCTTCCCACTAGCTATCTGTCTTACATTTTGTAGTGTCTATATAAGTCCATGCCACTCTCTGACTTTGTCCCAGCTTACCCTTCCCCCTCCCCATGTCCTCAAGTCCATTCTTTATGTCTGCATCTTTATTCCTGTCCTGCCACTAGGTTCTTCAGAAGCTTTTTTTTTTTTTAGATTCCATAAATATGTGTTAGCATACGGTATTTGTTTTTCTCTTTCTGACTTACTTCACTCTGTTTGACAGTCTCTAGGTCCATCCACCTTGCTACAAATAACTCAATTTCATTTCTTTTTATGGATGAGTAATATTCCACTGTGTATATGTGCCACATCTTCTTTATCCATTCGTCTGTCGATGGACACTTAGGTTGCTTCCATGTCCTGGCTATTGTAAATAGAGCTGCAATGAACATTGTGGTACATGACTCTTTTTGAATTATGGTTTTCTCAGGGTATATGCCCAGTAGTGGGACTGCTGGGTCGTATGGTAGTTCTAATTTTAGTATTTTGAGGAACCTCCATACTGTTCTCCATAGTGGCTGTATCAATTTTCACTCCCACCAACAGTGCAAGAGGGTTCCCTTTTCTCCACACCGACTCCAGTATTTATTGTTTGTAGACTTTTTGATGATGGCCATTCCGACTGGTGTAAGGTGATACCTCATTGTAGTTTTGATTTGCATTTCTCTAATGATTAGTGATGTTGAGCATCCTTTTATGTGTTTGTTGGCAATCTGTATACCTTCTTTGGAGAAATGGCTATTTAGGTCTTCTGCCCATATTTGGATTGGGTTGTTTGTTTTTTTGATATTGAGCTGCATGAGCTGCTTGTATATTTTGGAGATTAATCCTTTGTCAGTTGCTTCATTTGCAAATATTTTCTCCCATTCTGAGGGTTGTCTTTTCGTCTTGTTTATGGTTTCCTTTGCTGTGCAAAAGATTTTAAGTTTCATTAGGTCCCATTTGTTTATTTGTGTTTTTGTTTCCATTTCTCTAGGAGGTGGGTCAAAAAGGATCTTGCTGTGATTTACATCATAGAGTGTTCTGCCTATGATTTCCTCTAAGAGTTTTATAAGGTCTGGCCTTACATTTAGGTCTTTAATCCATTTTGAGTTTACTTTTGTGTATGGTGTTAGGGAGTGTTCTAATTTCATTCTTTTACGTGTAGCTGTCCAGTTTTCCCAGCACCACTTATTGAAGATGCTATCTTTTCTCCATTGTATATTCTTGCCTCCTTTATCAAAGATAAGGTGACCATATGTGCGTGGGTTTATCTCTGGGCTTTCTGTCCTGTTCCATTGATCTATATTTCTGTTTTTGTGCCAGTACCATACTGTCTTGATTACTGTAGCTTTGTAGTATAGTCTGAAGTCAGGAAGCTTGATTCCTCCAGCTCCGTTTTTCTTTCTCAAGATTGCTTGGGCTGTTCAGGGTTTTTTGTGTTTCCATACAAATTGTGAATTTTTTTGTTCTAGTTCTGTGAAAAATGCCATTGGTAGTTTGATAGGGATTGCACTGAATCTGTAGATTGCTTTGGGTAGTATAGTCATTTTCACAATGTTGGTTCTTCCAATCCAAGAACATGGTATATCTCTCCATCACTTTGTATCATCTTTAATTTCTTTCATCAGTGTCTTATAGTTTTCTGCATACAGGTCTTTTTTCTCCTTAGGTAGGTTTATTCCTAAGTATTTTATTCTTTTTGTTGCAATAGTAAATGGGAGTGCTTCTTTAATTTCTCTTTCAGATTTTTCATCATTAGTATATAGGCATGCAAGAGATTTCTGTGCATTAATTTTGTATTCTGCTATTTTACCAAATTCATTGATTAGCTCTAGTAGTTTTCTGGTAGCATCTTTAGGATTCTCTATGTATAGTATCATGTCATCTGCAAACAGTGACAGCTTTACTTCTTCTTTTCCGATTTGGATTCCTTTTATTTCTTTTTCTTCTCTGATTGCTGTGGCTAAAAATTCCAAAACTATGTTGAATAATAGTGGTGAGAGTGGACAACCTTGTCTTGTTCCTGATCTTAGTGGAAATGGTTTCAGTTTTTCACCATTGAGAACGATGTTGAATAGCTTGTTTTCTCTCTCTGGGTAGATATTGTGCCTTCCTTACTTTTCTAACACCAGTCCCCTCAACTCTCATAAATGAATCCTAATAATATTGTTGGAATAAATGAAACTGCAATTTAGGTATCAAACAGATTAAGTTTTCCCCATTCTTTTTCTGGTAGGAGTATAGCTTTGAAGTCTGAGAGAGATGAATTTGAATCTGGGCTCTGGAATCACTATATGATCTTAGTAAGTTACCCAACATATGTTGGCCTTGGTTTCCCATCTGCAAAACTGCATTGCACTTGTGACCTGCAAGGCTTGCATCAAATCTTACATGTACTCATATTTGCCCAGCAAGGGTTAGTTAATCTCTTCTTTCTCTCCCAACTCCATCAGAGTAGTAATTTACCCCCTTCAGAAAATAAAATGGTTACGAAATATTCTATGTCTATAAATATTATTATATATTGATATTTCTTTTACCTTAAACGAATTGTAAAATTAAATGTAGTGATAGAGAAAATTAGAAAAAAATCCTTTTTAAAAAGTTTCTCTCATGATTTTTGAAGGGCATATGAACAGCTAACATGGGCCAAACAAGAGTATTTTTCTTTTATGTATCTTTCAAATTTCAAGGGTAGTATTTACATTGTGTTTGGGAATAGTCAGTATTTCACCTATGGGGAAATAAAACAAATTTCAATATTGTGTTATGGCAAAAGCAGTAAAAAGTATGAGTACCATTAATTAGCAAGATCCTTACAGCCAAAAAAACAAAACAACAACAAAAAAACTTTTATAATAGGAAAAAATGAAACAAACAGAATTGGCATGATATCACATATTAAGATATTTGGATCTCTTATATAGAAATCTGGGAGATGCTTTGAAAGCCATACTTAAACCATTTTAGCATTAAACCTTCAAAATGCTGAAAGTTATTTAGAAATAATAGTTAATAATACTGAGCACCAGATGACTGAAACATTACAATGAGTCAACTTTACCACAGAATGAGTCAACCAGATCTTTATGTATCAATATGGATGAATCTCTAAATATAATGTTGGGTGAAGGCAAGGTGCAAAAGAATATCTGCAGTATGATGCCATTTATACAAACTTTCAAAATGTAAATGATTATATGGGATATTGTTTCATATATATGTCATTAAATTTAGGACATCATTAAACATAGGAAGGGTATATCGTCCTCAGGATTACGACACATTTTAGGAAGAAGGGAAAGGTTTATTTCTTTAGAAAAGATTTCAACAAAGCTGAATGTTAGCATTTTTTTCAAATTCATGTGGCTTATACTCAGGTATTTCTTATAATATTTCCCATATTTCACTTTGGAAATTTTGTAAGTTTTCTTGATTAAAAATAAAATAATAAATAATGAAAAGAGAAAAGTACATATTGCTACAGCGGGTTTAAGACTGGATATTCATTACTTCCAGTAATAAGAGATTACATGAAAATGCAGCCTTCATTCCGTAGAATAAGAAATCATTCATCTGTACTCTTTCTGTAATATTATTCTGCTTTTATCAGAGGAATTTTGAGTTCAAAGACATAACATGAAAGAAAATATTCTTTCTGCTTGTAAACTGAGCTAAAGTGTACACACTCCTTTACTTACTCACGCAACAACTGTAAAGCAACAAGTACAAACCTAAAATAAACGTTTCCCTGCCATCTCTTTGGGTAAGTGCATTGTCTTTTTTTCTTCCTTAATCAGAGAGAACCAACTCAACACAAACAAGAATCTGATGACTAGGCATTTCTACCACAACTAGCCTCACAATAATAGCTGGGCTGACGTTCTTTCCAGTGCCTTGATCCCAGACCCCAGGATACAACCTTGGATGAACTTCTATACCTACCTGCCTCCTCTCTCTCGGCCTCATGCCCCTAATCTATAAAAGGAGCACCCTTATATCTACTCACAGGGTTATACAGAATAAATGGTTTAGTTTATGTGAAGTAAGTCATGTAGGACCACAAATGGCACATAGTAAGTGTTGAGAAGACACTATTGGTATTGTTAACCATAGCAGGAGAGACAGGCTTAGTTCAATCCTCATTTCAGAGAAAGATTTTTTTCATTCATTTACTATGAAATCATTCAAAACATTATGAAATGCTATTTTAATAATCCTAAATCTATTAGCTGTAGAATGCATGTATATTTTTCCCTTATCTAAATGAATTGATACTTATTTAATAAAGATTTTTTAAAAAATGTGGTTAACAAAGGTTTAGTTTCCACAATTGTGGGTAAACTCTTTTATTGTAGAGAGGATAGGGTCTTACCTATTCAAAGAAGTGGTAAAATGGTAAAGTTCGTTATATTGTGTTCTCAAAGGGTTGATAATATGTTCTGGTTTCTTTCTGTAAAAAAAAGAAGTTAGGAAATTAATAATTTAATCTCTGATCTATGTATATCAATTACATCATGTAGGTCAATACTAAATTCAACTCACGGCTTTATTCTTATATTGGGTAACTGAGACTATGAGATGAATTTCATGATGATTCCTTATAGTCATACACTGAGCATTTACAAACAGCTAGGTCCTTTTCTGAGTGTTTCACAAATAGAGAAGTGAAAATGCTAACTGTTGCAGACTTTTTCTTACTTTTTAGCTTCACTCCAGTGAAGCTTTTATAAAGAAAAAATAATATTTTAACTTAGTTTTAAAGGACTGGGCCTCTAGCCCAGTCTGCACTGATTCTCTACAGCACGGGATGGAAGGGAATTTTTTTACCAACTAATTACATTTTCTGTCTAGAGTACTAAACTTATTTTGACATTCAGAATCCTAAAAGTCATTCTGGATTAGTAGTTCTGCTTAGAAATTCCACTAGAACAATACAAAGTATTTCTTACTGAAATAAACACAATTACTAGAAGGCACTAGCTTTGTTTTGTACCTTATAAGCCATTCAGGTGTACTCGCCCTCAATACATGAGTGTCCTTAAATGCAAGGGGCAGAGCTGAGGCTCATTTTTAAGTCCTGCTCTCTTACAATAGATGTCTAAATCTACACATCACTATGTGTCTCCACCAAGGCCTGTGTGATTTTCACATCTGGTAAAACAGACCCCATCCTGTTCTCAAGGAAGATGTTGCTCTACAAGTAAGGAGCCCTAAGAGTTAAACTGAGAGCTATTAATTCTTCTTCAAGACCCAGAAGGAAAGGTAAACTTGGAAAGACATAAAGCAGGTGCCTCAGTTCTTCTCTGTGACCCTTCAAAGAAAAATGTGTATATGGATATGAGCAGACAAGGTTTTGATTCAAAAGTGACAAACACTGACTGGGCCAGGACCTGTATTAAGTGCTTTTACATGTATTAGCTCACTTAATTTGTGAGCATTCACATACAATGTACAGTAGCAAACAAATCTATTAACGCATATTAAAGATAGAAAGGCTTAACATTTAAAAAAAATAAAGAAAATTCTGCAGGCAAGAAGAAACACAGTGGAATTTTCCATTCCCTCAAATAACTTGATATTTTAGGAAAAAGAAATTTGACTACCCAGACCTCTGTACACAGCTATTTTTTCCTTTAGTCCAGCTCAGTGGTTCTCAACTTTGGAATATATATGTAACATTATTATACAGAGTGCTATACACAATAACAAGACTCTATAATACAGAGTTCTATGCACAATAACAAGACTAAAGAACTTTTTTTTTTGCAAATGCTCAATAACTTTTATTGAATTGTTAATGATTTCAATAATTGGAAACAACATCAATAAATTAGTTAAATAAATGACAATACATTTGAAGACTAGAATATTTTGCAGCTTTTAAACAGTATCAACTAGTGTTATGAGTACTGGTATGAAAAGATAACCAAAATATAAAACAAATGTTTAAACAGAATGTAAAGTGAAAATAGCAAGTTGAAGAATGCTATACATACAGTAAGACTAAAGAATTTTTAAGCGTAGTTTTGATCAAAAGCAAATTAAACCTCACAGGCTGATTTTAAAACAAAAAGAAAATGGTAAATCAGCTCTGGACCTTGTTCAGAAAGAGTTTTTGGGTAATTAATCAATGAATACTGAATAAAATATCATCCTTTATTTCTTCTTTAAGTTCCTTCTTTTCCTTAAATTCTTTAACGTGCATAGTTTTTTCACTTCAGCTTCATGATTTTCAAATTAACGTGCACACACATATATGTGTGCAAGTACACAATTATATATGTGTGCATGTATATTTTACTCTAGTAAAAATAAGAAAAATAGGAATTCTCTAAGAACAGGGGTCAGCTAACTATGGCCCATGGACCCAGTCCATCCTGAAGCTGCCTGTTTTTCCAAATATAGTGTTCTGGGCACCCAGCCACGTCCATTCATTTCCTTGTTGTCTATGGCTGCATTCATGCTCCACTGCCAGCGCGGAGTAGTTGTGACAGAGACCGTGTGGTCCTTTATGTATTTATGTATCACCTCAAATATTTACTATCTGGCCCTTTACAGAAAATGTTTGTTTACACCTGCTGTCAAGGAACATGTTCGTCATTTGAGTAACAATAAAAACAATATTGAAAAATAATCCCCTGTCTTTTAAAGTTTTTCCAAAAATTAACTCAATAGTTATATATGAATGAGAGAAATTCCAGCCTTAAACACTTAAAAACTAATTTCATTCCAACAGAACTGGAGAATTATTGGCCAAAGTATGAGATGGTTATTTGAAAGTTGACCGTGCCCAGTACCTATTAGCCATAAAAATAATGCCCCATTTACCCATCATCCAGGCTTTTGTGTGTTTTTTTTGTTTGTTATAAAATTAAAATGACTATCTTTTTTCTAGGCTTTATTTTATGAGAAAAAGATAAATGCCATCTGGGAATTATTATTATTATTTTTTTTTAGTTAATTTTTTATTTGTTTTATTTTGGGCTGTTTTGGGTCTTCGTTGCTGCGTGCAGGCTTTCTCTGGTTGTGTCGAGCAGGGGCCACTCCTCGTTGCAGTGTGCGGGCTTCTCATTGTGGTGGCTTCTCTTGTTGCGGAGCATGGGCTCTAGGTGTGCTGGCTTCAGTAGTTGTGGCACACGGGCTCAGTAGTTGTGGCTCACGGGCTCTGGAGCGCAGGCTCAGTAGTTGTGGCACACAGACTTAGTTGTTCCACAGCATGTGGGATCTTCCCGGACCAGGGCTCGAACCCGTGTCCCCTGCATTGGCAGGTGGATTCTTGACCACTGCACCACCAGGGAAGCCCCTGGGAATTATTTTTAAAAAGCAACTTATGGCCTATTCCATAAAGCACATAAAATCGAATAGTCATTTTAAATTAACACAGTGCAGTTAGAGGTGATCATTTTTATTCCATACCAAAAGGTTTAAATTAACACAGTTTTTGTTAAGAATATTATTTGGCACAGTTTTAGTATTTGATATGTTATATAGACTGGCTGCAACACCCCTAAAATAATATTAGCAAACACTTACACAGCACTTATTATGTGCCAGACAATGTTCCAAGCACTTCATATACATTAATTCACTTATTCCTCACAATCACCCTCTAAGGAGGCAACTGTTATTATCCCCATTTTACAGATGAGAAAACTGAGGTCAAGAGACTTTAAATGCCCTTCCCAGCATGACACAGCTAGAAAGTAGTCAAGCCTTTCAGCCTTTATAGACCCTGAGAGTTGGTTTTAGATCTTCAACTCTGGTTAATGACAAGTTCAGACATAAAGGCTTTGTGGCTTCTCTGAGAAGTGGTATTTCACCAATGGAAAATTGCAGTTTACTGGAAATACTTAGCACATCTATTATTCAGTATATTCAGCTTCTTGAACAAACTGAAATTTACTCAGCTGCTCCATTATTTCTATCAGGTTTGCTCATGCCACTTTCCAGAACTTCTTAGAGCTGGGTCTGAACATTGTCGAGAATCATGACTGACACCTGACAAAATCAACTGGTTGACAACGATATTTAAGGGCTGCCTACCCATGATAGAGAACAGGATGTGCACTGGCATCACAAAGTAAGATGTGTGAATCATTTAAGGAGGAACCCAAGACAAACACTTGTTCAGCTATAAACAAAATCAGCTTTTATCAGCTGGTTACTCAGATAAATAGGACGTGCAGTCAATGCACTTAGGCTGCATATAATACATGTTTGGCTGTGGTATATTTATATGCAAGTTATGTGACACCTATAGGGTTGACGTTAGAATGAGAAATTCATGCAGACTTTCAGAATCTCATGAAGAAAATATTGCCAAGGCGTGGTTTTCCCAACTGATATAAGAACCCAAGTTTCATTAAGCAACAAAGTAATGATGAAACCTTTCCTGGATTGCCAGACCAGGATATACTTTTCATTAACCTTTGAAATACATTCTAGCATTAAGTATCATTTGGTTATTTTTCACATTTTGACAGACTTTGTTAGGTAACCTAAACGCTGAGATGCTTGAAGTTGCTGGAATCCTGAATAGCATTTCTGCCGGCTAAGCTTAACCTCGTTGGCTAGCGTTAGCCTACTCGGTTAGCTCTCAAATAAACAATATTAACATCGTTCTCCACCTATATCAATCTGCTTTATGAGGTTTTGAACAGTTCATGTAATTCAGTGCACTTGTCCAGGATAACAAGATTGCAACTAAATTGCCAATACCGCTGGGAAAATATTCACAATCCAAGCAGTCTTTAAATAGGAGGGCAGCTACCAACATAAACCATTTAGTCGAACATACTACTAAACCACTTCTATTCCCTAAAGGTTCAGAAGCAGTTCATTAGCACTGGTTATTTGTGAGTAGCTGAAAGTCACAGTGAACCAAATTCACTGATAGTTGGACAGATCGGAGAAAAGATCTTCCTTTCTTAGCGCTTTTGCCAAAGTTCTTTTAGGAGAACATTATGTTTCTTGCAAAGGAAACATGCTTAAAAATATACACTGGAAAGAACTAAGGACAGTTAACACAAGCCCTATTCAGAACATATGGTCTCCAGTTGACCAGAGAATCTAGGTAAAATAGACAGTAAGAATTTCCCCTTTTAATCCCCAAACCTGCTACTCCAGGCTATTGCCAAGGACTAGCTGACTGCATGAAGGTGACCTAATAGAAATTATCTAGTCTTGTCCAAAGAATCTCAACATAATTCAGAGCAGTAAAAATAGGCTACAAATAGGTGAAGGGTAAAGGATTGGATTAGTCAGAAAAGTCAGTCAAGTTTCTGAGTCTTCACAAAATAAAGGTTTATATATTGTTCATACAAATCCTGATGTGAGTAGGGTAACTCTCCTGGTGAAGACCCAGTAATCTGGCTGCATTCTTCTCATTGCTCAACTAACTCATGGCCTCAAGATTGCTGCAGCAGGAGAGGAAGCCATCTGGAGGGCTGTGCATTGGGGTTCCTCCATGCTTAAACACAGAAGTGACACACCTCACTGGCTCTCACAGCCTCCTGGACTGAACCAACCACACGGCTCTCCCTCAGTGCAAGGGGCTGAGAAACAGGGAAGACACACGGAGGTTTGCGGAGCAGTACGAGTCCCCATTGCACGAGGGAAAAAGGCACGATGAGATGCCCAGTGGCTGTTTTAGGGCTCTGTTTAGATTCCTTCCTTGTTGAGAAGGGTTGAAAAGAAATAATGCTCAGTGATATCAGCTAAAAACTTGTTTTGTTAAATTAACACATGCTGACTCTGACTCTGTGTGTGTGTGTGTGTGTGTGTGTGTGTGTGTGTGTGTATAAATAAATAAATAAATACATAAATATTTTATTTTCTTAACATGAATTGGCACTGCAATATAGAGAACCTTGGGGAGCAAGAGGGCACCTGTGTCAGTGTTTCCACTTGCTGACGTATTGCACTGATGTTGTCTGCTCAGAATCAGATACAGCTGAAGAACTAACACTTCTTTGCTTGACAGAAAGCCATCTGTTCATTTGTTTCTAATTTTTATACACACACTAACCATTTTAAAAATGGTAGAATAAGTTAATGCAGATGCTCAGGTTCATGAGGTGTAAGGGAAGGGACTGGGTGGGGAGGGGCACAAAGGAAACAAGGCTGCCACAAAACGTATAGTGCCAGATGTCACATAATGATTTTACTCTCATGTTCAAAACTTTTCTGTCAAAGTGATAAAAACTAAGTTTCTTGGCCTGGCCTCAAGGGCTTCCATACTGTGACTATACTGTACTTTTTCAAGTCTATCCCCAACTTTCTACCATCACAAGCGCTCACAGCTTCTTAGACTAGTTATTTTGTAGACCTATTAATTGCCCTTTTCATTGCAGCTTCATACTTTTCTTCTTCCCTTCTGCAAAGTCCTCTTCTTTCTCTTTTCCATCTCTTCTTGCCTCCCTGCCTCCCCCTCTTCTCTCCCTTCCTTACGCCCTCTAGGTTTGGCAACACCTTGTGGAACTGAAGCCCTCTTCTCTAAGATCTCTCCCCCCCCCCCACCCCCGTCACCTCCAAGAATGCCCACTGCTGTCTGGTTCTTGTTTTTATCACTTATTTGCATTCATATGAACTACTTTGTGCTGTCACTTAAGCTTATTGAAATGGAAACAAGTTCACATCCCCACCCTTTCTTCTGCTTTACTTCAATTCTAGAAGTCACTGGTTTCTATCAAATATATGAATTCTTTTTTTCATAGTATTTTGAGTTCAAAACAAATACAAATGAAGGACAAAAAATATTAAGCCATATAAGAATATACAATGCACTTCAAGTAAGGCTGCCATATTATTAAATTGTCTCAAGAGGTATTAGCAATTTACACTTCTATTTCCTTACACCATCAGCAGCACTGTGTACTGTTAATTTGTTTAACGTCTGCCCCACCTCACCTCAACTAATCTGTAAGCTCTAGATGGCCAGGGGCCATTTTTTTTTTTGTATGTACTCTCTTTTGTATTACTGTACTCCCTGGCTGGGAGCAAGTACTTAATAACTATTCATCAAATGAATGAAAAATTGAAGTATGTACTCCAAAAATGGAAAAGTATGCTGATACTTTTATTGTGTGTATATGAACTCCTCTGTTTCAAGCAATGAAATCTCCTTATCGACCTGGCTTACTGTTTCCCTGATTTGAAAGTGGGTTCAATGAATGAAAGAATGATAGCAGTTTATTTCCCTAAACATTCTGGTTAGAACTTGGTTAAATTAGATCTTTGAAATAAAAATAACACAAACTTTAGATATGGAAGCTGTTTTGGAACCCTGGCCTATCACCTACTGGCTGTGGAATACTCGGCAGAACTTCTGACTTTTTGGATCCTCAGTTTTATCATCAGTAAAAAAGAGATTATCAATGCTATTTCCCTTACAGAGCTGCTGCAAGAATTAAATAAAATCATCTGTAGAAAAGTGCTCTGACAATTGTGGGAAATTGTGATGTGTCAATATCAGTCTTCAAATAGCATTTCTTCACCACTTGGCACACAACTACATACACTTGCGAAGAGATTATGTATTAACTTGAACATACTTCATGCCAATACAAGATTTCTTAGCTTCAACTCTTCTCTTTACTTTTGCTTAGCTGCCAAATCCCTTTTGTAAGTTCTTAGGACACAGGATGTCTTTGGGAAGGACTGTGTCAGATAAAGAAAGAATCTCATTCACTAACAGCCCCAAGCTCACCTGCTGGGAGCCATCTGTCAACCTGCAGCAGCGTATAGAGATTTCACCAGGAAGGCATTTGGCAGAACCCGGGTGACAGAGCACCAGGCTATTTTTGAGGTCACAGTGAGCACTCAAATTCCAGCTGTGGCCTAAAGAAATAAGAATTCAGCCCACTGATGATGTCCTTTGACTGAGCTTCTACACTCTCTGAGGATGACATTCTTGACTGCTGTTATCATTTTAAAAGGCATGCATTTAGAAAAGAAGACTCCACCAGAGAGAGGAAAATACATGCTGTGCTATAGTCATCTGACCAGAAAAATAAAATTCTGGCAAATCTACTTTTCATCCGAAGAGCTGAAAGCTCTGGAAGCAGAGGGATTTCATCAACTTACTGGAGTGCTGGGGAGGAGTTTACAATTAAGGGTGATCTCCAGCTGATTCAGGTCCTTCATCTTTTGCTGCATGTTGTTCAAGAGGCAACCCATGATAACTTAATTAGCACAGTGGGGACTAAGTTGCCACCCACCCCTCCCCCTTCTGTAATGCTAATTTGAAATATCTTCTTTTCCTCCTCAAGTTATTTTCTTAACAGTGGCAGCCAACATTTTATTACTAAAGAAATTGCCAGTAATGACCTATTTTAAAAAGTGAAGATTTCTTAATGGAGTGAGAATATTACTTGCTTGCTGAGAGAATGTATCAAAATAAAAGCTAGGCTTGAAAGGTATCTGAATCTGCTATATTAGCACTCCAAGGTGTTATGGAAATTCTATAACAATATTTATGCATGCATGATATGTCCCATCAATAATCTTAAAAATATTAAAACACACAAGGATAAATCATGAAGATTTCACCAAACAAAAGGGGAGGACTTGGCATGGAGATGCTATTAAAAAAAAAAAAAAAAAAAGAGTTTCGGGGCTTCCCTGGTGGCGCAGTGGTTAGGAATCCTCCTGCCAATGCAGGGGACATGGGTTCAAGCCCTGGTCCGGGAAGATCCCACATGCCGCGGAGCAACGAAGCCCGTGTGACCCAACTACTGAGCCTGTGCTCTAGAGCCCGCGAGCCACAACTACTGAGCCCGCGAGCCACAACTACCAAAGCCCACGTGCCTAGAGCTCGTGCTCCGCAACAAGAGAAGCCACCTCAATGAGAAGCCCGTGCACCGCAACGAAGAGTAGTCAGTCTCTGCTCGCTGCAGCTAGAGAAAGCCCGCACACAACAACGAAGACCCAATGCAGCCAAAAATAAATATATTAAAAAGAAAAAAAGAGTTTACCTCCCTATAAATAGGAGGCAAAGGAGGAGGCAGATCATCTGCTGGGGAGCTCTTTAGAGCGTTTTCTCCCCCTCTTCTATTATTCTGTCGGTAGCCATGTAATTTCCCTCCTTTCTACTCTTTTCAGGAGGGTGTTCTATTATTATGCTTTATTTAATTGGCTTAGATTTAAGTAAATAATAGACACCACTGAGGTGAAGGGCAGTCGGAATAGAGGGAAGAGGAGAGCAGAAATCAACAGAGGAGGAGGGGCACAGAGAGATAGGGACTGCAGGACTGGAGCCAGATACCAGAGAACCCAAGCACTGCATGTTAGTGAAAGGCTTTTATCTAAAGCTCCTAGTGGCCACTTAATATCTATAATCAAGCCATATGTGTCTGATTTATACAGAAACATATGAAAATAAGATTAAAGTCTAAGCATTAAAAAAAGCAGCAAGTGAGCCAATGAGATTGCAAATATTCCAGCTGCTCTAATTACTGTTGTTCCAAAGGAAATGTGAGGGCTGCTGATGCCTTGCTTAGGTTCCCCTGGGACCACATCAGCCACCTTTGGTATTTGCAGGCACAGAAGTTTGCTTCAGAGGTAAGGTTTTACCCTCACACTCTGAGAGTGGTTTTTAGAGCTACTCTAGGCCAATGAAGAGGCAACAGTCTTTAAACAAAATTATTGCAACTTTAAAGGTGTGTAACTGGATCACTTTGCTGTATACCTGAAACTAACACAACACTGTTAATCAACTATACTCCAATATAAAATAAAAATTTTTTTAAATTTATTATCTTTTTAAAATTGTGGCTTCCCATAAGTACACTAAAAAGTCTTGGAGTCTTAGGGTGGTCTAACTCCACATGACAGTCTACCCTCCCCCCAATCCCACTGACCACCCCCATCTCTCAGGATCTTCCTAACACAGTGAAGTCCAGCAGCCTGTCCTGTGAGTACCCCCTGCACCTAGTGACTGGCATTATGTCATCTTTAGCAGAGGCTTGACTTCAAAGACTTTAGAAGTACCTTCTTAGTGAAGGAGCCCAGATCCTACAGGACAGTGGTTTTGTTTGTTTAATTTATTAATGATTTTACTTTTCCCGTCTCACATCCATCCTATTTTTAATGTAATGCCAAGCTGAAAGTCATTCAGCTAAAAGAAAACTCATGCAGCTAAAGAAAAACAACAAAAACATAAAAACAGATAAAAAAGAGACTGGAAGCCATTTGTGACCTTCTCTTTGCCTCACGTTTTGGATGCTCTATCTGGTTAGCATGAACTTGAAATTTTCACCAGGCACAGCAAGTCTGCTCCAAGTTCTCCACTGGTTCTTTGGAGATCTCCTAGTGACCACAGAGGGGGATTAGGCCCTGATCTAATGGAAGGTAATCTTACCAACAGCCTCCAGAAATTCACTGAAAGCCATTATAGTAGAGCACAGACATGAAGGAGTGAGGACTCATTAGATCCAGATATAACTTTAAAATAATACTAAAATCTGGAATACAGATTTCTACTAAATTGTTTGTAAGAAAATACATATACTTCCACTGCAGGAACAAAAGATACAGAACTTTAAGTGTCAGAAGGAAGTTATAAGCTTCACTGTCCTCAAGATTCCCTTGGAAACTTGTTCCAATATGATTTTATGCCTTAAAGGAGCCCATGCACAATCACAAAAGGCCCTTCATTCCTCACCATGTTCTTGAATCTTATATTGACTGAGTGTAGCATCACCTAACAGTTTCTAAAGTTTCAGTGTAAATATAAATGTGTATTTAATAGTTCTCTCATTCATTTAACTACTTGCTATAGGTGGCTACTGAACAGCAAAGTTTCCAATGGGGACCATAAGGAATAGCATTTATGCCATTATATGGCTGGTGATAAGACCAGTCATAACAGACCCAGGTGAAATTTCTGGTTTCTAGTTTCCCAGAGAATTCGTTTTGAACATTACACAAACCAACAGTCATTTCTCTTAAATAATTAAAATTCTTTTCACCCCAAAGAAATAGTCTGTGAAGGTATCTTCAAATAAATCATTGTCATTGTAAGAAAACTTCCTTAAAAGTCAAATTAAATTTCTTAATCTGATGATTTCATAACTGAAATGCCAACATTTTAAAAATTACAACTGAAATAATAATTAGAAAATTTGTTTTTTGTCACTCTCAAAATTTCAAGAATTGATTAATTTATATTTATTATATTAGCAAAGAGATTTGAACTCTTCTCAAGTAAAAGCCTATAAAATAGATGATTGTGAGGATTTAAAAAATTTGAGTAACTTCATTATTAATGCCCAATGAAGGTGTTGAATGAAATGAAGCATAATTCAGGTGCTATAGCACACACATATCACAGATTGATCAACCTTAGGCAAAAATATGATAAAAGCTCATGTTTTAAAGAAGCCCCACAGACCTCTCTTCCAGCACCTTTATTGGGTTACACAGAGCTTTCTTCCTTTTTTTTTTTTTGTTCGATGGTGATACATGCTGGTAGATTTTAAGGTCACTTTACATGATGTAAGGCTTGGTTTTCCTGTATATTTTCTGCTTGTTAAATTGTTACAACTGGAAGCAATTTTCTTATATTCACACTATTCCTGACTATAAAGTGTTACCTCTGGAAGCTTCTTTTAGACATGTGTCAGCCAGTTGTACTTAGCAAAAGAGGCTCGTGTGTTCAACTTTGTTTATTACAAATCTGTAATTTTGTTGATGACCGTGGACTTCAGTGGATGTGGACTGGGGTTGTGAGACTCATATATAACTCCATTCATTTTCTTTTTTCTGGATACTCCTTGCAGTGGGTCACTAGTATAGCAGTTACAGCAAGAGCCTACTTGACAGAGTGGTACAAAAGGCTTTGGAGCCAGCAAGACCCCTATGTAGCAAGTTATTCAATTTCTTCATCTATATATTGTGGACAATAATATCTACTTTCCTGCAGAATGGTTTTAAGAACTAGGGGTAGGTTAGGGAAAGTTTCTGATACATATTCAGTGTTTGTTACATGGTAGTAGTATTGGGTACTAGTACCATTACTACTATACCTAATGAATTGGGTAAGGCTGGTTTATCAAAACACTGAACAGAGAAAGGGTATTGCTATTTACTATGTTTTTTAGCACTTTACAAACATGGGTAGACATCACAATCACCTGGGATCCTGGTTAAAAATTCAAACTCTTGGCTTCCATTCTAGGGATTCTGACTCCAGAGGTCTGGAGTGGGTCCAGGAATCCATACCCCCTCACAAGTGCTCAATACGATCCCTAAGAGGGTGACCTGGGGGTCACAATTTGAGAATAACTGCTATATAATAGAGAATTAATCCTATTGGTATAATCATGATCATTTTGACTGTCACTATATCAGTTTTAAAAAAATAAGAATATTGTTCTCAAGATATTAGCTTAGTTTAAATGTTGTTGTTATTGTTGTTTTTTAACTGTACAGGCTTTAACTTCTATAAGTGATACAAAATAAGCCCCAATATTTTTTCCTAATAACTTATGGATTGTTTCTCTTGTTAAAAAGCCTGATTTTTAGCTTTTTGTGCATGATAGACTCTAAAATTTAATGAAAGCTTTGGATTCACACCCATGTAGGCATGACCTTTATTTGTATAAAGGCTTCCTGGGTCCCATTCACATACTTCCTGGGAGGCAATGGACGCCAACTTAAAAGTATTTAGGCTAAAGAATTTGGTATTAGCCATTTGCTGTTTAGAGAACTATTTCTGTACTCTTTAGATTTTACAGGTCTAAAACATGGTTATTGTGCAATGGAAAAATAAATGTAACCTTTAAATGTCTATTTATTCCTTCTCAAGTAGCTTTGATTGCTTATCCTGTAGGAGGATTGGAAAGAATAGTTCTTTACAAAATTGAATTGGAAAATTCTAATAGGGAGGCTGTTCATTCTGTGAAAAGAACACAAGTTTCTACTTTGGATAACAAGGAATTCAGTAAAAGCAAACATTAAATGCTACCACATTAAATTCTACCACAAGTTTTGGCAAAGCAGACATGTATTACCCAGCAAGTTTGATATTTTGTAATGCAACTAAGCCCTAGGAAAGAAATGTAGGCAATGCCCAGTTCCTTTTTGCTTGCATTACCTGGGGGATTAAAATACTTCAATGGTCCAGTGCTCTTAGGAAAAAGACCAAAACCATTTCCTTGTCTTGGAATACCTGGCTTTATTTATCGCTCCAGCCTCATTTTATACCATGTTCCCCTTCCGCTCAGTTCTCCTGTTACACTGGCCTCCTGGCATCCCCCCCTTATATGCCATGCTCCTATAGCCACAGGGCCTTTGCATGTGCTTTTGCTCCACTTGGAATGCTCTTTTCTGCCCTCTTTGCCTACTTAATTATCACTTACTCAAAGATCACAGCTAAATTATCCTCCCTGACAAGGTCAATTCATGAATCTCTCTTCTACAGCCCTCATCATAGTTCTAATTTTGCATTTATTTATGACTATTTGATTATAAGCTTATTCCCCACTAGACTGTAAGCTTCATAAGGACAAGGACCATAACTGTTTTTGCTACCCAGACTGTAAGGACTTGGTGCTCTCAGACTATTAACTATATGGAAGAATGAATAAAAGAATGAATGAATGCTTGCATCATATTGTATCAACCCAGCATCTAAAATAATAAGAAACAATAAGTATCTAGATAAAGGTCTAGGAGTACCTCTTTGAGCTTTAGTTTCACGTGCATAAAAGGAGAGCATTTGAGTAAATAATCACTGGGTTCCTTTTCAGTTTTAAAAATCAGTGATTTAACAACCAAATGTTCATCAACTGATGAACTAATTAACAAAATGAGGCAGATTCATTTGGTGGAATATTATTCAGTCAGGAAAAGCAATAAGTACTGATACTTGCTGTATCATGAATGACCCCTGGAAATATTATGCTGAGTAAAAGAAGCCTCTCACAAAAGACTATATTGTATTACTTTATTTATATGAAATGTCCAGAAGAAGAGGTAAATCCACAGAGACAGAAACTAGATTAGCAATTGCCAAGAGTACATGGGAGGTAGAAATGGGGAGTGACTGCTAATAGGTACGGGGTTTCTATGGGGGTGATGAAAATGTTCTAAAATTAGATAGTAGAGATGATTACATAACTCTGAATATACTAAAATCACTGAATTGTGTATTTAAAAGGCTGGATTTTATATGTGAATTATGTCTCAATATAGCTATTATTAAAAAATCAATGACCCAGTGGCTACATTAATTCATAGCTTTAATATTAAAATCTAAAATAATTCAGTAAATATTAATTTTTTAAAACATTCGTTTTCAGAGAGTTAAGCCTATCTTCCCATAATAGAACAAAACATTCAGAATATCCATTCTGAATATTTCTTCATTTGTTACTATATATTAGACACTGAATTATACCCCATCTACTTAGACCTTATCAAAAAATGCATGAAACACCCTCACTGATTTCAAGGAGCTTATATAATCATATCTGGGATATGATTATAACTATAACACAAAACACTGGGTTGAGAGTTTTGTACAGAAGAAAAAGTACAAATCAGGGATTATGCTGAGCCAAAGGAGAGATTATACTGAATTCCAATTATTCAGGAGAGCCTGGTATTTCAGATGAGCTTTATAAAGTTACATATGATTTGGGCAAGCAGAGGATGAGGGATAGAAGAAGAAGAAACTGAGAAAATAGCAGAAGCAAAAGAATAGAAGCAGGAGAGAATGAGGAAAGTAGTTCTCATTAGAACTACAAGTGATTGGTGACACAAGGAATTTGGGGAGATAGAATGGGAAATATAGGCTGGGGCCATATGACAGGGAGCTTGGAATCCTAGTTGGAAGACTGTATATCCATTCTGTAGTAATAGGGTTTTAACTGGAGGTTTTAGGTAAAATATCATAAATTAGTTGTGTTTTAGGAAGATTAATCTTGAATTGAAATGGATGAGTTCATCAACTATGTGTGGAACGAGTGTCTTGGGATGGACCAACAGTCTTGGGATAGACCAATGGTAGGGTGGCAGGGTGAGGAAAGCTAGTAAAGACAATAATGAAGGAACAAGACAAATCAACATTGCAGAATCTACTGAAAAAAAGATTTCAAGGAGAAATGGATGACCATGAATAATATATTTTATGTACATGTACAGTATTTAATCTTTAACAGTCTTCTGATGTATTATAACCTGAGGTCTCACCGTCAGTTGTGGGTGGCACAGTCAAGACTGAAATCAAGTTTTCAGTATTCTTTTCACGGTATCATTGCTGTGACAAAGAGAAGTCATTCAGCATAAAGGCTAAGAGGCAACCGTTCAGTATTTTAATAAGATTCAGGGGATCTCTCAAAAAGTGTTTCACCAAGTAGTAGGGTGAGAAAAAGAACCATTTAGCAAAACGCTAAGAAGAGAATGGGACAGATAAACGAGGCAGTAAGTGGAGTGGCTATGTTACAGGAGTTTGGATAGCAAAGGGAATGAGAAGACGGTAGCTAGAAATATTAGCAGGTTTAAGCAGTACGCTTTTAGTCTGGGACTTTCAGAATAAGGATTCTGGAGGATTCTGGAGTAAAAAGGTACCAGACTGCTCAGGATCCAGCAATGGAGCACACTCACAGGAGTAAGGCAGCCATATGATATTACACTGAAGACCACTGAAAGGGAGGGAATAATTTACCTTATTTACAAAATCTGTTTGATACGGACTACTGGCCCTGATATCAAATTTTATATTTTCTCCTCATTAATTCATCTTAGTAAATGGTACATTTGTTTCTCCTTGTATTTAAGTATATCTCTTAGGACAGTGGAAGGAAAAAAATTAAATATTCAGACATCCCTCAACTTTTGAAAACATTTTAAATGTTAAATTGTATCCAATGTTTATACAGTTCCCAACTCTATTTGAAAGTGGAATGCCACCTACTGGAAATGTATCTTGAATATGTATACTATAACACAAAAAGTGTTGGAGATTAGATGAGTTCTGTTATCATTTCATTATACTAACTGGCAGATGCTATTAGTTTTTCTGATCATTAAAAATAGAACAACTTCAAAATACATTTAAGGTTAACACATATTTCTGCTGGAGTTTAACAGGAACACAACAGCAAACGATACATTTAATGTCATTAATGCTATAAGTTAACTGTGGAGTCCTCTTAAAATAAAAATATCAGTCCTGCTTTACCACATGTCATTTGAGTCTCTTGAGCATTTGACTACCTGCTGTGGTTATTGTTTCTTTAAATGACAATTTAATTATGGGGTTACTCAGCTTCAAAAAGGAGCCTCATAAATGCAAAAATAAATGACTCATAGACATGATCTCAACTATCAAATGTCAATTATTTATTAGATTCAAAATGATGTCATCAAAACAAAAGAATGATTTGTACAGATTTTTCTAAAGCTTCCCTATATGCCCAACTTAATAGAGATGGATGCTAATTAGTTTCTGATTACAGTGGGTCCACAAAGTGAATCTGCTATATTTTTAACACCTTTTCAATTTCCTTATTCTTTCTTCACATGTTACTAAAAGAGGAAACCTGCCCTTTAACTGTGCCTGAAAACAAAATATGTGTAGTCATGGCTGGCAACTCTATTTCTTTCTTTCTCTCTTTTTTTTTTCCTTTTTTGACCCTTGGACATATATTTAGAAACAGTTTTCAAGTAAGTTTTCTGAAAAAGCCAGAAATCAGAAAGACTGAATAACATTACTAATGGCCCTCTGTTGTGGTGTTAAGCAAATGGATACTTTCTCAACGAAAAGCCTTGATATATGATTTTAAGTGAGGAAGACTATTTTCCAAATTTGGAAAATTTCTTTTCAATTTGATTCTTTCATCATAGCATGAACATAGGTCACGGACTAATGAACTGACCATTTATAAAATGAGTATGCACATGAACAGCCATCTGTTCTCCGGTCAACACTAGCTTCCATCCCTTCTCAAAAGGTCAAGGTCTTGCTCTTTGGTTGATTCCCAGATGACTGTCTGAAGTTGTTAATATCTGACAATGCTACCTGAATTTGATACCATCAATTGCAAGCTGAAATTGCAACTCATGCAAAAGATGCAGGATTTCTTGAAGAGCATGAAGGCAACATTGGAGAAATGCTCAAGTAACAGACAAATCATGGAAAAATAAATATCTGGTATAGTTAGATCAGTTCCCCAGGGAAGAACAGAAAATCCATAAGGATGAGGACATAATATTCACTTTAGCAGATAATTATTTGTATGTCACAGTAATTATAAAGAAACTAGGGAATATTGATTAAGCTCTTGAAATTTTTATAAAAACAGCTTTTCTAAGGAGACACAAAAGGTCAAATGAGACATGAAGGATGTTGAACTGTACTATACTAAAATTTGTAGGGAAATGATTCTCAACAAAACCAAACAACACTTGATTCATTCCTTTTTCTTAGAATCAGCATATTGTTGTAATTATAATATAAATATTTCTATGAATAGTGATAACAAACTTATTTCATAACATCTAATTTTACTTTTTCAAATTAAAGGTTGCCTCACACTTTTTTCACTGCTTTTAGTGAAATTTGATCTGTGTTTGAAGAAGAGGTACTTCAAGTGTCCCCTATTCTGATACCAATTATTGTCAGTTAATGAGGGCCTCTTGTACATGTTTAACGCAAAAGATCTAATTTTGAATAAATCTATTTCCATAAGTGCTACCTGGAAGTCGTACAAAACTGTCTAAGATATTGAATTATCACCAAAATAGTTTAGTGGAGAAAACTACTAACGAATAGCAGCTAGAAGAAACCGCATTTAAAAAATTGTTTTCTAGAACAGTCCAGTTACTTCCATTTAAACATTTTTCTTTCAGAGCTTATTTATTCATGTTTGCAGTCTCTCTCTCAGAATATTTCTGCTGCACTAACTAAAATATAGTGGGAAATTCCTGATTATGTTTAAAATCTCCATCTCTTTGGTTGTGCATAATATACCGTTAACTCTATAGTCTTGTCAACAGCCCCTGAAGTTCTCAGCATTTCCGTGGGGAGGCCATTAGATGAGGGAGTTTATTTCAGTAGCAAAAGTATTCTGTTTTGGGATTTGCCGACACTAGCACTTTGTCTTTCCTGCCCCCTTCTACAACATGCCTGGCAAACTATAATTATCAGTATTTTCTTCTATAGCGGATAATTATTTGTTATTTTTGCTTAAGCAATAAAAGAACCTAACAGTGTTCTCCCCACAAACAAGACTCACGTGCAAAGCGTTATAGCCTTGTCTGCCTGCACAATATGGAAAGATCACAACTGCTCTCCATAAAACAGACAGCTGTTGTAAGTCACTCCAGTGAAATATCAGACAATTTTATGGAAATCCTTGACAAAAGGCTTCCAAGAGAAAGCAAGATAGTCACATTTAAGAAGATCTCCCTTTTCTTAGTTCCAATTATCTTTTAACTGCTGATGTTCATACCAGAGAATGTATCAACAAAATGAATGCTGGTAAGATTCTTAAGGCTAGGAGCAAAATTCTTTTTGCTAGAATTTATGATTATGTAGCTAGGGTACTGAACTCCCTGTGTGACAGTCATTTTAGTTAACTCAAGGGTCAAACTACCAAATTAGCTCATCTGGATTAGGGCAGATTAAGACAGGGATTTGTGCAGAATTCTCGTCTCAACGGCGTTGGGCACAGACTTAATGAATACCTCAGTATCTGCTAGGAATACTAAATTGAAGTTATGATTAAACAAATGCAATGATCCTAAGATTACAAGTCTGTTCATCCGTCTTAGTCCCTCCCCTGATCTATAGCCTCTTTTTTGTACCTCTCCTTAAGGCTGGAAAGATCCAGTGAATCTTGAGGTAAAGTAGTACAAACTGGTGCAAACTAGTGAATGCACATGGTATGCAAAACAAAATCCTCCAGCAGACCATGGGACCTGCCAAAGCTCAGCAAGGCAGAGCCCTTAGCTCACCGGAATGTGTAACATGTCCCCCCAGGCGACTGCACATTCCTCTCTCCAGCAAAAGCAGGACATCTGTGGTTTTACTGTGGCGTTATACAAGCTTTTCCAAATCTCTTTTTTTGCCACCTGAGCATACATAGCCCTAAGACTGTTAGATCAATTTTGAAACCAGTAGTAGTAATCGTGGGTTGTTCCACAGATGAAAAGACCGGGATGGTTACTAACAAGAAATGTTCTCTTATAGTATTATATTTACTTCAAAAATTGAGAGATTCTGTCAAAAATGCGCAAAACTGTGGCTTCTCTGTTATGTGGTCAAAAAAGGATGATACAAAGAGATGAGAAACAGCTATAGAGGGATTAAAGAGTGGGTAATTCCTCTCCCCAATTAGCTGTTAACATGGAGCAAAAGGACCTGCCCACCATCAAGCAGAAAAGCTTTGAATATGTGCCCTTAAATTACTCTGTGCCCTGTTTCCCTCTTCTACACATACAACAAGGTCAATCGTCTGTGCTAAGCCCCACTTTCTTTAAGTTTCTACATCAAATGAGACAATAACTATGAAGGCACACTGGAGGTGATAAAGTTCTTTCTGTTGATTATTGATTAGTACTTGGGCATCTGTCATGAGCAACATGCTAGGTAGAAAAGATAATAATAGCCATGCCATACTGTACTTTCTACATTGTACTTTAGCCTTAAATAAATGGAGGGGTTTATTTTTCCCAGAAACTTCTTATTTAGACCAGGTCTAAAGCCAAGGTCTGAACAGGCAATCCTATTCAACTAACTATTATTGTCCCCATGATTGAAGCCAGCTGGACTCCTGGTGGAGTTGAATGAAAGAATGACAGTGCACAGCCAGTAGTCCTCTTTGTTAAGGATGTCTTATCTTTCTTTGATATTTGAGGTTAAGCAGTTTCTTTTGTAAATGGTCTCAGTTCAAGCTACTGATTTTTGAACTTGAGATGTCTGCCTGAATCATTAGCCTCCCTCCTAGGGCTGCCAGTGAGGTGTGGTCGCCAAAGCATCTCTTGACACTTTGCTTCCTATTTCCAGAAAATGGGGCAAGTTGTGAAGCCATTTTAAGATTTGGTAGTAAATTTCCAATGTGTAATATTTACTTCAGCGAAGTGGCCCCAAGCACCATAGGTAGCTCTTCACTTTTATGAAAACCCCAATGGAGTGGAGATGAAAGCAGCTCTTTTGCCCCTTTCTTGTTTACCCATTTCTGTCCCCCTGTAACCTTATAACCCTAATTATAGGAATGAGATCACTAAGCAGTTGAAACTAACTCCTGATTTATGCTTTTCTGAATGCACACCATGCCCTGCCTAACCTGCCGATTCTTTTCCTAGATAAAAAGAAGTAAGAATGAAGAATTAAGTAGTTAAAGAATGATTAGTTATCTACCGGCAACAGCTCCCTAAGGAGTCCTGCAGGCAGATCACTCCAGCAAGATAACATCTGAAGAGAGAGTCAGCCAGTCTGCACGCAATGGAGAATGATGCAGAACCCAACCTCCTGCCTTGATGATTCACTTTCTTCCCCCCATCTTTTCCTTTAAAAACTGTCCTGGCTGAGCAGAATCTTCCAAGTTGGTCTCTGAACACGAGTCCACTTTCTCCCCAGATTGCCCGCTTTTCTGATTAAAGCACCTTTGCTTTCTACTGACACTTGCCTCTCAAATTATTGGCTTTTGAGCAGTGAGCAGCCGAAGCTGAGTTTGGTAACAGAGTTAGTCCAGTTTTGGCGTGCTCAGAATCCACTAAGGTTCTTACAGTAACCTGAGTCTTCCTGGTCTCTTTCAGTTGTCAGGAGAGCTGGTTCCTGTTCTGCGAGCTCATTAAAAGAGATCGCCAGTACAAACATGTACTTTTATCGGTAGTAGGTATTAACTATCAATACTAGTAAAAGAGGTTTAGGATTTATTTCCGTATTCATCTTCCTATTTACAGTAGCTCTTCAAAGTGCTGGGATTCTGATCCAGAGAGCTTACAAAAGGCTCAATCTTCTGACAGCTCAGGGAGGCCAAGGTGACTCCAAGCCAGCTGAAGAGGAGCATGTGAAATCAAATGCGGTGTTTTCATCAGCATTTAGTTTATCACCGAATGGGTAGCCTACTGCCTCTTGGCATATTTGCTAATTCTACCTAAATGAATTTGAAGATAAAAAATTTTAGTAGTGTTGTATTTGTTTTAAAAGCCAACGACATTTTTAACCTCCGTATTAAATGCGATCTGCCAACTTTTTCTTTTTAACTGAGAGTTGATTTGTTTCATTTTGGGGGAGAATATAAAAAGCAAATAAATGGTTGACCTTCATTTGAGCTGAAAACTGAAGCTTAGGCATATCAGGCAATTTCCTTTCAGATTAGATAAAATTTAAAACATGAACAGGTAATTTAGAAAAGCAACAATGACAACATTATATGCTTGAGTCAGATGTATAAATTAGTTTGGGAGATTTTTCACACAAAATGTCTGTGAAAAGAGGAATTTATAAAGATGAAACTTAAAGCTTGGAAGAGTTTATGCATGTCGCATAAGTAAACAAATGGCCTTTCTTTAAATGCCATTAAGTAGAAAGTCTGTTTTACAATTTAATTTTAGTTTGTAGATACAAGGTGTCTTTGAAAATTAAGATTTATCTTTAAAAATATAAGTAGTACTCCTTCAAAGGGGACTAAAATGCTGAATATCCCTTATCCTTTCTTATCTGCAGGTCCTAACAGAAAAATGTATTGCCAGTCAAATGTGACTTAACCTTCCAGAACTGATTCGCAGTAAACTTAAGAACCATTATTGATGGAACCCAGAATCAATCAGTATTTTTCTCATTTACATACTTGGTAAGTCATTAGCAACAAAAGGGGGAAAAGACACTAAAATAATTAAACTCCCAGGAACAGACCTCTATAGCATACTGATTTCCAAGCTCACTGTTATTTTGGCCATAATTCATTAAAGTTCTCTTTATAAATAATGAATAGCTATTTACCTCTTTTTAAAGTGATGTTTTACATGTCAAAGATTATTAAATATCTTATGAAAATCAATAGCATTTTCCCTCTAGATTCAAAAATTTATTTTCCTGAAGTATGAAACATGGTCAGAGTTAAGCCTAAAAAGAATAAGGAATAATTCTTCATGAAAATGTTCCAAAAATAAAATCCTACATTATTTTGACTAAAAAATAAAAGAAAGAAAAAAAGAGGGAGAACTGGAAAAGATTAATTGACGAACTAGAACTAGTGTATGTCACTAAATATAAATAAATACAAATAAAATAATTGGAATACCAGCCTCCATTTATTGACCATCTGTAAGTACATACTGATTTGTAGTAGAAACGTCGTTGCGAGTCTGTTTTATAACCTAATTTTAATTTATAGATACAAAGTCTAAGTCTTTAAAAATTAAAATTTGTAAAGTACTTCACAATCTTGCTAGGTACTTCACAATCAAAGTGACATTTATTCCTCACAACAACTCTGAAGCAAGTATGATTGAAATTTACTGGTGAGAAACCTATCCCCCCAGAGTCACTGGCCAAGAGCACACACCTGTCGATGGGAGACGCTTAAACCTGAACTGACATGAGCTATTAGCCTCTCAACAATATGCTTGCTAGTCATAAAAAACTGAGCATGAATCTTTGCATGCAAATTAAGCATAACCTGAACCTGCAGGAAGGGTTGCATAGTCACAATCCTGGCTTAACTGATGGAGTCCTGCAGAGAAGCAACAGCAGAGCATTTGAAATCAGTCGGCCCCAAGCAGCACTAACGCCTGGGGAAGGCTGCAAATTCTAGACAGTGGCCTCCGAGCTACCCATGGTGTCTCAGCTCCACCAGCCCTACAAAGAGATGTGTCACTTTTGATTCTGCAACAGGGGCTGACGGAGAGCTCCTGCAAAAGATCACATCTATGAGGCCAAAGGCAGAGAGTGGAAAATAATTACTCAATAATTCACCTTTCTTTGAGTCAGGCAATAATGGACCCTTGCAACTCCGGGGATTGGTAGGGATTTTGTTACAAATTCGGAGGGGACAAACATCTATCCAGAATAGGTTCTGGTGGTGGATGACCCAGGAAGCGTGTTGTAGAGAAGATAAATCCTATGACGCCAGCTGGGAGAAGTGAGAGCAGCTGGTCGGTCTAGAGGCTGAAATAGCTAGGAAAGGCTCAGAAAAATCTGCATTGCAGATAAGCCTCAAGGGAGACAGCTGAAACTCTTAACATCTCCCCAAGCCAGCTTCTCTCCAGGGAGCAGGGTGGCCTCAGGTGGTGTAATTTAGAATGTATATAATTTTCAGGCTTCTCTGGTGACCTTGGGTGATTTAACACAATTCTACCTTTTGTCTTGCTGCTTTTCACCTGTCATTGTCTTTTTTGTTTTGGTGGGGTGGGGTGGGCAGAAAGGAGAGGGGCACAGTAAACAGAACTGTGCAGTACCTTCCACACTTCTTTTATAAGTCTTATTTTTTATTTAGTGTTAGGTTTTACCTTTATCAAATTTACATCACTCAGCATCAAAACAACATAAAGAACTGAGCATCCACCTTGTCTGTTAAGAAGGGGGTGGAGAAATATAAACTTGGAAAGTCATAATAATCACTACCAAACATAGAGCTTCTGCTATGTAAATTATCTTCATTAATTCCTGCAATATCCTAATGAGGTTGTTATTATCATTCCTGTTTTATACAACCGAGTCTTGATAAGTTCCCAATTTCTCATAGCTGATGAGGGCCAGATCCTGGATTTGAACCCAAGGGTATCTAACTTCAAAGTCTGTACTTATTTCACTGCATTATAACCCAGCATTTGTTAAATGCCTTTTATGTGCCAGACATTCTGTTTGCAAAAGGCAATAATAGCCATAGCCTCCAGAAGTTTCTGCTCTGTTGGGATGAAGGCAATTATAATAAACAGCTTTTTAAATAGAGGCTGTTATTATGAAAAAATAAACTTTTTTTAAGACTTCATATTTTCTAGAATGTGTTCCCAAATAGTAATTCAAGTCTAGTATACGATCTCAAGAAAAGTAATTATTGGTAGGAGGGAGAGATGAATAGGTGGAGCACAGAGGATTTTTTAGGGCAGTGACAATACTCTGTATGATCCAATGATGCATATATATCATTATATATTTGTCAAACCCACTGAATGTACAACACCAAGAGTGAACCTTAAGGTAAAAACTATGGACTTTGGTGATTATGATGTGTCAATGTTCACCCTTGGTGAAAAATGTACCATTTTTTAATAAGTGATGCTGATAATGGGGGAGCTATGCATGTGTGGTGGCAGGAGGTATATGGGAAATCTCTGTACCTCCCTTTCAATTTTGTTGTAAACCTAAAACTGCCCTAAAAAAAATAAAGTCTTTAAAAAAATGGGTGGGGGCAGAAAAAATAAAATAAATATCTAATTAAAAGGTGAGAGCACATGCATGGTTTGGATGACCCAGAGAATGCATGGGATTTTGATAAGTGGAACTCTGGTTGAGATGTCAGTTAGCTATGCTTTTTAGGGAAAAAGAAGAAAATAAAGGATCAGTCTGTCAGTCAGTCAACATTGTTCTTTGAGCACCTACTCTGTCCCAGTTCTTTCAGCGGGTTCTGGGGTTATGGTCAGGAATGGGACAGACACTCAATGGACATTCTAGTCTTGTGGGACAGACTTGCATTAAATTGATAAATATAAGTGAGAGAAATGCAGAGTGCTATGAGAGCATGTGATACACAGGCCTATATTAGACTAGAGGCTGGGAGATGGCTTAAGGCTTAACCAAGAAATCTGAGACCTAACTAATGAGCAGGACTTAGTAAGTAGAGGGACAGAAGAAACAGGAGTGGAATGGGAGGTGAGGAGAGTAGAGAGAGTGCTCCAGGCAAAGAGAAAAATAAGTGCAATAACCCCAAGGCAGTAAACTCAGGATGGGCTGGAGAGTCAGGCAGAGGCCACATCATGGATGGCCTTGTAGCACAGTTTATAGATTCCTGACTTTATTATGAATACTATGGTTTTCAATACAGACATATCATGATTATATTGTATTTTTAAAAGATACATCCAGCTACTACGTGTATAATGGCTTGTATGGAGCAAGTGTCCATGCAGGAATCTGTCACAGTTGTTAAGATCAGAGATGACGGGAGACAGACTAACACAGTCTTTGGGGATAGAGAAATGGATGGATTTGAAAAATGTTTAGGAAGTGGAACTGATGGGACTTAGTAACTGACTGGACAGGTATATTTTAGGTAGCAATTTTAATATAAACATTATTTATATAGTCAACAATAATACTTGCTAAAATGACATTTCAGAGTTTTTGAAAGTAAATATAAGGTTGCAAAGTTGGTATACAAATGATGACTAGGGTAGGCTGTAAGTAATGGGAAAACTCCAAATAACAGTGGCTTAAATGAAATGGAAATTCATTACAAGATTATTTCATATTCAAAATGGTTGCTGATGCTCTAGCCATTACATATGAATTCCCACCAGCAGAAAGGAGGAAGGAGTGATGAATAGCACACTCCTTCTTTTTAAGCAGTTGAGCAAAGTTTCACACACAACTTTTGTTCATATCTTACTGGTCAGAAATTAGTCATATGGTTACACCTATATACAAGGGAGGCTGGGATTCTGGATCTTATTCTGAATGGCCACGTGATCATGAATCCTCCAAAAAGTTGGGGTCCTATTATTACTGAGGAAGAAAGAGATAATCGATATTGGGGGCAAAAGTCATCTGTACCACCTTAATTATGAGCTAAGGTCTTAGGCATGGATTAGAAAAAAAATAAAACTTATAAATTGTACCAGGCTTTTAAAACAACAGAAAATTAAACCACATCAAAATGAACTCACTTTGAATTAGCACTATGCATTTTGCCTAAGTTGCCAAGTATATTTTTAAACCTCAATTACAATATAGATGGGCTGGGTAAGTTAAACAGAGCTTCCCTATCAATAAATATGGTTTGGTACTGCCACAAAGCAGACTCAGCTATGCCAATATTTGAACATAGTTGTTTATGGTTTCATCTCCTTTACTTTTAATAGTGGCCATAAAAAGCCAAACAAATGCATTTTATTCACATTCCTTTGAATGAGGCCTTGAATTTAAATTATGTCACTGGATCCCCTAACATTTAACTATGGCTGGTGACTTATCCTCTACAGACATTCAACTTTGGAATAATAACTGCATGCAGATAATGAGGATTAATAGCAGTCAGATAGCACATCGTATATGCATCACTCAGCATACATTCACATTGATTTATTTCATGTTTTGTCTGTTTGATGTGTTCTCAGTTTGTTTCTAATAATAAAGGCTATCAATAAGATGCTGGGTTTTAAGAATTTAGGAAAAATAGTCCTTTTATCAATTATCCACAAATGGTTCCCAGTACGTTGACGTCAAAGACTGCTGTGACTCTTAACTTTCTTTCTACATTTATTTTTTTCTTAACATTTTTTCAGCTTTTACAATTAAGCCACTCTACTGTTATTGCCATTAAAAATTTTTTCCTTTTCCTGGGTGCTTCAAGTCCCAACTTCATTGAGAGAGAAGAAACTTTCAATGAACTGAAGCCATATGAAATAATATTTTTGATAGCTAATTAACAGCACGACATTATACTCATTATTACCTAAATATTCACATTCTTAATTTTGTCAAGCAAAAGGATCACACAAAATTAAGTTGTACATTCTATGCTAAACCTAAAATTCACATTTGTTTAATTTAACTGTAGTATTTCAACTACATTCTTGATCTGCTTTTATCTTCGTCTTTCCATTAGGTAAAAAAATACATCCATGAACAACTGCTTATTTTAGTATTGTTACTAATACATAATTTCTGGTTCTTTTGCATCACATATAGCATTTTAGTTCTAATATCAACTTGGCATCACCTTGCAATTTCTACTGGGTAGGGAAGGGGTTTTCCTGTAACTGTGGCTAATCTCCAGGTTTGGATTTACTGGTTACTCTGGATCCTTGACAAAGTCTTATATATAAAGATAGCTTATATTTGTTTTCTACTTTACAGCTTTCAACATGCATTCATAAGTTCCATCTCAACCCTCAAAATCAGATACCATCATTATTTTATAGGAAAAATAAGGCCCAGAAAAGGGAAATAATTTTTCCATTAGCTAGTAAATAGTAAAGGTAGAACAAGGTAACTAGCACAAAAAAGTGCAGTGTAAACATATATGGATGCTATGAAAATGATAAAAATGTTGAAAAATAATGTAACTCTAACAAAAATTTTGAAGATATTCTAGAAGTCAGAATGCAGATAGGCTGAGATACAGAAAAAACACCAGGGAAACTGCTGCTAGGAGTTTCAGCAGGTCCATCCCAAGGAAACCTGGAGAAACTCCAAGCTGAAAGTCTTCAAATACAGAGTCCGAGGGGGCTGTGAGACCAATATCATGGCAATTCACTAAGAAACGTATTCAGAACAATTGAGACCCTTTCTCTTCTTCTCCTTTGCTACTACATTTTTAGCTGAAGGAAGAAGCTTTTGCCCCCAACAGTAAAAATAAAAACTAGTCTTTAATGAAAGCGGGTAATCAGTTTTGGAAACAGTTCTGGTACGGATAAATCCATGCAGAAGTGAAACACATTGTGGAATTGTAGGGACCCTAACCTGCTCACTTGCTAGTTCCACCTCCATGCTCCTTCTGGGATGCCTGCTCCTGACGAAGTCAGCTCGCTTACCCAGAACTTGCGGTCAGCCTCAACGGTGAGGAAACTTACAATAGCTACCTATGATCCTCAGCCTAGTTCTTCATTCATTAAAACAAACAAACAAACAAAAACCCTTCAAATCAAGGCATTTGAGAAAAACCAGAGGCATGAATAGAAAAATACTTTTAAAAATGACTCCTGGAAATATTTTCTCCCATTCCGAGGGTTGTCTTTTCTGGGGCGAAGTGAGGGTAGCATCGACATATGTACACTACAGAATGTAAAATAGATAGCTAGTGGGAAGCAGCAGCATAGCACAGGGAGATCAGCTTGGTGCTTTGCGACGACCTAGAGGGGTGGGATAGGGAGGATGGGAGGGAGACTCAAGAGGGAGGGGATATGGGGACATACGTATGCATATGGCTGATTCACTTTGGTGTACAACAGACACTAACACAGTATTGTGAAGCAATTATACTCCAATAATGATCTATTAAAAAAAAAAAGACTCCTGGAGAAATAGAGATGATTCAGGAAACAAAAGAAAACTTACAGTTATGGGTGTCTTTCTCAGAGGCATGTGAAAGAATATTGCATACTTTAAAAATAAACTTCCTTCCAAAAATGAATTACAGAAAATTATCAGAGAATAAGAAAAAAATTCCTGTAAATTAACATATGATTTAAAATATATAATTAAAAAATAGAATTGGCAGGACTAAAGGCAAATAATAATTCAGCTGATTAGAAGAAGAAAAAAACTCTTTGAATGTAGAAAAAGTGAAAAAGGGATTTTAAAAATATGTGAAAAAGGAGATGAAACAGATCAATCCAGTAAGTCCAGCATTTATAAATAGGAATCCTCTAAATATGGGACAGAGGCAGAGATAACCAGAAAAAGAAGAGAGGAAAGTGTCTGTTAGTTTAAAAGATTTAAATAATTTAAACTAATAACTAATTTTAAATAATCTTATTGCCAAATTAGATAAATATTAAAAGACCTACATATAGACACATCCTTTTGAAATTGCACAAAACTCCTGAAACTTACTATAAAGAAAAAGAAAATCAAGGTTATTCACAGAAGAATGAGAACCTGACTGATATCAGAATTCTTATCAATAACACTAGATGCTAAAATAGAGCAAAACTGCAGATCTAGCCAAATTACCAATCAAGTATGAGTACTATATGAAGACATGGTTTGAGACATGTAAGGACTCAAATTTATCAATAACCTGCCATATATGAATAAATGCCTTTAGAAGAAGCTCCAATAAAACAGAAATGGAATATAATAAAAGATAACATGAGATAGAAAGTACAAGGAGAGAGGAATATAGCCTAGAAGAAGGGTTGGAAAATTATAGTCCATGGGCCAAATACAGCCACCACCTGTTTCTGTAAATTACGTTTTATTGGAACACAGCCATGCCTATTCATTTACTTACTATCCATGTTTCTTTTGGGCTACAATGGCAGAGCACACTGTAGCTGTATGATTAGCTGTAATGGAGACTGTATAGCCCTCATAAACTAAGAGTATTTACTATCTGCCCCTTTATAGAAAAAGTGTGCTGACCTCAGTCTACAAGAAAGAAATTTGGTTGCAAGAGATTAAAGTCACTGAATCAGAATCAGAAGAATTCTTAGAGTATAACAATTATTAAACTGGCTTTCACTGGGATATGAGGTTGAGGATGGGTTTAGGGAAGAAGACTCTAATTTTATTTTGGTCCCTTTGTTTGGCTTGATTGTTTTTTTACCATGTGCAGGTATTTGATTAATTCAAAAGTAATAAATTCAGCACTCATTCAAAAATATACATTGCATGCCTACTCTATGGTAAGTAGTTGTCAATGCACTGGAGAAATAGCAGTGGACAAAGCAAAGTCCCCATACTTTTAGAATTTAAATTCGTTTGTGGGGGGAGATAGAAAACATACAATCTTGGCATTATTATTGACATTTTGAGCCAGATAATTCTTGGTTGTAAGGAGTTCATCCATTGTAGGATACTTAGCAGCATCTCTGGCCTCTACCCTTTAGATATCAATAGCTCTTGTCCAGTTATGACAATCAAAAATGTCTCTGGACATTTCCAAATGAGCCCTGGCAGGGGGACAACTGTCTTTGGTTAAGAACCACTGGTACAGGGTAAAAGGTCTGGCTTTGGGGCCAGCAGACCTGGGTCTTACTTCATCCTCCACTAATTATTAGCTATTTATCCTTGGGAAATATACTGAACTTCATTAAACATCATCTTCCTCTTCTGTGAACTGGGGATAAAGAAACTACTGTGCGGGTGGCTTCTGCTGCTGCTTCTCCTTTTCCTTCTTCTTTTCCTTCTTCCTCCCCTTCCTCCTCTTCCTCTTCCTTTTCTTCTTCTTTTTCTTCTGAAAATGTATGTCCTTGGCACAAAATACACATTAAATAAATAAGGGCTATTATTATTTAATTATAATTGTAGCAATGAGGATGAGGAAGAGGAGGAGAGAAGTGTGTGGAGTGGAGTGTGTGCAAGGGTATTGAGGGATGCAGAGGAGTCACTGTAGGCCTTGGATATTTGGGTGAGGGTCCGGTTATGCTCTCGCCAAATAAGCACTGTGGTGATGGACTTGTACTATGATATGTAATGTTCTATAAAAATAACGTGGCTAGGGAGCACTTGAAATTGTGGTTAGTATGACTAAGGAAGTAAACCTCAATTATTTTTTGTTTTAATTAATTTGAATTTAAGTAGTTGCCTATGGCTAGCTGCTACCACATTGACCAGCACAGCTCAAGAGAGCAAACAAGAACCACTGGAAGGAAAAACACGGGAACACAAAGAAGAGCTTATATTACAGTTTGTCTGTCAGATGAATGGGGTGATGGTGTTCAGGGCAGGGAGAGCAGATAAAAACATTTCGGTACCTCTGGCACTGAGAGCCTGGATGAGGGTGGTGGACAGAAGAATCTGGGCAAGAGGTGGGCCACTGCAATGAGGATGTCCTCAGTGGATTCATTCCTATTGGTGCTGCCTTGAGACACTGACCTCAGCTCTGACCCTACTCAGTGGCCTCTGAGGTTATCGTTTTTCTTTACATGTGCTACCCTGAGGTCAGAACTGAGACCCACAGCTTCCAGCTCAAAATTCTTCATAAGCTCTTATAATTATCCTAATATTAGGCAAAATACAATGCCTGCTTTTTAAAATGTTTTTCCATAGATCTGATTTTCTGAAGCTTTAATCATTTTCTTTGTGATCCTGGGTTCTTGCTGAGCTGTCTACCACTTGACTAAAATTCTGTGAAACTTAGAACTAAATCACGAATTCTTATTAATCTATCCCTCCAGCAAATGCTTTTTAAATCAGTAAGATGACATGTTCTGTGATACATTTAGACTTAGCTCCTTTTCATACTGAAAAGTTTAAAACCATTTCAGTATAACTGATATTTTTTACTAGTATTTACTGAGCTCCACGCCATGCTCATCCAGGATTCTAAAGGGAGAGCAGGGAAATCCATTTAGTGGAGGTCACAGCTACCTTGGAATGGGTTATTTTAGCAGTCAAGTCAGTGCATTATTAAAATAGTCTAGACTTAGGACAATATACTCATTTATCTGTTTTGCCTGCATGGCAGTAGAAAGTAAAGGTTTCAGGGCCAGAACAAGTATACAAGCCCAGGTTAACTATCTTCTAGTGGAGTGACTTGGGTAAGTCACTGCATTCTTTACACTTCAGTTTTCTCATCTGTAATAAATATAACAAGATCTGCCGTTCCCATTCCAGAGATTGTTGTGAGCTTTGTGATGTCATGTATTAGAAAATGCTTTGTATCACTTAAAAAGAGGTACTGATTTTTTTTTTTCCTTAAAATCTAAATGCAACTTCTTAGCCGGTCACATTATTTTAACAATTTTGTATTCCAAAGTCTACATCCTGGGTCTTTTTGTGAGCATAACATACAGAGTAGAACTAAAAATGCATGCACATATTAAGCTATATATTACATTTATTATGTCCCTTTGATTTATTGGACTATCCACTGTCCTGTAGAGGAAAAGTGCAGCAGTGTGACCAGAATTATTTGAATTACTCAGGACCATGAGTGCTTGTATGATTTAAAATTTTTTTTCATTGTTAGATCTCATATTTCCTCAAGTACCAATAAAAATCTTGGAAAGTCAGTCATTTTAGGGATTTCTGTCCTCAACTATTTAAAGTATTGGCAGTGTACGTGTGCTTTTTAAGATTCTAGAATATCACAAATTCACCTGCAGCTATACCCAAAATTGTGCTAACCAGTTGCTCTTAGACACTATGTGAACAGAATCCTAAATGCCTACGTGTTACATCTTATTCTGTATACGTAACAACGAACTCTTAGCATGAGAAAATTCTACAATGAGCAAGAAAATATTTTTACAGAAAACTAAGTACAAATATTGTTCACCTTGGAAATAAAACATAAGATCTTCCCGAAACGAAACATCATTTCCTAAATTCCTACACAATGCAAAGAAATATATGTTCGTTGTAATCTGTTAAATGGAGTAGCTTTCTTTTAACATTTGCCAGATGTGGATCAATGTACTTCCGCTGCTTTAAATGGTCATAATCCAGAGTCATTAACACCAGAGAGAATCTGAAGAAAGGTTAATTCAAACCATCTGAGGCAGACCCAAGTGGAATTCACAAAAGATGACGATTGATTCAGACTTTTTTTTTTTTTTTTTTTGAGAGAGGGAGAGTTTGCGTCAGAAACACCAGAGATTATGCTGTCTACTCTGAGACTCTTAACAATTGAATGAATGATGAAAGGGCACAGACATGGTATTTAAACTCTGGCAGTTTTACCAATCCCAGTTTGACTGTGCAAAGAAGACCAGCACTGTCCATTACAGAAAAACTACAGTTTCACACACACTTATTTTCTTAGCTTCAACTTGGCATATGTATTAAGGGCATTTTCTGTATAGTCAGCAAGGAAGTACTAAGAAGTACTAAGATGCCTTAAGACATGGTCTCTCTCCTCAAGGATTTTCCCCAAGTTTTCTCCTTGAAGAAATGTGTTTTTCTATTTAAGTTGACTTCTGTTCATATGAAAACGAATTTGATATTTCCCTGGAAGTTTCAATTTAAAGTTTCTAATGACACTGCCCCTGCCTACTTGGCTGTTAAACACCAAATTACAAAATGACAGTGGCAAAGTCTAAAGATCAGGTCATGACATAGCTTAGAGATAGAACCAGCCTTTTAAGCAAAGGATAAATGCTGATAAGTGTGAGGATATCACAGGTGTTCAATATGCACTTAAGCTGTTTTTCCTTGATGACGAGTATGCCGTATTTCTTCGATCTGTTATTTTCTTAGATATTGCATAGCTGAAACATGTGCTGTGGAAGGAATCAACCAAGTATAGGCACCCATGTTCCTGCAGCTATAAGGGAAGATTGAGAGTTACAGCCTAGCAGTGAGGCAGAAAGATAACACTCCTCCAGATGGAGTCTGTCAAGGCTTCTTGTGAACACTTAGCCCCTCTGAACACTCTAATCGTCTACAAACACATGCATCCTTCCTTCAGAGGAATGCAGGTTGCTGTCACCAACCGAAACAGTCCTCCAAAGGGAAATGATTTTGTTGGAAAAAAAAAAAATGCATTCTTTAAATCAGAGACTATACTCAATAGCCTCCTGTGACTTTAAGGAGAGTCCTCCAAGGCTTGTACTAGGCTGTGTGTGGCAAGAAGACGGGATGTAAAAATTGGGAAGCTCTGCTACTAAGCACAGATGAACATAAGGGATGTGAAGAGTTAGCAGGCCAGAGAATTTAGCAGGCCAGGACTGTGCTGATCATCCAGGCAGAGAGGAGTCCAACGAAATTATGAAGCAGGGAACAGAACTGGAGTTAAGAAACTGGCCCAGGGTTATATGCACTCACATCCCCAAACCTGAACCACAAGAATTCATTATATGGCTTGATAAAGCATTGAGCGTGGGCGGAACGAATGACATGTCAGTAGCTCATTAGGACTGGTTCAATGGCTTTCATAAAATAACTGATTGGAATTGAAAAAGCTTAGAGCTAAAGAGGGACAAATCTCTCTCTCACCATCAAAGAGGCTTAAAAGTATGTAGTGCTACTGCAGGAAGAGAAGGACTCACATTTGACTTGCTCATAACAACAGCTCCTATCATATCGATTTTTTTTTTTTTTTTTTTTGGTCTGGAAATTTGCCTTCTAACTTCTTGCTAATCAAAGCATGGTCCACGGTCCAAAAGCAACAACCTCACCTGGGAGTTTGTTAAAATATAGACTCTCAGGCCCCTCCTCAGACCCACTGATTCCAAATCTGCATTTTAATAAGATCCCCAGTTGATTCATCTCTGCTGTAAAGTTTGAGATGCTTATCTCCCAGTATCTACCCTTATACCTTATCACCCATTCTCTGCATAGCTGACTCAGTAATCTTTTAATTTTGTTTACCCACTGATTATTTCCCCTCACTAGAAAGAAAGTTCCATTAGGGAAGGAAAAGGGCATGGAACTGGTGTTCAAGAAATATTCACTGAATGAATAAGTGAATTTTCCTCCAGTCTGAGATAAAGTCTGGATGATATGTTAAGGTCCCCGTATCTTTACCACTAGACAATCTCACTCTCTTTTCTTTCACTTTTATCTGTAGGGAAGATGAATTTTGCTTGCCAAGCCCAAATCCCTGCCTGTGCTCTTTATCTCCCTTCCATTAGGACCTTGCTCTTTAAGTGTGTCCTTCTTCTGCTTCCATACATAGCACACCCCCCGACCCCCCCAGCCCGTCTCTATCTGCCCCCTCCCCTTCAGTTTAGGACTCTACTTGTTAGTAAGAGAAGGGGAAGTCACCGCCCTCCCTGCCTTACATATTCTGTCTCTTTCCTGTGAACCCTGGCCTTCTTAAGAATGTTTCCTATTATTTTCATATCCTTATTTACTTATTTACTTCTCGAGGTCTTGCTTCTGTCCCCACAGTTTGATTGGTTTGAGTCAGACCCAGATTCAAAACTGGTCCTAAAACTTGTGCAATTCTCTCAGTCCCTGGTCCTTCATTTTTTAAGTGGAGATATAAGACTCTACATTGGAGTCACTGGGATAATTAAAGTGCCAGAGGCTGGCACATGGCAGGTGCTAAAGTAATTTTAGATTCTCTTTCTTGGAAGAAAGCTGAGGCTAATTTTGAAACCAGTAAATTATATCTGACCAGGAACTTGACAATATAGAATACTGTGATTCTGTTGTTAGGAAATATCTATTGGAAATCACTTGAAATATCATGTAAGAGTGACATAACGAAGTATCTCATTGCACTATTGTGATGACAGTGAAAAATTAGGAACAATGGGGAATAAACATATCCAACGTCTACATGACAGAACATTATGCAGGTGGCAAAATGCTGTAAGAGATGAGTGGGAAAAAAGGCAGAATTCAAATTGTATGGTTCTGATCCTGATTATGTAAATTTAAATGCAATAGAGGAAAAGAAACAAGCTAAAAGGTTTAGAAAATGTTAACCATAATCTCTGGATTGTGTAATTATGGATGGCTACTATTTCCTTCCTTACACTCTTCTAAATTTTATAAACTTTACAAAATGTTGATTTATTGTTTTTATAACAGAAAATATTACTGAAATAAATAATAAATCCAGCGGTCTCTTATTTATTCTCATTCTTCAATTTTTCTGGAGAATTTGCATTTTAGCCTTGTTTTCTGTTACTTCAACTGTCTTTTTTCTTTGCTTTAAAAAAAAAAAAAAAAATCTTCCTTGAACTTTGTCAGCCCTTCCCTCATTCTGCATCCTAAATGTGAATGCTGTCAAGAATTTCCTCTCTGGTCCTCTTCTCATCTTTCTTGATAATGTCATCCACCTCCTATTTCCCTAATTTCTCTTCTCAGCTTTGGATCTACATGTTCTGCAATCTACTAGACCAGTCCACCCACATCCAGCCAACATGGCCTAAACTGGCCTCTTCATTTTATTCACTCTCTCACTCATTCAGTCAGCATGTATTGGCTGTCTACTACGTACTAGGCTGTCTGCTAGAGACTAGGGATACGATAAAGATAAAAGGGGGGGCTCTTTCCTCAAGCAACTTTTACCTACCTTTCTCCCCTGATTTTTCCAGCTGTCAAATTCAAATGTTAGAGTCACCATTGAGTCCTTCTGCTTTTCATCCCTCCTACCAATCAAGAGGTTGCAATTCTCAGGATATAAATTTGAGTTTGGAAACAACTTTCACTTTCATGACCTCTTTTTTAATGCCCGCTGTCAACACCCTCTTTGAGCCTTTATTTTTTCCTGGATTATCCTATGACAGCTTCCAAAGTGATGCTTTCTTCAATATGCTCTCACACACAACACTGTCATATACAGAGCTATAAAATAAGTCCTGTGAAAACACAGTGTAGGTAATTGTGGTCTCCTATCCAGAATACAGTCAATAGCTTTTCAGTGAATACTGAAAAACATCTCCTCAACTTGGCATTTACAGTCCTCTTTCAATGTATTAGGTTGAACTGAATGAAATTTTCATTTTGTAGTTCAAAAAGGGTAGAATATTAGGCATTCCTAATATTAGGAATATTAGGCATGGTACAACCTAACAGTATTCACATATATTTCCATCCTTGTCTTCTAAGAATCCCCTTCTTTTGTCCTGCATTCCAGAATATAAATGGGATCAGTCTATGCTTTTCTTGCATGTTCACTTCCTTTGGATCCTTTGCTAATGTCATTTGTTCTTCCGAGCTCCTCCAGGCATTATCTCTCCCTTGAATATTTCTATTCATCCCTAAGTTCCACCTCAAAAGACTCATCCTCCACTGTTGAGTCTCTTCTCAATTGTTAGTAATCCTGCCCTGCAATGAGCCTGGGTGCTACTTCCAGGTTTTAATCCGCTGCACCCAGCTGAGCTCAGAAGGTGTTCTCTTGTATATACTCCCTTTCAAGTAGACCATCCTAATACATATTTGTGTAATTGTTAGTGCCCTCAGTTGTTTTTCTGGGTTAGTGAGTTGTACTTTAAGGGTGCATGCGCATTTTCACACTGTTTTCTGCTTCTTTATCTATTTTGGCCGTATGAAACTTCGGCCATGATTTCAATTAAAAAAAAAAAAAAAGCCTTTGCAAGATATGGCATCAGTTATACTATTTAGCACTTGAATTTTCTGGTTAATTTTCTTATATAGATGATGCAATTCAGTAATATGACTTCATTGTAATGACATAGGAGATATTTTATGAATCCACTTATTTCAAAACTAATTTATCTCTGACATTCTTCTTTCAAGAATAAAAATCCTCAGGTTAAATATAAAATATATATTTAAAATATAAAACATACCAGAGCTTGAACATTACAGTTAAGTATTTTAAGGTGTATTCGCTCCTACCTTATATACATAAAAACAAGAATCTACAAGCATACTGTTTTAACCTTATTTCAGTAACATATATTTCATGTGCATAATAAAACATTAAAATGATGATTATGAGCCAAAAAATCTACTAGAAAAAAATGTAGTATTCTGTGATTAATATGAAGGACTTTGGGCCAGACTTGCGTTGACTGTCCAATTGGAATCTCAGTTCATTCATAATATGGAGACCATATCCATCTCCCCGGATTGTAGAGAGAGTTAAAATGTAATAACATATGTTAAGGGCTTAGGATATTATCTAGCACATAGTTAATAACAAAAATTATAGTTTTATTAATAAAAATAAATGACAAGAATAGCATTCCCTAAAGCTATTATGATTCTAGAAGTTTCCTTACAGATTATATATATGTATATAAGCATATATATATAAAATGATGTCATACTTAGTAGTCCATAATAAGCAACCAAGCGTTTAAGAAGATTATGACATCATTCCTAGTATTACATTGAGAGAGAAAAGAACGGCCTCCCCGCCCCATCTGCTGCAGCAAAATTTTGGCTGAAGACATGAAGAGCAGTAAACAATGCCAAGCCTGGGAGTAGTATTTAGGAAGCATCCATAAAGCAAAACTCATACTGCAGTTTGGGGTCTTTCCCTTAGCTGGTGAACGTGAAAGGGGACATTTCAAAAATTCTTTCCATCTTAACCTAAGACCAGAAAAACCCTTTTGCATATAGCCTGAAGAAATTTTGGCACATGGTTTGCCTGATTTTCTACCTGATATTAATTATTTAATTAATTTTGATTAATTAGAAACATATAATGAATATTTGGGGTAACTGAAAAAAAATGTACCAAATGTCTGTTTTAGAGTCTGTAATCTCATGAAAAACAAGAACAAAAAAGTAATGGGGGGAAATATCGACAAAGTCATTTATCCTTCAAATAATTAAATAAATATTTATTGAACTCCTGCTGTTGTCCAGGGACTATTCTATATGCTGAAGATTTCAGTGAAAAAATCAGTAAAGGGATTAACTAATGTCAAGACGATATTGATTAGAAAAACCATGATACAGGTCCCTGACTCTCTGAGAGTCCAATAGCCAAATTCTATTTTGATTTGACAATGTAACAGACTATTTGAATAAACCCTGATTTATTACACAAAATCTATTAACATACCACAAGATGAATTTTAAAATGGTCCTAGAAAATTTAGGAATCAAGAAACTTTTGATGAGGTAATATGCCACTTCTCTAATACCCAGATAAATCATAACAGAGCTGATTACTGCCTATTGACAATATACTGAATACATCTTTTAGTGGTTAAATAACAACTTCATCTTTTTCCAATTCACGTAAATACCCCAAAGTTCAAAATTAATTTAGTGAGTTGCTAAATGAGTCTGAAGATCAGGAAACAGTTTCTCACCTGAAATATATCCTGTAGAAATTTAGTTAGATGGTAAAATACCAAATATATATATATATATATTTTTTACCAAATATGAAATGTTTTCACTTACTCTGAGTGAAACCTAAAAAGAGAGAATGGTCCTAAGGGTTTTACAGTATCCAAGAGGAATAGTAAGTCCTGTTTGGAAATTTCATACATGATTCCACTGAGAAATTTCTGAGGAAAAAAACACAATCTATTTCACATATCTCTGAGACTAGCCTATTAGATTTTGTTCAATGTCTGAAATAATGCAGTTTCCTTTTTTAGAACACACAGATTTATTTTAATGAATTCATTCTCCTGTGCAAAAATATTATGTGATGCTGCCTACACTCTGGAAGAGGGGGGGTGACAGTGGCATCTGCCCCTTCCTTCTCTCCCACAATAACTACCCACAGCAGCAAGGCTCTTAATAAGTGCTTGTGGAATGAATAAATTAAGGCTCTCATAATTACACATTGCGGAGAAAATTAAATAAGCACAATGCGTTCATCTCCTTCAACTGCTACAAATATTCACACTCACAGGTGTACACTTGCATACTTCTGGTATTTCAAGATCAGTCGTTAAACATTAGCCATTTTTAAAGTACATTTAAGAAAACAAACCTTACTGCATAAAATATTTTGGACTGATACTCGAGGTGAATGCTAAGGAAAGACTTAAAAGATGTATTGATCTTCTCAGCAAGGTGGAAAATGTCTTCCGGTTTTTAAAAGGTAAATTATAAATATTGGTTTTACTGACATGAGCATATGTTCAAGTCAAAGATCATCATAAAGAATTAACGATCCCATAATTGGCATCTCCGATCAATATATATCCTGATGTTGAATTTGAAGATTAATATTTTTCACATAAGGCATAAGGCCCAGGATCAATGATTCAACTGCTTTCACGGCAAGATGAAAGATTACTTTCTTATGCTGTCAATGCTAAATAAAGCATATGTAAAATCGGTTCTTTCAATAACAAACAACCTCAACCTTTAAATATATACAGTGCTGAAGACTAAAGCATCAGTGAAGAAGTTACAATATTTTATTCGCAAAACCCAACAATACTGAGTCATTCCTGGGCTTTCGTCTCTAGTGCTCATTCTACCTGGGAAGGGCAAGCCATTTTATTTAGCCATTTAAAAAATATCACTTACTAGCAGGATTCCCTCAGATAAAATCATTACTTAGCATATTTCTCTTAAATTCAAATTATTTAATTTTTCATTAAGAGAGAATTTTGGATATTTTTTAAAGCTGTTACAGTGATGAAAATCCCTAAAAAAGCCAGAAATATTGATATTTGCTAACAACTTGCAGCACAGACAAAAAACATAATTCTTTAGACATCTTAGAATCAAAATAGCCTTGGACAATGGCATTCTCGGCATAGCAAATCATACATGCTATAGACAATGATCAATGTAGGCTTAAGGATAAAAGACCAACCATAGAGAGATTAATTTAAATAAAACATTCCAAATCCTCCCTGATTTTCCCTCATTTAAACACCCAAACAAAACATGTGGTACCTTTTACTTTTCTGAATGAGTAGTTTCCAATCAATGTTTCCTCGGTTAGAGACAACAAGCTGAAGAACCTACCGAAACAAAACAAAAGAAAAGAATTCATATATAGATTTATTAGCTAAATATTGAAAACTGTAACTCACCAGCAAGCAAACGCATTCTTATATCCAGATAATAAATCTACGTCTTGAGATCTGTAGCACAAAAAATGCAGTACTTGAATTTTTAGGAAGCCCAGGAAGGAATTTAAAAGCATTTTACTGTGAGATCAC
Organism: Eubalaena glacialis; assembly: GCF_028564815.1. Taxonomy (NCBI): domain Eukaryota; kingdom Metazoa; phylum Chordata; class Mammalia; order Artiodactyla; family Balaenidae; genus Eubalaena; species Eubalaena glacialis. The sequence goes on along the minus strand of NC_083716.1, from coordinate 213,198,235 downwards.
ATATAGCAGATGCTTTGAAAAATGGATTAAAAAGAAAACAAAATAAAATGTAAAAAAACCCAAACCATTACCAGAGCATATGCAGCGATACCACCCAAGTCTAGCCTTTGAGAATTGCTGCAGAATCCTTCTCCCCTAGCATTATCTCCGCGGGCTGGCTCAGGCTCTCTAGCTCCAGACAGACGCAGTCTGCAAGCCACCAGCTCCTGTCTGTGTGTGTTGGGGAAAGGGAAGCTGCAAATTAGAAAAAGTCCCCGCAGTGGCGAAAAGGAAAATAAGGCGAGTGGGAGAGGGTGAGAGAGCTCACTAGCCTCAGAATTTTCGAGAATGATGACAAGCCACCCAGTTCCGCCATCATTCACTGACAATAAGATGTAGCCCTGGCGTATGATTTAGAGGTTTGCATAGGGGCTTCTGGTATCAAATGCCTGACAGGCATCTTAATTGCCTCCATCCAAGTGTGTCCCCAGGAGTCGAGTCTATAAGCCTATGAATGTCATCATCTGTTCTCCTTTGTGTTAATGCCAGACACATACACACACACACACACACACACACACACACACACACACACACCCCGTGCTTAAATAGAGAAACCGTTTTCCGGCATATAGGATTACAAAGAAGTTGGGCTACATAAACTGGACATGACAAAACAATAGTTTATGGGAATTTTTATTATCTGCATTCATGGCATCAGAGATTTTTGAGGTTTTGTCATTAGCAGAAAATTACAATATTTTTTAAAACTGAGTATCACATATTGCTTATTTATATTCCAAATAAATAACTGTGTTCATTAGAGAAATGTTTATATTTATGTATATTTTTTAATGGAAAATTCAATCCCCTTGTAACTGTGATAATTACGCACTTGGCAATGGTTTCCTTACAAGGGAGAATGCAGCAAAAAACAAAGAGGATTAGGAAACCAGGGTTTATGTGTGATTTCTGGGGGCAATCTATTTTATTCCCTTCACATAAACAAGCAAAAGAGGTAGCAACCAGCTTGAGTATCGAGACTTTACAGTCCCTGAGGACCAAGACAGGGAATTGAATCTCTGACATAATCAGTATCCCCTTTATGTTAGCAACTGAAAGTAACAGTTGAATATCCCAGTTTTACAGTGCCCCTTATGTAGGGAGGTTAAGTATGGAATAATTCCCTGCATTTATTTCCTGGACAAAAGGGATGGGGAAAATGTTAATAAATAAATTAATTTTTACAGCATTCTTAGCTCCCTGCATCAGTGAATGTAGCAAAATTCCATGTGTACCAAAAGGGCCCGCTGTGAAGAAGATTGCTGGGAGGGAGCATCACCATGGTTACCGGAAACAGAAAGCAGGAAAAAAAATAAGGTGATGATAGAGAAGATGGAAGGAGACTACAGTGGAGGAAATTCAGAGACAGAATGATATGCTTCATTTTCTTCTTTCTGGAAAGAACTGTCTATCAGTTTTATATCAGATTTCAAATGCATTAGGATGAATCTGCATTCTCTATCAGCCACCTTTCTTCTCTACTTTTTGATCACTAGGTAATTTTGCTTTCGTAAGTTTGGTTCTTTTGTATGACATGGATCCTGACACTCCTTGCCTCTGACCCTATCCTGGACTCATGGACACCTCTCAGCCTAGTCCACACCCTTTGCCTCACAGTTGTGAAAGCTGAGGCCCAGGGAATCTGACCAAGGTCACAAAACTGACAGGAGATCCAATAGAGACACCATCCCAGTTTCCTGGTTCGGGTCCCCTGTTTTTCTTCTCTCACCAAGTGACTTTATGTGCTCTCTTCCATTCTGTTTGCAAGCATAACAAATTCCAGAAACATCCTTTGTCTTTGATTTTGTAAGCCTTCTTCTATTTGTTAAAGCAGAGATCTTCCTCTTTAAAATTATGCATTGCAATCAATCCGAGGACTAGCTTTGTTTAATAGCTGTGCTGTACTGTACTGGACGTCTGGAGAATCTGGGGTAATTATGTCACTGCTTTTCTTTCATTTCCAGTCTGGCAGTCAGATTGGCATGATCGCCCTTTTGTGAACCTATCTTGTACAGCCTGAACTTAATCAGCATATACTAGGCACTCCATCCTCCCTGGCATCATTCTTTCTGCAAGCATGAAATTGGGCAATCGAATTGAATCAGCCTCCCAAGGTTCTTCCTAGTTATAGACAATGTGAACCTTCCTGGGGTTACCCAAATAATGAAGCTGCAAAATTGGGAGCTCATGTAAAATTAAAAAAAAAAAAAAAAAAATCACTCAAAGCAACCACTGGGGGGCGTATTTCTGTTCTACTCAGTAAAAAATGTGAGTAGGATTTTGACCTTGATGTTTTACTGCTTTTATTTCCTTTATAAAATGTTCTTTCAATATTCGGTTCTTATGACTCATTGCTTTTAGGTTAACTCATTGATAAGTAGAGCCATATTGCCTTTTTTGATGTCTAAAATACAGTTGCTGCCACCACTATTACCCTCTGTCGCCAGTTGTCATCTATAAAATAAATTAGTGACAGTAAAAAAAAAAAAATATGATTACCCTAGGTAATAATTACAAGAGATTTCAGGTTTCAGTGAATCCTACATAGTGGTTAGGATTCTTTTCCCCCCAAAAGTATCCTTTTAAATATGATCTTTCTATTAAACGTCTATTTTTTTCTTCAGTGATTTTGGACATGAAGGTTACTTTTCAAAGCAAATGTTTTGTTTTAATATGCTGTCCTCTATTGTTCACTTCTGAGCATAAAAAATGATGCACAAGACTGTCATTTCTTGAAACATGAATCATATTTTATCAGGACCTCATAAAGCACACATAGTGGTCTTGGTCAGTTTAGAAATTAGCTCAGCTTCCAAACATATTTGATACTCCTCGGGAGTCATTTAATATGTGGGGATACCTGGTTCAATCATTGAGAATGAGTAGGCATATTCTTTTTCTTTCCTTTTGTTAGTAGAACTATTACTTTAACTTATCTGTTGTAGAATAAGCACCATATGTAAAACATAATTCTTGCCTTTAAGTATGTTATATTCTGAGAACTCAAGATAACAGATATTTGAGAGACTTTCATGATTTTTTATATTTATGCTTATGAGCCTCAACTGTAGTCTAGCACCTTTTGTCGGCTCATTTAACCAATTTTAATGGCACACACACATAGATTTCAGACACTTGATAGGTTCTAGGTATGGGAAAAAAGAGAACAACATTCCTCCTCAAGGAACTTCAATTATACTGAGTGGAACACAGAAGTAAACAGAAATCTAAGTTCACAGTTCTTTTTCTCACTTTGATGAGACACGATGTCTCTGCCACTCTGGTATATCTGCTTTATCTCAGGTCCTGATCTTTATGATCCCCTGATCCCAAATTCAGTTAGCTCACCCCTGTGGCTCTTCTGGAAGACTCTTGGTTTTGTTCCTTAAGTATACTAGTCTGTGTATTTCTTAAGCACTTTAGGAGAGGATAATGGAGGTACTTCTTCCTTATGTCCTTGAAGCCTTTGGTCATATCAGTTTCCCAGATAGGGCTTTCATACTTTGCCCATTAGTGCCCACCATAACCACTAGTTTATTTCAGCAATAGTCTACTGTTTTTTCTCCAACCCCAATCTTACGCTTCCTTTTTAGTCCATTTAAAGTTCTGTCCTCTTTTATAATGGCTTCCAGAACTCTCCCAGGACACAGTGCCACAAAGCTCTTTCCTTCCTCTGAATCACCATGATATCAAAAAAAAAAAAAAAAAAATCACTGTGATACTATAATGCCTGATATTATATATGACCTCTGGCTGGTCTTCAGTTGTGTATACTCAGTTATTCTGGTATTGACCAATTAAAAAGGCATAAGATATGCTTCTCATGTAAATTATTAAGTTCCTATAATGTGCCAACCTCTTTGAACACATTATTTTATTCAACAACTCTGAGAGTTAGGAACCTCCCTCTCACAGTTGAGGAAACAGGTCCAATTAGGTTTAGTTAAATGCTAAGGACACACAGCTGGTAAGTGGTGGAGTAGAAATTCAGTCCCTGGACTTCTGAGCTAATAAGGTTGTAATTCAGCTTAACACTTCTAAGGTATCAGAATAGGAGAGATAAATTAAAGATAGAATTAAGACTTTTCCATTTTTCTAGGACAGGTACTTAAGACAGACTACGTATTGCTCTAGGTGTGCATGAAAGAGATAGTAGCAGAAACAAGAATTTTTACTTTCAGGATTATTTCAAATTCCATCAGTTCATATTTAAATGATGTATAGTTTGAACACAAACATTCCTATAGCTGAGGAAGACATGGTAATTTTATTTACTACTATCTGGTCTATTCTTGGCAGAGTATACAGAGTCACATGCATGGGATACATGCTCATGTGTTTTAAAAAAACTTCATTGTTTGACAATTTGAGTTTATGGTGTATGTTTTTAAACATCTTGTTGCAATTAACCTATGTCTAAGAAGCATAGATTATAATAATAAAATACCTGTCTCACCTAGTCAATCACTACCCTCATTTCATTATATCAAGTTAGAAATAATCAAATACCATGGTGAATCTTAAAGGTTACATCAGAGAACATTATATCAACACCATATTATATAATGCCTGTCTTATTTAAATTGAATTTATTTAGTCAGATTTTGGCTGTGGACACTTTTCTTCCAAATAACTCCATTCCCTCCCTCAAGCCTTTCCTCAAACATTATCTTCTCAAGGATGCTTAACCTAACCATCCTATTTAATACTGCAGTCTGCAATTCCCATTCTTTTTATTTTTATAATTTAAAAAAATTTTCAAACATCTTTATTGGAGTATAATTGCTTTACAATGGTGTGTTAGTTTCTGCTGTATAACAAAGTGAATCAGCTATATGTGTACATATATCCCCATATCTCCTCCCTCTTGCATCTCCCTCCCACCCTCCCTATGCAATTCCCATTCTTAATCTCCTTTATCCTATTTTGTATAATACTTATCATTGTCTAATACACTATATAATTTACTTATGTTTATTCTTTATTGTCTTCTCTCCTCATTCACTTGTAAGCTCCATGAAGGCAAACTCTTTGCCTGTTCTGTTCACTAAAGTATCCCAGGTACCTAGAACTGGGCCTGGTACATAACTGGTACACAATAAATATTCATTCAGCTCATGCCTGTATGAATAAATAATTAAAATTATAACACTAAAACTCATATAAAAAGCATGAATTACCTCCTAAAATTTCTGAATTCTGAGCTCATCAGTTGAGTACAGTTTCAGAAATCACTAGACAAAACTCATGGTTTAAGTATTTCATTTAGTTTATGTCTTGGTTAACAAATACACACGTTTTAGGCTTTTCACCTTTGGCACATTTATAGCCATTTTCAGTACATCTCTCCTTTTACTTCAGATGTTTAAAAATATTTATTATCTATGTGTTTATTATTTATTTGTACAAAAATTCTTCTAGCAATTTTTTTACTTGCTTGTGAATCCTTAGTTATAACTTGCATATTTATCTTCATCTTTCCAATCACCTAAAAGTTGATTGCTTCCTTTCACTACTGGAGATACAACCAGCCTGTGGGGAAACCATATTTACCGGAGAAATGGGCAAGCCATGAAAGAAAATTATAAGAATTAGTGTTGAGGAATTCTCACTTAATAAAATTTTAATTTAACAGTCAGTCAAGCAGAATCATCTTCAGCAGTTATGAATTGCTTGGCGGATCTTCCTGGAAGCAGGAAATGAACCTTCATTTTATCTAATGTCTCCCCAAGTGGGAACATTACAGTTTAATGGAAGACTGGATAAGGACACAAAATCAGATGCTGCAAAATCAAATGCTGCGTTGCATGACATTAGATCTAAAATCCTGATTTCTTTTTGAAAACTGCTAAAAGGAGTTATTTTGTTTACTGCTCTCCAAGCTTTGAAGACTGTTAACTCAATATTCTAAATCTTTGTCATTCCTTCAATACTCAGCAACCTCAGAGAATTGGAGAACTAGCAGTAATTGAGAGGTAAGCTAGAGCCAATCCATTTGAGTTAGGCAGTCTTTAACCTGAACATCACTAGATTATTCTGAAAAGGTTTAAATTCTGCAAGCTCCTACAGCATTTTTTTTTTGCAGTGTTTAGTATTTCCAGTTCAAATCATAAAACGTCTGCTGTGATGGTTTAATAAATGCAATGCCATATGCGAAATGACTTCTGAAAATGTATATATTACAGGACTTTATTTCGTGAATAGCCAAAATCCACATTCTGAAAATTCATGAAATCCATACTTATTCTCTCTGCTGTTTAGGAGAGAGTAGACGTTAAGGTGATCACCAGCAAGAAATACATATGAAATTTCTTAGTCCCTGTCACTCCTCTTCCTCTAGTCCTTGTACCAGGGGTACATGAGAGATGGGAGGAGAGAATTAAGGGATATGGGTATGTAGTTACACATAGTTTAAATAAAACAGCTTGTCAGAACTACATACACTTTGACTGTTTAGAATACGTTCAATGGTATATCTATCTAAAAGTGCACTAAGGTCCTAAATCCTATTGATTGGAACCAAAAAATATAATGATGGATACCAAATCTCTGTGTGAAAAGAAAGGAGAACTGTAATGTAGAGTGGGGGCACTTTTATGTTTTATCCTATCATCAGATTTCTAAGCTACGAAAGACATACTGACTTTTAATTTAAAAGGAAATATTATACATGATCAAGGTCTATAAATGAATATTCTTTCTCAACTGTACCATCAAGCTGGCTAGAAAGAGTTCATGTGGGAAGGATTCTATATGGCAATGTTTGAAATTACATTATATTTATACTATGATTTTTCCGAAGTTTTGTGGCTTTTTTTCCCTCTTTTGCTTCTAATAGCAAACCTATAATTGAAGAAATAAGAGTGTTTTATTTAATACTCCGGAAAAAATAACTCAAGATTTTTTTTCTAGACATTTTCCATCTACTGTGACTTATTTTTCAAGTGGATTGTGACAATATGCTGTTTGCAAAGGTAGCCATTGTAAATATCTGGGCCAACAAATGTGTCTGGGAGAGAAATTTCCACATCCCTAAGACCCCTAACTTTTTTTTCTTAAACTGCCACATTCTTATTGGTTTTTTTCCTTCCTTTCTAATTCTTTATGTTTTGCCTACCCCTTTCCAACTCTTCCTTCTCCTTTTACTCCAAAGTCAGGGGGAGCATGGTCAAGGAAACAGGAAAATATTTAAGGAATTATTTAAACAAACTTTCTACCAAGGTCCTGCGGTTTCAAGTTAGTTGAGGGCAGACTCCATGCGTTTTACACCATTTTCTTTCTATAGTATCTAGTGACTCTTTCTGCATTGGTGCACAATAAATAATATTAATTCATTTTGTGGATGTTGACTTAGAAAAAAATGGAATTGGAGATGGGGAGAAAAACATGTGGTTATTGTGATCACTGTACAGAGTACTACAGCATGGTATCTATTTATTTTGAACCCAGTAGAACTAAAGAAATAAAGAAAAGGGAATAGAGTACCCAGCTTATAGACATCTTCTGCTGAAACACCTGTGGGCACATAGATGCCATACAAGAAAAAAGCAGAAGGTGCCTAAATGACATGTTTTTCTAGATAGCAAAGGCTGATTATAATTTTCTTATTACTTCATATGTTAATTTGGAGCTGCTCAATAAAATGTATGATTGATTGATTGGCTGATGAGAGAAGGGGATGTGAAAGCTGTGTTAAATGAACAAAGACTGCACAAAGGGAAACCTTGAGAAACTGGCAGTCAGGACATTCCATTAAAAGCCCAGTGCAATGAAAGAGAAACTTATTTTACAATTGGGGAAAAGTGAAAATGATAAAATAGCATAGAAATTCTAAGATGGACCCAGTGCTATATGTATCACCGGAAGAAAAAAAGTAAATGAAAAATTATGGTGTGTGTTAGGAAAGTTAAGACGCTCAGATCAAAAGGTGAAAAGTAAGAATATGTGAGAAGGGTAGAGAAGGGTTAGAGGATCAAGAGCTTTGGAAGCAAACAGGGTTTCAATTATAAACCAGTGAGCCAGTCTGACAGGTGAGGCGGGCTGAGGCACTTGAAAGATCTCATTCAATGCCTGGCATTACTGAATGCCCAGCTGAGTCTGAACAAGAGTAGTTTTAAACAGACACATTGTTCTAAAGAAATCTTAAGTTTCATGGGCCCTCCAATGCAGCCTTATAAATCTTGAACAGCATCTATATTCACCAACCACCTGCAATTAGCTTTACTCCAGAATTTGCTAGACACAGCAAGTCCTTAACAGGGAATATTTTAATTTGGATGGCTGGCCCTCTACTCAGGATTTACACGTATTGATGATATGCAAATCAGTTCAGTTCAGTCTCATCAACAGCATAAATTAAGTGCATCCTATCATGAGGATTATCTTGGAAAGAGAGAATGTCACCTTCAATATGCCTATGGCCTGGAGGTGAATAGTCTGTCTCTGAGTGAGGGAGAGTAAAAAACAAACAAAGAGCATTTCCTCACTATTGATGGGCTGCCCGCATGCTTCTTTAGGTTAAATGCTTGATTACTTACAGAAAATATCTTTGCTCGGAATAATTTTCTTTTTAACACCTGTTCATAGAGACAAGCGATCCAAAGATAGCATTTTGATTTAGAATCCCTGATACTGCACATAGGCAAATAATAGGAGAAAACAGTCTTCAATTCTGACCTTTGTTTAAAGAGTGCATATTTCATTAATAAATGATACCCTTTAGCATAGGACACATGTTTTGTACTAGTGAGGATGGATTTACATCTTCCTGTTACACATTCTAAGTAACTTAGTAAACAAAGAGCTAAAGGCTCTAAAGAGGAAGGTCACAAAATTATATGACAAATATAAGAAAAAAACCCTATGGTTTAGGAAGTACTACCAGTGACTGATATTTTTAAGAATTTATAAATCATGCCTGGAAATAGCTGATGAAAGGAAAACCACGTACAGCTCATTCTACAGAGTAATTTAAAGACATTTTCCATGGAGTTTGCAATTCCCCCCAATATACGTTATCCAGCCAGCTTATTAGGACACCATCAATGTAAAATAATTTTTAAAGTCTGGATTTAATAACAGACAAAAGAAAATGGTGAAAGTACTCTTGAGGCCCAATTACAAGTGGACTGGTCAAGTGGTGAACCTGTGTGAGGTACCTGGACTCGGTGTTTCTGATGCCGGGCGTTGAAGACACTGCGGTGCTTACAGTGAGGGGTGAGAACACTGTCAAAGGTGGTGGTAGAAGGAGGCCTGGAGTCCTGCACAGCTGTTGGAAGCTTTGAACTAGGTGAATGTATGACAGTATTGAATGGCAAAGGCATAAGCAGAATGGCATCTCTACCAAGGATAGATGTACACCAAGCATGTTGCAATGAGGGTATATGGGGAGAGGGAAAAAGAAGTGGAGGTCAGAGATAAAAGGGAAAAATTTTAATAATGTGAAGCAAGAATAGGCACTGTCATGTTCTGATGATCAGGTGCCCCCAAGATGAAGACTATGAAGAACTCAATTCTTTGCCCCTGGGGTTCACATTACCACCACTGCCACCAGCAACAACAAACAACAAAAGGTTATGAAAAAAACACCACGACAGAGGATTGAAAAAAAATAGGATAATTTCCACCAAATGTAAAGGTATTTTGTCTCTTATGCCAATGAAGCCAACAGGAGTTCCATGAAAAGAGGGGTGAGGGGTCAAATTATGTGTGAATATGAATTTGTGCCAAGAACAAGCACATATCTTCTATAACTAAAGATTATATTAAAATTAGAAAATTCATTTTTTAAAAAAATGACATTTTATTGTTTCCTTTTATTTTTTTATTCATGTTTCCTTTCCTATTATTCCTTCTTTACTAGCTACAATCAGTAATGCCAGGTAGCATCCAGAAAAAAAAAAAATTGCTCTAATCAAGGACATTTTAAGATGAACTAACTTTCATTTCACACTGACTATTAAGAGTCAAATGAGGATACAAAGAGGATTCCAAGATTGGATTTATGACATACACTTTAAATAAAATCTGCAAATATTGCTCATAAAATTATAACGTTGTCTTCACCATTCTTGCTGTATTTCTATCACCTACTACAAGTTTTGCTCCTGATGCTTGTAAACTGACAGCCACAGAAGAAAGCTTACTCTTTCAAGTACAAAGTAACTATAAGATGAATAAAAAACCTGCTTATGTCAGATGAGTGCAACGTTACTTTAGCTTTCACAGTTTTATCTTGATTAAAGACCAAAACGTCTATCCGGGATTTGGGGACAGCACAGCTCATACGCATGTTAATATTAACTTGGTCTGTAGAGCTTGGGACTGATTTCAGAGCTTGGGAGTTCCACTGTTGATTTAGTTTGAAAGAGGCCAAGAGATTCCACTATGAGCTAGAGAACTATTCTGGGTTTGGATGGGGAGGCTGGCATGGGGGGATGGCAGGGGATGGGGGTGTCCTTAATCCTAAACTTGATTCAGATGGCCTTTGAAGGAGGATTGTTTGAAGATTATTTGATTCATTTGTTGACTGGATTGTTTTAAAATTTTCTAATGTTGATGAGAAGTGATATTATTTTCTTAATATTTCTATTTAGGCAAATGTAAATAATAACAGTAAGAGCTAATGTTTGTTGGGTGCTTAGTATTTGCCTACACTATAGTAAGCACTTCACACATATTAATAGGGCTTCACAAAGAAAATCTTTTATTACTTCCATTTTATAAGGGAGCAAGTGGAGACACAGAGGGGTTAGATAACTTCCTCAAGGACAAACTGCTAGTAAACTGAAGAGCCTTCACGAACCAGATGATCTAGCATGAGTTTCACCATGAGCCTAAATTTTTCTGCCTATGTTTTGAATTCTTAAAAGGAGTAGCCCATTCTGTTCACTATTGGGTAATGGGGAATTCTTGAAACAGTTCAAACAGAGCACTACCAAACCCAATCACTTTCCTCACTTAGCTCAGCCTGCCCAACAAACACACAGGCATTCAACATCCCTTCATCTGAATTTTATGCAAAACCAAAAAAATAGAAGTAAAGGACATTCCAACATAGAGCATACAATCACATCTCCTTTGTTCTTCGCCATCTTTAGCCTGGCTTCCTCTGAGAAGAGAACTTGTAAAACCATTGGGTCTCTGTGTATGTCTTCCTTACTCCATCCTCACCCTCCCTTTACCACCACTGTCAAAAGAAATAGTCCTGGCAAAGTTAAAAAGAAAAGAATTGCTGTTTCCTGGACATCTGGGCTATTTTGCATTCCTTCCCTGAAATTAATGAGATGCTAAGTGTCACCTGTTTACCGATCTCTGTCCTCTGTCCAATTTATCATAATGTATGATCTCACAGGAGATTGTCATAAAAAAGTTTTAATTTGAGAGTATAAAGAGATGTAGCACAAGCAGGAAAGCCTGGAAATTGAACCAAATGGTATTTCTGGTATGAATCATAAAAATGAAATTATAGACAAGTAGGCATGCTCTTTATTTGTAATAAAGTCACAAAAAGCAAAACCCTCACCAATCTATTTGCCCACAACAAAACTCAAAGATGCCACCACACTAACTCAAACATGACATAGGTACTACATCCACTGGGGAAAAAGAAGTTATATATTTGCAAATTTTTAAAAATCTCAGAATTCTTTAAACTACACTGTTCTTTCGGAACCTACTAAATAAATGCAAGAAAGGTAAAAGCAGAAGAAATCACACATTTATGTCTCATCATTTTTCAGATGAATGTTTCAGTTTTCAAAAAGATTACAATTGATCCACAAAATAAAATGCTTTATACTTTTCTATCTGAAGAATTAAATAACAAAGCAACCTCAGGAAAAGGTGAGAATACAGTCAACAGTCTTTTCTTCTGTTCTATTTACTATCCTAAAGCTGTAAGACAAGGATTCACTTTGCATCTGACAAAGCTAGCTTATTTCTCCCCCTGCTTCCCATGTGTCCTGTGTCTCCTAATTATCCTCTAAACACAGAAAGACTCACTATTTAGCATTGCTCCAAATAACTGAATGCTTGTTTGATGACATGAGTAACAATCATGATAGTGTGGTATTTTACATTTTTTTACTACGTACTCTCACATCAATTACTTCATTTTACCCCCAAAGCAATGACATCCCAGTCTTAATTTCTAAATACCATTTATCACTAAAAGGAACCAGAACTTCTTAGAAAAAAGTGGGTGACCCCAGGTCTGGGGCAGGGAAAGTACAAAGAGTCCCTGGACATCTTGTTGCCCCACAAAACAGGGAAGTGCTGAAGGATTAATGGGGCTTGTCAGAAGGACACCACTGCTGTCTTGGAAGGGCTCCCAGTGGCCAAATTTGAGATAATTTAGGCATCAAATATAATAATGATGGCGCTAGATTATAAGGCATTGAATAAAATAAAATCCTTGAGTCTATAGCGGTACTCTGTCAGAGGTGGAGGAGGGGACAGACAGGTGGTGAGAGGGAGGGAAGAAAGAGAGAGAGAGAGAATCCTAGAGAACGGGAGTGGTGCAAAAGTCTTCTTTAAAGAAGAATGCTAGTTAACAGGAGTAGAATGATACATATATATATACATATATATGTATTTTTTTTCAAATCACCATTGCATCCCTCAATATAACAATGAACACAGGCAAGAATCATGAATGTATGCTGAAACTACTGGGTGAAAGGTTGTTAGGAAAAGATATTCCCATGGCCTCAAAGTATCACCCACAGATTCCTTCTTCGTTACAGAGGGAGAAAGGTGCTTTAAACAATTAAGTGCCAGAAAGTTCCAAGATTGCCAATTTCCCCCACAAAATATATACTCTGAAACTAATCATGAGGAAGCTAACAAAAAGTTCCATCATGTGGAATATTCTACAAGACACCTGGCCTGGAATTTCCAAAAACATTAATGTCATGAATGAAAAAATAAAAGGTAGGAGCTCTCCACTGTATTAAATGAGACTAAAGAAACATGGCAATCCTGACTGACTCTTGGATTTAAAAAAAAAAGAAGCAATATGGGATGTTTTTGAGACAATTCAGGAAATCTAAATATGAGTTGTACACTAGAAGATATTACTGAATATATGTTAAATTTCTTGTTTCTGGTTAAGGTATTGTGGATCTGAGGATGTCTGGGTCTTTAAAGAAAAAAAATGAATATTTAAAGGTGAAGTATCATAATGTCTGCAACTTACTTTCAAATGGTTGAGAAGAAAATTGAGTATATAGATAATATGTAGTAAGAGAGGGATAACATTAACATGGCAACATGTTAACAATTAGTAAATCTAGTGAAAAATACATAGACATTGTACTATTCTTTCAACTTTTCTATAGCTGTAAAATTACTCAATATTAAAAGTTGGGAGGATAAAGATATTGTTTATGTTGCAAAAGGCTCACAATAAAGTGGTGGAGAAAGGTAGGTTAAATTGTTCAGAGTTCAATGTCATCAGCCCTTCAATAGAGTTTCTCATAGGAAGCCAGGAAAGCACAGAGCAGGATGAGCTGGATTCTAACTCCAGGCTCCTGAGACCATATCCTGAGCTTCTTCTACTCTTCTGCACTGCTCCTCACCTCTATCCTCACCTCTACATCACTTCAACCTCTTATCTTTACCTGCTTAATAAAAGGAGACCTAACCTAAGCTGAAGACCACCTGATTCTTCCTCAGTCCCCAGGTCCCTTTGGATCCAGGACTTCTGAAGATTCCAGGACAAGGAACTCATCTTACAGACTAATTCTGGTATTTGTAAGCCCACTTGGAAGAAGACTAGGTGAGGCTCCCAGCGATGTTTGAGACTAGAGTTGGATAGTAGCTGTGCTGGACAAGAGCCTTCACACCAGATTCACTCTTGGGTATGATTATATTCTGTGACTGAGTTGGAATGTGGCTGTTTAAATAGAAAGAAAATAATTTTCCTGCTATTTACCTTTATACTATCTATGAAGAACTGGACAATAGTCTTCTCTTCTGACCAGATATGTAACACAGACATCATTTTGCCATCAGAGTAGCATTCTAGACTAAGTTTTAGTCTTTTAATGCTTCCAACACGGTCACATTTCGTGGGTGAGCAAGAAGATGCCATAAGTTGTCTGATCTCATTATTAGAATTAAATTCATAGAATTCAAGAATTTAGATGAACCTCAATGGTAATTCACTGAATGTATTTTGAATTAATAGTGAATGTGAGATTGCAGATTTTTCAAAGCCTACTGGATGTTATTAATGTCTTAACTATGTTAATTTTTTTAATTAAGATTTTTTTTTTTAGAGCAGTTTTAGGTTTACAGCAAATTGAGGGGAAGGTACTGAGCTTTCCAGTATACTTCCTGCCTCCACACATGCATAGCCTTTCCCTTTATCCATATTCCTCATTTCCCACTAGAGTGGTACATTTGTTACAACTGATGAACTATACTGACCCATCATAATTACCCAAAGTCCACAGTTCACATTACGGTTTGACTATTTCTGTTGTACATGCTATGGGTTTTGGACAAATATATAATGACATGTATCCATCAATACAGTGGCATACAGAGTATTTTCACTGCCCTAAAAATCCTCTGTGCTCTACCTATTCATCCCTCCCTCATGCCTCTGCCTCCGCCACCAACCCCTGGCTACCACTGATCTTTTTTACTGTCTCCATATTTTTTGCCTTTTCCAGAATGTCATATAGTTGGAATCATACAAAGTGTGTAGCCTTTTCAGATTGGCTTCACTCACTTAGTAATATGCATTTAAGATGAAGTTTCCTCTATGTCCTTTCATGGCTAGATAGCTCACTTCTTTTTAGCACTGAATAAGATTCCATTGACTGGGTAAACCATAGTTTATTTATTCATTCACCTCCTGAAGGACATCTTGTTTCCTTCCAACTTTTGGTAACTATGAATAAAGCTACTATAAATATCCATATGTAAGTTTTTGTGTGAACATAAGTTTTCAAATTCTTAGGGTAAATACCAAGGAGTGTGATTACTGGATCATTTAGTAAGAGTATGTTTAGTTATGTAAGAAACCTCCAAACTGCCTTCCAAAATGGCTGTACCATTTTGCATTCACACCAGCAATGAATGAGAGTTCCTGTTCCTCCATATCCTGACAAGCATTTGGTGTTGTCAGTGTTCCAGAGTTTGGCCATTCTAACAGGTGTGTAGTGAAATCTCATTGATGTTTAAATTTGTATTTCTCTAATGACATATAACATAGAGCATCTTTCCAAATGCTTATTTACCATCTGTATATCATTTTTGGTGAGGTGTCTCTTAAGGTTCTTGGTGCATTTTTTAATTGGGTTGTTTGTTTTCATATTGTTGAGTTTTAAGTGTTCTTTATATATGTTGTATACTAGTCCTCTATCAGATACGTCTTTTGCAAATATTTTCTCCATGTCTGTGACTTATCTTCTCATTCTCTTGACATTCTCCTTTTTAGAACAGAAGTTTTTAATTTTAATGAAGTCCAGCTTATCGATTATTTCTTTTATGATTCATGTCTTTGGTGTTGTATCTAAAAAGGGTCACCATACCTAAGATCATCTAGATTTTCTCCTATGTCATATAATAGGAGTTTTAAATCCTTGTTTATCAAATATTTTCTATCAAACGAACCTCCCTGGGGTTCTAGGCAGTAACATAGAATCAAACAAAAAAACAGACATAAGATCATAAAATTAAGGATAATCATGATTTCGGTGGGCAGTGAGCACCCTTTTGCCGTCTTCCTGTACAAATCATCTGCTATTTTCTAGTTCTTTAGTTAGGAGTCCTGTGAACCAAGACTGTATAATTGTTTGGCCATTCAATGGCTAACCTTAAATTCTTTCTGACACTTTAAATCCTTTCTGAAACAAGGCAGAAAATAAGTAAGTAAATAAATTAATAAATGTGTGTGTGTGTGTGTGTGTACACAGATTGGCTCCCCTTTGTAGTTCAGTGCCTCCATAAGATTTACTAGGGGCATCCAAAGCAAACAGTCCTGATCTTCTACATAAGATGTGCCAAGCAAACATTAAATATATTTCTGGATTGTGTGTGTGTGTGTGTGTGTGTGTGTGTGTGTATAACAAACAGTAACTGTTTAACTCCTGAGGTCTCAGTTTACCTGTTATTAAAATGAATCTAAAATTTTAGCCCCAGAATAACCTTTTAGACGTTCATTCTTCTCCACTCTAATACTCAGCAGCCTAGTGTGGCAGCATTTAATATTAACTCACAATGGACCGGACCATGGTTATACTTGTCTGAATCTTGTACCCTTGGGGAGAGGGACAGTGGAGAGTAACCACATAGCTAGAATGTAGGACACTTGTGGCCAGAACGGGGGGCTGCATTTGGAGGGGACAGAATAAGAGCAGAGGATTCCTCCTGGAGACAACTGGCTGCCATAGGCTATGAGGCTGGGCCAAGCCAGGGTCTCCTGGGGAGAGTTTAGAATTAATACCCAAAAGAATGAATTTAAATGCTCCATTAGAGACCATAAATAGGTATTGTGGTGACAGTCAAAGACCCAAAAGATCATCAACTGAAGTAGAACTGTATATTTCTGTCCATGCCTTTGTTCTCAGTAGGTTCCTCTGTGAACAGGTATCTTGAAGCCGTCACCTTGAACACACCCATCTGATCCAGGACCACGGTGTGTGTGTGCTGGACTTGGCTCCCTCCTCCTTGCAAGAGCCAGGTATGGGAGTCTCTTCCTAACTCTGTGGTCAGTGACATTACGATGGCAGCTTGAAACTGGCCCCAGGGGTAGTATTTACACACAGAAATTGGCTAACTCTACAAATCAGAGTTTGTTTTCATCCTACTCAACCTCCTTCCCCTTGAGAGCTAGGTTAACAGCACACTGCTAACTCTCAAAAGTTTGAGATTCTTCCTCCTTTTGGCATAACTTTTACACTTCTTTAGGCAGTGGTAACATTTCCAAATACCTCAGTTTGGGATGAGGACCAACTAGCTAAATGTAGTAGGGACAGTCCAAAAATAAGAGGTAAAAAAACAGGAAAAAAAAATTACTTGAAATGACCTGTTGGTCCTGCCATCACTAGTTTAGGCGATGGTATTCATAAGAGCAACAGTTATTGACACCTGGACATCAATGTACTGTTTACCAAGCATTTTCTATGTGTTGTCTCTTATATTCTCCATGAGAATCCTGTAAAGGTGCTGGGCCCAGGGATTGTTTTATTCCCATACATACATTCATAAACTCAAGCATCTGATTTCTGGAGAAGGCAATACCAGGACCTGTGTTTCATGATTCCCAGTACAGGGCTCTTCTCACTATACCACTCTACCTCTTAAAAATAAATGTGTATGTGTTTTATTAATATTTTTAACTCTGTTTTGTGATGACCCAGTTCTCTCAAATAGTGTTTGTTAGATTCTCAAAAATCCACCAAGTGTAATTAACCTTAATTTTAGTTAATGTTAAAAGTAGGTATTTTGAAAGCAAGTATAGGACTTTTAAAAGAAGAGATTATATAGGAAAAGGAAATGACAGTGACACACAACTGCAAAAAGGGTTAGAGACATAGGACTGCGTACTTTAAACTCCGACGTTATTAAGAGCATAAATTCAACTTTATTTAAATATATTATATTCCTGGCACTGTGCTAAGTCTGTCTCTAAACCCCAATGTTAAAAATAGAAGTAGATGGAATGAATGCAGGAAGTCGTTTTAAGCAAAGTTTCCAAATGGTTGGAAAGACGGTTTTGCTCATAACAGGCGAGGGATTGACAATTTTACAGTGAGTTAGGAACAGTGAAAAGAACTAAGAGTCTATAATTAAACCTTATTTTATTATAGGTATTTTTATTTATAAAAGTTCCTATCTACACTTTTCACAGTAGAGAAAAAAATTAGAATACATGCTCTCAATAAACACTTACGCAACCTTTCTGCTCGGCAGAAACTTCACGTGCCATCATTCCATAACAGAAATAATTAATTAAATCAAAAAGTGTATTTATTCACTTTGAGTCATTTAATCTTCCTGGCAGTATGGTGTACTGAGTGGTGCATGGCTTTGGGAGGAGTCTCAAGTTTAAAATTGAGTTCTGTTATTTGCTAGCTGTAAAGCCTTGAGGAAATTAAGTAGCCTAGACTCAATAAAGACTTCACAAGATCATCATGTGAAATAAATAATTGGATGTGTACAAAGTAACAGCACATCATACCCTCCGAATAAAGGTAGCCCCCTTTCTTTCTTAATAGGCCACACCATACTCTGGTTTCCCTAAAAAGAAATCAATTTTGACTTCCACAGAGAGAGCCTTTCAGTGCCTGTAAGTTGCTCAAAACGTAAGTGCTTTCTCTACCAGACTGCCAGTCTTGAAAACGGAAATTCTTACTTAAATCAGAAAGCAAAATCTTGAAAATTAATATCATTACGCATTTCACCTACATTAACTCTGAATACAACGAAATTATCAAAATGTTTTCTAAAACAGAACAGGTACTTTAGAGCTCTCTGGGCTCTATGCAAGGACACGATAAGCACATTTAAAACTAAACTCTTGAATGATTATGAAATTTACCTTAGTAAGTAAATACAGTCAGCTTGCCAGAATTAATAATGCAATATAAAAGAATATTTTTAAAAAGACAGTATTTTACGTATGCTACTTCTGAAAGGAACAAAATGAAAATTGATAGATAAAACTAGTAAGAGTAATTGATCCAAAATAAAAGACTGAGGAAGAGATGGACCCCCAGGACAACACATTCTGTAACAGATACCCACATACAATCTATTTCTATCTAATAATAAGCGAGCCTTTCTTTTTTGTAGGCCTCAATTTTCCATTAATAAAAAAGCGTGGATTGTATTTATTTCTATCTAGCCCTTTAACTTTGTACCCAGTCAAACCTTTATTCCCTATGCTAATAGAGAGTTAGTGGCACGATAACATGAAATCCTTTATAAGATGTCCTTTATGGTGTTTGAAATTGGACAGCATCAGCATCACATATCTTCTGATTGTTTTGTTTAGAACAAAACTGAAATGAGGATGCGACAAGAAGAAATATGAGAAGGGATCAGGGTGACCTCCTCAATGTGACTAGGAGATCCTACCTACATTAAAATCCCTGATGCAAGTTATATATACAATTTAGCATTCATTTTGAGGGAACTGAGATGACTAAACTTTGTGAGGTTTTATTACTTAATTAATTATATTAAATCAAGCAAAAGTACATTATGAGAACTGTGACAAGTAGATAGTGTTTCCAGAAATATTTTATCCATGACAAAACCAGTTCTATTCTTGGGTCTTCTGAATGTTGCAACTGTTACACCCTTTAGTTAACTGCAATAACTAATCTTGATTATTTATTAATCATCTAAAAATTGTATCCTTGCAACATTTCCCAAAGGTTCTAGCTATGTCTGGTAAACTCTGGCTTAGAAATTAAGAAATACTAGCCAGGAGTCTGTTTCATATTCATCACCAGTGTTTCAGGAGTACTGCTTCAGGTTCAGAGAAAATATCAAGTATAGGAGTTAGTACCAGAGAGATCAAATATTTTTTTGAAAGAATATGCAACAAACTTCTTATTTCTTTGAATCTTTCAGTTAACTTTTCTAACTAGATCTAATAATACATTTTTAATACAGCACTCATGACAGCCTACTGCTGAAATTTAGAATAAACATTACTTTATAAAGCAGGATGTATTTTATTGCTATAAACATAAACACATGGACTCCCTGCACATTTCTTTTTCCATCAAATAGATGTTGTGAACAGCTTTAATGTTTTGAGTACAGTTTGATAGTCTCAGAGGAGGAGAGGGAGACAGGGGCTGTTGTTTTAAATCTGGCATTTTATTAAGTATCTTATTCCAACAGCAATCATACTTTTAGTGTTTCTGATGTAAAATACAAAGCTGACTAATTAACAGCTATAGCTTCCACCAGGATTGATAATAATGAAATTAACCAAATGTTTGCTTCCTTTCTCTAAACAGTCAAAAATCCCTTTTCAAAATATTCTGGGAAGATTTACAAACAGATTATGTTGGAACTTTGTGTTATAAAGAATCAGCATTTTTTCCAGCATTTGAAGCAGCACAGAATCGAACGTTACTAAAAAGTGTCCAGGTAGCCTTCTCTACATAACGTCAATGGGCAAAACATGCAATTAAGATTAGCTTGGCTTTGTTCACTACCAGTTGCTAAGATGCATAAAACCTGTAGTTCCCAGAGGGTTAGAAAGAGAAGCTAAGTAAACTGAAGCTGCTTTTAAAGTGTTTAACAAGGCAGAAACTGGAACGGATGTGCCACAAACCAATATCCATTACCACAAAGTGATTGCCAAATTTTCTTGTAAAATAGCTCTCAGCTGGCCTATTCAGCATCGTCCTGTTATAGCTAAAAAGAGCATCCAACTTGTGATTGTTACCATGAAAATAAGCAGGCAGCAGAATATACAGTAGCTGCAGAGAAGAAAACAATATGCTTCAAGAATTTTTCTGACAGATTTAAATCTACATCACTTTCTTTAAAGGTCTAAGAAATAGAAATATCTCTTTACCAAGGATTTTTTCCAGACATTCAGTATGGTGATATACTATAATATATATTATATGTTTCCAATTATTGCTTAAAGGTAATTAAAATTGGCTTTCAAGAATAATAACATAGTTCTAGAGAGAATTTCAATGAAGTCTTGATTGATTAATGGAGGGGTACACAGCTTGTAAGGTAGAAGCCACCAGAGTTAACTAACACTTCTCTGCAGCTAACTGTGAGACGTGTGTAAGTCTGTTCTAGGGAATAGACTGGTTTCCTCACTAATCAAAGAGAGGTGCAGCAGACACTCTCCACTGTCTACTCAGTAGACAATTCCCTTGGCCAGTGATTGGTTGGGTTAGAGGAATGGTCCAGTTCTGACTAATAATATACAAGGGAGAAACACTTAGAGAAAGCCTTTCATCCTAAGTTAAAACACAAATTTTGGGAAAGAGAATGCCTTTTTATCATTCTTTTTTGCCTGCCTGGAATACAAATATGATGCTTAAAGGTGTAGCAGCCATCTTGTGACCATGAGGCAAAAAGTAGGATTGAAAAAAAGTCAACATTCTAAAAGTATAGAAAGATGTAAGAAAGATATAAGGACACTAGATGGCTAATGGTATCATTGAACAATTGATTTCATTTTTGACTCACATATTTCTGACATTTTGTACTTGTGTCATAGTTTCTATGACATCTGAAAAAGCTTCTCCATCCAGATTTGCCAAAATCATTCATAAATTCATGTGTGGATCCAGCCAAGAGCATAAGTTCTGCTATTTGTTTAGCAAAGAAAAAATACAGCAAAGAGATAGAAGGTCTGGTGAATAGGAGGAAGAGGACAAATTAAAAAATGCAATTAATTTGTGGCTGGTCATCATCTTAATTGTCCCTCTGAGCACAAGTTAAATGTACCTAGATAAAAATACAAGGTTTGTGGAACTCACATTCCCCACCAAAGCTGAGTACATTGTTCCTTGTAGGACTGCCTTAGGAGTTTTTATTACAATAATGTACATTTGGTTAATCGACTCAGGAAATATTTTCCTACTGATGCTTGGATCCTAAAGCCTAATTTAGTGTGCAATAATTTACATGCCTAGATGAACTGAAGCAATCAGGACACTTTGTGTCCAGATAATGAACAGCAGTCAATTTATTTCTGGTGCTTTATTGAGAAAAACACTATATAAAGCTTCACTGTTTGAGAGGAAAAAAATGGAAAAAGGAGAAGCCTTGTGTTCTTATTTCTTTTCTTTCTTCCATTTAAAGACTGTTGCACAATGAATATCATTTTTGGTAAAAAGACTATGTTCTAGTATTAAAAATGTAAAAGAATTCTAGCATTCAAGCACAATCTTTGCTTCTATGCAATATGACAAATATTTAATAATAGCAATAATGGAAATTATGGCAACAACTAATCTTTATTTTAACATCACTGCACTAAGTAACATGGATTTCTTTTTTTTATTATTGAGATATAATAGAATTTCTCATGTAATTCTTATAACATTTATACAACCACTATGAGCTCAGTGGTTTTATTTTTCCTACTTGATAGTGGGAACTCAGGCACAGAGAGGTTAGGTAACATGTTCAAAGACACACAGCAAATAAATGGTATAGCAGGAATATGAACCCCGGTGATGTGATTCTAGAACCCTTGATATTAATATGAAATACAACTATTTTTATCACCAACGTCATTTTTCTTCTTTAGATCTTTCAAGCTCTAAAATCTGCGGGTATTTTAAGCATTGCTGTCACTGAATGCCTGATTATTTGGAGCTCACTTACCATGAAAGTATTGATGACTACAAAATCATAGGAACTTAAGGACTGAGTAGAAGAAGGTGGTTTGGGGACTTTTACATTGGCCAAGCAAACATACTGCTTTTAATTCAAATGTATATTTTGTTGGTTTTCTGTTTTTGGGGAGTGGCTTTCTGAGAGGATCGGGTGGGGAGCAGCAGAATGCTGAAGCCTTCCAAGTGGTCACTCCAAAGCCACCGCTGCTCAAGGGTCATGATTCTGGCAGCAGATCTCTCCACACAACCTCTGCACCAGCCAACATGGGTATCTTAGAAAGAGAGGATGCGTTTTTGCCAGTTTATAATATCTAAAATAAAAACAAAATTTAGGATATGTATAATTGGAGTAATTGTTTTCCAGTTGAACAGGTAATGTGAGTGCTTCAATTATTTTGTTTCTTAATATGTATCAAGTTAAAAAAATTGTTCTCCTATTTATTTATTCACTGGAAAGATATAACATGTGCTCCATGCTTGAAGCGTTTTCTTGGCCACTGGACTATTTAAATCCATAATTTCATATTTTCATCAATATTCCTATTTGACTCAAAGACAAAACTAGTAAAAAATGAAAAGAGAATTTTAGTTATTTAATTCTTCTAAAATCTGGATTATTTGGAGAATTGTTACATAACAGAACTACATGATTTTGGAAGCCATAGCATATTATATTCTTCATCTCATTTTTAACAAAGAATGGCTTTTTGAGGAAGGTCAGCTAACTCTGAAAGCCTTGTTCTGTGTCTGACACATTTCATATTGTCTCATTTACTTTACACTGATATTCTTTTTCATATGCATTAAACTTACAGGTGAGGCAATTGAGGATCAAAGAGATGAAAAAATTATGTAAGAAGTAAAGGGCAGACTCAGTTGAATTCAGCTTTATCTGACTCCACAGACCAAGCTTTTTTCTCTATAACAATATTGATAATACATAACTACATAATCATTTGACTTTTTAGATGTAGCATTAAAGATACTCCCAACACACACATATAGATACACATGCATATATAAAGACACACACATTTAGTTATATAATTGAATATATATGTATATACACAGTGTGTACCTACATGCATATACATATATACAAGTACGTATGTATATATGCAAACACCCTTACACATGTGAAACGAACAGGACCATAAATTATAAAAAGCTGCATTTCTTAAATTAGGGTTTTTAAATATCATCAAGTGTTATATGTGGATTTAATTTAATACCATTCACTTTCTCACAGTCAACCCACAATTTATAGAACATAACTATGCAGTTTTGATGTCACAAAAAAAAATCCGGAACTTCACCTAACTTCTTTTTTTTTTAAATTAGGAGTTTAAATTGTAACAAAAATAAAATACAAATGCACTAATTTTTGTGCCATAAACAAGCAATAAGGTAAGTTTTAATTTGATTTTTTTCATCATCTCTGTAGGAGAAAAAAGCCATGATTAATTTATATAGAAAACAAACTCTCAGGTTAATAGGATACTAGCCATGTGACTTGACTAATAATGTTACAATACTCTCAGCTGCACTGTTAGCATAATACTGTTGTCACTAGGACAACTGATTAATATTTATTCAATGCCCTACACTCTGAAAATAAGAAAAAAACAAAGTGGCATTAAAAGTAATCATTACTTGCCTCTTGTATTTTACTAGGACTTGTGTCTCTAATTTAGAGACCCAATATTACAGCTTTGGTAATTTACAAAAGTGGATGCCTTTCCAAAGGTGGATTACATCTGCAATAGGATTCTATTGGGCAGAATCTATTAAATCCTTAAGACATAGACAAATGGTAAAGTGTAAACTAAGGTGCAGCAAATTGCAAGAAATTCACAACTACCTTTAGTAATTGGTAGAGTTTAAATAACCTAACTAAAATGTGTAAAATAATGCAATCACTGCCAGATTCCCCCCACCCACCCAAAAAAGAAAAGTCTTACAAGTATCCCATAGCTGAAATCCTCCTTAAAAAATTAACAGCAGTGTTTTTCTTTAAAAAGTGACAAAAATAGTTTGGATTTTATTTTATCTACTTTCCTTTCCATTGCTCATGTTCTAATAGATAGTTTAATGAGCAGTGAAATGGCCAGAAGAAGAATATTCCTGTTTAAAAAAGGCTGATGCAATCTAGATACTATTCCAGTCCTATTCCAGTCCTGAAAAATCAAGTACTTGCTGCACTTGTACTTTAATGTACATATAATATCTGTTTCAATCTCTATACAAATATTGGTGGTTTGCAGTGCTGACTATACACAGAATTAAATCATATGATTGGGTTAGCATATTTTTTGAAAATGGATGAGCAATCTAGGGTGAGCAGTCCACAATTGTGATTTCATTTTTCTGCCTTTACCCAGTAATTCAACAGTTTCTAAGCAAATAATAGCTAATATATATTAGTGTTTACTGAGCGCTAGTACTTTACATAAGTTATCTCTTTTAATTCTCAGAAAAGAAAATATCTATGGTGAGGGTATTACTCTTTTATAGAAGAAGAGCTGTAGCTTCAGAGGTAAATGACTTGCTCAAGGTTCCATCCCCCTATGCTGACCTAAGTAGTGACATGGGAAGACAGAGGACATCAACGGAAGACAGAAGAAGGAAACAGCTTCAAAAGATATACATAAAATAATAATTATGTTAAAGTCTTTAGGCTCCTATAAATAAAATCATCCCATATATAGCCCTCTCCTCTATAGTAAAGGTGAAAAAGTGTTGCTTTTCCTTCCCCACTGCCATAATGACTCCTCTCATTGCCATTTTGTTATTCTTGTCATTTTCAAGATTGTCTTGATACTGTTGGGGTGGAGGACAGGAAGGAAGGAAGGAAGGAAGGAAAAGAGGGGAAAAAAGAAAAAGAAAGAAAAAAGAAAAGGAAGGTTAAAAAATGATTCAAATATAATGAAACCTCTTAGAGAAGGAGAACTTATATATTTATGACACAATTATTATTTTTAAATAATTATAAAATAAAACCTGATACCACATTTTCATGCAGCTTTAAAGCCAAGATTTCAATGATCTGTTTTCTACAGGGAGATGTATTGAGAGAAAAAAAAAGTATCATTCTAAACTGCCCTTAAAATCTTTAAAACATGTATGACATCTAAGGAAACTTGAAACAATCCTAAAATAGAGAAACAGATGCAAAATAGTTTTAAATGTTTTCCAAATGTTATTTTACCCACAATGTTAGTTAAGGTAGCATTGATTATGTACAGAGAAGCGTTGTATTCTAAGGACATTTGTGAACACTATATCCCATTATATAATTAATATGTACAGGATGTTTATATCTACCACTAAATAGGACTTGTTACAGTTTTATTTCATTAAGTGATGATAAATATATTACATTGTATCTTTATTTTTACTGAATATATTTTGTTGTATCTATGATTTATAGACATTGAGATTTTAGTCGAAAATACATGGTGAAAATACCAAATTATTCCCTTGCAAAACAATCCATCTAAACCAATCTATCATATGTTGTCAGTTTCAGGTTCACTTATAAGTAAAAGATACAGTAAATAAAGTGAATTATATTAAAGAAGGGTGAAGTGAAAATACCTCAGGAATTGGAATCACACAAATCTGGATAGGAATCCTGGCCGTGACATAAACTGTATGTTCTTGGGCAAGTTGTTTAATCTCTCTGACCTTCAAGTGTCTCATAGGGGAACTATAACACCTACTTTGAAGAATTATAGGGAAGAAGAAATGAGAGTCTCTCTATAAAAGTACAACAGAATTTCTGCCCAGAGATTTCAGTCAATAAATGGTAGTTACGAGGAATAATTAAGACTTCATTTCTTTTGTAAAGTATAGATTTCTGCCTACTGTATGCCTTACCCTAAGTTTCTTAAATTACAGAAAATCTTTATTCAAAAATTCCCTAATATATTCTGAATTAAAATGATGATCAAGTGGAACAACTCTTTTTCAAGATAAACTCATATCCTCCATGCCAAATTTTAAACTGAACACTAATGCAGATCCAAGTTTAACTAAAAAGTGAGTCACTAAAAGGAATGAAACAATAAAATTTTCAACATAATTTGAATTAATTTATACCTGAGAAGGCTCATGTGTAAATTAACAAGGCAACCAGAAGCATACAGAAGCATAATGAAGAAAAATAAATTCTGGTTATTTCTACACTGTGACTAGATTTAGATAAAATGCTTAAATGAACCAAAAACTCTCATCCAATCTTCATAAAAGACAAATTGTATGATTTTGTAGATAATGCACTTTAGAAACTAATCACAGGTTTGTGTATGTGTGTGTAGTGTATGATTTCTGTATGTATATTAGCTTTGTCTCCTTGAATTGCAAGGGCTTTGAGGGCAATGACATTGTTTATGGGCCGGTACTATGGTCCTCATCACTATCTAGCACAGTATTGAAAAATCAGTAGTCATTCTATTAGTATTTGTTGATCAATTTGTAATTAAGCTAAGTCCTTTTAAAGGTCTGAAATAACTCTGGGCTCACAGCGAACACTCTCTAGTTGATATTCTTGAATATATTACTTATTTCCTTCACTTGCCTCTGATTCAGCCTTCAATGCATTTTATCAGGAAGGTGCATGACCAATATGAGCTTAAATTCCTTTCCCTTCGGCTGCTCATAGCGGCATCAATGAGCACTGAAATGATAATAGAGACCAAATTTAGTGTTTGGCACCTGTGCCGAACACACTGCATATGACTTTATCTCTCATCTTCAGGTGGAAAACAGGATCTGGCTCACCAAGACTAAGTAACTCGCTCAAGGTCACAGTCTGTTGGATTCAACTGATCCACTTCACTTGAGCATTAGTGTAGAATATTTTGATCATGAACACAGATCATCTCTGGCTGAGTCTCACACACAAACCTCTTGGTTAATTTTTGCTGAGGGGACTTTGACTTTTTGGATTTGTGCCTGTGAATATCGTCTCTGTGGGATAATTTACAGGTGGTTAATACAATTTAAGATACGATGAGATAAATTAATTGCATGTTGAAAGTAACGTTTGGAGGAGGAAGGGAAGAAGGCAGTGGAGTAGGTTGATATTTTGGATTCATGACCTTTGTGGTGACAGACGTTAAGACAAAGAGTTAGTGAATTTCCTACCACGACTTTGACATTTTTGCTATTTTATATCATTGACTCACATGCCAAGTTCGTCAAATCCTTTTCAACAAAATAATACTGTAATGAAGTGTACTTAATGTTTGCTATTTTTTATCCAAAAAAATTGATGACTCAGTGAGTCAGAGCAAAAGGGCAGAAGAGTACCCTTTTGTCTTTTTCTCTGCCCCTGACTTTGGGGACAAATGGAACTGGTCATGAATTGGTTGTGGAAAAATGCAGTACACATTGGAAAACATGGATGCAAAAGGCAGGTATACTTTGGATTAAAATATATACTAAATTTCCATATTATTCTCCTCTGCCTTTGCCGTTGATAAAAACACATTGTGTAACTGGGAGCCTGATAAAACAAGCAGGTATTTCTTTCCCAGAACAGATCACATTGATTTAATCAAATTATTGTTGACTACCCTAATGTTTGCTCATTGAGAAGGAAGTTAACCAACTCCTAAATAGGTATGTGTTAGAATAGCTAACAAAGAACATCACTGTTGTTAATAAGTTAGTTGTGGAAAAATAATCAGTGGTTTCCTTCTGTAAGAATCAAGTACATTTTAATAGCTTAATTAACTTTTAATTCAAGACTATACCTGTACAACTGGTTTTCAACAAAATATTAAAATGATATCTTTTCTATGTGATCCTAATGTTTAAGAGAGAAAGCAATATCATTTTGGTAACTGATGGTATTCTAGACCAAAAACTTAAATTTTTATTTAAATCTTATGTTCATTTAACCTGCCCATCCTATGATTGTCCAGGGTCATTATCCTTTGGGGGTTACCTTAAAATTTATGGATTTTTTTCTGTTCCTACAGAAAGAGCGCCAAGTATAAAGACCAGAGTAAATAACTTTAGTATTAACTGAACAATGTTTCTGTAATATATTTGAATCTACTCTGTATATAATAAACTGTTGAGCATAATTAATTCTGTATTCATCTCCACTCCTTCATGATTCAGCCACTTGTGACCTAATTTATGACACGAATCAGAATATATGGACTAGACATTTAAAATAGCTAATATTTTCTGCAGGAAAAAATATTCTCAATTCTGAGTACCTAAGGAAAACAATGTATTGGCCTTTATGCTGAGATGCTCATTTGAGTATTAAATACAGAAGCAATTTCGTGATCTTACTATTCCTAAAGGACTCTTTTCCCTAAAGAATACCCCCAAATGGGGACTTAATTTTAGGACTAAAGATTTCATTGGTTTTCTTTTTCTACGGTTTTGTGATCCTCATCATTGTTGTCGACTGTTCTGAAAAGAATTCACTTATCATCAATATTATTTAAATGAATATTGTAGTCTAATTATATTTACATTTAACAATAATGTCAAAAATTTAAATATGAATTTTAAAAACAATCTGCTTTCTTATGCCTGTAATGAGAGAACAGTGCAAATTTGTTCTTGACAAACTCAAGGAAGACATATTTGTTTACTTGCCCAAACCACACAAAAGCCATGTTGGTTTTTGAATAGTAGATTTGGCCCCAAATCTGTCACTGACAGTGAGCTCAGAGGACACCAGAAATATGCAGTAACCACTTTCCGTGATTACTGGCTTGAAGAAAAGTTAAAGAAAATTTTAAGGAGAGTAAAAAAGATATATTTTGAAGTTTAGCATTTATATAATACATTCTTGGGTATTTTCTCCATTAAAAATTTAATAAAAAGCTATGGCACTTTATAAGGTCATGATCATTAACTAAGCCCTTTTAATTCACAAGTCAGTGAAGTATATCTTTTTTCATGTAATTGATGAAACTGATGTCTAGGGCTGATAAACCTCATTCTAGGTTTACATATGTATTACTAAATAGTTGTATAATTATTTGCTAAGTTACAATGAATGGAGCAAAGATCTAAACATTTAATCCCAGTTCAGTTACTGTTATGTAGAAGGTCAGTTTATGGACAAGACAGTGAAGAACAAAGAATAAGTAAAATTTGAAATTATACTAGCTTCCACATTAATCAAACATTATATTTAATTTGGTATAGCTGAGAATACCTAAAAAGCAATACACACAACATATTAATACATACAACATAATAATACATACAGAACACAAACAGCATAGTACAACTGAGAAAACCTAAAAAGTAATACAAAAGTAATACATTATTTATCAGCAGTTTTACTCTGGCTTTGCAATTTTATTAATGGAGGTTAAAACTATAAACCTCCTCCAAATGTATTGACCCTTCTGCATTTTCATTATTTGCTTCATAGCTTTCTTTTTACTGCAATTCAAACCCTTTGATTAGTTTTCCTCTGCAGTAAAAGATACTTCACAAGATTATAAAGAAAGACTGCACTGAACCAAACATGCATGGCTGAAAAACACATTTATGATGGATGAAAAGGTACTGAGGAGGACATGACCATCTCTGAAGTAGTACAGAGTGTTCTTGGAGCTCTGCAAGAACCAGACCTGCCTACAACACTGCAAAATTTAGGATTCTAAGTGCTCCCAAAACTGAGTCCCCATAAAACAGAGTTCCCCTACCGAGTTTATGATTAACCTCTCTATCTAAAACGTTATTCCCTTTTTTGTCCAACACCTGTTCCCCCTCAAGATTGAGGAATATCAAAGAAAAGGGGGGACTGAAACTGAGCAGGACCCTGTGGGGCCCTCCCAGATACAAAAGTCTTTCCGTGCCCCCTCTTTCATGTTTGTAGGAAAAAGGCTTCAGGCTCCTAGACCTTCCCTGTGTTCCAAAGGGCAGATTCAAACAGTTACTAATTAGGGAAGGAAGGGAATGCAGAAACAAAGGAGGAGCAGACCAGAAACTATAGTGCAGAGATAAAGCAGGGTCGTGGTTCTTCCTCAAGAGATACACATTTAAGAGTATATCTCTGAGCTCTTCTACAGGAACTAAGGCCCCCACCCAGGTGGAAGAGGTAACTTCAGGCTGAGCAAAAGCACTGGTTGGAACCGGGAAGCTGATGATTGAGATTCCCACAGTTACCTCACCACCAACCAATCAGAGGAGGGTTACACACCCTGCAGACCTCCCCGTAAATTTTGCCTATAAAAACTCTTCCCTGAAAGCTATCAAGCACGAGCCGCCTGTTCTCCTTGCTCGGCCCTGCAATAAAACTTTATTTGCTCTAGACTCTGATGTATCCATTTGTTTGGCCTCATTGTGCATTGGGCACATGAACTTGCATTTGGCAACACTCCTTGGAAATGTTATGGATATCCAGTGTTGTTTTCAAGCATAAATAGGGACTCACATTTTAGTGCCATCAAGGGTGAGTACCCTTAGATAAAAATATAATACAAAGAGCAACTGAGTGGATGTTACAAACTGGACCAACTTAGAAAATAGTATGTAAACTGGAAGAAGTCAGTCACAAAAACCCACAAATTACATGATTCTATTCATATGAAAATTTAGAATAGGGAAATCTCTATAGAGGCAGAAAGTAGATTAATGGTTGGTTAGGACGGATTGGGGGTGCAATTTGAGGAGGTAACAGCTAAAAGGTTCAAGATTTCTTTTTTGACATGACAAAAATGTTCTAAAGTTGTCTGTGGTAATAGTTGCACATACCTGTGAATAAACTAAAAGCCACTAAATTGTATACTTTAAATGAGTGAAATGTATGGTAGGTGAATTTTATCCCCCCAAAACTATTTTTAAAAAGTAAAATGCAAATATTCCATTTAATAGAATATGCAAGTATTCTATTCAATAAAATGTAAGCCAGGGTACATGACCTTGTGATCTCATGGACATTTTTTAATGTCACTACAGATTACCTTTGGAACTACTGCTATGTCAGAGCAGTAATTCACTTAAATACTGAATTATAACTCTTGTGGTATTTGTGGCAATTGAGAACAGTATCCTTGTTAAATAATTCTATGTTCTATCTGAATAAAATTGAGGTTCAGCTCAAAAAAAAAAGTTGTTGACAGAATCAAGAGCCCAGGAAACATCAAAGTCAGGAGATAGTTTGAATACCTGATGTATTTATAGATGAGGTTTTCATAAAGTAACTTAGAAGGGCTAAGCAACGTTACCTTTGTGTATTAATTTGAGGACCTCCACAAAATCCACCCCCCCAACAACACACAGACACACACAGACACACACACATATACACACACACAGCAATTTCTTCTAGCAGATTAGAATCCCACCATAAGCCCTAGACAAAAGACTAAATCATAGACCATGCGACAGTTTACATACAGTAAGAGCTCTGGAGTGAGACAATCCCTGGATTGCAACACTTATTCCTCTATTTATCCTAGTGGCCTTGGGCAAAGCCATCAATTCTCAAGGCCTCTGACTCCTTATCTGTAAAATGGAGATCCTAACAGTAACTGACTTCTTTTAAGAGCTAAATGAGATAACACCAGGAAATAGATTAGCCAGTGCTGGACACATACTCAAGAAATGTTAGCTATTATTAATGGCAAACTAACAAAAGTTACTTACGGGGCTCAGAAATAATCAAGCTGGCCTATGTTTTAAGGTGGAGGTTCCACCCATTTTGGCAGGTTATCTTGGTATTTGCATAGACCCTTGGGGCAGCCAGGCAGCTGGCTGGCCCTTTGGAGCTCTGGTCTTTTGAGATCCCCTGGTTTTTTCTGCCAATGCTCAGCTCCCATTCCCTCCAGCTGGGTCAGGTCCCTGCTTCCACCCTCCTTGTGTTAGAAGAATTCCTAGAAACACCTCTCTTAGCTGAACCAGCTACCCTCACCCTGTCTCACCCCAGTTCTCTCAGAAACGGTCTTGACCTGTGATCAACTCTCCTGTCCTCCCCTGGAGGGCAGGCATTACATCAATTTCTCTAACACAAACCAATTCAGTTCCTAACTGAACCCCCAGAACCACCAGAAACTTGTGTCTAATCTGAACTGGAAGTAAGCCCTAACAATCAAGTCTTTGTTTTAAAGGGCTGTATCCTATTAAAATAATTCCTTATGGCTCAGAAATTTTTCATACAGCCAAAGAAGGCTAGAAGGAAATTTGCCAAAATGCGTACTGTAGCAGAATCTGGGTGGTAGAGTCAGGGGCTCTATGTTTCTTTCTGCTTCTTTATACTGTTCTGTCTGTACTTTCTAAAATTTCCACAGTGAAAACAGAACTATTCAGAAACCAGAAATAAAAAACAATATTTTAAAACATATCTTGACTAGGGAAGAATAGTGTGTCAGTAAAGTCTTATTTTACGAGACTTGGATCGAAGTGGTGAAAGGGGGCATTGAGCACAGAATGCAGTGCAGAATCCTTGAGAGAAAAAAGAAAGGGAAAGTGGTGTGTGGGGAAGTGTGAGAGGTGGGCAAACTGAAGCTATTTCATGAGTTCACCAAAGAGCAGGGCAAGCCTAGTTTTTAAGGTACATTAAAAATCACCACTCAATTCATTGGTGAAAAATTCATCAAGTTTGTTAGTCAACTAAAACGATCAACCATTTGAGTCAAAATGGCAAATGCAAAAAGCCTGTAGATGTAGGGTGTAGGGTCTAGGGTGTCATTTTGTGACCCTGAATTCCAGGGGGCCAGCTAAAAATGGAGGTAGAAGATTTAGTGAGAAAGCACTAAAACAGGGTCATGTAAACGTGGACAATTCCAGACTTAAGAATCTGTGAGTTAGTGTATACGGGTGCCATGTGGGCCGGCTCTGGATTTCAGACTGTCTCCACTTAAATCCAGGCCCAGCTAGTTATAAGCTGTGAGACCACGGAAAAATTGTTAAACATCATCTTTAAAATGGGATAATGATATGACCTAGTTCTTAGAATCGTTAGAAAGATTTAATGAAATAACACATGGGATGGTGGTGTGCTGAATTGGGCGATTGGGATTGACATGTATAAAGTAATGTGTATAAAAAAAAAAAATAACACATGGTCAGGGTTTAGCACTTATTAAAAATTAGGCATGATGATGAAAAAAATGATTATGATGATGAAGAGCTTATATGAAATAAGTAAAACCTAGATCATATGAGAGTTGAAATCATATCAAGGGCTCCTATTCTCCAATTAGTCAAAGGAAGGAAATGATCACATGTATATTTTAAAAAGGAATGACATTGTTTAAAGACACGTTTTCTCAATAAGACTCTTCCCTGAGGAACCTAAGATTGGTTGCGTAAGAGTACCCTATTTTGTTTAATGACCAAAACTGTTTGTTCCTGGCTAATTAAACTCACTTAAATTTAGCATTATAAACAGAAAGAATAAATATCTGCAAAAATAGTTTAAACCAGTGATCCATATATTGTAAATTTCATTATTCAAATTTCAGCATTTATTTCAAATAAATTTTAAAAGCCATTTAAACCCTACTGAAAAATGAGTCATATTAGCCAACCAATAAACATCTCAAGAGTATTGAAGGCAAATTTTATTCAACTTCTGTTTCAGTATTCTCAAGGCTAATATGCATAAATGTGGCAAATGCACATGTAATTATTTTATAACTTATTTCATGAAGTCTGTTTTAGGCTCATAGAAGTACTGTTTGCATTTTCTTTACTGTGGCACTCAAATGTAATAAGCACTCAATGGCACTGATATGCTTTCTTAAATTAAATAGCTTTAAAAGCTATGCTATGAAATGAGGAAAACGTTTTGAAAGAGGAAGAGCAGATGTTTCGGGATACAGAACATGGACAAAGTGAGCTGACAACATGAGGAGACTCAGGTGCAAGAAAAACTGAGAAACAAAGAGAAGGAAATTGTCTTTTCTTTCCTACTAATCTGGTTTTTTCTTTCCTCTGTTTTTTTATGAAGAAAAAACTGGAGTTTCCTACTTATCATGTCAGCTAATTTGCTCAATAAGATTTTAGCCATTATCTGGATTTGGTCAGAAATTAACATACCAAAGGTACTATATGGCTTTGGATAGTCTATAAGTTAATGAAATATATATTTCATAGCATCAGCAAAATTAGTAGATTCAGTGTGTCATTTATTCAGTCAGTAGCTACAGGTACTATCCTTAACAAGTAGGATCTAAAGATGGATGAAATAAATCAAATGCAGTGCCAGTGACACTGAGAAGCTTCTAGGAAACAGAAAAATATGGGGGGGAGCACATTTTGTAATCATACAGACATGGGTTAAAATTCAACTGCATTTCTTATCTATGTGACCTTGAGCAAGTTAATTCTTCTAATGCCCAGATTCTTCAACTATAAAAAAATGTAAAAACCTGTATTATTAGATAGTTATAAAGAAAAAGATGTTTGTATATATCAGGAACCTAGCATGCTGCCTGTAACTTCATAAATGTTTGACCTCTTATCAACACAAATTACTAGGATTTATGATTTAATTCAAGCTGGGAAAAATACTCAGCCTCATAAATAACAGGCAACTTTAAGATCTCAAATTACACAATTTGCAGGAGATATTTAATTTCCTGTCTATATTTGTCCTATAATCATGTAACTGAACAGTGAACATTCACTGCAGGCCTAATAATCTGCACTTCCTCCTCTGATTAACAGAGTAAATAGAGCTAATTCTAGTGAGGCAGAGCTACAAACTGTCTTCTGTTATCCATTCTCCTCTTCTTCTTCATCAAAAGAATCTTCAAATGTTAGTTGGGCACATGTTTACTCTGAACAAAGGCCCATTTCACCTTGATAGCAAAGTATGACCAAATAACTAAGTTCTGGTCAACAGGATTGAGAATAAGAGGTGTGTCTGGTCAAAGGGTAGGATCATGCCTTTTCCCTGCTCTTTCCTCTTCCTGCTCTCCAGGATGTATGTGTGATGAGACAGTGGAAGCTGAAGCAGCCATCTTGGACGTGCATGTTGAGGGTGGCAGGGCAAAAATATAGAGGGCATCTGGGTCCTTGGTGATGATGGAGCACTATCCCAAACTAGGATTGGCTTAAATTTACTGTTATTTCAGGTTTTTTTCATCATTCTCCCACGGATCTAGTCAAAATTAGTATACCTAAGAAAAACTCTGCTCTCAGCACTCACAGAATTATTGGATTTGTTTTCCTTCCACAGTTACTAATGGAAAAGAAAAATCCTAACAAATTACTTCAGCTGCTCAGAAGTGAGTGACTGATCTAAAATAGACAGGAGTATAATTAAAGTTGATAGTCAAAATGAGAAATAAATAGCTTATAGGTACCTACTGACATATGGATTTGCTCGAAGTATTTATTGCTTCTCTCTGAAGCATTTTTCATCTTGCTAATATCCTTTAGGGATTGATGAATCGGCTTACCTTTTACTTATTTTAAATGGAATTCTACTTTCAAAATGATTAAAAAGGAATTTTAGAGGACAATTTGTAATTATAAAACTGGATACAATACTAACATTTCTGATTATCAGACCCATATTTTCTTCCTGAGGAGCTATTTTAATGGACTTAACAGTAATGTCCATGATTTTCAAAGGAAATGTATGATTTTTTTTCCCTCACACCAGGCAATGTCCCTCATCCCATGAGTTCAATTACTATCACATTATCAGAGCACACACACAATTGTTTGCTGAGTAGTTTACTTACTCAGTTTAGTCAACATGCAATGCATTGACTACATGTTGATTTGGACTGAATGCTCTACTAATTAAATATAATCTTGAAAACAATAGAATTCCAGCCAGACCTTCAAGATGGTGGAGGAGTAAGACGTGGAGATCACCTTCCTCCCCACAAATACAACAGAAATACATCTACATGTGGAACAACTCCTACAGAACACCTACTGAATGCTGGTAGAAGACCTCAGACTTCCTAAAAGGCAAGAAACTCCCCACCTACCTGGGTAGGGCAGAAGAAAAAAGAAAAAAAGAGCCAAAAAAAATAGGGATGGGACCTGCCCCTCTGGGAGGGAGCTGTGAAGGAGGA
Organism: Eubalaena glacialis; assembly: GCF_028564815.1. NCBI lineage: Eukaryota > Metazoa > Chordata > Mammalia > Artiodactyla > Balaenidae > Eubalaena > Eubalaena glacialis. The sequence goes on along the minus strand of NC_083716.1, from coordinate 213,161,817 downwards.
AAAGTTTCCAAACACTAGGAAGCCCCTTCATTGGCGGACACAGGGGGTGGCGTGGGGGATGCTTTGGAGCCACGGAGGAGGGCACAGCAACAGGGGTGCAGAGGGCAAAGTGGAGAGATTCCTGCACAGAGGATCTGTGCCGACCAGCACTCACCAGCCTGAGAGGCTTGTCTGATCACTCGCCGGGGCGGGTGGGGGCTGGGGGCTGAGGCTTGGGCTTCGGAGGTCAGACCCCAGGGAGAGGACTGGGGTTGGCTGCGTGAACACAGCCTGAAGGGGGCTAGGGCGCCACAGCTGGCCAGGACGGAGTCTGGGAAAAAGTCTGGACCTGCCTAAGAGGCAAGAGACCATTGTTTTGGGGTGCATGAAGAGAGGGGATTCAGAGCACTGCCTAAACGAGCTCCAGAGATGAGTGCGAGCTGTGGCTATCAGCGCGGACCCCAGAGACAGGCATGAAAGGCTAAGGCTGATGCTGCAGTCACCAAGAATCCTGTGTGCAAGCACAGGTCACTATCCACACCTCCTCTCCTGGGAACCTGTGCAGCCCTCCACTGCCAAGGTCCTGTGATCCATGAACACCTTCCCCGGGAAAACACACGGCACGCCTCAGACTGTTGCAACATCATTCCGACCACAACGTTATGAGACTAGATATAAATTACAGGAAAAAATCTGTAAAAAAATACAAACACATGGAGGCTAAACAATACATTACTAAATAACCAAGAGATCACTGAAGAAATCAAAGAGGAAATCAAAAAATACCTAGAAAAAAATGACAATGAAAACATGATGACCCAAAACCTATGGGATGCAGCAAAAGCAGTTCTAAGAGGGAAGTTTACAGCAATACAATCCTACCTCAAGAAACAAGAAACATTTCAAATAAACAACCTAACCTTATACCTAAAGCAATTAGAGAAAGAAGAACAAAGAAACCCCAAAGTTAGCAGAAGGAAAGAAATCATAAAGGTCAGATCAGAAATAAATGAAAAAAAAATGAAGGAAACAAGAGCTAAGATCAATAAAACTAAAAGCTGGTTCTTTGAGAACATAAACAAAACTGATAAACCACTAGCCAGACTCATCAAGAAAAAAAGAGAGAAGACTCAAATCAACAGAATTAGAAATGAAAAAGGAGAAGTAACAACTGACACTGCAGAAATACAAACGATCATGAGAAATTAACTACAAGCAACTATATGCCAATAAAGTGGACAACCTGGAAGAAATGGACAAATTCTTAGAAAAGCACAACCTTCCGACACTGAACCAGGAGAAATAGAAAATATAAACATTCACTGAAATTGAAACTGGATTAAAAATCTTCCATCAAACAAAAGCCCAGGACCAGATGGCTTCACAGGCAAATTCTATCAAACATTTGGAGAAGAGTTAACACCTATCCTTCTCAAACTCTTCCGAAATATAGCAGAGGGAGGAACACTCCCAAATGAGGCCACCATCACCCTGATACCAAAAGCAGACAAATATGTCACAAAAAAAGAAAACTACAGGCCAATATCACTGATGAACATAGATGCAAAAATCCTCAACAAAATACTAGCAAACAGAATCCAACAGCACATTAAAAGGATCATACACCATGATCAAGTGAGGTTTATCCCAGGAATGCAAGGATTCTTCAATGTACGCAAATCAAGCAATGTGATACACCATGTTATCAAACTGAAGGATAAAAACCATATGATAATCTCGATAGATGCAGAAAAAGCTATCGACAAAATTCAGCACCCATTTATAATAAAAACCCACAGAAAGTAAACATAGCGGGAACTTACCTCAACATAATAAAGGCCATATATGACAAACCCACAGCTGACATCATTCTCAATGGTGAAAAACTGAAACCATTTCCATTAAGATCAGGACTATGAAACTAACAATGGCATTTTTCACAGAACTAGAACAAAAATTTTCACAATTTGTATGGAAACACAAAAGACCCTGAATAGCCACTGCAATCTTGAGAAAGAAAAATGGAGTTGGAAGAATCAGTCTCCCTGACTTCAGACTATACTACAAAGCTACAGTAATCAAGACAGTATGGTATTGGCATAAAAACAGAAATAGAGATTAACGGAACAGGATAAAAAGCCCAGAGATAAACCCACACACATATGGTCACCTTATCTCTGATAAAGGAGGCAAGAATATACAATGGAGAAAAGACACCCTCTTCAATAAACGGTGCTGGGAAAACTGGACAGCTACATGTAAAAGAATGAAATTAGAACACTCCCTAACACCATACACAAAAATAAACTCAAAATGGATTAAAGACCTAAATGTAAGGCCAGACACTGTAAAACTCTTAGAGGAAAACATAGGCAGAATACTCTATGACATAAATCATAGCAAGATCCTTTTTGACCCACCTCCTAGAAAAATGGAAATAAAACCAAAAATAAACAAATGGGACCTAATGAAACATAAAAGCTTTTGCACAGCAAAGGAAACCATATGAAAGGCGAAAAGTCAACCCTCAGAATGGGAGGAAATATTTGCAAATGAAGCATCTGACAAAGGATTAATCTCCAAAATTTACAATCAGCTCATGCAGCTCAATATCAAAAAAACAAACAACACAATCCAAAAATGGGCAGAAGACCTAAATAGACATTTCTCCAAAGAAGATATACAAATTTCCAAAAAACACATGAAAGGATGCTCAACATCACTATCATTAGAGAAATGCAAATCAAAACTACAATGAGGTATCACCTCACACCGATCAGAATGGCCATCATCAAAAAATCTACAAACAATAAATGCTGTAGAGGGTGTGGAGAAAAGGGAACACTCTTGCACTGTTGGTGGGAATGTAAATTGATACTGCCACTATGGAGAACAGTATGGAGGTTCCTTAAAAAACTAAAAATAGAATTACCATACGACCTAGTAATCCCACTACTGGGCATATACCCTGAGAAAACCATAATTCAAAAAGAGTCATTTACCACGATGTTCATTGCAGCACTATTTACAAGAGCCAGGACACGGAAGCAACTTAAGTGTCCATCAACAGATGAATGGATAAAGAAGATGTGGCACATATATACAATGGAATATTACTCAAACATAAAAAGAAATGAAATTGAGTTGTTTGTAGTGAGGTGGATGGACCTAGAGACTGTCATACAGAGCGAAGTAAGTCAGAAAGAGAAAAACAAATACCATATGCTAATACATATATATGGAATCTAAAAAAAAAAAAAAAAAAAAAAAAATCTGAGAACCTAGGGGCAGGACAGAAATAAAGACACAGACGCAGAGAATGGACTTGAGGACTCGGGGAGGGGGAAGGGTAAGCTGGGATGAAGTGAGAGAGTGGCATGGACATATACACACTACCAAATGTAAAACAGCTAGTGGGAAGCAGCCGCATAGCACAGGGAGATCAGATCCATGCTTTGTGTCCACCTAAAGGGGTTGGATAGGGAGGGTGGGAGAGAGACGCAAGAGGGAGGAGATATGGGGATATATGTATACATATAGCTGATTCACTTTGTTATACAGCAGGAATTAACAAAACATGTAAAGGAATTATACTCCAATAAAGATGTTAAAAAATAAAACAAAAGAAAAAAAACAACAGAATTCCAGTCTTCCCAAATGTGCTTATTTCCCTTCAATATTCAATGCCCTTGTTGCTCTAATGTTGCGCGTTTGACACATGCTGCTGCTTTATCCACAACCCCATTTTCTTAGCTACAACCCCCATCAATTTTCATCTAAACCAGGCAAATTCCATTCTGAAGGACAAATAAATAGCACCTCCTTACTCTTAGTTCAGATACAAAGATTCTTAAGAAACCATAATTTATTGGTCTTCTCCAGAAAGAGAGGCTAGAGATGTGATTCTGCTTTTAAAAGTGTAAAAAAAAAAGACTGAGGAAAAATATGTGTATGTATTTCTGCAGGTCCTAAGATAACATGGGTTCCACTACGCTTCCAGCTGCTTTTACGAAGGAGAGCCCTAACCCTGGTGCTCTTTTAAGCCACAGTGAAAGGTCTGGGGGCTGGAAGCCACGTCTGCAAAGACTGAACTGTCAATATGTTAACCAAATTATAATCAAGTTAAGAGTGAAATGTGGCGTCTGAAAGATCGTCTCAGAAATGATAGAAATGGTTTCAATTAAAAAAGAAATGCAATATTGTATTATTATTTTGTAAATCAAAGCAGATTTAGTACACAAAAATTAAAAGATGGACATTCATTCCTGTCTCTAAAACAGAATTATATAGAATTTCCAGGGGGAAAAATAATATCTGTGTAATACTTTGTTCTAAAATATTTTATTTTTTAGCCTTAGATCCAATTAATTATTTTGAATGTTTTCCCTGAAGGACTATGGCTCACATCTAGCAGGTTCTGGGGTTGAAGTTACATGTGCCATGAGGATGAAGGAGGCAGGCATATAACAAGGAGTCGTGGACTATAGTTGAGTCTTCCAGAAGCTTGACTTTAGATGTTTTCAGGAAAAAAAAATAACGACTACAGTGCAAAATTCTACAGAAGCACATAATTTAATAGGTTCTGTCCAGCATGCCCACAATTTACTAAATAAATTTTAAGCCCCTGTATTAACCCACATAGAGAACTTAGCATAATAAGTCCTATTGGATCCCTTGAAAAAATGAACTCCGAGAAATTACAGGGTTTTTGAAAGTTAAAAACAAAGTCAGGGATGCAGCCTGTGTCTTATCACTGATTCTCAAATTTTAGCATCAGAATCACTTGGAGGGCATGATAAAACGGGTTGTTGTACTGCAATCCACACATTTCTGATTCACTAGGTCTGGAGCAGGGCCCAAGAATTCACATTGCTAATAAGTTCCCAGGTGATGCTGATGTTGCTGGTCTGTGGACCACACCTCGAGAGCCACTGTCCAACCTGAGGAAGAACATAAGGAAGCCAAAGAGGGAGCTCAACCTTCACCTCTAGGAGGGCACAGCCACATGTGGCATCACACTAAGCACCTGAGAAAAATCTAGAAGACATGGCTCCTTAATCAATTGTGTAAACTCACTGTAGTGAAGAAAGCCACTACCGAGGACAGGAATTGTGGGAAGTGGAGAGAAAGAGAAGAGAGGTAGAGTGATGTGTTTGAGGGGGAAGACCAAAGACCAGTGGACATCAGTGAATGCATGAAGATAGCGACTAGATTTATTCTTTCAACAAATATTGATTGAGCACGTACTCTGTGCCCCAAAACTGAGCTGGGGGCTAGGGACTCATCAGTGTCCCATCAAAACAGAAAATGCCCCTGCTTTCTTGAACATTGTGGCTAGGAGAAATAAACAATAAATAGTTACACAAATAAATATAAAACACATAAGATATATCTACAATATATAATAGCTATGGAGAAGAAGAACAGGGCAGGGTAAGTTGAATTTAAGTGTTCATTTTTCACACAGGTGATGTGGTGATGTGGGAAGGACGCCCACCAGATTTCAGACATAAGAGCTGCCACAAGAAACTGAGACAATTCCAATTGGTAACTTTATTAATTACTTATCCTCCAGATGCCAAGATTAGTATAAAGAACTCCATATAGTGAGGGTGTAGACTTCATGAGAGCCCTCCAGCTCAGAGGTCTATTATATTCATATATTCACAGATCTCATTTAAGTCGGTCTGGGAGAGAAGAGAAAGTATGTACTGGTTTTGTGGAGGTCAGCTTTACAGATTCAGAACTATATCCCATCCACAGATGTGCTGTGGAGGATCAGGCTTAGAAAAGAGGTTTGCATATTTCATATTTCAGGTCTCAAATGAAATTTTTCCAACACACAATGATCATGATCAGAAAACAGTAATTCTGTTTGACTTAGTTTTAATTCTAATTATAGCAACAGTTCCTTCTTTCACTTTCAGGATGGCAAAAAATAGTCAGGACTTAGGTCAGCCAATACTTCTGAAAGGATCTAGCACAGATGGTTCAATGAGGAGAAAAATTATATGAATTCTAAGGTAACTTCTTGGTTATTTTTCATCCTATAGTACAAAGGCAGAAGGACAGAGGATTCCCTCCCAGGCAGAGTCCTAGCCTTTTTAAATTTATAAATGCTTACGTCATGAAATGCAAATGCTCATGTATCTTATCCAAATAAGTCTAGTATGCTCTAAACATACCAAAAAAAGGGGGAAAAAAAGGAAAGAAAAAAAAAAAACCAAAAACAAAGACTGAAAAAACTCTCAAACACTTACTGCAGTACCTCTTTCCATGTACTCCTTTGTGGACACTCGTTTGCATATTTGAATTGCGTTTCCCTCCACTTTGAGAATTCTCCTACACTCAGACAGTGAAATACGCTGTTTGAATATTATTATTATTTAAGTTCTTAGTTTTCTGCGTTCTTATGAGGTCACTTCCTAGACTCCTTTCTAGTTTCCTCTTTTAAACCACAGCTACATCAAGCTGACTGCTACTCTCAAAAGCATAGGACTTATGAAAAAAGTGGTTGGACATTTCCAATCCACTGATGGTTTAAAATACTTTCTGAATTATCAGATCTTTTTTAAAAGCCCATAGTATGTTTAATTATGTAGACATATCTCCTCTGCGTTGCTTTTTAAGCTTTGAAAATATCAAAATCATGACAAGACATGAGAAGAATTCTATTTTGACAAAATGAAAAACACAAAAATTCTTCTACTCAGAAAAGAAGGAATGTAACGGAGAAAATAAACGCAAAAATAGAATTGGCTGAAAACCAGCAACCACAAGAAAAGAAGTACTGCAGGAAATGGAACTAATCAGTTATTATAGTGAAGATTTTTTTCCCAGACATTCTTGGGGTAAAAAAAAAATTTAAATTAATGTAGAAACTAGGAGTTTGGACAAAGCTACATATGTAATCAAAGAATTCCATGTGAATATTTATTTTTTGAAAGGACAATAGAGTTTTTATTGAGGGAACTTCCAAATTTAATCTCCTTGAGATTCTTCTGATATCTTAGTGAAACTTAAATTAGAAGCGTTGGAGCTTTTGAGGAGTAAGGTCTGTATAATTATGCCATGATAGCCTTTCTAAAGATATAACTGTTTATGTCCCTAATTCAAGTCACTTCAAGGGTCAGTCCATTCAGGAAGAGACTTGCTTTGGCTGAATCCCCCCTCAGCTCAGCAATAATCATTGCCTATAGATTAGGCTTCCTTGAATTAACAGTCATTCCCACACTGGCAAATTTTGTAATATGAAAGTTGCTTCTTCCAGTTATCCTCTCATCATAGCTTACCCATATCATTTGGTTATTTTGGTATAAAATATACCAATCGTTTTTTAACTGTTTTATGCCTAAGAAATGCCATTTCTAAATATGGATATGGAAAATTGACCTCTGTATATGTTAAAATAGATTTAGAAATAATTCTCATTTATTTGTTAGGGGTTTTTGGAAAACCAGTATCATCAAACTTGCCAAATAGTCTGTGATTCTAAGTTTTTTTTAAAAAAATTATTAGCTAATTTACTTAACAAAGGCATTTACAAAAGTGTGACAGCCTCTGGGCATATCTGCAGAGATGGCAGATTCAGGACTGTAAAGGGTGGAAAATAATGTATACATAATCCCCAATATCATAATTGAATTTAGTGTGTGGTGTCAAGAAAAAATGGTGCCCAGAAACTCAGACCTTGTCCTGATATCTTGGGCTGTTACAATCAACATATTTAAAAACTATATACATTAGAAACCATGTGACTTATCTCCACTTGATTTATACACAAGAAAACACAGGTCTCAAGAGTTGAAATTCATTATTCAAGGTCACACAGCTACTTACTGGCAAGAATGGACCCAGGTCTCCGTATGTCAAGGGACATTAATGGTCACTAATAATCATGGGGTAAGAGAGCTCCAGTCAGTTACAGAATAACACAACAGGTAATGAGTTGAAAAAAATTAATATGGACCTTTTTTCACACCCTTGTTTTAACTCACAGAAGCTTATTCATATATAAATTAGTGAAGGTTTGAGACATTTTAGTCACCATTTCACAATATTCAGGCAAAACACATTAAGGAATGAAAAGAGTTTGGCTGATGAAGAGGATTCTGAGTCAAAGTATTTTGTGGAATATTTTTTTTAACTCATTCTCTTTGTATTTCCTAAATATAAGAATGAAAGTTGATGAATGTGCACTTTCTGCAAGACACTCTGCTAAAGAGCATTATATATATTACATCATTTATTTCCTTTGATTACTATTAAATCAATTTTTAATCTCAATTTTTTGAGACTATTAACATAGCAATTGTCATATTGCCAGTAAGTGCTGGAACCAGCATTTGAACCCATATGATTCCACAGTCTTTATTTGTATCCAACAAATTAAATTGCTTAATTCTTAGAAGTTATCCCCTGACCCTGCCTACCTCCTTATTATTTTCTAATAAAATTTATTTCATTTAAACAATTAGACTAAAGAAGCTGCTTCTGCCCAAGGAAAAATTTATATTCCTAAAATAAGATAGAAACAAACATTAAAATTGATTCTAAATAGGAATAAATAAGATAACCAGGATGTTCAATTGAAAATCTTTATGTATCGAGCATCTAAGATGCCTTCTCTGGGTTTCCATGCCAACCTTTCTAGAATGCTAAAACAAGCTGTGCAACAACATTTACTCACACTGCATTATGTAGGCTTTTGATACATTAAAAATTATTTTTAATAAGCCCAATTAAATTTTGAATATTTAGCACATGGGAGAAGTAGCATTGGCACAAGTCACTGGTGAGGCAAGCAATGTAGCTTTTGTTTTTCTAAATGAGAGGAGCCTTAAAAAACAGATTTGAAGGAGATTTTTTATTTCCGTTAACTTTCTTTTTATGTATATCCATAGTTAGTCATAGCTTTTCAAAATAGAGTTTTATAAAAGTTATGCTTAAAATATAAACAGCTCTAAGTGTTTAACACTGAATCTGTAGAAGACAAATCTGGAAATCTAGGGCACTTCCATCCTCGATTCAGACCACCTGATAAAAGAAAAATAAATAAATAAATAACCACATGGAGCTGAATAGGTCTCTGACCCTCTCATCAGTTTGAAGAGATTTCTTTTTATTTACCAAGCTCATTAAGGACAAATATAGTGTGGCTTGATTGACCGTTAAGTATGATAGGGGCCTCTAATGGAGAAGAAGGGACTACTGCAGGTCAAGAGAGGAGAGAAGGGGGACCTGGCAGGTAGGTTCAGCCTTCAACATGCAGAAGGCCCAGGCTGATGGCAGTACAGACAGGGTGGTTAGAAAGGGGATGCTCAGATAGGACATTCCATCCAAAAACAGCAGATTACACTTTATTCTCAAGTGCACACGGAACATTCCCCAAGATAGATCACATCTTGGGTCACAAATCAAGCCTCAGTAAATTTAAGAAAATTGAAATCATATCAAGTATCTTTTCCAACGACAACGGTATGAGATTAGAAATCAATTACAGGAAAAAAACTGTAAAAAACACAAACACATGGAGGTTAAACAATATGCTACTAAATAACCAACAGATCACTGAAGAAATCAAAGAAGTAATAAAAAATACCTAGAGACAAATGACAACGAAAACACGATGACCCAAAACCTATGAGATGCAGCAAAAGCAGTTATAAGAGGGAAGTTTATAGCAATACAATCCTACCTCAAGAAACAAGAAAAATCTCAAATAAACAATCGAATCTTACACCTAAAGGAACTAGAAAAAGAACAAACAAAACCCAAAGTTTGTAGAAGGAAAGAAATCATAAAGATCAGAGCAGAAATAAATGAAATAGAAACAAAGAAAACAATAGCAAAGATCAATAAAACTAAAAGCTGGTTCTTTGAGAAGATAAACAAAATTGATAAACCTTTAGCCAGACTCATCAAGAAAAAGAGGGAGAGGACTCAAATCAATAAAACTAGAAATGAAAAAGGAGAAGTTACAATGGACACTTCTGAAATACAAAGCATCATAAGAAACTACTGCAAGCAACTATATGCCAATAAAATGGACAACCTGGAAAAAATGGACGAATTCTTAGAAAGGCATAACCTTCCAAGACTGAACCAGGAAGAAACAGAAAATACAAACAGACCAATTACAAGTAATGAAATTGAAACTGTGATTAAAAATCTTCCAACAAACAAAAGTCCAGGACCAGATGGCTGCACAGGTGAATTCTATCAAGCATTTAGAGAAGAGCTAACACCTATCCTTCTCAAACTCTTCCAAAAAATTGCAAAGGAAAGAACACTCCCAAACTCATTCTATGAGGCCACCATCACCCTGATACCAAAACCAGACAAGGATATTACAAAAAAAGAAAATTACACAGACCAATATCACTGATGAATATAGATGCAAAAATCCTCAACAAACTACTAGCAAACAGAATCCAACAACACATTAAAAGGATCATACACCATTATCAAGTGGGATTTATCCCAGGTATGCAAGGATTTTTCAGTGTATGCTAGTCAATCAATGTGATACACCATATTGACAAACTGAAGAAAAAAATCCATATGATCTTCTCAACAGATGCAGAAAAAGCTTTTGACAAACTTCAACACCGATTTATGACAAAAACTCTTGAGAAAGTGGGCATAGAGGGAACCTACCTCAACAAAATAAAGGCCATATACAGCAAACCCACAGCAAACATCATTCTCAATGGTGAAAAATTGAAAGCATTTCCTCTAAGATCAGGAACAAGACAAGGATGTCCACTCATACCACTATTATTCAACATAGTTTTGAAAGTCGTAGCCATGGTAATCAGAGAAGAAAAAGAAATAAAAGGAATACAAATTGGAAAAGAAGAAGTAAAACTGTCACTGCTTGCAGATGACATGATACTATACATAGAAAATCCTAAAGATGTCACCAGAAAACTATTAGTGCTAATTAATGAAGTTGGTAAAGTTGCAGGATACAAAATTAACACACAGAAATCTCTTGCATTCCTATACACTAACAACAAAAGATCAGAAAGAGAAATTAAGGAAACACTCCCATTCACCATTGCAACAAAAAGGTTTACCTCCTTAAACCTACCTAAGGGGGTAAAAAACCTGTACTCAGAAAACTAAAAGACACTGATGAAGGAAATCAAAGATGACACATACAGATGGAAAGATATACCATGTTCTTGGATTGGAAGAATCAACAATTGAAAATGACTATACTACCCAAAGCAATCCACAGGTTCAATGCAACCCCTATCAAATTACCAATGGCATTTTTCACAGAACTAGAACAAAAAATCTTAAAATTTGTATGGAGACACAAAAGACCCTGAATAGCCAACACAATCTTGAGAAAAAAAAAAAACAACAAAAAAACGGAGCTGGAGGAATCAGACCCCCTGACTTCAGACTATACTACAAAGCTACAGTAATCAAGACAGTATGGTACTGGCACAGAAACAGAAACATAGATCAGTGGAACAAGATAGAAAGCCCAGAGATAAACCCATGCACCTATGGTCAACTAATCTATGACAAAGGAGGCAAAGATATACAATGGAGAAAAGACAGTCTCTTCAGTAAGTGGTGCTGGGACAACTGGACATCTACATGTAAAAGAATGAAATTAGAACACTCCCTAACACCATACACAAAAATAAACTCAAAATGGATTTGAGACCTAAATGTAAGACTGGACACTACAAAACTCTTAGAGGAAAACATAGGCAGAACACTCTGTGACATAAATCACAGCAAGATCTTTTTTGACCCACCTCCTAGAGTAATGGAAATAAAAACAAAAATAAACAAATGGGACCTAATGAAACTTCAAAGCTTTTGCACAGCAAAAGAGAACATAAGATGAAAAGACAACCCTCAGAATGGGAGAAAATATTTGCAAATGAATCAATGGACAAAGGATTAATGTCCAAAATATATACACTGCTCATGCAGCTCAATATCAAAAAAACAAACAACCCAATCCAAAAATGGGCAGAAGATCAAATAGACATTTCTCCAAAGAAGATATACAGATGGTCAAGAGGCACATGAAAAGCTGCTCAACATTACTAATTATTAGAGAAATACAAATCAAAACTACAATGAGGTATCACCTCACACCAGTCAGAATGGCCATCACCAGAAAATCTACAAACAATAAATGCTGGAGAGGATGTGGAGATAAGGGAACCCTCTTGCACTGGTGGTGGGAATGTAAATTGATACAGCCACTATGGAGAACAGTATGGAGGTTCCTTAAAAAACTAAAAATAGAACTACCATACGACCCAGCAATCCCACTACTGGGCATATACCCAGAGAAAACCATAATTCAAAAGGACACATGCACCCAATGTTCATTGCAGCACTATTTACAATAGCCGGGTCATGGAAGCAACCTGCATGTCCATCGACAGACGAATGTATAAAGAAGATGTGGTACATATATACAATGGAATATTACTCAGCCATAAAAAGGAATAAAATTGGATCATTTGTAGAGATGTGGATGGACCTAGAGACTGTCATAGAGAGTGAAGTAAGTCAGAAAGAGAAAAACAAATATCGTATATTAACACATATATGTGGAATCTAGAAAAATGGTACAGATGGACCAGTTTGCAAGCCAGAAATAGAGACATAAATGTAGAGAACAAATGTATGGACACCAAGGGGAGAAGGGGGGGATGGGATAAATTGGGAGACTGGGATTGAGATATATACACTAATGTGTATAAAATAGATAACTAATGAGAACCCGCTGTATAGCACAGGGAACTCTACTTCACTTTGCTGTACAGTAGAAACTAACACAACATTGTAAAACAACTATACCCCAATAAAAAATAAATAAAATTTAAAAAAAGAAAGAAAGGGGATGCTCAGGACAGCAATAGAGAGGGGCACACAAAGCACTGGGAATAATAACAATCCAACAATAGCAATGAGAATGACAGTGAAAGTAATCAACACTTAATGACTACGAAAATTGTTTTGGGCAGGGTGTAAGTTTCCAGAAAGATAGAAATGACAAGGCATATATGGTCTCTGCCTCAAAGAACTTAGAATCTAATTAAAAAGAAAAATAAACATTGATTAAGGAATGGGAATAAAGTGAAATGCCATGACATATCAGATTTGGAGTGTTATCGGAGTGCAGAGCCAAGACATACAGCCCAGTGGAGCAAAGGCTGCCCTGAGAAACTGATGACTAAGCATGCATCTCAACAGGAAAAATGGAGAATAAAGGGGAGGAGGTGACAAGAGATGAGGCTGAGAATTACTTACAGGTGCTAACTAATTTAAGGTGAATACAAATATCAGAATTTAATTTGTGCCTTACCAGGCTATGTAGAAGCACTTAATATGTCATATCTAAAGACCAGATTTAGGCAACCACAGATAAACAGGAAAAGACAACTGTAAATTCGTTAGAGTCATGACTACTCTTATTTCATCACCAATAATTGTGGACTGCACTGAGCTGACGCCTCATTGATCTACTGGTCTGTGTTTCCTGTCCATAAGTTTAATATGTTTGAATGGAATATTTTTATTTCTGAGAAGGTAGCATCAACTATTACTTTCTCCAAATGAGGAAGATTTAAAATCTGACCGAAGGTAAATAGACAAAAATTTCCACATAAGAACTTTTTAAAAGACCCTAATTAATGACTCTTCGAATGACAATTTCATGGTTTGAAGTCACAGGCCATACCCCTCTCCATGGGACAGACCTACAGCTGCAAGCCTCTTATACATATTAATAATTTTGAAAATTATTTTATGTATTGATTTGAACCCTGAATCAGTGACTCCAAATCATAAAATACTTTTGATAGTCATAGCACTTTCAAGTTATTTTGAAAAGTATCTGTCACAAACAGTTCCTGAAATATCATATAGGATGGAGGCAATATTTTCCTCAATCTGAGATTTAAGATTCATCAACCCACTTCGGTGACATGATTTAGTATCATTTATAGTCATCTGTAACACTTCTTGCAGCTCACTTTTCTTCCTCTGCTTTTAGAATTCAAAATACTGTCTTATGGAAATGTCCATCATTTTTGCCCTGGCCATATTTATAATGCTGTGACGTCTGCCTCGATTCAGATGTGCATGGCCATGCCTTTCTGCTCTGATTAGTTTTTTTTTTTTTTTAAAACATCTTTATTGGAGTATAATTGCTTTACAATGGTGTGTTAGTTTCTGCTTTATAACAAAGTGAATCAGTTATACATATACATATGTTCGCATATCTCTTCCCTCTTGCATCTCCCTCCCTCTCACCCTCCCTATCCCACCCCTCTAGGTGGTCACAAAGCACCGAGCTGATCTCCCTGTGCTATGCGGCTGCTTCTCACTAGCTATCTATTTTACATTTGGTAGTGTATATATGTCCATGACACTCTCTCACCCTGTCACATCTCACCCCTCCCCCTCCCCATATCCTCAAGTCCATTCTCTAGTAGGTCTGTGTCTTTATTCCCGTCTTGCCACTAGGTTATTCATGACCTTTTTTCTTTTTCCTTAGATTCCATATATATGTGTTAGCATACTGTATTTGTTTTTCTCTTTCTGACTTACTTCACTCTGTATGACAGACTCTAACTCCATCCACCTCATTACAAATACCTCCATTTCATTTCTTTTTATGGCTGAGTAATATTCCACTGTATATACGTGCCACATCTTCTTTATCCATTCATCCGATGATGGACACTTAGGTTGCTTCCATGTCCTGGCTATTGTAAATAGAGCTGCAATGAACATTTTGGTACATGACTCTTTTTGAATTATGGTTTTCTCAGGGTATATGCCCAGTAGTGGGATTGCTGGGTCGTATGGTAGTTCTATTTTTAGTTTTTTAAGGAACCTCCATACTGTTCTCCATAGTGGCTGTATCAATTTACATTCCCACCAACAGTGCAAGAGGATTCCCTTTTCTCCACACCCTCTCCAGCATTTATTGTTTGTAGATTTTTTGATGATGGCCATTCTGACCGGTGTGAGGTGATACCTCATTGTAGTTTTGATTTGCATTTCTCTAATGATTAATGATGTTGAGCATTCTTTCATGTGTCTGTTGGCAATCTGTATATCTTCTTTGGAGAAATGTCTGTTTAGGTCTTCTGCCCATTTTTGGATTGGGTTGTTTGTTTTTTTGTTATTGAGCTGCATGAGCTGCTTGTAAATCTTGGAGATTAATCCTTTGTCAGTTGCTTCATTTGCAAATATTTTCTCCCATTCTGAGGGTTGTCTTTTGGTCTTGTTTATGGTTTCCTTTGCTGTGCAAAAGCTTTTAAGTTTCATTAGGTCCCATTTGTTTATTTGTGTTTTTATTTCCATTTCTCTAGGAGGTGGGTCAAAAAGGATCTTGCTGTGATTTATGTCATAGAGTGTTCTGCCTATGTTTTCCTCTAAGACTTTGATAGTGTCTGGCCTTACACTTAGGTCTTTAATCCATTTTGAGTTTATTTTTGTGTATGGTGTCAGGGAGTGTTCTAATTTCATACTTTTACATGTACCTGTCCAATTTTCCCAGCACCACTTATTGAAGAGGCTGTCTTTTCTCCACTGTATATGCTTGCCTCCTTTATCAAAGATAAGGTGACCATATGTGCGTGGGCTTATCTCTGGGCTTTCTATCCTGTTCCATTGATCTATATTTCTGTTTTTGTGCCAGTACCAAACTGTCTTGATTATTGTAGCTTTGTAATATAGTCTGAAGTCAGGGAGCCTGATTCCTCCAACTCCGTTTTTCTTTCTCAAGATTGCTTTGGCTATTCGGGGTCTTTTGTGTTTCCATACAAATCGTGAAATTTTTTGTTCTAGTTCTGTGAAAAATGCCAGTGGTAGTTTGATAGGGATTGCATTGAATCTGTAGATTGCTTTGGGTAGTAGAGTCATTTTCACAATGTTGATTCTTCCAATCCAAGAACATGGTATATCTCTCCATCTATTTGTATCATCTTTAATTTCTTTCATCAGTGTCCTATAATTTTCTGCATACAGGTCTTGTGTCTCCTTAGGTAGGTTTATTCCTAGATATTTTATTCTTTTTGTTGCAATGGTAAACGGGAGTGTTTTCTTAATTTCACTTTCAGATTTTTCATCATTAGTGTATAGGAATGCAAGAGATTTCTGTGCATTAATTTTGTATCCTGCTACTTTACCAAATTCATTGATTAGCTCTAGTAGTTTTCTGGTAGCATCTTTAGGATTCTCTATGTATAGTATCATGTCATCTGCAAACAGTGACAGCTTTACTTCTTCTTTTCCGATTTGGATTCCTTTTATCTCTTTTTCTTCTCTGATTGCTGTGGCTAACACTTCCAAAACTATGTTGAATAATAGTGGTGAGAGTGGGCAACCTTGTCTTGTTCCTGATCTTAGTGGAAATGGTTTCAGTTTTTCACCATTGAGGACAATGTTGGCTGTGGGTTTGTCATATATGGCCTTTATTATGTTGAGGAAAGTTCCCTCTATGCCTACTTTCTGCAGGGCTTTTATCATAAATGGGTGTTGAATTTTGTCGAAAGCTTTCTCTGCGTCTATTGAGATGATCATATGGTTTTTCTCCTTCAATTTGTTAATATGATGTATCACGTTGATTGATTTGCGTATATTGAAGAATCCTTGCATTCCTGGAATAAACCCCACTTGATCATGGTGTATGATCCTTTTAATGTGCTGTTGGATTCTGTTTGCTAGTATTTTGTTGAGGATTTTTGCATCTATGTTCATCAGTGATATTGGCCTGTAGTTTTCTTTCTTTGTGACATCTTTGTCTGGTTTTGGTATCGGGGTGATGGTGGCCTCTTAGAATGAGTTGGGGAGTGTTCCTCCCTCTGCTATATTTTGGAAGAGTTTGAGAAGGATAGGTGTTAGCTCTTCTCTAAATGTTTGATAGAATTCGCCTGTGAAGCCATCTGGTCCTGGGCTTTTGTTTGTTGGAAGATTTTTAATCCAGTTTCAATTTCAGTGCTTGTGATTGGTCTGTTCATATTTTCTATTTCTTCCTGGTTCAGTCTCGGCAGGTTGTGCATTTCTAAGAATCTGTCCATTTCTTCCAGGTTGTCCATTTTATTGGCATAGAGTTGCTTGTAGTAATCTCTCATGATCGTTTGTATTTCTGCAGTGTCAGTGGTTACTTCTCCTTTTTCATTTCTAATTCTATTGATTTGAGTCTTCTCCCTTTTTCTCTTGATGAGTCTGGCTTCTGATTAGTTCTTGATGTCTAAGTTTCTCTCTTTTCCTAATATATTCTGTCCTATCACAGATGAGATCCAGTTGGTGAAACAAAAGGGGCCCCACCCTTTGTACCAGAGCACTGGTAGAAATGATGCTGCAGTGAGCTGTCTGGTTTTATACTCAGTGTGAGGAGTAGCTCGCCACCGTTTTGCTGCTTCTCTAAAGGTGAGCAGACAAACTCTCCTCGTTTGAATTATGTTTATGAAGACAACATTTTTTTTTTTTAAACATCTTTACTGGAGTATAATTGCTTTACAATGGTGTGTTAGTTTCTGCTTTATAACAAAGTGAATCAGTTATACATATGTTCCCATATCTCTTCCCTCTTGCATCTCCCTCCCTCCCACCCTCCCTATCCCACCCTTATAGGTGGTCACAGAGCACAGAGATGATCTCCCTGTGCTATGCGGCTGCTTCCCACTAGCTATCTATTTTACATTTGGTAGTGTATATATGTCCATGCCACTCTCTCACTTTGTCACATCTTACCCTTCCCCCTCCCCGTTAGCGTCTGTCATACAGAGTGAAGTAAGTCAGAAAGAGAAAAACAAATACAGTATGCTAACACATATATATGGAATCTAAGGAAAAAATAAAAGGTCATGAAGAACCTAGTGGCAAGACGGGAATAAAGACACAGACCTACTAGAGAATGGACTTGAAGACAACATTTTCTGAACTCCAACTCTAAACATATGGTCTGGCAAAAGATTTTTCTGTGTGATTTATGATTTTATTTATATGAAGTCTCATAAAGCTGAACAACTGAACTACATTATCAAATATTTAATCTATCATTTATTGAAAATAATAATATCAGGGGGCTGCTGGTACTTATGAAAACAATAATTATTGAATTTAGCATGTGAAGCTTCTCCTTAAAAATATGCTATAGAATGGAATATGTGAAGCTTAAACTATTGATCTCAAAATCCCAATTTCTTGGCTTAAAGGGTCAGATGGATCATAAATGTGCTTCTAATGTTATCTTTACAAAAGGCACAGAGTCACAGCTGACAGAGTTCTAATATGGCAAACTCTCTTTCCTGTTTTTTTCCTGAGAAGTCAGAAGGGAGAGATATCCATCCTTACAGCTGAAGCAGCTTTTTTTAATTTTTATTTTTTAAAAGAAGATTAAAGAGTTTACAAGAAGAAAGGAGGAAGCATAAAGGCAGACAGATGAAGGTGGGAGGAAAAGGTTATGATCCAATCAGACATCATTTATTCCTGAAGAATAAATTGTGTGGTTTCCTAGTAATGACAAAAAAGGAAGGGGGGGAACTTGACAGGTGCTGCCACAAAAATGTTTTTCAAAGCCATCGGTTGCTGCATTTTAAAATTCTTAATAGATGAGGACAAACCATTTAGCAAACTGCACATTTTATTTAGGTGCATCACATAAACGTGCTGTACAGCACATGGACGCACTTCGAAGGCTGTTCGAGTTACCGCCTCAAAAAGAAAGGGCAAGACTGTGCCTGCCATGTTCCCTTCTAGCACACTTCCTGGCACACTGTGGTGTTCACAACAGCATTTCTTTAATGAATAAATAATTTACTAGGTGTCCATTTACACAGCCTAGAAATAAGGTTAGCCTGACCCAATACTAAAATAGGAAATTATAAAAAGCTCTAAACTTGACTTTGGAGGCAGATTGGCATAATGAGTGATTTTCAAAAGAAGGTGCCATGCGTTATCTTTCATCGCACTGACATTAATCAACATAATTGCAACCAGACAGTATTGACAAGATACTGTCACATAACCCAACGTGCAGTCAGCATGAGCAGTTTTGTTCAAAGGTTTCTGTGTGATATGGGCCAGGTTCAAAATAAACCCAATGACACTCAATGAAATTTAAAACTGTGAGTCTGAAAAGTGTAATAGGGAGCAAGGTAAACAATACTGCTAAAAACTAGCCTATGAAATTATAATTTCTCGAGAAGTAAATGGCCTTATGAAAGGGAAAATATTTTGCCTTGTTAAAGAATGACTCTCAGAAGGCCTTAGGTTGTCTGAAGAATTTTCCCTTAAATACACACCCTTATAATTAGAAGTTAGGTCTTCTTGCACTTCCTTAATCCCCAAATTAAGAAATCAAAGCAAAATAAAATAATATGAAATAATACTTCTGCTGGAAAAATTGAGCCCTGGCGACATTCTTTTCTCTTTGCACAGAGAAATAAAATTTGTGTAGGTGAAGGCTGATGCTTCATTATTAGTCATTATTAGAGTTTTCTCCATGTCCTTCCTTAGAATACTAATTATATTCACACACCCAAAAATATGCATTTTAAACTGTTTCTGCTAAATTTAAAGAGAAATTGAAAGAAAAAAGTAACCCATATGGAAAAAGTATGCTCTTATTAGAGCATATGGGTTTTAGCTCTGTATAAGTATACATATTAAGAAACGAATCATTGAATGTCTTACAGGGAAGCCTGGACTTAGTAATCTCCTGATCTATTTATCATCAGCAGATGCTTACTCTGGTTGCAAGCTGAATGATTGATTATTCCCAGAAAGCTCATAATTGCTGTAATTAGGGTCACATGACCTCCAGCTTGTCTTGCTTAGAAAAAAAAGCAGATGGCCAAATATTAACATTTGAATGAGCACCAGAGATCCTTTAGTTAAGGAGAGTTTAAGTTAAATGCACCAGAAAGCTGTGAATGTCTGATCTCAAACACACTTAGAGGAGTAGTTTAAATTCTTTTTATATTGTCCATTCTGCTCTCTGCAGAGGCCCGCCTTCCCTTACAAAGGCCAAATCTGAGCAGTCCTACCCCACTAATCTACCCAGCAACGAGGCTACTATAGAGTGAGGAAGGAGTGATGACTCTACTTAAAATCTTTCCATTTTAAATTCTACTTTTTCTTTGTTTTAGAGTATACTAGAACATTTGAAAAACTGAAATCATTCATTGACTTTTCTTAGTAAATAATGATATTACTCATTGTAAGGGCAAATACAAATTAAAAATAAGGGGCTTAATTCTCCCTGTTGAAAATTAGGGTAGAGACTTTCCCCTTTCTTTTTTCTTTTAGAATTTCTTGCACCTTCCTTTTCAAATGCATGTAAATCTTTATAATAGCTAATTAAGTCTCCAGCCACCCTCACATTCAGAAATGTTTTTTTCAAAGACCTGGGAGCCATCTTTTTGAAATGCAAACATTGAGGGGGAATAGCTCCTCTATCTCCCAATTCTTGCTGGAGAGTATTAGAGCCTAATTTAGGTTGGTTTCTTGCTCCAAGTTGTAAAACTACTTCCTGTTGGAAATGTACCAGAAGTCTCTCCCTCCGCTAAAGAAAGCCAATTAGCTAACACAGATGGTCACCCCAGTTGCCAAGTAAATTCAGTCCTCTTACTTGAGAACTAGTTATTGTTTCCCTTGAAAGCATGTATGTAATGGGTTGTATCTGCTTGGCTATTTAGAAGGCTGAAATTTCTTTTGGTCTTTGCAATCTCTTAGTGGATTGCCTCTGATGCCCATCACATTCTAATTTAGCGCTTATTCATTAACAGAAGTGTTTTCTTTCTCTACTAACTTTGTGGAAAGGATTTTTGGGTTGGGAGAAGTTTTTGTTTTTAATTATATTTCCCCAACAATTTCAATTACAATTAACCCTTCTCCCTGGAGTGGAGGCCTTTTAGAAAGTTTAACAAATAATTCAGATGGTGAAATTCCAAATTTCCCATGTGAAATTTATTAAAGAGATATTTAATTTTACTATTTCATTTACCTTTAATTATGAACAAGCTTGGTAATATTAATACCAAAATAAAACAAATCCAGATAGCATGAATGTCAGTTAGAACATTTGGCTCCCATGTGTCAAGATATTGATGTTTATTTTTTCTTCTAAAAAAACCTAACATAAAACATAATTTTATTAATGGAAGCTCTTAGAACAGACCTTCAGATTAATATTTCTCTATGTAACTATTCTTTGTGCACAAAAAGAGCAGGAGAAGTCTCATGATGGATTGGATTCCTGCTCATAGTTTAAAAAAATAGATACACATAAAAGTTCAACGAATAATTGCTGAAAGAGAAAAAATGGAAGGTTGAGACAGAAGGGGAGATGGAAGAGGCAAAATCCAGGTCCAAAGTACACTTGTCCTACATTCTCTGTTCCAGGTCTCCTAACTTCCCAGTCCTTTCTCTGTGCCTAGGCTTCTGTAGACCCCTTTTAAGAAATGCCCTTCTTTTTCTAGCTCTCACATTCTATGTCTATTTAAATTCTATTCACTTTTAAACCCAGCTGAAATTCCTTTTTTTTTTTTAATGCGGTCCTTGTAAATCACGATGAATTATACCTTTTCTGGATCTCTCTAGAAAGTTATATCTGTACGTAGTATTTGATTGTATTGCCATGTATTAGTTGCTATTTATATGCATTCATTTTCCTTTCCCTTAACTTGACTACAAGCTACTGGAGACCAAAGGAACCATTTTTAATACTTCTAAAGCATCCATAGAACCTAGGACTCAAATGAACCACAAGTGTATTCTCAAAACTTGATTTAGTAATAACTGCTCTGTTTCATTAGAACTATATCTTCTTGTGTAGGCTTACTTCATATATGCAGAGATTTTACTATGAAAGTACTGGTAGCAACCCATGATTTAGAAATACCATCATTTATGAATTTCCATGGAAGTATGAAACTGAAAGAAGCAATCTGATTCCCCAAAGTCTAGATCAGAAAAAAAAAAAAAAAGGTTATCATCTGGGCTGTTTTACTTTTTATTTTTTCTTTCCTTTTAAAAATCTGTTTGGCTATCAGGCATTTATCTGTGACTAGGATTTTTTTATACAAACTCTTCTCTTCCTTGGGCACACTTCTTCCTTTCCCCACTCCTCATCATCCTCCCACCCTGAAGTGGTAGACTTCCACATGGGGCACCTTCCACATGGAGCTAATGACGTCTACATCCAAGAAAGCAGTACACTGTTTGACTAGCTGAGTGGGACACCATTTACGATAGTGTCAAAATGGTGAAATAAAGAGCTAAGTATCAAGAACAGTATCAGTGTGGTCTTTATGATAAAAAATGAACTGGTAAAAATATCTTTGATCAAACCATGACACAGAAGATACGATGTTTAATCCAAAGAGAAACCATTTACCTGAGAAAACTTTCTGAAAGCAAAACCAAATCAAATCACGTTTCAAACACTTTTAATGTCTCCCACTGGCATTTTGCCATATGTTGCGGTGACAAAACATATTCCATTTCTGAAAGTTTCCTATGTTGCCTTGTTGAATGATGACGTAATTGACTTTTGCATCTTCTTTATATTTATGTAAAGGTAAAGAGCTTCTATATTTTCTAAACTCAAAGTTAAAACAACTTTTGCCACTTGGTCTCATTCTTCTTCTGCAACTGAGCACCTGAGTAGTAACCAAGAAAGTTTATGAAAACTGCCCAGATATGGGAAAATCAGAAAATTAACAAATATTTATTCAGCCCCTATAATATAAAAGAAAAACAGCAATTTCAGGTATGGTAGAGGAGAAGAATCATGTTTGATAGAGAGGAATAACAACTATTTAGGTAACTCCTTGGTGGTGGTGGGGTTTCCATTTATACTTGATACATGATTATTCAAGTACCATAAGATATTTTAAAGTAACTTAAGTAATTATTAAGTATCATGGATTTTCTATGTTGTGCAATACTTGTATGAAATAGAAGGAAAGCTGATTACATTCCACTGAAACACCTATATAGTATCCTAGCTTGAATATATACGTATAATTTCTCAAATTAATTTCACCTAGCCTACATGGCTGCTTGTACATGCCTCAAACATACTACTAATAGGAAAAGATTTACATCTTCATTTCCAAATAGTTAAAAGAGGTAGAAAACCCCAAAAGGTAATTATTATTATTATTATTATGTGATATTAATGCCAGACGGCCTATTAGATCTCTGAGTCCCTAAAAGAAATGGAAAGTCAAAGTGAAATTTGAAAGTGTTTGGATCTATAAAGTTGCCTATCAAATCAAACATCCTACTCACTGACCTACTTTTTCCATATTTCCAAACTTACCTAAAATTCTTAAACAATGAAAAAAACTTGGAAATAAAAATAAAAATCACAATTAGAGAAGGGAATTCTTGTAATTTTACTTTGCCTAATGGTTTCAGAAATGAAGCCCTCCTTTCCTCCATGGACACGTGTATGTTTTCTACCCCTTTTGTCTAGTTTAGTCTCATTTATGGGGCTGATATTCTTTAAGATGGTCTTAAGACCCCTTAAAGATGCCAGCATAGGTGTTTTTTAAAAGTGGACTAACTCATTCTTGTACCTTCATCTTGTACCTAGAGAGCTGCTTCTGGCAAGGCACTACTATGTGATAACAGATTTAGGGACAAGACTGAAAAAGTATTTCCACTCTATAAGCAAAACATCTTCAGTCAAACGATATCAAGTTCACTCTCATTTATCATTCTGAAGATTAATATCTTATAAATGAAGCCACTATTGAATGGCATATACACATATACTATAAGCAAGTAATTACATTTGGGTAAATATGTATTTTTCTACTTATTTTTATCCTCCAAAAGACTGTTCTGTATTTTAAGAACTATTACATTTCACAGAGGAATAGTTTATTATAAAAATTGTGTCTGATTTAGTGACTAGGTATCTCTATTCATAAAATGAAGATAATATTTAAAGTTCCAAATATGTATTTATATTCTAAAAATCAGCTAATAGACTTCTTCTATATTTGAACTATAAGCTTTATTTGACAGACATACAACTTTTACTGGAAGATAGAAAGGAGAGAGAGGGAGGAGAAGAGAAAGAACAAGAGAGAGACATGGGTAGATACACAAATATAGATGTATGTGTATAATGTATTTTTTCTTTTTTATTCAGCTCTTCCCTAAATAGATTTAAAATAGGGGAAAGAAAAGTAAACAAAGACTCTAAAGTAACATAAGTTGATGGTCATAAGACACTGAATAATATGGAGTGAAACCAAATCCACTTTGGTTTATTAGCACAAAATGGTTTTTTAACTAACATTTTTATATTGCTAAATAACTAGAAGGAATGATTTCAGAAAAGGCAGATAATTTTAGCTGCTTTAACAGGAATGGCCCATCAAGTATGCCCCAAAGTGAAGCCCTTGTATTGTTCACTGGCAAAACTGTCCAACATCAGCATGCATATCTATGTATCTATCTAATGTATACGTATTATACGCTGTATTCCTTTTTCTACCATGCAACTGATGATTTTCTATCCTTGGATGAATAACTGATGAAACTTAGTAAGTCTCATGTAGATTTATAGAAGCTGAGGAACAAGAAAGCAGATCCCATTTTAATAATATAAAGTTCTTACTTTGCAATACGTAGGCCATAAAAGCAATAAAGGATTTCTAAATGAACAGACTCCTTCCTACACAAGAAGAAAATGTACTTCTTATGTTTTAAATTCTCCAAACTGCCTTAATATGATATAGGCCCAAATTAAAGTCATGGTATTCTTTAATGATATAAATGATATAAAAAGATCAGCTGTGCTATTCTTTGGAATGGCATTCTTTCTTTCAGATGAATTCAGGAAAAGAATAAAAATTAGCTGGTCAGTGAATTAAATCCATAGGATTGATTTCATAAGCATGGGGTTTGCATGAAAATATATCCAAGGGGTTGTCTCTTGTAGCCATTTGACACTACAAACATTTAGTTAAGACAAAAAGAATCAGCTAGAATATTTTTTTCTCATGTGGGAAAAACATATCTGTTACTTGTTATTTAAGATATTTCCAATGGGTTGTATTTTCCTATTTGTCCTCTGGGGCATCAACAAGCCTATTTCCTCAGTATGTTAAGACTCTGTCAAAATAAAGGAGCAATTCTGGAAACATACATTCCTGGGGTATTTCACTGGTTCATATGAGGAGATTGAGAGGTGATAACAAGTTTGCCTCTCACCCCCACTCCAACCGCCTCCCCACCAATCCCATTCCAAATCATGTCATGAGGCTTACTTCTTGATTGGCATGTTTGTAATGGGAAAGGATTACTTTTTATAAAAAGGAGAAAGTAAGTATGTATGATGCTTCAGATTTCAGAAAGCTGCACAAAAGAAAACAAATTCTCCAAGGACTAGCTGGCCTTTCCAGTTTGAAGTGTGATTCTAGCAGCTTTGCATCTCTCCTTAAAGTGGTAAAGAAATAATAATTTGTAGTCTACAAATCTTTCCAGAATCTCAAAGTCACTTTATCACATGTCAATCCAATAATTAGAATTCTGAATATGTTTTCATCCATAAGTATATCATCATTATATTATGCTCAATGTAGGAATAAAGTAGAATGACAAAGCAATCACCCTTCTCATACCTTTACTTTTTTAAATTCCCCAAATTAAACCAAGTAATTATTACTACCTCAAATGTCTTTTGGGTGATCTGGTCCCTATTTTTTTGCTCAACTTTGTTCTATCACCAAGGGAAAGAATACAGTGATTAAAAATTATTATAACATATATACACATATGTGTATATATATATACACACACACATATATATTTAGCTATATATTTAGTTTACAAATATATAATAAAATTGTTCATTGTTGCTTCTAATCTTTACAATTCATTCAATAAGCATTTTCGGGGTGTCCACTCCTATGAGGCCCTACCAGGGCAGGAAGCAGAAGAGTGAAGACCCCGGTTGCTGAGTTGCTAGCGAAGATAAGACATATCTGGAAATAATCATAACATATAACATAAAGAAGCATGAATGAATGCTATGAGAGATGTGTGAAGCAACACGAAGCAAGTTAGAGGGGAAATAGAACTTCTTCTTGAGGCGGTAACTGAAGGTTGACTATGTAGCTGATCAAAGACTTGTTTATCTTGACTCTGGAAAGCAACCCACTGCAGCTTACTAGTAAGACTTAAGGGTATCCTCAAAGTATTAGCATTTTATACACTGTTTTTTCTTTTTTCTAAGTGAAAATCTGCTTAATTGTGCAATACGCTGCTTAGTTTGCTAAGAGTATCTTTAATAAAAGATATAATACCACTCAGCAGAGCACAGAGAAATTACTTCCTGATCAGTTTAAAACAAAATATTTATATTCCAGCTTTTTCATTTATGTATTTTATTTTATGACAATAATTTAAAGATCTTCATTGGTTTTATTCCCTGTCTGGGGAGAAACACCAGAATGTATTACTCATGTAAAAACTATGAAAAGAAAAGGCCTTTGACAGAGAATTTAAAAATGAATTGAAATCTTCCCTATTTAAGATCCATAAATATGCATTATCTCATTTAATCCTTAAATGAAGTATAAGTTATTTTTATTCCCATTTTATAGATAAAATAATAAAGTTAGACAATGTGACTACAAGCAGCTGAATTCAAGGCAGAGGGATAAACTAGAATTAGGAGAGAAATCCAGGTCCAGGTAGAAATAATGAGATATTGGAAATAGTCTGAATGCCCAACAGTGGGTAAATGGTGAAAAGAATTATGGAATAGGATGAAATATTACACAGTTGTTAAAATCACATTTTCAAGAAACCAGGAGCCACAGGATACAAAGTGTAACTTCACTTTTGTGAAAACAAAGCAAGACAAAAACTGGAGGGAAGTATGCCAAAATACTGGTAGCAGTATTAATAATAAAAAAGAAAAATATCAGAAAAATCAATACATGTTTTTTAAAAGGCAAAAATTGTGGTATAAAGTGTTTTTAAGAATCAATATCAAGCTTGACTTTCTAGTTTCTGGACTTCACTCTGATTTCCTTTTGTAATAACTTGAGGAAATTTAAATTGTTTTCCAATCTGAATTCAGTAATACTATATTTCATAGAATCTAAGATAGAATCCATTGTAGGGCACACTTTGCCACCAAGAAAGAAAAGAAAATTGCCAATTTAACTATGGCATTTTTTGATTTTACATAGTTTAATGTAAAAAAAATGTATATCTTAGAGTTGATGAAATATTGCAAGGACACTTAAAAAATTTTTATTGAGGTACAATTGACATACACCATTATATTAGTTTCAGGTGTACAACATGATTCGATATTTGTATATATTGTGAAATGATCACCACAGTAAGTCTAGTTAATATTCATCACCATTTATAGCTACACAATCTTTTTTTGTGATGAGAACTTCTAAGATCTAGTCTCTCAGTAACTTTCAAATGTGCAACATAGTATTATTAACAGTAGTCTCCATGTTGTACATTACAACCCACAATTTATTTTATAACTGGAAGACTGTAAATTTTGCCTCCCTTCACCCATTTCACATTTATATGATATCTTCTTTATCCATTCATCCATTGATGGACATTTAGGTTGTTTCCATATCTTGGCTCTTGTAAATAATGCTGCAGTGTACATGGGGGTGCATATATCTTTTCAAATTAGTGTTTTCACTTTCTTCAGAAAAATATTCAGAAGTGGAATTGCTGGCTCATATGGTAGCTCTATTTTTAAATTTTTGAGGAAGCACCATACTGTTTTCTGTAGTGGCTGGGCCAATTTACACTCCCACCAACAGTGCACAAGGATTCCCTTTTCTCCACATCCTCTCCAACAGTTATTTCTTGTCTCTTTGATAGTAACCATTTTAACAGGTATGAGGTGACATCTCATTGCGGTTTTGATTTGCATTTCCCTGATGATTAATGATGTTGAGCATCTTTTCATGTATCTGTTGGCCGTCTGTACGTCTTCTTTGGAAAAATATCTATCGTATCTTCTTCCCATTTTTTAATTGGATTGTTTGTTTTTTGCTCTTCAGTTATATATGTTTTATATATATTGTGGATATTAGCCCCTTATAAGATATATGATTTGCAAATGTCTTCTCCTATCCAGGAGGTTGCCTTCTCATTTTGTTGATGGTTTCCTTTACTGTGCAGAAGTGCAAGCACATTTCTGATATCCCATTTTATATATCCCTATCTATAACTTGCTTTTATCTAGCAACACTAGTTATTTTGCTCAGCTAATATTATAGAAAAAGAATGAGGGAAACCCTTTTTTTTTCCTGAAGCAAAATAACCTGGCTCTAGTTGAGAAAAGAATAGCAATTCTATTATATATCATATTTTGTGTTGAGAATCTGGCTATTTCTGGTGAATTAATGTATCTTTAAAAAGTCTTGTTGTATCTAGCTGCTTTTCCAAAATGTAATTTAGATAACTGATTACCAAATTTAATTTAAATATCTTATCATTCTCAGCTGGAAAGAGAAATAATACAAATTGTACTGAACCATACATATCCAAGTGAAAAGACTTGGTAATATGAGACGTTTAAACATGCTTCCATTTTTATGCACACTTTATATTTTTTAATAGATATATTTATTTTGGAGTATGTAAGTCATCCTGACTTTTCACAATCAGACCAAACACACTTAAATTATGTTCACACTCTCACAAAAGAAACTCTCCATATGGAAGATGAGTAGAGGATTACATTAAGAAAAGTTTTTGTGTGTTACTCTTATAGTTATTTACGCTTCTATTTAACAAAATCTTTTATTTCTTTTCTTTTTACATGTTTCTTTTTAGCTTTTTGTTTCTGAAAAGTAGCCAAAATGAAATGAAATTTCAAGTTGTCATGTTGACCATACCAACCATAAAACAAAAATCCAAAAGGAAGAGGACAAAATACAATTTACTTTTTTTTTTTTTAATTTTATTTATTTATTTTTGGCTGTGTTGCGTCTTCGCTGCTGCGCACAGGCTTTCTCTAGTTGCGGCGAGTGGGGGCTACTCTTCATTGCAGTGCGTGGGCTTCTCACTGCAGAGCACGGGCTCTAGGCGCGCAGGCTTCAGTAGTTGTGGCATGCAGGCTCAGTAGTTGTGGCTCGCAGGCTCTAGAGCGCAGGCTCAGTAGTTGCGGCACACGGACTTAGTTGCTCCGCGGCATGCGGGATCTTCCCAGACCAGGGATCGAACCGGTGTCCCCTGCATTGGCAGGTGGATTCTTAACCACTGCACCACCAGGGAAGCCCCAATTTACTTTTAATTAAAATTTTAAAATAACAGTTCAAACTTAACCCTGTGCATTGAAAATATTCCTGATTCAAAGATTTTTACTTTGCCAAAAACCTCATTCTACTTGTAATTTTTGGCAGATGGGTAGAAGCTGGTAGGGAAAGAAGAGTAGGAAAAAGTCCAAAATAGTCTTACAAGAAATTCCATGTTTAAATGTGTGCAAGTTTACATAGAATATACTGAGGAGTGAATATAAAAGGGAGTCAACCTAAGTGTCTTCAATAAATTCAACTCTAAACTATATGAACACATAATGAAACAATGCAAGATACAAATAGAGACTTTTAACTATCACTATGATAGACATGTTCCTTTTTTTCCTTATTAAGTTGCCAATTATCTGTAGTCATGATTCCAGTATATCCTATTTGCTTCAATCCATCCAGATTTCAAGGATAAGAAAGCACAGTTTGTACATGAAAAGGAGAAATAATAGTAGTCGTGTGTGTGTGTGTGTGTGTGTGTGTGTGTGTGTGATATATTGGGGGTGGAACAGTGAGGTCAGAATTGAGGCCAGAAAAGGTACATATTTACTGTGTGCCTGCTATGTGTTAGACACTGCAATCTGAAGGGTAAATATGGGCTTTTGAAGGCTAAATGCCTGATTAATGTACGCATAAAGGAAAAGCCAATGTTTTTCTTTATGTTAATTATTAATCAAAAGCCTATACAAAAAGTTTAGCAGAACCTGGCATTTTGCTCTTTTATAAGCAACAAAAGCCCTTATTTTATTCAGGGTTTAGTTTTTTTATTTTGTTTTAAAATATAAATACATGTTCTAGAGAAGAAAAGAGAAGAGATAAATGAAATAAATTCTAAGCCAACTGACGTGAGTGCCCTCTAAGGCTGTGTTATTACTCTAAACTCAGTTAAGCTGTTTTTGAGTCTCCCTTAAAACCAATTAACAAGAAAATAGAACAAAAGGAATGGCATCTTAAAACTCTGCTAATTAACTGAAATTTGCAATTGATGAGCAATTTTTCAACTCCCATTCTTAGGAAATGGGGCTACCCAATTGTGGGCTTCAAAAGTATTTTTCTGCATATTCAGAAAGCTGACCATTCTTTAAAATGCTAGTCAGCTTTACAAAGAAATCATTCTTTTGATATGTTTATTAAATGAATGAATTAGAATTGGATCTTTTTACTTAATCAAACTTTAAGAAGTAAGGCAGGTAAAATAAATGAAACTCGATAATCAAAGAAATACTAACTACGAAAACAAACACTGTTCAGGAAAACATGTCTGTAAGTGCCCCAAGTCTGAAATGTATCCAGTTCTCAACAAGTTTCAGCTTTCTACCACAACCTGCAAAAGTACGCTGACCCAACTGCCCAAAGGCCCATGATGCCTCTATTTTATTTCACAGTTAATTCATAATCAATATATAAACACACCACCAAACTTAATTCCAGCCAGCAGTCACAAGACACCTGGGATCAGATCAATAAAATCTGAAAGATAAACAGAAAACATCCCATAAATTAAATCAATGGAATGATTTAGTCTTTTATTTTACTAAAGAGGAAGATGATGTTAAGTTACTTGGATCCCTGCACATAAAATTTACTGGCTGACCATATATCCAATCCATTTACAACAAGGGGGTTATGTAGTTATAAAACTTTAAACTTAAAATTATCTTCTGGATTTCATTTAAAAGCATATATTAGATGTCCAAATTAGATACTATTTTTATTTTCAGCAGTTTCTATTTATTTAAAGTAGAACAATTCTTATATTTATATTCTAAAACATCAACCAAAAGTATTTTTTAACAAATTCTGTACTGAATATACTACCATTTAACTTGAAAGATGTTTAATTAAAAATAATAAAACTGAGGGATTTCCCTGGTGGCACAGTGGTTAAGAATCTACCTGCCAATGCAGGGGACAGGGGTTCCATCCCTGGTCCAGGAAGATCCCACATGCCACAGAGCAACTAAGCGTGTGCACCACAACTACTGAGCCTGCGCTCTAGAGCCCACGAGCCACAGCTACTGAGCCCACGCACTGCAACTACTGAAGTCCGCACACCTAGAGCCCATGCTCAGCAACAAAAAAAGCCATCGCAATGAGAAGCCCATGCACCATAAGGAAGAGTAGCCCCCGCTTGCTGCAAGTAGAGAAAGCCCGCGAGTAGCAACGAAGACCCAAGGTAGTCAAAAAAAAAAAAGAAAAGAAAGAAATGGTCCACTTAAAAAAATCTTTAAAAAAGAAATAATAATAAAACTGATGTATTTGGATCCTTAATCTGATTTAACATCCACAGACAGTCTGCAGATTCAAAGTGCGCATCAACAATCTGTTTAAAGGCAACAAAAGTCAAGTATGACAATTCCAATGGCAACCTAGCAATCTTCCCATCATTTTCTTACACCTAAGTCTTAACCACCAAATCATGCTGAGAAGTGCATTGTCAAGTGGAAGTAACAAGAAAGTAAACCAAGTACAAAAGCAAACCCCAAGCTTCTGTGCCAAAAGTCAGCCTGTCTTTTGGACAGTTAGTAAAGAAAATAACTTTAAAATGACAGAGTGAGATTCTTGGCTTGCTGCAGGGAGCATCCATGGCTAAATCTCCAATTTAAAAAAATCAAGGTAGGTTCTAGAAGTGTGTTTGTGACTAACTGGTTGGAAATTGGAATATGTTCCACATGATATTGTTAGAAATGGTTCATTATTAGACTCCTAGGTTAAGTCCAAAAGCTAATTAACCTAAAAATCATAATTATTTAATGAAAAGAACCATCTAAAATAATATTAATATATTTTGAGATAATATGTTAATTAGCTTGATTGTAGTAATCATTTCACTATGCATCTGTATATCAAATTATGTTGTACACCTTAAATATACACAATTTTATTAAAAAATAATATAAAGGGAATACTAGTAAAAATATGATTGAAAATGAAATTCTTGATTTTTAGTCTTAAGAGCAGGTGCTTAAGACAAGTGAATTTTATCACACAAGGATGAAATTGTATCCATACAACTTGAATAAAATTGTGGAAATTAAAAAATAAGGCTTTGCAGGCATTTTGAGGGACTTCAAGACTAATGGTGTTGATATGCCTACTTCCACTTCAAATATCTGACTTTATTTTATTTTAATACAAATATTCTTTTAGTATAAAACCATCAGTTCCCAAACCATGTGCCATCGTACCCCAGGATGCCACAGTAAATTCAGAGAAGGATGAAATATTTTCAATATGTGAAAAAATACAGCAACATCCATCAGGCACCACACAAACTACTAGCCTGGAGTAATTCACAGTTTCAATATTGGATTATACTACATTCCTTTCAATGATACCACAGCTTTGCAAAGTTTGGGTTTTGATGGTGTTTGTGATATAAAAGCAAATACTAACACTGCATGAAAACCAATGTGGAGTAAGAAATGGGCATGACGATATCCGATCTGGCTCTTAGGTTTGAGGGCTGGGCAGTAGCCAACAGGCACACATATCCCGTTAGTAAATAATTGTGAGTTTCTAAGTATAAAATAAAAAGATTCTTTTCAATTTATGTGGAATATTTTTTTTCAAAAGGTGACTAAGTTAAGACCTAAATACTTCTTATGTAATTAAATAAAACTGTGAGGTACTACTTTTAGCCTAGGGGTGCCATGAAAAAAATTACTGAGATACTCAGAATGCCATAAACTGAAAAAGTCTGGGACATTCTCTATTAAGCATAGTTGTTTTGTTTTGTTTCAATTTTGCTCCACAAATTTAAAGAAAAGATAAAGTAGGAGAGATTATTAAAAAAAAAAAAAAAAGACTGGTAAAGAGAGAGAGATGTAAAAGGAGAGGAAGAAAAATATTTTCCTAAAATCAGAGAAAAAATACTAGGAGAGTGGGAAGGACAGTGGTTCAACACACTGGGCATGTGGACTGTGTGTGCATGTACATGTATGTGTGCATGTTCATGTGTGCTACTGCGTGTGCAAGAGGTGGCTAAAATAGTACACATGAACATTAGGGGATGAAAGACAAAGAACAAGGAGTGGGTATGCTGTATATGCATACATGTTAACCTTGTTGATCATCAGTCATCATTCCCTAACAAAAAGTTCCCTAGTTGCCTGGAGACAAGGGAAAACCACATAGAACCACATGTTAATTTGTGTGCAGTTTTAAGTCAATTTACTGTTTGATCACAATCTCTTCTTGCTAAGAGCTCTTTGGCTTGCTAGATTGATGTCTTGATATCTTTAGATTCTTTTAAATAGATTGGATTTTATCTGTTCTGCAGGCACTTTCAAATATACACTGTCATAGTAAAAACAAAATGAGATTTGTGGAATTTTTCAAAAGTCAGGCTTTATGATACATGAACCTGGCTGCTTTATATGTTCCATAATGTGACTGGGGGGGACATTCCGACCTGCCCCCATCACTGTTCCCCCAACCCATCCCCTTCTCCAAAAAATTTTATTTATTTTCTTTTCAATACAGCATGCGTCAAATACAAACTCTAAGATATTAACACTATTTCAGTCATGTGAACCTTGTATTTGAACCCACAGGTTTAGCAAGGTGTTCAGTGAAGGTGCTTAGTGTTGTACTTTTCTGATGCTGTTGTCAAATTTAAAGAAAGAGTTGAAAATTCCCCTTTTGGCAGAAATAAGGAAAAAAATTCCGTCCTTAACCCACCTGATCTGCATTGAAAATATGTAATGGAAACAGTTCTGAAGGAGAAGAGTTCATTTTTGACCCGGTGAACTCACACTGTCTAAGGGTTTTTGTTTGCTTGTTTGCTTTTCTTATCTTAAGGGGAGCACATCCATTTGCAGTGCCTAGAGCAGCTGCTTTGTAAAAAACTCTCTGAACCTTTTTTTTTTCCCCCCACTCAACCCATTTAGTGAACAAATAGGCACAGAACAGTGAAGATTTATGTTTCCCTAAGGCTCAATCCTCACTGTGAACATCTGCCATTTCAAACACAGAGGTCAAGACTCTTTTTGTGTAGTATTTTGCTGAACAATGCTCTCCGCATAACTCAAATGAAATTCTTTTCAATAGGATTCAGCATCTGCTTCTAGGCAGCTTAACTTATCAGCGTATTAAGAGCACCACTTCTTCATTCTCCAAGTCTCTTTTTCCACACCAAAAAGGTAGGGAACATGTCAGCAATCTTGAGAGTCAACTGCTAAAGCTTTTTTCCCCCTCTTTTTCCAATGAGAAATAATCTTATACCTGTTTATTACAATCATGTTGTGTTGGTCAGATCAAATTATAAATCCTATATCAGGCAGAAGTATTTCTGTCTACATCTCACAAGGCATAAAAACTGAAAATAACAGACATATTTTCAATATTAGTTTATCCAGGTCAATTGAAAAGCCACTTTTCACACTTCCTGTGCTTCTCCCTCCTTAAAGTTACACAGGAGTCTCAATTTACAGAAACTATGACTGCTTGAGTCATAGAAAAGTTAGTGCTTGAGCTTCAATTTACAGATACACAAGTAGGAAATACTATAGTTGCAAATTAAAAATTGATTCTATTTAAAAATACATATTTAAGTGCTTTTTATTTGTTAATAATAAATATAATCCTTACGTTTTTAAAATACAGAACAGTTTTTTAAAAATAGTATTGTTTACTATTTCAAGGACCCCAAGTTCCTTGCCATCAAAGAGCTTACTTAGAATCTAGTGGGATAGAGGTGGTCATGAAAAGTCAAAAGACAAAAGGCCAAAAGCAGAACATGCCTGCTGTCACAAAGAAATACCAACAAAGAGCTATGGGAGACAGGAGACCAAAGAAGGAAAAAAACCAAAATCCTGTTATACATTGATCGATAAGGATTCACAGAGGACGTGTAATTGAGCTGGGCCTTGAAGGAGCCAAAGGATTTTTTTTATTTATTTTTTTATTGTGGTAAAAGTCACATAATATAAAACATACTATTTTAACCATATTTAACTGTACAGTTCAGTGGCACTAAATACATTCACATTGTTGTGCAACTCTCACCATCATCCATCTCCCGAATTTTTCACCTTCCTAAACTGAAACTCTGTCCCCTTTAAACACTAACTCCCCATTCCCCACACTCCCCCCACCCCCAGCCCCCTGGCATCTACCAATGTACTTTCTGACTCTATGAATTTGACTATTCTAGGTACCTCGTATAAGTGGAATCAAACAGTATTTGCCTGCACCTAATGTATATTGGAATGCATTTTTAAGGTTAACTTAATATATGTGCTGCAAACAGAGTATACCTTTTTTTTTTTCTCCTTGTACAGTAAGCCCTCACCAGCCATCTACTTCATACACTGTAGTGTACATACGTCAATCCCAATCTCCCAGTCCATCCCACCACACCCCCTTGGTGTCCATACCTTCGTTCTCTACGTCAGGATTTTGATAGGTGGAGACAGAATGGGAATGAGACCAACTCAGACAATGGACTCAGCAGAAAAAAGTAATGAAAGGAGCAAATCCCAAGGCGTATTTGGAAAAACACCTGCAGTCCCACCTGGCTGGAGTATAATACACAAGAAAAGCAATAACTGGGTGAAAGGCTAGGTTGGGTCTGTATAGGCAGTAATGATCTTGAATGACAATCTGAGGAGGATACAAAATTTAATACATTTAATTTTGTATGCTAAAGGGAACCACTGAAGGTTTTCTATTCAAGAATGACATAATTAGGACATTTAAATGGCAAAGCTGTGTAGACTGGATCAGAGATGAGGAGAGATTAAAGAATAGACCACCTAGGTGACTCCTTCAGAAGTCCAAGTGATGGGTAATGAAGAGTCAGCTCGGGGAGAGGCAGTATCAGTGTCAATGCAAAGAAGGAAGAGTGCTCCAACTACTGCAGAGGCGAATGTCTTAGACCGTTCAGGCTATATGACAAAATACCATAGGCTGAGTGACTTAAACAATAGAAATGTATTTCTCACAGTTTGGGATGCTGGAAGTCTGAGATCAGGATGCCAGCTTGATCAGATTTTGGTAAGGGCCCTCTTATTGGCTTGTAGATAGCTATCCTCTCGCTATGTCCTCCCATGGTCACTGTCAAATTAGGGTCACCTTTGTCACCTTGTTTAATATTAACATCTTGAAAACCTTATCTCTAAATTCAGTCACGTTGATGGGTTAGGGCTTCAACACATGGAGTTTGAAGGGACAAAGTTCTGTCCATGGTAGTGTCTATAACCTGTGGGACTTAGGGATTGGTTGGATATGAAAGGCACGTGACAGAGAAAAGGAGCAAAGAGAATCCTGAGGGTTGAAGACACAGACTCCCAGAAAGATGGTATCGTTCTTAGAAACAGGGAAGGCTGAAGGAAGAACAGGCTGCTGAGCAAGAGGAGAGGGTGACAGGCTTTTTTAGACACATTAAGTTTGAGTTTCTGGCAGGATAATCAAGTGAAGATATGCATCAGACAACTAACTTATTCATGAAAGGTATGATTTTATGTGATATACAAAAGAGTGAAAATTTACTTAACGTTAAAACAAAAATGAAGGAACATTGTGGTAATATAATTAGAACCAGCCCACATTACTGTATATTTAATCACACTTTGACTTGACAGACAGGTATAACATTAATAGAGCACTGGCTGTGTGGAAGCCCATATTGTTCGTAGTGAATGCCACATCCTGCTGCCCAGACTGTGGGCTGCTCTGCGTCAGCGGTCCAGCAAATCCATGTTTGTATCTCAAGCACTTAGAGTGGTGTATGGCACAAAGTCCGGGATCTATAAATGCAGAATGAGTCACTCCCTAGGAAAAGAGGCTGAGTCATGGGCACTTCAACTAATTTCACCTCTAGACTTGGTATTATTCACATAAAACAACATCATAGGAAGCGAGGCACTAGGTATAGAGCCTAATGGAATGTTCTGAACACGTACGCTGACATGTTCACTGTAGCTGCTGTGACAGTGTTTAGAAACAGAGATTAAGGCTAAAGAGGAGCAGTTCCGTGCTGGGATTTTGTATCTCTGTCACCCATCTACTGTCACAACAGAGTAAAAAAAAAATAACCAGGTGATGCAACAACTAAAAATAATAATAACTACCCATTTGAATTGAAGAAGTTTTAAATGCCTCAGTTATGGAATTTGTTTTATGAAAACTACAGTACTATCTCTAATACAAAAACAACAATATAGGAAATAATCTTTAATATAACCCAGGCATTGTATAAACTATGTTGCAACCATTATTAATTTAATCCTCACAAGAACAAGTAAAGCAGATACCATTATTATTCCCAAGAGGAAACTAAGCTTATAAAGATTAACTATCTAGTACCTATGGATTAAGATTGGTAGTTAATTGATTTTACAAAAATGCCATTTAATAAGGCAAAAAATGACAACTGTAGTCAGAGATAAGGTGAAATATATACATATATTTGGTATATGGCCTGTGTATATTTATATATGTTTTTTTCATTTTTTGTTTTTAAGTTAAGACACTAATGGTTTTTCCTAACTGTGCAATTCCTTAAGGAATTCTGGCATATTCAAATTCAGGCAGAAACAATAAGGGTAAGCATGCTTTGGAAACACTATATGAAAACAAATGACAAAATTTTGAAGCAGAAAGCACCCAGACTCCTGTAGTTCTAAGCATTTTTAGTGGGACAAAAATTTTGGAAGAGGCAGCATTTTTATTTTTTAAGAAATGTTTGCTGTATATGTATAACTGAATCAGTTTGCTGTACACCTGAAAGTAACACAACATTGTAAATTAACTATACCTTAATATAACATAAAAATTAAATTAAAAAAAGAAAGAATTCCAAACTCAGAAAAAAAAAACTTTTTGCTGACACTACCTCAAAGGTCTATGGCAAAAAGGCCTAATATATTCTTATCCCAGATCCTTTCATTTTTCCTTCTTTGTAATTTTTGTATTATGGATGTTAGGCACATAAATTAAGAAGTTGATCTATTCAAGGCTTATGATGAAAAACCGCAGTAAGAAGTATGTTTTATTTGAGAGCTAAAATGCATCTGACTAATGCTATATTTATTTTGATAATACAGTTTATTTTGATAGTACAGTTGAGTGAAGATGGAATCTGCAAAAGCCAATAAGCTTATTTTTTTTTTTAATATGAATTCTTTTTTTTTAAGTATTATTTATTTATTTATTTATGGGTGTGTTGGGTCTTCGTTTCTGTGCGAGAACTTTCTCTAGCTGCGGCAAGCTGGGGCCACTCTTCATCGCGGCGCGCAGGCCTCTCACTAACGCAGCCTCTCTTGTTGCGGAGCACAGGCTCCAGACGCGCAGGCTCAGTAGCTTATTTTTTGCAGTATGAAAACCTATCTGCTCGCTCAGATCATTAGTCTTTAAAGTCTAAAGTTTCCTTTGAAATGGTTTTGTAGTAAAGTGAGTGCATTATCAACTACTTGTTCAAAATCTTTAATGGAGCACCTTCTCATCAATACTTGGATTTACAACTGAGATTTGAAAAGATGTGGGATATATGTGAGGCATTCACTGAGCAGGCAGTATGTACCTTGGGTCTAACATCAGGATTTTTTTTAAGATTAATGCTACAACCTAGATTTTTTTTCTAATTCAGAAAGTACACATTCTCCTAAGATTATCAAAAGGCCATTTTGTCATCTCAGTTAAACTTGAATTTCAAAGGAATATAGGCAGTTATAAGCAATCCTTAAATAATAAAGTGAATCTCTTCCCCAAAGCTCTAATTTCCTGAAAACTCTAGTAAGGCACTAAGAAGCCAAACTGGAGCATTCCACACATTTCTGGACCCACTTCTCTGAGTCAGAGGCTTTCTCCAGGGTGAATCCAGGGGTATTTAACTCCTACATATGTTGTTATTATAACTAATTTCCAGCATAATTTAATTAATTTAATAAAAAAATTTCAAGCCCCCCCAAGGAGTATAAAAGGATTGACTTCAGAACTATTTATTGAATATTATAAAGAACATTTTCATCAATTTTAATATTCTTGTTACATTGCATGTTATATACAAGGGACCAAAAATGAGGTCAGAATTTATACATTACAATCAAAAATCCTACGTCTGGAACAAATACAGCTACAACAAAATTTAGGATTTCCTGTAAGTCTAAAAGCATTCATGTAGAAAACATATGCTGTTACCACATGTTAAATATTAAGTAGTTTCTCAGACTCTGTCATCCCTCAACTGTATTAATCAAGGGTTAGAGTTTCAAATTTTCCCTGAAGTAACAGTGGACCAAAAAGCATTACAGTAGAATAAAAATAGCTTAAATTAACTGAACATCTTTTCCCTATTATTTACATACAGGTAGTCCTATACTTATAATCTGTTAACCATTTATTTAAAACTATAAGGAAAATATTACAAATGGTTAAATTCCTAATCTGGTCTATTTAATCCTTAGTATAACTGAAGTACTACTGCATAGCTAAATTAAATGTTGATGGCCTGATTGTGATGCAAGACACAGCTTCATCATGATTTTACTGTAAGAATGTTTTCCCAAGCA
Source organism: Eubalaena glacialis (assembly GCF_028564815.1). Taxonomy (NCBI): domain Eukaryota; kingdom Metazoa; phylum Chordata; class Mammalia; order Artiodactyla; family Balaenidae; genus Eubalaena; species Eubalaena glacialis. The sequence continues at coordinate 213,121,994 of NC_083716.1, read as the reverse complement.
AATGGAGTACACTGGGGAATTAGTTATTCACCCTTTTGACTAATGATTTTTGAATAACTGCTTCATGGCAGGCACTTTTCTAAGGACTGGGATATAATGGTGGGCAATAAGTTATCAAAAGTTTCCTGTCCTTTTGGAGCTTGATTTCCTTGTGAACATAAATACATAAGAGAATGATGACCTCTATAAGGAAAATAAAGCAGGGTAGGGGGTGAGCTCTGAATGGTGGTGGGAGCTTTCTCCATGCCCAATTTCAGCAGCAAGAAAGAGGGAGAAGCTGAAATGACATTTATCACAGCAAGAAAGCTAGACCCTCACCTGCTGCTTTTTCAGACGAAAAAATTTCAACGGGCAGATCCCTGACCTACAACTGTCCTTAAGTTGGAAAGTTTAAATATAGCAAATACATGTGAATTCTGAAAGTGCACAAAAAGTGCAATTTGGGAACTAGTGTGGGTTTTACTAGTAGTGTTGGTGCCAACACTAAAACTAATGTCTTACATGTGTAGGACGTTAAGTTTTTCCACATATATAGTCTTGCTTAATCCTGTAAATTAAGGTACCTTTATTGACCTAGATTTAGTTGGCTCTAACTCATTATCAGACATGACACCTGCTTTCCAATGAAAGGTAATCTCTAGTACGGGTTATCTTCAATTGTTAGCTTGCCAAAGTGTCAAGCGTCATGCAGGAAAGAAAATACTCGAGAGACAAAAGGAAACAAATGACCTAATGTTTGATATCCTTATGAAATGAAATGTTTCCAAATAATAGCATGTGCTTCATTTCCAAACCTTTGACATAATCAAAAAAAAAAAAAAGGTTACAGAAGGTGGGATCTGTAATCCATCCATAATGAATTGATTAACTCTTCTTGCTTGGGCCAGGGACAAAATCATTTACAATATACCACTGACTGATAAAATTTCTCTTGGTACACACATCTTCAGCCAGTTAGCAGAGAAGGAAATAAGCTTTGACAGCAGTCAAGCAACACCAAAATGCTGTCCCCTGTGACTCATATGAGCACAGCCAGCACTAGCCTGTACAGCAGGTCACCTTGTCACTTCTCAGAGCACTCGGTGTTTGATGGCCCTAGTGCCACAGCAGAGTAACTGTATACACTCTTTAGCACTAGAGAAAGTCAACAGGCCCTTCCCTGTCTGTAATGAGGAACTCTATTACCAACTTCTGTTGTGTGTGTGTCAGGGTTGCAGTCATGCTGCACAATTGCTATTGTGTTTCCATCTGCCAGTTTCAGTGAGCTTTGGAAACAGAGCTAGAAGACTTAAGTTCTTTCACACACAATTTTTTTTTTAACTATTCCTAATAGTTGACAAGGGACATTTAAATAACTGAGGAGAGGGTGGGAGGCAGATGCAAGAGGGAGGAGATATGAGGATATATGTATACGTATAGCTGATTCACTTTGTTATACAGCAGAAACTAAAACACCATTGTAAAGCAATTATACTCCAATAAAAGATGTTAAAAAGAAAAAAAAAAAAAAAAAAAAAAGCGAAAATAAATAAATAAATAAATAACTGGGGAGGCATTATTTTCTAGCCAATCCCAAATCAAGAAGGCCAAGTTGCTAAAGGAAGAGTGAAAACACAAAATAAGTATGTCCTGACTTGCAATAATTCATTCCCAAGCAAATGCATTGAGAAAGATAAGATTCAGTGTAATGATGCATCAAAGAAACTACCTTGACTTCCTGGTACAGAAATGAAAAATATCAACCACATATCAGTAAACGTTCACTGCTGTAAGAAGGCAGCCTGTGCTTCCTACTGCATTCAGGGCAAGTTAGTTTACTGTTTTAACAGTCAATACAAATGGTACCCATAAGAGTTAAAATATTTTTTTTCCAAACACAAATGAATTTTTCTTTATAACATCCTTAGATGGATTAGAGGGTCTAAGGGTCTTTACTCTTATTTTTGAAAAAGAGAATCAAGCTTGAGAAGATTAAAGGAATGTCCTAAGGTCATCTAAATTGTCAGACACATGATAAGCACCAAGTTTCCTGATGGGATGATAACCTGGGTAAAGCTAAAGGAACTGGCAGAAAATGCTGCATAATCAATCTTCTGGAAGGGCTCTGTGGAAGGGCTCTGAGGCCTCTAAGAAAATCTCTCCCAGCTGTCACCCACCTTTCCAGGCTCCATGCATTCTGTTTAATCTTCCCCATGACGAAAGGATGGTTAAAAGTAAATGGTGTCTGCTCTCTGAAGGCAAAGCACACTGATGTGACTTGGAAATTTTTCAAATGATTACTACAAAGTCTGGTATTGCCGTAAGGCAAATTGAGCAGTGAATTATGACATTTTGACTTCAACTTTCAAAACACATTTTTTCCTATATATATACAGGAACCATCATAGGTAGGATGTACCAACAGAACATAGAAAGTAATTTCAAGAACAACTTTTTTTTCAACAAAGGGTAAATGTGCCATTGAATCTTGGTACTAGTACTAGTTAAAAAAATCAACATTAAAACACTGTACATTTTTCAATGCTGGGATTTTTTTCTTTTAGATTTATCTCACTTTTCTGTATTTGTAAGTTTTTTTTAAAAATGAACATGCATTATATCTAGCAATAAAAATATAAGCAAAAATATTTGTTATAAAATATTTTTCCTCTGTTGTTACAGTACAAAAGTCCTGCATTAAGAAAATATTCTAAAAACAGAATTTCAGATCATGTTGACAGTCATTAGTGTGATATCAATAATTTAGATTTTAAAAAGTCTTAAGGGCACCTTCATGACTTTATTTCTAAATGCATTGCTTTGTTAACATGCAACTTTGTGCTTCTGTTTCTAAGTTCTAAAAGAAGGATACTAAAATCCACTCCTACTTAATTGCTAGGGCAAGTGTAGCAATAACAAGATAACAATCACAGGAATAATAAGACAATTACAACCTGTTCCAGGTGGTAATATTTCCTTAAAAACCGGCTATGATTCTGAAAAAGTGGATAGTTCATTTTAATCAGAATACTATCATGTGGTTTGTTAGTATTCAAATGTTATTACTACAAATATTTTTTAATCTTCCAGAAGCGAACAAAATTCAAGGCAGCTGGTGAGATGGAAAGAGCCCAGGCTATGTGTTTGAATCCCACAATTTTCTTAGAAGTTAGTGTTTAAGTACGTCTGAGCCTCGGTCTCCTCATTTTTAGAATGGGGATAACAATACCTACTTCCCAGAGTACTTTGAGGATTAAATGAGATAATATGTTCACAGCCATTCAGAAGGTTTGGCATATAATAGGGGCTCCATAAATAAATTTTCTTCATTCTATAACATGCTTGTGCAAGTCTGCTTACATTTTGTGACTGATACTTATCCTCACTAATAACATATTGCCCCATATGTCAAATGACAAAGGGTTGACCTAGTTTTTCCTAAGGCCGACTCTGATAGGCTAAATGTACTAACACTGAAGTCAATGAAGATGATATTGGATTTCTGATGGTGACATTAATGATTTTACTTAATATAAGGCTTAACTATCCATGATTACTCTCTTTGTTTTCCATCAGCATAAACTTACACACTATGCAAATATTCTATATATCTACACTGTGCAGGGTTGGATGTTATGTGATCTAAGAGATACAAGGCATGCAAAGCACTCCATCTTCAAAGAGTTACAATTTAGTAAGAGCTAAAACACATGATCAATCTTTACAACGGAACTACAAATATTATTATGAATAGATGGGGTTATTCTACTACTGTCTTTGAGATTCTGGTCAAATCACTTAACCTCAACTTTTCCTACGTGCGTTCCCTTGTAAGATTTATTCATATACATAAGAATACATTATTTTGGGGGAAAAATGAATAGGATTTTTATATACTTTAACTCAGAAAAAAACTGTAAATCATAAACTTTATATGAACAAGAAGTTCATGCAAGCCAACTGTCCTTTTACTTATATTGTGAGTTAATAAATGCTTTATAACAAAGGAGAGGATAGGTTTAGAACTAAAACATATCCAAATTCTATCTTCTGAATAAAAATCTATCATCATATTTCCCTTTATTTTAGAAACCTAAAGACAACCTGGCTTCATAATTAAGGGACCTAAGTCAGGGATCTTCATGTATATGTGGGTACAACACCTCCTCTTCCTTCTTCTGGAGTTGAATTCACCTTTTTTTTGTGGGAACCAATTTTACATGCTTTAGATGGGGTTGACAGCACACCATCCGATCCCACCCCAGCCATAGGAAAATACAGGTCAATTCATGGACTCCATTCTTTGGACACACCGATTGGTTAAGTGCTGGGAATTCAGAACAAAGTAAGCTAGGGTGGCCACTGTGATGCACTGCCAAAAGACATGTCTCAGCTGTGGGAAGTGCTGTCAGTAGTAGAAGCTCAGTGTTGGGCCCCTTCAGATTGCCTCTCTTTCCCTGGGTGACCCACATCCAATGATGGATCCACTCAGGGATGTAAAGACCCAGCCACCTTCACCCAATGGGAGGCAACTCTGAAAAGCATTCCCTCATTGGGGGAGTCCGTCACTGGGCCAGCACAGCAGCTCAACTTCTCCCTCTGCCCGCTCCAGTTTCTCTCTGTCTTCCATTAGCATTGATCCCAACAAATATCCTGTCAGCTAAACTCTGTCTCAGAGTCGGCCTCATAGAAACCCAATTTGTGACACAAGCCAAAGGGAGTCTTCCCCTACAGAGAATGCTGCAGGGAGACAGTTTCTTTACCACTCGGTTAACTATGTTACAATCATGGCAGCTTGAAGCTGCTGTTATCTATCTTTTCACCACAGAAAGGTTCATCCTGAGGTTCATTGTCTCAGGATGAACCCAGTACTTCAAGATAAAACAGAGCAGAGGGGACTGGAGAGAGAATGAGAGGGGGAGGCAGAGAGGGAGGAAAGGCGAGAGGAAGGGAGAGAGGGAGAGACACGGACACGGGGAGGGAGAAAGAGAACACAAGTAAGTGACAGCAAGAGTAAGAACAAGACTGATGTAATGATTTCATTGGAAAACCTGGATCCTGCCGTCCCTGTACCAGTAGCACTTCTGGATATTTTTATTTTAGTTTAAACTTATTTAAGTTTTTTCCTATTTATACATGAAAGATAATGATTACTAGGGGTAAATACTGATATCAAATCTTATAATTAACTTCAAATAATACGTTTTGACTGACACATAAAGCAGGGTCATGTTTGTCCAATGCTTGCCAATGGACTATATAACAAAAGTAGGTATAAGGAAAAGAAAGTTTTAGATCACCTCGATTGCAAGTTACTTTTTAAAGCAAAAAATATGTGATTCCAACAACAAATAAAGCAACACTAGCTTATAATCATACTTGAATATTTTGCCACGTATCCATAGACTCAGCCAGCAATTCAACACTATTCAAAAGTAAATGTAAAACAACAAAAAGTATACAATAGCCTTCTTGCTGCTTGTGTAAACTAGAATCTAGTAATTTACCTCCAAATGGAATAAAAGATTCTAGTTAATAAATCCAATTAGTTATAGTACCAAATGGAGTCTACCAATCTAGAAGACTAAATTATTATATTCTCAAGTTCCTTCTCCTAAGGAAGTATCTCATCTTTGGCTGAACATCATCATGCTTTCCCTTTGATACACTGATTGTGTACTTATTTTAAGTTTTAATTAACTACTCTTAGTCAATGTGCAAACTTCACTAAAAGCCTATCAGCTATTTCAGTATGTACATTACTAAGTAAGGAATGGTGAGGAAAATTGTGAAAATTGTCAAATGCAGCTTCAACTGTCACACCATAATTAAATTTATATGACTTATTCAAGTAAAACAGAGGAAACAGCAGCAGTAATAAAAAAGTTCATGAGTTCAATAGTACAAAAATCATTTGGGCTTCCTACTAGTAACTCAATTTTATTTTGATGTATACTTTGAAAAAGGTTGTAATGTTCAACTATTACACCTGCTGAGGCTGAGAGGTTATGATTGACAGCCTTTCTTAAAGATTTAATTAACAAACTAAAAATTTATTTGGCTGCATTTTTTTCTTCCTTTTTTTTTGGTGATGGAACACTGAGTACTAACATATTTTTTTAATCTTTTTTTTAATTGGAATATAATTGCTTTACAATGTTGCTAGTTTCTGCTGTACAACAAAGTGAATCAGCTATATGTATACATATATCTCCTCCCTGGTGGACCTCCTTCCCACCCACCCCCCCATCCCACCCATCTAGGTCATCACAGAACATCGAGCTAAGCTCCCTGTGCTAAAATATCTACAAACAACAAATGCTGGAGAGGGTGTGGAGAAAAGGGAACCCTCCTGCAATGCTGATGGGAATGTAAATTGATACACTATGGAGAACTATGGAGAACAGTATGGAGGTTCCTTAAAAACCTAACATATTGTTTCATATAGTACAAAGTTATGTTTTCCATCTCAAGCTAGAAACAGATCTACTGCATTTAAATACCAAAATCTCTGAATATTTCTGTAATGTTTTGTCTCAAACCTCTTATTACTCATTCATGTACCATGCCCTTGGCTCAGAGAACTCTCTGAAGTCAGCACTGTCACTTTAAGAGAGAGGAACCAGCCCAGCAACTCTAACTACCTTATCATTTGAGCATGAGCTTTTTAAGCTCTTTCTTTATTGAGTGTCTAGTCCTATACAAATGATCAAATAATATCTTTATTAGTGTAAAGATAAATAAATAAAATACAAATAGTGTAGTTCAATAAAGTTGAACCACACTAATCAAATCGTAACATGACTTAAAATATAATTACATTGACCATTGATGGAGTAGTGTAAATGTCAGTGTAGTTGCTGTAATGAAGTTTTATATAAATTATCTATAGTATTAATATTATTTCAGCAGATTCCTATGACAATTTCAATGAAAACCCACAGAATTCCTTCTTTGGTTAATTCTAATTAAATAAAGAGCCTTATAAAAATGAGAGATGTGCGTCCTTTGCAAAACTACAAGGGGAATAATCACTTGCTTTTGTAACTTGAAAATAAATCAGTATATGTTAGGACATCAGAAATTAATATTCATCTTATTCATTATCCAGAACACTTTGCTAACTGTTTCTCAATAAAGAAAACGCTTAAGTGAAGGCAAGTCAATAAAACTGTGTGACTGGGTAAATGCTAGATACTTCTTTACAAAGTTGTCTTGGAAAAGTCTATTCACCTTATTGAATTTCATCTCTAGTTACAGTGAAGAAGTCCAGTAAAATATAGGCAACTCCTTCAAATTTAAGACAAATATCCCAGGATATCAATTAAAAAAATGTATATTCAGATAATTAATACTGGAGAAGAAATGGGAAACGTACCAGCAAAGTAAAAATGTAGAACCTTATAGTGATTTGAAGATAGCAGTTGTCAAGTTACCAATTTGAAGATACCTACTGCAAGTTGGCATTTTAATAATGTATGATAAACACCAGCAGAAACTGGTGCCTGCCTGACATACATTTGGAAAGTGGATTGTGCAACGAGAGTCAAAGTAGCTGTGATGTGCTGGGTGTCAACGACACAACAGTCTTTTACTGTTCGTATTTCAGGATCTTCTCAAGTGAGGTTTTATAAGCTGTATTTCAAATATCCAGAAACACTTTGAAGACTTGGCAGTACTAAATATTTGCCTTTAGTTAGCTAAATACGTTAATACACACTGAATATTCTATGTTGGGCACTCTTCTAAGTACTTTAAATATATTAATTCACATGGTCCTTTCAATAAGCTTAAGAGGTAGATAATATTATGGTCACCCCCGTTTTAAAGATGAGATATTAAGCACTAAAGGTCACATATGAGAGCCATGATGAGGATTTGAATCTGAGCCGTTTGATTTCAGAAGCTGGGCTCCTAACCACTGTAACTGGTGTCCTTCCTTTACAGGTAACTTTGACAATAATGACATGTTTATTACGATTTTGTGTTTTTCCTTTTCTTCTCCCCATACCTAACTGATCTAAACCAGGCTCTACAAAACTTTGGCCTGAGTGGCACTTTCCTAATGCAACCGAATTAGAGTAATCTAGCAGTATTTTTAATGTTAGAACTGTCAGAGTAGAGGGAGAGAAGGAGAAAAGAGAGGTGGGGGAAAAGATGGAGACAGAGACAGAGACAGACTTAAATATCCATTTAAAATCCACTTTGCTTTGGTTAAAGAATAACCTAATGCTCTTTTTTTCCCCACTAAGTGTAATTATAAAGGATTTAAGGCATAGTAAGTAAGCCTCATATGTATGTAGCTAAACCAATAGAAAGAAAAAAAAAAAAACTTGTTTTATTTTTATTCTGTTCTTATATTTTTAATTGATTTTTTAAAGATAGAGCCATACTTAGGTATTACAGTTTGGTTTCTTCACATTTAGTTGTTCTGGTTATCCTTTTTTTTTTTTTTTTTTTTTTTTTTTTTTTTACATGACTCTTTATTTTGAAATTGTTTAAGCCTCACAAGAGGCTGCAAAATTGGCCCCCGGTTATTGCGTACTTTTCACCCAGCATCCTGGAATTCCTTCATTCATTTTTTGCATGAGAGAAAGTGAATGGATCTCTTTCTTTGTTTCCAAATCTACCATCTGAAAAGCAGAGACAATAATACTTGTGCAGGAGGCATGCCCCTGGCCTGCAAGGTGGCTTCACTGCAGACTCTTGAAGAAGCCAAACAGATGCAGTCAAACACTGGCCTTGAACGTGAAATCTGCTGGCAACCCGCCCTCGCACAGGATGGTCCTCGTCACGGGTGCCAACAAGACTTGGCCTCATTTAAAAAGAAAAATAGTTCAGCCAATCTTTGTGGTGAAGTTTCTGAACGCGTAACTGAATTCAATTAAGACAGGAAAAAGGATTTGCCTTAATACACACAGAATGAAAAAAATCTTTTGTATTTTTTCCTCCCAAGAGCTCACTTTTCTCGCATGAAAAAGGATGTTTCGTTTGGTATATAAGGAAGATGAATTGTAAAAAAGAAAACTTAAAAGGCTTTGTATCAAGACAGGTCACATTCAAGAGCAATATTTAGGTGCTGGGTTAAGAGAACAGCTGACACAATTAAGGCCTGGATGTGCAGCCTATGGTTGAAAAGAAACTGAAGAGCATTTAATCATATGGACATTGTATATTTTTCAAGAAATAAAACCTCCAATGCTGCTTTTCCCAGACGAAGGTTAGTGGAAAAGCTCTGAGACTGTTTTTATTACATCCGCTTCTCTGTCCAGTTTTAATCTCCATTAGGGAAATGGGGCTTTGACCAGAATAGTACGTTTCATTTTCAAGACAGCTAGTGGTAAGCAGTGATGTATTTCCTAAACGACGGCCTGCATTGGAAGTACAGCAGAATGAAAAAAAAAAAAAAAACAATTGTGGGGAGACTGCTTCAGGTTTGGGTATTTTACCTCCTTCTGTGGATGAACCTCTTTCTTCAGCATCTGTTTACCGAGATGCTTCATTCCAAAGTAAGGGAGACAATCTCATGTTAGAAGTCAATGGATCTTATTTCTAACTCACTGCTATCTCTTTTACATGGACATGACTCTTATTTCCAAAATTAGGATCTACAATCATGTCCTCGGAGAAGGCCCTAGCTTAAAATTCATAACAATTTTTCTTTTTACTTTTTTAGGGGGGGGGCTGCGTCGGGTCTTAGCTGCGGCATGCAGGATCTTCATTGAGGCATTCGGGATCTTTCGTTGCAAGCACCAGCTTCTCTCTAATTGTGGTGTGCAGGCTTCTATCTAGTTGTGGCGTGCGGGTTTTCTCTCTCTAGTTGTGGCACGCGGGCTCCAGGGAGCATGGGCTCTGTAGTTTGCAGCACGCAGGCTCTCTCGTTGAAGCATGTGAGCTCAGTAGTTGTGACGCATGGGCTTAGTTGCCCCCATGGCATATGGGATCTTAGTTCCCTGACCAGGGATCAAACCCACGTCCCCTGCATTGGAAGGCAGATTCTTTACCACTGGACCACGAGGGAAGTCCCTAAACTTCATAGCAATTTTTAAAGGATTTTTTAAATGTTTGTTTATTCTAAAGGCTTTCCTCTATCTTGGAAGATAAAGAATTTGTTTCTTAAGACAAGAAGTTCTCACTATAATAAAATACATTCAACATAAAAGGATAAAATTATTTCACTATTGAAAGTGTCTTCTCTGAGGGAGAAGAAACAGAAGTTTTGCTAAAAACACAGCATGTACTAACTGACTGCATATTAGTTCTCTCTTACAGTGCTCCTAGAGACTCTTCATAGAAGGCTCTAGAATACTACATCATGACCTACCCTATTCATGTCTCTTGTTGTAATTAGCATATATATATGTCAACAAAGTTGAGATAATTGTATAACATTAAAGTACAAAATGTGTGAAAAAACAGAAGAATGCATAGACACAAACACTGATACTCATTTAGAATTGATACATAAATAGAAGCTAAGAACTATAGTTCAAAAAAAATTTTTAATGTATATGCATAAAACGAGAAAAGTAGTTGTTCCCATTTGAACATAGGAATATTGATTTGACCTCTAAGTTGTACTTCACTATTTGACATAATTTCTGGTTATAAGTTTTGTAAGGCTTTTCCTATTATATATATCCTTAGTTAAAATAAAAATATATCTATTAAACATTTATTACTAAATAAATTTTTTTTTTTGCCTTAATGTTATAAAAGATTGTGCTCTCAGGACAATTGCATTGGGGTAGGAATGAAAGGGAGCACTTTACTTGGCTTTTCAGTTGAGCTGAATACAGTGGTTTAAATAAAAAGAGTAAGAATAAAATTCCATCCATAATTTATATTTTTTGCAATAAATAAAAGACAAAATCTTACAAATATGTATTTTTAAGAACTGATTAGAAGGTTATTTTACATTCACTAACTTGTGATTTATCTATGATATGTATATGTGTATAATTACATAGTAGGATGTTACGTCCTTAACGAAAACTTCATTACATAAGCAAATTGCTTCACTATAATACATTGCATTTAAGGATATATAACTATAAATCAATCTTTCAGTCTGCTGGACCAATATAAGGAATAGAGCTAAAACTCATTCCTCTCCATACACATAGAGAATTATTAGGTAGAGAAAATATGCTTTCAACTCAAGGAAGGGTAACATAGCGAAAAGCCATCACTTGCAAAAGTCTCTCTTTTAAAATATATTTGAAATTATACCGGTTAGGAGGGAAAGGATAAATCATAGCTAAATTGTATTCAGAAATGCTGTTGTTTGAATTAAGAAAATGATCTGCGCTTTCTTTGTGCCTATTTATAGGTTTAAAGTGTATGTATATATGTAAGCTTGAAGTAACAATTTCCATGCATTTTACTCACTGTGTAGTAAAATATAACTTAATTTTATTTATCTGAAAATTACCTGTTTCAAACTGCAAGCAGCATCCCTTTGTCCTATTATTTTGCGACTTAGTGAAGTTGCTATTTGTTATTTATATGCACATTTAATTTTTGTAGTAATGTTTATTTTTGTAATAACACATAAAATTTGTAATATATATAACATACAAAATTTGCAGTATCTTTGTAAAAATATATACAAAAAACAGCTTCCCCCTCTCTCTTTCTCATAACAATACTGATCTCCAAATGTGGGAGTAACGAATATAATGGGTAACCATTTGTCAGAAACCGATACTGATAATTTTCCTATAGATTATGTATTGTTCCTGGGCTAATGGAATAATCAATCATTAACTCTTTTAAAAGCTATATGATTGCCTTTCTACTATCAAATAAATTATATGAAGAACTCATAATTTTCCTTCTGGCTAAGAAAAAATATCCAGCTGATAAAACATATGCACTAAAGTCACTATCTTCAGGCACTTACCACATTTGGCTCCCCTGAATTGCAATGACTTCCTAAAAGTTAGATCAAAGTGAAGTACATCTTCAAAGATCAAACCACAAATCAGCTGTAACCAAAATTGCTTTGGTTCACCTCCTGGCAGAATGCCCGTATCTCAAGCTCTTCTTGGGTTAACCACTATACGGTGCATCTAAGGTAATGAATGCTCATTTCTAAATTTGACCCCAGATTGGTTCAATGTCAGAAAACACCACGAATCAGGTTTGTGAACTGTAAGTAAAGCACCGGGAGGTAGACCCTCCACTGGTGAAACCAAAGAAAATAGTAATGCAAGGATTGCATGGGGTAAATAAATACAGTAAGCTGGAAATATTAATAGTTTCCCCCAGTGAAATCTTTTTTTTTTTTTAAATATTCCCTCTTCCTCACTGCTGCAGCAAAGCAGAGGTTCTTCTTCTTTTTTTTTTTTTTAAATTAATTAATTAATTAATTTATTTTTGGCTGTGTTGGGTCTTCGTTTCTGTGCGAGGGCTTTCTCTAGTTGTGGCAAGCAGAGGCCACTCCTCATCGCGGTGCGCGGGCCTCTCACTATCGTGGCCTCTTTTGTTGCGGAGCACAGGCTCCAGACGCGCAGGCTCAGTAGTTGTGGCTCACGGGCCTAGTTGCTCCGCGGCATGTGGGATCTTCCCAGACCAGGGCTCGAACCCGTGTCCCCTGAATTAGCAGGCAGATTCTTAACCACTGCGCCACCAGGGAAGACCCCCCCCCCCCCCAGTGAAATCTTAAGAGGAAATACACGATACTATTTTTAAAGAATACATGCTATGAATCTCCAGGGTATAAATATGTGTTCAGTCATTGACAAAGTGCTATTAAGAGAGTAGTTTATAATTTTAGTTTTATTCTCCAATATGCTCTAATTTATTATTAGTTGCTTCATATATAAGTTCTGTATTAAATATGTCATAAACTAGTCTCATACACACTTCAGAGGGCTCTATTAAGAATTTTTGTAACTTTTTACTTAATAGGCCAAAACTATCTTATAAGGGTAGACAACTGTACATCTCTATTGTATCTCATATCTATTTCTCTTCCCAAGCACAAAATTTTAAGTTAAAATTCAGACATTTCAGAATGATAAATCATACTATAAAGTTGTACAGATCCCCTGATGAAAACATTTTTGATTAATGTAAAACCCTCAAATATATATGCTCCTTCTTCCCCCTAGGCTCTGCTCTAGCCTCTTCACTCTCAAGTCCCTAACTCTGTAACAAATGGATTTTCATCAACTAATTAATCTCCATAAAAATACTCAGAAAAATGAAGGAAAAAAATCATTTCTACTTGTAGATAAATCTTCTAAATGTAACTGAATAGAAAGCTATAATTCAGTTTTTGATCACTTATTTTCACAGCAAAGAATAATTATTGCACACCACAGCTTGCCAATCACTGTATAAAACATGTGGGATTCACAGAAGAACAAAACACAGTTCCAGTGATGATATTAGGTGGTGGAGACAGACCAGACCAAACACACCACTGTACTAGGTAGAAAGTCCAATAGTGGTTGAGGTGGGGACAGTGTGACCTTGAGAAGGGTCTGACCCAAGGTAGGCCAGAGAGCAGTACCCTGGTCCTGGAACTCAGATCGCAATCCTAGCCATCAAAACTCTCAGTCTGATATTGGGAGAATCAGAAGAATGCAAAACAATAAATATATATCCAAACCACCTGGAATCCCTTCATATTGGCTTGACAATTGCCAATCCATTAATTTTCTTTTCTATAAAACAAGACTAGACTTGAAGATCTCGAAACTCCCTTCTAACTCAATGCTAGGATTTTATCAAATAGTGTAACTATTTTATACAAATTTACAGTTGTCTGTTCTTATATGCAAAACAATGACAAAGCAATTTCAGTATTGGCAATAACTTTCTTTTGAGTGGTCCGAACCATTCATTTCTGTGTTACACAAACCTCTGCTTTTATTCCTCCTCCCTCAAACCCGTTTCAGGGGGCAAATAGTCAATAGTAATTAGTGTTTAACTTCTCTTTCAGTACGAAGAGACATTTCAAGGTTGATGCGTCTGTCAGGAATTTGATGGATTTTTCTTTCAGTCTTTTGGAAATGAAAAGTGTGGATTGAAAGCTTTCGCTTTTCCTGAAAGTCACCTAGCCCTGAGCTTTAGGAGGGTCACTTTACAAGTCCAACAAAACTCAGGGCTGGCTCCCTGAGTTAGAACTCTGGACAAAACGAAGCAGAAGGCCTGACTCTACTTTTCAGCTTGCTGCTATATACCTGCAGTAATCCTAAGGGACCCATTTTCTCCTTAAAAAACCTAGTTGCCGACTTAAATCCCTGGCTAATGGCCCAGACACACATATGCTCTGAGAGCATCAATAGTAATATCCCAGAGGGGCTCCAAATGAAAATTAAAAATCAGTTGCTCTATAATATGTATTTGCCTGCTTTTCATAACGTATCTAGTATATTAACCCTAGTGGAAAATCTTTACAATGAAGAGGAAGGGAGTAAACAGCAGCTCAATTGACTTTGAAACCCTTTTAACTGTAAAATTTGACTTATCCCTGAGAATGAAGTGTCTCATTTACATGAGCTTCTGTTAGGACTTTTTAAAGCCAGAAAATGCTAGAGACCAGGTTTATGTGTTTTCAAGGTTATCATTAAAATGTTTCCTTATTTGGCATTTTGAAAAGTAACAACCCCTTATTCTCAAAGAATGGTAAACACTTTCGAGGTAATAACATATATCCAATGAAGGAAAGTGGACTTCCTTGTAGAATACGTTTCTTTTCCCTCTTTATTCTGTTATTAAATGGGGGGAGGGGGCAGGAGCATGATACAAATTATTGAAGTATTTGGATACAATGCTCCTACTGCTTTAAAAAACTTTTAGTAAGTAATCTTAAGATACTAACCTCCTTTACTAAATTTACCTACAATTTTAGAACAATTGATGAACAACTAATTACTATCTCTCCCCTCCCACAGAAGCTCCTACCTTTATTTATTAATTCTCTGTAACTATTATTTAACTATTATTAATCCTCTGTAACTATTGATATTAATATGTATATAATGTATGAATATGTTAAGTATATGCCAGACCATGCTAGGTACCGGGCAGATCATGGTGACCAAAAAAAGACTCAGTTTCCACTTTCAAAAGGCTTATAATCTCATAAGGGACACAGGTATTAATAAAATAATCAAATAATCAATATTTAAAATAGTTCTAAAGTAATTAAGAACTGAAAGAGGTGTTCTGAGGAAAAAGAACATGAAATGGTTCGGGTAAGGATTCCCTGAATATGTAGGATGAATCAGAGTTAACCAGAAAAAGGGAAAGTGGGTGAAAGCATGAACTAGAAGAAACTGCATAGAGCCAAAGAAAGGAGAAAGGAGGCAAATTTGAGTAAATTGTGGCAAAGTGAAGACTGGTGTGAGACTAAGGAAGCAGACAAGAGTCAGACCATCTGGAACCTTGTAACCCAGGGGAAGATCTGTATTTATACCAGAAGACAAATGGGAAGCCACTAAAGACCTTTATTCAGGGACATGGAAACTGATAGATTTGTGTTTTTACAAAATTAGTCTACTCCAATATGGTGGACACGTAGGAGGGCAGGTAGAGTGGATGCAGGGAAATTGGTTAGTAAGAGGTTATTAAAGCAAGACTTTGTGTTCCTCAGATAGAATAAAGGGACAAAGATCTCATGCAAGTGGTTTTGACCCTCAGGAAGGTGTTCACTTTTGGAATCCAGGTGTCTTAGTCTGGGGAGAAGATGGACCAGAGAGGTAGTGTGGCCACACTCAGTCCCCCTAGCTAACCTTGGAGTTGAAAGCATAATGTGAATCGGAGCCAAGATGGAGACAGGACAGTCAAGGGTGTTGATGGGGTTGAAGTTGAAAAACTGTTGGTGAGAAAGATGAGGCCTCTTACTGATTAGGTTTTGCTATTGCCCACTGTGGTTCAGTGACATTATCTTTTTCAAACACAAGAAGGCGAAAGGGAATTATTGAAGAAAAAAAATGTTTAATGAATTTTTTTCTAAATAGGGCAGAAGAGAAGTCTGCAAGAGGGAAGAAAAAAAGTATGTATAATTACAGTATAGCACAAGCTCAAGCTGCTAAAGAAGACACATTAATAATATGCCCAGCTGGATAAATATACATAAGCGCTTTGCCATATGTAAAATCTATTTTTTTTTTTTTTGCTTTTAAAACAGTGCCAAGGGGCATTGCTCATCTATATGACAAGCTGTTTCCAATGATCATCTCCTCCTGCAGAGCATTTGCCTCACCCAAAGCATTGTTTGGATTTTCACTTCTTTCAATTACAAGTGTTTAAATTCAAACATGCTCTACTAATTTTGAACACTGAAGATTTGCTGTATTAAAAAAATATGGGATGACTAAGTTCTGAAAGCAAACATATGTGTTTGATGCAGCAAACCATAATAAAACTGGTAGGTGGGCTCTTGAGAATGTAGACCCACATTAGAATGGAAACTCATAGTTCTTGAGCACTTATTATTATAAGCCAGGCACTCTCACATTTACTATTTCATTTAATAGTCACCACTTGCCAGTGTGAAAAGAATTCAATTTTCCATTTTGCAGATGAAGAAATAGAAGTGCACTGAGTTAGCTAGTAAGTGGCAATGCTGGAATTCAAATCTTCCTGTGTGCAGCTGAAAGCCAAATTATTTTTATAATACTAGTCTGCAGGCATGAGCTACAATTGCTTAGGCAGTTCTTAGTCTGAGCAGGAACCAAGGCACTGAAGTTTGTGTGTGTGCGTGTGTGTTTGTGTAAGAGACGGAGATAGAGAAATAGAGAAAGAAAGAGATGGAGAGACAAACAGGTTGATTGAGTGTGAAGGGACGAAGCAGCATATCACTGCTTTTTCCCTTCCTAAGAAAATGGAGAAGAAAAGAAAGTAGGGCTCATTAGTCACCACCATAAACAGTATACTGTGCATACACTTACTTGAGTATGATCAAAAAAGGAGGTTTTTAAAAATGAAATATAAAAATTTGTGCCACATTAAAAACATTTGAGAGAACTAAGGACATTTAGCCTAAGGAAGAGGACTCAGAGAAGGGGTATGGTATTTATCTTCTCATCCTGGAACAACCATCCTATGGAGGAATATGAGACATATTGTGGGTAGTTTAAGAGAAGAGCTTGCACAAATGAATGAAAACTGAAAGAACACGAGCTATGGCATGACTCTAAGAAGCTCTTTCTAGCAATGAGGAGAATGTGGTAAGCTGACTTAAGAGATAATGAGTTCCCTAACACTGGAGGAATTCAAATAAGGACTGAATGAACTCAGATCATAAATTTGTTTAAAAAGGATTCATGCATAAGTAATTGAACAGGATGATATCCAAGATCTTTTCTAACGCTCTGATTCTTATTAATCAAATTCCATGATCTGGTTCAGTCTGGGGCTCACAGTGTGGTCCTGATAGTAACATCCCCAGATGTTATCCTGGAACCTTCAGAAGCAACATATCCTGGAAATTCAGCACAACAGAGAAATGCTCCCACATGGCAGCCCCAGGTACTGGAGTAGTCAGAATGGCTCCAAGTCCCATCCACATCGCTTGGCTGCCCTGTGTCTCTGCTTCCTGTTTCCTCACCTAATAAGTAAGAGTAATGTGTACTCAGATTAAAGACATCTACATGGGATAATTGGATACAATCCATAAAACGCTTGGGCAAGGATACCGTATCATTATCTGTATAGTTTGCGCAAAGACACAAGAACCATAAAACCTGTGAGGTTGAGAGTTGAAGGGATAAACTCCCAATCAGTTGAATCCAAGGTTTTGTGTGCTTAAAAAACACTGTACTGAAAAAAATCCTCTTTTTAGTTTTCTTAAACATTCAATGACCTTGCTTGGAGAGATATGACACAATGAATAACCAGATAAGGCTGGCCCAAATCTTAGAGCAATTCTATTGAGAATGGACTATTCTCAAGGTAGAAGTTCACTCTTTCAAGAACCAAGTACCGAACCCCATTATGTGCAAATACAAGCATGACAAAATAGACAGGGTTGGGAGGAGGTGATGAGTTCTGGTTGGGATATATTAAGTTTGAAGTACCAGTGGAACATTCAGGGGAAAATGTGAACCGTCGGCTGGAAATGTTAGGGATAGGGATAGGGATCGGGATGGGGGGGATGGGGGGGATGGGGGGATGGGGGGGATGTGGGGGGATAGGGGGAGAGGGAACTAATACTAGAGATTCCATTTCATTGGTGGCAAAGGCAGGCACTAATAGCTGATAGAATCTAATTTTCTTCTCAAATTTTACTCTACCAGTACTTTAGACAAAATCTGTGATAGTATTCTTTGGACTAAAAACTGTTTCTGCAGAAGTGTTACAGGATTTTTATAGGCACCAGCCTGTTCAAAGTTTGATGATATTTAAATTTACACATTAAAGGATAGCTTTAAGTAATTTGGCAAGGAAATGTTCTCCACAGCCTAGAATAACTGCCAGCATTTCTGATTCTTTTGACTCTTTGTCCGGTTGTCTTAACTGGGTCTAGACATTAGAAGACCTAGGCCTTCATCAGTGAAGAGGCTTGGTTTCACCATCACACTGCTCTTGGAAAATAAAGCATAGCTCATTGATGTACCTACTTAAAAAAAAAATCACACCTCTGGATACCATTAGAACAGAAACGGCAAAACTCTCAAGAACTGACATGTGCCTTAAACCTCAGGGCATTTTCCAACTAAACTGTCGTTTAGAATGACGAAGAAGCCATAAATTAGTGTTCACAACACTATATAAGGAAATGAAATATAAGTTAAATGCCAAGTAGTTACATCCTAGAGTGAAAAAAGTATTATTGTTCTTACAATAACTTAATTATTAGAATGGAAAGAATTTTAAAAGCCAAGTTTACTTTTCAACGTGTGCTTACTTTATAGCCATGCAATTAACTTACCTTGAAGAAAATAGACTGGAAATTCATTTTCTGATTTTCATACAATGCCATATTTTGTGTGCCCCTCTCTTACAGTGATAGAGACTATAAAAGTTGTTATATGAATGCATTTTGCCTTTAAAATGGGAAGAAAATATTTACAGCGAATGATATATTAGTCACCGCAATGAGATTACTCAGCCACATTTTTTATTCTATTTTGAATGTGCCTTGACAATTAAGTTTATTTTTCTTTCACTTCTATTTTTTTAAAGAAAAAAAGTATTTCTGGAATTACATAACTCGTATTTATTTTCTAAAGAAAAAAAAAAAATCTCTAAGTCAATTAACCTTTCTAGACCTTAGTCCTAACTATAAAATCTAATTATATAAGGAAAGGGACTGGATTAAATCTTCTCTAAGCCCCCTTCCAACTCTATGATTATATTAATCCATGACCTTTGGAAATAACTAAAGTGCCCAATAGCAAGAGAATGGTTACAGCCCATTCTTATGATAAAATGCATGTAGCATTTTATGACATGACATGAACAGGGTGGGGTACAGAACAGTGTACAGTTATTCACACACAACTATAATCATCTGTGGGTGTTAGTGTACAAACACACACACATAGACACAGCCACATACACTAATTTTAAAAAGAACACTTTTTAAAGAAAATGTTACAAAACTATTTCAGTTGTTAGGGGAATAATACAGGCAATTTTAATTTATGTCTTTGTATTTTTTAAATTTTATTAGTTGTCCGTAACAACTTTATGTTACGATATTAGCAGATAAAGTTGTTTTTAAAAATTCATGTTGGCTGCCGCCGCCGCAGCAGCCACCGCTGCCGGGGAATAATCTGGGCGGCAGCGGGTGGCCCCGGCTAGCAGCCACGAGCCACTTCTGCGGCTGCCGAGAAGAGTGAGGGTCGCCAGTCTCGTGTCGTCCCCCTCTCTGCCCCCCCGGAGGGGCAAGAGGGAGCCGAGGCTGATGTCAGAAATACATTTTCGGGAAATGGCCTCTAAATCTTGGCTGAATTTTTTAACCTTCCTTTGTGGATCAGCAATTGGATTTGTTTTATGTTCTCAGCTACTTAGTATTTTGTTGGGAGAACAGAGGGACCTCCAGCCTAATATTCTTCATAATGATCCTCATGCTAGGCATTCAGATGATAATGAACAGAATCATCTAGAAGGACAGATGAACTTTGATGCAGATGCTAGCCAACATAAAGATGAGAACACTGACATCGCCGAAAACCTCTATCAGAAGGTTAAAATTCTTTGCTGGGTAATGACAGGGCCTCAAAATCTAGAGAAAAAGGCTAAACACGTCAAAGCTACATGGGCCCAGCGTTGTAATAAAGTGTTATTTATGAG
Source organism: Eubalaena glacialis (assembly GCF_028564815.1). Classification (NCBI taxonomy): domain Eukaryota; kingdom Metazoa; phylum Chordata; class Mammalia; order Artiodactyla; family Balaenidae; genus Eubalaena; species Eubalaena glacialis. Next base: position 213,101,756 of record NC_083716.1, on the reverse strand, counting down.
TTCAGAAGAAAATAAAGACTTCCCTGCTGTGGGATTAAAAACCAGAGAAGGCAGAGACCAACTATACTGGAAAACAATTAAAGCTTTTCAGTATGTTCATGATCATTATTTAGAAGATGCTGATTGGTTTATGAAAGCAGATGATGATACATATGTTATATTAGATAACTTGAGATGGCTTCTCTCAAAATACAACCCTGAAGAACCCATTTACTTTGGGAGAAGATTTAAGCCCTATGTAAAGCAGGGCTACATGAGTGGAGGAGCAGGATATGTACTGAGCAAAGAAGCCTTGAAGAGATTTGTTGATGCATTTAAAACAGACAAATGTACGCATAGTTCCTCCATCGAAGATTTAGCACTGGGGAGATGCATGGAAATTATAAATGTAGAAGCAGGAGATTCCAGAGATACCATTGGAAAAGAAACTTTTCATCCCTTTGTACCAGAACACCATTTAATTAAGGGTTATCTGCCTAGAACCTTTTGGTACTGGAATTATAACTATTATCCTCCTGTAGAGGGTCCTGGTTGCTGTTCTGATCTTGCAGTTTCTTTTCACTATGTTGATCCTACAACTATGTATGAGTTAGAATACCTCGTTTATCATCTTCGTCCATATGGTTATTTATACAGATATCAACCTGCCTTCCCTGAGAAGATGCTAAAGGAAATAAGTCAAACATACAAAAATGAAGATACAAAAGTAAATCAGGAGCCCTTGAAAGAAAAACATAAATGAACAGAGGTAAAATGTCTAACATTGCACTGAAGAAGAACTTCTCCATTTCTGATATAGAACACTGGAATCCCAGTGAGGAATTCTTTCTAAGTGAACATTCCATATTAGAAATTTTTCATATGAATGACTGTAAACTGAAGCTTTAAGTGAGCTGTGAAGTCTGTTGAAATGTGTTTTGATACAGTAATATATATACGTATATGAAAAACTTGTGTTTTTAAAATGGTGGCCAGGCAGAGGAACTAGAAGAGATTTTGTTGCCTGTTCCTGACCACATGTATTATTTTCACTGAGAAACTAAAACAGTTAAAATTTGCTAAAACTACACTGCACCGTTGTTAGTAACCCACACACGATGCTACACAGATCTGCCTTAAAGAAAATTTAGAAGGAAATATTGTTGCTCAGTGTTCTTTGTAAACTCAAAACCTGAGTTTATATTTGCAGTATGATATAAATGAACCAACCCCCCCCCACGCACACACACATGCAACTTTTGTCTAATGAAAATTTTGCTGTGACTATAATTGGCAGTATTTCTTCCAGAATAAGGTAGACTAAGAATGGCACTTGACCTGAAGTGCATTAATAAAACCACATTTTGAAATTAAAAAAAAAAAAAAAAAATTCATGTTATTTTAACTTTTAATATAAGCTGATTTTTTAATCTGGGCATTTTTATTATTAAAATATTTGTGATAAATACGGTATATGTAACTGAATATAGGACAGTCAGTTGAATGCTGGATTAGAAAAAATCAATCGCTACTGAAATCAACCAATAGTGTAAAATTCAATGTCTATAGAGTTATATCTCTGTTTACCAGTTCATTCTTTTAGGAAAACAGAAATAAGGTCTCCTCCTTCAAGCTTTCTCAAACTCTCCCCAAACAACAAATATTGCCTGATAATATTACAAAAAAAGAGTCTGTCCACAATCATTTTTCTTCCTTAAACAGCATAGTTTAAATAAATCTAAGTCATTTCATTGAAATTACTGTAAGTAATCACATGTAGGGATTTTTAACACATTAATTCAAGGGTAGGGAATAGATGGCTATGAACATCTAATGAAATCTATATTATTTTCATTCGAAGTACCTATGCCATTTACTCCTCAGAAATCAGATTAAAATTAAAGCCACGTCAACAAGAAGAAAGCTAGTCCTATCTTGGTACTGAGATGCAATGATTAATGTATTTTAGTAGGCCATTTCAATCACTCATGAAATTTGGAATGGCAAAGAGTACATTCTCAAATTCCAGACTTGATATTGTAGACAGATCTGTTCATGATAAAGAATAATATAGTCCATCTGCCCTGGTCATTCATTGAACATTCCCAAACACTGTGATTTGAGCACCTGTAACATTCATCGTGCTGAGAACTGGACGTTCCAGAATGAGGGAGACGTTTTCCTGCCTGAAACCTTGTAAACCACCCAAATCTAGGGACCAAGAGATAGTTCAGAAGTAAGTGATCCCTATATCGACAATTTTATTTACTTCAGTAAATCTACACTCTCTAATTTGACTTACGCAAATAACAGTGTTTTACAAATTTTTGAACCTTCAGTAAAGAGGTGCCTACAGAGATAAGGATGGAAAAGGGACTAGACAACTATCATAGATTATTTCAATTATTTGTTTTAGTAACAGTTTAAAAAAATGGTGTTGTAGTAGGTGACCTGTGGGGTAACTGGAGGCTAAATCTATTCCTGATTTTTCCTACAGTTTCTTTGATATAACCCCGGTTTTCTCTCTGATCCTGTGCAATTGAGTTTGTCTTTCTGGATTCCAGTTTCCTGATATGTGAAATATGGGCATTGGTCTTTCGGTACATACATTTTTATGATTTTTTTACTTTAAATGTGTCATTATTGTACCTCATTGATATACATTATGTATGTTATAATGATGATTACTAATTAACTAGCATGTCTTTTAATTTTTAAAAATCCAAAAGAAAAGAATAAGTTAAAAGCTGTTTTCTCCTCAGAGACAAATCAGAAAAAGAAGAAAAACATTCTCAGGTATCCACTGGCTGGGGAAGTCAGACCTTACTTAGGACCCTAAAGTGCTAAAGGGATGCATTGCTAAAAGGACACGTTTTGTGAGACAATAAAAGTTAAGAAATGGTAGGAAGTTGGGTTTTATTAGTTTCTATAAAGTAAAACAAATTAGACATAGCATGACTTATCAGAACAAAATTTAAAAGGCCATACTACTAAGTGAAGAATAAGTTTGAGGTGATGAGAACCAAGTTATAGAAAGACTATATAATGATTCAGTATAAAAAGTTTTCTTCACCCTTTCTTCCTTCTCTCCCTGCCTTTCTCCTCTTTTCATCATCTATCAAATAACCATTATGAGATAGATACTGAGAACACAGAACATAGAACTTGTCTTCAAGTTGCTCATGAGCGTGCGTGTGGGTTTGTCTGTGCTCACGCATGTGTGTCATTGTGCTGGGGGTTGACAGAGGAGCAGGCAAGTAAACAGATAATCACAGGTTCCTCCTCATTTAAAGGCGTTGGACTCCTGAAAGCCACCATGGTAAGCTGATCTACAACTGAAGATTTTAAAACTAAGTTGAGAGGAACAGTGCCAGAAAAAATTTAAGTAATCTCTTTAAAATATATTTATGTTTACTAAAACCAAGAACTTTCTGAGCTGACTAATATGGTAGCCACTAGCCATATGGAACCTTCAAAGGATGCAATTGAGGAACTAAATTTTAAGTTTCCTTTAATTTTAATTAATTCAAATTTAAGTAGCCTCTTGAGGTTAATTTTGGAAGCACAGACTTTCGAACAAAAGCTTTACTTTTACTTTGAATTATTATGAATTATTTTCTAGTAATAATTACATTTATTTAATTATTAGGTTTTATGCAGTATTATAATAAGTTCTTTGTTTTTACTTTCTAGTAGAACTAGTTTATATCTTTAAATTTTTCATTTTTTAATGACCCATTTAAACAATCCTACTTACCACAACCAATGAAATTTGTTTAAAATTATTTAAAAGATGAAAAAAGAGAGTAAGAAAGGAAGAAAAGAAATCATTTCTTCCCAGTTTACCCAGATCATAGCTACTAAGAAAATTTTTTCTCCTTGAGATCTAAGGCACCTGAGTCAATTTATTGCACTGCAATGATTTTCTGGGGCAAACCAATGTCTCCATTATGAAACCAGAATCCATACCCAAAAGAACCAGTTTGTTCTTTATCAAACCACCTATGTTGTTTTCCCATGGATAGGTATAACATTACTTAGACTGTCTCTGAGAACAAAATTAGTCATATATTAGTAATCTCCATACATTACGATGGCCAATTTCTCTCATCTATTCTATGTATCTCTCCCTTCATTAAAGATATAATTCCAAAATTTATTGAGGAAACTATGCACATCCAAGTGCACACACACACACACCAATGAAATACCACACTTGTACTCACAAGTAAAAATATGTCACTTCATAAACACTGAGATATAATTTCTAACAAGGAGAATTTGATGCTGAGTTGAGAAAATCTGGTCTACTTATTTGTATCTCCAAGTATTTGTTTTTATAAGGGAAGTTGGAATCATGGAATATGAATTAATGTAGCAATAGGTCTTGCTTGTTCATTGAGGCTGTAATTAGTGAGTAGGGCAGACAATAAGGGGCTGAGACCTGGATAGACTTTTCATGGAGATGGGAAGATTTCAAGTACTAACAGAGGCTCCTTTGAATAGTCAGACATAACAGGCTCAAGACCTGTGGCACATACAGCACAATCCTGTAGGCACAAGGACTAGGGCCTGGAAGTCCTCAGTTGCTACCACTCAAAAATGCACGGTGGCCTGGCAGGTTGTGAATAGCAGAGAGGTTTGCCAATGAATCTCAGCTATGTGCCTGTCCTGCAGGGCAGAAATAAAGGACCCCAGGGGCAAGAGAGTCCAAGGAGTATCAGCAGAGTGCTAGAGTAGAAATCAGGACACTTGAACCATAATAGAAAGTCACATATGAAAGCCAGACAAGATCATGATTTGTCTGGAGGACAAGATGATGTAATCCTGAGGCATAGAGTGATGACTTAAAGATTACCTGTATCTTTCAATTTAGACCAGGTTGGTCTTGAATATTAGGGAAAGGGTAGATACTAGGGGAGTATTTAGTGGTCCCAGTTACAGAGAGGAAGAAAGTTGCAGAGGAAAATAATGATAACAATAGTTAACACTGAATGAGCAGCTAGCGTGTGCCAGACACTGTTCTACAGCTTTCCATGTCTTATCTCACTTACTCATTACTTAACCTCAGAAAAACTTTCTGATTTTTATCATCCCTGTTTCACAGATGAAGAAATAGAGGTATAAGAGATTAAGTAATTTACCCAAGATTACAGCTAATAAAGAGTGGAGCCACAATCTCAACACAAGCAATCTGACTTCATAACTCATGCTTTTAATCACTACATCCTACAGATTGGACATGAAAGGGCCCAAATACTGGAAGAGAAATAAGTCTTATGGAGGTAAAATTAATTTCATAATAGCAATAGATTGATTTAAATTTGCTTGTCATTCAAACTTGTTCAATAATTATTCATCAGGTAATGTTACCCTTAATTATTCTAAGGGTTTTACATATGTGAAATCATCTAATCTTCCCACAGCCCTATGTGATAGATGTAATTATTACCCCTGCTTGACACATGAGGAAACTAAGATATAGAAAGGTTCAGTAACTAAACCAAAGACACTCCAGATGCTACACTCTTGGTCAGTGCCCTCTACTGCTTCTCAGGAAGGTAGAGGATGCATTGTATTTATCATATACCTTTATAAGACTTCCAACATGCAAAAGGTAGTCTGTGTGATTTGGGGCCTAAAGTTTCCAGGTTTGGGACTATAGAGCTCTACTCATATGAATTATTATTGTGATTGGTAGCAAACAAGACTGACTTGGGGGGAAATCTGTGATTCAGAATATCTTTCAGCTTTTCCAAACTCCCACTTGCTTTATTATTCCAATTCAGACACCCATCCCCTGAGCCAATCCCAACCATTTCTCAATGGGCAGTCTGACCCCTTAGTGTGAGTGAGTTCTAGTTACTGAATGATTTTGTATGGACCATATTTTGGTTGGTATTAATCTCTATATCTGTCTCCCTGTTTCCTTTGCTTCCAATATTACTTCTACCCTTTTAAAAAAAAGTTTGAATCAACAGAGGGTATAGTTGGAATATATCCTATCATCTAATAGAGGTATAACTCTAAAGTCTTTGAATTGTGTCGGGGAAGTAATTTCCCTCCAGATCTTCTGTGTTGCTTTCTCTGGATAATGTAGATTCTTCCATGACTCCAAACAGTGAGATGAAGACTTTGCTAACAAGTGGACTCTCACTGGGGAACCTCCTGTTCTGGGAGTCAAGCTAAGCCCTTTATAACAATTCTACTTTATTAAATGGGATTCCTGGCATCTTAACAACAGGGACTTCTGTCAGAGAGAAAAATTTTACCTGTTTATTTGTATTATTATCTTGATTCTTAAGACACACTAATAACCATTAGTGGTTACACTGTATGACATTTTTTAAGTTAATAAAAAGACAAGTTTGCCAGTCATAGCAAAATCAAGGAAAAAACATGCCCTGAAGATGTCTTCCTTTGCAGGTGCAAGTCATTTGAATGGTTGAGATGGATGGTGGCATATTGTGGCCCATGGTTCTTAACTCACTTTGGACCATCCTAACTCAAGAAGGAAGGGCAAAGGTGGTGAGGAAACTCAGGTCCCTACATCTTTAGGACACATCCTGGCCTAAACTCTCCCCCACCTCCATCCCTCACCCCCAGAACACTTCTCAAGTATCCTTCAGTTTTAAAAGAACCTTCATATGTTGCATTGAATTTGGTATTCTCAAGGATCCTATGAAGTTTACAGAGTGGATATTCCCATCCTATTTAATGGATGAGAAATTGATGCTTGGGGAGAAGAAGTTAAATGTTCAAGTCACAGGAAAACTGGAGTTGAAACCTTCCTATTTTGGCCATGAATTCAGCACTCTTTCCATTACACTAAGTAGCCCACTCATTCAAAAAAATTTAAACTGAAAGAATTTCTGTAGGCCACATTAGTTTGTTGTGTTTTGACATTCTTGCTTCCAAAAATGGGTGATGACATAGGGTTCTCTTGTGCATGTATGCAGTAATTTCCTGCTGGCTGGCTCACTGCTCTCTAGTTGAGATAATTCAGTCAACAGGTACCTCTCCAAAATGGGTAATTTAATATTTTACAAGACCCAGCGAAGTGCAGAACAGATATGCCAATACCCACGTAAAAGCTATTCTGGGCAGCTGCCATAAACAAACCATTCATGCTCTTCAAGATTCATTCTCTTTAAGACTCAAGGTCCTCATCTGTAAAGCCAAGAAAATAATAACTACCGCTTCAAAAGAGGTTGTAATGATTAAATGAAATAATGTACGTAAAGTACACTTTTACACAATGAAGCACTAAATAAATATTGTGATTAAGACTGTCACTTATTCGTGGAGATAGGGTTCTTATTAAAATGATCCATCTGCTTTCTTTTTTTTTTTTAATTTATTTTTTTATTTATTTATGGCTGTGTTGGGTCTTCGTTTCTGTGCGAGGGCTTTCTCTAGTTGTGGCAAGCGGGGGCCACTCTTCATCGCGGTGCGCGGGCCTCTCACTGTCGCGGCCTCTCTTGTTGCGGAGCACAGGCTCCAGACGCGCAGGCTCAGTAATTGTGGCTCACGGGCCCAGTTGCTCCGCGGCATGTGGGATCTTCCCAGACCAGGGCTCGAACCCGTGTCCCCTGCATTGGCAGGCAGATTCTCAACCACTGCGCCACCAGGGAAGCCCATCTGCTTTCTTTGATCCGTGTGCGTTTGCGTGTGTGTGTGTCTGTGTGTGTGTGCACGCACGCACGTATGTATGTGTTGGGACAAGGGAAACTACTAATTTTCTTCTCCTAAAATTCCTGCAATGTGACCATTTTTCTATTCCAAAGATTAATTTCCTTTAGTAAAATAAAGTCCTTCCCAGCCCTGCCATTCTTTAATTCAATGAGCAGGGAACCAATTCTCCCAGCCTGAGACTATAATTCCTAGGCTACACTGGAAGGTTTTATAAACCATTTCAACTCACTCTGTCAAAATGGGAAGATTCACCATTTAGCATCTCAAACGTGCCTCACGACATGAAAGAGGCCATTCAAAGAGTACTCAGAGGCATGAGAGGGACAAGATGTCCAGGAACTTAAGTGACAGTTGCTTCTTTTTATTGCTGCTTTAGGTTAAAGATGCTGAGGTTTGACAATAAAACTAGGGTAAACTAACCTAACAAAACCACTATGACAATGAAGTGAAATGTAGATCTAGTGCTTAGTAGTATGCCTGGTACTTACAACATCTAAGTAACTTCACAGTAATACTTATAGTAGTGGTGGTGGTGGCAGTAGTAGTGGTAGTAATAGTAGCAGCAGCAGCAGTAGACTGGCAGTACTCACAAGGACGATGTCAGTCAAGTTCAGAGCCAGGTGAATGACTGACAGGTAAGAATCAGAATCCAGTTATTCTCCACGAATCACCATGACCATTCTTCAGGCCTAGGATTTTTAAGCAGATTTTCTAAACATTACTGGAAGTTTTCTTTAAAATATTTATATGGCAGGGTCATCTAGTTCTAAATATATTAGAAATCTGAAGCAGCAATTTTTACTAATGCACTACGTATTACAGGAGTATTTAACACTAATAATTTTTGCACTCTGTCAGGAAATCGTTCTAAAGATGCTTCTATATTTCAAGCATTTGGGGATCATTACAAGGAATGGTAAATATGGAATAAAGGTAAACAAAATTTGCTCTTCACTTTGGTTATCATGAGTACAGACCTGCATTCACATAACTGCGAACAGAGCTTGAGCAATTTCAAAGATAAGACAACGTGTTAATCCATTATACTTTAACGTACCTTTAAAATATGATAGTTGAGAAAGACTAAATACCAGACATAATGTAGAATAATTTCATAAAAGGAAAAACATTACCTAGGTAACCTAATCTAAATATTTCTTTGAAACACAAAAAAATAGAAATCCATTGACACAATTATATCAAGAAATCAAGGATGAGCAAATGGACATCCTGACCTCAAACCCACATGAAAGAGAACAGACATGATTTGATTTTAGAGAAGAAAGTTAGTTCTAGTTAAGATTATGAAATAGAATTATAACCTTACTACTAACTACCAGTGTGATCTTGGACAAAGTACTTAACATCTCCTTCTCCTCAACTTCATTTGTATAATAAGGTTAATAATAGTACCCACGTAACAAGGTTCTTGTAAGGAGTAAATGATTACACACACACTGGAAAAAGTGCAAGGCACATGCTTAAACCTTATACAGTATGTAAACATTAGCTATTATCACATATTTACATATTATATGCTACTAGATATTATTATATATTGCATATTTCAAAACAGATGGCTTTATTTGAAATTTAAACAAATTTTAAGATATTTAGCACACAGTGAGTATACTGATGATTTTCTAACACATTAGTTTTATTTTTTTATAACTTTATTTATTTATTTTTGGCTGTGTTGGGTCTTCGTTGCTGCACACGGGCTTTCTCTAGTTGCGGCGAGCGGGGGCTACTCTTCGTTGTGGTGCGCAGGCTTCTCATTGCGGTGGCTTCTCTTTGCTGCAAAGCATGGGCTCTAGGTGCACGGGCTTCAGTAGTTGTGGCTCACGGGCTCTAGAGCACAGGCTCAGTAGTTTTGGCGCACGGGTTTAATCACTCCTCGGCATGTGGGATCTTCCCAGACCAGGGCTTGAACCCATGTCCCCTGCATCGGCAGGCAGATTCTTAACCACTGTGCCACCAGGGAAGTCCTAACACATTAGTTTTAGATGAACAAAATTCTGCCTCACACCATGAAGAACATAGAATTCCTTTTCTCTGATTTTAGGATTGAGCTTTTTCACTCACTGCTGGGCTGAACTAACGGCATTAAAATTTGCTATTTTTAAAAAAAATTCCAGTATAAGGGTGACTCTATCTAGTCCCATCTGTGTATGCTACTAATGCCCACAACAAGACAATTACTCATGTGAGAAACACTGCTCTTCAGGACATGACACTCCATCTGAGTAAATACAGAACCAGGGAGCCCTTGGTTCGAAAAATAATTTATTTATATAAAATAATTCTAAATAAGAATTTTGGTTACTACGAGAATGTATGGACTCTCTCTCTGGAAGACTTTCAGTGTAAGATGAACACAAAAATGTTTGGGATGATTTAGGTTTTACTCTTTTGGAAAACAAATATAATCAGTAACAGTCATAGGTATTTATATGTAATCCCAACCTTCTTCCAGCCCATCTTAAATTATGTTGCATTGTTGTTTATTAAAACTGTACATTTCAATTTTAAAATATTTTTATATTAAATGATCCCTCTGATATTTTATTTCTTAGAGGGAAAAAAACCTTGCTTTTTGACATATGAAATCCGACTAATTTAGGACTGAATGTGCCAAGAAAAGTGCCAAATTATTATTATCATTGCCAGTCTGTCATTAATTTCTTAAACAAAAGCATAAACACAAGATGGATAATGGCTAATTATGCATCATTAAAGCCGAGAAATATCCAGGGGTTTGGATAGTTTACAAAAGAAACAATAACATCTCTGTAATTATATTGTCATTCTGAGATGTAATAACAGAGTATACAACACAAAATCCATAAGGCACACTTCCACTCTGTCTAAAATGTGTCTTTATGTAAGCTCAGAATTCATTTTTTGGCTATTCTATCTTCAAAATATAGATGAGTAGGAGAAAACAGGAACAAAGAAAACAACTGTAGGACTGGAACATAAGAATTATGAGGGAAAAAATAAAGGTTAAGGCTAAATATTCTCAATTTCTTTTATAGTTAAGAGGAAAAAGATGGATAGATGTAAATTATTATTTATATACACGAAAGATCAACAGTGTTTGTAGAGAGGATGGTGACCAACTAAGTGCATCCCCTTTGATTATTAAACAAAATAATGCTATAACGTTGCAGCAAAGGTGTTTATGTAAGATATTAAAAACATACCTTTCTGCATCCCTCCATGATTCAACTTACATTGACAACTGTCAGCTGGTACAGAGGTGTGTCTACAGCCAAGGAACTGAAGGGATGGCGGTACATCATGACAGATGGGGCTGTGTGCTGCTGGTACCAAACGTACTGCTATTGAGGATGCAAAAATTTGGGTCAATCCTTTAATATGCTTTTATTCTAATCCAACTGACAGTTTCCTTCTGAAGATGTACTTCGTCAGAAATGTCATTATCAAAGATAGAAAGAAAATAGGATGCCTAGGGATACGCCCCAGGGTACCATAAAAGGATACTAAAATACCACTTTTTTTTTCCTTAGGTGTGTGAGAGAATACAAAATGTATAAGGAGGTCCTTAAATTAAAGAAACTGATCTGTGCTCAAAAAGGGAGAGGAGAATTCCAGATAGAATGCCTTTCTAGGGAGAACGACCTGCCAGGAGACTAGATGAAAGTGGGTTTTATCTCCTTGAAGAAGCTGGGGAAACCAAATAGCTCCTAGAAATAGGTCTTTAGCATTTGCATATAGGTCAACCCCCCCCCCCCCCACACTCTGTCAGCTTCCAGAGATCACAGGTACATCCCTAGAGGAGAAAAATACCTAGACTGTCACTTCATACCCTTCCTACTCTTACCCTCAAAGACACTATCAGGTTTACTCTGAAGGCTAGGCTTCAGAAAAGACCTATTTTGAGTTCAAGATTTTCTTTTGGGGCCTTAATAAGTTCCACATCAACTTAGTGCTGCCTAAAATTTCATTAACAGTCAATACAGTCTTTCTATATAAAATTAGAAAGAGAAAGTTGTAAAGGTAAATGCAAGGCTGCGGTATGCTTCTTTAAAATTCATCAATTCCAAAATACTGTGTAGTCAAGTAACATGGGTAACTTCTAATATCAGGCTCTTTTGAGAGTAGAGAGAGGATCAGATTGCAAGAGAAAAGCTGGAAGTGAAAGATAGAGTCCTTACTAAGCCCCCCAAAAGGAGTTTAGAATTGCAAAAGATTCTGAGGAAAAAAAGGATGCTTTGGACAGAGCTATTCTTAGCTTCCTGCAGCTGTGCCTACATATACCCGATAGCAAATTATCTGCAGATCTGTATTAAATGCTCCAACCTTGTTCAGCATGTGTATCTGTCATAGTCCAACTAGAAAAGTAGGGTGTTGATGAGGGGATTCCTTACAGAGGTGTGGATAAAGTTAAGGAAACCAGCAAGGGATGTTGCCCGACCAGGAACTAGAAAAGTAGTAAGCAAGGGGAAAGAACAATGTAACCAGACTCCACAAAAGCTATAGCCAGGGATAGGGGCCTGCCCTATCTACCAGAGAGACACAGGTATCCTTAGCAGCAAGAGGGAAGTGGGGGAGGGTGGATAAATACCTGATTATCCATTCTTGCTTCCTATTAGCTGAACCCACAAGAAGCCAGAGAGAACAGGAACCTGGATGAGGCAGATCCTGAGGGTTATACTCACCACCCCCACCACCCCCAACCAGGTAGACAGAGTCACTAGAGGTGAGGAGTAAATGATGAATCTTTTTTTTTTAATAAATTCATTTTTATGTATTTATTTTTGGCTGCATTGGGTCTTCGTTGTCGCACGTGGGCTTCCTCTAGTTGCAGTGAGCAGGGTCTATTCTTCGTTGTGGTGCGCGGGCTTCTCATTGCCATGGCTTCTCTTTGTCGCGTAGCATGGGCTCTAGGTGCGCAGGCTTCAGTAGTTGTGGCACGCGGGCTTCAGTAGTTGTGGCTCACGGGCTCTAGAGCTCAGGCTCAGCAGTTGTGGCGCACGGGCTTAGTTGCTCCGCGGCATGTGGGATCTTCCCGGACCAGGGCTTGAACCCATGTCCCCTGCATTGGCAGGCGGATTCTTAACCACTGCGCCACCAGGGAAGCCCCAGTGATGAATCTTTTATAAATTTCTTTCCCCCTTAACATGGCCCAACTTCATTTTAACAAACCCTCAGTACCAAAAGGTATAATATGGCAGTATCAGTGAATAAGTAACTCAGTTGTTCAGATTCAAATTATGTGGATTTGGATTATATCTCTCAGGTTACCAGTCCAAGGGATACTGTCTTACTCAGCAGAGGAAATAAAAGGTAAAACTCAAACTTGCTAATAGCTTTGAAAAAAAGAAAACTCTTTCAAAAAAGAACTTAGAAATTCTAATAATTATAGCTGACTACTGTATAGTAGCCTATAGTTTGCAAGACAATTCAAATATTTTTTCATACCATCTACTATACTGCCTATTTTAATAAGCTACATCAAGATGATTCCTATTAGATTCTGATTTTTAAAATTATTACAATGAATCAAAAAAAATCATAGAGAAATTGGGTTTTCCAATTAGCTATAGACCTTAATCAAATACTGTTTTTGAACATTATTTACAGGTGCTTTCAGATGATATGTAGGTACTGATGTGTAAGATATGACCTTCCTGTTCTTTACAGATATTCTGAGGAGTACGTATATAAACATACTTGAGCAAAGGCAAATAATAAAAAGGTTTAGATATTCAAGTACTAAGTGATATAGTAAAAATATGTGGGCTGTACTGCAGTGTAGGAAGTGTTAGAAATTCCATTTATAAGTTTTTTCTTAAGAAGGAATAACGAAATGAAATGTTACTAATATTTAATATGTAAGTTAATATTGACCCCTTCACTTGGTCTATATGTCAAATGCCACATATTACCAAGACTACGTTACCTATCTAGCAGATAACTGCATGGTCCCTAATAAAGGGAGTGAGAGCAGTTTCCACTTGTTCAGGGCTCTTGGCTTATAAAATGTGTAACAGTTTACATGTGCCCAGGTCAGTGGATATGAGGTTTCTATTTAAACACTCTGATGCAAGACGGATAAGTGAATTTAAAATGTCTCTATTCAGAACCAGAAAATGGAAGATAATACTGGAATCAAAGTACATGAAAAAAACCAATAAAAACAGAATGCCTCTAGCCTTTAATCTAAAATCTCTTCAGATAAAGACAATGAAAGCCTATACACATCTGACAAGAAGTCAGACAAAGAAATCAGAAATCATCAAGATGGTTATTTACAATATAGATTTATATCCAAATTCATTAATAATGAAACTCATATTTTCCTTTGAGATGTCAATAAAGCCATTGTGATTTTCAAGAAAAAAATCATTCTTTATTTCACACTTAATTCACTTTTTAACTTCTATTTTTATATTTATAATTATATAACAGTTCAATCTACAGAACTTTTTAAAATATAGTAAAATTAATATGCATTAGGTAGTATGTTCACTGCTGTTTTAGTAATAGGGTATGCTATCAAAATAGTTTGAGGTCACTGATATAGACTATGAAGGTGGGAAGGCTTGATGGAGGAGGTGGGACTTGAGATGAAAACATAGGGTTTGGTTACAGAGAGGAGAGGGAAAACCTTCTCTGAACATCTGGTTTTCTTAATCTGTCCTTCTCAAAAGCATTTCTGTAGTTCTGGGATAAGGAGCACGACAGCTTGTTCCTTGCTAAACATTTGCATCTGTTGGGCCTGAAACAGCTTTCTGACCCTATTGTTCCTTCCTTCATTTCAGAAAATGTATTCTCTGCATCTACTATGATCCAGCCAATGTGCTAGGTGATATACTGGTAAATAAGACTCAAGGAATTTATAGTCTAAGAGTTATATCTTCAGTTGCCTCTTCAGGCCAAGGTGCTGAACTTGGGTAGTTCCATTTCTCGCCCCTAGAAATTCAGGCATTAAATCAAAGTGGACTGAATGGAAGTAGGTTCAAGACATATCAGAGTTAGTTGTGGGACTCTAATAATGACATTATGAAGGTGGGCTTTAGGTACGGTGTCTTCATATCTCTCTAGTCCAAAAACCACAGGCATAAGCACCAGTGGTATGCAGTGGCTACCACATTTTCCCGAAAGACCAGAGTAATGGGCTGAATGATGATCCCTCAGAAGATAAGTCCACACCATAATCACCAGAACCTGTGAATGTTACCTTATTTGGAAAAAGAATCTTTGAAGATGTAATTAAGTTAAAGATTGAGATGAAGAGATCATGCTATATTATCAGGATGGACCCTAAATCCAATGGCAAGTGTCCTTATAAGAGACACAAAGGGGAGATTTTAGAGACAGAAGAGAAGGCCATGTGATAATGGAGGCAGAGTGATGTACCCACAAGCTTCAGCTGAAGGAGGCAAGGAACGGAATCTCCCCTAGAACCTCTACATCTTAATTTCAGAATTCTGGCCTCCAGAACTGTGAGTGAATAAATTTCTATCGTTTTCAGGCACCAAATTAGTGGTAATTTGTTACAGCAGCCACAAGAAATTAATACAACCAGTGAAGACTCTGGAGTCCAAGTATGTGGTCCAGGGATGTTGTTCTAGTCATCCTTGGCATTATTAAGAATTCTAGTTTGGCAGGCATGCAAGAGAATGGCCTGTATCTCTCTGAGCTAGGGCATGGAATATCTGAGTTATCAGGACATAACTGGCACTCTGTTTCTCATTTGGAAGCACTGATAGTACAGGTCTCTCAAATTTAGAGGGTCAGAAACAACCTGACATTGGCTTAAATAATCATCTGCTACATGACTCTTGGGAGTTAGCAAAATCACTACAGAGAGTATCAAAACATACATGGCTGCCCTTTCCAACACCAAGTGTGTCCCTTGAGACTTTCTAGACTAAACGATATTGCTTCTTTCACTAGCCACTTGGATTTTTAGCAAAACTTTCTCCATATGAATGAGGAAGTTTTACCAAAGTGCAAGGGAGATTTCTGTAGCTTGGCATTATGTATCATGTTATATTTTAGCCCCAGCCAAGTGGAAAAGGTCCTCAAGGAACCACAACAGCTAGTTTAAGGAGACATGGCTACCAAAACCTCAGTGGTTCAAGGTATATTGGTGGGGTAGAATTTGGTAGTTCCATGAAGGTGGTCTCCTGCATATGATCAAACTTGAAGGCTTGTGAGCCACTAAAAAGCCACATTTTTACCAAATAGAAAGTTCATGATCAATTGAGTGGAATATCACTTAGAGCTGAACACAAAGGGTGTCTTAGTCTAGACATTAGGAAGGCCACAGTCTCAGGTCCATGTAGAACTCAGGTCTGGGAAAAGAAGTCAGGCAGCTACTTTGGTGTCTCACTGCATTCCTCCAGTTCTTTAGCTAGATATTAGCTCCAGAAAGGGTAAGCAAGATGTAGGCAGTGGCAAACTGCAGCTTTGCCAGAAGAAAAGAATCGTTGGCATTAAAGGACCTATGTAGTCTTAAACTACCTACAGTACCTAGATAGGTAAGATCCAGGAAAATATCTGCTATCCAACTGACACTGTCAAAGCTTTGAAGTCTTGGAAAATGAATACAGCTTTCTGTCCTTGAACTTGGCATGGACTAATTAAATTTCCATAGGAGGCCAAAGATTTTAAATTCTGCAGAATTTACTTAAATGGAATAGTAGGATGGTGTGAGGGAACAGGCTCTTTGACTCTCTCTGCTGTTAGTTTCACAAAGGAAACAATTACCAGGATCTGAAAAAAACAAGGTGTATTTATTCACACTTGGGTGGAGAGATAGGACAGCTAGACCCTCCTCTCCCTCCCACTCATTTTAATAACGTAATTTTAGATGTTTTTGTTGTTACTATAAAATTGTTTTCCTTGGCTCATTCATGTCCAGGTAATTCTAGGTTGACTATCAACACAAAAAAATTTCCACCATTGTAAATTTAAAGTGTGTTTCATTTTTATTCATTAAATATCCAACATTTTCAAAACAATTTAGTGTAGCAGCTTTTTTTTTCTTTTTAAACTGAAATTGGTGATGGTGGCAGGGAGGGTAAATATATCCAAGCTATCCTTGGGATTTTTCTTTTTCAATAAAAAGGATAAAATATACACTGTAACATTAAAGCTAAGTAAGTCAAAGGAGGAAAAAAATCCAAGGCAGACCCTTGGATGTAACTACAATCAAACTGTTGACTAACGGTTGCCATGAATCTAAAGAAAACCAGGTATGGTCTGCCAGGACCACATTCAGCAGTCTACTAAAGTTTCCTTTACTTCTGTTTGTTAGTCAATGAATAGAACTGCGAGAAAGTATATGAAAAGTGACACTTTTCTAAAATAATTTCACTTTTTCTAAAAACATGTCAAGCTTATAACCATAGTATGGCATTAAACTGAGCAATTGTAAACAATTACCAACTCCCCAAATCCAAACATTTTCTAGCATTTGGTTGTTTGGCATCTTGCAGATGCATCCTGTGAGGGAAAACTAATTTTTTTATGGCATTTTATAACAGGCAGGAAGCAGAGTTACTCAGGTTATGACCATCAAAAAAAAATGTGGCTTTTTGTTCATTTAGTTTATGGTATGTTCCATGGTCTATAGACAAAAAGAAAAGAACTGCTTTGTTTTCTGGTTGAGTTTAAACCCACATATTATTAAAACATGCTGCTTAATACCTCAATGCAAAATTGCTATTATGAGTAATTTTCTTGGAAGATGTGGGTGTCTGAATGGTTTGCCAATGCTTCTGATTATTATTCCCAAGTTCAGTCCTGTTGGTAGAACATGATTTTCTCCATCATATATTATAGGCCATCATAGTTAAGATGTCACATAAAAATGACATCTTGGGGCTTCCCTGGTGGCGCAGTGGTTGAGAGTCTGCCTGCTAGTGCAGGGGACACGGGTTCGAGCCCTGGTCTGGGAGGATCCCACATGCCGCGGAGCGGCTAGGCCCGTGAGCCACAACTACTGAGCCTGCGCGTCTGGAGCCCGTGCTCCGCAACGGGAGAGGCCGCGACAGTGAGAGGCCTGCGCACCGCGATGAAGAGTGGCCCCCGTTTGCCGCAACTGGAGAGAGCCCTCGCACAGAGGCGAGGACCCAGCACAGCCAAAAATAAATAAATAAATAAATAAATTAATTAATTAAAGTTAATGGGTTATTTAAAAAAAAATGTAAAATTATAAAAAAAAAAAAAAAAATGACATCTTACTCTCTCAGTGCAGACTATGTGCCCAGCAGAATCTTATGTTCTGAGTGATTTTGCTTTTCCATAAGAAACAAGAGTACCAACTCTTCTCTTGCTCCATCCATATTTTTGGCTACATGTTTTAAATGTGTTGCAATTTCTCTGCAGAAAAACCAGTGCCACATAGCTTTAGGGTTTTAAGAAACCACAAACACTGAAACCACACTCTTGTCAATCTATCCTGAACAATGATTATGATGTAGGTTTTACTTTCATATATATTCACTATCTCCCTTGCCAAATCAGAAATTTACATTGTTCATCCCACAGTCAGTTTGGTTGGTTTTTTTTTTTTTAAAGTGTAAACATAAACCCCTCTCTAGAGAGCAAAAAGACAATAATGATATTAGTGTCCTTATTGCCCATTAGATATGCTAGAATAGGACAGTGCTTTATTAGTGATTTTTAAAATTTCTTAAAGAGGGAGCCATTTTTAAGTGGAGCTAACTAGATACTATGTGACTAGGTATCACAATCTGAATATTCTCATAGATCATAAATCCAAATCTGAATGATCCAGAAATATTATGCTTTAATTCCAAAGGCTTTAAAACCATATAATTCTTGGAAATTTACTAATTATAGAATCAGACAAAAGGTTGTATACAAACTAAAATGATGAACCATGTCTTCTTCAGAGTAATGCTGATAATCCATCCATCTTCACAGCTCCTTGATTTATGCTTTTTTAAATGTAACAACCAAATATTTTTGAAAGTGTGGCATTTCATAAAATTTTTTAAATTTTAAAATGCACTATTTAAAACTTGCTCCCAATTAAAAAATTTTAATGAAGAATCCAAGTGTTTTCCACATTTCTTCCAAGGATATTTGAATAGCAAACTAAGTCTCAATGATGGCTCTGTTTGAAAAATATTCATTATAATTAAATTCCAGGTTAAATAAATAACTTACATACCCCTGTAGAAGTTACTGTGATGGGATCTAAATTATACTGTAATTTTCATTTTCCCTCTAACAAACTATTTTAAAGTAATTTTATTAAGCTGCAACCAAAAACTTACTAAAGATCTCGATTCAAATTATCAACCCAGTTCAAGTTCAAATTTTAGACAGATAGCTCTGCCTCCTCATACATAATACTGACTGGCTCGATTTAATTGGAATGTACATTTATACTTGACCTGAGAGTGCCACATAGATGTAATTCAAGTCTTTTAATTACAAGATACTAATTAGTATTCCAAATATGTTCACTATATATTATTTAGGCATAAATTATTAATTTTCTTATTCACTGAGACTGAACATTATAATGAATCCTAGAGCAAAGACAAATATTGAATGCAAAAGTCATACAAATTTCATATTTTATTCCCCAAGAAAGACTTAAAGTTTAAAGACTTAAAGGTCCTAGTTCCCTTCACTGATTTGAAACAAATACCCTAAACTTCTGATAATTTTGCTGGTTTTAATGGTTAATCTTCTTGGTAAATCATTTATTGCCATTAAATTAAGTTAACCTAAGCAAAACAATATAGATTTCAAGCATACTAGCATCCTTGTTGACCTTATGAAATGCTAATATCATTGCCATTTAAGTTCTCCATCACAGCGAACTCTCACAAGAACCCACTGAGAAAGCAATTATCTAAGGTAAAGAAGCCTTTAGTTTACCCAGGGTTGGGTGTAAAAATGAAGTAACTGCTCTTTGAGAGTGGATGGAGAAGAGACTGGGAGCATAAGTCAAGAAGCATGAGGAAATTACTTGGTATACTTAAGTATTTGACCAAAGTTAACTCCCAGGATGGAAACTCAATGTAGTAGACAAGCACCCATTTAATCAATCAGTAGCAAAAGGTACACAGAACCATAAACCAGCATTGTTCAGTTCAACAAATAATTACTGAGTGTGTAGTGTGTGCCAGGTCCTCTGCTAGGTACTGGCTTTACAATAATGAATATGATAGTTCCTTCCCTCAAGAAGCATAAATATCCAGTAGGAGAGAAATACAAAAGCTGACCTGGTTTTGAAAGATGAAAAGCAATTAGTCATAGGGAAAAAATCTATAATGGGAAGGATAGAGCAAGTAATGTGTGGGGAGAACTATAATAGTTTGGTAGTTCTGAGGGAGGCCAAAAAGATAGGCAAGGAGTGGCTGAAAATAAGATGGAAGAGATAGCATGCTTATACATTTGCATGGCTTTCCTGGTCATGTTAAAAAGACACTGAAGGGAGGATTTTAAACAGAAGAGTGATCTGGTTAGACATACAGTTTAGAAAGATCACTTTGGTTCATCTAAAGACTGAATATAATGTGGAAAGATTGGAGGTAGGAAAATCAATAAGCTAATTGGAGAATCAATTCAGTAAGAGTAGAGTGGAAAAGAAGAAAAATTTGAAAGAAATTTATATTTTGGAAATACATTAGGAGTCTAGGATAACTTTTGGTTTCTGACTTGGAATAGGTCCATTACCTAAAACAGGGACTGTAAAAGGAATGTAGGGTGGATGTTGAAATAAGTTTTGTTATGAACATGATGAGTTTCAGGTGCCTACAGAACACTGAGTAGAGCCACTTGGCAGGCAGTGGAGTATATGAGTCTGACTCTCAGAAAGAAGCCCAAACTGGAGATACCGATTAGAGAGTTCTCAGAATACAGGTGATTGTAAAGCTTTGAAAACAGAATAAATCAACCAGTAAGAGTGATGGATCCAAACCAAACCAAACACTGTGTGTATGTGTGTGTGTGTATATGTGTGTGTGTATGTGTGTGTAGGTGATGATGGGGGGAGAGGGGAGATGCCAAAATTTAAGCTGGTAATTAAACATTTATTTGCTAATCAAACCCCTTACTATTTCAAGCATTAACTGAGACCTGGTCTTTAGCTGTTTCAACACTAAAGAAATTATTCATTAGCTCATATAAACTTTATGGTCATATGAAAGGCAAAGTCATGGATGAATGTTTCATAAAACTGTGTATAAAACCCCCCAGACCCCAAAATTTGAAAGTTCTATTATTCCTTCACTTCCGTAGTTTGTGTAAAACCCAATTATAAATCAATATATTTATAGTTTTCTTTCCTCATTGATATTTGATTTCTTCATTACAGAACCATGATGTCTGATTGACACCAAATACTAGGATTAGATCAGTTCAAATAAGCATATACCTATATGAGTTATGTGTAGCCCTTTGGACTTTTTCTGAAGTACTTAAATTTGTATAAAAATACAAATAAAAACTAATTTATTTGTGAAAATCCTTGGATTTGAAAGCTTTTATAGATTTTTGTTCTATGGTGAACATAAAAAATTTTGACCAAGCTCTTGCATAATCTTCCTATTTTGTTCCCATGTGGCACTGCCTATTGTATTCAAAGACCACTGTTTTGATTCATAAAACCACATGAATTGAAATGCAACTCATGCCAGCACTATAGTTCAATTTACAATCCTGCTATGGTACTAATGCAGTGACTTCCTCAGTTCTGTGCACGGTTATCTTGTCATTTGGATTCAGTCTCAGCAGAATACGAAGTACCGTTCCTTTATTAATTCAACTGCCCAGAGTATTAGACAATCTGTAGGTTGTGTCCACTTAGTTCCTTGTAAATCACTTCCCTCCTAGCCTTTCAATTCATTTGTGACTTGTGCATAGTAGAAAATCTCCCTGAACCTTTTTCTCACTGTGATTGCATTGGGCATTGTCTGAAAAGAATGGCTCTCATTATTCCCCTTTGATCGTTTACATTTTAATTCTAGTTCCCAAACAGCTGGCCTCTGCTTTGAAAAATAGTACAACAAATCCTTTGGGCACACTGCCCTCTTCTTCCCTTCTTTTCCAAAGCACCATGCCTTCCAAAGGACTTACATTTGAAGTGGAAGACATTCTCAGAGAATTTAAGGGATATATGAAGATCATCTACAGCTAACAAGAAATTTAAAGGATTTATGAGAAATGTTTTCTCCATAAGTCTGATGGATTTTTTTAAGACTTACTACACAAGAAATAAAACATGGCATCATATATATTAGTGAATAAAACATTTTTGCCTGTCTATTGCAAAATAAGTTTTTTCAAAAGCAATCCTTTTCTTTTTAAAATCCACACTTGCTATGAGAAGGGCAAATATCTGTCATGCGTGTAGAGTTGCATCCATCTTTTCCTAAAGCCTTGTCCTAGTCTCATCTTTCCAACAGCTCTGATTATTTGTATCACCCATTTTCGCACATAACCATATTATAACTTGGCTCTTATTTAAGGCTATCACATATATGTTTCCTCCCCTAAGTGCTTTAACAGGTAAATTAGTGATGTGATGTGGTAAGTGTTCATGTATACCCTGTTTAGTTATCCAAAGGATGTGAAAGTGCTGTCTTCCTCAACTCCAGAACAAGTTCCTGGAGGGTACGGATGCAGTCTTGTGTTTTTCTTCCTTCTGCTAACATGGCTCATCACAGTCAGGGGCTCATAACATTCTTAATAAACATTTGCTGAATATAAAGTAGATGCTCATAATGGATACCTGTGTTCCTCTAAAAGAAACATAATTCCAACCTTCCTTTGTGACATTCAGTTTTCCTTAATAAAAAAACTTATCTGTCAGCATTCTAATCACTGAAACCTTTACTGGACAAATAGCTATTTAACATGACAAACTGATTTGTGCAAAAGTATGAAATTAATGCAATGTCCTTTCAATTAACCATAGAATGTGAAGCAGTCTTGGAGACAATTAGATTTATCCCCTCATTTTGTAGATTAGACAACTGAGGCCCAGAGAGTCAAATGACTTTCCCAAGGACTCAATAAGAGGGGAGAGTGCTAATGTTTAATATGTCTTAAAGAAAGGTAAAAATTGGGTGTTTTAGACATATGGAATTGGTTGGTTTTTTTTTTTTCTTTTAAGAGAAAGAGACAGTGTTGATTCCTTCAAACCTTACCACCCCAAAAAAGAGTGATTATTTCCTTTTTGGTATAGTACTAAACAGGTTGTGTTAAACTTTTTGGGGTTCTAAACTAATTTCTCTAAAACCATTCATTGATTCAAAAATATTTATTGATCATTCCCTTAATCCACATAATTTTCTGGACAGTAGGGACACCTTGCACAGTGCAAGCAAGCAAATAAAATTATATAGTGACTAAGGTCTCATATTCTCTACCTTAAAAATGAGATTATTGAAGTTTTCAAAGATATTTAAAAAGTGGCCTACTCTGAAAATGTACACAGCCTACATACAATGATCTAGACGGATAAATCTAAACACAATATAAAAAATAGTGTTTAATTCATCATGATAAAATCACTGTGTATACTATAACATACAATAAAATAAATAAGGGTCTGTTAAGATATTATTTTCATTTACATCTTCTTCCAAATAAATTCAGTGCATTGCCCATGTCTATTCATGTTGTTTATCCCAGTATCAACTAGTGGAATGACTTAACATTGATTTAAAATTTCATGAATGCTTAGCTTTATGCCCCTTAGTTCAAGAATGGCTGATACGACCCATAGGTGTTAGACATCTCTTATGTATGGTAAATCTGTCCACATTGCCTTTTTCATTGGAGGTACAATTGTGGCATGGAGAGCATTTTGTTCATTTTGTTACTTCCTGAGGAACAATACATCCTGGTCCTAAAAGATAGCCTTAATTTGACTTCGAGGTTCTTAGATCCAAAACCACCAAAACAGAACAAAACACAAAAAACTTGAGAGATGTTTGGGAACTATCCTCATTTTAAAGATAATGAAACAAGGGCCAACGAGGTTGTAGTTTGGTTTGGACTTAACATTTTTTTTTTGGTACTTCTTTTAGGAGTCCATGCAAAGACAGTTGCCCTTTATAAATCTCATACACACACACACACCATCTTGTTCAAAGGATTATAAGTATTAATAAATGTGGACCTTAGGAATCACGAGTAGTTGTAGAACTAAGTAATTAAGTATGTGTAGTCTCATAAACGACAAATAAAACAGAGCATCAATGTGGACACACAGAAATAACAAAGCAAAGCAAAGCAAAGCTGGAGTTACACAAAGTATTGCCATATGCTTGCCCTCTCTGTTCTCTATTTTATCCTCTCTATCCTCAGAAATGGAGAAGAAACTTTTATAGACGTTTGGTGATGAGTCATCATAATGTTTGTGTACAATTTCAAATGTTTAACTTTCCAATTTTATTAACTTAAGTGATGACAGAATAAAAGTCAGTAAATTATATTTAAGTATAAAATAAAATGAAATGAAATTTTTATTACAGTTGCATAGATTTTTCCAATATGGGGTCCATTTTTATTCTATTTTTAGGTTATATTATAACTAACTATATAACACAGTTATCCCAAATTTGAAGTACTGTTTGTATGTTAACTATATCTTGTGCTGTGGATACATGTACCCCTAGATTTTATGAAGATGGTATGTAATAGTAAATCTGACCACCAAAGAGCTGTGTCATTTTAAGGTTAGTTTTCACTCCATCTGGAGGACTCCAACCTGAGTTCAGAAATGGCCTGAATAAGTGCCACTCTAAGTCAACAGCACTTTTCTGAGCAGGAACATTTTTCACACATGTCTTGGCCTAAACCAGGGCTCCTCGGCTCACTGGTGGGAGCAGATTCTCCACATACATAACCTTCTCTACAGATCTAAGAACCTCTGAGGGGCATAATAATTTGGGGAAGGCAACTGCAGTTGTTCACTATCTTTTCCTCATTCTCTCTCCAGAAAAAGGATTCTGAATAAATTCAGTAGAATTATTCAAACAATAAACTATTGATATATTTTATCACAAAGATATAAAGTCACAGTTATTTCCTTTGTTACAAAAATCTCCAGTGGTTGCTCTCACGTTTTTGATATGTTTTGTGATGTGAAAAATAACCCCACACAATACAGAAGCCTTAAGCAATTTTCACCTTGAAATAGTTATTTTAAAATAATAAAATGGATGTTCTCAAGGTTAAATATGCATACTCCATTTACAGCCTTCTTTACAGACTGTCTCCATTTACATCTGATATATACAATAAAATGTAATTTTTTTTTAGCATGAGAAATTCAAATTGAATTTGCTTTAGGAAAATATGATGCCACTTTTTCATTACGACTAACTTAATACTATTTAACCTAACCCTCTTGCTAATGTTTGAGATACTTTGTATATTTCACTAACAATGAAATTAGAACAGGATCACGCCTATTATGATCCCTATAAATGTGCCTAGGCCACGATATTTTTTAAACCTGGCTCTAACTATATCCATGGCCCATCACTCACCATTCTATGTTCCAGTCTAACTGAAATGCAACTTGTTATAATTTCTAACTCTCTGTGATGCTAAACCACAGAAAACTATTACAGTGAAACAATCTAAACACAAGTATACTGATAAAGTGGAATCAACCTCTAACTAATACCAGGGGTTTTCTAATTTATCTTTTTCTTATATGGTATTCTTCTCTCCCTTTTTCTTAACTTTTAAAGAAGAATATTGTCATTTTCCATGACACTTCCCTGATTATGTCTAAGAATCATTTTTAAGTCACATCTAATTGATAATATATTTTTCAGGTGAATGGTCACATGAAGAGCTCTCTTGACCAGTATAACATTTCCAGAAGAGTCAAACAAATACATTTCACTATTAATTGAACAGGGCAGTCAAAATTAGACCAATTATTTAATTCCAATGTATTAAAAAGACCTATTATTAAAAACAAAAGGCAACAGTATCATTTCACATGATGAGTATTTAAAACAAAACAAAAAAAATTCAAAACTCATTCCTTATACCATGAGTCCAAGATTTCACTTTGAAGTGAGAAATCTCATGTAGCATTCTGTAGAGAAAGAAGAGTATTTAAAGATCTCATTTCTAATCCCTAGAATATTTCCACGTTCATGCATTCATAAAAGAGAGAATATATTTGGATCTTAGTAGCTTCCTACCAGGACTACTGAGGTCCTGGGGGTTGAAAAATGGTTTGAAAAGCATTTGTGGTAAAACAAACACAGCAAAAGGTTTAGCAGCAACAATCCCATTTTTTTATAGTATGAGGGTAACAGATTTAATAGTTGCTCTGCAATAGCATATTCACACAAAAGTCACAGTTTATTTTTGAGAAAATGATTTCAGTTGTGGAAACTGAATAACAAGAGCAATGCAATCTGTCCTAATTGAAGAGCAAACATGATTGAAATGCCATGTCACCTTTACTCCTGGAAAGGAAGAACTCTGGTCAAAGACTTTAATTGTAAGTGGATCTCTGATGAAAGTACAGAATGTAGCTTTATTTATACCTTACCTTGTTCTAAAAAGGATTTAAAAAAATTACAAATGGAAATCTAAGAAAGTAAAGCATGAAATAGTTAGCATGTGAAATGTATACTTTAGGTTCTGCCCAGTTACTTGAAGTAGGACACAACTTTATTCTGAGGTTATTAGAGGCCAAGGAAAAAATAGAAACACAATTAGTGTCCATATGATAAAACCAACCCAGTGGTTTAAGACAAAGTCAAGTAGTTTTTAACACGCTCTGACTTGAAAGAAATCTAAAGATTCCATGGGTCTTCATAAAGAGAAATATATAACTATTGTCCTTACATAGTCTTTATGTATTTGTGACCTCTTAAAAGTATGGTTATTATAATTTTAAAGACATTTTCTAGATTCATGTTCAACCAAGACAGTATATATCAGGTGGTGCCAAACTACAATCCACTGGTCAATGGACCTGTCATGTGTTTTTATAAATAAAGCTTTATTGGAACACTGCAATACCCATTTGTTTACATATTGTTTATGGCTGCTTTCTTGCTACAACAGCAGAGCTAAGCAATTTCAACAGAGACTATATATGGCCCACAAAGCCCAAAAATTTTTCTGTCTGACCCTTTACAGAATAGCTTGCTAACCCTGACATTTGATATTATTTATAAAAACATTGTTAGAATGCAACTATTTAAAATCAGAAATAAATATCTAACAAAAATGTTTGTAATCTTTTGCAAGAAAATCTGTTTACTTAATTTTAGACACTCATACCATTGATTTTCAATAATTGTTTACTAAAGTAATTTGTATAGTCACATAGTTCATTTCCAATATGGCCTAGAAATCAGAGGAGTTGAATTGAAATTTGTCCTTATTTCTTTGCTTTGTTTTCCAAGGCCAATGTCCTTTTAAAAATACATATTTTGCATGCACATGACATAACCCCAATAGGAGGGCATATTACTCACTGACTATAGTTCTACATGGTTTCTAACTCTTTGGGGCTATTTCAAGCCTGTATTTCTGAACTTTTTGACACTGGCATTCCTCACCCCATCTTTATCAGTGTCACCACCTCCATTCTTTGGTATTGATATTTTCTTAGCTGTTTGTGAAAATGTCTGCAACCATAGCTCCCAAACAAGTCCCTTAGTCTCTGCCTCTAAATAGGTTGATGTCTCTATGCCACACCATATGTAGAAATTCTAGACCTGCCACTACATCCTCTCAAATTTTTCTTGCTAATCTTAAAACATCACACTCCTTACCCTCCTCCCCAAGTCAAAATCCTTCACTGACTCCAATGGCCTTATGATAAAACCAAAACCCCAAGTAAGCCCAGTATTTAAGGACCTCTACAAATCCAAGACCACCTACCCATCTTACTCTTCTCCAAAAGGAATCCCCCACTGCAGGCAATATGGTTTACCTTGCTCTTTGTCACCTCAGTGTCTTTGCTTTTGTTATTATCCTACCTGGGTGCTTTCCAAACCAAGCCACTTATGCAGCCCCACTCCACATCCTGCTTCCCACATGAAATCTTTAGCTGCTTCTGCACATGGTGATATACTTCCCTCCTCCAGATTTGTATAGCACTTACAAGACATGCTATTCTTTACCATTTACCTTATTGTGCATTATATTCTTTTTAATATTAGTTTTATGTCTTGTGTCTCTAGTGAGTGGCAACTAGAGGAGAACAACATGCTGTATATTTTACATCCCATAGCATAAGCATGGTTGTACATATAGAAGAAAATCAATCACTTTCTTGTTTTTCTTAAAGCCTTTCATCAGTTCTTTGAAATAACAGTTTATATTCGATATTTAGTGATATCTCAATATTAAAAGGCCTACATTTAAATAAAATTTCAAGAATGCTATTTAGAGTTTAATATATATTTGAATTATTTGTTGGTTTGTTATTCATATATTTAATAAACTTGAGTAATTGCAAGTCTGGGAGATAGATATATCATTCTACCTAACTGTTCCACATTAAAGCAATTTACATCATATAATTAATTAATCCTAAAAACAAAACAAAGTGGAAGTCAAGAAAAGAAGCTTGAAGAAAAATCAACAGTAATTCAATTCCTCATTATAAAATAAAAATACTACTTTCTCCTAAATTATGTGATATTTTGAAAATGCCCTATAAATAATATTACATGAAAGTAAAAAAATTAATAGTTTTGTTTTCTATTGAGGAAATGCCTAGGAAAAAAGTAAACAGCCTTGAATTATGCCAAAAGTACAATCAATCAAAAGTCTGGCAAACTGTGTTTAATGCTAAGTTCAGTAGAGCATTATACTAGGTCTACAAATATTTGAAAAGTACATTTAAATATTTTAGCATAAGCAATACACATGAAGAGGTAAACTAACCATTAATCTCAAAGGTGATTCAAGATCATCATGAAATTGGATCAGCTCACTTACTAAATTTCAGGACATTTAGGCCATTACCTGTGAAAAGCAAAATATGTGTAACTCCGTTACTTAATTCATTTATAAATTTCAGTACCATATTGGTTGTTGCTTGGCACCTGGCCTTGTTTATAACTAAAGCTGCTGTGGGGAAATAGCCAAAGAACACATTCATATTGACACTGGAGTGATTTTTGTGACTACTTTCCTCAAACATGGATTTATAATTTTCTGTTTAGATTTTTTTAAAAACTTAGTTTCAGGTACAAAAAAGCTGCAGGGGTTTAAATCACTTATATATGTAATTCTCCAATATCTCAAGAAAATGACACAATTTGGGTTACCCATGTTTAGAGCATTTTATATCAACAAAAATCTAATCTTATCTCTATCATTGATTTCTAATTTTCTAAATGATTTCTCTCTTGTGATTTAATGCATTAGTGATGTTAACAAATATATCTACAGAGATTTAGAAGACATAATTAATCTTTGAAAGCTCTTATGAGATTCTCAAAAAAAATTTTGCTTCTACTACCTTAAAAATTAGAACGTACTGCCAATTAAATAAAAGTCAACCCCCTTATCATGGTCAAGAGAACCTTGTGGCCTGCTATCTGCCTTCTACCCTGATTTCCTGTCCCATCACCCTCTACCACGTTCATCAGACTCCAGGGCCACTGGCTTTGTATTTGTTTCTCAAATATTCCAGGCTTCTTCCTGCTTTAAGGCTATTGTTTTCTCTGTTCCCTCTGCTTGAAAACTTTTCCCCCAGATATTCATATGCCTGGCTACTTCTCATTACTCATGTCTCCAAGAACAGCCTATGCCATCCCAGACTAGCTCTATTATGTGTTCCTGTTTTCTATTTCTTGCAGCATTTTTTTTGTGTCTGAAATTTGGTTTACATGTTAATTTCTGTCTCCCACTACTAGAATATTATCTCCATGAGGGCAGGAATTTGTGTGGTTTGTCCCAATATCCTATATATTCAAAAAAGTTCCCGCTGTATATTCGGGATCTAATAACCATTTGGTAAATAAATAAATGATTTATGGACCATGATATTAGAAGTACTTAGGGCACACCAGCGTGATATTTAAGTGGAAGAAAAACAAAGAGTATCTATTTGTCCTGTAGTGTTTACGTTTAAATGTTAAAATTTTGTGACCATGAATTTTTGTCTTTTATAAATTTTCTCCTATTTAAAAATTTAAAAATCTGCAAGACAAAAACTATGTTTCTTTGTTTTTTTAACTTTCTGTTTCATCCAAAAGAATACCTGTGCAACATTTTTCACATTTCAGAGAGTTTGGCAGTTTAAGAAAGATAATAGGGTATCATTTTTCAAGTATGGAGATTAATAATATCCCTGTTGCACACACTAACTTTTCATGAGCAATTATACAAATATGTATTGTCTGTAAAATACCACGTATAGATTATTCATAATACAAAAGTTAAAATTAAAAAACTAATTATTCCCAAGAACATCATTTAGTAAAAAATATTATTATTATTTTTAACATCTTTATTGGGGTATAATTGCTTTACAATGGTGTATTAGTTTCTGCTCTATAACAAAGTGAATCAGCTGTACATATACATATATCCCCATATCTCCTCCCTCTTGTGTCTCCCTCCCATCCTCCCTATCCCACCCCTCTAGGTGGTCACAAAGCACCAAGCTGATCTCCCTGTGCTATGCAGCTGCTTCCCACTAGCTATCTATTTTACATTTGGTAGTGTATATATGCCCATGCCACTCTCTCACTTCATCCCAGCTTACCCTTCCTCCTCCCTGTGTCCTCAAGTCCATTCTCTACGGCTGCGTCTTTATTCCTGTCCTGCCCCTAGGTTCTTCAGAACCATTTTTTTTTTTTTTTTTTAGATTCCATATATATGTGTTAGCATATGGTATTTGTTTTTCTCTTTCTGACTTACTTCACTCTGTATGACAGACTCTAGGTCCATCCACCTCACTACAAATAACTCAATTTTTACTCTTTATGGATCATTTAGATTTTCAGACTATCAAATTCAATAAACCACATCTAAGAAGAAAAGCATAAAATATCTTATTTTAAAAGATTTGCCTTCATAGGTATACATTCGTGATGTGCAATTAAGATGGCTTTTTCCTATATTTATGGCTCAAAATAAAGATACTTCAGGAGAAGCCAAGATGTATAGCCCATCCTTTCTCAAATGTTCATGGTAAATATTTTAAGGAATTGTTCCAGCTACTCAGTGATAAAACGGTAACTCCAATTCTGATTAATGACTAAATACATTCATTTAGAGAATTAGGACATACTATATGACATTCTTTAACAGAAGGATGACATTAGAATTCCTTCACTCCCTAGATAGTGGT
This sequence comes from Eubalaena glacialis, assembly GCF_028564815.1. NCBI lineage: Eukaryota > Metazoa > Chordata > Mammalia > Artiodactyla > Balaenidae > Eubalaena > Eubalaena glacialis. The sequence continues at coordinate 213,070,753 of NC_083716.1, read as the reverse complement.
ATACAGTTTCAGTTTTCAGTGACTAGGAGTATACTTCTCTTTAAATATTTAAGCATGCTTTCTGCTTAATTTCTTTCCTCCAAGATGCTCTTCATGCCTTTCATATATTTGTCAGCTTAAGACTCTATAATGCCTAAGCAGTGTGGGTACGGGTGAAGCTCTACTGAACACAGTAACCATGGAAACAACTAATTCTTATTTAATTTGCTGTCTCCTTGGATGAAGCAAAGAAACAAGAGGACTGGAACACTGGAGGCAGAGAAACAGGAAGACATACGAGAGTAGAAAAGTTAAGAGGGAAACAGACACAGACACAGAGGCCACAGCCTTTCTAGCTCACTTCCTTTTAGCTAAAAATGTTAAAGTTGCAGAGACACAAAAGGAAAGCTATTTTTGAGAAAATTTCATAGTGTTATAGGTCATAAAAAAGTTTCAACCTGGCTATTTTTGTTGGATTCCCCTTGAACACAGAGCCAAGTTTAAACACAAACTCAATCAATCTGGAGGCATCAGTATGGATAGTTCAAGTTCAGAGGAAAGCTCCTTGGCTTTTTAAGTACCTTGAGTCTGGGCACACAACCCCAGAGAGTTTAAACTTCTGTCCTAAGAGATCCAAACCACAAGAATGAACCTGGTGCAGCAGCCTTGTCAGTGTTTCCTGGACCGGGTTTAGTCTCACCACGTTCAGCAGTGGAGCTGGCATGGAGCTGGTTGGAATGGCCTGAGTCTCTCCCTCTTTTATATTCATGTGAAAGTCACAGTTGAGTCACAAAGTGGGGCAGGTATGACTGCCAGATCACCCCACCCTTAGGTCAGAGAACAAAAATATAACCAGAATTGGAAGCAGAGAGTCCTAGTGAGATGGTTCTTTACTGGCATCCCCTTACCAGGCTGAGTTTGACCTGAATAACTAAATCTTAGGCCCGGTTCCACTACTCAGAACCTCAGGAAAGTCACTTAACCACTCCCTGTCCCAGTTTACTTATATGTACATCAGAGGTTCACACCATTTGCTCCTAAGGGTCCCTCTTCCTCTCCAAACATCTAAGTCATATATAATTAGCAAGTCTTAAGAACTGATGTCCCTTCTGTCACAGGGCAGAGGCACAGAAGAATAGACTTTGTTTCCAGATGTATAAGCACACAGTCCTTCTAGGCCACCAATTATTAGGGTTACAAAAAGCTACTGTTACACGGACTATAAATATATTAGGAAGGAAAAGGAAAAGATTTCATTAATAAGTTTACTCATTTCAATATCAGTTTTTTTATGGAAAACTTTGGATACTTATCATAAAACTTGATGGTAGTCTTTGGGAAGAGGCTGAAATAGGGCAGTGAGACTGTCCAAGATTGTACCAAGTTGTCATAATTTACAATCTTGATATGGACCACCCTCACTTAATGTGGTATTTTTCAAAATAAAACAAAAAACCCCCAAATCATGGAACTAGTGATTGGTCTGAAAGTGATAAGAACTTAAAAAAAACCCCACTAAACCTCAATTTCACCAAAGACCACTTAATGGTCTATAATAATTTTCATCATGTAATCTATGAATGAGGCAAGCTTTAGTTTGAGGCACAATGGCCAAACCCATTAAAATAAACCCTAGATCATACTCACTTGGTTGTTTTATAAGAGATTTAGCTTCCAATAGGATGCTCAGTGCTTTCTTAATGCTTTCTTAGCAGCAAAATTTCTAAAGTTCCATCAATCCTGGCTTCTGCTGTTTAAATGAAGATAAACTGCATTTTCCATGCAATAGCAGTGCCACCTGCACTTCTTAAAAGATAAATTTAAGGGACCAGTATTTCAATTCAGGACATTTGATCAACATGGAGATGCTCTGATTTTGAGCACAAGACTTAGCTGTATCATTTGATTTTAATAATGGGCAGTGAAATTTGGACTATATCTCTCCAAACAGAAAAATATAGTAATTGTTTGAAATTCATCTGATTTGATTTCGTTAATGAATAATTATGTCATTGTTTTTCCTATAAAATTGTATTTAATACAAAATATTCTCATCAAAGTATAATTTTAAATTTTCTATAAATCAACTGATTATATAACAATTTATCTCAACTATAGAAAATGGCATAAACATAAGGCTAACTCTGTGATTATTACACACATACACACCCACACACACACACATACACACACACACACACAAATACCACCATGCTAGCCCTTTGTGAAACACAAGGTAGACACATTTGGTGGACTAATAAGTTGTTACAGGCGTTATGACTCCATATTCTTGTCCACTGAGCAAAGAAATTGTATGCTACAGATTGCAGATTTTTGTTTGAACAATATAAGTATGTGTAGTAAATTACAGAATCAGATCTTTTCCTCGCTATATTAGATGACATTAACATAAAAAGAATGCATAACTGAATCCTAAAAACTTTTTTTTTGCTTGTTTGTTTTCAAAGTGGGCCAAAGGAATGTGGTCTCATAAACACCAGAAAAACAGGCAGCATATTGTTTAAAATATTGTTCTGCTCAAAAATGTATACTCTAAAGGAAAGACTAAATTACAATTTTGAGAGGCACAATACCCAAATAAAATAATACAGTTTCAAAGCTGAGCATTATTTAATTGTGCTGCTTTCTAGCCAATAAAATTAGAAAACATTTTCTCATACCAATTTATTATATAATTTCACTGCTGTCCATTAACAACATAATACAGTATGTTGCAATTTTTACAATACAACATGGCCAACTATAAATCCATTAATACCTAAAGTAATGTGATATAAAGGGTTCATATTGGCATGATTATTCTATCTCAAACTAAAAGAGCTTGTTTGTATATTTACTTATAAGTTAGCTTTAAATATAAGGGAGCTAGATATTTAAGCAATGAAATATACTCATGGATATTCAAGTACTGTGTTTTATGATCATTTTGAGATGGATTCAAGATGGCTAATGCTGATGCTGTACAAAGCAATGTAAGTAGGAATATTTCATTTAAAATTAAATTAATGTAGTTCAACTTAGGTGAACATCAGTGTAGTTAGCTAGCATAAAACGAAGACAGTGGACTGCCTGACACATAATGACTTTACCAATCAATTCAATTTTAAAAAACAGTCAAACCATTTTATTTGATGTCAGGTGAATAAAATAACAAAATACAGTTGGCTAATCAAATTTTTCATTTTGAAAGCAGTAAGTTGTACAGGTGTACCATATTTTTCTTTTTTTAACTAATTTGAAGAAGGCTGGAAAGGACACAATTGGGATAAGCAATTGTCTGTAAGATAAGGGAGTCTGAGTCAACTTGGGTACAAATAATGGGAAGAAACAAGGTAGTAACTTTTCTTCCTGGTTCAGAAAGGCCTTCTAGAGGAAGGAAGCACGATCAAAGACTGGTATACAAGGAAAAGATTGTTCAATGCTAGAAAATATAAAAGTCAAGATCAAAGAAGGGGCCAAGATAGGGATGGAGCCCTGAGAAGGAGGAGAAATTGGCATAAAACTGCATGTTAAATGAGAAATATAGATATGATAGAAAATAAACTGCAAGAAAAATAGCAGGCTATATTTGCATTTTCTAATGATCAGTGACTTTTTTTTTGCCAATACAAATTGAAAGGAAGGAGCAAAGGAAGAAAAGGAGAAAGGAAGGAAGGGAAAGACAGTGAGGGAGAAGAAAGGAAGAAAAGAAGAAAGCAGGAGGAAAGTCAAGCTGTGTGATCTTAGTTAAATTATTTTCTCTAAAAGGCCTATTAACATAACAAAAAGCAAAACATAAGAGTTGTCCCCTCTGGTGTATATTAATGAAAAACAAATTGTTTAAAACTTTCTTTAAAATCCACAATATAAATTTAACAACTGACTGAAAAAGGAAATCCTGAGCTCTGTCTTAACTTCCACAGAATTTCACTAAAACGTCTATGCAAAACGTATCACAGTTAAAAAGTATCACCACTCAAAGAGTTTACCTCTCTTGAACAGGAAAGACTAAGTTCAAAGATTACATTCACAGTGTTTCTCATAAAAAGTCAACTAATTGTGTTCATATTGTTTTAAAATTTTTAATTCACTATAGAATTGCTTCCAATAAGCACCCTGTATAAATTTTACAAGAAAACACCTATGGCCTTAGTTCAAAGTAATGACAGGGGAGGGATTCAAAGAAAATATTATGTTGAGGTAGAAAAACAAAACAGATTTTTTCCCTCTTCACCCACTTAGACAAAGGCTCATCTCCAGCCTAAAGGGAATGTAGCTGAGAATTTGCTTTCGCTCCTCATCTCCCTCTACCCGCACCTACTCACCCAAACTTTCTCACAGACCCTCTCCCATGATTTTGGCCCTTCGTGTGCCACTTCTTACTTTGTAGTTCTTTAACTACTTTGGTGCCTGGAATCAATTCCTGGGACTGATAATTTCTTGAGACACCAAAAGTTGCTTAGAATAATCTGAATTGAGATTTTCATGTGCTGTCCAGCATTTAATGATCTGACCTTCTACAGCTGATTCAGCTGACTGGCTGAAGCCTTTGGGATACTTAGTACTTCCACTGTGTGTCAGAGATGTTATATTTACAATTCCCTAGTTTATATATACAAATATTTATATAATTATATAGAGAGAATACATATATGGAAAAAGAAGGATATACAGGGTGTACATTAGGACATTTACATAACTGATACATAAAAGCTTGTCTTTGAGGTGTTGGGACATTACCCTGCCCAAGTGCAGTCCCTCGCACTTATGTATCATATCTGAAACACAATAGCTGCTCATTTAAATGTTACTTCTTAGTTATTCCCCATTACAAAAGAAACAAATCCCTCTAACTTTATTTGTAAGTTTCTTTTTTTTTTTTTATATATCTTTATTGGAGTATAATTGCTTTACATTGTTGTATAAGTTTCTTAAAGCCAGGAGCCCTGTAGTATTTTTTGTGTCTCTATACATAGTCCCCAGTACAATATTCTGCATCCAGTAAGAAACTTAAGAGATACCTAATAAATTAAATAAATAAATAAATCAGAATAAATACTCTCCTAAATGAAAAGTAAAGGCTAAATTTGTATTGAGAGTAACAGTATTGAAGACAAAATGCCTCGAGAAGACTAACATTCAAATATGAGATTTAAAAGAATGGAATGAATAGAGAGGGAAAAAAATCAGTGAAATGATCAAAATACTGCTCACACATAAGAAGGTCTAGATTGAGCAGATCATCAAGGCAATGGCATTAAGAAAGGCATAGGGAGAACTAAAGTAGAAAAAGAACAGACATATCTGAGAGAATCAGATATGACTCAAAGAGCGTAACAGCATCTTTACCTGATGTTTCAGAGACATAAGAGTTTATGACTGTTCCAGAATGTTATCTTTGGATAACTTTTACTAATGCATTACTAATAACTTACCTAAATGACTACTTTTAGCATTAAGGGATATGGTATTGACCTGGGGGTGGTGTTATCATCCACTGTAACCGTTATTTCAGATTCTTTATCTTAATCTGTCAAGAGGAAATTACGCATTGAAAGGAATTCATTAACCAAAGTGATCAACTTGAATACTAAAATCTCCAAGTTGGTTTCATATGGTCAGTCTTATGGGGACATCAATGAATATTTTAAGTATCCACATATTGTCATGTATACATCTAAGCAAACATTGTAACTATTTCATTTTAAAGTCCAACAGTGCAACTCCATTTTTCAAAAGCATAACAATCCAGTCTGTTATCTAGTTGCTAGTAAAATTCCACAAAAAAATGGGTGTCATAAGAAAACATGCAAAAATACACCAACAAGCATTTTTCTTCCTTCTCCCTTCTGATGTTTAGAAAATTTGCAAATCGATTTAAGCCAAAAGTGGTAAAGGAATGAAATTATTCCTTCGGGTATGCTGTGCCAAGTTTCATTTCTGGTTGCATACTTATGACCAAGTTCAAGATCCTTGAAAAGAAATCCATAAAAGAGAAAATATCCCTTTAATCTCAGCAGAGCAACACAGTAGAGGCTGCTATGGGAGGAGAAAGGCTTCTGCCTTGAGATGGGTGTGCTCCTGGTGTTTGGTTTCCACTGAGAGGATGCCTGCTCTCTCAATGAATCTGAAGTAGCTAGTAGGATGAGGTAATGGCTGTGCCGGTTTCACTGGGTCATGCTCTCTCAGCACATTTTTTCTCCTTTTCCTCCCTGAGAAGGTGCTGTAAACAAGTCATCCTGGGAGAGTTGCTACAGAGAATTAACAAATCCTAAATTTGAAATTCCTGAGAACACTGGCTCTACTTTTGATAGTCTAGACATAACTAGAAGCTGAAAGCAGCATTGACAGAGTCACAAAGAAACAGGTTACTTGATGGGGGCGAGGGAAATGAAAAGAGGAGGGAAGCAAAGAAAATGAAAATTCATGTATTTAAAATTTTTTTTTTTTTTAAAAAGGAAGCTCAATTTTTAAATTGCTTAGATCTCCAGATGTATGTTAAGCAAATTTCTGCTTATGGGTAAAATAAAAACAACAACAAAAAGAATTTTGGAAATTAAATAACATTATAGCATATTGTGAAATACTAAAATTAAATAAAGCACGGACAGATAAACTGCATGTACCACTGATCCTAAAGGCACAATAGCTCTATCACATGCAAATCGTGATTCCAGATGTAAACCTACGATAACCAGATAAAATTACCAGGAAAGCAACGTAAAATCAGACACACAGGCATGCACAGGCATATGGTGGTACACACCACATACATACACACGCAAATATAACACTTTTTAGTGAAAGACAAAAACGCCTTTCACTTTTCCTTGAGAAGGAAATGCTTTTGTGCATGAAGAGGGGGTGACTGAAATGCCCATGATTTTTTACAGATTCATAAAGATTTCTACCAAAATATGTAGACACCAATTGCCCAGTTAAATGGGTGTTTTGAGTCACATTCAAGTGAAAGGCTATAATCTTCCTCCTGGGCATTCTCAAGAGCTTTTATTTATTTAATCTATTTTCATTGCCAAAAAAATTATAATTGCCCACAGTGAAATGACAGGGTTACAGAGCTATGCTTTATACTAGGCTGGTACCTGCAGCTCAAGCATGGGACATTTTGCATAATGTGGCTCACATAAAAGGCTTTGTTCTCCATCGCCTCACTGAGGCTGCAAACCTCAATTTCAGTTAGCAGTCGTCTCCTCTCCCAGACCGATCATTTTAAAATAACTTATATTTTTAACATTTAAGTTAGCACCTTACCGATATTCTTTAATCCTTTCGCCTCACATCCAAAATTATATACCACCCAACAACATATATTTATTTGTTTTGCTCTACAAATTTCATTCACACCATAATCCCAAACCTTCAAGGATAAATATTTAAAGATTCGTCTTTAAGTATCCACTCCCTTTTGCAACATTAGGTATATAGTGTATTATATATGCAAATGTGTTTATGTGTGTGTGTGTATGTGGTGTGTACCACCATACCTCTGTGCATGCTTGTGCGTGTGAGCGCATTTAAACAAAAACCCTTCACATCGAGTCAGTTTTAAAGGGTCTATGTGCTGGAAGCATTATGCTAAGGGCTTACAGCTGATGGCACACAGCAATTGTTACAAACGGGCTTGTTGCTAATAAAGCTTTTTTTATTTTCTGACAAAATCCTGAAACCCTGATGCTAGGCAGTAATAACATCCATTTCCAGTTTTCGAGGATTTTTTTTTCTGAACCCATCCGTTTTACTACCCCCTCCCCCCTACACACACCCAAACACACACAGGAGCCCCACTCCTGGCTCCTCTCACACACTCCTTTAAATTTCCATCCTTAAACAAAAGACGAGGTTGGGGAAGGAAGGCATCCAGCACTGCAGCCCCCAAAGCACCTTTTAAGAAGAAAGAGAAAATAGATGCACTGTATATGCTGCTTCCCACCCCCATCGTTTAAAAAGAGACTACGTGGACGCTCAGGCTCACCCAGACTCATTTTTTCGTGTCCCGCCCTCCAACAAGACCAGACATTAATTTTTCATTTTCCTAAAATTATAAATATTCATCAATCTTGCTCTTCCAAGCTGTTTCTGGGAGAATTACAGGGAAAATGATGTCAAATTGACAAGGCTTCTCTAACTTACTCATTCGTCAGTGTGCAGTTCTCTGCAGTTAGATGGACAAAACAAACAAACAAAAAACAAACAAACAAAAAACCCAGAAAACAAAAAACCTCTATCTCGAAATTCTTTTACAAGGATATCTCTCAAGACAGATATCCTAACCCGACGTAAATTCCCGGGCGTTTCAAAGTGGTACTTACCGAGGTCACACACCCTTCTACAAATCTAGAGCCCAGGTAGCAGCCCTGGTCCCCTGCTGCGTAGTAGTGACACCTAGAGAGGCCGGGCCTGAAGCTTCCGCCAGCTGGAAGACTGGACAGCTCGGCCAACCTGTGCCTGCTTCCAAGGCACAGAGGACGAGACAACCCCTCCCCATTCCCATTCCTTTCCTGGGCTCCTTCTCCTCCCTCTACGCGGTGCGCGAGGCAGGAGAAAGAGAAGCACCCTATACAGAGGTGGGGACGGCTCTCTTACCTGGGCGCAGAAACTGGATGCACCCGCGGTCGTCGCTGCCACCGTTCAGGGACCTGAGGACCTAATGTCCTCCGGAGAAGGAGCAGAGCGGGGGACGGGGCAGGGGAAGAAGGAGAAAGAAAAGAAAGAAGCGGAGGGGAAGAAAAGAAAGAGAGGAGGAGGAGGAGGAGGATGCTGTCGCCGCGGCGCCCGAGAGCCCGCGCAGCCGGAGCGCCCGGCCCAGTCTGAGCGTCGCCCTGGCCGCCGGCTTCCCGCGCGGCCGCCCCGCCCTCTGCAGGCCCCGCCTCCCTCCCCCCACAAGCCCCGCCCGATCGGCGGCCGGGGCGGCGGCGGGGGAGGGGTGGGGGAGGGGCGGGGGCGGGCACAGCCGCAGTGTCCCGGAGGGGAGCGCGACCGCCCCGCCTTTCGCCGCTGCCAGGCAGCCGCCAGGCGGGAACCGCGCGGGTGGCAGCCTCAGCGCGCTGGCCAAACCCGGGCCACTTTGGGCCTGGGACCATGGGGCCCTCTTTAGAGAATCCCTCCACCCTCACCTCCCACCTCCGCCACCAGAAGCCGTGTGAGACCAGCATCCTCGGGACAGAGGGACCCAGCGAACCTTCTTTTCTGACGTCCTTGGTAAACTCAGGGGAGTGTCAGCTTTAGTCTCTCAAGGAGGAGTTCCCCCATAGACGCCCCTCCTGTCCCTGCTCCATCTCTGTGAGATGGGGGTTCCGGTTACCCCTCAGTGGCGAGGGCTCACTGGCCTTGCCTCCGCAAACCTCCGGACAGTTGCTTCCAGAAAAGACAGGAAAATTGGGACGAGCATGAGGACAGAGCACAACGCTTGTCAATACTAAAGGAACAATGGTTGAGGGTTTAGAGAATTATTGGACCTCTTCCGTCACTAATCAGATTTGTTCATTCATTTATTCGTTCAACAAATGTGTATTAAATCTGCTATATGTCAGGCACTGTTCTAGGCACTAGGGAAACATCAGTGAATAAAACAGGACGCCCCTCCCCCAAAAAAATCCCTGCCTTCTTGGATATTACATTCTAGATACCCAGGTGTATGATCCAGAGTCAATTCATTTCATCTAAATCTCATGTATGATTGTGTCAAATGAGGATTAAAAAATGTCATCCCTACCCCTATGGCATATTTAATATGAAGATATAATTAGATAATGAATAAGAAGAGTCTGTGAAGAATATGAAGCACAGAAAACGTTGACCTTGAAATGTCACCATTTAAAAGAATTACCTCTTAAATACTTTTGAAAGAGATGTGCCCAACTGAGAAAACAGATGATTGTTTACCATGGAATCTTCATAATCATAGAACATCACTTCATTGTAAGTAAGACAGGTAAGATGCAACTTAGAATTGTTTCAAGCTCTATATGGAGTACTAACAAGGTGTTTTTAAGGTTACCAAGATAATGGGGTATGGTCTGTGCAGTTTCAACAGTAGCTATAATTTGGTTTTGTCACTTAAATTATCCATAGAATCATAAAACCATAGAACATTAGAGTTGATTTCTCAGACATTTGGTCCAATTCCCTCAATTTTCAGATTGAAAAAGAGACCTAATGATGGGACACTGTAAAGATTAGAAACCATAACAGAACAAAGTCTGAAACCCTGGTCTCCAAAATCATACCCCACGCTCTGAGTATTGTTTCCCTCTGTCCAGTTTCATCCCACATCCCAGTGCTCGAAGTGAGATTGGAAGTATCAGGGCATACCAAGTAACAGAGAGGTTGGAGGATTTAGGGCTCCTCCTCAGAAAGTGACCCGATTGAGAAGAAGGAGGTCTTAGGGGACTATGAAATGATATGGTTGGAAAGAAGGAGTAAGAATCCTGCTAGAGTGTTAGCAGTTGACATTCTTGACCTGGCACACAGCTACAGATGCTCATCGAGAGTATATCTTCAATCCTGTATAGTCCTATTATTGAGTATTTCTCAGTTCCTATTAGTTCTGTGCTATTTGACACAACAATAAAGTTCTAAGGTGGTGTTGCTCTTTCTGCCTTCCTTCACTTCAGGTAGAACTCCCCTGGGTCTGCATCAACTCTGAGTTTAAAGTAAAAAGATACTGTGTTCCAGCATTGAACACAATCCTGCCCAACCTCATTGTCTGCAAACCAAAATATTTCTTTGATTACTTTAGTTTTACTGTTAGTCTTGAAGTCAGGTATTGTCAGGTCCTACAGTCTTACTCTTCTTTTTCAAAATTCTTTTGAATCATCTAGTACTTTGCATTTTTACATAAGTTTTGGGGCCTTGTCAATTTCTATTAAAATAATACTGTTTTTAATTGGAATTGTGGTGAACTTATAGGTCAATTTTGGCAGAATTGCCATCTTAATAATATTGTCTTCTAATCCATGAGCATGGTATAGATCTTGATTTATTTAAGTCTTCTTGAGGTTGTTGGTTTTTTTAAAATTATTATTAACAGGTTTTATTTCTCAGAGCAGTTTTACATTTCAAAAAAAAAAAAAAATTGAACAGCAAGTACAGAGTTCCCATTACAGGGATCCCCTGCTTTCTAAAAGTTCGCTTTATGCCACTTCTCTTTTACAGAAGACCTACATTAGTACGTGTTTTCACTAACTAAAAGAAATCAAAAAGGATTTTTGCTTTTACAAAAAAAAAAAAAAAAAGCGCGAAAATAGCATTCAATGTTTGTTTTGCAGCCAGCCGTTATAGAGGCAGACACACCAGAGAAGTGAGAGTGACACCGCCCAACTCCATCAAGCCCCCATAGCTTTGAACTGTGTCTATGAGCATCTGTGCATCCATTAGCAAGCCGTGTCCTAAGGTAATTTCTTCTTCACTTTATGCCGTTCAGCTTACAAAAGGTCTTATAGAAACATTGTACTTTCGGTTAGCAGGGGAACATGTGTCTTTCACAGAGCAAAAATTTTTAATTTTAATGAAGTCCAACTTATCAATTTTTCTTTCATGAATCATGCTTTTAGTGTCATATTTAAAAACTCATTGTCAAACCCAAGATTTCTAGGATTTTCTCCTACATTATCTTACAAAGTTTAAGAACTTGTGTTTTACATTTAGCTCTTAGTCCATTCAGTCCGCTATAATAAAAATACTATAAACTGGGTGGCTTATAAACAACACTTATTTCTCAGTTCTGGAGGCTGGGAAGTCCAAGAGCATGGTGCCAGCAGATTCAGTGTCTGGTGAGGGCCCATATCCTCATGAACAGAACCTTCTTTGGTGTCCTCACATGGTTAAAGGGGCAAGGGAGCTTTCTAGGGCCTCTTTTATAAAAGCACCAATCCCATTCATGAGGACTCCACCCTCATGACCTAAGCACCTCCCCAAACCCCACCTCCCAGTACCATCACATTGGGCATTAGGTTTCAGTGTATGAATTTTGGGGGGGATACAAATATTCAGCTTATAGCAAGGTCTATGATTCATTTTGAGTTAATTATTGTAAGGGGTGCAAGGTCTGTGTCTAGATTCATTTTTTGCATGTGGATGTCCAGTTGTTCTAGCAACCTTTGTTGAAAAGATTATATTTTCTCCATTGATTTGCCTTTACTTCTTCATCAAAGATCAGTTGAATATATTTGTGTGAGTCTATTTTTGGGCTCTCTGTTGTGTTGCATTGGTCTATTTGCTCCTTCACCAATACTATCCTGTCTTGATTACTGTAGCTTTATAATAAGCCTTGATGTCAGGTAATATCAGCCCTCCAACTTTGTTCTTCAAACTTATATTGGCTGTTCTGGGTCTCTTTCCTTTTCATATAAACTTTTGGATAACCTGTCCATATGCACAAAGTAACTTGCTAGGATTTTGCTTGTGATTGCATTGAATCTATAGATCAAGTTGGTAAGAACTGATATCTTGACAATATTGAATCTTCCTACTCATTTATTTATATCTTCTTTGATTTTCTTAATGAGAGTTTTTTTAGTTTTTCTTATACAGATCTTACACATAATTTGCTAGATTTATACCTAAGTATTTTATTTTCTTGGTACTAATGTGAATGATACTATGTTTTTAATTTCAAATGTAAATTGGTCATTGCTGTATATAAGAAAGAAATTGACTTTTGTATGTTAACCATGTATCCTGCAACCTAGTTATAAACTCTTATTAGTTCCAGGCAAATTTTTTTAGTCCATCCTTTGGAATTTTCTACATATACAAAGAGTTTTACACCTGCAAACAAAGAGTTTTATTTCTGCTGTCCTAATCTGTATACCTTTTATTTGCTTTTATTGTCTTATTGCATGAACTAGGCCTTCCAGTATGATGTTGAACAGGAGAGGTGAGAGGGGACAATTTTACCTTGTTCCCAGTCTTAGGGGGAAAGCATCCAATTTCTCACCATTAAATATGATGTTAGCTGTAGGTTGTTTGTAGATGTTCATTATAAAGTTGAGGAAGTTCCCCTCTATTCTTAGTTTGCTGAGAGTTTTACTCATGAATGGGAGTTTGATTTTATCAAATGATTTTCCTACAACTATTGATAAGATCATATGACCTTTCTTTTTTATCCTCTTGATGTGAGACGTAAAATCGATTGATCTTTTAATGTTAAAACAGTATTGCATACCTGGAATAAATTCCACTTGGTCATGGTGTATAATTATTTTTATACATTGTGGGTTTAATTTGCTAATATTTTGTTGAAGAGTTTTGCATCTATGTTCATGAAAGATATTAGCTGTAGTTCTCCAGTTCTTGTAATTTCTTTGTCTGTTTTTGGTATTTAAAGTTATGCTGACCTTGTAGAATGAGTTAGGAAGTGCTCCCTCTGCTTCTACTTTGTGGAATAGATTGAATAAAAATGGTGTCATTTGTTTAAATATTTGATAGAATTCACCAGTGAAACCTTTTAAGCCTGTTGCTGTATGTTTTGGAAGATTATTAATTATTTATTCAATGTATTTAATAGATTTAAGCCTATTCAGATTGTTTCTCTTTGTGTGGGTTTTGATAGATTGTGTCTTTCGAAGAACTGGTCCATTTCATCTTTGTTATCAATATGTGAGCATAGAGTTGTTGGTAATATTCCTTTATTTCCTTCTAATGTCTGTGGGATCAGTAGTGATGGCACTCTTTCATTTCTTATAATAATTATAATAATTTATAATTTATATCTTCTCTCTTTTTCTTGATTGTAGGGCTAGGGGTTTATCAATTTTATCGAACTTTTCAAAAACCAAATTTGATTTTATTGATTTTCTGAATTATTTTCCTGTTTTCATTGATTTCTGCACTGGTTTTTATGATTAATAATAATTTTATTATTAATATATGCATTTAATGCTATAAATTTTCCTCTAAGCACTGCTTCGACTGTTTCCCACAAATTTTGATAGGTTGTATTTTCGTTTTCATTTACTTCAAAATATTTTTAAATTTCTCCCAAGGCTTTTCTTTGACCCATGAGTTATTTTGGTCTGTTGTTTAATCTACAAATATTTGGAAATTTTCCAAATGTTTTTGGAGTGATCTGTTATAAATTTCTAGTTTAATTCCATTGTAGTCTGATAGCATAATTCTTATAGTGTCTACTCTTCCAAATTTGTTAAGCTGTCTTATTGAATATTTATCTGCAGTGTTTTGTTGTGTTTGTGGACAAGTTTCACATATATGTCTTTAAAATTATCTCTAAATTACTCATGTTTCCTGAAGCTATTGTAAATGGTACTGGTTTTTTATTTTAATTTCTAAGTATACATTGCTTGTACATAGAAATACACTTAATTTTTTAGAGGAATCTTGCATTCTATGAATTTTCTAAACTTGCTTGTAAGTTCAAGAAGCTGTTTGGTACGTTTAGTAGGGTTTTCTATGTACATGATGATGTCTACAAAGAACTTTTTTTCTAAACTGTATGCCTATTTTTTTTTCTTCTTTTCTTGCTGCAATGTCTAGCTCCTCCAGTACAGTGTTAAACAGAACTGATGAGAGAGGATGTCTTTGCATTTTTTTCTGATCTTAGAGGGATAATTCACATTTTAAACTTTGCCTATCATGTTAGCTATAAATTTTTTTACTTGCGTTTTATAAGATTGAGGAAGTTCCCTTCTATTACTACTTTGCTGAGAGTTTTTATCATAAATTTGTATTTGAATATTGTTAAATGTTTTATCTCTATTGAAATAAAAAATTTTTTTTCCATTATTATCCATTATTCTAAATGTATGATGAATTACATAAATTTTTGTATGCTAAACCAATGTAGAATACTGTCATAAATCTTGATTTGTCATTATATACATATATGTTATATATATGTTAGAATAGTTTTGCAAATATATCTCACAGAAATTTTGCATCTGTGTTCAAGAGGGATATTGGTCAGTAGTTTTCTTTTTTGTAAAATCTTTGCTTATTTTAATCGGGTATTGCTGGACTTCTAAAATAATTGGTGAGGTATTTTTTTCTTTTCTCTTCATATATATTTGGAAAAATATATATATATATAATTAGTGTTATTTCTTCCTTAAATGTTTGATAAAATTTACCACTGAAGTGATATGAGTCTGAAGTTTTCTTTGTGGGAAAGTTTTTTATAACAAATTCAATTTTCTTAATAGATATAGTACTATTCAACTTTCCTGTTCTTTTTTTTTTTTTTAATAAATTTATTTATTTATTTATTTTTGGCTGCATCGGGTCTTCGTTGCTGCGTGCGGGCTTTCTCTAGCTGTGGCAAGCGGGGGCTATTCGTTGCGCTGCACAGGCTTCTCATTGCAGTGGCTTTTCTTGTTGTGGAGCATGGGCTCTAGGTGCACCGGCTTCAGTAGTTGTGACACACAGGCTGAGTAGTTGTGGCTCACGGGCTCTAGAGCACAAGCTCAGTAGTTGTAGCACAAGGGCTTCGTTGCTCTGCAGCATGTGAGATCTTCCCAGACCAGGGCTCGAACCCGTGTCCCCTGCATTGGCAGGCAGATTCTTAACCACTGCGCCACCAGGGAAACCCCTCCTGTTTCTTCTTGATTCAGGGATAATTTGTGTCCTTTGAAGAATTTTCTCATTTTATGTAAATTATTGTCAAATTTTATTCGAGTTATTTATTATCCTTTTTTATCTTTAGGATCATTTTGTATCATTTAGTGTTGCCCCTGCTTTTATTCTTGTTATTGATAACATGTCTTCTATTTTTTATCTTTATAAGTCTACATAGAGCCTTATAAATTTTAATGATTTTCAGAGAGCTATCTTTTAGTTTCATTGCTTTTCTCAATCAGTTTTCTCTTTTCCGTTTCATTTATTTCTGCACTTATCTTGATAATTTTCTTTCTTCTTCTTTCACTGTATTTAATTTGCTACTTTTTGTTAGCTTCCTAGGATAGAAGTTTATATCAATGAGTCTAGGCTTTCTTGTCTCCAAAAATAAGCATTAGAACTATAAACTTCTCTCTAGACACAGCATTACCTGCATTCCACAAATTTTGACATGTTATGTTTTCATTATCATTTAGTTCAAAATACATTGTGACTGTCTAATTTGCATATAGAAATGGATTTGAAAGATACGAATTGATAATCAATTTCTAATTTAATTCCATTGTGGTAGAAAACATACCTTGTATGATTTTAATTCTCTTAAATGTTTTGAGGCTTGTTTTATGGCCAAGCATAGAGTCTATCTTGGTTAATATTCTATGTGACCCTAAAAAAGTGTATCAGAAGTTGACTCAAAATGGATCAGAAATGTAAATATAAGAGATAAAATTGCAAAACTAGAATAAAACAAGAGAAAGGTCTTTGTGACTTCAGATTAGGTAAAGAATTCTTGGGTAGGTCACCAAAACTGTGATACTAAATGAAAAAAAAATGATATAACCAAAATTAAAAGCTTTTACTCTTGAAAAGACTCCATTAAGAAAAAAAAAAAAAATACAAACCAAGGACTGGGAGGAAATACTTCTAAATTGTTGTTGGAGGTGATCATCAAGAGGGCCTGATGACCAATTGCCCATTGAGCTGGACCCAGGCAATCAGAGGCTCCTCACCCCCACCCCTATCCTTGGGATGTACTTTCTGCCCACCGTTTGCACCATGGGATCCATTTTCAAGTATGAAGCCTTGAGAGAGCAATGTGTTGTTGAGACCATCTGGTTGGTATATGTGACTGAACCCAGTTAAGGCCTCTATATAAACTTTTAAGATTCTGGCAGGCAGGTGCCCAAGACAAGTCTTGCAGGTAAATTCCCTTGCTTATTAATCCTGCAACCTAACAATCGGCAGTAGTGTGCCTCTTTTTTTAGTCTCTCCCTCCATGTACAAGGGCCAATTTCAGATTTTGCCTGGGAAACTCCGAAGTTTACAAAACGACAATTATGTATCCTGTAAATGTTCTTGTGTATAAAAATTATAAAGAACTCTTCAGAACTCAATAATAAGAAGATAAACAACCTATCTTACTCCCTCTAAAGAGTAAAAATTTGAATAGATACTTTACCACAAAATATATGGTAATGGCTACTAAGACATAAAAAGATGCTTAATATCATTAACCATTAGGAAAATGCAAATTCAAAACATGAAATACCAGTACATACACACTGGAAGGGATATAATCACAAAGACTGGAAATATGAGGTGTTGGTGTGGATGTGAAGAAACTGGAACTCTCATACAGTGCTGGTAGAAGTATAAAATTGTATACCCGCTTTGGAAAAGAGTTTGTCAGGTTTTAAAAAATTTAATGTGCACTTATATATAACCTCTGTATTCTACTCTCAGCTATCTCCCCAAGAAAAATGAAAACGTGTCCACACAAAGATGTTTATCTTCATGTTCATAGCAGCATTATTCATAATAGCTGAAAATTGGAAACCATCCGTATGTTCCTAAACTAGTGAATGCATAGACAAATTGTGATATAGTTCTCCACTAGAATGCTACTACAGAATTAATGGGACAGAATACTGATACCTGCAATAATCAAGATAAACCTCAAGGACATTTTGCTAAGTTAAAGCAGCCAGACACATTTAGGTGTTTGCTTCATTTTGAGTTAATTTTTTACACGGTGTGTGGTGCAGGTCCGACCAGTTGTCCCAGTACCATTTCCTGAAAACCATTTCTTTGCCATTGAATTGTTTTTGGCATATCCTTTGAAAATCAATTGACCAAAAATATGAGGGTTTATTTCTGGAATCTCACTTCTGTTCCATTGATCTATATGTCCATCCTTATGCAAACACTACACATTGTAATAGCTTTTGAAATTGGGAAATATGAGTCTCAATGATAGGGATTACGTTAAATCTATAGATTAGTTTGGGAATATTGCTGTTATAACAATACTGTCTTCCAGTCCATGAACCCAGGATGTGTTTACATTTATTTAGGTTTTTATTAATTTTTCTGTGTTATTTTTAGTGTACAAGTCTTACACTTCTTTTTTTTTTTTGCCACGACAATTCGGAGCAGGGTGGGAAGAGTAGCCTTTTTTTTTTTTTTTTCACACACACACACTGTATTTTATTTTTACAAGAGATAAATAAACTGACACCAAGCATTGTAAATGGATGACCACAACAAAAGCAACAATGATTGCAATTACCAAACACGAAACACACTCATACTATGTCATAATATTGACATTCAGTCCAGTAATCCTCCACTGTAACATCTCCCTTACTTTGCAGTGAAAATTGATTTGTATATTTTTTGCCTCTGAGTCCTTGTAGGATTTTTTTTTTTTATTCAAACAGAAAGTCACAAAAATTATAATCATCCTCATCAGTTCACTCAGTCCCATGTAATTAATTTTTTTTTCATCTTGATCTTTTGTTAGCACTTTTATGAATTCATCAGTTTTCCATTAGAGTTCTGAAAATGCTTATTCATTCTGTTCAGCAGTATAGTCAGTTACCAGAAACCTGTACTTGTCAGAGTCTTTTCCATGAATTCCTTGAAGATGAAACCCTTTTATAGGAACATTTTTGCAAAAGTATCAGAGTACACCCAGAACTGTCTGTAAATGACAAAAGACTTAAAAATGACCACGGTTAAAGATTTGATGAAAGTTCATGATAATGCAATTCACAAGGAAATTTAGTTATTTCTGAGATATACATTTTAAAGTAATAACTAGAATTATGACTTATAACATTGTACCAGAACATATAAGATTTTTAGAAATTTCATGTAATGTCTGAAACATTTATATTAACATATTTCCATACAAATAACCCAAAGAAAGTTTAGTGTTACTGGTTTTTTATTTGTTTGTTTTCTTATACTGCAGGTTCTTACTAGTCATCAATATTATACACATCAGTGTGTACATGTCAATCCCAATAGCCCAATTCAGCACACCAACATCCCCACCCCACCGCGGTTTTCCCCCCTTGGTGTCCATACGTTTGTTCTCTACATCCGTGTCTCAACTTCTGCCCTGCAGACCGGTTCATCTGTACCATTTTTCTAGGTTCCACATACATGTGTTAATATACGATATTTGTTTTTCTCTTTCTGACTTACTTCACTCCGTATGACAGTCTCTAGGTCCATCCACATCTCAACAAATGACTCAGTTTCATTCCTTTTTATGGCTGAGTAGTATTCCATTGTATATATGTACCACATCTTCTTTATCCATTCGTCTGTTGATGGGCATTTAGGTTGCTTCCATGACCTGGCTATTGTAAATAGTGCTGCAATGAACATTGGGGTGCATGTGTCTTTTTGAATTATGGTTTTCTCTGGGTATATGCCCAGTAGTGGGATTGCTGGACCATATGGTAATTCTAGTTTTAGATTTTAAGGAACCTCCATACTGTTCTCCATAGTGGCTGTATCAATTTACATTCCCACCAACAGTGCAAGAGGATTCCCTTTTCTCCACACCCTCTCCAGCATTTGTTGTTTGTAGATTTTCTGATGATGGCCATTCTAACTGGTGTGAGGTGATACCTCATTGTAGTTTTGATTTGCATTTCTCTAATAATTAGTGATGTTGAGCAGCTTTTCATGTGCTTCTTGGCCATCTGTATGTCTTCTTCGGAGAAATGTCTATTTAGGTCTTCTGCCCATTTTTGGATTAGGTTGTTTGTTTCTTTAATATTGAGCTGCTTGAGCTGTTTATATATTTTGGAGATTAATCCTTTGTCCGTTGATTCGTTTGCAAATATTTTCTCCCATTCAGAGGGTTGTCTTTTCATCTTGTTTATGGTTTCCTTTGCTGTGCAAAAGCTTTGAAGTTTCATTAGGTCCCATTTGATTATTTTTGTTTTTATTTCCATTACTCTAGGAGGTGGATCAAAAAAGATCTTGCTGTGATTTATGTCAAAGAGTGTTCTTCCTATGTTTTCCTCTAAGAGTTTTGTAGTGTCCAGTCTTACATTTAGGTCTCAAATCCATTTTGAGTTTATTTTTGTGTATGGTGTTAGGGAGTGTTCTAATTTCATTCTTTTACATGTAGATGTCCAGTTGTCCCAGCACCACTTACTGAAGAGACTGTCTTTTCTCCATTGTATATCTTTGCCTCCTTTGTCATAGATTAGTTGACCATAGGTGCATGGGTTTATCTCTGGGCTTTCTATCTTGTTCCACTGATCTATGTTTCTGTTTCTGTGCCAGTACCATATTGTCTTGATTACTGTAGCTTTGTAGTATAGTGTGAAGTCAGGGAGTCTGATTCCTCCAGCTCCGTTTTTTTCCCTCAAGACTGCTTTGGCTATTCGGGGTCTATTGTGTCTTCATACAAATTTTAAGATGATTTGTTCTAGTTCCGTAAAAAATGCCATTGGTAATTTTATAGGGATTGCATTGAATCTGTAGATTGCTTTGGGTAGTATAGTCATTTTCACAATGTCGATTCTTCCAATCCAAGAACATGGTATATCTCTCCATCTGTTGCTATCATCTTTAATTTCTTTTGTCAGTGTCTTATAGTTTTCTGCATACAGGTCTTTTGTCTCCCTAGGTAGGTTTATTCCAAGGTATTTTATTCTTTTTGTTGCAATGGTAAATGGGAGTGTTTCCATAATTTCTCTTTCAGGTTTTTCATCATTAGTGTATAGGAATGCAAGAGATTTCTGTGCATTAATTTTGTATCCTACAACTTTACCAAATTCATTGATTAGCTCTAGTAGTTTTCTGGTGGCATTTTTAGGATTCTCTATGTATAGTATCATGTCATCTGCAAACAGTGACAGTTTTACTTCTTCTTTTCCAATTTGTATTATTTCTTTTTATTTCTTTTTCTTCTCTAATTGCTGTGGCTAGGACTTCCAAAACTATGTTGAATAATAACACTGAGAGTGGACATCCTTGTCTCGTTCCTGATCTTAGAGGAAATGCTTTCAGTGTTTCACCATTGAGAACGATGTTTGCTGTGGGTTTGTCATATATGACCTTTATTACGTTGAAGTAGGTTCCCTCTATGCCCACTTTCTGGAGAGTTTTTATCATAAATGGGTGTTGAATTTTGTCAAAAGCTTTTTCTGCATCTATTGAGATGATCATATGGTTTTTCTTCTTCAATTTGTTAATATGGTGTGTCACATTGATTGATTTGCATATATTGAAGACTCCTTGCATCCCTGGGATAAATCCCACTTGATCATGGTGTATGATCCTTTTAATGTGTTGTTGGATTCTGTTTGCTAGTAGTTTGTTGAGGATTTTTTCATCTATATTCATCAGTGATATTGGTCTGTAATTTTCTTTTTTTGTACTATCTTTGTCTGGTTTTGTATGAGGGTGATGGTGGCCTCATAGAATGAGTTTGGGAGTGTTCCTTCCTCTGCAATTTTTTGGAAGAGTTTGAGAAGGATGCGTGTTAGCTCTTCTCTAAATATTTGATAGAATTCACCTGTAAAGCCATCTGGTCCTGGACTTTTGTTTGTTGGACGTTTTTTAATCGCAGTTTCAATTTCATTACTTGTGTTTGGTCTGTTCATATTTTCTGTTTCTTCCTGGTTCAGTCTTGGAAGGTTATACCTTTCTAAGAATTTGTCCATTTCTTCCAGGTTTTCCATTTTATTGGCATAGAGTTGCTTGTAGTAGTCTCTTAGGATGCTTTGTATTTCTGCAGTGTCTGTTGTAACTTCTCCTTTTTCATTTCTAATTTTATTGATTTGAGTCCTCTCCCTCTTTTTCTTGATGAGTCTGGCTAATGGCTTATCAATTTTGTTTATCTTCTCAAAGAACCAGCTTTTAGCTTTATTGATCTTTGCTATTGTTTTCTTTGTTTGTATTTCATTTATTTCTGCTCTGATCTTTATGATTTCTTTCCTTCTGCTAACTTTGGGTTTTGTTTGTTTTTCTTTCTCTAGTTCCTTTAGGTGTAAGGTTAGATTGTTTATTTGAGATGTTTGTTATTTCTTGAGGTAGGATGGTATTGCTATAAACTTCCCTCTTAGAACTGCTTTTGCTGCATCCCATAGGTTTTGGATCATCGTGTTTTCATTGTCATCTGTCTCTAGGTATTTCCTGATTTCCTCTTTGATTTCTTCAGTGATCTCTTGGTTGTTTAGTAACGTATTGTTTAGCCTCCATGTGTTTGTGCTTTTTACGTTTTTTTCCCTGTAATTCATTTCTAATCTCATAGCGTTGTGGTCAGAAAAGATGCTTGATATGATTTCAGTTTTCTTAAGTTCACTGAGGCTTGATTTGTGGCCCAAGATGTGATCTATCCTGGAGAATGTTCAGTGCACACCTGAGAAGAAAGTGTAGTCTGCTGTTTTTGGATGGAATGTGCTATAAATATCGATTAAATCTATCTGGTCTATTGTGTCATTTAAAGCTTCTGTTTCCTTATTTATTTTCACTTTGGATGATCTGTCCATTGGTGTAAGTGAGGTGTTAAAGTCCCCCACTATTATTGTGTTACTGTCGATTTCCTCTTTTATAGCTGTTAGCAGTTGCCTTATGTATTGAGGTGCTCCTATGTTGGGTGCATATATATTTATAATTGTTATAGCTTCTTCTTGGATTGATCCCTTGATCATCATTTAGTGTCCTTCCTTGTCTCTTTTAACATTCTTTATTTTAAAGTCTATTTTATCTGATATGAGTATAGCTACTCCAGCTTTCTTTTGATTTCCATTTGCATGGAATATCTTTTTCCATCTCCTCACTTTCAGTCTGTATGTGTCCCTAGGTCTGAAGTGGGTCTCTTTTAGACAGCGTATATATGGGTCTTGTTTTTGGATCCATTCAGCAAGCCTGTGTCTTTTGGTTGGGGCATTTAATCCATTCACGTTTAAGGTAATTATCGATATGTATGTTCCTATGACCATTTTCTTAATTGTTTTGGGTTTGTTTTTGTAGGTCCTTTTCTTCTCTTGTGTTTCCCACTTAGAGAAGTTCCTTTAGCATTTGTTGTAGAGCTGGTTTGGTGCTACTGAATTCTCTTAGCTTTTGCTTGTCTGTAAAACTTTTGATTTCTCCATTGAATCTGAATGAGATCCTTGCCGGGTAGAGTAATCTTGGTTGTAAGTTCTTCCCTTTCATCACTTTAAGTATATCATGCCACTCCCTTCTGGCTTGTAGAGTTTCTGCTGAGAAATCAGCTGTTAACCTTATGGGAGTTCCCTTGTATGTTATTTGTTGTTTTTCCCTTGCTGCTTTCAATAATTTTTCTTTGTCTTTAATTTTTCCCAATTTGATTACTATGTGTCTTGGCATGTTTCTCCTTGGGTTTGTCCTGTATGGGACTCACTTTGCTTCCTGGACTTGGGTGGTTATTTCCTTTCCCATGTTAGGGAAATTTTCGACTATAATCTCTTCAAGTATTCTCCCTGGTCCTTTCTCTCTCTGTTCTCCTCCTGGGACCCCTATAATGTGAATGTTGTTGTGTTTAATGTTGTCCCAGAGGTTTCTTAGGCTGTCTTCATTTCTTTTCATCCTTTTTTCTTTATTCTGTTCCGCAGCAGTGAATTCCACTATCTTGTCTTCCAGGTCACTTTTCCGTTCTTCTGCCTCAGTTATTCTGCTATTGATACCTTCTAGTGTATTTTTCATTTCAGTTATTGTATTGTTCATCTCTGTTTGTTTGTTCTTTAATTCTTCTAGGTCTTTCTTAAACATTTCTTGCATCTTCTCGATCTTTGCCTCCATTCTTTTTCTGAGATCCTGGATCATCTTCACTCTCATTATTCTGAATTCTTTTTCTGGAAGGTTGCCTATCTCCACTTCATGTAGTTGTTTTTCTGGGGTTTTATCTTGTTCCTTCATCTGGTGCATAGCCCTCTGCTTTTTCATCTTGTCTATCTTTCTGTGAATGTGGTTTTTGTTCCACAGGCTGCAGGATTGTAGTTCTTCTTGCTTCTCTTTACACTTCTTTTGTTAAATTTATTTCTAAGTATCTTATTCTTTTTGATATTATTACAAATGGAAGTGTTTTCTTAATTATATTTTTGGATTGTTGATAATTTATAGAAATATAATGGATCTTGTTTTCTGCAGACTTGCTGAACTCATTTATTAGCTCTGATAGTTTTTTAAAAATTCCTATGATTTTCTATAATTAAAACCATGTTATCTGCAGATAGATATAGTTTTGCTTCTTCCTTTTTAATATACATGCCATTATTTTTTCTTTCTGATTTCCCTGACTAGAAACTTCAGTACAATGTTGAATATCAGTGAAAGCATATATCCTTTTCATGTTCCTAATTTTAGAAGTAAATATTTCAGTCTTTCACTAGTAAGTGTGATGTTAGCTGTGGGTTTTTCATGGATATCCTTTATCAGGTTCAGAAAATTCACATCTGTTCTTGGTTTGTTGAGTATTTTTTTTTTAATTTTATTTATTTATTTATTTATTTATTATTATTTTTGGCTGTGTTGGGTCTTTGTTTCTGTGTGAGGGCTTTCTACAGTTGCGGCGAGCGGGGGCCACTCTTCATCGTGGTGCACGGGCCTCTCACTATCGTGGCCTCTCTTGTTGCGGAGCACAAGCTCCAGATGCGCAGGCTCAGTAGTTGTGGCTCACGGGCCCAGTTGCTCCGCGGCATGTGGGATCTTCGCAGACCAGGGCTCAAACCCGTGTCCCCTGCATTGGCAGGCAGATTCTCAACCACTGCGCCACCAGGGAAGCCCTGTTGAATATTTTTATCATGAAAGAGTATTGGGTTTTGTCAAATGCTTTTTCTACATCAATTGAGATGATCATGTGGTTGTTGTCCTTTACCATATTAAAATGGTTTATTATATTGTTTGATTTTTATATGTTGAACCAATCTTGAATTTTCTGAGATTAATCACATGATCCTAGTGTATAATCCTTTTTATATGTTTTTGGACTTGAATTGTTAGAAGTTTGTAGAGGATTTTATTTACATATTCATATTTCAGACTTTTTGTATCTGACGATAAAATGTTTCTCATATAGACAGCATATATCTGAAACAATTTTTAAAATTAATTTTGCCAATATCTGCATTGTAAAAATTCATTATATTTAATATCATTACTGATAATTATAATTTACATTTACATTACTGATAATTTACATTTGTGATGCATCTAGAAGTTCCATTGTTTTTGACTCTTCCATTTTTCTCTTCACTGTGTTCATG
Organism: Eubalaena glacialis; assembly: GCF_028564815.1. Taxonomy (NCBI): domain Eukaryota; kingdom Metazoa; phylum Chordata; class Mammalia; order Artiodactyla; family Balaenidae; genus Eubalaena; species Eubalaena glacialis. The sequence continues at coordinate 213,045,644 of NC_083716.1, read as the reverse complement.
TTTTCATTTAAATATTTGAACATTAACATTTTTGCCTTTTTAAGACCCATTCATTCCTAGTTTCATCATCTCTCTTATTTCTGCTTTCCTTTAGTTTTGAGTGATATTTCTCTTGGTTATAAGTCCTATTTTCTTGCTTCTTATCCTATCTGGTAATTTTTTTTTTTTTGGCTGCACCATGCAGCATGCGGGATCTTAGTTCCCTAACCAGGGATCAAACTCATGCCCCCTGCATTGGGAGTGTGGAGTCTTAGCCACTCTGGACATTTATTTCTAATATAACCAATTAAATTGAAATCCTCTCTAAATATTACTTTAGTTGCATCTCACCATTTTTTATGTTGCATTTTTATTATCTTTAGGTTTAAAGTATTTTCTAATTTCTTTTGTGATTATAATTGTCATTTAAATTCAAAATACTGTGTTGTTTAGTATCCTAGATATCTTAGTTTATTGATTTCTAATTTATTTACACTGTAGTCAGAGAGCATATTCTGAAGGACATTCTTCAGCCTGGCTGTCCCCAACATAAGGTTGTAAGGCATTTTTCCATGTTAATTTCCAGAAGTCTTTTGATTAAGTTTTATATGTAGATGTACAGTACACCTAAAATTAATGTTGATGGCATGATATAAAATTCCTTTTTTAAACCATGTATTTCCTATTCACTAAGCACCATTTATTGAAAACACTTTCCCTTTTCAAATGATCTGAGTATCACTTTCACCATATTTCAAGGATCTAATATCTGTGATTCTGTTCCTGTATTCTCTATTTTATTCGGTTGGTCTGTTTATCTAGTCTTGTGACAAGAGTACACTATCTTAATTACTATAGCTTTATTTTAAGTTTTGATAATTCATAGGGTATACACTCAAAATGGTTCTTCTTTAAAATTGTATGTTTTACCCTTGAACCTATACATATTCATATACAATTTGGAATTAGTAAACTAAATTATATATTACATTGAATTTATAGATCATTTTAGGAAAAATCAACAACTTCAACTAGGTCTTATTTGATACATTTCAATAATTTTGTATAGTTTTATGTGAAGAGATATTGCATATCTTGCATGAGGTAATTTGTAGGCATTGATGTTTTCCTCATGTAAATGGTATAATTTTTTTAAATTTTGTTTTCTAATATTTTGTTGCTGATATATAAAAATATAGTTAATTTTTATATAACCTTGCATCCAGTGAAATGGATAATATAAAAATACTTCAATTTTTAATTCCAGTAATTTCCCTTAGATTCTTTTAGAATTTTGTGTTCGCAATCATTTTATCTGTTTTATTCTTCATTTCCAATCCTTATAAATTTTACTTCTTTTGCTCAGCTTTGTTACTGGCTAGGACCTCCAGAACACTGTTGGATATGAGTCATGATATTGTACAGCTTTGTCTCATTTCTCATCCCAGGGAGAATACTTTCAATATTTTACTACTAAGTATGATGTTTATATAAATATACGTGTTTTTTTGTAGACATCCATCATCAGATTAAAATGACTACTTATATTTTTATTTTGCAAATAATATTAAAAATTATGAATGGGTATTGAAATCTATCAAAAGCTTTTTTATCTTTGTATTCATTTTCTATTGCTGCCATAACAAATTGCCACAAATTTAGTAGCTTAAAACAAAACAAATTTATTATTTTACACTTTTGTAGGTCAGAAGCCTGGCATGAGTCTTTCAGGGTTAAAATCAGAGTGTCCACAGACCTGCCTTCATTACTAGAGGTTGTAGGGGAGAATCAGTTTCCTTGCTCATTCCAGGTATTGGCAGAATTCAGTTCCTTGTGGTTGTATAACTAAGGTCCCCATATATTTATTTGTTTATTTTTTGCTGGTTGTAAGCTGAGGGCTATTTCCAGCTTCCAGATGCTGCTGCATTTTTTGGCCTCCTTCCTCAGTCTTTAAAGCCAGTATGGGTGGAGGCAGGTGGGGGTGGGGGTTCAGTCTTTCTCACATTGCATCTCTCTGACCACAGCGGGGAGAGGTTCTTCACTCTTAAGGACTCATGTTATTAGAATGGACCCACCTGGTATTCCAGGTTGATCACCCCATCTCAAGGTCCTTAACCTAATCACATCTGCAAAGTTGTCTTGCCATGTAAAGTAACACATTCACAGGTTTTGAAGATTGGGTGTGGACAGCCTCAGGGGAGGGGAAGATTATTCTATCTGCCACAACATCTAATGAGATAATCATATAATTTTTCTTTTTTATGATGTTAATATGGTAAGGAGATTTGTTTATTTTTGAATGTTATACCAATCCTGAGTTCCTGGAATAAATTCAACTGCGTTATGATGTGTATCACCTTTGTTCTATGTGGTTAGACTTAGTATAATACTTTATATTCATGTTTCATATTCATTGTCCAACATCTATGTTTATGAGAGGAATTGATCTATAACTTTTCTTTACTGTAATATTCGTATCAAGCTTTGGTATCAAGTTTATTTGGCCCTATAAAGTCTGTTTGGAAATTTTCCTTCTTTTCTATCTCTGGATGAATTTGCATAGGTTTGGTGTTCTTTCAAAAATGACTGGAAGAATTTGCCAGTGATGCCACCTAGGCCTGGTGTTTTCTTTGTGGCAAGTTGTTCAATTAGAAATTCAATTTATTTATTAAATGTACTTAGATTTTTATTTCTACTTAGATGTGTTTTTAATATGTTGTGTTTTTCCAGATTGTTGTCTTGCTCTTCTAAATTTCCAGATTTATTGGTATTAAGTTGTTTATGATATCTTAATTATTTTACATGTAATTTTCTTTCATACTATTGGTAATTTGTACCTTTTATATTTCTTTTTCATCAACTTTCCAAGGCTCTATCATTTAAAAAAAGTTTTTCTGGTAAAAACTATTGCACAACTTTATTTTCTTTAATTTAACAGCAGATCTAAGTAAAATCTCATCACACTTCTGGGCTGGCAGGAATTAAAACTAATTATTTATTAGTGCTTTCCTGTCCCGAGCATTGTGCAAAGGTTCAGTATCTTAAATGGTGCCAGAGCAGAGTGAAGATCATAGCTCTGGTCATTGATCATTGGATCTCACTGGATAATATGGAGAAAGCCATTATCCAGCTACCTTGGTCCTTTCAGACTTTGCTTCTCCACTGCTTCTAATCCATGCTTGGTGTTCAGGAACCTCTGAAAGTACTGGGGGCAAAGCATCCAACCTCTCTGGGTGTACCACACTGACACTCCTTGTCTTACCAGATTCTGTATCTCACTGGACCTTCTAAATCCTGACCTCTTTCCAATATTGAGAAAACTTTTCCTCTTCCCTTATGTTGCCCTAGAAGGTACTCCAGCTATCCCATCTGCTTCCAGGCCACATGGACATACCTCTTCAGTGAGTGTAGGCATTGACAAGAGTCAGGAAGAGCTGCAGAATCCAAGCGGCTTCCACTCTGTGCCCTTTAAGATATTAAGAGTTTGGCCACCTTCTTGGAACTACTGAGGTGTGCATAGAGCAAAACACGAACCCAAATTATTCTACTCCAGTGGCATAACAAAGGCCTTCTCTTGGCTTCAGCAAGGCAGAGTTTTGGTGAGTATACTACAGATCATGGGTGTCCTTTTTTCTGGGTAAACAGAGCACACAACATTCTCTTCTTGATTTCTTGACTGTACATAGACTAAAGAACTGTTTTTCTTTTTTCATCTAGCTGCTATAATCTCAGTACAAGAGAAAAAGGAAAACACTTCTTTATTAACTCTAAATAGCAATAATTATAATAGTTTATAATTTATACTTGTTGATAAATACCTCCTATAACATTAGTGAACATCGCTTCTCTGGGCTGGTTATTATTTTATCTTATTTTTTTATTGAAGTATAGTTGATGTGCAATATATAAGTTACAGGTACACAGTATAGTGATTCACAATTTTTTAAGGTTATACTCCATTTATAGTTATTATAAAATATTGGCTATAGAGTCTGTCATACAGAGTGAAGTAAGTCAGAAAGAGAAAAACAAATACCGTATGCTAACACATATATATGGAATCTAAGAAAAAACAAATGGTTCTGAAGAACCTAGGGGCAGGACAAGAATAAAGACGCAGATGCAGAGAATGGACTTGAGGACACGGGGAGGGGGAAGGGTAAGCTGGGATGAAGTGAGAGAGTGGCATGGACATATATACACTACCAAATGTAAAATAGATAGCTAGTAGGAAGCAGCCGCATAGCACAGGGAGATCAGCTCAGTGCTTTGTGTCCACCTAGAGGGGTGGGATAGGGAGGGTGGGAGGGAGATGCAAGAGGGCGGAAGTATGGGGATATATGTATATGTATAGCTGATTCACTTTGTTATAAAGCAGAAACTAACACACCATTGTAAAACAGTTATACTCCATCAAAGATGTTAAAAAAAATATTGGCTATATTCCTTGTGTTGTACAATATATCCTTGTAGCTTATTCTGTACATAATAGTTTGTACCTCTTAAACCTCAAGTTCTATATTGCCCCTCCTCCCTTCCCTCTCCCCAATGGTAGCCACTAGTTTGTTCTCTATATCTGTTAGTCTCCTTCTTTTTTGTTATATTCGCTAGTTTGTTGTATTTTTTTAGATTCCATATATAAGTGATGTCATACATATTTGTCTTTCTCTGTCTGACTTATTTTACTTAGCATAATGCCCTCCCAAGTCCTTCCATGTTGCTGCAAGTGGCAAAATTCCATTCTTTTTAATGGCTGAGCGTTATTCCATTGTGTGTATATATATATACCACATCTTCTTTATCCATTCATCTGTTGGTAGACACTTAGGTTGCTTCCATAGCTTGGTAATTGTAAATAATGCTGCTATGACTATTGGGTGCATGTATCTTTTCAGATTAATGTTTTTGTTTTGGGGGGATATATAACAAGGAGCAAGGCTCTATCATTTTTAAAGTCACTTTGAAAAACCAACTTTTGCCTTTGTTGAAATAGAAAACAATTCTTTCCTATCATTGATTTTTTTCTATTATTTTTCTTATTACTTTGTACTATTTTCTTTGAGTTTTATTTGGCATTCTTTTCCTATCTTCCTGATATAGAAGGTGAGATTCTTTTCTAATATATGCATTTAAGGCAATAACTGTCTAAACATGGCTGTAGCTCTATCTCATAAATATAATATGTCATATTTGAATTCTCAGTCTTTATTTCTATTTTCCATTGTGATTTCCTTCTTGAACCATAGGTTATTTAGTAGAGTATTATTTCATTTCTAAACATTTTAGTATTTTTTACATTATAGTTTTGTTATTGACTTCTAACTTTTAAAAAAAAAAAATTCTCTACTCTGATCAGAAACTATACTCTTTTATTTTACCAAATATCCCATTTACACTTAAAAATAATGTGTAGTCTGCAGTTGTTCAAGTCATTATTTTTTGTATATATCTACTAGATCAACTTTTAATTTGTGCTTTTAAATCGTTTCTTTCCTACTGATTTTTTTGTTAGCTTGTTCTATTAATTTCTGAGGGCTGTGTGTTGAAGTCTCCCATTGTGATTATCTAAGTCTTCTTTTAATTTCACCAATTTTTGCCTTACATATTCGAGGTTATGCCAGACATTCAGAATGATCATCATTCTTGGTTGATTTGGCTATTTTATAATTATGAAATATTCCTCTTTTTGTGGTAATGTCTTAAAACCTCCTTTGTCTTATAATAGAACACTAACATCAACTTTCTTTCGGCTGGTGTTCACATGGCGTATCCTTTTTCCATTCTCTTTTCTTTTGGTCTTTTTATGTTAAGTCATGAGCAATTTGTATGCAACATTGAATTGAGTTTTGTTCTTTTTCCAGTCTGACAGTTTTGATCTGTTTTGTCTGTTTCCATTTACTATAATTCATTTACTTTGAGGTTTTAATCTATCATCTTATTATTTGTTTTATATTTGTCCAAACTGCTTTATGTTCCTTTTTCTTTTCTTTCTTTCCTTTACCTGGATTAATCAACTATTTTTTAATTTCATATTACCTCTATTAGATTGTTAGTTGTACATTTTTTATTGGCCTTTTTGCGGTTATGCTAGTGATTACAACCTGCATACATCCTTTTACAATTTCCTGGAAATGCAAGAAACTTAGAACACTTCAGTTCCACTTATATCCCCTCCTGACTCATGTGCAACTGTCATACATTTTATTTCTCTGGATATTTTAAACTCTAAAATACCTTATTATTGTTTCATATCATCAGTATTCATTTGGAACTATGTTCACACAGATATATGTTTGTATTTAGTCCAACTCTTCTCATTCTTCTTGGAGGGAGAATCAGTCTACAATAAACTATTCTATAATTAAAGAAGCTGAAATCCCTAGCAGTCCCTTTCATTATCCAATCTTGAACTTTCCTATGGAAAACAAGAATAATTCTGTCCGGATTACCTTGCAGTAAACAAAAACCACTCAAAATACTTTAGGCAGAAAGGGATTTAATACAGTAATTAAAATATGCATTTTTGGAACAGGTAGAATAAGGGGGCTCAGGCCTGGCCTTCAAATAAGAATGAGAAGATCATTTCTAGATTGGTCCATCAGCAGAGCTCTTACCTCTATCACAACCAGAAAACTGAAAATCATGCTGCTGCTATTGTAACTTATAAGTTTAAGAACAGTGCCCTAAATGAGGTTGTGTTATCAGGGAACCACTACTGCTCACACCACAACTGTGTCTTGACAATCGTGCAGCTAGTGACAGATGCGGAAAAGTCCAACATCTCCTCACATACACTTGTCAGCAGCAATAGCCAAATCACCAGCCTTACTTCTTTCTAAATGGCAGAAAGTAGTTAACCTGATTGCTAGAACCCTGTCTACAAGAGCATGGGGCACGTGTAGGTTTTGGTGTTCTAGCATCTGCAGTGTGCAATAGCAGGATGAGGTTGAAATAAATGCTGTGCCAATTTATCATATTCAAATTGATTAAATTCTAATATGTAAGCAAGTTGTTCTCCAAATATGAGTCATTATGATTTAGTTCTTCTCAATGCTCTGTACAACTCAGCATTTCAGAAGAAGCCATTTGATAATGTGACATTGCTACAGAGAATTAATGAACCTCCTCTTGTGCAAAATAGCACATTTTTCCTGTTCTACCTAAATGATACTCTCTCACTGATCAAGGTTATTTTGGCTGCACCTCCAGCTTTGCAGGGCAATGTTCTAGTCAACATAAAATGAGAATATTTATTCTTGTGAAGTGACAGTGCTATGAAGATGTATGTGATGAATATTATAGCACAAGATACCATAAACTCTAGCTGCCGAGAGAAGCCAGGTTGCCCCTCAAGGTCTTGTCAGGTGCCTAGAGGCCAACTAATAATCCTAATCAGCAGCACCTCGGAGCTGTTCTTACCGTTGAAAAGGAAGTCAGAAATCTGAGTACAGTTGTGCTGGAAAAGGCACAGGGTTGAACTGCTCTTGACACACAAGTCAGTTTACCTCAAGGACGATGGGGATAATTCAGAGGTTTTGTATTTTTCCATCAACAAGCAACAGTAGTTTTGCGCTGCATTTAAGCGGCCCTGAGTTATGATGATTGCTACTGAGCATGCTCAGACCTTGGACGTTGTGAAATTTCAACCCATCTCCAATTCTGCAGAAAAAGACTCCAGCACTGCAGCAGCTGCCTATTCATTTTACTTATACAAAAGTAATATCGGCAATACTTGAGAGTAAAAGAAATGATAAATAAAAGTACAATTTTTCTAACGCATGATAGAGTATTTATACTCTCTTCCTGGCTTCTCAGATTCTCATCCTTGCAAGCCCACCTAACCATACACACACACTCTGCACTCAAAACACCAACACATATTTAAATGATGACCTCATACTGAAAGTAGCCAATATAATTAAGAAAAGCATTTCCGATTTGAGTGCCATTTTTCAAAAATCATTATATTTGACAAGGTCACAAGACAAGGTCTTCAAATATCTAGAGGCCAAATAATTTTCCAGTGATTGCTGTGGCACTCTGAATAAGTCTTTGTGTTTTTAATTAATAGGACTGAAAAATGCAGAGATAAATGTAGTTTGACATAAATTGAAGAGACTCAGAAGCCTCCTAGTCACATATGCTGCCCCCAATCAGTCTATTGCCATTTTATTGTGAAATTACTAGGGAAAAAGGGAAAAAACAACTGGTTAACTAAGCTATAACCTAAAATATATCGTACATTTAAAGATATTTCTCAAATTACAGCAGTGAGGTATAAAACAAGACTAGTCCCTTGAATAGTGAATCAAAATATTTGAATGTCATTTGTTTTAATTTAGCTCTTTTCACATGAAGAATCCAGAACACCTGCCAAATTAAAAACTCAAGGAATTCATTTTTATTTTAAATAAAATAGAAATATACTCATTTTACCATGGAGTAATTTTTATTATTTAGATCAAACTAAAATTCAGGCCAACATTTGAAATCTTGACTAAAGCTGCATTTAAAAATTTATTGTATGCTTTATATCATTATTTATTGCACAGTTCTTTAAACTTTATCCTTAAAGAAAGGTATTCATAGAAAGTCAAAATAATATTTCTGATATTGCTCTAAACTGAGCTAATGAAATAGGTGAATGATGCCTTTTAATGATCAGTTTCATTGAAATATGCTTTTTTAAGGTGAAGCTGGTTGATTCCATGAATGAGGAGAAATTTGAAAATTAATCTCCAAAACAAGGCCACAAAGAGGGAGGAATGCATTACATGCAACAGCAGCTTCTGTTAATAGCTTGATCTGATAAAGATCAGTTACTAAAGTTTATCTTAATTGACATGTAATTTAATCCAAGTTTGTCATATTAAGAAACAAAGTGAATATTGTATCTGCTACTTAAGAATAAAGATTGAGGAAAAAAGGAAACATCATCATTATGATAATGAATTAAATGTGGTTATTTTTGCAAGGAATGCTTTTTGCTTGTGAAGATCTTAAAGACAGAAGGGCTTGCACTTTTCATGAGGCATTTCGAGCACCAAATTTAACAAAGAATACCATAGCAGTTCCTAAAGATGGAAATAAACCAGCTGCAATACTACTTTCAGTGTAAGAATATACGTAACAATGGTGTTTGGGGAAAAACTGTGAAAGTTTGCTATTGTTAAAGTATAAATTAGATATCATTCTCAATAAATTTCTTTCCCTTTAAACATAGTGATATATTTACTAAGTATAATTTTCTTTTTTAATCAATTGAATTTCCATGTATTCCTTTAAATTTTGGTTTATTTTTTATGATTCCTTCTGAGAAGTACAGGATACTCTACTGGAGCACCCACTCCCTTGTATGTAAGCATGTACACATTCTTCTCACATTTACCAAGTAATAGAGTCATATTAAGCAAAGAGCAATTCTTTCTTATGTTGAAACAAGTTGGTGAGAATTTATTTGTGTGTAGAAGATGATACCATCAAAAATATTCTCAAACTGTACCAAGTAAAGTTTCATCATTTTTTCAAAAACATTTTGAGCTATGTAAAGGCCTAAAGCTTATTATTTGAATAATAAGAGAGAAGAATGGTTAAAATTTGCTCCATTAAAAATTGAGTTTTATCAACCAATTTAATTAAAAAATTGAGAAAATATAAATGATGTCAAATAGTTTGTACATATATATAAATCCCAACCGTTCCCCAAATTTGTATTTCTTTAGATCTTGCTCTAAAAGTACCCCCACTTTACCACTGATAATGAGTAGTGAGTAGTTAGTATTAATGCTTTGTTCAATGGAATTCATAAGCAAGTAGTATATACAAGGCATTGTGCTGGGTGCCATGTAATAAGTAAACATAAACCAAATGAACAGTTAGGTTTTTATAGAAAAATGCATTTCTTTGTACTATGTGCTTTGCTCATACCTTCTCTTAACTATAGTGACGGTAATCCTAGTGATTGGATGTTGCTTTATAAATGCAACATCAGCAGTCACCTGGTGGCTGACAATGCAGAATGTATTGAACGATAAGTATAAATAAATTGATTCTGTAAATCTGGTCTTGCGAATCAGAAAGTTAAGTTACTCGGGACTTAGAGTAATTTTCTTATAGGCAAGTTAACACCAAGGTTGTTTTTCTGGTTAATGATGCTCAGTGACACCAGCAAAGTCACTCTGTATTCTCTGCTGGATAATTATCCTCCACTGCCCTTTACTGAAAATGCATTTATTGTTCTCTGGTATATCTTCCTTTACACAGACAGTTCTCCACCCTTGGCATTCTTAAATCTATTGCTATTTTTTTCCAACATTTCTTTGTTACCAGGCATTCAAAAACCAAATGTTTGTCTTATTTCCCCATATGCTGCTTTAGGATGTGATTGTCTTTATATCTCTCTCAAAACCATTTTCTCTGTTATGAATATTTCTCCTAGCTAGGTCATCCACAGCATGATTTGGTGTCTCCTTGGCAACCACATGGTCTTAACATTTCTCAGTATCCTATTTTACTCCCACTCATCACATTTCACTTTTTCTTTCTAATCATTAATCCTTGAAATGTCTTCACCTAGTCCTTATCGTTGCTTTTATATCCTCCATTTTAATTGTCCACATTCTCATGTGTATTCTACATCCCAGTCTTTTAATGGCATTGATTAATTAATTAATTAACTGATGTTTAAAATGAGACAGAGATCAGGTCATTTAAGCTATAGATAGATAAATCTCTCCTACAATTCCCTTTGCTGCGTTATTAGGCTTTACAATTTCCAGTTGAAGTGGAAGTTTGGTAAATGAGGGTGATGCCTGATGTTCCTATATCAAGGTTATATAACCTGTTTTGATCCAAGATACAAATCTGAAATTTAAACAGGCAGCCAGTGTTTATGAGTCTGGTCTACCCTGGAATTGAGCTGCTGTCTCTAACCAAAAGTTAGATAGTAGAGTGTTTTAAATAACAGGCTTTGAAATCACAGAAAATTGCTAAGTTTGAATCCTGGTTCTGCCTCTTACCAGATGTGTGATGTTGGACAAGATACACAAACTCTCTTAACTAAAGTAGGAAAATAATATTCTCCTCACTGAGTGGTTGGAAAGATTCATCGAAATAATGTTATATATAGCAAGTAGTTAGAGCTTAATAGGTAGTAGCCTTTAATGAACAAGGCTTCCTAGCCACATAGGATAATTTGAGGCCTCTATTTTGAGTATATTTAGTCCACATCCACTTACAGTTGATTTTCTAACTCCACATTAGAGCACCTTATAGAAAACCAAGGTAGTATTTTTACCCATTTTCTTCTCCTGCTTCGTTGGTTCAATAAACCCTAAAATGTATATGCTTTTCTTTACCTTTCATGTAGCTCTAGAAACTAGCTTTACTAAGTACTTTATATTTCAGTATCTTTTACCAGAAGAGAGAGGAAAAGAAACTATATACAGCATCTGAAAGTAAGCATATAGAAATACATCTTTTGTTGCAGTGGTTTTTCATTAGTTTATTTTTAGTTTCTCTTGTGTTAAAAATTTTGCAATTTTCACCCAGACCTAGAAGAAAGAGAATCATGCATTATGTTACCTATGTTTGCATAGGTGATTTCATGTACTGTTATGCTTTCTGCAGTCATGAGTTTTCTACAGTATAATTCTTACCTTCACTGGGCCTTGGAACTTTCCCTGGTAACATTACTTCACAGTTATGGGGTAGATACATCATAACATGGAAGAGTGTGTGTGAATGGAGAGGACATATCCCCAGTCCCCTGACTCTTGTCTGGCTACTGACTGCCCACACTTCTTCACTAACTCTCCAACTCTTCTCTTTCTTCTCTTGCTGAGCTTACACATAGCTGAAATAATATTAGATTTAATTTTATTTTAGATTTATATGATTATCTTCAGAAACTGATTGATCCATTGTTTTGAAGTATCAGTCCTCTAAAAGAATATGTCATAATCTGTGTTATTTTTTTTTCCAGTTACAAGTGAATATGTAACTTTGTGCTCTGTGTGTAGACTTAACAGGATTTCAGCACACCCATTCCTTTGGTATTAACGTGTTTTATATTTCTGTTTTCTTCTCTCTTCATTGGATAATGCCTGTCAATGTTTTCTTGAAAGAATTGGTACCAGGGTTAATTTTTTCAGGCTGCTTCCCCAAACCTGGAATGTTCTGAAACGCTTAGCCTTTAACCTATTATGCATGGCTTTTGTAAGTCTTATTCCAATCACCTACATGCATTCTACATTGTTTGTCTTAACTGAAATTGCATCACTTAAGGGGCTAATGTTGTGACTTTAATTTTTTCTGCCCTTATTCTACTTTCAGTATGGAGCTAAAAAAAGATGTTTTTTAACATCTTTACTGGAGTATAATTGCTTTACAATGTTGCATTAGTTTCTGCTGTATAACAAAGTGAATCAGTTATATGTATACATATGTCCCCATATCCCTTACCTCTTGCACCTTCCTCCCACCCTCCCTACCCCACGGCTCTAGGTGGTCACAGAGCACCGAGCTGATCTCCCTGTGCTATGCAGCTGCTTCCCACTAGCTATCTATTTTACATTTGGTAGTGTATATAGGTCAATGCTACTCTTTCACTTCGTCCCGTCCCAGCTTACACTTCCCCCTCCCCGTGTCCTCAAGTCCATTCTCTATGTCTGCGTCTTTATTCTTGTCCTGCTCCTAGGTTCATCAGAACCTTTTTTTTTTTTTTTTAGATTCCATATATATGTGTTAGCATACGGTATTTGTTTTTCTCTTTCTGACTTACTTCACTCTGTATGACAGACTCTGGGTCCATCCACCTCACTACAAATAACTCAATTTCGTTTCTTTTTATGGCTGAGTAATATTCCATTGTATATATGTGCCACATCTTCTTTATCCATTCATCTGTCAATGGACACTTAGGTTGCTTCCATGTCCTGGCTATTGTAAATAGTGCTGCAATGAACATTGTGGTACATGACTCTTTTTGAATTATGGTTTTCTCAGGGTATATGCCCAGTAGTGGGATTGCTGGGTCATATGGTAGTTCTATTTTTAGTTTTTTAAGGAACCTCCATACTGTTCTCCAGAGTGGCTGTATCACTTTACATTCCCACCAACAGTGCAAGAGGGTTCCCTTTTCCCCACACCCTCTCCAGCATTTTTTCTCTGTAGATCTTTTTATAATGGCCATTCTGACTGGTGGGAGGTGATACCTTATTGTAGTTTTGATTTGCATTTCTCTAATGATTAGTGATGTTGAGCATCCTTTCATGTGTTTGGTGGCAATCTGTATATCTTCTTTGGAGAAATGTCTATTTAGGTCTTTTGCCCATTTCTGGATTGGGTTGTTTGTTTTCTGATATTGAGCTGCATGAGCTGCTTGTATATTTGGAGATTAATCCTTTGTCAGTTGCTTCATTTGCAAATTTTTTCTCCCATTCTGAGGGTTGTCTTTTGGTCTTGTTTATGGTTTCCTTTGCTGTGCAAAAGCTTTTAAGTTTCATTAGGTCCCATTTGTTTGTTTTTGGTTTTATTTCCATTTCTCTAGGAGGTGGGTCAAAAAGGATCTTGCTGTGATTTATGTCATAGTGTGTTCTGCCTGTGTTTTCCTCTAAGACTTTTATAGTGTCTGGCCTTACATTTAGGTCTTTAATCCATTTTGAGTTTATTTTTGCGTATAGTATTAGGGAGTGTTCTAATTTCATTCTTTTACATGTAGCTGTCCAGTTTTCCCAGCACCACTTATTAAAGAGGCTGTCTTTGCTCCATTGTATATTCTTGATTCCTTTATCAAAGATAAGGTGACAATATGTGTGTTGATTTATCTCTGGGCTTTTTGCCTCCTTTATCAAAGATAAGGTGCGTGGGTTTATTTCTGGGCTTTCTATCTGGTTCCATTGATCTCTATTTCTGTTTTTGTGCCAGTACCGTACTGTCTTTATTAATGTAGCTTTGTAGTATAGTCTGAAGTCCAGGAGCCTGATTCCTCCAGCTCCGTTTTTCTTTCTCAAGATTGCTTTGGCTATTTGGGGTCTTTTGTGTTTCCATATAAATTGTAAAATTTTTTTTTTCTACTTCTGTGAAAAATGCCACTGGTAGCTTGATAGGGATTGCATTGAGTCTGTAGATTGCTTTGGGTAGTGTAGTCATTTTCACAATGTTGATTCTTCCAATATAAGAACATGGCATATCTCTCCATCTGTTTGTACCATCTTAAATTTCTTTCATCAGTGTCTTATAGTTTTCTGCATACAGTTCTTTTGTCTCCTTAGGATGGTATATTCCTAGGTATTTTATTCTTTTTCTTGCAATGGTAAATGGGAGTGTTTCCTTAATTTCTCTTTCAGATTTTTCATCACTAGTGTATAGGAATGCAAGAGATTTGTGTGCATTAATTTTGTATCCTGCTACTTTACCAGGTTCATTGATTAGCTCTAGTAGTTTTCTCTTAGCTTTTGCCTGTCTCTAAAGGTTTTAATTTCTCTGTCGAATCTGAATGAGATCCTTGCTGGGTAGAGCAATCTTGGTTGTAGGTTTTTCCCTTTCATCACTTTAAATATGACCTGCCATTCCCTTCTGGCTTGCAGAGTTTCTGCTGAAAGATCAGCTGTTAACCTTATGGGGTTTCCCTTGTATGTTATTTGTTGCTTTTCCCTTGCTGCTTTTAGTATTTTTTCTTTGAATTTAATTTTTGATAGTTTGATTAATATGTGTCTTGGCGTGTTTCTCCTTGGATTTATCCTGTATGACACTCTCTGTGCTTCCTGGACTTGACTGACTAGTTCCTTTCCCATTAGGGAAAGTTTTCAACTATAATCTCTTCAAATATTTTCTCAGTCCCTTTCTTTTTCTCTTCTTCTTCCGGGACCCCTATAATTTGAATGTTGGTGCATTTAGTGTTGTCCGAGAGGTCTATGAGACTATCCTCAATTCTTTTCATTCTTTTTTCTTTTTTCTGCTCTGCGACAGTTATTTCCACTATTTTATCTTCCAGGTCACTTATCCGTTCTTCTGCCTCAGTTATTCTGCTGATTCCTTCTAGAGAATTTTTAATTTCATTTATTGTGTTGTTTATCATTGTTTGTTTGCTCTTTGTTCTTTTAGGTGCTTGTTAAACATTTGTAGTATTTTCTCCATTTTCCGAGATTTTGGATCATCTTTACTATCATTACTCTGATTTTTTTTCAGGTAGACTGCCTATTTTCTCTTCATTTTTTTGGTCTGGTGGGTTTTTACCTTGCTCCTTCATCTGCTGCACATTTCTCTGTTTTCTCATTTTGTTTAACTTACTGTGTTTGGGGTCTCCTTTTTGCAGGCTGCAGGTTCGTAGTTCCCAATATTTTTGGTGTCTGCCCCTTATGGGTGAGTTTGGTTCAGTGGCTTGTGTAGGCTTCCTGGTGAGGGAACTGGTGTCTGTGTTCTGGTGGGTGGGCCTGTATCTTGTCCTTCTGGTGGGCAGGGCCACATCCGGTGATGTGTTTTGGGATGTCTGTGAACTTAGTATGACTTTAGGCAGCCTCTCTGCTAATGGGTGGGGTTGTGTTCCTGTCTTGCTAGTTGTTTGGCATAGGGCTTCCAGCACTGGAGCTTGCTGGCTGTTAGATGGAGCTGGGTCTTAGTATTGAGATGAAAATCTCTGGGAGAGCTCTCGCCGGTATATATTACGTGGGGCCAGGAGGTTTCTGGTGGTTCAGTGTCCTGTTCTCGGCCCTCCCACCTCGGAGGCTCCGGCCCAATACCTGGCCAGTGCACCAAGACCCTGCCAGCCACATGGCTCAGAAGAAAAGGAAGAAAGATTAAAAAAAAAAAAAGAAACTGACAGACATAACCCTAGGACAAATGGTGAAAGGAAACCTGTACAGACAAAATCACACAAAGAAGCATACACATACAGACTCGGAAAAAGAGAAAAAGGAAGAAAAAAATATATATATATATATTAAAAAAAAAAAGCAACAAGGAAGAGAGCATCCAAACCACTAAAGAAATCCATCAATGATAATAAGCTTTAAATACTAAACTAAGATAAACATAAATCCAGAAACAAATTGGATGCAGAAAGCAAGTCTACAGGTGCTCCCAAAGTCCACCACCTCTAATTCGGGAACATTCGTTGTCTGTTCAGGTATTTTTCAGATGCAGGGTACATCAAGTTGATTGTGGGGATTTAATCTGCTGCTCTTGAGGCTGCACGGAGAAATTTCCCTTTCTCTTCTTTGTTTGCACAGCTCCTGGCGTTCAGCTTTGGTTTTGGCCCCGCCTCTGTGTGTGGGCTGCCCTCAGTAGTCTGTTCCCCACGCAGACAGGAGGGGGTTAAAGCAGCAGCTGATTAGGACTCTCTTGCTAACTCAGGCCGGGGGGGAGGGGGTGTACGGTAGTCATAATTGGAATGTGGAGTGAGCCTGAGGTGGCAGAGGCTGGCTTGACATTGCAACAGCCTGAAGCGTGCCATGTGTTCTCCCAGGGAAGTTGTCCCTAGATCACAGGACCCTGCGGTAGTGGGCTGCACAGGCTCCCTGAGGGAGTGTGGAGAGTGACGTGTGCTTGCACACAGGCTTCTTTGTGGCAACGTCCACAGCTTTAGTGGTTCACGTCTGTCTCCGGCATCCGAGCTGATAGCCACAGCTCGAACCCATCTCTGGAGCTCCCTTAGGCAGTGCTCTGCCTTCTGTGGGCACACTGGGAAGGAATCCCCTCTCCTCACGTACCCAGAAACAAAGGTCTCTTGCCTCTCCGGCAGGTCCAGACTTTTTTGCGCACTCTCTCCTGGCTAGCTGTAGCACACTAGCCCCCTTCAGGCTGTCTTCACACATCCAATCCCAGTCCTCTCCCTGGGGTCTGACCTCCGAAGCTGAGCCTCAGCTCCCAGCGCCCACCCATCCTGGCAGGTGAGCAGACAAGCCTCTCAGGCTGGTGAGTGCTGGTCAGCACTGATCCTTTGTGCAGGGATCTCTCCACTTTGCCCTCTGCACCCCTGTTGCTGGACTCTCCTTCATGGCTCTGCAGCATTGCCCCCGCCTACCCGCCATCCCAACCAGTGAAAGGGCTTCCTAGTGTGTGGAAACTTTTCCTCCTTCACAGCTGCCTCCCAGAGGTGAGGTTCCCATCCCTATTCTTTTGTCTCTGTTTCTTCTTTTTCCTTTTGCCCTACCCAGGTACGTGCGCAGTTTCTTGCCTTTTGGGAAGTCTGAGGTCTTCTGCCAGCGTTCAGTAGGTGTTCTGTAGGAGTTGTTCCACATGTAGATGTATTTTTGATGTATTTATGGGGAGGAAGGTGATCTCCATGTCTTATTCCTCCTCCATCTTGAAGGTCTCTGGAGTTAAAATTTTATCAGGCATATATCTTTCTACAACTGAGGGACCTTTTTTTTTTTTTTGTCTTGTTTGTTCTTTCCTGAACCAAATATAAATGACTAAAAACTCTACACATGTACATTCCTTTTGACCAGCAATTCCATCTACACGTAGGAGTACATACAAAATAAAAATGATAAATATTTTGCAGTAAGAGTGTTCATTGTAGCTTTGGTAATAATGACAAAATGTGGAAGCAACCTAAGTGACAATGCAGGTGGACTGATTAAATTCGAGTATAACAATATAATGAGATAATATGTAGCCATTAAAATGATAAAAATAATGAGCATTAGTATATACTAGGCACAGTGCTAAGTATTGTATGCATAATCCCATTAGTTTGTACATCAGTCCTATCAGGCAGGTACTTTGATTATCTCACTATATTTATAAGGCAGTTAAATCTTAGAGAAGTTGAGTAAGCAAGAGCATACAAGTAGTAAGTAGCAGAATTTAATTCCAGAATTTCTGACTTCAGAGCTCAGGGTCTTGACCTGTAGTCTGTCTTGAATTTGTAATAGAGGGAAAAATATTCATGATATATAAGATTTATTTCATGCAATAAAAAGGGTCTTTATTTTTATTTTAATTATTTATATTTTCTATGCCCACATATTACATAAATTACTGTATAATAAGATAGTACACACTGAATTAAAAGTATGAAAAAAAACACAAAATATTGTTTAATAGAAATTTATATGTAAATATAAAATACTTAGCCTAACTATTTTCTTTAAAGTCATGATGTTTTTAAATTGTTTTCAAAACAGATATTCTTTTTAATATGGTCAAAGGGCTCAGTGCCATGAATGTAGTTTTCCATTCCCATTTCTGTTCAACACTATAAATATTTATCATTCTTATTGACTATGTCCCCCATTTTATAACAATCAGTTTGACACCTCTTTGGACATACATCAAGTACACTTTCTGCTTTAAAGCAAACAAAGTAAAATGTATCCTCCAGTGTTATTTTCTCTTGACCATAACTGGACTCAGTAACCACTCTTTCTTTTCAAAGTTCACTGTAATTATCCTTCAGGTACATTTTATAGGTACACCCTAACCAATTAAGTGATGATGATATTTTTATTGAGCATTCCTATATGTATTTGTTTAATTGAGATCTTTCTTACAAAAGTGAATAGAAATAACCTAGAACTGATATAGAGGACCTTCAAGATGGCAGAGGAGTAAGACGTGGAGATCACCTTCCTCCCCACAAATACATCAACAGTATATCTACATGTGGAACAACTCCTACAGAACACCTACTGAACGCTGGCAGAAGACCTCAGACTTCCCAAAAGGCAAGGAACTTCCCATGTACCTGGGAAGGGCAAAAGAAAAAAGCAAAAACAGAGACAAAAGAATAAGGATGGGACCTGCACTTCTGGGAGGGAGCTGTGGAGGAGGAAAAGTTTCCACACACTAGGAAGCCCTTTTGCTGGTGGAAACCGGGGATGGGCGGGGGGGAAGCTTCAGAGCCACCGAGGAGAATGCAGCAACAGGAGTGCCGAGAGCAAAGCAGAGAGATTCCTGCACAGACGATCGGTGCCGACCAGCACTCACCAGCCTGAGAGGCTTGTCTACTCACCTGCTGGGGCAAGTGGGGGCTGGGAGCTGAGGCTCGGGCTTCGGAGGTCAGATCCCAGGGAGAGGACTGGGGTTGGCTGTGTGAACACAGCCTGAAGGGGACTAGTACGCCACAGCTAGCCGGGAAAAAGTCTGAAACTGCCTAAGGGTCAAGAGACCATTGTTTTGGGGTGTGTGAGGAGAGGAGATTCAGAACACCACATAAACGAGCTTCAGAGACAGGCGCGAGCCACTGAGATCAGCGCGGACACCAGAGAAGGGCATGAAATGCTAAGGCTGCTGCTGCAGCCACCTAGGATCCTGTGTGAAAGCACAGGTCAGTATCCACACCTCCCCTCCTGGGTGCCTGTGGCAGCCCGCCACTGCCAGGGTCCCATGATCCAGGGACAAGTTCCCTGGGAGAACACACGGCATGCCTCAGGCTTTTGCAACGTCATGCTGGCCTCTGCTGCTGCAGGCTTGCCCTGTATTCCATACCCCTCCCTCCCCCTGACCTGAGTGAGCCAGAGCCCCCTAATCAGCCGCTCCTTTAATCCCCTCCTGTCTGGATGAAGAACAGATGCCAGAGGGCAACCTACATGCAAAGGCAAGGCCAAATCCAAAGCTGAACCCCAGGAGCTGTGCGAACAAACAAGAGAAAGGGAAATTTCTCTGTGCAGCCTCAGGAGCAGCGGATTAAATCCCCACAATCACCTTGAGATACCCTGCATCTGTGGAATACCTGAATAGACAACGAATCATCCCAAAATTGAGGGGGTGGACTTTGGGAACAACAGTAGACTTGGGGTTTACTGTATGTGACTGACTAGTTTCTGATTTTTATGTTCATCTTAGTATAGTTTTTAGTGCTTGTTATTATTGGTGGATCTGTTTACTGGTTTGGTTGCTCACTTCTTTATTTTTTTTAATTACTTTTTTATTTTAATAATTTTTTTATTTTTTATTTTAATAAGTTTATTTATTTTATTTTTTTTCTTTCATTTTTTTCTCCCTTGTCTTCTGAGCCGTGCAGCTGACAGGGTCTTGGTGCTCCAGCCAGGTGTCAGGCCTGAGGCTCTGAAGTGGGACAGCCGAGTTCAGGACATTGGATCACCAAACACCTCCTGGCCCCACATAATATCAATCAGTGAGAGCTCTAAGAGAGATCTCCTTCTCAACGCTAAGACCCACAGCCACTCAACGACCAGCAAGCTACAGTGCTGGACACCCCATGCCAAACAACTAGCAAGACAGGAACACAACACCACCAATTAGCAGAGAGGCTGCCTAAAGTCATACTAAGTTCACAGACACCCCAAAACACACCACCGGACACAGTCCTGCCCACCAGAAAGACAAGATCCACCCTCATCCACCAGAACACAGGCACTAGTCCTCTCCACCAGGAAGCCTTCACAACCCACTGAATCAACCTTACCCACTGGGAGCAGACACCAAAAACAATGGGAGTTATGAACCTGCAGCCTGTGAAAAGGAGACCCCAAACACAGTAAGTTAAGTAAAATGAGAAGACAGAGAAACACACAGCAGATGAAGGAGCAAGGTAAAAACCCACCAGGCCAAACAAATGAAGAGGAAATAAGCAGTCTACCTGAAAAAGAATTCAGAGTAATGATAGTAAAGATGATCCAAAATCGTGGAACTAGAATGGAGAAAATACAAGAAACGTTTAACAAGGACCTAGAAGAACTAAAGAGCAAACAAACAATGATGAACAACACAATAAATGTTATCAAAAATTCTCTAGAAGGAATCAATAGCAGAATAACTGAAGCAGAAGAACGGATGAGAGAGCTGGAAGATAAAATAGTAGAAATAACTACCACAGAGCAGAAAAAAGAATGAAAAGAACTGAGGACAGTCTCAGAGACCTCTGGGACAACATTAAACACACCAACATTCGAATGATAGGGTTCCCAGAAGAAGAAGAGGAAAAGAAAGGGACTGAGAAAATATTTGAAGAGATTATAGTTGAAAACTTCCCTAACATGGGGAAGGAAATAGTCAGTCAAGTCCAGGAAGCACAGAGAGTGCCATACAGGATAAATCCAAGGAGAAACACGCCAAGACACATATTAATCAAACTATCAAAAATTAAATTCAAAGAAAAAATATTAAAAGCAGCAAGGGAATAACAACAAATAACATACAAGGGATTCCCCATAAGGTTAAGAGCTGATCTTTCAGCAGAAACTCTGCAAGCCAGAAGGGAGTGGCGGGTCATACTTAAAGTGATGAAAGGGAAAAACCTACAACCAAGATGACTCTACCCAGCAAGGATCTCATTCAGATCTGACAGAGAAATTAAAACCTTTACAGACAAGCAAAAGTTAAGAGAATTCAGCACCACCAAACCAGCTTTACAACAAATGCTAAAGGAACTTCTCTATGCAGAAAACACAAGAGAAGGAAAAGACCTTCAATAACAAACCCAAAACAGTTAAAAAAATGGTAATAGGAACTTACATAAGGATAACATCCTTAAATGTAAATGGATTAAATGCTCCAACCAAAACACATAGATTGGCTGAATGGATACAAAGACAAGATCCGTATATATGCTGTCAACAAGCGACCCACTTCAGACCTAGGGACACATAAAGACTGAAACTGAGATGAAGGAAAAAGATACTCCATGCAAATGGAAATCAAAAGAAAGCTGGAGTAACAATTCTCATATCAGACAAAATAGACTTTAAAATAAAGATTATTACAAGAGACAAAGAAGGACACTACATAATGATCAAGGGATCAATCCAAGAAAAAATATAACAATTGTAAATATTTATGCACCCAACATAGGAGCACCTCAATACATAAGGTAAATGCTAACAGCCTTAAAATGGGAAATCGACAGTAACACAATAATAGTAGGGGACTTTAATACCCCACTTTCACCAATGGACAGATCATCCAAAATGAAAATAAACAAGGAAACACAAGCTTTAAATTATACATTAAACAAGATGGACTTGATATTTATAGGACATTCCAACCAAAAACAACAGAATACACTTTCTTCTCAAATGCAGATGGAACATTCTCCAGGAGAGATTGTATCTTGGGTCACAAATCAAGCCTTGGTAAATTTAAGAAAATTGAAATCGTATCAAGTATCTTTTCCAATCAAACGCTATGAGACTAGATATCAATTACCGGAAAAAACCTGTAAAAAATACAAATGCATGGATGCTAAACAATATGCTACTAAATAACCAAGAGACCACTGAAGAAATCAAAGAGGAAATCAAAAAATACCTAGAAACAAATGACAATGAAAACAGGACGACCCAAAACCTATGGGATGCAGCAAAAGCAGTTCTAAGAGGGAAGTTTATAGCAATACAATCCTACCTCAAGAAACAAGAAAAATCTCAAATAAACAACCTAACCTTACACCTAAAACAATTAGAGAAAGAAGAACAAAAAAACCCCAATGTTAGCAGAAGGAAAGAAATCATAAAGATCAGATCAAAGATAAATGGAAAAGAAATGAAGGAAACAATAACAAAGATCAATAAAACTGAAAGCTGGTTCTTTGAGAAGATAAACAAAATTGGTAAACCATTAGCCAGACTCATCAAGAAAAAAAGGGAAAAGACTCAAATCCACAGCATTAGAAATGAAAAAGTAGAAGTAACAACTGACAGTGCAGAAATACAAAGGCTCACGAGAGACTACTACAAGCAACTATATGCCAATAAAATGGACAACGTGGAAGAAATGGACACATTCTTAGAAAAGCACAACCTTCTGAGACTGAACCAGGAAGAAACACAAAATATAAACAGACCAGTCACAAGCACTGAAAATGAAACAGTGATTAAAAATTTTCCAACAAACAAAAACCCAGGACCAGATGGCTTCTCAGGAGAATTCTGTCAAACATTTAGAGAAGAGCTAACACCTATCCATCTCAAACTCTTCCAAAATACAGCAGAAGGAGGAACACTCCCAAACTCATTCTACCCTGATACAAAAACCAGAAAAAAATGTCACAAAAAAAGAAAACTACAGGCCAATATCACTGATGAGCATAAATGCAAAAATCCTCAAAAAAATACTAGCAAACAGAATCCAACAGCACATGAAAAGGATTATACACCATAATCAAGTGGGGTTTATCCCAGGAATGCAAGGATTCTTCAATATACACAAATCAATCAGTGTGATGCACCATATTAACAAACTGAAGGATAAAAACCATATGATCATCTCATTAGATGCAGAAAAAGCTTTCAACAAAATTCAACACCGATTTATTATAAAAACCTTCCAGAAAGTAGGAATACAGGGAACTTATCTTAGCATAATAAAGGCCATATATGACAAGGCAACAGTCAACATCTTTCTCAGTGGTGAAAAACTGAAACTATTTCCACTAAGATCAGGAGCAAGACAAGGTTGCCCACTCTTGCCACTATTATTCAAATAGTTTTGGAAGTTTTAGCCACAGCAATCAGAGAAGAAAAAGAAATAAAATAAAATCGGAAAAGAAGAAGTAAAACTGTAACTGTTTGCAGATGACATGATACTATACCTAGAGAATCCTAAAGATTCTACCAGAAAACTACTAGAGCTTACCAATGAATTTGGTAAAGTAGCAGGGTACAAAATGAATGCACAGAAATCTCTTGCATTCCTTTACACTAATGATGAAAAATCTGAAAGAGAAATTAAGACACACTCCATTTACCATTGCAACAAAAAGAATAAAATACCTAGGGATAAACTTACCTAAGGAGACAAAAGACCTGTATGCAGAAAACTATAAGACACTGATGAAAGAAATTAAAGATGATACAAACAGACGGAGAGATGTACCATATTCTTGGATTGGAAGAATCAACACTGTAAAAATGACTATACTACCCGTAGCAATCTATAGATTCAATGCAATCCCTATCAAACTACCAATCGCATTTTTCACAGGCCTAGAACAAAATATTTCACAATTTGTATGGAAACACAAAAGACCCCGAATAGCCATAGCAATCTTGAGAAAGAAAAATGGAGATGGAGGAATCAGGCTCCCTGACTTCAGACTATACTACAAAGCTACAGTAATCAAGACAGTATGGTACTGGCACAAAAACAGAAATAGAGATCAATGGAACCAGATACAAAGCCCAGAGATAAACCCATGCACATATTGTCACCTTATCTTTGATAAAGGAGTCAAGAATATACAATGGAGAAAAGACAGCCTCTTTAATAAGTGGTGCTGGGGAAACTAGACAGCTACATGTTAAAGAATGAAATTAGAACACTCCCTAACACCATACACAAAAATAAACTCAAAATGGATTAAAGACCTAAATGTAAGGCCAGACACTATCAAACTCTTAAAGGAAATCATAGGCAGAACACTCTATGACATAAATCACAGAAAGATCTTTTTTGACCCACCTCCTAGTGAAATGGACTCAAAAACAAAAATAAACAAATGGGGCCTAATGAAACTTAAAAGCTTTTGCACTGCAAAGGAAACCATAAACAATACGAAAAGACAACCTTCAGAATGGGAGAAAAAATTTGCAAATGAAGCAACTGACAAAGGATTAACCTCCAAAATTTACAAGCAGCTCATGCAACTCAATATCAAAAAACCAAACAACCCAATCCAAAAATGGGCAGAAGACCTAAATAGACATTTCTCCAAAGAAGACATACAGATGGCCAACAAACACATGAAAGAATGCTCAACATCACTAATCATTAGAGAAATGCAAATCAAAACTACAAGGAGGTATCACCTCACACCGATCAGAATGGCCATCTTCAAAAAATGTACAAGCAATAAATGCTGGAGAGGGTGTGGAGAAAAGGGAACCCTCTTGCACTGTTGGTGGAAATGTAAATTGATACTGCCACTATGGAGAACAGTATGGAGGTTCCTTAAAAAACTAAAAATAGAACTACCATATGACCCAGCAATCCCATTCCTGTGCACATACCCTGAGAACATCATAATTTGAAAAGAGTCATGTACGACAATGTTCATTGCAGCTCTATTTACAATAGCCAGGACATGGAAGCAACCTAAGTGTCCATCGACAGTTGAATGGATAAAGATGATGTGGCACATATATACAGTGGAATATTACTCAGCCATAAAAAGAAATGGAATTGAGTTATTGTGTAGTGAGGTGCATGGACCTAGAGACTGTCATACAGAGTGAAGTAAGTCAGAAAGAGCAAAACAAATACCATATGCTAACACATATATATGGAATCTAAAAAAAAATAAAAGGTTCTGAAGAACCTAGGGGCAGGACAGGAATAAAGACGCAGACATAGAGAATGGACTTGAGGACTTGGGGAGGGGGAAGGTTAAGCTGGGACGAAGTGAGAGAGTGGCATTGACATATATACACTGTCAAATGTAAAATAGGTAGCTAGTGGGAAGCAGCCGCGTAGAACAGGAAGGTCAGCTCCGTGCTCTGTGACCACCTTGAGGGGTGGGATAGGGAGGGTCGGAGGGAGACCCAAGAGCAATGGGATATGGGGATACATGTATACGTATAGTTGATTCACTTTGTTATACAGCAGAAACTAACACAACATCGTAAAGAAATTTTACTCCAATAAAGATGTTAAAAAAAAAAGAGAATTAACCTAGAACTGTATTATATTTCTTCCCTCAATATAGTTAAATGTTTTATTCACTCAAATAACTTTAGTGGTCCTCCTTTCTCTTAATTCTTGCCACTTAGTGTTTTTGTCTGTCTGTCTGTCTGCCTCTCCTCTCTCTTTCCATATATAAATATCTGTATATACCTGTAGCTATATCCAAAGAAATTAACAGACTGATTTCTTACAAGGAAGGTGGTTGAGAAAATTAATGAATCAACCTCTTATTAACAGATCTCCTGCTAAAGATAGTCATAAATTAACCCAAAGCTTTCTTGTGTGTAGGAAGAACACTTAGGAGTCTGTTGTGAGAGCCCATGCAAGAGATATTGATGAATAGGAGCCTTGTGGTCATGAGGAAAATATAGATAAATGCATGGATTCCAGTGTAGTTGGAAGCTAGCGCATGATAAGTTTGTAATAAGTAATTATTAAATTAATAAATGAGTAAATGAATGTAGAAATTACTAAAATAAAATCTTTTCCCTCCAGTAGCACATAATCTAATGTTGGCGACACATCTGCAGAATTATAATCAGAATTATTTTTAAAAATCATTTTTGTTGAGTGACTCGAACAGAATAAGCAAAGGGTTTCACTCAATCCATTAATCCCCATATTCTTTTGGAAATATTAATAAATAAATCTTTTTTAATGTTAAAGAAAATCAAGATTAATATGAAGATTCTACAACGGAGTTGCAATAGATAGGATCTAAGAGTAAAACAGATAGTAAGCATGTCTTAATACTGCAATATTACTTTATATGTATTTTAACTTCAGTTGTTTTACTATTGCAAAGTGTCTTTTCAAAAAATGGTAATGGATCAAATTACCATGAGCACAGAAATATAAAAGTTAACAAAATAAAGAGTACATAGGATTATGCTCTTTAGACTTACAAAAATAATGATAACTTTTATTTTACTATTACTCTGTGTCAGACCCTGGGCAAAGCACTTACTATACATGACATAAGTTAGTAATGATATTTAATAAATAAATAACACATCATTTAATAAACATTGACTACTAATTTGAACTATTTTAAAAGTGTAATTTAAATTCTAAGCAAAACTGTTTACTTTAACAAATGCTAAATTTTTTATCAGTGAATTTGTCCAAGTGTATATTGATACATAATGTTAAAGAGTTTCATTCCAGAATAATAGTTTTTGAATCATCAGGCAAACACACAAGCATGATTCAAAGGCTGATGAAACTTCACTCCAGTCATTTCCTTTTTTTTTTTTTCAGTCATTTCCTTTTGTAACATTAAAGTATTTATATTTCTTTACAAGTGCTAGCAAAGATGCTGAGGCAGAAATTTCAAAGTAATTATAAAGTCTAAGTAGAATAGTATGACTCTTCCTTTCCTGATATTTCTTAATATTTGTGGAGTAAGTGAGTGATGAGATTTAAGGAATGATCTATTTTGGTCGTGAGCAAAATGGCAGGGGTTGGGGGGGAGAGTAACTTACTGAAGTAAGAATAGCTGCTGTTTTTCTACAAGATTCAGACTGCCATGCAAGTGAACCACCTAGCACAAAGGCCATTGCAGTAGTCCTCCCTTTTCCATGGATTCACTTTCCATGATTTCAGTTACCCCCGGTCAACCATAGTCTGAAAATGTTGAATGGAAAATTCTAGAAATGAACAATTCATTAATTTTAAATTGCACATCGTTATGAGTAGCTTGATGAAATCTGGTGCTGTCCTGTATGGTATGTGAATCATCCCTTTGTCCAGCACATGCCCCCGTTAGTCACTTAGCAGATCTCAGATCAACTGCCGTGCTTGTGTTCAGCTAACCTTTATTCTACTTAATAATGGCCTCAAAGCACAAGAATAGTGATGCTGGCAATTCACATACGCCCAAGAGGAGCCGCAAAGTGCTTCCTTTAAGTGAAAAGGTGAAAGTTCTCTACTTAATAAGAAAAGAAAAAAATTAGATGCTGAGGTTGCTAAGATCTACAGAAAGAATGAATCTTCTAGTTGTGAAATTGTGAAGAAGGAAAAAAGAAATTCTTACTAGTTTTGCTGTTGACCTCAAACTGCAAAAATTACAGTGATGGTGCATGATGAATGATTAATTAAGACAGAAAAGACATTAAATTTGTACAATAAGATATTTTGAGACAGAGAGACCACATTCACATAACTTTTATTGCAGTATATTGCTATAATTGTTCTATTTCATTATTAGTTATTATTGTTAATCTCTTACTGGCCTAATTTTTAAATTAAATTATCATAGGTATATATGTATAGGAAAAAGCATAGTACAGTTGACCCTTCAACAACATGGGTTTGAACTGTGCACATCCGCTTATACGTGGTTTTTTTTTCCGATAAATATATACTGCAGTACTACATGGTTAGCGGAATCCTTGCTTGGTTGAATCCACGGATGCAGAACCATGGATACGGAGGGTCAACTGTAAGTTTATAGATGGATTTTCAACTGTGCAGAGGTTGGCGCCCCAGATCCCTGAGTTCAAGGGTCAACTGTATAAATAGGGTTCAGTACAATCTGCAGTTTCAGGCATCCACTGGGGGTCTTGGAAAGTATCCCCCATGGATTAGGGGAGACTACTATATTTCAGAGAAATCTGAAATCCTGGCCTCAGACACGGTCAGAGGAGTGCTGGGAAAAGTTTTTCCTATCCCCCAACTCTAAAACAATTTCCCTGCCTTTCTCTGCAGTAGTGTCTGTAAAATCCCAATTGGCCATCTTTTGTGGTTAATTTATGGGAGTTATTGGACAATATAGAAAAGCTTTGTTAGCAAGAGGAACAGATTTGCAGTCAGCTGGTTTGCCTTGAATAAGCTGGTTTATTCCCCTGTTGCAAAATGGGAAGAATATCTTCCTCAAAGGTTGTTTTGTGAGAATTCAGTGTAATTATATAAGTATTTGTGTACTAGAGAAGACTATGTAGGGTGATGCTAATTCACTTAAAGTTTCCCATAGTGGATGGCTCACAGGCTTTGGGAGATGAGAGCACCAGTTGCCTGGTAAAGATTCAGGTAATACTATGAGTAACACTGCACTGCAGAGAAAGGCAAGCAAGTAACATGTTGATGATTTCAGTGTTTTGTATGAGGCTGGCCATCAGTGAATACACTGAAAGTTTGATAAGCATGTGGTGAGATAGAACTATATTAAATGATCTGGAAATTCAGGCCTGTCCTTCAGATTTCAAGATGGCATTGTTCCCAGACAAGTTACTCATTCAGTTCCTAAAAACTTCAGAGAAAGAGCTTTCTGCCTTAGTAAATCACCCCAGGGTTTGCCAGCCACAACAAGGTAGAAATCCTTCCAAATATCTCACCGCATTCCTGCTGCAGTTGGCCTGATTGTGCCCTTATTGGAGATGGAAAAATACAGACGGGATGCTCTTAAAAGAAATCCATTATGTATATATATATCCCCCCAAAAAAGATGATGCTGATGATTCGCTTTGCAAAAACTTAAAAAAAAGGTTTTACATAGAAAATTTATTGTTAAACAAAATACTACCTTTGAACTATTTATAAAATAATCAAGTACCAAAATTAAACAGATAATAAAAATGATTAAATAAACATACAAATATTGCTGTGGTTGATGGTTTTATGGAATATAGTTCTCCTTTGGGTTCCTAACACTTGCAGTTACCAAAGGCCTAGATTGCTGAAGTCACTTTTGAACCATTTTAATTAGTCTTAGTGAATGGAGACTTTAGAAGTGGGGGACAATAAGGAGGGAATGAGGGAGAGGAAGAAAAGAAGGGGACCAGAAGGTCTAGTAAAATTGAAATTCACTTGTGAACTGAAATGTAAAAATCTTGTGGCTGAATTACAGTGAGATATACAGAAAAATTGACTCTGGATAGACTGAAAAATAAGTTTGTTTAAAGAAAACATGAAAAGGGCTTATTTTTACCGCTTCTTAAATATTAAGCAACATAAATGTTAACAGTGGTTTGCCAGTATTTCCAAAGAATGAAATTTAATAAACTTTCTACATTCATTATATGCATTAGTTTCTCCTAGTAATTTCTAACATGATAATAATAATGCTTCGTAATAGACTTTTTTTTAAAACATCTTTATTGGTGTATAATTGCTTTACAATATCCTCTAGGATATTATCTTTAAAAATATTTTTTATTTTTATTTTATTTTTTCTGAAGATTTATTTTTTATTTATTTTTTTAAAAATTTATTTATTTTTACATCTTTATTGGAGTATAATTGCTTTACAATGGTGTGTTAGTTTCTGCTTTATAACAAAGTGAATCAACCAGACATATACATATATCCCCATATCTCCTCTCTCTTGCGTCTCCCTCCCACCATCCATATCCCACCCCTCTAGCTGGTCACAAAGCACCGAGCTGATCTCCCTGTGCTATGTGGCTGCTTCCCACTAGCTATCTATTTTACGTTTGGTAGTATATATAAGTTCGTGTCACTCTCTCACTATGTCCCAGCTTACCCTTCCCCCTCCCCGTATCCTCAGGTCCATTCTCTACATCTGCGTCTTTATTCCTGTCCTGCCCCTAGGTTCTTCAGAACGAGTTTTTCTTGTTTTTTAATTTTTTTTAGATTCTATATATATGTGTTAGCATATGGTATTTGTTTTTCTCTTTCTGACTTACTTCACTCGGTATGACAGACTCTAACTCCATCCACCTCACTACAAATAACTCAATTTTGTTTCTTTTTATGGCTGAGTAATATTCCATTGTATATATGTGCCACATCTTCTTTATCCATTCATCTGTCGATGGACACATACGTTGCTTCCGTGTCCTGGCTATTGTAAATAGAGCTGCAATGAACATTGTGGTACATGACTCTTTTTGAATTATGCTTTTCTCAGGGTGTATGCCCAGTAGTGGGATTGCTGGGTTGTATGGTAGTTCTAATTTTAGTTTTTTGAAGAACCTCCATACTGTTCTCCATAATGGCTGTATCAATTTACATTCCCACCAACAGTGCAAGAGGGTTCCCTTTTCTCCACACCCTCTCCAGCATTTATTGCTTGTACATTTTTTGATGATGGCCATTCTGATCGGTGTGAGGTGATACCTCATTGTAGTTTTAATTTGCATTTCTCTAATGATTAGTGATGTTGAGCATCCTTTCATGTGTTTGTTGGCAATCTGTATATCTTCTTTGGAGAAATGTCTATTTAGGTCTTCTGCCCATTTTTGGATTGGGTTGTTTGGTTTTTTGATATTGAGTTGCATGAGCTGCTTGTAAATTTTGGAGGTTAATCCTTTGTCCGTTGCTTCATTTGCAAATATTTTCTTCCATTCTGAGGGTTGTCTTTTGGTCTTGTTTACGGTTTCCTTTGCTGTGCAAAAGCTTTTAAATTTCATTAGGTCCCATTTGTTTATTTTTGGTTTTATTTCCATTTCTCTAGGAGGTGGGTCCAAAAGGATCTTGCTGTGATTTATGTCATACAGTGTTCTGCCTATGATATCCTCTAAGAGTTTGATAGTGTCTGGCCTTACATTTAGGTCTTTAATACATTTTGAGTTTATTTTTGCATATGGTGTTAGAGAGTGTTCTAATTTCATTCTTTTACATGTATACCTCCAGTTTTCCCAGCACCACTTATTAAAGAGGCTGTCTTTTCTCCACTGTATATTCTTGCCTGCTTTATCAAAGATAAGGTGACCACATGTGCATGGGTTTATCTCTGGGCATCCTCTCCTGTTCCATTGATCTCTATTTCTGTTTTTGTGCCAGTATCATACTGTCTTGATTACTGTAGCTTTTTAGTATAGTCTGAAGTCAGGGAGCCTGATTCCTCCAGCTCCATTTTTCTTTCTCAAAATTGCTTTGGCTATTCGGGATCTTTTGTGTTTCCATACAAATTGTGAAATGTTTTGTTCTAGTTCTGTGAAAAATGCCATTGGTAGTTTGATAGGGATTGCACTGAATCTGTAGATTGCTTTGGGTAGTATAGTCATTTTCACAATGCTGATTCTTCCAATCCAAGAACGTGGTATATCTCTCCGTCTGTTTGTATCATCTTTAATTTTTTTCATCAGTGTGTTATAGTTTTCTGCATACAGGTCTTTTGTCTCCTTAGGTAGGTTTATCCCTAGGTATTTTATTCTTTTGTTGCAGTGGTCAATGGGAGTGTTTCCTTAATTTCTCTTTCAGATTTTTCATCATTAGTATATAGGGATGCAAGAGACTTCTGTGCATTAATTTTCTATCCTGCTACTTTACCAAATTCATTGATTATTTCTGGTAGTTTTCTGGTAGCATCTTTAGGGTTCTCTATGTATACTATCATGTTATCTACAAACAGTGACAGCTTTACTTCTTCTTTTCCTATTTGGATTCCTTTCATTTCTTTTTCTTCTCTGATTGCTGTGGCTAAAACTTCCAAAACTATGTTGAATAATAGTGGTGAGAGTGGGCAACCTTGTCTTGTTCCTGATCTTAGTGGAAATGGTTTCAGTTTTTTACCACTGAGAACGTTGGTGGCTGTGGGTTTGTCATATATGGCCTTTATTATGTTGAGGAAAGCTCCCTCTATGCCTACTTTCTGGAGGGTTTTTGTCATAAATAGGTGTTGAATTTTGTTGAAAGCTTTTTCTGCATGTATTGAGATGATCATATGGTTTTTATCCTTCAGTTTGTTAATATGGTGCTTCACATTGATTGATTTGTGTATATTGAAGAATCCTTGCATTCCTGGGATAAACCCCACTTGATTACGGTGTATGATCCTTCATGTGTGCTGTTGGATTCTGTTTGCTAGTATTTTGTTGAGCATTTTTGCATCTATGTTTTTCAGTGATATTGGCCTGTAGTTTTCTTTTTTGTGACATCTTTGTCTGGTTTTGGTATCAGGGTGACGGTGGCCTCGTAGAATGAGTTTGGGAGTGTTTCTCCCTCTGCTATATTTTGGAAGAGTTTGAAAAGGATAGGTGTTAGCTCTTCTCTAAATGTTTTATAGAATTCACCTGTGAAGCCATCCGGTCCTGGGCTTTTGCTTGTTGAAAGATTTTTAATCAGAGTTTCAATTTCAGTGCTTGTGATTGTTGTTTTTATATTTTCTATTTCTTCCTGGTTCAGTCTCAGAAGGTTGTGCTTTTCTAAGAATGTGTCCATTTCTTCCAGGTTGTCCATTTTAGTGGCATAGAGTTGCCTGTAGTAATCTCTCATGATCCTTTGTTTTTATGCAGTGTCAGTTGTTACTTCTCCTTTTTCATTTCTAATTCTATTGATTTGAGTCTTCTCCCTTTTTTCTTGCTGAGTCTGGCTAATGGTTTATCAATTTTGTTTATCTTCTCAAAGAACCAGCTTTTAGTTTTATTGATCTTTGCTATTGTTTCCTTCATTTCTTTTTCATTTATTTCTGACCTGATCTTTATGATTTCTTTCCTTCTGCTAGCTTTGGGGTTTTTTTGTTCTTCTTTCTCTAATTGCTTTAGGTGCAAGGTTAGGTTGTTTCTTAGAGATGTTTCTTGTTTCTTGAGGTAGGATTGTATTGCTATAAACTTCCTTCTTAGAACTGCTTTTGCTGCATCCCATAGGTTTTGGGTGATCATGTTTTCTTTGTCATTTGCTTCTAGGTGTTTTTTGATTTCCTCTTTGATTTCTTCAGTGATCTCTTGGTTATTTAGTAGTGTATTTAGTATTTAGTAGTAGTCTTCATGTGTTTATGTTTTTTTCAGATTTTTTCCTGTAATTGATATCTAGTCTCATAGTGGTGTGGGTGGAAACGATACTTGATACAATTTCAATGTCTTAAATTTACCAGTGCTTGATTTGTGACCCAAGATATGATCTCTCCTGGAGAATGTTCCATGAGCACTTGAGAAGAAAGTGTATTCTGTTGTTTTTGGATGGAATGTCCTATAAATATCAATTAAGTCCCTCTTGTTTAATGTATCATTTAAAGCTTGTGTTTCCTTATTTATTTTCATTTTGGATGATCTGTCCATTGGTGAAAGTGGGGTGTTAAAGTCCCCTACTATGATTGTGTTACTGTTGATTTCCCCTTTTATGGCTGTTAGCATTTACCTTATGTATTGAGGTGCTCCTTTGTTGGGTGCATAAATATTTACAGTTGTTATATCTTCTTCTTGGATTGTTCCCTTGATCATTATGTAGTATCCTTCTTTGTCTCTTCTAATAGTCTTTATTTTAAAGTCTATTTTGTCTGATATGAGAATTGCTACTCCAGCTTTCTTTTGATTTCCATTTGCATGGAATATCATCTTCCACCCCCTCACTTTCAGTCTGTATGTGTCCCTAGGTCTGAAGTGGGTCTCTTGTAGACAGCATATATATGGGTCTTGTTTTTGCATCCATTCTTCTAGTCTATGTCTTTTGGTTGGAGCATTTAATCCATTTGCATTTAATGTAATTATCGATATGTATGTTCCTATTTCCATTTTTTAACTTGTTTTGGGTTTATTATTGTAGGTCTTTTCCTTCTCTTGTTTCCTGACTGGAGAACTTCCTCTAGCATTTGTTGTAAAGCTGGCTTGGTGGTGCTGAATTCTCTTAGCTTTTGCTTTTCTGTAAAGGTTTTAATTTCTCTGTGAAATCTGAATGAGATCCTTGCTGGGTAAAGAAATCTTGGTTGTAGGTTTTTCCCTTTGTCACTTTAAATATGACCTGCCACTCCCTTCTGGCTTGCAGAGTTTCTGCTGAAGATCAACTGTTAACCTATGGGGATTCCCTTGCATGTTATTTGTTGTTTTTTCCCTTGCTGCTTTTAATATTTTTCTTTGTGTTTAATTTTTGATAGTTTGATTAATATGTGTCTTGGCGTGTTTCTCCTTGGATTTATCCTGTATGGGACTCTGTGCTTCCTGGACTTGATGACTATTTCCTTTCTCATATTAGGGAAGTT
Source organism: Eubalaena glacialis (assembly GCF_028564815.1). Taxonomy (NCBI): domain Eukaryota; kingdom Metazoa; phylum Chordata; class Mammalia; order Artiodactyla; family Balaenidae; genus Eubalaena; species Eubalaena glacialis. The sequence goes on along the minus strand of NC_083716.1, from coordinate 213,011,200 downwards.
TTCAACTATAATCTCTTCAAATATTTTCTCAGTCCCTTTCTTTTTCTCTTCTTCTTCTGGAACCCCTATAATTTGAATGTTGGTGTGTTTAATTTTGTCCCAGAGGTCTCTGAGACTGTCCTCAGTTCTTTTCATTCTTTTTTCTTTATTCTGCTCTGCAGTAGTTATTTCCACTATTTTATCTTTCAGGTCACTTATCCGTTCTTCTGCCTCAGTTATTCTGCTATTGATTCCTTCTAGAGAATTTTTAATTTCATTTATTGTGCTGTTCATCATTGTTTTTTTGCTCTTTAGTTCTTCTGTGTCCTTGTTAAACGTTTCTTGTATTTTCTCCATTCTATTTCCAAGATTTTGGATCATCTTTCCTATCATTACTCTGAATTCTTTTTCAGTTAGACTACTTATTTCCTCTTCATTTGTTTGGCCTGGTGGGTTTTTACCTTGCTCCTTCATCTGCTGTGTGTTTCTCTTTCTTCTCATTTTACTTAACTTACTGTGTTTGGGGTCTCCTTTTCGCAGGCTGCAAGTTCATAGTTCCCGTTGTTTTTGGTGTCTGTTGTCAGTGGGTAAGGTTGGTTTAGTGGGTTGTGTAGGCTTCCTGGTGTAGGGGACTAGTGCCTGTGTTCTGGTGGATGAGGGTGGATCTTGTCTTTCTGGTGGGCAGGACTGCATCCAGTGGTGTGTTTTGGGGTGTCTGTGACCTTATTATGATTTTAGGCAGCCTCTCTGCTAATGGATGGGGTTGTGTTCCTGTCTTGCTAGTTGTTTGGCATAGGGTGTCCAGCACTGTCGCTTGCTGGTCTTGAGTGGAACTGGGTCTTAGCGTTGAGATGAAGATCTCTGGGAGAGCTTTCCCGTTTGATATTACTTGGGGCGGGAGGTCTCTGATGGACCAATGTCCTGAACTCGGCTCTCCCATCTCAGAGGCACAGGCCTGACACACAGCCAGAGCACCAAGACCCTGTCAGTCACACGGCGTTTGGGAAGTCTGAGGTCTTCTGCCAGCGTTCAGTAGGTGCTCTGTAGGAGTTGTTCTACGTGTAGATGTATTTCTGATGTATTTGTGGGGAGGAAGGTGATCTCCACGTCTTACTCCTCTGCTATCTTGAAGGTCTCTGGAAACATTCTTGAGCAACTGTGTGTTTAGGTCAGTCACATGCCGTCTTACAGGACAGCCATAGAGACTTCTGAGTTCACCCCACCCTGACCAGAAGAGAAACTATAAGCTTCATTCAGAGTCCTTCGGGTAGGAAGCTCCTTCCTGTGCTCCTTCCTGCACCAGGAGAAAAGCATGCCCCTGTGCCGATGCTCTTCCACCTGGGCCCAGAGGTAGAAGTCCAAGTCAAACGGAAAAGAACAGCCTCACTGAGCAACCAGGAGTGTCACCTGTACCCAAGGTGATCTCAGCAGCAGCAGCAAGTACCTGTGGTGGATTTTCTGGCAGAACTCCATAATAGACTTTTGTTATTATTAAGCTAGAGTGTGTTAGGCAATTAAGCAATGAAATGCTTACTTTGGAGGCAAATAAACATGTGGGCAACTACACTACTATCAATTAAATGAGCACTTTAGTGCACTGAATGGTACCCTAACGAATGGTTCTGAAATGATAAAGTAATAATAGCTAATATTTATTGAGTGCTTATGATATGTCAGGCACTGTTAAGTGCTTTACAAGTATTGGCTTATTTATTTCTCACAACTCTGTGATAGAAGTACCATTTTTATTCCTATTTTATGTATGTGGAAACTGAGGTTGAAGAGGGTATGGAAGTTGCCTGCAATCACAGAGCCAGGAAGGGACTGATCCAGCAATGGAAGCCAGATTGTCCGCTCCCAAAGGCCTATCCTCACTGGGCAACACCTTCTCAAATGGTGAGCGAAGTCAGTGATGTGAGCAAATGAGCACAGAAGTTCATAGTTAATGTCATTCCTGCTACATAAAGTTAGAAGATACACCAGGGCACTCTAACCTTCTAACATTTGTCAAAGGAGATTATGAATATGCAGTGATTAGCACTGAAAAGAGCTACATTTTGTAACATGATGAATTACAAAAGCTGATCCTCCTAAATCCCAACAGAGAGGTCTGTACAGGATAAAAGCATATCTTTTAGCTTGTTTCAAAATGGAAATATTATACAATGCACAAAAAAATTGTGGTGCGGTACTGACCAGTTTCTTAGGACTTCACCTTTGCTCTTATTTGTTCATTTTCTGAGGGAGGAATAAGTTTATATAGAAGCCTTATATGACAAATAGCACATGGCATCACATTTTTCAGTTGATAACTTGATACTTTGAAGTAATCCAGTTCAATCCTGTCATTTTAAAGAAGAAGAACCCAAGACTCAAATATTAATATCAAGCCGTAAGCAGGAGTGATTAAAAACTAGGCCTTTTGAATCCTTGTGTTGAATATTTCCAGACAGCTTGCATAAATAGAACCACTGGAGGCAGAATGAATCCATTCCCCAACCCCCATTTCCACCTGCTTTGTACCCTGAATACTCAATTAGCTCTAAGAAAGCAAAATGAAGAGAAAAGCTTTTGGATGGGATTTTATTCCTCTCAAGACGTGTCAGAAAGTCATGAAATCTGGAAAAGAATTATCCCCTTCTGCTGGGCAAGGGATAATCTTTGCTATTGTGGATATGGTGGTCTGACATGACTAGTGGTTCCCTGGGGCTATTTGATATTTCTTAAATAAAGAGTCTTTGGAATGCCTTGCCGAGGATAGGTTGCCATGGAAACAGTGAAGTCAGCGGTTGCAGTCCTTAGTAAAAGATTTCATCTATTTGCGTACCTAGCTGGTGCAAAACATAGCTGGTGCAGATTTTCAAAACAGCAGCCTTGCTTCTAGAGCATGTGACATTGACCATTAACTCTGATTCAGGATGTCATATGTTAAATGTCATTCTGCAAACAATGATGCTAAAGCAGTCTGGAGAAAAATACCATAAGGATTGCCAGGCTGACAGTAGTCTCGCAATAGAACCTGAAGTAGCAAAGCCTGGGTTAAAAAGCCTGCAAAGCATCGTTAGCTCCCTGTCCCTTGCCCCCACTCTCCACCCTAGAAAAATCAGCCATGAGTATCTCTTTTCCATGTCAGTGATGGAGGGTAAAGAAGAAACTACATGAGGGAGGAAGGGAGAGTGGGGAGGAAAGAAGGAAGGAGAGACAGAAAGAAGAGATGGGTCCAGGATGACTTGCAAAATTGAAATGCACAATAACAAATGTGAACAAGGAAGGAACCAGTGTGAATTCTTAGGCACTGCTGGTGGTAACCTTTTTGGAAAAAAATTAACACTCTTAGTGGATTTGAAAATGTACATAGTTGATGACCCTGCAGTTGCATTCCTTGGAACAGAGTCTCAAGGCATCCTTGCACATGTGCAGCAGAACAGTGAAAAATGTTCCTGGCATCCCTGGGTGTAATAGCAAAAATGCTGGAGACTTTACAGAATTCTCTACACACATCAGCATGGATGATTCTCACAACCTAATGTTGAGTGAAGAAGCAAGCCATACAAGGATAAACGCAGTAAGGAAGTAAAATATTCACCAACTAAACAGTAGGTCATTTAAGGAAGCATACACAAAGGACACAGTTATAAAGAAGAATGAGAGAATTATTAACACAAAATCCAGCATTGCGTTCATGTTTGGAGAGGAGAGAGGAACATTTTGGTTGGGAGAATAACATGAGTACTATGAATATTCTCTTGCTTTTAAAAAATTTTTTTAAAACTATATCTCTATAGACAGTTAAAATTACTTTTAAAATACTAAAAATTGAAAAATAGAAATTCACATACCATCTTATATCATTTTAGTTATTATTTTTATCTTTCTCAACAAAGAACATTATAGATGGACATTGTTATTATCAAACATAATAATAGCTTTTACATAGAATTCTGTAATTTACGAAGACTGTTCCCAACACTTTAAGGTGGATTTGATTATTTCTGAATCACAACCAAATAACAGAGGCTCATATGTGATATATACAAGGAAACAGAGTTAGAAAAGGAATAAAGTGAAACTCTGGTCTTGTGACTCAGTAACCTGATAATCATTCTACTGTAATCGTACCAAAACCTCACACCCATTCTTGCTGTCCTCCTTACGCGGTACACTCTTTGATTAGAATCATTTGACTGTTGTTCTGTACCTCAAACTCTGTGATCCTATCGCTCACAATTCCTTTAAAATCTTGTATTCTCTCACATGCCCAAGTCTTTGCACATCTTTGTACATTTCCTCGGCTTGTGGTGCTCTGTCAAATCACAACTCCCCTCCAGCCCTCTTAGCTTGCTCATTCTTATTCATCCTTCAGTTCTGAGCTTAGATGTCATTCAGTCCAGGGCACCTGAGTCCCCAGAATCAAGTTAGATGTCTCATAGTATCCTTGACAGCAATTTTTTTCTAATTACTAATTTGTTTCATCTACTACGTTGTAAAGCCTTGAAAACAAGGGTTGTGTCTTGTTTACTGTCTTATACCCAGCACCTGGATCAATGTATCTGTTGGCTGTTGCCACAATGAGACTACAAAACAAAGCACTTCAAAACTCAGTGGCTTAAAGAGACAATTGTTTATTCTTTCTTGTGCATTTGCAGGTCTGCAGGGGTTTGGCTAGTCTGGGTTTGGCTCCAAGATGTGGATTGAATCCACCTCTGCTTCACATGGCTCTTTAATCTTCCCTGGACCTGTGCACTAGCTCGATTACGCTCTACTCATAGCTATTGCAGAAAGGCAATAGAATGTGCAAGCATATTGGAGTCCTGTCTGCTAGTATTCTTTGGGATAATCACATGATGAAGCCCAAAGTCAATGGCACGAAAGGACACTCTGCCATTAGTAAAGGGAACTTCAATGACATGTGGAAAAGAGGGTGGATATAAGGAAGTGTGAAAAATCAGGTCTAATCATTCAAGATACCACACCCAGTGCATGGCATACACAGGAGGGCTTCTAGATGTCAGAGTATGGCTTTGTTGCTCGCTTGCTTTCTCTTTCATGGGCCCCTTCCCCAATCACAGAGTCCTTTCTGTCTCACTCTGCCTCTTCAACCAGTATCTAACTGCACCTTTATTTACTTCTCCCCAAAACTATTTCCTACAAAAGCATGTCCTCTTGTTCAGCTTTGTGCACTTTAATGGAAGACTAGGTCATCAAAATGTCTCAGAATCCAGGATAATGGATTTTAATAGCTTAGGTAGGTGATGGGGAAGATTTGGAGGATCCAGTAACCTTGCCTGAAACTCCTTAAATTCTTCATCGGGTCCCAGGAATATGCTTTATGGATAGTAGAGCTGAGCCACCAACATTCCCTTACCTCTGTCTCTTAGGGCAACTGTTATTTTATCACTATTGTGAATGTCACTCATTTACTCCTTAATAGTAAAGAATCTTCTACCCTTCTTTCTATACATCCTTTCTTGTTCAAATGGGTAAAGAGGAAGTGGGAGAGGAAGGAATAAGTAATGAGTATTTTTAAAGCGCAATCTATATTTAGTCTCTGCCTCAAATATATTTTATTTGGGAAAAGAAAATGTTTTATAGGTTTTTTAGGAGCCAGCATAAATATATAAAAATCATTTTATAGCATTCATAAAACCTTTTACTATCTTCTATATGAATAGCATAGTGTATATGTAGAATTGAAACAAAGTTTAATTATGGAATTTTAGTGAAAAACTTGAAAGTAAAGGTAGTAGCAATAATTTTACCCTATATTCATCATCATTCATTCAGTAATGCTTTTGTTAGGAAAACTTTTTACGTTACTGGAAAATAATTACAAGTCTGTAAACTGTTTTCTTGACATCATATTATTGGGATGTAATCAAGTTTTATTTGTTTCTGTTCAACAGTTAATAGAAAGCAAAAAAAAAAAAAAAAAAAAAGATTTAATTTATAAATCTTACCTTGGCATCACATACTGAGAAATGTATGAATGTAATGTGAATGTGAGCCTAAGTGTTTTGATTATTTGATTTGTAGTGTTCTCTGAGATTTTAAACAAGCCTGCAAGTTCTTTGGTCCTTTCCCCATTGAGATCTGTTTATGGAGACTGCAGACTTATTACAAGAGGTCCCTGAACTTCTGAAGTGTGATCAGCACTAGTGTAATGATTTTAGCTTAGATATTTGCCACTTAAGAAAGGGTAACTAATTTTTCTGTTTAATATGTATTTTAATTTGATTGTGAACCCTAAACTACGTGGAAGTATCAATATCATATTCAACTCTTGAGAGATGGCCTCTTCTAAAGACGAAAGCCAGCTCACCTTGTTCTGTGGGTTCCAATTAATTTGGAACTTCTGGGTCCTAACTGTGTGTGAATTTGTCATAAATAGGCCACCATTTCTAACAAATCAGCAGATTCTTTGTCATTTTTGAACATCTAAGGATTAAAGCAAAGAATAATATGGCTCTGTGACTAATATTTTACTTTTGCAATATTGAGGTCTCTAACATTAGTCTCATGGCATTTAGCTATGTGTTTATTTTAATCCTAAAAAAGCTTAATTAAGCTATTCATGTCACATCTCTTACTTTCTTCCATAATTATGTTTATTAGAAAAAAATAATCCGAGCTTTAAGCTTCTAGTTCCCAGGTAGTTGAGCTCAGAGTTGTGTTTGACTTGTGAGACAATAATAAGACCTTGAAGAAAAAACAAACAAATAATACAACCCCTTAAAAATGGGAAACATTAAAAAATAGATATTTTCTACCTATTCAGGATCATTTGCTAGGGAACTCTGCTGCTTTCCTTATCCCAAAGCAAGGAGGTTGTCTAATCTTAGAAAAGTTCTCTTACAGCATGAAACTCTCTGACTCAGTGGTTATGACTCAGCATGCTTGACAGCCAGGTCTAGCCTTGAAACATCAGATGCAATTTCCTGGAAGCTGTTGTCAAATCTATTTACAAAGCCAAGCAGAAAAAGTTTCATCAGGAACTCAATTGTGCTGTCTTGGGTATCTATAGAAGCTCCTTTATCTGCAGCAAGGCAATAGAAATTACATGGAAGAGGGTGAACGGTGAAGTGCTTACCTGTGGCAGTACACTGAAAAAGGGAACAATAAGTTTTATTGCTTTTCTCATTCCTCCACTCCCGACACATGAACATTAAAAAAAATTACAAAACGCGTGCATGCGTGCACCCATGGAAGAAGGGGGAGTATGGGAAGGGAGGAAAGACAGAAGGTTGCCGTTTCAATGAAGACCTTTCAATGAAGGCAAGGTGTCAGAATAAAGCCTCTGGGGAAGGGATTATAAGAGCTAGAAGAACTGGTTTGTTTCTCCACTGGTGAGGTGAAGAAAGAGTGTGAGAGTGAGAAGAGCATCAGAGAGAAGGGATTTGGAGAAAGGTACAGGAGAGGTGTGCTGTACTTCTCCAGTCCACCCTCCTCATTATGGGGGTTGGTGGTACTTGACTCCTCTTCTCATGCAGTTGGATGCCCCTAAGTTATTTGCCTGTGAAATTTGGGGGTGAGTCTTTAATTAGGGAACTGGTGACTATTTTTTGACTGGAGTTTGTGGAGTAACAGAATTTGGGGGCAAAGAAAGAAGAGGGCTAGAATGGTATTTCTAAGAGAGAAAGGGCAGAGCCCATCCCCATGTCCCATTTGGGAGTGACAGTCATTTCTAAGTTTCTCATATAGGCTGAGAGAAGGCCAGAGAACTTAGTTTGAATCAGGAGCCAGGTCACTAGTTCCCCAAGAAATTGCTCAGTCATGTAAGAATACTCTTCAACAGTTTGTGAGGCAGATGGTTGTCGTTAGGCACACAAAGATCAAGTGGTAGACAGACTGGGACTTCAGACTCCCATGGGTCTTTACATCTGTCAACAGCTGGTCGTCCTGGACACCTGGCTGAGAAGCAGACAGGGTGGAGAGAAGGTGGTGGTACACTGACTCAATCCTCACAACCCTAACTTCTGCCAGCTCACTGGGTGGCTTAAACAATAAAAAATCATTCTGTTACAGTTCTGGAGGCTAGAAGTCCCAGATCAGGGCACCAGTATGGTCAAGTTCTGGTGAGGGTCACTTCCTGGCTTGCCACCTTCTTGCTGTGTGCTCACATGGCCTTTCCTTGATATGTGTGCTTGGAAAGAGAAAGACCTCTGTTTCTTTCTCCTCTTATAAACTGGTTTTATAAGATTTTATCAGATTAGGACTCCACCCTCATGACCTCATTTAACCTGAATTACCTCCTAAAAGCCCCATCTCCAGATACAGTCACATTGGGGGTTCGGGCTTCAACATATGAGTGTGGAGTAGAGTACATAATTCCATTCCCAGCAATACTCTTCTCCATCCAATTACAATATCATTTAGGTTTTAAGAGGTGCCTGCTGAACTTTTCATAATTAATCAATCTGAGGTCATGGGGCAGGTGTTCTAAGCATCCAACTTTTAGTTACCTCAAATGATTTTTAGGATTAAAAGAGATGAGTATCATCAGAAACTGTTGAAGAATTAAAATAATGAAAAGTATTGGTAGAACCAAAGAGGGAAGGCCATAATCCTAACATGCCCCTTCTGGATACACATCCTCGAAATCTGAGCTTAGAATGAGAGGTCAGCAGCAGAGGACACTCAGTTTTATGTGATGCGTCTTGTTTTCATTCATTCTACTTTCTCCTTTTAAGAACTCAAAGTTGTAAATCTTTTATTTTATTATTATTATTATTATTATTATTATTATTATTATTATCAGCCACACCACACGGCTTGTGGGATCTTAGTTCCCTGACCAGGGATTGAACCTGCGACCCCTGCACTGGAATCACAGAGTCCTAAACACTGGACTGCCAGGGAATTCCCAAAGTTGTAAATCTTATATGTCTCATTTCAGCAAGAAGGCCTCATTTATTTTGGCATAAGGAACTTGACAAAGAGAAGTGATTCTTAAAAGGAAGCAAGAGAAGCTCCAGGTACCACACAGAGATCAGATTACAGATTGAATTGGCCTTTTATAAATATTAGGAGCCACAGTAACTGCTCTAGTACGGCTCCTAGGTTTTGTTTTGCAATGTCCTGCCTCAATGTTCCACTGCATAAGCTCCCATTACAGAGCTACAGACCTTATTGACTTATTACTGGGGTCAGTCAGGTGTGGAATGGGTTAGGAATTGCTATAATATCCCATTATGTTGCTGTTGTACCCCATTATTCGAGCTGACGCAGGGCAGTGCACTGGATATAATGCTGTTCTTCAGTACAGAAAGAGACAGCTTAATTCAGAGAGTAACAGCTCTAACAGACCTTTTTAAACAGACTTTTAACAGGGAGAATATTCTAAAAATCAAGGCACCTATACAAACAAATGAAGAAGTCTCAGCTCCTCCACACTTGCTATCTACAAATGCTAAGCCAATTCCAGTATTCAAGTTCAAATGCTGAGAGAGTGGTAAGGAGACTCCTGTGGTCATAGTGACCATTTTGAAGAACAGCGCCGTTGAGATCAACCTGCAGATTTCATTTCACCTACAGGTTCAGGAGAAGAAGTCCCTTTGTTCTTGGTCAGGGTTGTCCAGGACCTGACACCAGACCTCTTAATTCCCTGGGGGATTGAGCCAGGCCACATGGCAGGGTCCACAGTTCTCTTATTCCTGACTCAACCTCTCAGGCTACTTTCCTGACATCTGGTTTACTATTCCCTTATGGTAACACTACCCACAATTCTATCTCCCTTCAATGCAGAGTCTTAAAGTGCACTGGAAGCCCTTAGAACTGTAAAACTCCAGGGCAAAGGCAGCAGGCAATCCCATTTGGGTATAAGGGTATAGAACATTAATTGAAATTAGATTTTTTTTACATTAAAAATAATACAGCTATTTTGGAAAAATTAGCAGCTGTTTTGTACATATTGGGTATTATGGTAACTAAATATTTACATTCATTTTAGTACTACTCACACTTGAAATTAAATGTTTGTTTGGGAACTTATTTGTTTCATGACTGTCTTCCTCAGAGATGGTTAAGTCCTTGAAGGAAAGGATCTAGTCTCTCTTGACTGTCATGTCATCCCTAGACTTAGTAGGGATGATACATAATAGATTATCCATAAATTATGGTTGTAAAAATGGGCAAGCCCATGGTTTCCCTAACCATGGTGATTTGGTGACAAAGACTATTTTAGCCTCTTTTCTCATCTTTCTGCTACTGCTGTTCAGTGTCATTCAAGTTGGCTACTACTTTTACTTCTTTGCAAGTGGAGCTTGAGTGTATCTAAGTGTATTCTTGTGACCTAGGGCAGGGTCCATCAGGAAGTGGCATACTCATGTTTCATAGAGCCTCTTTCGATACTTAAATAATGATGACATCAGAGGAAGCCACAGGGTATAAATGGGGGATCACTAGATTGGAAGCCAAAGGCATCTTAGTTTGCTAAACTATTTTAGGATGCTATTTAATTTCTCTGCATCTCAGTTTCCTCCTTGAAAAGAGATGGAATGAAACACCTATTATATTTGTTTTTATTTGTTTGTTTTGTTTTTTTAATCTGAAATGGGAAAACAGCCTGGCATATAGTACACATTCATCTCACATTAAGTCTGATTTCCACAAATCTAAGCAGTTGTCAGTTACAGTTTAGATGCACAAGATAACAAGTGGTCTTCTCCAATCCTGACCTCAAGAGCAAGTTCCCCAGCCTTTCAGTTGGACCACTTATTGCTTAACAACCTCCCTGCTCCCACAACTACAGTGCACTGCCATGACGTATTTGCCCTTAGACTATCGTAGCAGCTTATAACCTTGGGAATGCTTAAGTCGTCTTGCAGAAGTCTTAGTAGAAAGAGCAAAATGTGAAGTAAATAATCTGCAAGGTGTGGGTGCTAGGAAGTCTGTAATCTAAGGATGGAAAGGACTTTAGAATTCCCTAACTTTCTGCTCAGACTATCTTGATCCAGAAAACTTACAGAAACCACCCTACAAGATTTCCAGGTCATGGTATGCAAGATTTTTCAGAGAGAACTGAGTACCTGTCAGCCTCAAGCTTCCGCAGGGGTAACTAGATAGCGAACCATGGGCAGAAGCCTGAAGGATACAATTACAGAAATCACAAGAAAATAACCATGATATTTTTAAAAATATCAGTCTTTCAAATATCATTAAGACAAAATATCTTTCTCAAATATAAAATAGCAGATAAGGGAGATTCTGGAATTCTCTAATTGGACCATTGTCCCTTCCGCAATCCCTAAGGATTTATTAGTTTTCACATCTTGAACTACGAAACAGAATAAAAGGATGGTGACAGGTGGACTCACATGGTGCCTTTTAAGTGAATTAGTCACTTTGATTATACAGAGTATAGCAATATCCCTCAAAATTTGTTCATACCACTAGGATTCACGTGTTGTTCAAAGCATTTTCTCTTTGGTGAACTATTGCCATAGGCCAGCGGGCCCCAACCGTTTTGGCACCAGGGACTGGTTTCGTGGAAGACAGTTTTTCCGCGGAAGGTGGGGTGGGGATGGTTCAGGCGGTAATGGGAGGGATGGGGAGCGGCAGATGAAGCTTCAGCTCGCCTGCCGCGCACCGCCTGCTGTGCGGCCCGGTTCCTAACAGGCCGCTGACTGCTAGCGGTCCGCGGCTGGTGGAGGGGGCTTATGGGCCCCTGCCATAGGCCGTTAAAAGTTCCAGTGATTTTCAGTTGCGGAATACGCACCCCACATTCATTTTCACTAGATGCCTGGTTGCTTGAGGTCTGCTATATAATGCCTTCATTTTAGGTCCTTTGTTAATTGTTTTATTTTTCTTCACTATTTTTCCTACTAACTGCTATTTGGCCTTCATTAAGGAGATTGAAAACCTGCCCACCGCCTTCTTCTACCGCAGCTGGCCTTATCGCTGTCCTTTGAATAATAGTCATTAACATCTGTGCAAAGTGATTTTTATTCACAGAGTTCTGAGGCATTAATTAGTGTCATAACAACCCTAAGAGGTAAGTAATTATAATTCTCACACTTTTTACACAGGAGAAACTGAGACACAGCTGGGTTAAGTCATTGCCCAAGCTCATGCATAAGAAGGTGAAGAACAGACCAGGACCTGAGGTACACAAGAGCTTCCCTATGCCTGACACCGGTGAGCAATCTAGACAGATTGCATACAGCATCACACTGCAGAGTCTCCTGGATGGGTAAAAAATCTTGTGTTGATTCTTATAATGGGGACCTTGAGTAGAATCTCATAAGGACGGAAAGTTTCTGAGACATCAAACTAGAAAATAAGCATAGGTTTTCCCCATGGGGAACTCTAGGGGAAATGTGAAGTCCGCTTATGAAGACATGTGACATGCATTGAAGGTACATATGATGCTAGTCAGCCATCCCTCTTTCTGTTATCATCATTGCATCTAATGGCTTCATGAACATTACTCTTCCCCAAGACTTCTACCTCAGACTCTAATGTAGCACTAAGGAGAAAAAAAATCACTGTCATAAATTTCTATATCAAACCTCAAACCATAATGGATTTTAATACAAGAGTATTAAAAATAGACTATTTCAAAATTATTTGGCTAATCTGTGAGTTAATAGCTTCCCATATGATGCATAAGGTTTGGGCATGATCCCATTAATAACAGTGGGTATCTCTTTGGCCAAGCCTAATTTTGAAGCTAACATTTATTGATAAGACTTAGGGGGGTTGCCATTTTGTGTGCACATGCTTGAATATTTGCTCAATGATCAGAGACATAATTTCTTAAAAGCATTCCATTTTTCATTATTTTGTAGCTTATTTTTTAACATTCTGCTATTTTATATAAGGTAAAATGAAAATTATGTATTAGTCTTCTCCAAATTTTTGCCCCGAGAGCAACAATTGTTCGTTTAAAACAAAAATGGAAAGGGTTTTGGAAAATTATGGAGTGATGAACTGGCGTCTCTAGATGCTTTTATGGAACCACAAAGTTAGGAGCAATTAATATCCTTCCTGACTCCTCACACTCTTCCCTTCCGTCTGAAGTAAGGCAGAAATGAGAACCCATAGGCTGCACCTGACTAGTTCCCTCTACAGATCCATTGGTCAGTCAGTCTTGGTCTGAGTTTAATTTAGGAGAGAAGTAAATATGATTGTGTAAATTTGACTTAACCCTAGACTCCAAGTTAAGAGGTAGGCACTACTGCCACTTTAGATAAGAGTATCTTCAGATAAAACACTGAGTTGTGTGATTTCTAAATCTATACTTAGTCCATTTGGTAATGCAGCAATCCAGTGAGCTGGGTTTTATACTATTCTATACTACCTTGTCCCCCAAATAATCTATGAATGACTTGGGGACGAAAAGCTTGGCACACTTTGGGAAGCCACTAAGAAGGAAAGCCATTCAATTACATTTAAAGGCACCGAGTGTTGTTAATTCCGCTCTAAAATAAGAATGAAACTGCCACCATCTCTTCATTCTCAGTGCAACAACTTAATCCTGGTCTTCCTTCCCTTCAGTTTATTCTCTTTATTGTTCAAATTAATGAATTTAACCAGTACTTACTGACAGAGAAAATCTAAAATGCAATAGATCATGTCATTCACTCCCCTATGTAAACTTACGTAGCTTTAAATTTTAGATTTAAAATTCCATAGGTGGGATAAAGACTATTCATCATGTGGTTTCTATATGTTCTGCAATTTTCTACTGAAACCTTGGGGTTAATTCAGACCTACTGCACTGCTATGATTTTATTTGTCTGAAAGAGGCATTATGTACCTTGATATGTAATGGTTTCTCTTATAAGACTGTCCTTCTCCTGTTTGTCTGCTAAGTGAGATCTTACTCTTTGAGAGACTCCATTTAAGTTATTTTAGGAATAAATTTCCACCAACTCCTACCCACCCACAAACAACAGTCAGTGTTCCTACTCCTGTGCTTCAACTGTGCTTTGAACAAATCTCTCTTCACACACACCACCCTGTACTGTAATCACATTAAGTGCAGAAATGATTTTTCTCCTTCACTTGTAATGCACATAATAAGGGCTCAATAACTGTTTACTGAACTATCATTTCATCTGTCCTATGTCATTCTCCCTCTGTAAATAATAGTGTTGTATTGTTTCATGAATGTCCTGTTTTATTAGATACTTTATTTAAGCAAGTCTCAGTTGTGTCATGGAAAAAAACCTGTGAAAATTATAACTATTCACTTTGCAAGGATATTATGTAGATTAATTAGTAGATTCAAAGTGCTCAGAAAATGTAGGACTTATTGTTTAGGTGTTAAGTTCTATTATCTAAGATCAGCAGTGAGGCTTTCTAAATGTCAGGAGTAAAGTTTGAGAAACCGCTGCCACAGAAAATCTGTAAGAAGGTGCAAGCTAGGTGTGAAGTTTCTTTTTAAGTAATTTTGGTTCTGAAACGTCACATTGTTGGCTGGTAATTGAGTTTATAAGAATAAGATTAAGGGGGAAGTGGAGTGTTCGGTGTTCTGTAGACGGATGTGTGACTGTGTATTTATAGACATATATATACCACGGGTACACAAATATATATGCTATAGGTGTACAAAATCATGATGCACATATCATATATCTAAATATTCTATACACACACATACGCAGAGAGTGAGGGGAGAGAGAGTAAGAGAAGAGTTAGTTAGCTAGTTAGCTAGTTATTCCTGGGAAAGCCACTGCGGTTGAGGTTAAGGAAGGCTCCCTGGGTTACACTTCCAATTTATGAGCATTGGAATTTGTGTCCTTTCAAGTCACAGTATGTATCCTCATGGCTTCAGAACCAACTATACACCAGTCAGCTCATGGGTGCTCAGGGAAATCTTTATTACTGACTTTGTGAATTATTGGTAAAAACAGACGTGGGTACACTTAACTAAAATTTCTATAAAGCTTGAAGACCTGTAAAGTTCTTTCATATATATTTGAGATAAAGCCCTGTTTTCTGACATTATCAGTTTCAATGATTGGTTGGTTAGTTGAAAAAAAATTATTTCATTGAGGAAGCTTAAAAATAATACATGCTTTATTTAAGTGGTTCTAAAATTAATATCAATTTGTCAATATTTTTATATTGTGCCAGGTCTTTTCCTTTATTCTGGATTCCCTGCTTTGAATTTCATCTTCTTGCCTAATCCACATCTAAAATTCATCATATACAATTTTCAGATTTGGTTTCCTTAAAGAGGAGGGAGAATTTAAAGATATTTGTGAAGACAGTAGAGTACAAATTTCTTTGACATATTTTATGATTTTCCCTTTAAATTTTTAGTTTTCTTGATATACCTGAATTGATAAAGATTTTTGATAGATTTACATTTATGGAGTCTTTCCAGAGCATTCAACTTAGTTTTTATAGAAATGACTCTCCTTTTACATGTATATTTACATTAATTTATATAATGATTGAAATATGTAGTTACCATACATACCTGAGTTGTAAATACCTAAGTCCATATTCCATGAATTCTTGTCCAGAACTTTTCATTCACTGAATACATATATTTTTCTTAAATGCTTACTAGTGCCAGACACTGTGCACTATTTATGTTTCCATAAGAATGTGTGCTTCTCATTCTGCATGTGGCATTTGCTATAAAAATTAATTCAATATTGGTGTTATTGTCATAGCTGTCAGGGCCGATGGAGAACCCCAAGACTCTCTCACACCTTGTGGCTTATGGACTTATGAGTCTGCCAAAGTATACAAAGGGGCAGATTCAAGTGAGTAGAATTGCATGGGTAGATGCTAAATGTAAGGATGCTAATTCATGTATGTGTAAACATGAGAGGTCCAAATCAGTGAGCACCTGTGAAAGTACTTCAACCTTTGAACCATCTGCCTGGACTCAGGTAGCTCTCATTCTTCTAAATGAAGAGCATCTCCACCCATTCCACTCTTTAGCACCCTCCATCTTGACATACTACTGCAAAAATTTTGAGAAAGACCATAAATGCTTCCATAGTAATGCAGTATGCCAGATGACTGCTTTTTGTCCATAATTTATACTGTACTTGTCATTATTGTACAACATTTTATTACCAGTCAGATCAATTAAAAAGTAATTTGTTTCAGATAGTAATACATTTTCTACCATCTTCATGATATATAAAGAAAAATGGAATACAAAGTAGTAATGTGTCCTGCCAAGACTTTCAAACAAACAAGCAAACAAAAAAGAGGTGGTGTTAGATTGTTTATGGCTGCACTTGTTAAATGGCTATGTCTTGAGGTGGGAGAAGGATTAGCAGTCTTCTCTGCCAAAGGCCTGTATTTCTTTGTAGCAGGACTGTTTTCCTTCTTAATAAGGGCAACAGTTAGGTCCATAGATTTTGTTTTACTCTAAGTTGCTTTGTCTTCACAATAGACTAAGATAATTGATGTTTCACTTTTAAAAAGCACACCCTATAGTAGTTGCAACATTTGTCTGGAATACCCAGCTCTAATGTTTTTAATATAATGTTATACTCATAGATGAGGCTAGAGGAAGTTCAGAAATACATGTTTTAAATGTGGTTTTTGCTCTGATTCAAGAAAGAAGTGTCTCAGAAAATTAATTGCTAGGAAAATGTTCTAGCCATGACTTGTTGTCAGCATGAAGCCATAGCTCTGGTTCATGAGTCTACAATGCCATTGTTATCAATAAAACTTCTAGTTTCAGTACCAATTGTTGGTTTCATTCCAGCGCCATGAGTCAATGAGCTGAGGTGTCTTTGCCTCAGCCAACAGGTGTAAGAGGTGAGAATTCATGACAAAGCTCCAATCAGATAAGAAGCGATCTAACCAGCTAGTGATGCCAAGTCACCCTGAGAATGCTGCTGTTGTCTGGAATTAGAACTACTTTATTATGATTAACATATAAAACCGTTTGAAGATTTGAATTTTACTCTAGGCAACAAGAAGAACAAAAATTTTCTTGTTAAATGCTTGAAATGCAGTTTCAAATACATAAGCTGGTCTCATCTTGAGAGCTGGTATTTTACATGACAGATTGAGATATTCTTTTCTCTTATGTATGCAAGATCCAGGGGTTGCATGAAGCTTTATTGAATATTGAAAGCCACAGACTACCTAGGCATGCACTAGCCTTCAGCAAAACTGCAAAGGGATGAAGCTAGTGTTTGGGCTTTACTATCTCTCTTTTTCTGTGATCCTTTTATTGCACCCCTCTCTTGGTTTCTAATAAGTCAGTGGTGGGGTGGAAAGATCACTGAGCTCGGCGTTAGAGGAGTTAAGTTCACCTCTCACCACTCAAAATAACAATTAGACTTACCCTAGTAGAGCATATGTAACAAAAATAACAAACCCTTATATAGTCAGTCAAATACTGTTTTAAGTGAATTCAAGCATTAACTCATGTAATCCTTAAAACCACGCATGATGTAGGTACTATTCTTACCCCCATTTTATAGATGGGGGAACTGAGACAGAGTGGATAAATAACTTGCCCATGTTCACATAGCTAGTGGCAGCTGGAGCTAGGTATGGATTCAGGGAGTCTTGCTCATTGTTTTCATTTTGTGAGTTGGCCTCTGCAAACCTCTCCTCTCCCCATCCACTTGTTCTAATAAAAAATGAACTACTTGTAGTTCAACAACATGCCGTGCTGTTCTTACAAATGTATGCCTTTAAACATACTGTGACTTCTCTCTGGAATGTCCTTGTCCCCCTGTCTACCAAGTAAACACCTTTGTCTTTCAATTCCCAGTTCAGATATCACTCTTTTCTCCAACTCAGATAAAGTTAACCTATCCCTTGTGTGTGTGTATAATATGTGTATTTAATTGAAAATATATTAAATTTTTTAAAATTTTGAAGTTTTTTAAGAAATGTATACAATATGGTACCAATGAATTTATGGGAAGAAGCATTCAAAAGATAAGTAAGAAATTAGAATAAAAATAAAGCACAGCTAAATGCAGGAATACAAGTTATCTTATTTTAAAATATTTAATAGCATAGCTAAAGTTGGCTGCAAATACAGTTCTAAGCTTCTAAGTAGCCAGAGAGAGAAAGAGATTTTTGAGGTTCAGAATATCCATGGGATACATTTTTTAAAAGCCAGATGCTTAAGAACTATATAACTTTATATCATTCTGAAAGAAATTTATGCCAACAGTCTTCATAAATAAGCTATTGGCTGATATACTAATAAATATTTTCAACTGCATTCAGGATTGCTATTCAGTGAGTACGCATTAGTATGGCCATCCTGGTTATTAAAATGCTGACGTACTTCCTTACTGATTGGTAAATAGACATTGCCTTGAATGCCTTTTCTCCATCCCTCAGTATTCTCTGCTCATCCGCATCATCCAGCAACCAGAGATGAAATCTGGCAAAGCAGGATGCTTTAAGAACTGCTCCAGCACTCTGGAGGTGTTCCTCCTGGTGGACCAGTGTCCATGCCTCACAGGTTGTTAAATATGTTGGCTATCATCTCTCAATTAAAACAATACACCTTCTGAGACTTAGAAACTCCATTCCCTACATTACATAGCCACTTGGATTTCTTACGGACTCCTCAGTGTTAACACGTCATAAATCAAGTTTTAAGAAGTTGAATAAATGAGTAGATACAATATTGAGTTTTATGTTTTCCCTAATAGTTTTCTCAACTCAATGATCTAAT
The DNA here is from genome assembly GCF_028564815.1 of Eubalaena glacialis. NCBI lineage: Eukaryota > Metazoa > Chordata > Mammalia > Artiodactyla > Balaenidae > Eubalaena > Eubalaena glacialis. Next base: position 212,992,593 of record NC_083716.1, on the reverse strand, counting down.
GCCAAAGTACAATTTAGTAAAAGAAAATCTAAGAGGACCAAAGAATTTATACTTCTGGATGAACAGAATAACTACTCATACTAGCAATACTCCAAATAAAATTATTTATCACAGTCACACTTTTAATGAGAGTTAGCAACAGGGTGCTCCAGGGTTTCATTTTTGGTGAGAGCTGAAAGGCAGCTATTTTGTGTTGCTAACTAAGGACAGATCCACAGGCTTCGATACTGTGCCAGACTGTGGAGCAGAATCAAAATTTTCAGTGAAACTAAAGAAGCCAATCAGGACAGTTGTCTGGAGAGATGGCCCCTCCATCTCAGCACAGAGGTGGCAGAGGATTTTTCCACAGAAAATAGTACTGGGGCCATGCCAAATATGACAAAATGGGCACCAGAGCCCATTTATACACCAAAATCATGGCCAGGTTATGCAGCCATGAGAAATTAACAAAGCATGTAAATTAAATCTTCTGATGATCATTTTTTCTTAATTTTCAATTAACTTCATTGAGATATAATTGACATACAATAAAATGAACCCATTTTAAGTGTATGATTTGATAAGTTTTGAAAAATGTAATTACCCATGGAAGCCACCCCAGATCAAGTTATGAAATATTTTCATCATCCTACAAAGTTCCCTTCTCTCTCCTTTCAGTCAATATGTTACTCCCACCACCAGCCCCAGGCAATCACTTATGTGCTTTCTGCTATCATAGCTTAGTTTTTCTTATTCTAAAATTTCATAGTAATAGAATTACTTGATAGTTACTTTTTGACGACTGTCACATTTGCTCAGCATAAAGTTTGTGACAATGATCCTTGCTGTAGCTGTTTTCAATGGTGAATAATATTCCATTGTATAAATGTCACAACATGTTTATTCACTCAACTGTTCATGGATGTTAGGGTTGTTTCTAGTTTTTTGGTTTTTTTTTTTTTAAATACAATTAAGAGCAATGCTGCTGTGGACATTTGTTTCTAAACCTTTCTGTGAGCATATTTTGTATTTGCTTTTGGATTTCATTTTAACTTTTTTGGGAAAAAAATTAGACTTACAGAATAATTGCAATAGTTTGAAGAATTTTCATTTACTCTTCACTCTAATCCCCTAATGTTAACATCTTAAATAACAGTGGTAAAATTATCAAAACTAACAATTAAATATTGGCACAAAACTAGAGACTTTGTTCAAAGTTCCCCAGTTTTTCTACTAATGTCCTTCTTGTGTTCCAGAACTCAATCCAGGGCACTGCGCTGCATTTAGTTGTCACGTCTCCTTAGTTTCCTCCAACCTAAGACAGTTTCTCAGTCTTTCCTTGACTTTCCAGTCAGGTGTAGAATGTACCTCAGTTGGATTCATTTGATGTTTTCTAATGATTAGAATGAGAATATGAATTTTGAGGAAGAAAATCACAGAGGAGATGTGCCCTTTTTAGTGTATTGTATCAGAGCTAAGTGATATCAATATGTCTTACGACTGGTGATGTTAATCTTGGTCGTCAGTTCAGGTGGTCCCTGTCAGATTTCTCCACAATAAATCCACTGTCCTTCTCTTCCTATACTCTGTGTTATTTATTCATCTATTTATCTATATGTATAGATTTAAATATATGTATTAAAATATATACCTTAAAATAAGATGAACTGTTATATATATTCCAGTTCCAAGCCACCCTCACAGGATTCATTCTAACATGCCCCTTGTGCATATTTGTAACCATACATTGCTGAGTAGAATTCTCTGACAGTGAGGAACTCTCATCATTTACAGTATACTTACTTATTTCTTTAGTTCCAGTACACATATAAAATAATTTCAGATTGCTAACATGTACCTCTGTAAGAAACAGACTTACCATTTAGAGTACAGTGTTTTGTACAATTCTTTTTTTGTCTCTATAACTAGAGTATCAAGTCAAAACACTATTACTAAGTTACTTTAGTCAGCTTCTTTCTTTCCATAGCACCACTGCCAGTCACAGCTCTGCTATGTACTAGCTCTGGGGCAATGGAAAAATTACCTGACCTCTTTGCCTTAAGTTTGTCATCTATAAAATGGAGAATGTAATGGTAAGGATGTTCTTTATTGTGAGTAGATGCCTGGCACATAATATTTGCTAGATAAGTATTTGCTATTATTATTGCCTATTAGTCATTATCAAGGCAATAAATTGACTTGCAATTATGACACACATAACTGCATTATAATCTAGTTTTGTCTTTTTCCTCTTTAGGTTGTGAGCTTTTTGAGAATAGGAATTAGGTCTTTATTTCTTTACACAAGTGTCTTGCATGATAAGTTCTCAAAAGATATTTGTTGATGTTATTGAGTATTAGGTACATGCTATATATTAATAAAACCAAACAGTATGATATGGTAAGTGCATATTAATGTGCTAATAAATAACTGTTTTGTATCTTTTCCTAGTCACAAGTTTGTGTTTTTGACATAATCTTTCCTGAAAAAGGACCTATTCACATATGCACATATTTCTCTTTTAGAAACTTATAGAATGGTGTCTAAAATTCCCTCTATTTGATCTATCCTTTGGGTTAACAGTTTATTTAAACTATTTTGGAGGGAAGATCCAACATAATCTGTCATAAGAGCTAATGAGATCTCTTTCATCTTTCTATTTCAAAAGAAAAGATTTGACCAAGATGGCACAAAAGGAAGAGGAGTCAGGGGATGTGAAGGTAAGAACAAGAATATTGCCATTACTCTGAAACAAGGATGAATATTTAGCAAGGATTAAAATGTAAACATTAAATCATGATTTCTCTCTAGGGGGAAGCTATAACATTCGCTTTCATAATGACAAATTTTATTCTTCTGGTAGTAATCTGTTCTGATTGTTGTGTTCCCTTTAATTCCCACAAGTATTTTGCATGGAAGAGCATTACAGAGATATAGGAGAAATTTTTATCTGTCTTTATTTAAATTTATAATTAGGAACTCTTTTGCTAGATAAATGTCAGATATAAATGAAATAAGTAACATGTTTCATATTCTTTTATTAAACACCTGGGGAATGTGGAGAAATCATGTTTTAGAGAATCAGGAAGTAAATATTACCCTGAATATAATAATTTGGAATCATACAAAATTAATATAAAGCAAATAAAAATACCTTTGAAATGGTTAACTTTGTGCTTTAGCAATAATAGCACTTGACAATGTTTAAATAGCTAACAAAGAGGGAATTTAATTTGCCTAAAAAATATTATTTAACCAAAATGATTAATATAATTTCTGGTATCTGGGAAATTTTCATAATGTAATATCAGAAAAGAAAAGATAATATTATTAGATAATAAGACACTGATTTCCCCTAAATTTCTGTAAAAACTTTATGAGGTCATCTTGTATGCATTAGCACAACTTTGTAGACTCTCAAAAAGTACAAATTTTTTTTATCAGGTATAGGAGCCTACAACTCTGAATTTAGACAAAATTTACTGCCTTCCTAGAGAAAGAGATATAATACTTTTATTGTCACTAACATGTCACAGTAACCAAAAGCTTAGGTTTCTATGGAAGCAGGAACATTCAATTGCTAGGTACTGAAAAATAAAAACTGCATTATTGTGTTATAGCCAAGATGATGAAATATCTTCAGTAAACCTACACACTAGTTTTAATAAATGTCAAGCATTTATTCATAAAACATTTATTGATGAGGCATTCTGGTCAATGTACTAGTCTATGCATTTGGGGAATATAAAGATCAATAAGACATCCTATTTATATACACACAGAATTATAATACACGGTTGAAATTGGAAGGAACCTGATTAACACTTTTGGAAGTATATAAATGGAAGCCAATATTAAAATTATGTTAAGTTTCAGTAAAATCAGCAACAAAGAAGGGCTTAGTGACATGCAAGGAAAAGGACTTAGCCCTGCCTAAGATGTCATTGTTGCATCAAATCATAATCATTTTAATATCAGCATATTCTAGGGGAGATTTTGCTAGAAAACATTATGGTAAACAGACACAAACATTTTATTTTCTAAATAGTAACTACTTGATTTTTTCATATTATTTTCTATCGTTTTCTTGTTTAGCATCACAAAGTTTGTTTTCTTCACATTTAAGGTATAAAGATTCAGTTAACTTACTTCAGGTCATCGGCAAATACGCAGATTTAGTATCACCGGTGCATATTGCTTTTCATAACATGATTTTAACCACTTAAGCATCATTAAGATTGTTAATATAATTTCAAAGCAAAATTGCATTTCTTATTTAGCTGAATATATAGATTTATTTTTCCTTTAATTGACTTTTGCATTGTTGGAATTTAAACAGCTTTTCTTAAGAGTCAGCCAGAAGCTTTAGACAGATACGTTTTAACAACTTCGAATAAATTGGAGGTCAGATCAACCTCCTTGTCTCAAAAATTCTCTGATCTGTTCTGCAATGACTGTCAGGTATAACTGTCAGATTCCTCAGTGTCAAAACAAACTTCAGCTTTATCTGCTTGTAGGTCTACTTTTCTTGGGTTGGTTCTGTAATGCAGTTGACTATTGCTTTACAAGAAGATATCTAAATATGGTAATGCTTCTAGCGATGACTATTTACCTCATTTACAGCTAATATATATTTCATAGATCTAGGCCCATTTCTTCTGCTGTTACCAAATCTTTTTGTTTCATAAATGCCAGATGTGGGTTAAAATGGAGTTTAGAAAAATGAAACAAGAAAGAGGAAAATGTTTTGCTTCCCATTGTTTATATGTACAAATCCACTACACACACGTATATTTTTAAGGAATGATGTGGCTTAACCTATGAAAACACAGGTAAGTTTGTTGCTCCAGCCCAATGGGTGTGTGAGTCCAGATGGAGACTCTATTTAAGCAGACTTGGCAACAGTGCTCTGAACAATAGCTACCTGAACTGGACTGGTGTGTTCATTCTCCCAGAAAAAAAGTCCCGTAGAATCTTAATCACTTCCAGTGAATCTATAGCTAAGAGTCTCAGGAGAAAGAATTGCTCTGCTTCAAGAGAAGCAGAAAAAATATTTATACTGCTTTGCAAGAAGCTGTTTCTATTTTTCAAACTTTATTGCTTTTCAAATTATGAAAGCAATAATGTTCATTGTAATAAATCCCAACAATATAGAATAAAATGTTACCAAGCTTCATCCCCTTCCTACCGGTCTCCCCCTCTTCAGGGATGATCATTGTTGGGTATCTTTTAAGATTTTAGTGCATGCAAACATTCTCAACACGTGTACATTCCTACGTACGTTAAATGGACTATATCATGTATAACCATCAAGCCTATCACATAGAGATCTGCCCATTCTTCAGCAATGCTGCAGAATATCTCATTATGGGACATACCATTGTTTACTCCACAGCTCCCTTATTGTCAGTTCCATAGGTTGATTCATTTTCTGTTTTCTTTAACAAATCATGCGGTCATAAATACTTCTATGTAGAAATCTTTCTAAATTTGTACTTTATTTTTGTAGGATTTTTAGAAGTAAAATCATTGCTACAAAGAGTTGTGTGTAGTATCTTGATAGATAATAAAAAATTGTTTACAAAAATGAAATTGTGTTCTTTGATATCCCCACCAAATTAGGCATGATTCTCTATACTTTCACAAATGCTGGTTATTATTATATTTTTTAAAAATTTTATTTTGTACATTTAAATTTTTCATTACTTGGAATTTATTTCATGTATAGTGTGAGGTAGGACTCAAATATAGCTTTTTCCCAGATGAATATCAAGACCCAGAATCATTTATGCACTGAGTATCCTTTCTCCGGCACTTTTATTATGAACTATATTCTCAGGTGTAATCCGTATATTGGTTAAAGTTCTTAGTTGCCCAGGAACCCATCACCAGAATTTGAAAATTGTCGTGGGGTCTGCTGAGCTTGACAGCTAATGGTGTGCTGAGAATTGTCCCTCCAAAGAGGCCTTTCCATTCCTTTGGGAGACTCTGGGCAAACAGCAAATCTACTTGGGCTTGTCTCTGCATAAAAGAAATTTGTTTCAGGATGTTATATAGCTCAGAGAATAATCAAGTTGCTGAAAAAACAAATTAGAATCAAGTTTCTGCAATGCTTCTTGAACCACTGTCTGGCACAGTCAGCCCAGAAAGCAGCCGCATCAGCTACCACTCAAGCTACCAAAAATGGAAGCCTGTTTATTCACATAGGTCAGATCTCACATAGGTGTGTTTTATTGCAGGAAGCTGGTCCACATGCCTGCCCTCTAGGTCCAAAGAAGGCTTGAAATACCAGATTCATTAAATCTAAGATGCTATCAATTGTAAGATACATGATTATTTTATGTACCACTAATAAAAACAAAACACTGACCACTAAACTCTGACATAATGTTTTCACTTAGAATATTTATTTTATGATTATTGAAAAGGAGAATATTTTAAATTTATTTAGACAGATTTTTATTGCATGTTCTTATGCATACATTAAAAAGGAAATTATAGGCAGAATGATTTGGTTAAGCAATTCTAAAACTTCAATGAAGGAGTCATCCTCCAAATATTCCTAATTTCAAACAAGGAAATTAATTAATTAATTTTCTGAGAATATAAATAGCAGCCTCAAGGGAGATTAGGAGGCACACCACTCTATCCAGAGTCACAACTGAAAATAGGATTCCACCCAAGTGGGGAAAGGGGCAAAAGGTTCCCTCTTCTTTGCACCCATGTTTCCAATCATTCTATTAGAAAAGACTTACATTGTGGCAATATTCCATTAAGTGGCATTAACAAAAATCGTTCTGTTCCGAATACAGAAAGAGTGTTTACCGTCCTTTGGAGACACAGCCATGAGTCCAATTTAGGATCACCATCCCTAAGAAGGCTGCCCTCTCTGTCTCTTCTGACATTCTAAAACAGAAAGTACAGAACTTCACATTTATAATCTCTTTGTGAAATAATACTATTAGAAAAAAAAAAAAAGCTTGTCATAGATATGAAGAAAAGTTTGCAGAATATAGGTATGCTAATGAAAAGAAAATGCTCCAGAAAGAAATCCATCAAATACGTAGCAGTGAATGAATACCTCTGAGGATGATACCGAGAGGAGGGAAAGATGGTGAAGGTTTGACTAGAGACTTTCACTTTTTACTTTTCAGTTTCTGTTTAGGTTTTTTTAACAATGAAAAAGAATGCATGCAATCCTTTATGTAGCTAAAATATTGATTAACCCTTCTATAAGGATATAGATTAATATTATCAAGATATTAGCTGGGTCATTCCTGCCCAATGAAATCTAGGTAGGATTGCCATAAAACTCCAGCTCCATGGTTTAAGGAATCCCTAATCTCCAGATTCCAGGAATTTACTCTTTCATGGGCCTTTGTGCTTCTTCCTCCATCCTTATGTGCTGTATGTATTGTAGTAGGTGGGCTGAGTCATATAGCTTGACAATCCCTAGGTTCCCTCTTAAATATCCATATGAAAGCTCTGAAGGCAATGCAGACCTTTATGAAGACTTTACATGGGGGGTGAGGGAGGACTAGACACCACACAATCTAAACATGCTTATTTACACTTCTGTTTTCCAAAGTTGCTTTTCACTGCTCTCCTGCTCCAGTTTACCCTTTCTCCTTTCTCCTTCCACACAGCTCCGAGGCTCCTTGGATTTTCTGTCTCCCTTCCAAATTTTCAATTCCTATCCTTCTATTTGCCTTAGTTATTTAGCTCCTACTGCCAATTTTCACACATAAACATTTCAAGGTGCTCTACAGAACAGAGCAATGACTTTATTGTTGTGGGTGCCAATTATTATTTTCTGTCATTGTTATACCTTCCTCCCTTGAAAGAAAAAAAAAATATTTGTAATTCTTAAACTGTTTCCAATTCAAGGCTTGTTGCCTTTCCTTGTGCTTGGAGTTTTCTTGCCTGGTGCTTTCTACCTAACACAGGGAGTATCTTTCACCTTCTTCTCCAAGGTGAAAGATACTTCTCCAGTCACCACCTATTCACCACTCTGGCCTCTACTCCAGCCGGTTCAGGAAAGGGCTTTGCTTCTCATTATTTCTGCATCTGGGCTGGGTCGTACTTGCATGAACTCAAGTTGTCCAGTTGCTTCCAGTCCTAAGAAGATGGTTCAATTTTGTTCTGTGGGGGATGCTGAAGTCATTTTCCTGTCTTCCTCATCCCAAATTTTCTCCATGTACTATGATAATTTATGGAGACACTCAGCGCTCTCAGACACAGTGTGCTTCCCTAAAATATTCTGCACCAAATTGCCTCTGCAGTGACTTACCACAACCAAACCAGATTTTTCAAACCGAGTTCAATAGCACCTGCTTTTATAGCTCATTGGAATCATCTTTGATTTGAAAGTATATGCAGAGGACTCTTCAGATAAACATCACCTACAATTGTGAAAAAGAATCCTGGACTAAAACCAAATGTTAATCAATACTGGAATAAATATGTGCGTGTTTCATTGCAGTGCACATTGGGATATGCAGTGGGATGAAGTGATGAAGAATCAATGATTGAGAGGTGTCTGCGGCCACCTGAATGAATCTCATGATAAAAATACTGAGTGGAAAACAACTTATATATGAATGCTGGTAGTATAATTCCATTTTTATGAAATGCAAAGGCACATAGGTTCAAACAAAAAACACAAAGCATAAATATAGGTGGTAAGCCTATAAATAAAAGTAGGAGGATGATAACCCCCAAATTCAGGATACTGTTTATTTCTGAAAGGAGGTACAGGATTGGAGAGGCACACTCATGGCACTTCAAAGACATTTGTAATAATATACTTCTTAAACTTGATGGTAGTCATGAAGAGGTTTTTGCATCATTATTTTTTATGCCTTATATAAAGTTATACATATTTTGTATATGTTTACAAGCCCAATATATAAAATAATAACTAAAAACTCTTGTGCTCTATTAGTCTAATTTTGAGATTGGTTTTAGTTTTTGAAACATGTTGTTTGGAATATGTTTGGGAACTAAGGTTCACTACGTCTCAGAGGTAACTAAAGCAACAGGGTTGAGAGAAGTGCTAGATACTGGAGCAAGAAACTAAGTTTCCTGCCATTTCTGGTGAAATAATCTGTTTTTCTGTAATTTTAGAAAGAGAAACTATTTTGTTAGCTAAATATGCTAGTTGCAGACTGGTACAACAGATTAATGAGGTACCTTGACCTTGAGAAATCCCTAAGAGATTAGGCACACGTAGATGAGAACATTGAATGAAAACACCCAGGAGACTGAACCGCAAGAAGAATTGGATGAATGGCATGAGATAACGTCAGGTAGAATTTCATCCTGGAGATTTCTGTGAAGTGGGAAGTAGATTTTTACAATGTCTTCCTCAGTTTTCTAGGGCAATCTAGCCTGATAATTAAGAACAAGTGTTTGAGGAGAAACTGGCAACTAATGAAAGAAGCTGAGAACAAAGAAGCTGAGAACAAAGAAGAACAGAAGCTGAGAACAAAGCTATGCAGCCTTAAAACAAGTTCCCACATCTTCTCTCTCAGGAGAGGCACCTTTATACTAACACGTGCTCCTGCGATTGCCCGAGAAGCATCAACCACTAGCAACTAAGTGCTGCTCCCCAGAAATGGCATGTCCCTTTTACTCCCACTCCATTCGCCAAAGCAAGTCCAGTGGTAATACCTAACTGTAAGAGGGTGGGGAGATGCAATTCTCCAGAAGTAAAGAAGTATTTGCACGTGCACACGCAGTAATAACATCTATTACCCAGACCAGGCACCAAAAGCGTTTCATTTTGCATTTTAAGTTATCGATGTGTAAATGTTTCTATAAGAAAAATGAAAACATTATATGATCCAAAAACTAATCAGTTTTCAGCAAAAACACTAACTGTAAACCTAGAAACTATTAAGAAATCTCTTGTCAAATCTGTCTGCCTTCATCTACTCATTAGAAGAGATGAAATTAATGTAAAACTGACAGGTAAAGGGAAGATGCTCATTCATTATATGAGCATTTATCACACAGCTTCCAGGGAGGACCCTGCACAGCATATAGAAAAACAGAGTTTTTGCCCTTTCAAGAGCTTCCTCTTGGAGCAAAAGATAAACTCCCATACATCATTTCAACAGACTCTACATAGATCACAGGCTGCTTGGGTTAAAAAAAATAAGGAAAATATGTTAGAAAAGAGAAAAATGTGTGAGAAATGGCAGAATATTATTTAAAACAGAACAAGAGATTAATTTTGAACAATTTTGCCTAACTACTTCTCCATCTTTTCTGTAGTTAGGCATGTTAATCAGTTTTTCAAAATTAAAGTTTTCAATTTCGTAAATGAAAATTGTGACCCTCATACTGCTGTGACAAAAATTAGGGGAACATTTAGCTGGAAGGGATATTAGATTCTGTTTTACACTTCTCTCTGCTTTTGAGAAATCCACCTTGAAACAAAGTCAGATGTATTCTAAAGTCACATTTTGTATGTTTATCTTTACTAGCCAATTTTTTTTCCTTCAGCCCTTAAATGCCCTTGGGTATAAAGAAGGTGAAATGTCCTTCCTCTAAATCAGTGATTCTCAAAGGTCTGTATGCTTAAGATCCAAGTAGAGTGGTTGTTTTAAAAAAATCCTTATTCCTGGATGATATTGCTAAAGGTACTGATTCAGAAAATCTCAGACAGGGTTCAGCAGTCTCCGTTTTAAAGCAGAGCTCCTGTTGGTTCTGATATCAGAATCTGAATACCACCCTTTGAGAACCACTGTTATGAAGTGATCAACACAGATCAATCCATTCAAGTATTTTTTCAAAACCTGCTATGAGTAACCAGGAGACTGGCTGGGTACCATCCATGGCGGCACTCCAAGGAAGTTGTGTGTGTTTTATAGCACTGATTCTCTATGGAATCGTTGACATTTTCTATCCTCTGACCTCCATCAAACTACTAGTGAGTTCCATTATGAACAAGACACTAATTTAGTCCCTGTGGAGAGGCAAGATAAATAGACATTGGCAAGGACCTCAGGGAGCTTACAGGTTTTTAAGGGAGTAAAGCCAGGAAGACCAGGTACAAAGCAGAAATAGATGGAGGTGCCATTTGGTGGAAGGAGGTGACATTTGGCTGGGTCTTGAAGGAGGAGTAGCATTTTAACAGGAGTCTAAGTGGATCAAATACATTCTTGTTAGTGGGAACACTATGGACCCAGGCTTAGGCAGAGAGATGTGCAATTGTATGTTATATGAGGAGGTGGCTAGTGATCCAGGTTAACTAGAATGCAGTGATGTGACGATTTTCTCAATGATTTATTTGCAGTCTAAAAATTTTTAAGGGAATAATTTTGTGCGTGCGGGGGAGGAGGGCAGGGTAAAGGAGAGAGGGAAAAACAGCTGACATTATTCCTCCTGATAGTAACCATAATAAACTCTGTAAAATTTAATCATATTTAATTCTCAGGTTAATCCTTTAGTGAAAGGACAAGGAAGTAAAATTATGTAAAAGCAGACAGCAGGAGGGAGGGAGGAGAAGGGAGAGAAGCAGAATGGAATGAGAGCTAGATGGCTGCAGTGTGCTGTGAAAGAACATTACCCCATCTCTGGGGTTGCTGTGATTCTGTCTGATTAAGGTTGGCATAAAAAAAGCTACTTAGGAGCTGGCAGCCACACAGAGGAAGGCAAAAGAGATAGACCTGATTTTAAAACACAGTCGGCTCAAAAAGCTCCCAAGAAATGACTCAATATACTCAAGCAAGTGTAATATGTGATTTGCGTAAGAATAGTATACATAAACATCATTTCTATTTGTGATAATAGGTCAAGTTCAAGAACAATACTTTGCTCCTAATTAGAATGACTCTTAGAGAAATAAAAATCAGTTTGCCTGAGGAATTTATTCCATCCTATACATGTTTATTCCATTGTATGCCCCATCTCTAATAAGAAATGTAATTATGATGCATCACTCTTATTTTTAATTTATTTTTGACACTATTTTTTTAAAGGATTTCTGAAATCAGAAAATGAATTACTTTTCCTTTTGCCAAGAATAGGCTGCATTGCAGTAGGTCCTAGAGAAATCCACTTACAATGCTTTGATCAGAAGGAAGGTTTCCCAAATTGCAATAATGAGCTCTGAGAAATAGAAAATAAATTTGAATTGCTATTTTTTGTGAAGACAGTATCTCTGAATGGAGATAACATAATTTTACATATAAAAATTATTAATATAATTAATAATTAATGGATCTGTGCCATGTCATCAAATTGGAGTCTAGAAGAAGTTAAGTTTGCTTTTAAGTTCCATTAATTATCTAGAGTTCTTCCAATTTAAGATATCATGGTAAACAAAGTTCCAACTTTTGAGGTTTTCTAAAAATTTCTTCCTATTTGATAGAACACATTATTCTCTACCCAAAAAAACAAAAAAGAACGAGATTTTTCAAAGCATTTAAATTGCAATTTAACCAAAAAATCAATTTCCACATAATTTCTAGGAATCTATCTACTTCATAAAGCAAGGCAATCTTTAACATGGTAGCAGATATAAAGGGAGAAGATGGGAATGTCAGATGTATGTATATATAATAGCATGAGGTTGCAGGGATGCAGGAGCAGCATTTATCCTGAACAGATAATGTGGGTAGACTGAAATGCTCTAGCAATGGGGATGTGCCCGTTTTGAACAACTTGTGTAGGAAAGTGGAAAAAGTACCAGAGCAATCTGTCTGCATTGAACAAATTGCTTGGCTTTGAACCAGTCACCTAACTTCTCGACCTCACTTTATTCATCTGCATTATTAATGGAGTTGGACCAGATGCTTGTTATTGGAAGCTTTAAAAATGCAGAATACTGGGTTCCACCCAAATCTATTGAAACAGAATTAGTATTTAACATGAGCTATGGGGCTTCCTGTGTACGTCAAGTTTGAAAAGCACTGTCCTAGATGGTCTTTATGTTACCCTAAGTTGTACTTTTATTTGAGGCTCTCTGTCTTCTCTACAAGTTCTCCCTTCTGCAAGGAAGGCAACAGGCTTTGGAAAAAGGTCAATGTTTTCCTGAGTTTGGGAGTCAGACAAACCTGGGTTGGAATCCTGGCTCAGCAGTTAGTTCCTTTGTGACTCTGGATAACTGACTTCACTTTACTTAATCACAGTTTTCTTATCTTCAATATTGCATAGTAATGCGTTCATCACATGTTTTATGTTTATTAATGTTTGTCAAGTCTCTGACACATATTTGAGGCTTAATAACTGGTAGCTGTAATTACTGCTACTATTCTTATCATTTTTACAACCCTGAATTCCCCTCCTTAACTCTTGTTAACTAAGGGATAAATGTAGCTAATAATGCCTTAAGGATTAATCTCTCCATCTCTTTCTGTGCTTCCTTTCAAAAGATTCTAAGAGGCTATTGGTCATGGAAGGACATTGTCAAAAGGGCCTTCAGCTCACCTCTCTTCTCAGTTGCCTCTGGGCTGTGACTAGATTCTAGATAAGCATCCACACCCTATCATCTACACTAGAATCATAGGGAAGAGTGATGAATCAATCCTATGATCAAATGCTTGTCTCTGTGGCAGGCCCTAGCCCCACTTCCTCTACTGCTCGTGAGGAAGTAAAAAGTTTCCTGTCCTAGAAAGACTGCTGAACTCTGAGTTAAAGCTTGAAAAATATCTACCATCAGGTATTGTTATGTTCTAGATGAGCTGAAAGAAGAGTCCAAATATCCTCAGTGCTTGCCACATACACAGCCATTTTTGGAAGAAACTGGCCTAGCCGGGTCTCTCCCCATTTTGGTAGCCGTTGCTACCAAGGGGAAGTAACCAGCCACTGACCTGGCCATAGCCAGTTTTTTTTCTTTTTTTCATAGCCAGTTTTATCTTGACTGTTGCCTGACCCCAGAGCAGGCTGGTTCCTAACATTTGGCATCGTGTGTCAAGAAAACAAATGGAAGACCACATACCATTATCTCCAAAGTATTTGAAGTTATAAATTGAAACTTAGCATTATTTTGATGTCTAGAATTTTTAAGTTAAATTTAAAATTTTAAGTACATTTAAAATTTTCTTTTATAAAGAAAATAATTTTCTAGAGTTCTAGTGTTCAGTATCTTACGAGTTACCAATGAAAAGACTAGTATTACACTTCATCTCTCTCTCTTTCTCATTATTTAATATATATATTAAGTTATTTAATGTCACAAAATATTCTTCAGTAGCCTTTTGCAACTGTTGAAAATACCCCACTAATTTGTGAATTTCTACAAACTGAGATATAAAAGGAAGCAATAAAATGGACCATCATTATTCCTGGGAAACAATATTTAACAACTTAAGAATCAGAAACATGGTATCTGAGAAGAATGTTGCCACATTACTTAATTAGTTTTTTCAGTTACTTAAGGGCTTAAACTGCTCAAATTTCTCCCACATTCTGAAGCATTATATTTTTCCAACATAGCCAGCATAGTAAAACCCATAAACTTTCATGACATTTGTGTGCATGTTTTTCTTTTGATAGCATAGAGCAAAAGATGTTGAGAAGCTTTTTTCTGGAGCTTGAAGGGTGTTCATCACAAGAGAGGATGCTCAGGTTACAGGTCATCTGCCTCAAGAAGACATCCTTGTGCTCTTCAACACACTCATTATTTTGCAAAAGCATGATATGCGGAGCCCTCTAAATAGAGTGTGGAAGTCCCTTTTGCTTTGGTTTAAGGACAGTAGGTTTCTGATCACACCAAGATAGTTGGCTAAAACTGCCTAATAGAACTGCAGCACACCAAATGATATCCAAGCCATCCCAAGCAAACTCTTCCGTTTGGAAAATGGGTGGTTTGTGTGGCCAGAATTTCTGTCTTGAGAATTGTCAGGCAAATTTTCTGTGTGCTTATGACTCCTCTATAGCATGGAATAAGACTCCTCTATATCATGGAATCTGGATAATTGAACCTGAGTTAATGTGTTGCATAAACTGATTTCTGCTCCTACCTCATGCACCATCATCTTTGCAATAAATATACATAATAATGGATAAGCTGGGATTTTTATTTCTTGAGATCCTGGGTGGCCTAAATAGCAGGTCTAATACACATTCTTTATAAATAACTTCACTTTAATGCCATGTTATCTTGTACAAGCCATTAATATCCCAGAGCTTCAATGATCTATTAATATAAAATGAGGAAAATTATATCTGTCACTCAGGGATGCTTCAAGGACTAAATATGTTCATATGCTTAGAAGGTGCTCAGTTAATTAAATATGAATATAAGGCAGACATGAAAGCAACCTAAACGTCCATCAACAGAGGAATGGATAAAGAAGATGTGGTACATATATACAATGGAATATTACTCAGCCATAAAAAGGAACGAAATTGGGTCGTTTGTAGAGACGTGGATGGACATAGAGACTGTCACACAGAGTGAAGTAAGTCAGAAAGAGAAAAACAAATATTGTATATTAACGCATGTATGTGGAACCTAGAAAAATGGTACAGATGAACCGGTTTGCAGGGCAGAAGTTGAGACACAGATGTAGAGAACAAACATATGGATACCAAGGAGGGGAGTGGGGGGTGGGATGGATTGGAAGACTGGGATTGACATATATACGCTACTATGTATAAAACAGATAACTAATGAGAACAGACTGTATAACACAGGGAACTCTACTCAATTGTGTGTGGTGACCTAAATGGGAAGGAAATCCAAGGAAGAGGGGATGTATGTATAAGTGTGGCTGATTCACTTTGCTGTACAACAGAAACTAACACAACATTGTAAAGCAACTATACCCCAATTAAAAAATAAATAAATAAATAAATAAATAAATAAATAAATATATATATATATATATATATATATATATATATATATATAAGGCAAAAAAAGACGAGACCAAAACCCAGAAATGCTTTTGCCAGTAATACATTTACATTTCATGGTAAGGCTGTTGAGGTATTATTTCCTTTTTGCCACAGTGTTGTTGTTGTTGTTGTCAAGTACCTCTGAGAGTCACTTCAATGCAGGTAGTTAGTGCACTTAACTGGAGAGCCACTGGTTCCCTACCTGGACAAAGGTTAAGGAAAGAGACAACAGGGAGCTGCAGCTGGTTGTTGAGTCAGGCTTCTACCTGAGGACTGCTGAGTTCCGATAAGCCTGCAGATCTTCCAGGCTCAGACAGAGGAAATGAGCTTTTAGTCAGCAGGAGCCTGAGGGCATGAGTAAAATGTCATTTGCTACATTTCTGAGATGTACTGCATAGAAAACAACTGAAACATTGATTGTCTCCAGCTGCTGCTTACTCCAGTTTTGTTTGTACTTTACTAGTCTAATCATTGGTGGATGCTATTGCTCCTACCCAAACTCTCATGCTTAGATTTCCTTAAAGCTACTCTTGTGTTGTGACTTTTGAGGTTTCCTAGAAACATTTTGTGGTATATGTATGGTTCAGAGTTACTTTGCAGAGTTGATATACAATATCTAACATTGGATAACAATGGGAAATACAGCATAAGAAGCATTCAAATGCATGTATTTAAATATGATTTTCTAATTGTTTAAATGTTTTGTGTTTTGTAGTTCGTCTGTTTTCTAAAAGGATTTGGCATAACTAGTGGTGCTGATATGCATCCAAAACAAACACTTGAAATAAAAATTTTAAATTCAGGCCAAGATCCATGGGAAAAGAGAGTGAATGCTGAATCAGAAAGGATTTGGTAGCTACTCTTACTGCATTCAAAATTTAAATCTGTGTCCCAAAATCTAAGAGGAGAAAGTGTTCACATTGAATGAAATAGCTATCACACTCCTCACGTGAGAATAAAATGTCCAAATTTACCTGTAGACACAAAACTACTAAATATGTATCCTGTCCTCCAGTAGACTGCATGCTCCTTGTATCATTTGTCTTTCTAAGCCTAACACTCAGCACAAAGCCTGGCTCATAGTAGACCCTCACAGGTGTTTGTAAAATAAATTAATTTACTGCATGGATTCTTGTATCATCGTAAATATGAAATATAAAAATGCAGTCAACGTTTTGCAAGAGATTCTAAATGTAAAATTGGAGCCTAGTTCTTGTAGAAATTTTTCTGTGCAAGGTTATTCTTAGTTTAATTTTGTTTTCAACTTTGTTCCTTTCCCTAGTCCTGCCATAGTATTTGTTGATTTATCCTAGATATATAGATATCCTTATACAATATGCAATTTTTTTGCATTTGTGTATTTTCAATATATATAAATGGTATATTGCTATAGAGCTTATTATTCTCAATATTTTTCATTTGACACCAGGCAAATTGCTGTATTTGTGTTAATTGGATTTAATTGCAGAGTATTTCATGGTGCTTAATCATCCCATTTTGTCTGTACATTTGCTTATCGGACACCAAGATTGTCTCTGACCCCTGTTGCCTCAAAAACAAACCCAGGTCAGCCTGAACAGTTTTTTCTCTGGGGTACATTCCTAAAGCTGGATCACTGAGTCATAGTCTGCCTGGGTTTGGCGTCATCAATATGCCAGATTCTTCTTTAAATAACTGTTTTACTTCTACCTGCTGGGCAGGATGGTTTCCATTTCCCTACATACTTTCCAACATTTGATCTATTCTGATTTCAAACTTATGCTGATTTGATGTATTTAGAGTATTATCTTATTTTAATATGCCTTTCTCTAATTACTGATGAAGCTGAGTATTACTTTACATACTTGTTCGCAATCAAATTTCCCATTTTGTCTTTCTAAATGCCCTTTGATCATTTTTTCTATCAATTCATTTCTTGTTGATTTTTAGGAATTCCTTGTATATTCTATGTATTAATCCTCATTGAGTTTTAGATGTTACAAATGTCTTTTCCCAGTCTGTCATTAGTTAACTTTGTTTATGGTTTAATTCACTGATCAGACATTCTTAATATTGATGTGGAGGACTTCCCTGGTGGCGCAGTGGTTGAGAGTCTGCCTGCCAATGTAGGGAACACGGGTTCTATCCCTGGTCCAGGAAGATCCCACATGCCATGGAGCAGCTGGGCCCATGGGCCACAGCTCCTGAGCCCGTGTGCCACAACTGCTGAGGCCCACGCGCCTGGTGCCCGTGCTCCGCAGTGGGAGAGGCCACTGCAGTGAGAAGCCCACGCACCGCAGCAAAGAGTAGCCCCCGCTCGCCACAGCTGGAGAGAGCCCGCACGCAGCAGCGAAGACCCAAAGCAGCCAAAAATATATTAAAAAAACATAAATATTGATGTGTTAAAATCCATTTATTTTGACCTTATGGTTTGTATTTTGGGGGTAGTAAGAAGTCCTGTTTCACCTCAAAGTTCCCAAAATAACGATCTATACTTTCTTCTGTAAGCATTTTACTTTTATTTTCATGTATGTTTAAAACTCCTATCAGTTTCTATCACACCTTTGTATTTTATTTTATTTTATTTTATTTTATATTATTTATAGGACACACCAACATCAGAAATATTGTCATATATTCCTTTCCTTATTTTTGGTCTATCTTTGTGTACTGGAAAGTAGGCTCCGTGAAAAAGAACTTTGTCGGTTTTGTTCTCCACTTTATTTCCAATGCCCAGAACATGCCTGGCACAGTTTCTACATAAATTCATTATTAAAATGTTCCACTTCAACATTAAAAAATGCCCCCCAGATAACACAACTTTTAGCTCTATAATAGTTTAATCAAATATGACATTTTTAGAAACATTTAATCAGCAGGTTAAGTTTCTTAAGGCTTCTTAATTTGTGGATACTAAACAAAGACATCACCATAGAGAAGAATGTTTATTTTTATATATGTGGAACTCATTAATTTAATGAATTTACCAAGTTGTTTAAATATATTCAAAATGGAGGTATGAAGATAGCTTCTTTTATGTTACTTAGGATTGGAATTTTATCTGGTGAATTACCCTTGTGAATTCTGGCTATCATGTAAGGTATGACAACAACTGGAAAAAACGTAATTAATAGCCTCGGATCTATACACAGATTATACATAAATGCATTCTGAATCTGGGATTCAGAGTTGTTGGATAATTGCGTCAGGTAATGTTGGCACCCCATTCCCAGCCCCTAATGCCTTGGTACACTTCTGTACCTTCCTTCCCTGCCTGCTTCCCCAGACACCTTTTCATTCCTTGGTTTTCAGTATGTTTTCAATAGCCAGACCTAAGGCTCTCCTTCAGCCCACTGCCTTAGGCCTAGTTTATGTGGCCCAGCACTCCATGTGGGAATATTATATTTCAGTTCCCTCATCCCTGCTGGGGACAACTCTGAGGAGCACATCATACTCCAGGGTTCCTCTGCAGGATCAGTGGGAACTACCCTCGATGAGACTTTTGCTAGAGACCCCGCCTTCGTCTCTAGCATGACTCACTCTTGGGGAACACTTCCTGAATAAATTACTTGCACACAGATCCTCTTTGTAAGATCAGCTTCTGGGAAACCCAATCTAGCACAATAATTGATGAACTCTAAAAGAATCTTAAGCCTTCTCTCTTGGAGCTGATACAGAACAATAAAGTTTAGGTATACCTCAACTCGATTTGTTTTTCAGAGTTGAGGAACCCAATCTTCCAGTGTTAAAAGAAAGTATGTTTAGAAATTTTAAGAAATATAGCAAACTCGTTTGTAATTTTTTTTTTTTAATTCTGAAGATAGGATAGGTTTCTCTTTTACTTCATCCCAGGAGAAACATGACCAAAGAGCAAAGAGCTAATTAGGAGAAATGGATATGATAATAGCAATTCTGCAGTGAAAGAGACTCCCTCTTAGAACTTTTAACATTCTAGATAATTAATGGAATGTTTTAAAATAGATCCTGATCCTGGATTCTACCTAGGAAAACAATTAAATCTATAAACTGTAGGCAAATCATCCTAAAGATGTGAATTCTTCTGAACTGACCCAGCAGGCATATGGTTTCTCTTACCAAAACTTTGCCAGAGGCAAAAGGATTTCCAAATCTGCTTTTTTATTGACCTCAGAAGCTGTCGTCAAGCTTCATTATATCCAATTTAAATTTCTCTGGTACACTGTTATAATTAAAATATTTTTGAACAGGTATATTTATATGGTTCAAAACAAGTCCCACATTTCTGTTATACTTGGCCTGTTCCCCACCTTCATTCCCACAGATAATCACTATTATCAGTATATTATGTATTCTTCTAGAGTTTCTTTTTGTAAATATAAGTATGATTTCTTATCCTTTCCAGTGCCCTGGTGCCCAGGTATAGAGCAGTTCGACTGGGTTGCAGCCTAGATTGCAACCTAGGTTGCAACAATAGATGTTGCTATGAGGTTGTAGAGATGGCTCTTCCAAGAGTGCTGATCAGCATGCTGAGAGTTCTTTAGACCTCAACCTCATCTTCCTGATCAATTTCTCTTGCGATAGTAACAACAGGGGAGTATTTGTATGGGCATCTTTTGAATTTTCTAGGGGACAAATATTGAATATTAGCTTCCCATTTAACTTTCGATGGCAATGAATTCAGATGGACCCTGTGAATGGGCATGTCTAATTTTCATTTGCTGACATATGACACTGACCTATTCAATACCACATGTCTATTTTCACTGTGTATTTTGTGGCATCAGTTATTAAGACCTGAGTGTACTATGTACATTAGTCAAACTTTTTTTTCCTAAACAAAAAGGAGACAGGCAAATTAATATAATGGGAAGACAGAAGTCTCTCATGCACAGCCCCTTAGGCTTTGTCTTTGAAGCCTACATAGAATAGAGAATTAAACATTAACTTTTAAAGAAAGCAAATATTCTTTTTAATCTCCTTCAAAAGTAATTTTTATTTTTTAACTAGGAAGTGTTAAGTTATAAAAGTAATGTGTAAGTATATTCTCATTGTTAAAAAAATCAGCGATACATATAAAGCTAAGTTACGATGTGGTGACTTTTCCAGCCCCCACAAATGTTATCCCCAGAGAGAACCACTGCAATCAGTTTTGTCTTTACCCTTCCAGACACTCTTCCTGTACATTTATACATTCGTGCCTCTATAGACATCATAGCTTTGATATGCTCATTTTCATGAATGGAGTCATACTCTGCAAAATGCTCTCCCTACCTTTCCCACATAGAGATAAAATTTGAATTTTTTAATGTCGTAATTTATACATCTGACCTAGTAATACATACATACATCTGACAAACTGCTTAACCTCTCTTCATCTTAGATTTATTTTTCGTCGATATAGTGACAATCATAAGGAGACATACCACACTGGGTTATCATGAGGATTGCCTGAGGTAATGCTTGTAAAATGCCAGTAGCCCCTCCACCTCTTCAAATGTTTATTGGACATCTTTACTTCTCTTCTTGTAAATTACCTATTCATGTCCTGATTTTATTTTTCTACATGATTATTTTTCTTATTGACCTGTGTGTTTTTTATTGACCTATACATTTTTTATTTTGTTAATTAGCCTTATGTGTATACATATATGCAAACATTTTTTTTTCACAGCTTGTCTATTTTCTTTTTTTTTTTTAACATCTTTACTGGAGTATAATTGCTTTACATTGTTGGGTTAGTTTCTGCTGTATAACAAAGTGAATCAGCTATATGTATTATTTTCTTTTGACTTTGTTTAATGGCATTTGAATTTTTGCCTATGGGCAAAAGTGTTATTTCATTTAAGACATATATGTGTGGCATAGCTATATAAAACATTCCTCACATTTGCATTCTAGTGAGGAGATAGGAAATTTACAAATAGACATACTGTATCATGTCAGTTAAGTCTAGGAAATGCCAAGTACTTTAAGGACAAAGTAGGGAAAGAGAGGAGTGAAAGCTGCTCTAAAATGGTGATAGTTGAATGAATATCATAACCAAGTGAGAGAACGCTCCATGGAAACGCCTGTGTTAATAGAGTTTCAGGCAGAGGGAACAGCAAATGCAAAGTCCTCACTCAGGCACAGGTTTGATATGTTCTGGAACCAGAAAAGGCCAGTGTGGCTTGTACAGAGTGGGTAAATGGGAAGAAGAAGCAAACTGAATTGCATAGGTAGCCACCGATCAGATTGTGTATGGTCTGAAAGGCTGGAGAAAAGTTTGTACATTTTGTCTATATAGTAAGGGAAGTTATTGGAAGATTTTTAGCAGGGAAGTGACATGGTGTGACTTTAAGAGTTACTACTCTTACTGCTGTGGTGGAAAAACCAGATAGGAGGCTACTGCAGTAATTTGAGTGTGAGATATAGAGACCTGGACTAATGAGGTAGTAGGTAGGAAGTTGGTTAAGAAGTACTTGTGTTTGGTTACTTTGAAAGTAGAAGTTTGTTAGAATTTACTAAGAAAATTATGAGGTAGAGAGAAAAGGGAGACTTGCAGATGATGTCAAAGGTTTTGGCTTGAGAAACTGGGTGAATGGCAAGATTATTTACTAAGATAGAGAAGAAATAGTGAAGAATAGATTTATGGAAGGGGATCAAGTTGTGTTTGACTTACTATATGTGAAATGACTATGAGGTAGCCAAGTAGAAATGTCAAGTAGACAATTGAGTATGGAAATTAGAATGAGCAGAGCAGAGCAGGGCATAGAAATATGAGAATCACTAGTGTATGGATGGTATTTAAAGTCATGTTACTGGATGAGATCACTCAGGGTTTAATGATAGTGAGGTGATGAAGACCTAGGGAACTCCAACATTTAGAGATCAGGAAGAAGAGGTAAATTCAACAAAGAAAGATGAGCAAAATCATCTTACAAAGTAGGAGGAAAACCAGGATCATATCGTGTTCTGCAAACCAAGTATGGAAAATATTTCTATTATGTATAATGCTCCTGAGAAGTTGAGTGATAGGAGGATTGAAATGGAACAGTGGATTTAGCACTATGGAGGTTACTAGAATCATGAAAAGAGAAGCCCTAGGAATAATAGCCAGATTAAAGTGGGAAGAAGAAATAACACATCATTATTTCTCTTTAAAGCATCTTCATTTCGAATCAAATGGCAAAGGGCTCCTCTATGCAAAGATTCTATAAATTCATGATAAAAGACATTATAATGGAACTATTTTAGACTCAATTTTGGCTGAGGCACTATAATGACAGATGCACAACCCACAGTGAGATATGAGATGTAAAAAAGTTTGTAACAGAATATTGGTTTCCATCATTGGTTGATTACTTACCTCTACCAGGTCTTGGATAGTCTAAGAAAATAGATGATTGGAAATTCAAAGAGAATTGTTGGTGTTTTCTATGGTTGTTCTAAACTGTAAAAGATGGGGTGCTTTCCCTTTTTTTCAGAC
Source organism: Eubalaena glacialis (assembly GCF_028564815.1). Classification (NCBI taxonomy): domain Eukaryota; kingdom Metazoa; phylum Chordata; class Mammalia; order Artiodactyla; family Balaenidae; genus Eubalaena; species Eubalaena glacialis. Next base: position 212,969,339 of record NC_083716.1, on the reverse strand, counting down.
AAAAAAGAAGGGGAGTTGCAAGGAAAGAACATGGAGAGCCTAACACATTCCCTTCACTATGGCCATGTTCAACTCATGCCTGAGAAAACGCAAAGGATAAGTCCTGGGCTGGCTTTCTGGTCGCTGGAAGGGGGTTGCTGTTGCTTCAGAAGCATCCTACACTCTCAGGTTCAGCAAGGCAAAGCTGTATGTTTCTTCTATGCCCGATAGAGGCCATGTCAGAAGAAACACAGTGTGAGCTTGTCTTTGTTCTTGCCTAAGTCTTGTATCAGACTCTGCTGTATAGGAAACCAACCTAAAATTCAGTGGCTTAACATAGCCAATGTTTGTTATTTTCATGCGTCAGCCACATGATTATTCTGTGGTCATCTGGCAATTTGGCTGGATTGCCTAGAATAGCTTCATTCATATGTCTGGTCATTGGTTACATGTTAGCTGGAGTGATGGTGAGGACATCTCTCATCTTTAGTAGGCTAGCCAGCACTGTTCACATGGTAGTGGTCACAGGGAGGACCGAAAATTTCGAAGAGTTAGTTTCCCTCATGCCCCTCAATTACTTTACATTTTTTTCTTTGTATGAGTGTTGTATGTTAATTGCAAATTTTATTCCTCAGTTATTTATATTTTTGTTAATGTTACTATCAACAATAACATAATAATGACATTAACATCTACTTTTTCATATTTACTAGCAATTTATTGTGGAATTAATAGTCAATATTTAGAAATTTCATGGATGATTATAAAAAATAAAATGCATCAATCAATTTTCAATTTATTGAATATGATATATATCTGTAAGACCTGCTTAGTTATTTTTTATTTGGATTCTCTGTTTTGGATCTACTTTTTTGCCCATAGAGATGAGAGTGTCACCGACTATTGTGTTTTTATATAGTACCATTTACATTTCTTGCAGTTTTATTTTAATGATCCGTAATTTGATGTATAAATATTATTGACAGGTAGTTAATGTGATTTGCTCTCATTTATGATTATAAAATATCTTTATTTTTCTCAGTTCAGGATTGTTGCCTTGAACTCAAGCTTATAAGTCCCTACTTACATTCTTATTTTAATAATAGTTTTTCCAAACTTGGTGAAAGTTTGGTAATTCATACTTTGTCACAATTCAGACAAAAATTGAGCTAAATTTATATTTAGTTAATGAATTATTTTTTCATAGACCATTTAAATTATTTACCAAATTACAAATTTATTAAATTATTGATCAAATTCATCAAATTATTTATCAAATTACAAGGATTAATCTTCCAAAATTTTAAGAGAATAAATTTTTTTAGTATTTTGGAAGTTATATTTTATTTGCGAATGGATGTTTAAACAGCTACGCTCTGCACTTGCCCTAAGAATATTTTCTTCTTTGAAAGTGAATCTTGGGGCCACAGATTTTGCTAGAAACCATATGAAATAGTTCAAATATTAGAGTAGTGACACATATTAAAGATTTTTGTCCTCCCTGCAACAAGCACCACACACAAACTGCTAATATACTACTTACAAATCAATAATATCTATTCAGTTATATAACCATTATTTTCTCAGCCCTTATTCTGTGCACTTAACATTGTGCTAAGCATTTCTGCACATTATCTAGTTTAATTCTCACAGTGATATGTGAAGCAAGTATTTTTATTTTTATTTACAAATGAGAGAATTGAGGCTCAGAGATGTAAAGTGACTTCTCATGGTCACGCAACTAATAAGTGGCAGAAATAGGATTTGGAGCCAGGTCAGTTTGATGCCAAAGAACATGCACTTCATCAGCTTTGCTCCTACATTTAATAAACCCTTCCTAGGAAACAACCTGAGTGCATAAAAGGATGTTAGCTTAATAAGTAAGAAATGTATTTACAGAAAACAATATAACAGTATTTAAGTATATGATTTGGGGTTTTTGCTAGGTCAGGTAGACAGGTCTTTTGGCTAGGGTGAACTAATGAGGTTTCACTATTAGCATTTTTGTATTATGACATTACTGGAGACTGAATGATTTTAGAGCTTGAAGTGCATCCCGATCTTCTAAAAATGTTGATTTTCTCTAAAAATAAAAAGTGATCTAAACAGTTTGCAAAGTTTTCAATATAACTACATTATGCAAATATATGATTTGGGGGCCAAACTGAAAACTCTGCCGTGAAAGTCTTAGAAGATACTCAAATCTCTAGGAGAGGAAGTGGTAGCGCTGGCTTTCAGTGACCCCCACAATCCACAGGCAGTGCACAGGGCAAGGGGGGGTTTTCCTTCCAAGGCTGTCGTATGAGAAGCACTAAATTCTGCGGTCTGGGCCACTGGTGCCCTCTGCAGGACAGATGGATGCTCTACAGCCCTAAAACGTTCTCTTAGCAATGGAAGCGTTGAGTCAAATTGCCTTCTACAGTGGCATTCTTTGGCTGTTCATTGACTAGATATTAGCTGGGGTGATGGCGATGACATGTCTCTAATCCTTCAGCAGGCTAGCCTGGGCTGTTCACATGGTAGTGGTCATAGGGAGAATTGAAAATTTCAAAGAATATGTTTTCCTAATGCCCCTCAATTGCTTTTTAATTTTTTTCTGCATACAGGTGTTATGTAACTATAATGCAACACTCATATAACAACTTTTTAAGTTGTTCGGTTAAGTCAGGATGGTGATTTTTTAAAAAAGGGAGTGGAGACACAGAGGTGGAGATGGCAAGAGTAGACTTTTCTTTAAAATGTAAATTAAAGACTTTGCGAGGCTGTGTGGCATATTGCAAAGAACACTCTCTGAAATGAGAGAACAGTGAGCAGAGCCTGGCTTTCTCATCCAGTCACTGGCTCATGACTTTGAATGTGTTATTGAACATCTCTGAGCTTTACTCTTCTTATATGTGAGTATCTTCCTTATTGGTTTATTGTAAGAATTAAATAAGTTCTGTAAAGTACATGGCATTCAGGACCTCGGAAAGCATTTATTATTACTTGATCTATTAAGTTTTAAAATTTTATGTGAGAAGCAAGCTAGGGTGAGGATGGAAGGGTTGGGGGTTGTGGAAGTAGGCAACATTGAGGAAGGCTCTATATAGTTGTCACTGAAAATATATCTCAGTAAATACATCATATATAAAAAATAGAAGAAAGGACACAAAATATAAACACATGTTTCAAGTATAATAAAAGAAAAGCCATGTAAGGTCAATATTATGCACTTTTTTTCCTAAATTAGAAGCCTAACTTGCAGTCTTGGCTCAGGGTCAGACTTTAACTATTGATTAGGTTTATTTACAACCTTTTTCTTGACGATTTTCTGACAAAGACTAATTTGGAACTCCCTGACTTTGGTAAAGAGACAATCTCTAGCTTTGTCCTCTTATCTGTTGTATGGAGAATAACAGCATCCTAACTCCACTAAGGCTTTTGTTTTGTTTTTTAGGCTAAATATGAAATTCATATAAAAACACCTAAGACTTATTATCCTGGGCTTAGTTATGAGTTCTTCACATATAATAACTTATTTGACTCTCACAACAATCTTCCAATGAAGGGACTGTTACTTTCCTCATTTTTCAAAAGAGGAAACCAAAGTAGAAAGAATTTTAGTAAATTGCCAAAGTTGACACAATTTATATGTTGGACCCAAATCCATCTTAGACAATCTGGTTCCGGTTATCTATGTGCTTTCCTGTATATTCAACCTTGAAAGATTTTTATAAAATGCTGTCTAAGTTAAGGCATCGTTATTAGGATTAATATTAATCAGGTCATTATTTCTCACACTCAGCTAAACTGCTTCATGTTGCCAAACTTTCTAAAATTACGTAATTGTTAGTATCAGTCTAGAATGAGTGGCAATTCTAGCTGAGGCGATTTTTTTCTTCTTACCTGATGACAGCTGATTTTAAGGGTACCTAATGACTGTCTTTGCTTAGAACTTCGTGTACTTGGCACCTTTAGCTAACTCAAGTCAATAAAGGCTTAATAAGGTATTTTATTTTTATTGGCCTGACTCTTGCCCTGTGCTTGCTATACTTTAAGCTTTTCATACTCTTCAGAGACAGAGCAGGGAGGAGCTGGAGGCTTTTTACTGAGCAAATTTCAAGATATTAGACCAAGCTTATAGCTAATTCAGTTTTTCTTTTCCAACCAGAGATTCTTATCAAAAAAAAAAATAGTTCTCTTTTAAACTCTCTTTAATGAATAATTTATTTAGCAATATTTTATTTCATCATACTGCAGTTAAATTTTTGCCAGAGCTAATGGTAACTCTAAGTTGTCATTTTTATTTTTCAAAACTTAAAATATAAGTTTGAACTAATTTACCCAAGAGAAAATATAAAATAACTTGCACATATAAAATCATAATTTTCTATTCATGACAATAAGTAACAAGGGCACAGTGAAATATTTCTGTGTGTTTGGACACTTTTTTTCATCTGTAGAATTACAAAGGACATTATACAATGTGTTACTTCACTAATGTACCTGAGGTTATATGACAATGAGGGTTTTGTTAGTCTGCCAACACTATGGGCTTTAAATTTTGAGAAGTAAAAACTGCAAGCCTAGGGCTTCCCTGGTGGCGCAGTGGTTGAGAATCTGCCTGCCAATGCAGGGGACACGGGTTCGAGCCCTGGTCTGGGAAGATCCCACATGCCGCGGAGCAAATGGACCCGTGAGCCACAACTACTGAGCCTGCGCGTCTGGAGCCTGTGCTCCGCAACAAGAGAGGCCGCGATAGTGAGAGGTCCGTGCACCGCGATGAAGAGTGGCCCCCGCTTGCCACAACTAGAGAGAGCCCTCGCACAGAAACGAAGATCCAACACAGCCAAAATAAATAAATAAATAAATAAAATTCAAAAAAAAAAACAAAACTGCAAGCCTAGACTAAAACTCCTTTTCAATTGATGCTTCATAAGGAAATTAAAATTCTAAATCTGTTATAATTTTTCTCTAATATTATTACCTATAAAGTCTTACTGAGGTTGCATTTTCAGATTTAATGCTTTTTCACATTATAAATTGATAAAAACTCAAAGCGGGAGGAGACCCAAACTCAACCAACAAACTACAATCAGGTAAATGAAGGCACTGAGAGTTTAAATGCCTTCCTCAAATAGGTGCACAACTAATTACTGGCAGCCTTGGTGATATTTAACAAATTTTTATTATGTTGTAGTTTCATTTTCATTCGGGTCAAAATATTTAAATTTTTTCATATAACTTCTTTGACATGTGGTTATTTAGAAATATTATTTAATTTGTAAACATTTGGGAATTTTGCAGATATCTTTCCTTTGTTGGTTTGTGATTTAATTCCACTTTGGTCAGAGAAAATACTTTGCATGATTTCATTTCCTTCCAATATACTGAGAGTTTATTTATGGCACAGAATATAATCTATTTTAGAAAGAGTTCTTTGTACACTTTAAGAGAGCACATTTTTTGCTCTTGTTGGAAGTCACCCACTGAGGGTGTTGCTGAACTTGCTGAGAAGCTGCTGTGCAGCCTGCAGAACTTTCTGGGAAGATGTCCATGGGTGTGTCATGGAAACTCACTGGGAGTGAGCTCATCTGGGTGTCCCACTCGCCAGCTGAACACTGTAGAAGCAAGAAGGAAAAAAAATAAGGCACACCAGAACCAGAAAGAGAAGGCCCTTCCTCCTTCTGCTGTGTCCATGAGGGTCCGTCTACTGGCAAAGCTTACCATCTTGCCAGCTGGAAAGAGAGAAATATTTATAAGATTCAGCTCCAGTATCACAAACAAGACAGTCAAGAATGGATTTGGAGCTGAGAGGCAATAACTTGATAACTGGCACACTTAAAACATAACTCTCGCTAACTTGTATTAAAATAGATCTTATTTTCTCTATTGCATTGTATCAATAACAACAATCAATAACAAATAGATTAGGAATTAAAATCTTTGGAATAGCCACAAAATAAATAGAATCATAGTTCTTGTAATTTTCATTTTAATTTTCAATGAAATAAAATTAAGCTGTCTTATAAATAAATGGATTTCTCAGTAGATGGTGCTATTTGCCTTATATTTTAATTTTTTCCAGACAGCTTAGCAATATTTTTATTTCCCTTTATTTAACTGATATATACCTTTAAAAAGTTACAGAATACAACTTATATTTAAGCAGTTTACAAAAATACGTAAAATTTAAGTCACATTTGATAAACTAGGCACACTTTCGCAGAGCAATAAAAAAATGCAAAACAGTGAAGTTTTCAGACAAGTACACATTCTGACAGCCGTCGTTAGTTCTTAATTCTAAGTTCCTCAGTATAAAAAAAAAAAGTAAAATTGATGGGTAGTACTAAAAATCACTCACAATACCTTTGTTGAATTGATTTTCAGGTGAGTGATGTCAGGAAAGTGGACGGAGCACTGAAAACAACTTTCTCCAATATACTTACCTAATGGAACATGTGAGTTTTAGTATAATAGAAGCAATTCAATTGTAGAAATAGAAAACAGTGTTGCCTAGAGTTTTGACGAAGGGTAAGTAGTCAACTGACTGCTAAAGATGAGAATCGGACATATGCTAATGATGGGAATTGAACATGTTTTACCACTGAAAGGAAATAAGAATGGGATTGAGAAGTAAGTCATATGTAAACTTTCATCAGCTTAAAAACTTCAAAGATAAATACTTTATTGAATACAATTTTTATATTTTACTCAAAATACATAGTTTCTCATATTAGGAAAAGGTATAACATTTTGCTTTGGAGAGTGCATACCATTTATATGCTAAAAGTTGATTTTAAGATTTGACTGATAAGGTTTTGCAGAAACCTGTGGACTCAGAATACTGTGATACATTATTCTTTCTGACAGCATTGTCCTAGTTATTTTGGGAGGGTTTTCAGTGGAACATATTTGATTGTCCTCCAGTTTGCAAATACTCAATTTGTATATAAGTAACCTTTACATATAAACATGTGCCTCTACAACACTTCACTTCCACCTGAGTCTTCCACTTGAGTCTCTGTTATTGTTGCTGTGAGAATTGTGGAAACAAACCAATTGTGTGCTTTCTTTTCTTCTTCCATTTCCTTCCATTCCTAAATATTTTTCCAGAGCAATTTAGTCCTAAAGCTTTAGGTAGGGCAGAGAAATGTAGGGAGGGGGGAAGGAAAGAGAGAGACAGAGACAGAGAGAGAGGGGGAGAGAGAGAGACTGAAGAATATGAGGCTGCCTGCCTTGAAGGGCAGCTTGGTGCAGAGCCTGATCAAAAACAGAAGGAAGCTGACCTGAGAGGACACTCAGCTAGTGGTATCAGAGGAGGGTGAGGAGGGCATCCGGGCAGGGAACAGATCTGATGTGGGAGTCAGAGCCCACTCAGGGTTAGGAAGAAATACATGTGGTGGGAAGGAGGCACAGTATGGAAGTATGAATGGGCTGAGCATGCACACCCAGTGTGGAGTGTCTGAACCTGAGGACTGTGGTGAATGGCATCTCCACAGTGGAGTAGCACAACCTTGAGTGTCCAAGCCCAAGTAGGGTGAGGAGGGCATGCACGTGGCAGTGGCGATGGCCTGGTGTGCAGAATCGCAGTCTGAAAAGCATATATCTGAGCATCTGAAGTAGTCCTGTGAGGGATATTGGACATCAAAATGGGCATCAGCACACTTGGATTTAAAACAGTAGACTGAATGCACTAAAAAATCAAATTTGCATATTAGGATGAAATACTTGCCCTTATTATGATACAAAGTCGCCCTATGATGTTAATAATTGTCTTCAGTCACCGGATTTTATGAAGCTCCACATTTTACAGTATCTCAACTCAGGATGTGTCAATGAGAAAGCAAGGGATGTTCTTGGAATAGGTGCCCTGATCTCCTTGGTTTCTTAGACAAACACTGACCAGCATTTTCCACCAGGGGAGTCTAGGACATCCTCATCAGGTCTTAGCATGTTGAAAAATTATGGAACGTCCCACAGACTTCTTCCTGTTTGCCCTTACTGGTAAGTGAGACAGAGGGTGCATTTGTCTACCTAACAAGATACATTGGAATGCACTTAACCCTTAAATGAGCACCCTTAGCTGTTCGTGGTTTGGGAATCACCTACATCCCACTCACATTTCTACACCTCAAATATAAAAATTCAAATATATAATAGTGGTTTCAGGACCAACTTTACTCTCTTATCGTACTATTGAACAGCATCCTCTGCCCTACCAAACTCCCAAGGAGAGTCTGATTTTTCTGAATGGATATCCCTTATGACAGAAAACTCATTACTCATCAGATTGCCCATTCTGTTTTCAGTTAGAATGATGTGTTTTGCCTTGAAACAAAACTGTCTCCCTGTATCTTTGGCCCATCAGAACTTATTCTGACCTTACAGCCACACAAAATGAAGTCTAACTCATGTTTCCCAGGACAGCCATTCAGACACTTAAAGCCGCACTCCCTGCCCTAATACCATATCTTCTTCACAATAACCAGCCCCGGTTCCTTCTGCAGCTCATTGGATGGAATGGTTTTCTGATCTCATATACCTATTTGAAATTTATTCTTCTTAACACGTTCCCATTTTTCCTATTCCTCCTGACCTACATGTGCAGAACTGAACATGATACCCCAAATAATTTCATCCCCACAATTTTGGTATTGATGTAAGTAATTTCGTATTTATGTCTATGAAAATTAGCTCTGCTTACTATCTTTGCAATTTTTCTGTAAATCTAAAACTGTTCTAAATAAAAAGTTCAACTAAAATTTCCTGAATTGATTTTTAAATAAAAATATTACTACTTAAATATTTAATTCAATATATTAAACATGTACACACTCATATACCTAAATGCACCTTCATTTTTTTATAGAAAAATTCTAAAATCCCACTATTAAACTTAATGTGGAAGTTTAGTAAGTCGTTTAATTTTAGAAGACCAGTTTCCTTATCCAGAAAATAAAAATTTGAATTAGATATTCTCTAACTTTTATAAATTTTTAAATTCAAAGCATGGGACTTCTTTTACACATTATTTTCAGTAGAATTTAGAAGTTAGATCAAAGCATTCCAGATTCTCAGCAACGGTACTTCAATAAACTTTTCTGACAGTTTCTGTAGTATTCCACGAGATGGTGCAACGTTACTATAAGAAAATATTCAAATTTCCAATTTCACAAAGCTTGTTGCTAATCATCCCTATATTTCATCTGTTAGGTTGCATCTATTTTTTCAAAAACTGTTGGAGAAAATAAACATAACTAAACAATCTAATTAACAAAGAACTTAACTTATGCTAAAATCCACTATTTAAATCAGAGATGGGCAAACTTTCAGAAAGGGCCAGATAATAAATATATTAGGATGGGTTATATTGTAGCCTCTATTGCAATTACTCAAATATGCCAATGTAGCACAAAAGCAGCCATAGACAATTCATGAATAAACGTGTGCGGTTTTGTGCCAATAAAACTTTATTTACAAAAGCAAGTGGCTGGCTCATGGGCCAGGAGTTTGATAGCTCCAGATATAAATCACAGATGAAATTGAGCCACCCTTTTTGTTGCTTAGCAAACTGGCCCCCATATGTGGAAGGCAAGGAGACTGAAAAAAGAGGCAGACCACTCCAGATTGGTAGGTGGCAGGTTTAATAAGCAAAGGAACTTACATAGGCTTGTCTTGGGTGGCTGCAAGATGAATAGATCTCCTCACCTGCCTACCAGAATCTTATAAGTTTATGGAGAGAGCATAGCTGGGTTCAGTCATGCATTCAGTCCATATGGTCTCAACAGCACCTTACTTTCTCAAGACTATGTCCATGGAATAGTTCCCACTGTGGGAATGGTGGGCAGAATATACATCCCAAAGACAGGGGAAAGGGTGAGGAGCCTCTGATTGCCCAGGTCCAGCTCTCAGGTGAACCAGCAGTCATGTCCTCTAGATGAGCTTCCCAACAATTTATTAGTGACCATGTTTACTGAGCCAAAATTGGTACTTCTAGAGGTAGACAGACTCCAGGGTGGCTCTTCCCTGATCCTTCTGGTGTTTATGCTTTTTGATGATTCCCTCCCCTTGAGTGTGGGCAGAAGATGAGACTTCCTTTTAACCCATAGAATATTGCAAAGGTGATGCGATGTCACTCCTGTAATTATGTTTTATTACATAAGACTCCATCTTGCTAGTAGACTTGCTCTGGAGACTCTCCTTGCTGGTGTGATAAATAAATGGCCGTATTGGGGAAGTCTACTTAGAGAGAAGCTGAGGGTCACCTCCAGCAGATAGTCAGTAAGAAACTGGATCCCTTAGTCCTGCAGCCACAGAAAATGAGTTCTGGGGACTTCCCTGGTGGCGCAGTGGTTAAGAATCCGCCTGCCAATGCAGGAGACACGGGTTCGAGCCCTGGTCTGGGAAGATTCCCACATGCCACGGAGCAACTAAGCCCGTGCGCCACAATTACTGAGCCTGCGCTCTAGAGCCCGCGAGCCACAACTACTGAGCCCACGTGCCACAACTACTGAGGCCCGCGCGCCTAGAGCCCGTGCTCCGCAATAAGAGAAGCCACCGCAATGAGAAGCCCGCGCACTGCAACCAAGAGTAGCCCCCGCTCGCCGCAACTAGAGAAAGCCCGCACACAGCAATGAAGACCCAACACAGCCAAAAATAAAATAATTAATTAATAAAAAAAAAAAAGAAAGAAAAAGAAAATGAGTTCTGCTGACAAATGAGCTTGAAGTTGAACCCTTCCCCAGTCAGACCTCTAGGGGAGAATTGAGCCATGGCTGACACTTTAATTGCAGTCTTACAGAGGACTCATTTAGGCTGTGCCTAGACTCCAGACCCACAAAACTATGAGATAAATAATATGTGTTGTTGTAAATTGCTATTAGTTATGCAGCTATAGAAAACTAATCTACCATAGTTTTCAAAACTATGGATGGCTAGACCTCTATACATACTTATTTATCTACATGTATTATATTTATATTTAAGCATTTCTTTACATCTCTGCCCTACTTGCAAAATTCATTTGGTTTGACTGTGGTTTTTGCATTGCTTTAAAGAAGTTATAAGACAAAAGAACAAAACCAGGGAGTACAGGATTTTTAAAAACGGAATTATAGTTTTAAAAGTCTATACTCTTAGGAGAACAGAAAAGACCCATGGAAAAAACCAGTGGTCAATATTTGGTAGGTCATAGCCCAAATCTGGTTCCTGTCATTTTACTTTGGTGAAATGTTCTCAAATAATTTGAATGATATCCAACTGGCATCTTTGCATTGTTATTACATGCCTGAAAGCCTTTGAGTTTGAATACCATGACTCAAACAAAAAAGGAAAACAAAAACAAACAAACACAAAACAAAAAAAAAGGAATGAAGAAAGGAAGGAAGGAAGCATTGTCAGTAAAATATCACATCTAGCTCAAAATGAGTTGCCTTCTTTGAGAGACAGAAGAGGTCTCAGGGAAAGCAGTGCAAGTATAAATGTTGACGCATCTTAAGGTAAAGGATTCTGTTCTCTAATCCTCATGCTGCACTTAGGGAAGTAAAAAAACAAACAAACAAAAAAACAAGATTTGAAAACTGAAGGGATCCCACAGCTGATTTGCTTCCCTGAGACATCAATGTCCATTTAACCTCTTCTCTCATGACCACACAAGTACAGAGTGTCATTTTCTGGGACTCTGAAGGCTGTGCTTTAGAGTCATGAGCTTTCTGCTATGTTGTTGCCATGCAGGTAGTGTTGATGTCTTTTCTATAACCATTTTTAAAGGTTAATGAAATTGGTGCTAGGTGAAGCCCACTGTGTCACAGGAGTTTTATTTTTGACGTAATTCCAAGAGTACTGCTGCTGGTTGAGCAAACTGGGAATTATAGTGACTGTTCGGAAATGAAAAATAAGAGAACAGAGGAGTCTGGACTTCAGTGTCATGTAAAACCAATGAATACAAAACTTCCAAAACAAGGAAATAGATAAAAAGGAGTCAAGTATATATCTCCCTCCTAATGTTTCCTTTAAAAATGAGAGTATTTCATGGTGCTCTGAGGCCACAGATGCTGCTTACTTTAAGTAGTGACTACACACCCCCCATAGAAAGTATGAACAGAATGGAAATTCTCTCATCTTCACAAAATTTTTTCTCACATCTTTGGCATGATCATTTGAGAATGTTTCCTAATTTATACTGTAATGTTCTATCTAGCAAAACAATGTGGATGCTTTTTACTTGAAGAATTTCAAAAAAGAATTATCTTTGTCTTTAAAAATAAGCTACACATATTATAGTTCTTTGTGGTTTCCAAAACTCCATCATATATTTTTATCAGTATTTGAGCAACCATAATTCTTTTGCTGTTAGAAGCAAAAATGTTTCATACTCCCTGATTTATAGCGAATACTAACTACTCTGATGCATTATTGTAAAAGTCACATCCACACTTACGGGTATCATTCAAATGCTGATTTTTATCTCTAAGCTGCTATTACTCACAGAGAGTCAGTGAGAAATGTGTTTTCTTTGGATTTTGCAGAAGTTATGAAAGATTTATACTAGGCATTTGAGTTTTTGACCAATGTCATCCATTTAAAGAAAATACTTATTCTTTTGCGCTGTGGAGTCAAGACATTATCAATATTGTACAATTACTCTTTGCATATATTTTTTGCTTTTTGCTTTTGGTTTTCATTTTCTTCTTTGGTAAACTTGAAGTAGGGTAAAAGGTAGCTGTTTTAGAAAATGCCAAATTCTAGACAAGGACATTTAAGAGAGATGAGATTTATTTTCCTCCCTGTAGATCTGGTAGGCTCTTTATACTTCCATGTGACAGAGTGGATGGCCGTCAATGGATCATTGTAGAGCAATGGCTGTCTTCACATTGTAGTACCTTGGCCCAAGCTTTGTACATTGACAAATTTCCTTTTCCTCAGAAAACAGCGTTATAATAACCTCCTGTCTAAGGGAAATGGAGATGGATGATGAAACGCTACATCTCCATTAAATTGTGGGTAATAATAGCATCTGAAACTTTGTCGCTCATTGCCTAGGTAGACTAACTAGCAAAAATGAGGTATGCATACATATACGTATTTTTTCTTATTCTGGATTTTTATTTTTTTCTGTTCATAGACAGATGGAAATTTAGAAAGTCACTGGAATTATCTGCATCAGGCAATGTAATTTGATATGCTGTTACTATCTGTAAAAGATGACTGCACATAATTGGATAATTGGAATGTGGAGATTTTTTTCAAAAGCAGTAGCATCTATTCACATTGAATCACTAAGCTGGATTGTTTCAAGGAATATAGAAGTGCAAAGAACAATCAGTTTCAGAATTTGTTTGCATTAAATATGAGTCAAGTGATTCAGTTTATCTCACAAGTGATGGGACTTATGCAAAATAATGAGAGGTTCAATAATTCAGTCAGAGTTTACGCTCAAATTAACCCTCATCAGTCCTAAAATTGTTACAACTATCCATAATGCATTTCCTGTGTGATCGTGACTCCTAAGGTCCTAAAGTAACACAAATTAATACTACAGACACTGTGAGGCCATAGAATCTCAGAAGATGTGCCATCCTTCAAGTTGTGAGTATGACTTTTCGGTCAATACTGACTTAGAGAAGGAGGCAGGCTTTCACAGAGATCTCATCAATTTCAAAGTTGCCACAGGTTTACTATCATCTTCTAGCTGCTCTTTATTCTTCCTAATGCTATTGGTCAACCGGTCAACCATCTCTTTTTCTGTAACCACAGGGAGGGAAAGAAAGAAACCATTACCCAAAGAGCTTGCAACCTGTGGGACTTAGGGAGTGAGGTGTGATGTTCTGGAGACTCCTACAAAATCTATTCCAAGAATATAGTAGTAGTGGTAAAGTGATCCAAATACATACATAGTTATTTAAAGCATGGGAGGAATGTACCTACATTTTATTAAGTTATCCCCTTTTGAAGAGTTTCTTGCCAAGGCCATAGAGTAAGTAGGAAATTGGGATTTGAACCTAGCCAGAGTCAGAGTGTGTGCTCTTAACCACCAGGGTGAAGTGTGTCTTCTGACACACTACAGAGTTAAACCCATTGACCATCAGCCCACAATAGCTTCTCAAGATCCCTTGTAGATGAAACACTCCAGAATCTCTTTCCAAACCCAGAGGTGTGTGATACAAAGGATGCAGATTTTTGCACTAATTTCCAAGTCCAGAACTAGGTCATAGTAAACGGTTGATCCAGAGAGTAATGTATCCCTCACTGAGTAGAATGTTAAACATTGATTGGTGATACTCTTTGAATGCAACTTAGTTCAAATAATTGCAGGGTAAGAATAGAAATAGTAATGAAGGAATTCTCTCCTTGAAGTCAGTGGAAAATTGAAAGATTCAATTTACTTCAATTTTTATTCCATTTTTTCCTCTTAATAAATAATAGTGAGAGTAACATCAGGAAGTATTTGAGGAAGGAGCATACTATGTTATGTATATTTAATTGGAAATAGAATTTTCAACTTATTATGCACACTGTATGTGATATACATAGAGAAGATAAAAATGTAAGTTCCTCCCATAGGTGGTAAAATTGCAGGCTTTATATATCACATGCTGAGTGCTATATGAATACCAATAATACTTCCTTGTCTTCTGTCCCCATATATGAAATCAACAAGGGGCCCAAATATGTTGGGACTGTGTCACTTAATACTAGTTGGGATTTCAAGTTCTTAGCTGAGAAGTATTAATGAAATCAACTTCCATCATTTTCCAGGAAACTCAGCATTGTACACTCCACAGAGCAGCTTATCCATATGTGAGGAAATGATTTTTGCTGTTATACTTTGAAGGAGCTGTTACCGCCTAAGAAGGGCCTTATAAAGGGACTAGAACAAGTGCTTAAATGCTGACAGATGGGTTAAACACAGACTATGTCATCTAAAACAAACATTTATTATTCTTATGAATAATCAAGGAACAATGTATAGGCATGTGTGTGGGTAGGGGGTTGCATATGAAAATCTAGACGCACTGACTGAGATAGCATTTTATGTGAAAAAACACTAAATGGCCTATAAACACAATAAATCATGATAAATCTTTCTCCTTTTTAACTTTGAATTTTCTGTAACCTTATATGTAAGGTGTGTCTCTTTTATGCAGTGTCTTTGTTTGCTTTTCAATCCAGCCTGAAATATTTCTTCTCAATTGAAATGTTTAGTCTATCTACAGCTAGTATAATGAGCTTATATCTACATCTTATTGTTTGTTTTCTATCTGTTACCCCCACTCTATGTACATTTCTTTCTCCCTTCTTCCACCTCTTTTTGATTAGCTTTTTTTGTTGTTGTTATTTCCACTCCATGAACTTCTTAGTTTTACATCCTGATTCTTCTTTTAGTGATTACCTTGGATATTATAATATGCATTCTATCCTTGTTAAAATTTAATATAAATTAAATTAACCATTTACCACTTCCCTCAAAATTAAAGAACTTTAAAATAGTTTAACTTAATTTGCCTCTCTCTTGCCTTTTGAAAACCATTTTGACATTTTTACATATATTTCAAACCGTCAAAATATTATTGTTGCTTTGTACAGGCAATATTTTTTTTTTTCCACACACACTGTATTTTATTTTTACAAGAGATAAATAGACTGACACCAAGCATTGTACATGGATGACCACAACAAAAGCAACAATGATTGCAATTACCAAACATGAAACACACTCATACTATGTCATAATATTGACATTCAGTCCAGTAATCCTCCACTGCAACAGCTCCTTTACTTTGCAGTGAAAATTGATTTGTATATTCTTTGCCTCTGAGTTCTTGTGGGATTTTTTCTTTTTTTAAATTCAACCAGAAAGTCACAAAAATTATACTCATCCTCATCAGTTCACTCAGTCCCATGTAATTAATTTTTTTTTTTCATCTTGATCTTTTGTTAGCACTTTTATGAGCTCATCAGTTTTTCATTAGAGTTCTGAAAATGCTTATTCATTCAGTTCAGCAGTACAGTCAGGTACCAGAAACCTTGTACAGGCAATATTTGCTTTATATTTATTATACATTTACTCTTTTTGGCTCTTCATTTTTTCCTGAATCCCTATGCTTCCATCTGAGCATCTAAATTCGTTTTCTTTATGGCTGAAGAACTCTTGTTAGTAAAACCTGCTGCTTCTGATTTCTATTATCTTGTTTTTCTGACAGTATCTTTATTTCGTGTTGAAGAATATTTTTTCCTCTGCATCTAATTCTAAACTGAATGTTATTTTATTTTAGTTGCATTTTAAAGATATCATTTTATTTCACTTATTTACTTTTTTGGCTTCCATTGATTCTAGTGAGATATTATCTTTTGGTCTCATTGTTGCATCTTTGGAAGTAATGTGAAAGATTTTCTTTTGTATTTGGTTTACAGTAGTTTTACTTATTTTTACTATGATATTCTTAGATGTGACTTGCTTTGCATTTGTCATGCTTGGAGTTCAGCGTGCTTCTTGAATCTGTGACTTTCATCCTTGGAAATATGAAATATTGCTTTTACCTCATTTTTTCCTCTTCCCTATTAGTCCTATTCACCATTTCCTACAATGCTCTTATGATCTTTGGTGTGTTTTCCATACCTTTTACTTTCTATACTTCACTCTGTATATTTTCTCTCTTCCAGTTCAAGTAATGTACTGTTAAATATATGTATTAAGTTCCTAATTTTAATTAGTTGTAGCTTTTAGCTCTAGACATTTCACTTAATTTTTTTAATTAGTGATTTTATTGTATGTAAATTATACCTCTGTAAAGGTGATTTTGTTTTGTTTTGTCTTGTTGTTTTTCTTATTTTTTATTTTTAATTAATTTTTTAAAAATTTAATAAATTTTTAAATGTTATACTCCATTTATAGTTATTACAAAATATTGGCTATATCCCCCATGTTGTACAATACATCCTTGTAGCCTAGTTTGTACCTCCCACTCCCTCACCCCTATATTGCCCCTCCCCACCCCCCCACGGGAAATCACTAGTTTGTTCTCTGTATCTGAGTCTGCTTCTTTTTTTGATATATTCACCAGTTTGTTGTATTTTTTAGATTCCACATATAAGTGATATCATACAGTATTTGTCCTTCTCTGACTTATTTCACTTAGCATGATGCCTTCCAAGTCCATCCATGTTGCTACAAATGGCAAAATTTTGTTCTTTTTTATGGCTGAGTAGTATCCCATTATACATATATCCACATCTTCTTTTTCCATTCATCTGTTGATGAACACTTAGGTTGCTTCCATATCTTGGCTATTGTAAATAATGCTGCTGTGAACATTGGGGTGCATGTATCTTTTTGAATAGTGTTTTTGTTACTTTCAGGTATATACCCAGGAGTGGAATTGCTGGGTCATATGGTAGTTCTATTTTTAGTTTTTTGAAAACCTCCATGCTGTTTTCCACAGTGGCTGCACCAATTTACATCCCCACCAACAGTGTAGGAGGGTTCCCTTTTCTCCACATCCTCGCCAACATTTGTTATTTGTGTTCTTTTTGATGATAGCCATTCTGACAGGTGTGAGGTGATATCTCATTGTAGTTTTGATTTGTGGTTTATAATTTGATTTTATAGTTTCTGGCTCTGTGCTCAAATTCGCCATTTTGTCATTTAAATTCTTGAAAATACTAGTCAAAGTTAGTATGGGGTCCATGTGTAATAACCCCAATATCTAGATGTCACATGGGTCTGTTTTGGTTGTCTGTTTTTATCTCAGGTTTTGTTCAATTTAAATTCTTGCCTGGAGATTTTTGATTGAATTATTGGTATTATGTGTGAAAATTTTACAGGTAATTTGAGGCTGGTGATGATGTTATCTCTTTATGGAGAAGGAAGGTTTATAATTATTTCTGGCAATTAACTATGGTAGACCCAGGGATGCCACCAGAACCTGAGGTGTTTCCAGAGATCCTCCTCCTCCAGGGGTCCTAAACATACCCCGGAGGTTTCTAAAGGATCTGCTTGCCTTCTCAACTCATGCTTTTGAAACAGCAAATGTTTTGAATATAAAGATAGTGGTGTCATATAATTTTATAAAGAATGTTTTGTTCATATTTTCTAATTTTTTTTTCTGTGATGGCAGAACTTAAATAAGCTATTCTGTCATTATCTGAAATAAATACCTATTTTTAAAATATTGAGACATGCTTCAATTTCCTCAAGGTCAGTATTATCCTTTTTTATTTTTGCTGTATTAAATCTATAAATGTGAGCTTGGCTTTAATTTTAATATTGGTGCCATTTTTGGTCAGTTTTTTTCCCGTAATAAAGCAGTATTCTACTTATACTGATTAAAAATGAAATAGATTGCATCCCATTTTGTAATTAGGCCAGTTTAAAATATGCAATAATTATTTATAAAATATCTTTATGAAGTTGTGAAACATATTTTTTATCCTTCAACCCAGGAAAATATTTCAATTAGCTTTAATTATTGCCTCTTTTTATTTTTCTCTGAGCTTTCATATGTTTCAGTCATA
The DNA here is from genome assembly GCF_028564815.1 of Eubalaena glacialis. Classification (NCBI taxonomy): domain Eukaryota; kingdom Metazoa; phylum Chordata; class Mammalia; order Artiodactyla; family Balaenidae; genus Eubalaena; species Eubalaena glacialis. The sequence goes on along the minus strand of NC_083716.1, from coordinate 212,950,865 downwards.
AGTATTTGTTTTTATTATCTAAACTTCATTTCTAGCACCTGGCATTTTAGAAATATTTGCCCCTTTTCTTGACATTCTACTCCATTTTGTGCTCCAAAGATTTGATTTTTTGCACTACCTATGTTAATTTTATTGGTGTTAGTTTTTAATAATCCTCACTTATCTCAATTTTGTCCTATTTCATCTCATCCCTTTTTCCTGTTTTAAGCATTATAATATTTTTCAATTCTGCATTTTGTCAACTCATCTATGATGACATATTGTTTTCTCCTTTTTTCTGTAGATGACAAATTGTACACGCCTTTGACAATAACAATACCATATGGATGTATGTATGTATTACCAAGCATTTCTGTTTTTAATTTTGGATATTTTATTGCTATCCACATATATTAATTCTTAGGAACATTGTTTTCAAAATCCAGACTCTTAGCAATATATATAAACTTTTCCTTCTCAGAGATAAGAGAAAGTTAAGGTAGTGGCAGGTTTAGTTATTTGTCTTCATTCTTTATTTCTCAATAGCCATATATGGCATCTTCACCTTTGCCATAGCCTCATGGCAAACATGAGGTAGACCTTTCCCATCCCATTAATGTAGATCTTGGTCACATGACTTCTTTTTGGCCAGTGGGATGTCAGGGGTTAGGATACAAGCAGAGCATTGAAAAGTGCTTGGTCTCTTGCATTTCTGTCATTGCCAAGAGAAAAACATATTGTGCGTAGCTCGTGGGTCTCTGAAGAACGAAAGGTACATGGAGTAGACATCTGCAGTCTGAATGCAAGCCCTCTTGATCTTCTCTGAAAGCAGCTAAGCTCTCAGAACTTGTGAATGAAAAATAAATACTTCCTGTCATACACGGCTGAGTTTTGGGGTTGTTTGATATGCACAATTTTGTGGAAACAGCTTACTGATACACATCTATAAATAATTTGTTAGTATTTACTGGTTTTAAAATAACTGATAATAGGGCTTCCCTGGTGGCGCAGTGGTTGAGAATCTGCCTGCCAATGCAGGGGACACGGGTTCAAGCCCTAGCCTGGGAAGATCCCACATGCCGCGGAGCAAGTAGGCCCGTGAGCCACAACTACTGAGCCTGCGCGTCTGGAGCCTGTGCTCCGCAGCAAGAGAGGCCGCGATAGTGAGAGGCCCGCGCACCACGATGAAGAGTGGCCCCCGCTCGCCACAACTAGAGAAAGCCCTCGCACAGAAACGAAGAGCCAACACAGCCAAAAATAAATAAATTAATAAAGAAAAAAAAAACTGATAATAAAGTAACTTCCTTCATTCTTTATTCTTTATTACTATTCACAACTTCAGGACAGAGACTTAGGGCAAATATAATTCTAAGTAAATTCCAAATCAATTCTTATTGGTTCTAAATTGGTTCAGTTGTCTGTATTTCTTAGATTTTTTTCTCTCTTCTGTTGATTTGGACTTATCTATATCATGTTTTTCTTAGAAAAACTCTGCAAAGTAATTTTCAATGTAATGTCTTTGAACCTGACAAGTAATATATTCAGCAGAATACAAGGGAAAGGTATTTTATCATACTGAATGACTCATTTGGCAGTTTCTTATCCTACCATTGATTATTTTCCAAAATAAGTCCTTATATTTTTTTAAAAGAATAATTTCCAGTTCCACCGAGTAATCACACTAATTAGAATTTTCCAAGCAAGTATATTCTTAGAATTTATTTTATAACAGTACAATAATCTGAAACTCATGGCACACACTATTGCACCTTAAGTATTTTTGATCCTTAAAATGAACAGTTCAGTGCATTATCTGCTGAGAAATAGTATTATAATAACCACAAGAATCATTAGAACATAACTAATTTGCTACCATGGGGTGGTTTCAGTACACACAAAAAATTGAATTCTAAATAATAAGAGCAAGACCACAATGTTAAAGTGTTGGCTAGGTAATTTTTTGAATCTTAGAATTTGAGACCTAATTCTTTTTCAAGACACATGCAGATTCCCATTTATAAGCTCATCACATTGAAATGTTATTTTCTCAGATCTTTAGGATACCTCAGTGTCCCTCAGTCTCTACACACAGTCTGACTTTGATAATCCTTTGGTTGTCCTAAAGCAACTCAATATTTACTCATAGGGCTAATAAAGCAAGTAATCCTAAGTGGGACTGAATGAGAGAAAGAGAAAAAAACCACTCTAAATTGGTTTGCTCTAAACTGAAAACAGTGAGATGACTTGTGAATGCTTTATTCTCCTCTACTTAACCCAGGCTCGGGTTGTTCTCTTTGGAGGAACACACTCTGAACCACACCTCAAGATCTTCATCAGGTAAATCTTCTCATAAGAAGTAGCATAATAATTTTTGTGAAACCTCTAACAGTCCCACACAGACGTAAATGCTTTGCCACTCTGCTTCCCTTCCTGTTAGCTACTCTACTGTTTATTAATTGGCTCTGTGTTACTCTTTCCCTTAGATAGTGAACTCTTTGAGAGCAGAGAGCATGACTCATGCTAATATAATGTTGGGAACTTCGTTGATACCCAAAATATATCTGTAGAATTAAAGGATAATCTCAGACAGAGAACTAAGAACAGAATCTAGTTTTTCCCTTCTTTTACTCTTAACATTGGGAAACTAAATTACACATCTTAATTGAAAATCTTTTCTTAACCACATATATTAGTGTTAAAACAGTTAATATTTTTTCTAGTTTATTTGATATTAAGTTTACATAGAAAACAAAAATTTGGCTTTGTTGTTTGGGCACATGAATGTCTCATGTACACTTAACAATTTTTAGAATTATCTGGAGGACCTGCAGATACAGGTTTTCCCCATTTACTGAGCTATCTAATTGAATCAAAATACTGTTTTTCAGTGAACTAAAATTAGGTTGTCTTTTAAAACATTTTCAAAACCACAGTATGCAGTATCATTTTCCCACTTTCCTATCTCTTTATAAACTTTTCTAAACTTTTTTCTTAGGAATTTCTAATTCCCACTTGCTCCCACGTGGTTTTCATGCTTTGTCAAAAATCATCCTAATTTCTGTCCCTCTCAGCAGTTTGAGTTATTCTGGTTGACATAAACTATTACTTACTCCTTTCTATGGAAAATTTAAGTGTTGTTTTGTTACTGAATAGCAGTAAACTGAAGGTGGCAAAAGACAGTAGCTTTTCTGCAACAATCCTTTTTTATGACAGATATCCTTCAACTAGTTCCACATTAAATAATTACAATATGCAACAGTGAGAATTGCAAAGAGTTAAAAATATTACACGGAAACTGTGTCCCTGCACAGGTAACCGGAGATGGACTGTTGAGGCCATCAGCTGACAGGAGATGGAGTGATGCAAGGCCTCATGCTAATACTTTAGGAAGCCTCAGAATTAAGCTAATCGATATACTTAAAATTTTATTTTTGGCAACTGTGAAAGTTGAAGAAGTCTAGTAGTTCTATGTCAGACTTTTCTTAAGGAAAACTAATATTTGTGAACTTACTCATTAGAAAGAACTGTCCATTCTCTTACAAGTCAGTAAGCTGCTAACAGATTCTTATAAGGGATTGATGTGCTGCTGATGGTGAGAGCGAGTGTTTCTGGAGGTTCTGTTTACCGTTATGGCTGCAACTCAGTATGTATTTATATGGCATCATGGTCCTTTACAAAGCGAACTGTGGGTTTGGGTGATATTAGGAGACAGATGGTTAATACAATACATAATGGAAAGAAACTTCACTGAAGAAATATATTTCCATATTTTTAGACATTGATATATGTCCCAGTGACCTGTGAATAAATCACTGGGACAAGTATGGAACAAATGGCACCGACATTCCAGTGCTCATGAGGTGCTATGTCTGGACATGTTTGCTGTAACTCCACATGAGTCATCACACACTTCTGAACCACTTCATGTCATAAGCAGAGTATGCTACTTTCTCTCTCTAATCACACTGAAATTTGCCCTTTTAAATCTTTTAATGCATTAGTGATTTGGGAGTACATGATAAAATCCAGGTGATTTAGTCTTTTCAGAGAAAAAGAAGAACTTGATAGTTCTTCTCTTAAGAAATGTATTCAAGTGAAAAAAGTCTCATTTAAAGAAAAGGATTTAACTGACTTTTTAAAAATATAATTGCTTGTTTCTTTAGTTTTGTGTTCAGGTAATGATGGGAATCATTTAACAGCCAAAACTGCAAAGAAAAGAAAGGTGCTGATTTTTGAATTTTGAGGTGTATTCTTTTGTTCAATCAAGTAATTTTACCATATGAGAAGAAATGAGCTATAGATTCTGAAGACACAAACTGAGGATTTAACATCAGAGGACAATGCAAAGTTAATTTACCTGACTGCCCTTCAAAAGAAAATTTTAAACTAGTCTTAGCAGATTGAGTAGCATTATATCACAACAATTTATCTTACTGTAAATAAGTATTAAATTTACCCAGGTACTGGGAACTTTAAAAAAGGCTCCATTTTTAGATAACCATTTAATTATTTTCATCATTATTTAACTACAATTTTTGAGAAAACATAAGATGTTATTTTGGGTATTCAGTTCACTGAAAGGATGTATGAAATATGTGAGCTTATTTTTTCAATGTTATATTGAACTGATATATGCTAAGGCTTACAAAATGCTAACCTATTAGATATAACTTCTTAAACCAAATCATTTTTTTACTTATTCTTGTTTAAAACTTGGTGACATCATGAACTCATTGGGGGAGCTGGCCATCTGTCATTATCACTCTTATGAAACTGACTTGAGACACTTAGCAACAATGAGACATTTCTCTAAGAGAATTCTAGATCCTGTAACCAGTTACAATTACTCTTTCCTTTTTCATATTTGCCTTAAAAATTTGCAGATAGAAGTTGAAAATTTACAGGGAATTTGTACTCCTGTTTATGATCCTTCTAAATTCTTCTGTCATTCTCCTGCATTTATGAAGCGCATGGTAGTTGGCTTCTAGAGGATGGTAATTTTGGACACAGACATAATTCTTTTTTTAAAAAATTTTATATTGGAGTACAGCTGATGAACAATGTTGTGTTAGTTTCAGGTGTACAGCAAAGTGAATCAGTTATACATATACATGTATCTTTTCTTTTTCAAATTCTTTTCCCATTTAGGTTATTACAGAATATTGAGCAGAGTTCCCTGGGCTATACAGAGTTCCCTGTGCTATATCTATTTTGGTTATCTATTTTAAATATAGCAGTATGTACATGTCAATCCCAAACTCCCAATCTATCCCTACCCCAATCCTTCACCCCTGGTAACCATAAGTTTGTTCTCTAAGTCTGTGATTCTGTTTCTGTTTTGAAAATGAGTTCATTTGTATCATTTTTTTTTTAGATTCCACATATAAGTGATATCATATGACATTTGTTTTTCTCTGTCTGATTTACTTCACTTAGTATGATCATCTCCAGGTCCATCCATGTCGCTGCAAGTGGCATTATTTCATTCTTTTTAATGGCTAATATTCCATTGTATATATGTACCACATCTTCTTTATCCATTCATCTGTCAATGGATATTTAGGTTGTTTTCACGTCTTGGCTATTTTAAACAGCACTGCAGTGAACATTGGGGTGCATGTATCCTTTCAAACCATGCTTTTCTCCAGTTATATGCCCAGGAGTGGGATTGCTGGATCATATGGTAGCTCTATTCTTAGTTTTTTAAGGAACCTCCATACTGTTCTTCATAGTGGCTGTACCAATTTACATTCCCACCAACAGTGTAGTAGGGTTCCCTTTTCTCCACACCCTCTCCAGCATTTATCGTTTGTAGACTTTTTAATGATGGCCATTATGACTGGTGTGAGGTGATATCTCATTGTAGTTTTGATTTCTATAATAATTATATTTCTATAATTATTAGCAATGTTGAGCATCTTTTCATGTGCCTCTTGGCCATCTGTATGTCTTCTTTGGAGAAATGTCTACTTAGGTCTTCTGCCCATTTTTTGACTGGGTTAGTTGTTTTTTATGATATTCAGTTGCATGAGCAGTTTGTAAATTTTGGAGACTAATCCCTTGTCTGTTGCATTGTTTGCAAATTTTTTCTCCCATTCTATGGGTTGTCTTTTCATTTTGTTTATGGTTTCCTTTGCTGTGCAAAAGCTTTTGAGTTTAATTAGGTCCCATTTGTTTATTTTTGTTTTTATTTTCATTACTCTAGGAGATGGCTTGAAAAAGATATTGCTGCAATTTATGTCAGAGTGTTCTGCATATGTTTTCCTCTAAGAGTTTTATAGTATCTGGTCTTACATTTAGGTCTTTAATCCATTTGAGTTTATTTTTGTGTATGGTGTTAAAGAATGTTACAATTTCATTTTTTTACATGTAGCTGTCCAGTTTTCCCAGCACCATTTATTGAAGAGACTTTTTCTCCATTGTAGAGTCTTCCCTCCTTTGTTACAGATTAATTGACCATAGGTGCATGGGTTTATTTCTGGGCTTCCTATCCTGTTCCATTGACCTATATTTCTGTTTTTGTGCCAGTACCATACAGTTTTGATGACTGTAGCTTTGTAGTAGAGTCTGAAGTCAGGGAGTCTGATTCCTCCAGCTCTGTTTTTTTTCCTCAACATTGCTTTGGCTATTTGGAGATTGATCACATGCTAGGCTACAAAGTGAGCTTCTGTATATTTAAGAAAATTGAAATCATATCAAGCATTTTTTCTGACCACAACACTATGAGACTAGAAATAAGCTACAAGAAAAAAACTATAAAAAACACAAACACGTGGACGCTAAACAATATGCTACTAAACAACTAATGGATCGCTGAAGAAATCAAATAGGAAATCAAAAAAATACCTAGAGACAAATGAAAATGAAAGCACGACAATTCAAAACCTATGGGACATGGCAAAAGCAGTTCTAAGAGGGAAGTTTATAGTAATACAATCTTACCTCAGGAAACAATAAAAGCACAAATAAACAACCTTACACCTAAATCAACTAGAGAAAGAAGAACAAACAAAACCCAAAGTTAGGAGAAGGAAAGAAATCATAAAGATCAGAGCAGAAATAAATGAAATAGAAACCAAAAAAAAATAGAAAAGACCAATGAAACTAAAAGCTGATTCTTTGAAAAGATAAACAAAATTGATAAACCTTTAACCAGACTCATCAAGAAAAAAAAGGGAGAGGGTTCAAATCAATAAAATTATAAATGAAAAAGTTGAAGTTACAACAGACACCACAGAAATACAAAGGATCATAAGAGACTACTGCAAGCAACTATATGCCAATTAAATGGACAACCCAGAAGAAATGGACAAATTCTTAGAAAGGAACAATCTCCCAAGACTGAACCAGGCAGAAATAGAAAATATGAACAGACCAATCACAATACTCAAATTGAAACTGTGATTTAAAAACTCCCAACAAACAAAAGTCCAGGACCTGACGACTTCAAAGGCAAATTCTATCAAACATTTAGAGAAGAGCTAACACCTATCCTTCTGAAACTATTCCAAAAAATTGCAGGGGAAGGAATACTCCCACACTCATTCATGAGGCCACCATCACCCTGATAACCAAACCAGACAAAGATACCACACAAAAAAAAGAAAATTAAAGGCCAATATCACCAATGAACATAGATGCAAAAATCCTCAACAAAATATTAGCAATCCGAATCCAACAATACATTAAAAGGATCATACACCATGATCAAATGGGATTTACCCTAGGGATGCAAGGATTTTTCAATATCCACAAATCAATCAGTGTGATACACCACATCAACAAACTGAAGAATAAAAACCAAATGATCATCTCAATAGATGCAGAAAAAGCTTTTGACAAAATTCAACACCTATTTATGATAAAAAACTCTCCAGAAAGTGGGCATAGAGGGAACATACATCCACAGACATTACTCTTTGCTCACCTAACTAGTTAATCCCAGCTTCTCAGCCCTCTCTTGCCTTTAGAAGGCTGTTGTAGTCTTGGAGGCATCACCATCAGCCAGCTGCCATTTACCCTCCCAGGAAAATAGCTAAAGCACATTTAGCTGTCTTCTTCCCTGAAATTGAAACTCATGGGCCAGTTGCACATATGCTGAATCTTGAGATGCATGTCCCAAGTATTAAAGGATGAGGCCAGAGTGTGGTTCAAACTACATTCATATTTTTTACACATATCATTAGCTTAAACCATGTACTTAGACCTTAGCTTCCTTGGACCCCTCCTGATTGGCCCAGGAAATTGAATGCATAAGGCTACTACTGCATGTCCTTTCTTTTGCTTCCCTGGTGTAGTCTGAACTTGCCTATGTCTTTACATTTGTCTGACATCTGGATCTTAACTTTGACTTTGTGTAATGGTGACATATTCTATTTCTAAAAGAATTATCCCTTTTATCATAATCAGTAGCTTTCACGTTGGCCTGGATGTTTTACTTTCCTCTTGCCCTCACCTATTTGTAATCTTCATGACCCTGTCTAAACCATGACTGAAATAACCACATGGCACAGACTTTCCAGAATCATTTGATTTACACAGTATGTCCTATTATCAGTCCAGGTGGCAGAGAATGTTTGCCCACTTTTGATTTAGAAAACAGTGTCTAAGTTTGGTCATATCCTACTGCTAGATACCTCATAGGAAGTGAAAGGAATGTCATATTAGCCCCAGTCTGAATGATCATGTATTCCAAATTAGAGTGTCTTAAGGAAATGTTAAATATTTGTGTACTAAAGACTCTCATATTTGAATATCTGTAGATATAAAACAGCTTTCAAAGACAAGATTAAGTAGTTTTTATCTTCTGTAGCGTTTTGTAGGCGATAATATATTTAATATTACATTTTAAAATAGGGTTCTTAGATGTGTAAGAGATGATTCAAGAAATATACTGTTCTTTTTAGGTTCTTCATATGATAAATATGACTTGAAAGATCTAGGTACTTGTTTTTCTTATTTTCTCATTTCCTATTAGTTCTTCCTCTCAGTCAAATTTGTTTTCTGCTTCCATCACTTTACCAAAGCTACTTTTACCAATGTATTAACTTGCTAAGACTGCCATAACAATAGGTACCACAGACCAACTGGCTTAAACAGTAGAAGTTTATTTTCTCACAGTCCTGGAGGCTAAATGTCTGAGTTCAAGGTGTCGGCAGGGTTGGTTCCTTCTGAAGCCTCTCTCTTTAGTTTGAAGATGGTCATCTTCTCCCTGTGTCTTCACATTTTCTCTCCTTAATGTATGTTTGTGTCCAAATTTCCTCTTTTTATAAGGACAGCAGTCATATGGAATTAGATTAAGGCTCACCTAATGATCTCATTTTAACTAAATTACCTATTTAAAAATTCTATCTCCAGATATAGTCCGTGGCTAAACATATGGCCATCTACAAACCAAAGAGATTATGGTGTTTATTAGCTATTCACCATTTTATGAAATAGTTTAATTTAAAAAAAAAAACTTACAAGATTGACCCTCTCTTCCTTTCCACAAAAAGAAAATGGCAGGAATTTTCAGATAACATTTTGCAGAATGTAGGAAATCTAGTTAATCCTGAGTGCAGTATGTTTCCAAATTCATTAGTTCTGAAGATGTATCTCACAGAACATCTCTTAAAGTTCTACGTGTGATCATCTCCACCAGCAAAAGGATGACAAGTTGCTGAAGGCTCAGATGATGGTGAGCCTTTTTTAGCAATGAAGTATTTTTAAATTAAGGTATGTATTTTCTTAGACATGATGCTATTGCACATTTAATAGACTAATGTATAGTGTAATGTGTATAATGTATAGTGTAAACATAGTTTTTATATGCACTGGGAAACTAAAATATTTGTGTGACTTGCTTTATTGTTATATATGCTTTATTGTGATATGTGCTTTATTGTGGTGGTCCAGAACCGAACCTGCAATACCTCCAGGGCATGATTTTACCAAATATGTTCAGAGTTAGGTGTTGAGTGTGTTTTGTTTTAAATAAGAAGGCCAGGCTAAGGAACATGATTTCCCATGTTAGGTAAGTGATTGGGTCATTAGTCCTTTTCTGACTGGATATTAAGAGAAAAGGAGGTTTCAAAGGCAAGCTCCCACTTTCGCTGTAACAGTGGGAGTAGGAGCATTCAGAGGCATGTTTCTGACAGACAGGACTGTGGTGGGAAGGGCAAGAGAGCAGAGTGAACACTCAACCCTGACCTGGGAATGGAGGCTGCTGTGGTGCAAATCCTGCTTATGCAAATTATAATTTGAGACTAAACAAGACCCCTATGTGATTCTCTAAAACAACTGTTCCATAATTCAGGAAGGGTCAGAAATATCACAAATGTCAGCAGCCATATTCATCTTGAGTGAGATCTCTGAGCCAGGCAAGTGCCCTCAGCTGGGGGTGAAAAAAGGGGAAAGCGCATCTGGTGCCACTCGTATGATTTCCTTGTCCACAAAATCTCACCCAGTTCCTCACTGTTTTCTTTTTTCTCTTTTTAAAATGCTGGATGGTACGATTTAAGCCAAGCTGAGCGTAAGAATGATTTGAATGAGGTACTCCAGAAACTGTCCAGTGTGACTCTGGTTGGTTCATCCAAGTCCGTGAATCTGAACCAGGAATGTTGAGTCCTGTGGTCAAAGCTGGGAGATGAGTAAATAAACTCTTGTCCTTCGTTAGGAATAAAAGATGTTTTATTCAACAAAGCAGCATTCATATTCTCTCAACTTTCTGAGCTTTCAATGAGACAATAGCTCCAAAGGGCATAAGAAAACTTGAAACATAAAATACAAAGCAAAGAAAACACCCTTGCCCACATTTATTGAGTACAAACCTTACTCTTTCAAGGTTGTCATTCCGTTACCTTTTATAAACCTCTCCTTATTATAATAATTTGACAAGGATGAAGTATTTTGACTGAGATCAATTTATTATCCTCCATTCCTGTTGAGAAGAAAAAAAAAAACCTAAAACTGAAATACAACTTCAAAGTCACTGAAGTCTGTCTTAACCACAGTAGAAAGATTACATTAAAGCCAGAAGCATTTTTTCATGTGTGTCAAAGATGTGATTATTGGATTGTTTGAGCAAGATATTAAACCAAATGAAATTCTGCTCAAGTGTCAAAGCACAAGCTCTACAGGTTTTTTGTTTTTTGCTTTTTTGGACAATGGAGACACATTGCAGGTTGACAGCAAATAGAAAAGATAGCTTTTGAAATCGTGTTAGTTTGGTGGGGTCTCCCCTACCATTCCTCCATCAAAATGTGCTATCCCATTATTAAAAACTTCCACTCTGCTTTTATGGACTTCATATTCATTGTATTCCTGTCCTAGATGATATGACTTCTGTTCAAATAAGGATTCTTATCTTTACTCCATTATCTAGACTATCTCAAAAGGATCAAGGTATTTTTGCAGCCTATTTTTATGAGACCATTGAAGCCAGTTCTTCAACCTGCCTCTCCATACAATCCCTCTAGCAATTTAACATTTTCATAACAATTTTGAACGATTATTTTCAAATGTTAACATATTTTATTGGGTTAACTTCATTCATTTTCTAATTAGTAGAAAATCTTTAGTATTGGCATGTAAATTTATAAGGATCCATTAGGTCATTCATATTTAATGGACTTTTTCCAAAAATCACATCTACTTTCTTTCCACTTAAGGTTCTGTTAATCAATCTGTTATCTCACCTACTTATCCCCTAAAAAGCCACAAAAATCTTTTGACATGTTCAACTACAAGGAGCTATTTTGAAAAAGCTCTAGGTATGTTGATAGTTTTAACTTATGTTTTTGCCTGAAGTGAATAAAAATAAATACAGATAAATTAAAATATTCATATAAAATAGTTTATCTTATAGTCATAAAAATTCTTGAGAAGTTCACTTGGTCTTTTTCTTCTGTCTTCACTGTAGCCATTTATTAAGCCATTTTAACGTATTTATTAGATTCATCCATGTAGTCCATGTGATTTATACCTTAAAAGAAGTATTTTTCCCCAAAACTTAGCAAACTAGAAATGGAAGAAAAACTTCCTTAAATTAATAAAGGGCATCTGTTCCTATAATCAACTTATGTGTAAACAAACCACCTCAAAACTAGTGGCTTTAAAAACAATTTATTATTATCTCTCATGTTACTTTGGGTTGACTGGGACCAGTTGGAGAGTTATCACTTGGAGTTTTGTGGCTGAAGGACTGAACTGCACAATCATGCAAGATGGCTCACTCACAAGCTGGCAGTTGATGCTGATGTTGGCTGAGAGGTACCCGGGCCTTTTACCCAGAGAGCCTACACATGGCCTCTTCATCTTGCTTGAGTTTCTCACAGTATGGCCGTCTCCGGGTAGTTGCAATTCTTACATGGCTGCTCAGTGGTCTAAGAGTGAAAGTTCCAAGAGACAAGAGGTAGAAGCTGCTAATCTATAAGGGTCCAGGCCAAGGAACCTGATGTTTTTTACCATTCAAAGTTTCACAAAGCCCATCCAAATTAAACAGGAGGGGATTTAGAACCCATCTCTTAATGGGAAGAGAATGTAGGAATGTGAGGCAGTCTTTAATCTACCATAGCATTTAAGAAAAATCTATGACAAAAAAAAAATGAACATTTAGAAGTAGTTTAGTTAAATTCAAAAATAAGTCAAAAATTCTATCAACAATATTATTGCTAATAATTAGTTAGGAGGTCCTACCTAATGCAATAAGCAAAGGGAATTAAATATTGAAAAGAAAAATACTGTCATATTTTACAGGCCAAAAAATCATTTCCCTAGAAAATAAAAAACTTAAAAATTCAAACCAATGTTAAAATTCATCAAGATGATAAAATAGAATATTGACATATAAAATAGTCTGCTTTTATAACATTTGCAAAATCCGGTTTAGAAATTTAAGGGGAAGAGACACACGATAACAAAAAAAAAGAAAAGAAAAACCAAAAAAATCCCAAGGCTACAAAATACTTAGTAAAATGCATAACAAGAAATTTCTAAGAACTTTATTCAAAGGCATGAAAGAAAATGAATGAATGGAGATTTATGATATTACTGTAGTACAGTACTGGAGTACTGTTTTTCCTCAAACTAGTCTATAATATAATGCAATCCTAATGAGTAACTTAACAGCATTTTTATTAAATTTATGATGTTTAGATAATTTTTGTAAAATTTGATGTTTATTTTAAAATGCATCAAATGAAAAAGGCAATAATAGCCATAAAAGTTTTTTTAAGTTTACGGATGCTTACTTATATCTAAATATTCCGTAGGTCTACATAAGTACAACATTGTTTTATGAATGCAGAAAAAAGGGAAAACAATGAAGAATTAAAAAATAAAAGAACAAAAAAGCTGACTTATGCACATATGGAAATGTAATACATAGCAATCAGTGGTAATAGGTTAGACTATTCAATAAACAAATCTCAGACAGATTTAAGCATTAAATGTGAAAAAGCTGATTAGAAATGAGTGTGGAAAAATATATTTGTTAAACGAACAAAAAAAGTAGGAACTCATATGGACATAGATGTCAAGTAATTAAAATCTTGGTTCACATAGAATCAAAGGTCAAAGTTAAAAGACAATTATTAGAGTAAATGAAATTAGTTACACAGTGTGTAATAGACAAATGATTAATTTTCTGAATACATAGTAATTTTAATATAAACACAAAATCTCAAACTCTTCATTTATCCCTCCCCACCCTTCCCCCTTTGGTAATAGTGCTTGTTTTCTGTCTGTGAGTCTTTTTCTGTTTTGTAAATAAACAGAAATTGTATCATTTTTTAAGATTCCACATATAAGTGATATCATATGATATTTGTCTTTTTCTGTCTGATTTACAGACAGAGAAATTAGGAGTTTGGGATTAACATGTATACACTACTATATATAAAATAAATAAACAACAAGGACCAACTGTAAAGCACAGGGAACTACATTCAATATCTTTTAATGACCTATAATGGAAAAGAATCTGAAAAAGAATACATATGTATGTGTGTATATGTATAACTGAATCACTTTGCTGTATACCTGAAGCTAATGCAACATTGTAAATCAACTATACTATAAAAAATATCAACACAAAATCACATTTGAATGTAGGGTCTTCTAAATAGAAGAAGCATAAATAACCAATAAGCTTATAAAGATTTTCGCTGCCATTTAGACATATGTATTAAATCAATAATACAAATAAATACAAAACATTCTATTTTCCTTAGAGACTAAATATTTTCAAATGCTGATAAATATCTTATTATGACATCATGAGGAAAGTTACTCTCATACACTGTCAGTGGGATTAGAAATCAACCCAAGTCTTTTTTTGATAATGACTATTACTTATTTTTGGCCATGCCAAGCAGCATGCGGGATCTTAGTTCCCTTACCAAGGATAGAACCCGTGCCCCCTGCAGTGGAAGTGCAGAATCTTAACCACTGGACCACCAGGGAAGTCCCGATAATGACTACTGAAATTAAAAATCTACATATTGTTTGAGTCAGCAAGTGGATTTTTTGTGTCTTTCCTAGAAAAATAAGTTGGAGAGTCAATATCCTTAGAAGTATAGAAAATTTCAGAAAAAAATGCTATTGGTAGGGAAATTGGTGAATAAATTATAGTCCACTCACACTATGAAATACTATGAAGCAGTTAAAAATGCTTAGCTAAATTCTTATAATATGATGTGAAACATGAAAGATGTAGACTGATACATAAAATTGGTCTCTTTTGGTTTTAAAGGTAACACTTTCAATTTAATAAAAAGAAAAGAAAGAAAGGGAGGAAGGAGGCGAGGAAGGGAGGGAAGGAAGTAGGGAGGGAGATGTGGAAGAAGGAAGAGGTGAATGAGAGAGAAAGAGAGAGATTAGATGAGAGAACTGGAAATTCAAAAAGCATAATTGAATTTCCCAAAATTACAGTGAAATGAAAGAACTGAACCTTCAAGCACAACTTCCTTCATATACAGTATCTTTGCACCATATACCAATGATTCAATTGAAAGGAAATAAGAACGGACATAGCCTACATCAGTAGCATCTGGGAAAGGGCATGATACATCCAGTTGAACTACAGGGTTAGTCCTGGCTTTGGATCCCAACTCTGCCTCTCACTGTGTGTTCTCATAAATGTCACTTGCAATTCTCTGCATTGTGCCTTAACCTACCCCAATTTAGTCATGCTCAATATTTAGTTTGTTTGTCTGTTGTTTGTTTGTATTTAATCATTTTCCCCTATTGTATTAGAAAAATAACCTGCCAAAAAGTTTAAACTGAGTGGTACTTAGTTAACCTCCCTCCCCAACACTGCCAACTCTCCAAGAAGTAATAATGAAAGTTCAGTCTAAATTTTGCTATACTTACAAGGATTAATTCAGTAAATATTTATTAGCAATCAGGTATACCATGTGTATGATTTATTCTGCAAGCCAATGAAACACATATCATACTATCTATCCTGAAATATATAAATTATGAACACTTTTGCACTGTGTCTCTGTTTCCTCATGTTTAAAAGGGTAATATTAATATGTGCCTCAGAATATTAAAATGAATTAACACTAAATAAGATGCACTTTGTGAATTGGAAAACACCATTCAAATATTATTGGTATTATACTACATGAACTTTACCTCATGTCTTGCTATTCTAAAATCAAAATCAGAAAATATTTCTCATTTTTATTACTCCACAGTCATATTTTTGTCTTCCCAAACCTTCTAAGGCTACCCTACACCTTTTATTTTATTTTTTCCATTTAAAATATTGCAACAATCCCTTCAACAAATGTGTGGGAACAAAATCAATCTCACCTTAGTTCAAATGTTAATTCAACCCTAAGACCTTATTTGATACCATCCAACATGATGTTTTCTTATATTTAATGAAACTACAGCCTTTGCCAAAGAGATTATTTGGACTTTGCTCTAAGGGCAAGTTTTCTTTGCTTTTAGTGATTTCTGCCTTTCTCAAGACTGCAAGGCAAACAAAACATAAAATAACTCATCTAAAGTCCTTCCTTCTTTAATCTTCTCATTTTATTTTTATTTAAAACAAAAAATTGGATATGCTGAATTTTATAAATGTAACCTTTAGGTTATCCTACACAATTCTTTTTGAATTTTATAATTCCCTACTGATACTGCTTAAACACAATCCTTTTGCTATTCCTTCATATCCAGTTATCTATTATTAAAGAAATAACTCCCTTATTCTTCCATCTACTAAAAATATTGTCATTTTGTAAAGACCTTACAAAAAAAATCCAACCAATAGGAAGATTAAACCCAGCCTCATCAAGGTAAATAGACAAGCATCAAAGGGACTAAAATTGTTAAATTTGTCTTATTTCTCATCCCCTTGTCATGGAATTGCTTGTATTTGTTTTCTCTTATATATCAACTGATAGCTGAAGTATTTCCTATTTTTCTTCACTAGCTTTTCCCCCATTCTTCAGCATAAATGCTTAAAATAAGCACCTTCTTCCTACATTATACTTGTTGTATGAAGGAAGTCAACCTGAGATGGGATTTTTATTTTTATTTGAAGTAAGTTTGATCACAGTTCATATTCTCTGGGGGGAAAAAGTCTCAGAAAGGACTAGCTTCTTTTAAAACAATCTCACTCAGTTGTATGGCAGTAAATCTAATAACTGTCAAACTGTCAGGATAAAATGTCTTACTACATAAACTTCAACATTTCATATTAAGCACTTTTCCTTATGAAATATTTTGCTCGTAATTTTTCTATAACATTGGTTTATTAAGGTTTAAAAAGTTATCTAAAATTTCTATTATATTTAAAAATCTAAGAAAAAATTATTTCATCTGGATTTTACAACAGTCCTATAAGATATATTATTATATTATATATTATATAATTTTTATTTTTTCTATCACTTTAGGGATCTCAAGCCTAGCAAGAATTAATAAGTTGTTCAGCATTTTGATCAAGTTAGCAACATGGCAGGATTTAAGGTAAAGTTAAACCTTAAACTATGGTATTTGTCTTTCACAACTATAGCAAGCACTATAGCAATTTATAAGTGTGTGTGTGTATATATATATACATATACAAAGTTATAAACTGATATATATATGTATGCATATGTTTATGATTAACAAAAAAAATAGAGTTAGAGCTCCCAAATGCCAAATTTAGAAAAACTGGGGTAACAAAGTAGACTCTTTTAGATTTTTAAAAACACACACACTATTTTTTCTATCTAATTGTTCTATATATTCTTATGAACATAGAATTCTACTTTCTCATGATATGGATATATCTAACCTCATGATCAGAAGTCACTCTGTGTTATTATGAACACACATGAGAAGGTCCTGATTATTTTATGGAGAAAAAAGATTCCTTTTTTCCTCACAGCTGTATCAATTGGAAGATTATCTTCTGCATATGAAATAAATTTCATTCATTTATTTGATTCTCATATTTACTCAAAATGTGTTTTTTTACTTCTAAGTTTGGAAAGAAAGTAGATGTGATTTCAATTAGGTATCAAAGCCACTATGTGACATAATGTTAGGTTGCATGATAGTCTTTCCATATTTTTGAAAACGTTGAACAAATAAGTTTTTCTGTGTCTGTAGAAGACAGTGAGATTTCCCTTGGGTCCACATTGTGTCCTGCTTGGATATCATTTATGACATTATTTAGGACTTGTGTGAAAAATTTTATATTAACAACACAAAAATTTCTGTTTCTCAGTATTCCTTATATAACATTGCGCAGCATCCTGCTGTTGAATTGCCATTATCATCGTCTTCATCAATATCATCAAATAAAAATGATTGAAATAAATTTAAATGTATAACAATACTAAGTGAAAGAAGTCAATCTGAAAAGACTATATACTGTATGATTCCAACTATATGACATTTTGGAAAAAGCAAAAGTATGGAGACAGTAAAAAAAAAAATTAGGGGAGGGTAGAAAGGAGGGATAAATAGAGCACAGAGGATCTTTAGGGCAGTGAAAATACTCTGTGTGAGGCTATAATGGTGGATATTTGTCATTATACATTTGTTCAAACCCATATACTGTACAACACCAGTAGTGAACCCTAATGTAAATTATGGATTATGGATGATAGTGATGTTTCAATGTAGGTTCATCAGTTATAAAAAAATTTACCTCTCCATTGGGCGATACGGATAATGGAGGAAACTATGATGTGAGGGAGCAGGTATATATGGGAAATCTCTACTTTCTGCTCAATTTTGCCGTGAACCTAAAACTGCTCTAAAAAATAAATTCTATTAAGAAATGAATGGAATACTAGTAAATAAGAGTTTCAAATTTAGTTGTAATTTCACTCTTTTCCACTGTGGTAACAAATGATATCTATCTTTGTGAAAATAAGCAAGCCCTTTGACCGAATAAAGAAATATATTTTTCCAAACAGTAGCAAAACACAATGAATTAATTTGCTGTTCTGTTTATAGAGAAAATAAAGTCAAACCAAAGATATCAGTTAGAGGATTAGAGTTGTAACTAGGTTAAGCATTTATGATGATTTTTGAAACAAGTTTTCCCTATGGAAATAAAAAGTAGTTCTTCATCTATTATTACTTCAAATGATTTTGAAAAATCCCACCACAACTTTCTCCTTAAAACTGAAGTTATCAATCCTTGAATTGCTACAAATCAGAAGAGATACTATAATTAGGATAGACCTTCTAGCCATGTTAGTTAATTCAGCCTGCAAGAATAGGCTATAAGCATCCATGTTCTGTAAGGCCACCAGCTGTAGTGACACATATACTCAGATGCAGCACCATCTTCAGGAAAGACCACGTTCCTGGGAGCAAGCTACCCTGAACCACACTCCTGGAGTTGCCACCATCTTTGCCTACCAGACTCTCAACTTAATGAATGTGCTCATGAGTATATGCTTGTAACCTCCAACTTGTTCAACAATGAATGACTCTTTGATTAATAGCTGCATGGCTGGATGTACCACAGCCCTGCAACCTAGGAGATGACTCTTATCCAGTAAGAATGCTCTGTGTTGCATAGTGATTAAAGAATCTATTTCGATCCTGTTTCTTGGGACATTTTGAGTTATCGAGAGGGCCGTAGAAGTGAGAACTGTAAGTATAAGCGCAGCATATTGAGGGAGAAGCTGACAAGGAACTGGTTTGTAAGTAGGGTAGAGTCACTAGAGTGGGGAGCAAGGGAGAGCTAGCTTCTGAGGGGATGATGAGAGGCCCATAACTCCAGCACTTCTTTTGGTTCATCTAACATGCGATTGTATCTTGAATAGTTACAGTCTTCCAATTTTCGAAGGTTCAGAACAGTTCCTGGGTTTCCTTACTTTCTGGCATTCAGGTAACAAATCTCTATCAGGTGACCCTGGTATACCCTGCTCCTGGTTAGACGAAAAATCTTAAAGTTTATGCAATGACAAAAATGAAATAAATAAATTAATGTTACTACTATAGCACACACTCTAACAGCAAGCCAATCTCACACCATACTATTAACATTTAACTTTATGCTGTTTCTAATGGTGTGCAGTCATCAATGATTGTATGTTTTTGCCAAAATCATATGAGTAGTGTTGAATGGTATTGATTGAAATATCAGGTTTCTTTATGACAGCAGACCTTTTTAAAAAAATTATTACAAAGAAAACCAACTAGGAAATCTCAAGAAGGGATTTTAGGATCTCAATTATATTAGAATAGTTATTATTTGAATCAAAGTATAATTTTAAAAAATTCTTTTTTGGAAATTTGAATAAACTTAAGGCAGACAAATATGTCATTTTTTCCATGGACTCTGCCTAATTTAAGATTAAATACTTTTGCAAACCTTCAGCCTATTTGCAGTTAAAACTTCATGTCACCACAAAAATTGCTGAGCAGAAACACATATAGAATATGCAAGGTGGTTTTGAAAGTGCCTCTGAGTTTTAGTTGTTTTAGGACTGACATTCCAACGCATCCAGGCAATTAAGTAATAGAAGTAATAAAAGACAATCCCCATCTGAACCATCTGTATATATTGTGGCTATTCTCAGTGATCCAGTGTGCAGTTTCTGTAGCTCTCATTAGTTAGCAGAATGCCTCAACTGTATTCAAGTTTAATAAATATGGGTTCTCTTGTCTGCATTTTATTCCCTTTCCCATCTTCCCTACACCATATACTCCTATTCTCATCCCCTTTCCTGGAAAATGCCTTTAATGTATTGAATGTAGAATATGATCACTTACTGTTTTTAGTGCCCTGAGGGCACGCCAGGGGCTTGAGAAAAGTACTATCTCTGTGCACATAGAAACAAAAATTCAAAATAAAACAGATGAACCCATTCAATTATGCAGATGCATTTTGTCTCCTAGACAAAACTGATACCTTTCTTCAGTAACTAAGATTAACTTGAGCTCTAGAAGAATCTGGATCTATTTTTTATAAAAGATGCCAGAAAGATGTTTTAATTTGATTTAGTTTGTATATAAATTCAACTTAGGGGATATAGAACCCTATTGTTTTTAGACAGAACTGGTTAATACAGGGATTATGACAATATGTATACTTTCCCTACCTTCTACCAGTCTGTGGATTTCAAAGCATTTTGCAAATATGACTTTAATTCACACACCCAGGTCTGTTACACATATGTTTTATTGGGCAAAAACAAACAATAAAAACACTACAAATATATAAAGGTTAGAAATATGCTGGCATTTTCACTATAGAATGGGGAGTACTCTAAATGCAAGAATTTCATAAAAACAATGAGAAAATTTTAAAATGCAGGGAAGTGAGAAGACAGTCAATAAAGTATTACTGCCAAAAAATGTTTAAGCTCATCCTTCTTTCTTTTAACTCCTGAATATATGGACTAGTATATTTAACTAGGTTAAAATCATGGAAATACTATGCATAACCATAATCCTGACTGCTTCACTGTTTGTAGATTTCTTTTTATTGACTCAAGTAGTTTTCAAATATTTACTCTGTAAAAAATAATGTCTCATATATAAAGAACATTTACCAGGGGAAATTTTTATTTGCTCCAATAATATTAAAAATGTTTCTACTTCCTTTTAAATATTTGCAAAGGCTGCAATGTATTCTTGAGATGTATGTCCTCAGCTATGCTCTTTTGGATTCTGTCCAGTGGTTATTGAAAGTTGGAACTTGACATCAAACAGAAAATATTGCCTTATTGCACTGACAGATTTCTATTTTGTCTACTGAAATTCTACAAGTATAAGATTTTTTAAAAATCCTTTAGAACATTCAAGGTATTTATTCTGAAGTGCTGTCAGCTCTCAAGATGTGAAGTATATTCCATCTTCAATCAGAGATAAAAATACTGGCCTTCTATCGCTATCAAATCGTCTACTTTTTCTGGATATTTATGATATCCAGATTATGATTAGAGAGAAAAAGATCTTCATAAACTGGAGATATGGTTAAGGGTATGTTTGCTGGAGCATCCAGAAAGTTATGCTACCTAATTAAGTGAAAAATCAACTTTCATAAACATTTTCCAAAGTAAACATCATGTTTAATGTATTGCATGTGCAATAGTGGCTATGTATTCATTTTTGCTCTTATGACATGTACTTATTAGTTTAAACTGTAGATCATTTGACTTTGAGTAAAGTGCTTATCCTTGGGTGCTAAGCCAGAGTTCAATTCTTACTTACTACCATCAGATAAGCTACCTCAGTTCATTTTTAAAATAAGTAAAGTATAAATAATCATGTCATTGCCTTACATCATCGTTGAGATGTTCACATTGGAGCAGAACAAGAGGAAGCCTAAGAGCCTTCAGCATCCTGAGATGACAAAGTTGTGGAATGACAAGAGATTTACTCTCTAGAGCAAGTTCATGAGAATTCAGAAGCACTATAAGCGTAATATAAGTAGTTTTTTCAAAGTATCTCAAGTGTTATTATATATTTTTGCTGAAATATTGAATAAATGTAAAGAAAAAGTGGCCTATCATTCTTGTAAAGATTCCATTCCTCATTGTTTTTACGTCAAAGAAAAATCACTAGGTAAATAAAAATAAGAAAAATATTTAAGTTTTATTGAAATGGTATCATGTCCCAGGATTGACGTCCACAATTCCTTTTTCTCCTTGGTATTTATCTTTTCCTTCTTAAGATAAGCACTTTTATATCTAGGTATGTTTGAATCCATAACAGTGATCAATAAGAAAATCCATC
Organism: Eubalaena glacialis; assembly: GCF_028564815.1. Taxonomy (NCBI): domain Eukaryota; kingdom Metazoa; phylum Chordata; class Mammalia; order Artiodactyla; family Balaenidae; genus Eubalaena; species Eubalaena glacialis. Next base: position 212,928,692 of record NC_083716.1, on the reverse strand, counting down.
ATAAGAAATTGGCCAAAGGATTACACAGAATAAAATTTTACCCTTTGAAGTAGTTTTGTTGATGCATAAATTGTTTACATCTCTTTGAACTTGAAATATGTTTGACTTTGTGGCCGTTTTTCTGTGATACTTATATATTCTTCCATGAAGTAATTGCCTTGAATATTTAATGAGATGTGATGATGGAACTAATAATTCTGCTAAAGGAATAAAAATGCTTTCTCAGTGACCAGAAAAATAAAATTGCTTTCAGTAGTGAATCAATGTATTTTCACTCTACAAGATAAACAGCAGACTGCAGTTCTGAAGTACCACACTTTCAATGAAGAGGAACTTACCTGAAAAGAGGTCACATGCTATTTTCTGTATTACCCATACAAATCTAAAATTGGGTTCATTTTATTTATCATAAATAAATTGCATGTCAAACAAATGCTGAGAATTTTTGATTGATAATCTCCTAGGCAAAATAAATCTTGGTAGTACCTATGAGGACATAGTGGAAACCTTAAATTCCTTTTCTGAGGGGGGCATTGTTCCTTATATTCAAATAATATTTTGACAGTCTGTAATTCAGAATTAACCAATAACTGGAAGGTATAACTTTTTGAAGATCAAAACACATAGATTCATGGGAAACTGATTCCAGTTTATAATATCTGACTCTTCCATGTAGACCATGTCTGTCATATGTCTGTCATAGCCTTTACCTTCTAATTCATTCTTCTTAAATCACTGTCCCAATGTGCTGCCCTGACTTCTTCTATAAACCTGCATAAATTAAATAGAACTCCAGTTAAAGGGTTGTGAGAAGTCTGCATCATCCATCAATCTCTAAATGTATAAATGTACATTATGTATTTGGACTTTAGTAATGGAAAATTGGATTCACCCATTAAACCTTTATTTTTAGTGACATTTGAAAAACAGTTGTCTTTTCCTATAGCAATATTTAAAAAAATATTTTCTCTAAGGAGAATAAATATATTTCTCAAAAGAAAATAAATCAACAGGTACACCAATCCTAGGGTCTTTGATATGTGTTACTCTTGATGAAATATCTTTTTAAAATAGACTTTATTTTTTAGAGAATTTTTAGGTTCAGAGTAAAATTGAGCAAAATGTACAGAAGTTTCCCTCTACCCCAAACATGCACAGCCTCTGCCATTATCACCATCCCCCACCAGAGTGGTACATTTTTTACAGTTGATGAAACTACACTGACACATAATTATCACCCCAAATCCAAAGCTTACATTATGGTTCACTCTTGATGTTTTATATTCTATGGGTTTGGACAAATTTATAATGACATATATCCACCATTATAGTATCATACAGAGGAGTTTCTCTGCCCTAAAAAATCCTCTGTACTCCACTTATTTATCCACACACCCACTCCCTGACCCCTGGCAATCACTGATATTTTTAGTGTCTTCACAGTTTTACCTTTTCCAACATGTTATATGTTTGAATCATACAATATGTAACATTTTCAGATTGGCTTCTTTCATTTAGTAATATGCATGTTTGTTTCCTCCTTGTCTTTTCATGGCTTGATAGCTCATTTCTTTTTAGCACTGAATAATATTCCATTATTTGAATGTACGACAGTTTGTCCGTTCACCTACTGAAGGACATCTTTGTTGCTTCCAAGTTTCAGCATTATCAATAAAGTTGCTATAAACACTTGTGTGCAAGATTTTGTGTGGACATAAATTTTCAGCTCATTTGGGTAAATGCTAAGGAGTGTGACTGATGGAGCACATGATAAAAGTATGTTTAGTTTTGTAAGAAACTGCTTACTTGTCTTCCAAAGTGGCTATACTATTTTGCACTCCCACTAGCAATGAATGAGAATTTCTGTTGCTCTGTCATCACCACTTTTTGGTGTTGTCAGTGTTTTGGATTTTGGCCACTCTATTAGGTGTGTATTGGTATCTCATTGTTGTTTTAATTTGTATTTCCTTGATGACATATGAAGCGAAGTATCTTCTTATATGCTTATTTGCCCATCTGTATATCTTCTTTGGTGGGGATATGTTAAGTTCTTTGGCTCATTTTCTTAGTTGGGTTGTTTGTTTTCTTATTGTTGAGTTTTAAGAGGTTTTGTATATTTTGGATAACAGTACTCTATCAGGTGTGTCTGTATCTATTACAAAAGTTTTCTCCAAGTCAGTGACTTGTCTTTTCATTCTCTTGACTTTGTCTTCCACAGAACAAAAATTTTTAATTTTAATGAAGTCCAATTTATCAATTCTTTCTTTCACAGATTGTATCTTTGATGTTACACCTACAAAGTCATTGCCAAAGCCAACATCATCTAGATTTTCTCCAGTGTTATCTTCTATGAGTTTTACAGTGTTGGGCTTTACATTTAAGTTAGTGATCCACTTTGAATAAATTTTTATGAGGCGTGTAAAGTCAGTATCTAGATTCATTTTTCTTTTTTTGCATGTGGATGTCGTTATTCCAGCACTATTTGTTGAAAAGACTATCTTTGCTCCATTGTATTACCTTTGCTCCTTTTTCAAAAATCAGTTGACTAAATATATGAGGGTCTATTTCTGGGCTTTCTATTCTATTCTACTGATATATTTGTCTATACTTTCTCCAATACCATCTTGTACACTGTCTTGATTACTATAGCTTTATAGTATGCCTTGAGGTCAGGTAATATCGGTCCTCCAACTTTGTTCTTCTCCTTCAATACTGTGTTGGCTATTCTGGGTCTTTTGCCTCTCCATATAAACTCTAGAATCAGTTTGTCAATATCCACAAAATAAGTTGCTGAAATTTTTTATTGTGATTGCATTGAATCTAGAGATTAAGTTGAAAAGAACTGACATCGTGACAATATTGAGTCTTCCTATCCACGAGCATGAAATATCTCTCCATTTATTTACTTCTTTGATTTCTTCATCAGTGTTTTGTAGTTTTCCTCATATAGATCTTATAAAGTTTTTGATAGATTTATACCTAAGCATTTCATTTTTTAGATGCTAATGTAGATGATATTGTGTTTTTAATTTCAAATTCCACATGTTCATTGGAAACATGTTATATAGAAAAGCAATTGACTTTTGTGTATTAACCTTATATTCTGGAACCCTGCTATAATTACTTATTAGTTCCAGGAAGGTTTTTTTCCCTTCTGATTTTCTATGTAGACAATCATGACATGCAAACAAAGCAGGCACTTAGTTTTTTCTTCCCAATCTGTGTACTTATTATTTCCTTTTTTGGTCTTATTGCATTAGCTGGGACTTCCAGTACAAAACAGAAAAGGAGTGGTGAGAAGGGACATCCTTTGGGGAAGGTGTGGGATAACTTAAGTTTTACTATAGAACAGTTCTATCCAAAAGAAATATAATATGACCCTTATATATAATTTAAAAAGTAAAAATAGTAGGTAATGTTAATTTTAAGAGTATATTTAATTTAACCCAATGTATCCAAATAATAATGATATAAAATATATTAATGAGATAGTATATATTCTTTTTACTATCATACTGTCTTTGAAAGTCAGTAATTTATTTTTACAGTATATCTCAATGTAGATATTACATTTGTATCAGAAATGCATTTTCATCTGTGCAAATTAAGTCAATCTCCTAACTCTTGTGTCAATGTGGTATTATTAATATTGAATTCAAAGCAGTATTGCATAAATTGAAAAGCAACTCTAAATTTATATATGTATAACAAAGCAGTCCTCAAATTTGTCTTGTAGATTTTGCAGCAAATTTTCATAATGCTGTTCATTAAAATTAAAACCTTCTGCATATTCATGTTAGAAAATGTTTAAAATTATTTTTACTGATTTGTATTGTCCAAAGTTTTAATGTCAACATAAATACCTGTACCTATCTCCCAAGTCAGAAATAAGCTTTTCCTTTCCTTGGAGCTTTGAATTTAGCTTGTTCATAGGCAGTGTGGTAGCAGTGAGAGAACATAAATTACATCACCACGTTTTTTGTACTTTGAATATTGAATATCTGCCAAGCATTTCTTTTGTTTCAAACAATTTTGTAAAACTATCCTAATACTTAACCAATGAGCATTGGCAAAAAATAGATCATTAAATAATCTTCTATTTCTTTTAGTAGTTTCATAAGCTGGGGATAATTCATACGATTTGCATATATACACTATACAATTTTAATAACTGTTGCTAACATATTTTGCACAGCTTGCTTCAGAAAAGAAGAATAAATAAAATTTGAGTATGGCTCACAGTGAAATGTTACAATAAGGGAAACATCAGCGTCTTGTTCTTAAATTTCATTAAATATCTGGAGCATGAACCATCATAATAAAAACTTTTCATATCTAGCTAAAGTACTTCTTTAATAGATATGAGATTAAAAATTATCTGCACCCAAGTTCGGTATTTTAGGCCTCAAATTGACAACATTCTCTGTAAATACTGAAGTCCTGATCTGCTTTGAGAAGGAGGCACTCATAAAACTTTAGCGCTGTAGAGACTGCTGAGCCCAGAGCCCTGGATGGAGAATGCGCCTGGCCTCGGAAACCTTTAACCACACTGTCCAGATCTCGGTGGCTAGTGGTCAGTGTGCGTCTGGACAGGAGGGAACTTTCGGACACTCCCCGAAGACCCAGGGCGCCCCTAGAGACACGGCGTTGGAACCTCGGACAGAGTGGAGGGAGACACACACTGTGAGAGCTGGAGTTGGCGTCAATAGTGCCCTGAAAGCGCCGTTCTTGGGTCCCCTGAGCTACAGGACGACGACTCGGAGGAGGAATGCGAGCGTGTCCCAGCCGCTCCTGCAGCCGCGCGGGGCGCGAGTCAGGGCCGGGACGCCAGCAGCTCTCCCCGGAAGTACGGACCAAGCCGCGAGCGGCGGCACAGCAGGACGGAGACCGAAGACGCGCGGGGCGCCGGCAGCCCGGCCCCGGGCATCCCCGGCCGACGGTCCCAAACCCGACAGCCCAGCTGCACCGCGCTCCCGTTCACAAACTTGCTTGGCATTGGCCAAGTTACGAGTATGGAGCTTCCCTGGGGCTCCGTGAAAGCGTCCCTGCCCCTCCCTCGGGCTGGTCCAGGCTTAGCTGGAATCCAGGTACTAGCCCATGGCCCACAGTTTCTCTGAGTCTCCGGCCGGGACTCGGCGCCAGGCGCGCTCACGCTAACATATCCACGCACTACCACACCCAGAGGGAGGGAGGGAGGGAGAGAGGGAGAATTGTTAGTGATGGTAGCGGAGAGTGTTGGTTTCGTAAAGTAAGAAAAAAAAAAAGGTATATATATTATGCATATATCAGTTTAGACAATGTGTGGGATTATTTCACAACGGTACCTCTCCGATATGAAAATAACCATTCATCTGCAGATCTATTGAACCAAATAAAATTTAAGATTTGCACTCAGTTTTTTCAATGAGTGAAAAGAAAGAGTGTGTAGTAAGGGACGCTAAAGAAAGTTAGCTCAGTGTATTTCATTTTAGTTACTTTTTATTTTAACCTCTCTGTATGGTAGGGGGCGCGCTGAGACCGTCCAATGAAAGTCTTAGACGCATGTTTCATTATTGATTCATATACTGGTATGATATGAAATAATACAGTACACTTGGCTTTCAAATGACTAGATAAAAGTTCAGTTAGTCCCACATCTGATTCCCCTTTAAACTACCTGTCAGTCATAATAAGTTACTCCTACTAAAGAAAAGCATCTCTAAGTTCTTTGGCCTTAACCATTGTGGTCAGAGGTATAAAATAGACTTATTCTAAAGCCAAGCCACTTGTGTTGCATGCATTAGCTAACTATATGAGCAACAGACTGTTGAATGTAATCTCATAATTTATCTTGAATTTTGCCACTGAGTTAGTAGGAGGAATACTAGTGCAGAGGAATCTATCTATCTTTAAAGACTTTGGTACTAAATTTACATGACACGTACAAAACAAGTGGTCCTTAAACCCTTTCTTTCTATCTCATGGGATATGTGGATAAAATGCTTGAAAACACTTCTTGCTTATAAATGGTACAAATGAACTATAACAATGTATGTTCTCCTTCAGAAGTGTTCCAACTTCCTTTTTACAAGGTAATGGAGAGTTGCTGTTTTGTTGAGCAAAGAGAAAAATCACTACAGGATTATATATACAATATTTTGTATTTATAATCACAATTAGCTTCTAGTTTTAAATAACAAAACTGTAGTGGAAAATTATTATTTTTCCAAAAATAACTTCAAACTGGGACTTCCCTGGTGGTCCAGTGTTTAAGACTTTGCCTTCCAACGCAAGGGGTGCAGGTTCGACCCCTGGTTGGGGTGTTAAGATCCCACATGCCTCGCAGCCAAAAAACCAAAACATAAAACAAAAACAATATTGTAACAAATTCAATAAAGACATTAAAAATGTTCCACATCAAAAAAAAATCTTTAAAAAAAATAACTTCAAACTGATGAGTATTTATGGCTGTAGCTTGTGAATCATATAAAATGATAATTTATGATGATATGTGAAAGGTGACCAAGTGTTTGGTGCTTCAAAAAAATCTAAATGCTAAATGAAATTGATGTTTACATATAACACTTTTTCTGACCTTCAGTTTCTTCATTTTAAAACATTGCCATTAGGCCAATCTTTCCTCAACTCCACAATTCTCAGGCTACAATTTTGAGTTATGGTTATTATATTTCATTTATTTATCTGAAGATATTATGCTATCTGAATAATACAAGGGTATTCAAATGTTTAATGTACATTAAATAGTGATATTAACACAAGATAGATATAGCAGTTTAGGAAAGAGTGAGGTGAGGATGGATGAAGAGGAGGAAAATATGTTCAATTTTAGATTAGGTGTTTGAGTAGCCTCATTGAAGAAGTGTAAGCAGGTTGGATACATTGATACAGAGTTTTGGAAAGAGGACTGGATTTGAGGTATGGATTTAAGGTTTAAATTCAATGAGAGTAGCTGAAACTCCATATGTAAATAAAATTATTTAAGAAGAGCTTAGTGGGAGAAGAAAAGGCTGATTAACCAAATTCGTTCTTTTGGAGAAACATGCAGACTAAAATTTTATTAGATTCATGGTAGATTAGAAACAGTTTTGTATCATCTGTGATAGATGCTCAATACATTTTTAAAGGAGAATGTTTGTACTTAGTCTTTTAAAAAAACATTATCCTCTTAATCCCATTTGAAATTTAAGTTTCTAATCGTTTTTAGTCTTGTCTTTAAACAGGTAATTGTGTTCCAAGGAAAAGGGATGTCTAAAGCCAAGTACAGATGATAGAGCTCACATGGATAAAGACACATGAGAGCAATAGTTGTGTGTTTCTGGTAAAGCATTTTCTCACAACATTCAAAAATGCCACTCTTTTAACTGATATTCAGAGCAGGCTAAGTGTTGTGCTTAACGATTGTATTATTGGCTGATGGGGTGTAAGAGACCCATATAAAGAAAATTATCTTTCAGGGGAAGAAATACAGCAAACACAATGGCCAAGGTTATGGCCTATAATTTTAGACAATTGAATTTGAGTCTGGTCAAGATACAGGCCAGTGGTGAATTAGTATAGCAGTATGTTGTTCAACATCTCAAAAACTCAATTCTTATTCTGTAAAGTGATGATGGCAAGAGGAAACTTTATTGGAATGTTGTGAGGATTACATGAAACAACCCAAGAAAAGCATTTACCCTAGTCAGTGCTTGATATATAGTAATTCCCCAGAAGTATAGGAAGTGTTAGTCATCATTAATCACCACCATTTCATTTCTGTTTTATGTACTAATTGTTTATAACCATAGTAGAAGAATTTTCTTGTTCTCAGTATTGATGAGGCATCCAGTATTTGTGTGTTTAAAAAAAAAAAAGGAAAGAAATCTCTTTCAATAGGTATATTCCTTATTTCCTTTTTCCCCCTAATCTTACTGCATTGGTAGGATTCCAGTACAATGTTGAGAGGTAGTGGTTACCACAAGTGTTAAGTCTTATTTTAGTGGTAAGATTCCTAAAGTTGTATTATTATATATATTTTGAGTAAGTTTTTGGTAGGTATAATACCATTTATAAGCTTGATAACTTGACTACGTGTCAGAGAAGGTTTGAATTATTACAAGGGATATAAATTTGAATTTAAAATTTACAAAATTTAAAGTTACAAAAAATGTAATTTATTTTGAACATATGTAAATAAGTTATATTGAGATCCTACTCCAGATTCTGGGCTGAAGGCAAGAACTGATTCTTCACAACTTGCTCACTGTGACTGGCACCTAGTAGATGCTCATCAGATGTTAGATGATGTCTGTATGACTATAGCTATAAAAGCCATTATACATTTCAACTTGACAGTTCTCAGCCAACAAGTCAGACATTTTTGATAAAGATAAGATGATACAGATTGGTCACTTGCATTACTAATATGGTTGGATTGGTTCTGCTTCCTATAAAAGAGAGTTTTTAAGTTACTTGTATTTACCATGTATTTGGACCAATTGAGTGGGCGTGAGATGTATATGAGCTTGCCTATTTTTCTGCCTATCCTAAAAGAGAATGTGGTTTCTACAGTTTCAGAAAGATATTCACACATACTATGAGTTTCAAACTGTAACTTCTGGTCTCATCACATATTCTGACAGTTCATTTCCTGGATGAGTAAAATCTGCAAGACACAAAAGTCCTTAATAGCCTTTGGTTGTCATGTACACAAAACTTCAGTGCGTTTGTGTGTGTGTGTGTGTGTGTGTGTGTGTGACTAATTGTACTTTTTTTTTAACATCTTTATTGGAGTATAATTGCTTGACAATGGTGTGTTAGTTTCTGCTTTATAACAAAATGAATCAGTTATACATATACATTTGTTCCCATATCTCTTCCCTCTTGCATCTCCCTCCCTCCCACCCTCCCTATCCCACCCCTCTAGGTGGTCACAAAGCACCGAGCTGATCTCCCTGTGCTATGCAGTTGCTTCCCACTAGCTATCTATTTTACGTTTGGTAGTGTATATATGTCCATGCCACTCTCTCACTTTGTCACAGCTTACCCTTCCCCCTCCCCATATCCTCAAGTCCATTCTCTAGTAGGTCTGTGTCTTTATTCCCATCTTACCACTAGGTTCTTCATGACCTTTTTTTTTTTTTTTCCTTAGATTCCATATATATGTGTTAGCATATGGTATTTGTTTTTCTCTTTCTGACTTACTTCACTCTGTATGACAGACTCTAAGTCCATCCACCTCACTACAAATAACTCAATTTCGTTTCTTTTTATGGCTGAGTAATATTCCATTGTATATATGTGCCACATCTTCTTTATCCATTCATCCAATGATGGACACTTAGGTTGCTTCCATGTCCTGGCTATTGTAAATAGTGCTGCAGTGAACATTTTGGTACATGACTCTTTTTGAATTATGGTTTTCTCAGGGTATATGCCCAGTAGTGGGATTGCTGGGTCGTATGGTAGTTCTGTTTTTAGTTTTTTAAGGAACCTCCATCCTGTTCTCCATAGTGGCTGTATCAATTTACATTCCCACCAACAGTGCAAGAGTGTTCCCTTTTCTCCACACTCTCTCCAGCATTTATTGTTTGCAGAATTTTTGATGATGGCCATTCTGATCAGTGTGAGGTGATACCTCAATGTAGTTTTTTTTTTTTTTTTACATTGAATAACATGACCTAGAGCTATCTGAAAGCCTAAAGAAATCTCAAGTGAAAACAATGCTTGCAAAATTCTCTGGTTCTTTTTCTGCAGGCTAAAACATGTCTACTAAATCAGTTCCAAGTACATCGGATCACACCATTACGCAGCAGATTGGTAATATTAGTCATGGCATTCTGTTTGTAGGCCTGTTGCCTTTGGGAGCACACATGGAAGTCGTTATATAGTTACTTGTATCAAAAATGCTTGAGACTGTATTATTCCTCCTAAGTTACCTGGTGGCCATAACCTTGCCTTGACCATCTACCTTCTGCCATGGTGCCCATGGAGAGCATTTTGCCACATATTTGTTGAAAGAGTGAACTCAATAGTCCTTGCTGATGTACAGTAGAATTGGGTCTGGAATTTTGGTAAACACGGATAAAGATTTCTCTCACTTAAAATTCTTTTTTCTTAGGTCTTCTCATTTTCAAAATAGCATGTTTTACTGAGATGCCAAGCAGTATATAGATTGTAAATGTCCAATGATTAAGATGCGGCCTTTACCCCAAAGGTGCTTAGGGGAGGACACAGGTGAATTGACAATAATGCAACGATGTGCCCTTTGCCACCAACCTTGACTTCAGTGTTTCCCTGTACTATCTATGTCTTTTGGGGGTTTTGCCCTGCCTCTGTAACTAAGCCACCATTTAATTGAGTAAATAGTTGAAAGCATTTCAGTAATGAAAAAGAAAACTGTATCATCCATGATAAGATGCATAATCTCTTTTTTTCTATGCAGTTTTTTAAAAAAAATTATTTTGGATTCCTCTTACCAAAATTCCTTAAGACATAAAATGATCAATAATATTATAGCTGTTTTGCAGAAATCTTTGAGTAATTCATAATGAATCTAGTTTCAAAATTTCTTCCAATGATGTGATTTATTGGTTTTACTAGAGAAGTTGTTTGAACGTCTTTTCTTCATTTGTTACACACATGGACCAAAACAATTAAAATTTTAAGCTTTATCTAGCTAGATAAATTCTCAGAATTATGTTACACTGTGTTGATATGTGAAGCTATTTTACTTACTTTGATTTTATTGAACTTAATAAATTTGGATGGAAAATAAGTTACACTCTAGCAAAATAAAAATGTTTATCTTACCTGAGTTGTCTGCTAAATTAAAGGCAAATATTGAAAAATGAATGCTTTTACATTTCTCTTTATTATTAAACATGATGAATGTAAAAGTAAAGGTGAATACTAAAGATACGTATTTTCTTTTTATTCAACCAGTTGCATTCTTATTTTTCCCTGCCCCAGGCTCATTATCCTTGTAAATAAGGAAATTTGACTCTTGATCCTCTTTTCTCTTGAATCTTTATAATTTTCTTTATATAAAAACATTTGGTCTTCTTTCTCCATTTTTATTGAAAGTGGTATCTTACCACTATCATAATAACCAACCCAATTTCCCTGCTGTTAGAAGAGACACCAATGTGCATGCCATCACATGAAAGTATTCATCCTGAGGATATCATGCAGTCACTACTTTATTGCCAAGCATCAAACTAGAATATTAAACTAGAATATTTTCATATGCATATTTTGTCAGAAACCAGAAGGCCCAAGGATTCCAGTTTATTACCTATTAAAAAAAACCCAATTTCTATCTTAAGTAAATAAATATTATGGGAAGTATAAGTATTTATGTTGGGGACCCTGCCCTCAAAAAGACAAGCAGTTTCATTTTTTCCTTGATCTTGTGTTTTCCTTCCTGATGATTTGTGTCATAACAGCAATTTTGAATTTGTAAGGTCTATTGTTTACAAAACACTTAATAGCTAAAATTATACTTAACTTTTTGATGCAATAAAATCGTAAAATTATAAATCTGCTAAATGAACTAAAGATTCCTTCCACCTGTGCTTTTTATGTGCTGCTATTTATTCCTAGTGTTTACTGTCAATGTCTTTTAGCCTAATTGCAATGAGATAGACTACAAACCATAGAGAGCCATGGGGCATCTCAGAAAGAGAATGTCAGAAAAGACTTACAGGGTTTGAGGTTTGGTTAGGTAATTTTGTTTTGAATTTAGTACTATTTTATTCAAGTTGTTATAATGTATTACTAACATTTGATGATCAAACTGTCCCCAATTTGGCCAGTGGGGATCCTTTCAAGCCGACTTCTCTGTCCTTTTAATGTGTTGTCATCTTTCTTTGAGCACATTCTTGCTTTCTGGCGAAAAAAAAAATTCTGGGCTCATTTTGTAGTTTTTCTGGTAAAGATGTAGAATCATCTGTTTTTTCAAGGATCCATGTTTGTGTGTTTTTAAATACATAATGGTGTTTTTAAACCAAGAACTGGGCATTCTGCCTACTCATTGCTGTTGAGCTGTCCTTTAGAAGTTGCAAGCCTTCAAAATAGTTCCAAAATAGTTATATCAGACAGATTCTGACAGTGCAATCATCTAGGTAGAAAATTTATAATATCACTGACTTTGTAATAGCACTGACAGACCGTCACCTTTTAGCTATTTTAACACATTCAGGGATCAGAAATGCACATCTATATTATTCCCATTGTACATTGGAGAGTTTTTCTTATGTTAATTGGAAGTCTCCTCATTACCACTTCTATCCTTTTGATCTCTACTACTTGGTCCTCATTCATTTTCTAAAGTAAAAAATACTTCATTTCCCATGATGCCTTCTTTAACAATTCGTATTTTTGTTAAGACGTGAGTTTATGTTTGTGCGTCTATTATACATATGGAATTATCTGCTAGCAAAATTTTTCCTTGTTCATGAGATAAAATTACATGTGAAATATCTGAATTTTGTGGTGTTCAGAAAGGAAAACTGACTTTTAAGTGCTCTAGCATCTAAAATATATCTGAAATCTAATATTCTAGTATAATCTTTTTTCCTATTAAATTACTTCAACATTAAATCTCTATATTGTATCATCCAATTTTTGTGTATAAAATCTGTCTCTTCTGAATCATTGAGTGTGAAAACATCTTGTCAACAAAACCAGGAGTTCCATGTGGGCAGTAGTAAAATGTGTGTTTCAATGGAAAACTTTTTGTGTCAAAAACACTATGTTCAATAGTAATAGGCTCTGAAATGTTTATTGATTGATTCATAGTGATCGGTTTGGCTATAGTTTTAGATTGATACTGTTTATTGATCAGTTTTAAACTGCAAGTTAATACAAGCTGAGAATGATTAGGAGACCTGGTTTCTCTTCCATTTATTAGCTGTGGTACCTTCTCAGGCTGAGTTCGAGTATAATGAGGATAATGTCCTTATCTTGTAACTAAGGTTGTGAGTCTGCATGTTGCCAGGTAACACTCCATCTCTGAAAGCATTTTGTAAACTTCAGGTTCTAGATAAATATTAGGAGTTGGTCAGGGAATCACTAATTGGTAAGATCTGGTTGTTCTATATAAATGGAAAAGAAAACCTTGATAGCATGTCTCCGGCTATTCGTGGCTAACAGCTGTGAGCTGTTAGCCATCAGTACTCCCAAAAGTTAGGGGAATGAGTCTTCTCTCCTAAAAGGGATATTTCTATAAATTCTTGGGACAATAATTGTTGTGGTTTTAGGCTGAAAGTGTGGAAATTATTTATTATAAATTCCACCTTTTATCTAGGTAAGTCACAAGTGAGTCACAGGTAAGTCCTGAGTGTGAGAGGGCTTTCTCTTTCACCAAAATTTGGCTGCTGTACTTCATTTTAATGACAACAAAGGTAACTTTTTGTTTGCATTATGCTTAGAGAAGTCTTATAATTTGCTCTGTTGCTCTAGGATTAAAATTCTGACTATTTTGAAAAATAAAATTATTTTATAAATAATTACAGCAATTCAGAAATAGTTTACCCCAGTTTGGAGGAATTTAAAAAGCTGGAAAGCAAAGATTATAAGGAACCTGACCATGAAACACCTGGGATGATGATCAGGCATATAGGTACAGATTGATGACGGTGATTGGTTTTCTGTCTCTTCTGCTAGATTGTGAGTTCTTTCAGAGCGTGGGACATGCCTTATTCATCTTTCACCCATCAGAGCATTAGAGTAAATGAGGTAAGTGCCAGGAGAGATGCATGTACAAAGTGCTATGGGAATATGGAAGTAAAATTTGATTCAGCCTCATGAGAAGTCAAAGAGGTTTTATAGGAGTGATGATTCCCGAGCAAAATTGACTGTTGAAATTTCCCAGGTGGAAAAATCTCAGCAGAACAACGAGAGATTCACAGTATTACTGGTCAAACAGGTGTTAATTTGGAAAGACACAATGTCAGGAGACTATGTCATATGTTTGGGGAATAGTTAGTACTGAGGTACCACTTTTCTTAACAAGACCTGGGCATAAAATTTTTTGAGTCCTTTGCTTTCTTGGCTTTGTCCTTGAACACAGAGCCACCTGCCAGCTGAAGCCAGAAGGCTGTTTTCAGTCAGTACACTCCTGAGTTATTTCGGCAGGCAGCCGTGCCTTTTCAGAGAACTAGGTTGCCAAGATGTGGGTGGGTGTGCAAACAGTGTGGAGGGGGGACCAGATGTATGCCAACCAAGTCAGTTCCCCAGAGCTGGTTGGTGATGTCAGCAGAAAGGTCTGTCTCAATGAATGAGTAGACAGGCGATGACCAATGCATATATTTAAAGCCTGACACAACAAGTTACTATATTCACTATTCCCTACATTGATCCAAACTGGCTCTACACTTGTACATCTGTGAGCCTTTCACACCATATGTCCCGATGTTCCATTTTAACCTAGTTTTTAGGTACTAGTATCAGGCAGTAGGAACAAGCAAAGTCAAGTTTTATTTGGAGAAGAGCCTCCAGAGGTATTTAGAAATTCATAAAAGAGGAGAGTATACAGTTTTCTATTTAGGATAATGTTGAGCAGGACTTGAAGTTTTTTGCAAGTACAGTTAATGCTGTTTTCCTTTGACTGAATTGAATTGAATTTTAATGCGGTGAGTATCCTCCTGGTGCCCAGCCCAGCCCAGGTGGTGTTACAGGAGGCACCCAAGTAGTTATGATTCAGGAGGAAAATGAACTTATCCCAGGGAATAATGGCAAATGAATTGGGAGCATATTACAATTAAAGCTAAGGTTATGTCCATTGGGAACATCCAGTGCCTTTCACTGCATGGGTACTTATTCATGGATGCTGCCACGAATGAAATGAACTGATCAGGACTGCCTTAAAATTCCCCTCAGCTTGACCAAAGTTTAGATAGACTTCTTCCTGCCTGTAGGTCCTGACCTTCCTTTCCTTAGAGCATTTACTTTAAGAAACTCATAATTCTTTCTTTGCCCTTTTGAGATATAAATCTTTTTTAAAAAAACCTCTTGCCAGTTTTACAACCCAGGACTTCCTTTCTCAAAGACCTGGAAGCCTTCTCTTTGAAACGTGATCATCAAGGCCAATAGCGCCCCTATCTCCCAGTTTCTGTGGGAAGGTAGGAGCCTCACTTCAGTGGCCAAGAAGAAAGAGGTGGGTCCAAACTGGACCCTTGCCAGCGATTCTGTGCTCCTCTTGAGTTTCTGTAGGATTAGAAGATAGTGATGTGATCAGGAAAATGGAGGATATGTTCCTAATAGAAATTATTGTGGAAGTGTAATTCTTATAGACTTGGTTTTTTTTTGCACGCAATTTTCATATGCAGGGATAAATAAACCAAGTCAAGAGGTGTTCTCTAGACTTGCCAGACAGATAATGTAAAATGGGAAGCTGAATCCATTTCTTATTCTCAATCCAATGTGTTTTCTTCTCACTCACATTTCTTGTTTTGAAAAGGAAGAAAATAAGACACTGTTGGAGAAAAGGCTAGAGAGAAGGATATTGAAATCATCCCAGTTGAGAAACCCAGGTTATCAGGACTTCAGTGATTCGAAGAGGAAGGGAGATATTTGAGAAATGGAGTAAGAAAGAGGAATCCGGATTTAGCAGTGTATTAGATAAAAAGTAAAACTGACAAAATAGCCAGCACTTGTTGGGTTTAGGAGGTGAGAAAGATAATAAGCATCCTCCAAAACACAAGAATATATATAGAATATATGTGATGTATAAGTTGTCTGCCTTGGGGATTTATTACAAATTGTTGGTGTTGGTTAAAAAATGGACAAAAGTGATCTATAGGCAATTTGAGATACAATGCTTGCTGCTTAGAGAATATGTGGAGAAGGAAAAAGAAAAAAAAAAAAGCAAAAAACCAACAACAACAACCAAAACAAAACAAAGAAAATGTAGGATTGACAAATTAAATGTCCTAGAGAATAAATACTCATCAAAAATAATTGGAGAACCAAGAAAAGAAACAATGGAATTTGTACCCAAGAAAACCAAACAAAAAAGCCAAAAAGCTGCCTATGAATACATAGGTAGTTAATGTGTACTGACCAGAAGCCAATCTGAGATAATAGTGCTCATCTCTTGCAGGCAGCCAAGAGGATCACCAGAGCGACTGAAGGTCTCTAAGATTGCCAGCATGAACTAATGCATTACATTATTTTGCCATTTCTCTGGAAGGGAAAAATGGCTACAGAAAGAGTCACATTTGTGTTGACGAGAAGGGGCAGAGAAAATGTAGACCATGGCAATGATGCTCAGAGAGGAAAAGTTTTAAAAGTCCATTACCTTACAGGGCCCTGGGGTAACAGAAGGACACAGAGTATCTGCAGGATGAGTAATGCAGAATCAGAACAAATGAAAGGGAAAGTCACAGAAGACAGTATATTTTCAGAGGCAGTCTATGGTAATAATTAAAAGATTATTAATCAGGCATATGTATAGTCAAGCACATGTATAATCAAAAAATACATAGCATTTGGACATTGGATACTGGAAGAGACTCAGTTCTGGTGGAAATGTGAACTGTGCAGCCCACCTGCAGAGCTGCGTGGCAGCATTAGTCACATTAAGAATAATTATATCTTAAAACAAATGTCTTATTCCTAGCTACTTAAGGTAGGTGGGTAGAGTTGGATAGGATTGAGAAACAGAAATAGAAGTGAACAAGTAAGTAAAATAAGGGGACTTTGCAGACTGATGACACTAGTGGGCCATGAACTGAGCACTGCGATAAACTTTCCAATGAGAGAGAATTTGAGAGCAATGTAAAACACAGTCAGTTCCGTGACATACAGTGCAGTAACTTTCCAGGCAAACAAACTACACTGACTCCAGACCACTCCAATATATGTGGATATTTTCCATTCCCTGGGATTCAATAGGTCTCTTCTTAGCCCACTAACCTCTAGGGCTTCTCCAAGTATATAAGTGAGAACATCGTTTAGATGGTCTTTGGTAGTATTGTAAGGCAGTATCTGCCTGTCTCCATAGTTACACTCCAAACAGATTAATCTTTATAGATCTGATGTCAAGACAGTGAAATTACTGGAACTTTTTGGCAGCACTTAATGGCAGAGCTCAGTAAGTAGGTTTTCGCTATTTCATGGGAGAGAAAAGAATAAAGGCAAAACTAATATCATATAACATGCATAAGAAAAATGATGATCTTTTTGTGCCTCCCGGCCAAGAACTGACAGGATTAAAGAGAAAAGCATAAACATAACACATGTTTTAGATTAATTATAAAGGTAAAAATCAGAGCATGTCTCATGACTTTCTGGTTTGAATAATGGATGATATTTCCAGAATTATTTTCTTTAAAGATTGTCTAACCAATAGTCTCCTGTTATTCTAATTCAAGACTTCTTCAGCGCTGATATTTGAGGTGCCTAGTATGAATGAAGAGAACTTGATAATGTTTCTGGGTCAGTAATTTACTTTTTCTACAATGAATACTCCTTAAAATTATCCAAAGACATTTTTGACATAGTTCCAGATAAATCAGATGGATGAATTATAATGTGGTTGGAAAAAGTCTCCTAATATAATGGTGAACTTAAAAAGGAAATTTCAGATCAATGTGCATTATTTAGGTCCGTTTTTGTAAAAATCTGTGTTTATGGGTTCTTAAAATTTTAGGAAGTATATAAAACAAAATGCAAAGAGTGGTTATATCTGGATAGTTTTTTGATTGTATATAATTTGTAATTTTTTCTTTAGTAAAATCTGGGTTATTTATATAAATTTTTTAAATTTAAAAATGTTAAAGTTTCCTTTTCATAAAATAAAAGGCAAGACATTTTATCCTATTTGTTTTGTGAGTGATGCTGTCTTACTATGATTTTATTTTCCTGGTTAGTAATGAGTACAAGCGTATCGCTTCCTTTATGGCCATTTGTTTCTTATTTTAATTTTAATTTTTGGCTGCGTTGGGTCTTCGTTGCGGTGCACAGGCTTCTCATTGCGGTGGCTTCTCATTTTGTGGAGCTCGGGCTCTAGAGCACAGGCTCAGTAGTTGTGGCGCACGGGCTTAGTTGCTCCATGGCATATGGGATCTTCCTGCACCAGGGCTCGAACCCGTGTCCCCTGCATTGGCAGGTGGATTCTTAACCACTGCGCCACCAGGGAAGTCCTTGTTTCTTTGTTTTTAATTTTGTGATGAACCTCTTCAAATATAACCCATTTCTCTATTGAGATTTCCCCTCCTTATTTGTAAGCTTATTTATATCTTCTCGATTTTAGATAGGCTCTTATACTATCTTTTGTACAATTTCCTTATACTGTCTTTTCAATTTATTTATTTTTAATTTTTAAAAAATTTGTTGTCAACAGAATTCACTTTTTTAGGCATACAGTTCTATGAGTTTTAAATATGTGTAGATTTTCATAACTACCACCACAATACAGAACAATTCTAACAACCCAATGAATTCCCATTTGCTGCCCTTTTGTATTCAGACTCTTCTCCCATCTCTGACCCTTGATAACAACTCATCTGTTTTCTGTACTTATATTTTTAGCTTTTCCAGAATGTCATATAAATGGAATCATCCTGTATGCCACTTTTTTGAGACTGTTTTTTTATTTGGCATAGTACATTTAAGACTTATCAGTGTTGTGTATATCAATAGTTCATTCTTTTTTTTTATTGCTGAGTAGTATTCCATTGTATGGACATATCACAGTGTGTTGACCTAGTCACTAGTTGAAGGACATTTAGGTTGTTTCTGATTACTGGCGATTGCAAACAACGATCCTGTATTCATGCACAGGTTGTGTGAACATGTATTCAATTCTCTAGGATAAACAGAATTAGAATTGCTGGGTCATATAGTGAATGTGTGTTTAACTGTTAAATAAACTCTTAAGTCTTTTGATTAAAAGAAGTTTATAAATATGAATTTTAGACTCTTTACAATTGTTTTTTTTTTCTGTGTCTTGTTTAATAAATTCTTTCCTTCCCTCAAGAGAAGAGGGATATCATGGAGAATTTTCATCTACGTTATTATCTAAAAGCTTTACAGCTTTCCCCTTCTCATTTAGATCTTTAAACCACCTGGAATTGAGGCACAAATATTCAGGGTTTTCATCTGTTTAAATACTCTGGCATAATAGTAGGCTAACGTTTTGGTTTTATTTTTCAACTATTTCCCCTGTAACTGTAATGTTTATTTCTAATGTTAAAACTATTTTAATGGGAAAACAAAGTCAAAACAAATTGGAATGAATTTCACAATATTATTGTCATCGAATTGAATTGAATGCAGAAATTCTTACACGTGGCTTTTTTTTTTCTTTGCTTTTAGCATGAATGAAATGATAATAAATACAGATCTCAAAATATGCAGCAAAAGCATGATGTTTTCTATTTGCATTTTTCCCAGGAAAAAATAGCATTAATAAAACATTAGACAAATAAGAAAATCATCAGGAATAGAAAAGTATGACTTGATTGAGATTTAAACCAAAACCATGCAATATCAAGTTGCTTTATCATTGCTCTTCAAAGAATTACCCTATATGAGCTTGGTTCAGTGTAATGGAATCTTTCCTAATATATGCTATAGATTTTTTTCACAAAACATTTTTCTGGCCTTATTCAGTGTATAAATAGGAAAATATTAATCTGAGGCTCTTTCCAGGAAACATTTTGAGAGCCATTTCTGATATCTTCCTATCTAAATCAAATAAAAGCCGTATTACCTTGAGCTTGCTTTTAGGATCTGTACTACTTCTCGAATATATCCTTCATAGACTGAGCCTTTTGACCCTCAATAATGACTTTATTCTGTGGATGACAGCTGCCAGAAACAAACAAACAATCAATCAAACAAAACCTCATAGACAGAAAGATCTGCTATCCCTGTAGGGATAGGTAGCAAAAATGACCTCCTCACCAAGAAATGCTGTGTGAGTTTAAATTGCCTTGGAGGGTATTAGGACACAAGTTGGTAAAAAATGGTTTAGTTAGTGTTCACTGGAAATGGATGCTCCCCCTTGGCCCCGCTGCTCTCTTTTCTGATTTTTCCTCTTTTCCCTTCCTGCAGTCAAGTTAACCTAACAATGTTTAACTTTTTATTTTGAAATGTTAGTTTAAAATTTTAAGTCCAATTTATCAGTGTTTTTCCTTTTATGGACCCTGCTTTTGGTGCTGCATCTAAGAAATCTTGGTCTAACCCAAGGCCTCAAATATTTTTCTTTTTGTAGACTATGGTTTATTTTTTGACTCTCTAATCTGTTCTATTGAGCTACCTTCATGCCAATACCATACTGTCTTGATTACAGTAGCTTTTGAAATTAGGTGTTTTAGTCCTCCAACTTAGTTCTTTTTCAAAGTTATTTTGGCTCGTTTAGGTTCTTTGAGTTTGCATATGAATTTTAGAATCAGTTTGTCAATTTCCACATAAAAGCTTCCTGGGATTGTGATCCAGATTGCATTGAATCTACAGATCGATTTAAGTAAAGTAGACATCTTGAAAATGTTTAATGGCACAATCCTGAACAAGGTATATCTCTCCATTTATTTAGGTCTTCTTTAATTTCTCTCAGCAATGGTTTCCAATTTTAAGTGTTCAGACATAATACAGGCCTTGAACATATTCTTTCAGATTTATCTCCAGGCATTTTATGTTTTTGGTGTTCCTATGAGTGATTTTGCTTTTTCAAAATTTCAATTTCTGATTGTCCATTTCTAGTTGATAGGGTCACAATAGATCTTCATATACATTGATCTTTATGTTTCATATTGATTTGGGGAGTTTTAAGGTGTTTGTTAACACACTTTCTTCTTTAATAGCAGTAACACTCAAATGCCAAAAAGAGTATTTCCTACTTTTGCCTAACTATTAAGGATTTTCTTTTTGTCTTTTGTTTTCAGCAACTTGAATGTGACATACCCGTGTGTGTGTGTGTGTGTGTGTGTGTGTATGTGTGTGTTTGCATTTACTCTACTTTTTGTTCTCTGAGTTTCTTACATGTGTGGCTCAATGACTGTTGTTATTTCCAGACAACTCACACCTATTATTTCTTCAAATATTTCATATGTCCTGTACTATCTCTCATCTCCTGAGAATTCAATTATATGTATGTTAAAACATTTGATATTTTCCTACAGCTCTTGATTGTTTCATTCTGTTTTGGTCAGTCTTTTTTAATCTTTGTATCTGAGTACGAGCTATTTCTTTTGACCTGTCTTCAGGTTCACTCTTTCCCTGGCTTTGCTGATTCTACTGATGAGTCCATTTCAGGCATCTTTCATCTCTCTTACTGTTTTAAGTTTTTGTTTTATTGATAGCATCTTCACTTGATTCATTCTTTTTTTTCCTTTTTATTGAAGTATAGTTGATTTATAATGTTGTGTTAGTTTTTGGTGTACAGCAAAGTGATTCAATTATATATATATATATATATATATATATATATATATATATATATATATATATATATATATGTTTTTTCAGATTCCTTTCCATTATAGGTTATTACAGGTATTGACTATAGTTCCCTTATTGTTTATCTATTTTATATATAGTAGTGTGTATCTGTTAATCCCAAACTCCTAATTTATTCCTCCTCCCCTTTCCTCTTTGGTGACCATAAATTTGTTTTCTATGTCTGTGAACCTGTTTCTATTTTGTAAATAAGTTCATTTGTATCATTTTTTTACATTCCACAAAGAAGTGATATTGTATGGTACTTATCTTTGTCTGTCTTACTTCGCTTAGTATGATAATCTCTAGGTCCATTTGTTGCTGCAGATGGCACTATTTCTTTCTTTTTATGGCTGAGTAATATTCCATTGTATATATATATATACCACATCTTCTTTATCCATTCATCTGTCAATGGACTTTCAGGTTGCTTCCATGTCTTAACTATTGTAAGTAGTGCCACTGTGAACATTGGGGTGCATATATCTTTTCTAATTAGAGTTTCTTCCAGATATATGCCCAGGAGTGGGATTGTTGGGTTATATGGTAACTCTATTTTTAGTTTTTTAAGAACCTCGCGTGATTCATTCTTTTTGTTCCATCTCTTTGCTGAAATTACCCATCTGATCTGGCATGTTATCTACCCTTTCTGTTAGAACCTTTACCATATACGTAATAATTATTTAAATTCTTCAGATAATTCCAACATCTGTGCCTTATCTGAGTCTGGTCTGCTGATTAATTTTCTCTTGGCACAGAACTAGTTTTCTTGCATTTTTCCTATGTCATGTAGAATAGTGGAGTAAGGTAAATGTTTTGCTTGGAAATGGGCATATCTTTCTTTCTGCTAGGCATTTAGTGTGAGATTACATTAATCTAGTTGCACTGTGATTGACATTTCTTTTCACTACTCTTATTCTCAGTGCAGGGGACATTTGGCAGTATCTGGAGACATTTTTGTTGATCACAGCTGGGCAGTGCTCCTGGTATCTAGTGAGCAGAGGTCAGAGATGCTGTTAACTATCCTTTGGTACTGAGTACAGCCACCACAACAAAGGTTAATCTACCTCAAAATATCACTAATGTCAAAACTGAGAAACTGCCCTGGGGGTAGAGGGATTTTTATGTTTGTTTATTTCTGCTCCTTTCCCCCAACAGCAATGGGTTTTCACCAGTTCCTTAAGGGCTATAGTTTTATTATTGTGGTTTGTTTGTTTTTTCTTCTAATCTTGCCCCCCACCTTAGATTAATGCTTTTGGTCCATAAAAGCAACTAAGGTGAGGATTCTGAGTGTAGCTATCGTTCTGTAGCACCTGCTCCTCCAGAACTGTGCCACTGCAGATGAAGAGTGCAGAAGACAAAGCTGGCAATAGTGATGGAACCCCTCCCCCTATCTAGAGCCTCCAGGGCTTCACATTTTCTTGCCAGCCTGCATTCAGCCCCCACTAATTCATCAACAGTTCTATCTGAATGTTTACCATGTTTCGTTGCTGTGCGCGGGCCTCACGTGAGCAAGTGGTCCCAGCCTGTCCAGGGTTCCCCTGCAGGCCCCTGTCTCTGGCTAGTCAGGTGTTATGCTTCCTCAGCTCACTGCTGGGTTTAAGTACACTCGTGAACTTGTAATTCGTCTGAATTTATCTTTGTTGTGAGGATAAGGAGCAATATTCTTTCTAGTTCTCTAAATTCCCAAGCAAAACATGGAAATTATACCATACATTTTTGCAATAAAATTAACCATCAAGAAATATGTGTTTCTGAAACAGATAACCGACCTCAAATTTTTAAGCTTGTTTTGACATAAAAACATTTCATATGACAACCTATCTCCTGCATTTTTTTTCATCATTTGTTTGAGTAAATAAGTAAATTAATCCAAGCTTAATTTAAAATAATATTTTCTATGTATAGAACAGATTTGTGGTTGCCAGGGGGGAGGGGGATGGGGGAGGGATGGACTAGGAGTTTGGGGTTAGTAGATGCAAAAGATTACATTTAGAATGGATAAACAACAAAGTCCTACTGCATAGCACAGGGAACTATATTCAATATCCTAGGATAAACCATAATGGAAAAGAATATAAAAAAGAATGTATATATGTGTATAACTGAGTCACTTTGCTGTACAGCAGAAATTAACATTGTAAATCAACTATACTTCAATAAAAAATAAATTTAAAAAATTAAAAATAAAATAATGTCCTCTATGTTAAAATTTCACTCAATACTTATATCTACTTAAGAGAAATAAAAAAATAAAAATATAGTTATGCCTTTGTTGTTGCTTTGACTTGTTTTTAAATTTTACAATATGAAAATTGATCTATTAATATCTACCAAATCTGCCCTTTTATGCATTTCATTTATCACTTTTGAGACTGCACATATCACCATGCCTATAACTTAGGAGTAGCTTAAAACCTGATGGCTAGGGAAATGGCTCTTTTAGAAATGTGCAGAGTATCAGAAATTTCCCTATTTCTGTGGTTGAAAAAGAGGAGTAGCGTGGAAGTGGGGTACCCCATAACAGAGATGCCTATAAAAGTCATGAAACATTCTCTGGATAAGTTTCTTCTTTTTTCCTCTTCTCCCCTCTCCTTCTTCCCCCACGTCTTTTCTCCTTGTTTTCCCGAAGACTTGACTGAAATATTTTGATCTTTTCTTCTTCATAATGAAAAGTAATTTCTTTCCACTTCTTTCATTATTTCAAAGTCATTAGTAATTCTTTTAAATGTATTTAAACATGAAATTGAAGGCTGTGTGGTATTAATTATATTTGTTCAACTGAGGTCCCTTAAACCTGAGTTTCTCTGTGTGGGAAGAACTCACTGACAGAAGGGGAGAATGACGAATCACTGTGGGAAGGCTGAAACTTGTCTAAATCTATCAAAATGTCATGACCAAATTAAGGTTTAATTAAAAGCTAAAAAAAAAATCACCTGATGTTGAATCCCAATTGTTTCAGAAAATAACTCTTTGCAATATTAGAATTTAGTATTCGAGTCTCTTTCTAATCCTTGTGTCACAAATTTGATTTTCAACTATAATGGATGCTTGCCTTTTTCAAAACTAGAATGCTGGAAGTATCTGACATTTCATCCCTAGAACTTTACTGTGTTATTGAGCTCTAATGGAATTCTCTTGAGTCAACTGGTCAATAATAATTCACTGAATGTTCTCTGGGTAAGATTAGAGCACTTACAGCATGGTAGCCCTGCCATGAATGCTGTTTTCTCTCCTTCTGCCTCACTCTGTTCTCACACAAATTACAAAGTAGTAGGATGGAGAAACTAAAAGACCGTAAGATGTTCATCAGACCGCAGATCTCAGCAGGGACCATGAATCATTATATTTGTATCAATACAGTACTAAATAAAATGCTTTTAAAAATCCAAGAAGTACAAGAAGTGCTAAAAAAGGCAAACAAGTATAATATTTAGCAATGTTCTTCATTTTTCCAAAGGGATTGGGTTTTGTTTTTTTTAATATAAATTTATTTATTTATTTACTTTTGGCTGCATTGGGTCTTCGTTGCTGTGCGCGGGCTTTCTCTAGTTGCGGCGAGCGGGGGCTACTCTTCGTTGTGGTGCGCGGCTTCTCATTGCGGTGGCTTCTCTTGTTGTGGAGCACGGGATCTAGGCACGCGGGCTTCAGTAGTTGCGGCACTCGGGCTCAATAGTTGTGGCGCACGGGCTTAGTTGCTCCACGGCATGTGGGACCTTCCCGGACCAGGGCTCGAACCCGTGTCCCCTGCATTGGCAGGTGGATTCTTAACCACTGCGCCACCAGGGAAGTCCCGGGATTGGGTTTTAATAGGGTCCACGGTATTTTCATATGATTTGGGCATATCCAACATAACAATAATATTTGACACAGTCTTGAAATGCTTCCTTCATTTGGCTTTCAAGACAACACCCCCAGCTGGTTTTCTTCCGTCTTTTTCCCCCACCCTTCTCTCCACTCTTCCCCAGTGTCCTTTGCCAGCTTCCTCTCATCTCCTTTCCTCTATGCCTTGGAGAAGACAAGGAGGTAGTCCAGGATATCTTTTCTTTCATATTCACATGAACTTCCCTCCTGAGCTCTAGATGCTTAGAAGGAACTGACTGTTTAACATCTCCACTTAGATGGTTAATACACATCTTGAATCTAACATCTCCCAAACCGAGCAGTCTTCTCCTATCATTTAATGACAACATTATTCTTCTCATACAGTGTAGGCTCACCGGAGCCCCAGCCTTGCTCTGGTGAAGGCAGGGATTTTTTCCCATTTGTTGGCTGATGCATCCAAAATGCCCACGAGAGTGCCTGGCATATAGTAAATGTAAAATAAATATTTGCTGGCTGGATGTATCTCTGAAACCTAACGATATCAGAAAACCCAATAAGTCCCAATTAGTATCTGCTGATCAGTATTGGAGCTTAATAACAAGTTCATCTCCAATGACCTACGTTAATTTCATTAAGTTTTTTTATAGGAACAAGGTGTAAAATGCTTTTAATGTAGAATTAAAAGTTACCTAGGCATAGGCATAGGCATATTTTACATCTAATCCAGAGATGGGGTTAGTGAGAAATAGTTTCTTACCCTTGGGCCGATATTTAAAATCCTCTCCCACATTCCAGAGCTTATACTATGCACACCTGTATTTGCATATGGTATTTGCCTTAATATAATATATAAAATAAAACCCACTGATCTTAAAATATTTTGTATTTTAAACAACTAAAGCTATTCTTGTCTGTGATTAGTTAAACATTGAAAAGAGACAAAAATTTGTCAATTAATGACACATTATTTATTAAATTTTGTGCATTTATTATGTGCCAGACACTGTTTTAGACACTGTAGAATACCAGTAAGCAAGACCGGCAAAATTCAAGGTGTTTACATTCTGTTGAGGTAAATAATACTAGAATTTTTAAAAAGAGATAATTTTAGATAGTGTAATGAAAAGATTAGGGGTGTGATTTGACTAGAGGAGTGAGCAATGTTCTTTGAGAAACATCTATATTGTAGAAAATGTGGATTTGAAGGGGAAACTATGCTGACCCACAGTATTTAATGCATCCTACTTAGATAACTGGCTGAGGGAGAAGTTGGCAGGGTAAATCTGGTGGAGAAGAGGGGAGGTGATGATCAACTGATGGACCCTCTGAGGCCTCAGGGTTTTCTCTGTGACCCATTTAAATCCCTGAGCACTGAAAACTGAGAGAAAGCATGCTCCTCAGATGAAAGAAAGTGTTTCAAAAATTAGGACCCAAACCCACACTGTCAACTGCCCAAGCTCACACCTCACAAATAAATCTTCCCATTCAAAGAAAAGAAATAGTCAAAAGAAATATGTGGAATCTCTAAGAACATCTTTGAAGAAACTGAAGCAAAGGCTAGTGAGGACAAAGTATCACAAGAATTACTGGAGATAAAGGGGAAGGCATCGGACAAATAATTCTCCGTAGTCCCAAATGAAATATTGACCATATCAACCATCTAGAAAAATCTCACTAAAAGTGTACAACATAATGATTTGATATTTATATGCATTGTGAAATGATCACTACAGTAAGTCTAGTAAACATCAGTCAGCTTACGTAGTTATAAAATTTTTTCTTGGGATGAGAACTTTTAAGATCTATTCTCTTAGTAACTTTCAAATATGCAATATAGTATAATTAACTACATTCACCATGCTGTACATTACATCTCCATGACCTATTTATTTTATAACTGGAAGTTTGTACCTTTGACCCCTTTCACCCATTTTTCCCACCTCCCCATCTCCCTCCTCTGGAAACTACCAGTTTGTTCTCTGTATCTATGAGATTGGTTTTTTTGTTTTGCTTTTGTTTTTCTTCTGTTTTGTTTACATTCCATATAAAAGTGAAATCATACAATATTCGTGTTTCTCTCTCTGACTTACTTCACTTAGCATAATGTTCTCAAGGTCCACCCATGTTGTCACAAATGACAAAATTTCATTCTTTGTTGTGGCTGAATAATATTCCATTGTATATCTATATATCACAATTTCTATATCCATTCATCCATTGATGGACAGTTAGGTTGTTTCCATATCTTGGCTATTATAAATAATGCTGCAATGAACATAGGAGTGTCTATATTATTTCGAGTTAGTGTTTTTGTTTTCTTCAGATACATATGCAGAAGTGGAATTGCTGGATCATATGTTAGTTCTATTTTTAGTTTTTTGAGGAACCTCTGTAGTGTTTTACACAGTGGCTTCACCAATTCACATTCCCACCAACAGTGCACAAAATTTCCTTTTTTTCCACATCCAAAATTCAAGAACATTTTCTTTCATTTTTTTTTTTTTACCAAAAATAGAATGAAAAAAATGACTACAAATAGAAAACATTTCTATTAATCTACCCTATTTTCAGAGTAAAGATACTCGTTTGAAAACAGTACAAATGATTTAAAAAATGATTACTCATAATTGAAGGATTTCAGACTTTTTCTTCTGCTCTTTTCTATATCGTTTGATGTTATACAGTCTTATATAATGTGTATCATATATTTTAAAAAGTTTAAACTCAAAAACCTTAAACAACTCTAGTTAAAACTATAATTTTATTTTTTGAAAAAATTAAGGAGGAAATAACTAACACATTTTTAAAGACACAGATATGTAAGCAGTGATTATCTCTAACAAAATATAAGCAGTGATTAACTCTTGGTGGGATTTTGTAATTTTGATTTCTTATTTATGCTTCCCTTTGTTTCCCCCAATTTCCATAACAGACATATGATATTTGAAATTAAAATGCATATGTATTAAAATGAAATGTTACCTTCAAACACACACACACATATATATACACATACATAAAACCAACGCATAAGTTCTAGTCCAAATATCAAAGATCCCTAGGTTGTAGATATGTACAAAAAAGAATGGTGTGAAAAAAAGTATTTCATATAAAATTCAAACCACAGCATTAAGAGCTTTTGTTTTGTTTTGATTTGATTTGTTTTATTTATATCTTCATTTTACTTGCAATGTCTTTATCATTTTTATTGAAGTTGGATTATAGGAAAAAAGAAGGGAGAGAAATGGGGAAACTATAAAAAGTGAAATGACTCAGGGAATAGAAAGTGAAAGAAAGGTATTAGCAGATAAGGAAAAAATAAATGAATCATGATGCTTACCCATCCATGTCTCTCATTTTGCATCAGGATTTGATAAAGCAAATGACAAACAGTTGTCATGAGTTAGGTATTTTTATTTAAAAACCCATTGGTCCATAAATGAACCTCTATTAGACATTCTAGTTAAGTTAAGATAATGAGGATGGTAAATATATGTGTCAACACCCAACATCCTGCTATCCATACAGTACCATGAAGGACCCATATTCTAACAAAACTGACTCTACCAAACTAGTACAACTCAAGTCTCCATTTCAGTGACTGAGTATCTTAACATAAATAGACTCATTGATTCATTTTTCATGTACCAGGCACTGTTCAACAGAAAAGGGAATCATCAATGAACAAAATGAGGTTTATGTCCTTACGGAGCTTAATTTTAGTGGGTGAAGACAGGCTATAATAAATAAACAGTTTAGAATATGTTAGAGGGAGGCAATTTCTACGGGTTAAAAAAAAGAAGTAATGGTGACCAGTCATGCTGGGGCAGGAGGTGAGTTGGAGTATGAAATGCAGATTGCAGTATCAAATGGGATGTTCAGAAAGTGATATTTGAGTAGATTTGAAGGTTACAAAATTGCTAGTCAAGAAATCTGGAGAAGAACTTACCAGAGTTACAGCTAAAGAAAAAGCTCTAAAGTAAGAGCGTGCTGGCTTCCTCCATGTAACTGTTTCAGAGTAAAATAAGGGGAGAATAGTAGACAAGGAGGCTAGAGAGGTAACAGAGAGTCAGGTTATGTAGGGACTTGTAAGCCATATTAAGGACTTAAGCTTTTACTTTGATTGAATGGAAATACTTTGCCAGAGTTTTAGCAGAAAAGTAACATCATATGACTTATGTTAAAAAGGATCACGCTGGCTGCTGTGTAGAAAATAGACTGTAGAAGGAAGGTAGAAGCGGAGAACCTTATTATGAAACTATTGCAGTGATCCAGACAAGAAGCAACGGTAGGCTCAGTCCTGTGTGCAAGTATCAGAGCTAAGGAGAAATGATGTGATTATTTGATATACATTGAAAAAAAAGCTGAAAGGCAAATTACATATAGAATAGTAAAAGAAGAATAGTCAAACATAACCCAAGAGTTGTTGGTTTTGATTTTTTTTTCATTTTGAGTAACAGGAAGGCTGAGGGATATAAATTGAGAACCAGGTTTTGAAGGAGAGAGTAGCATGATTTGGCAGCCTAAAAGGGGAAAGATATTTCAGGTAGTTAACAACAAGTGAAATAGCTCAAATCATTGATCAGAGCATTAGGTGAGGCTTAAGTGGACACAGCAGTTTTTTTAAAGGACCAATTTGTCACTGCATGGCAACTCACACTATACCTGGTTTTAAATTTGTTTATACTCTACTTCTAAAATTGAAGTAAAACTGTGAATACCAAAAAAGCAGACACTATGAAAACAACGAAAAAGACAGGAATCAAGTTTTTTAAAAGAATAGTCAATAATGGAGGTAATGACCAAATTTTCTGCCACAAATACTTAAATTGTCCCAAGACTGCTGCCGTGAGCAGTTTTGCCACGTGCTTTCTCTAGCTCAATTATTGGCCCCTCCTTTGTTTTGCCTGCTTGCTAATAAACCTTTATGTTTAGCCAAATTTTATGTCCTTTCCACATGGTAGACATGGGGTTAGGAAGAGGCTGGACATGGCTTCCTTTTAATTCCAGTCACCACCAGAGGCCAGCAGTACTTCCCTGAACATTGTTAATCAGCCCAATTGTAAAGTGAGTGCCCAAAAAAGACACAGCCATTGAAACAACGTATAGAGAAATAGAGTTGAAAGTTTGGCATTTTCTTCTGAAGCCTTAGTGATTGCCCTTTCTGTTGGTTACCCAGCTGATCTCTTTGTTCCTTCCTCTCAGCATGTGAGGTCAACAGCTACAAAGCAACCTCTACACTTTTCAAATTGATTTTAAGAAAAACCAAACCATGGTCTCAAAGTAGACATAGGTCCTCATTCCTAGAAATGTAATTGATTTTGTGAAGAGATAGGAGGAAGACAAAAGTGTAGGTCTCAGAAAGTTGGGATGTTTAGGTGCTGACAGTGTAAAAGTGGGGGAATAAAACCCACTACCCACTGAAACAAAGACCAACACTCTCAGCGACATTTTTTTTTTAAGTTTTACTCACTGTCTTTTTTTTTTTTATTTCTGAGATATACATTTTAAAGTAATAACTAGAATTATGACTTATAACATTATACCAGAACATATAAGATTTTTAGAAATTTCATGTAATGTCTGAAACATTTATATTAACATAAATGTTAATGTCTCAGCGACATTTTTGAGCCCCTACTCTGTAAGAGGGAACTCATTTAGATACCAGAGAGACCAAACGTCTGAAACATAGCTCAGAGCCTTTAAGGAAGATAACAGAAATGTTAACAGGAACACAAAAAATGAGAAGTTAAAGGTTTGAAAGACCAAACAGAGAAACCTTTTAGGATTGTATTTGCCTTTCTTTGTCCCTTTCAACTAGAGAGCATTGTATTTCCTCTGGGAAACAGAGATGACAGTAAAGACTTCATTTGATTTGAGCTATTAAAAAGGACAGAGCTGATTGAAATGAGGGTTTGAGTTGCCAAAAAGCTCTCTTCAACCTTCAACTCCTCCTAGCCTGTTTTAGAGCGCTCTGTTCCTTCTGTCCTATTTTCCATCCGTGTTTCTTCATACCAGTAATATGCTGAGCTCTAAATATAATTTTAAAATAAATGAGTGAGAGGTCAGGGGAAAAAAGACTGATTGTCAACCAACAGATTGTGTCTTTTCCCTGAGAAATCACTCTTGCAAGGAAGAACAACAACAAAAAAATAGGCCCTTTTAAAAATCACACTTTGAGGTAAGAAATGTTTCCATTTAACTTTGGCTTGAATGAGCTCTGACTTGTTTGTACTGTCTGGGGTCAAATTCCATACATTTTTATTTTAATAGCACATCCCTGTGACTACATTACCTTGCTTTTTAATACAATTTTATTTTCTGGACTTGAGTATTTGGAATCAGAAACTTGAAGGGTTGTGTTGCTAAGAGACTGAGTCTTAGGTTGAAAATCAGACAACCAGGATTCTCTTTGCACATCTGTTGCTGACTGTGTAGGACATTGTGGAAACCACTTATACCTTATGCACATCCACTTGTTCAAAAACATTATCTTTTTATCAACTTTGCTGCTAAAGGATCAAATATAAAATCCTACTGTAGAGCAGGGAATTAAAGAAAGTTATTAGTAAGAAGAAATAAATTGGTTTTAAAAATTCTAAGATTATTTTATCTGTGGCATTGTGAGCCACATACCCTGAAGCCTTCCTCTGTGTTTTAGTTTAACAGCTTTATTAAGATATAATTCACATACTACCCAATAACTCACTGACCCCTAGGCAACCACCAATACACTTTCTGTCTTTATAGATTTGTCTATTCTGGAAATTTCCTATTAATTGAATCATACAATATATGATCCTTAGTGACTAGCTTCTTTTGCTTAGCAAAAGGTTCATCCATGTTGTCACATGTACTTCATTTATTTTTATTGTTGAACAATATTCCATTGTATGAATATATCATATTTTTTCTATCCATTCATCACCCAAATATTGGGTCATTTCCATCTTAGGTTAGTATGAATAATGCTGCTATGGACATTTGTTTGCAAGTTTTTATGTGGACATATCTTTTCATTTCTCATGGGTAAATATCTAGCATTGGAATTACCGGATAACATGGTAAATCTAAGTTTACCTATTAGAGGAACTGCCGGACTGTTTTCCAAAGCCACTGTACTACTTACATTCCTACAGGCCTTGTATGAGAGTTCCAATTTCTCCACATCCTGTCCAACACTTGTTATTATCTGTTTTTTTATTTTATTTTATTATAGCCACCCCAGTGGATGTGAAGTGTTATCTCATGGGGGTTTTGGTTTGTATTTCCCTGATGGCTAATAATGTTGAACATCTTTTCATATTTTCTTTGGAGAAATTCTATTCAGATCCTTTCACTCATTTTAAATTCAGTTCTGTGTCTTTTTAGTATTGAGTTGCAATAGTTACTCTGTGTTTTTACAAGTGTCCAAGTCCTGTTACTCCTGATACAGTTGATTTTACCTGATGAAAGTACCCACTTGCTCCCAGAAAGCCACCTTCTCTTGCCTATGCATTTTCCAGCAAAAGTTCCTCCATTTGTAAACCAGGGTTTTCACTGTAAATTTAAGCTGGGATTTCAGTCTAAGCAAAAATGTATATCTAGAGATGAATGAACTCACTTTACATTGTCAGAAAATAAAAGCTGTTTAGCCCGTTACACTTCCCTTAATTGCAACAGATGCTGCAGAGCTTGGAGACCATTACTTCACTGCCCCAAAGCGCTTTTGAGCACTTTAGTTGAGATCTGCTCAAATAAAGTGCATTTTGTTTATTTGAAATGGGATTTGGTTTGTTTTAGACTTAAATGCCTCTTTCCCTGTATATTTTAATCTCTAAATCATCTCAATCCCTTTCAGAAACAGACATGACAAATCTTTGATATAAAAATGCTGGGAGATGTGGAAAATGTACTTAAAGTTCTTATCTTTTAAAGAAAAAAGTCACTTTTTGTTCCCTTTGTGCCATAGAAAATGAGCCGTATCCTTGAGACTGAAGTCTAAAACTACCTGTGGTGTATTAAATCATAAAGGTCTAAGTGTCTTCACCCACAAAAAGGAAGCCGTAAAGTCTTTCTGAATGTGAGAAGGTTGAGAGTAGAGGGAGATTTTGAATTGATGAAAGTGAGATACAGTAAATTCTGTCATGTATAGTGACCTGGGACTGCCTTTCTTCCCATTACCTGCTTTTGTTATGTGGAGGTATCACATAGTATCCATTCTTTTCCTGCCCCATAGGTAAGGCCTAGGCAAGATTTCAGATTAGATACAGATTTTTTTTTTCAGGTAGACACCCCTCCTTTCCTTTCAACAATCATGTATTTAATACTATCTCTTCCAGTTCCCACTTTCCTCACCAAGTTATTTTTGATTATTAGTTTATTCTGCAATTCTACAACTCAGGAATATTTTCATTTTTAAAGAATCTTCTTAAAGAGGAAAGAGCTTTCATAACCATAAGAATGCATTTCTCCCAGTGGTCTAGTATTCTTCCAGGAAAATGTTTGTTGATTTATTAAACATTTTTATATTTTTCTGAAGATGGTAGTGCAGACTTAAAAAAATATGCACAACATGAGAGTTGTGACTTAAGTTTTATCTGGGGCAAAATGAGGACTATAGCCCTGGAGACAGCATCTCAGATAGCTCTGAGAAACTGCTCCAAAGAGGTAGGGGGGAAGGTCAGTATATATATGATTCTGGTGAAGGGGGAATACATGAAATCAAGCACATATTTTTTGCAGACGGTTTCTGCTAGTCACAAGGAGCAGATGTCACAATGAAGGAATTTAGTGCTTTTCTAGATATGAGGAAATACAAGAACTGGGCTCATAAAATGGGCTTCTGAAAACTTCTAACTATCTGAAGACCTGTTCTGCCAGTTTTTCGCAGAGCACAGAGTGCCTCATCTCTGTTCTCCACCCTGAACTCCTTTCAGGGGGTGTTGAAAGTCAGCAGCTGCAGAAGCATGTGATTTAATCCTTGTAGAGGTAGATGGCAAGCGCCAATGGCAAGTGCCAATTTGTAGTTGACAATAGCAAGTATTTTTCGTGGTCCCACTCAAATCAGAGGGAAAATATTCTGCAATTGTTTGCATACATAAGTTTTTCTTAACCTCAATTTTTTTATCAAAAACTGTATTGCCCAATTTAATCACTCACCTAATTTGTCCCCCTTAGTCATCAGTACTGATGAATAAGTCAGTTCTACATTCAACAGGAAATTTGTTATCTTGGACAATTATCAAAAAAGAAATGTCAAATGTTATAGCAGAGTTTCAAAAAAAAAAAAATTCCAAAAATACTTCTGAACCGTAGAAATGTAAATAACTTCCCAGAAGGACTATTTGAAAAAATCCAGCATTAATATCAGTGTTTAACTATTTAAAAAAATATGTCATGTTATTATACAAATAAAAGTTTTTACAGGTATCAACTTTTGTTATTTTCCTAACGTAGAACATGGACTATTTGTGCTTGGCCTGAGACAAGTGAAAACACAGCGCAGTGGTTATGACCAAGATGATGTCTTACTTTCTCCAGATTGTCTCATGGCCTCTTGGAAAACAAAGTGCCTCTTGGAAACCAATCTGCTATGCTCTCTGCTTGAATTGAGTAAAGGAAGGAACTCTAGGAGAGGTTCTCCACTGGCTGTAAATTTTAAAAATGAAAAGATATGTTGCCCATTTCTTCACATTGGTTTACTTTCCTGATTTATTTATTTTTTTATTTTATAAATAAAAATTTATTTATTTTTAAGGAATGAGCTTCTGGCCTTTTCAAATCCTGCAAACTTTTTGAAAAATGACTGCCATCATTAGACTGTTGATCACAGGCTCAAAAAGTGAAAACTCAACCAGAAATATATCAAAACTAATATGTTTTAGAGGCTTAACTTTCATGTAAGATGCTTTCAGTTGCAAGGAACAGAAAATTCAATCTAAAATGGCATAAGAAAAAAAGGGAAATCATTGGTTTAGTGTAGACACCAGAGCTTGGTTCATTCTCATTCATATCCAGTGAGGAATCGAAAGAAAGTTCAGTTCCCCAAAATTTTCAGTTTGCAGACTGAAGCTCTTTGACCATAATGGGCTGGACTTGATTACGTGCCCAAATCCATTCCACCTAGTGTCTGGGATTTGGAAAAATATAATTGGATTAAACTCATGAGGGCCTTCTCAGGAGCTTAAGATAGAAGCAGTTTTTCCCTTTCTCAGATACAACGCTTTGGGCTCCATGTAATAGAAACTCCACCTCAAATTAGCTTAAACTACATTTAGTATCTCCCATAGTAGGAAGTTCAGAGAGGGGAGTCTCCAACTATGGTTAAAATAGGACTCCAGCTTCTCTGCAGTTTCCTTGGCTCTGCCTGTCTCCATGAATTGGCTTTCTTAAGATGGGATCGTTTCTGGACTTTTCAAGTACTATAAACCTACCCACGAAGTTTCAAGATGGCTAAAATAGCCACTCGGATGACCCAGCAGGACAAAGAAAAAGGTTTTACTCCAAAAATAGAATAACATTAACTCAAGATTTAGTATGTTTGCACCAGTTCGGGTCATATGTCAACTCTCATCTGGTATCAGTCACCAGGAGAATGCCATGATCTGTCTGGCTAAAAGTTGACTTCTGTCATTGGATAGGCAGGCAGGATTATCACAATTGGTCTAGGACTAGTAATCACTTTTGAGCTGGAGGTGGGATCACCTTCCCTGAGAATCACAGAGCACGTGGAGAAGGCTGAACACTTGAACAGGATTCACATTTTGTAAGGAGGAGGAAGGAGATAATAGAGAAGGATATTCAGCCATCAGTGGTCAGGACACACCCACATTCAGAAAGGAAGAGACAGTAGTTGATGAGGAATACAGAGATAAATTATTCTTGTGACAATGCTGTTTTCTTCTTCTAACATTTGACTGATAATATGCATAAAACTTGCCTGAATAAAATATGGTAACTCAGGAGTACCACTCTGGAAACAATCAGATTTCAATTGCAAAAAATATTCAGAGGGACCACCACTTACCTGGTTTCAATTCTGGATAGAATTTGAGGACCCTGATGATGTTCAGTGATATTTTTTGTTTAGAGTTCCAAAAACTCCTGAATAAATTTCCAGGTTCTCTGCATTCAGTCAACACTGATGCCCAGAGAGAGACCATCTCCTTTCACTGGATGAGCATTCTTTTATTCGTAACTTATTTCCTGGTTCCTAAAAGAGAAATTTCCATTTCACACTAGCCCTTGTGCATCACAATGCGTTGACTGGCAATAATAGCATCTGCAGCAAAGGAGACAAAACAACTCAGAAGTTTGTTTCTCAGATCAGAGCAGATTTCAGTTCAGAGGTCACCACCCTCTTCCTGGGTCCCTCCCTTTCTCCATTGATCAGCTTCCTTTCTGAACAAAGGAAGAACAGGACCAGGATAAGTGAAACTTTATAAATGGATGACAAACCCTGATTGTACTTTGAGAATACTTTACAGGCTGAAATAACTTACTAATGGAGTTAAATTAGGAAGACATTGTGCATAATCTTATCAATATGTAATAGAGACATACTGGAATTCAGAGAACCAACATTTTCTGTTCTAAGTTTTTTTTTATTATTATTTTGTTATTTAGTGATGGCAACTCATTAGGTAAAACCAATCCAATAGTGGAAAGATTAGATTGTTATATTTCTTAAATCTAATATAGTCAGCTATTAATCTCAAATACAGTTCTTTTAAATTAAGAAAAGAATGAAAATCAAACTAGCATTTATTACATGCTAGCTACTTGTCTAGATGGTTTGCCTCACTTTTCTCAATACCCTCACTTGACTGATGAGTAAATGGAAGGCTCTGAAATCCACGATTTACCTAATGCCTTCAACATAGCAAATGTCCCACTGTGAACCACCAGGTAGACAGAGCAATCGATTTCAATGAGGAAAGGAAAAGACACATACTGTTACTAAACACCCAGTCTGGCTCTGTGCAAGGCAAATCCATACAATATCTCACTCCCTCCATTTAGCAGACAAAAAAATCATGATTCTGAAAAGTTTGATGATATTTCCAAAGCCACAGGTCTGTGCATGGAGGAGCAAGGAGCTCAAGTCAAGGGCTTCTGACCCCAAGGTCATTCTCACTTCATTATATCATATGACAACTTGTGCTAAAGCACAGCAGACTAATATTGAGGTATTCTTCCAAGAGCTGAGCTGTTAGTAGTTGGGAATACCAGTTTTAACAGATATAAAGCACATAGGCACAATTAAAGACAAAGACATGGGAAAGGCGTAGCTTTTCACATCAGTTGAAGGATGTGTCACGTCCTCTCCTCCAATAATGGCTGTTCTGAGGACAGCATGTCTGTAGTCTGAGAGTTTCTGAAAAGGTAGTTTTGAAAATGCTTCACTGCCTTCCTTTTTCACAAAGTTGAAATATAAACTACAAAATAGTAAATAAACTCTGAATCCTGCTGACGAATCTACTCGTTCTGCATGCTCCTTTTTCCCTCTCTAATTTGATATTATAATCGATTTGGCTAACGTCTGACATAAACATGTGAGTGAACATAATCCGTACATATGTATCACAAGTGAGCCTCTTGTGTGAAATGCACACTGCTTGTCACGTTGAGCTATTATTAATGTATATTTTTTAGGAATCAAATATTTCAGTTTTTCTTTTTCCACTTAATTATTAAGTATGACATTCAGCTCCTCTATTGTCTAGGGTAAAGGGTTTTTCATGAAATCAATCAGTACACATAACTCTTGCAAAAGTAACTCTTTACCTCTGAAGTGCCATAAACGAGTTATCACCTCATTATTTAGTCTTTTATCAAAATTCTAGTTTCCTTGACTGTGGAGAACTCCTTCAGTCAGTCAGCCTGACAGCATCTTTCTCTATGGCTACAAATGTGGCAGGGTAAAAATAATTGCATGTCAGAACAAACATCCTGGAAACTTTCCATTGGCCTCATCTTGTTAAAAAAAAAAGTACTTGAACTGAGTGTTGAAAACCAGCACCTGATTTAAAACAGAAAAAAAGTTTCCCTTTTTGATATGTCTTTTTCTTTGCCTTTAATCTATTAGTATTTTGTTCACAAAGAGCAGCATACAATATTCAGGTATTCTGCTGCACATGTGAATAAATAGTTCATGGATTATCCAAATTCTTTAGGTTTTATTTTTCAAATTCCACAAAACGCTACTCTCATCCAGCTATTTGACAAATATTTTCAAGTGTTTCTGCAAAATGTCAAGGCTTGCATCCTGAAGGGAAAATCTCTCCCTTTGAATTACTCTATAACTGAAATTCGGGACTTTACTGTCATCCCATATTTGGAGCAAGAATTTATTCTTTGTACCTAGCAAAAGCCCATGGATGTGTCAGGACCATTAATAAGGCAGGAAGCATCCCTCTTATTTTATTATCCTTTCTCCAGGACCATATATACATCCTTTAAATTTCAGGGATTATCAAATTGAACTCCATCTTATCTGATTTTTTTCAATAGTTGAAAAAGTAAACACATAGATGGAAAAGAAAACCCCTGTGTATGAATGAGACCTGGTGTCCTCTTGTTGAACATTTGCAATCTGAACTCTATGCACAATACCCTACATAACCTTTTTTAAAAAGAATTGTACAGCCTGTATTCAGCTGTAATTCCTCTTGACATTCCAGCATTGGATGACAGTGGCTTCCAGAACATTCAACTATTCTTTCTCACTTTCCATTGTACTTATCATTTTTTATCTCTTCAGCAGTTTCCTGTCTTTTTCTCATCATTACATCTCTTAAAAAATCTGGTTGTTCTAAATACTAGCATGTGATGTTGCTCAACAATGGTTAATGTATTGATTTGGCCAGAGTAGTTAAAGAGTCAAAGATGAATATTTTTAGCCAGTTATTTTTCAAGCTCTTTATAAAATCTATAACAATGACAACATTGTTTGAAACGTTAGGGGAGGGAAACATGGCAGCTTCCAGGATGAAAATGCTATAAATGAAGGGCCATCCCTGGACAGGGAGAGGGAGAGGAGGGGAAATTAGCTGAGGAAAGAAGGGACTTGTGTCTGTAGAAGGGAGGGTAACTCACATGTGTTGTTGAAACTTCAAATTCAGTGTAGTTAATGGAACACCCATATGATGAGACAAGATGGGGACCCACTCCCCCACTGCCTCGGTCAGTGATAAGTGAAAATTATAATTTCACTGCGTATCTCCTCATAAGGCAATGAATGTTCAATGACTATGTAACACTTAAACATGTTCTCTGCCATCTCCTAATTTTTAGGATTTCATATAAGTGAAGTTTCAGACTGAGCTGTATCTGCATACAAATTACAACTCACCTTTTTAGTCTGGGGGTCCGATCAATAGAATTATAAAAAGAGGCATAAATGTAATCTTAATTTTTCTAGTAACCAAATTAAAATAGTTAAAAGAAACAAGCAAAATCAACTTTAATAACAGATTTTATTAAACCTAATATATCCAATATATTATCAGTTCAACATTAAATTAATTTGAAAAATATTCAGATATTTTGCTTTCTACTTTTCATACTAAGTCTTTGAAATCTGGTGTGTATTTTACACTTATGACACATCTTCATTTGGACTTAGCCAAATGAAGTCTCGCCAAATAGAGTCATGTGATAGTCACTACTGTATTAGCATTTAGATCTCTAAATGTCCTTAGAGCTTCTTCAAATATTTTGTAATGTGCATGTGTGTTAGGGAAGTAAAATGTTAAATAATTTGACTACTTTATTCCTTTAATATTTAGGATTTAGGGAACAACTTATTTCTTAGCTGCTAGATATGTATATATTTTCAAGTAGAAAATAATTTGCAGTGGTTCTTTCCTAATCATGGCCATTCAGTTCACCAAGAACTTATTTCAACAAGAGGTTGCCATTTTCACAATTAAGTCAAACCCCTAAGCTGGGAAGTAATTTGTTTTTTCTCAACTATGTGTAAACATCTGAAATCGAGAAGTCTAGTATTTTCAATTAAAGAAAATCCAGTAGGGTAATAGAATACCTACTTAGATTTCATTTGATAAACTTCATCTTCCTGCAAAGAAATTTTGAATTCAATTAAATGATTAGTTCCCACGTTACCTTTTTCTTTCTTGGTGCTATGATTACTATCAAATGTTGATTCATGAGCTAGAGGTAATAAAAATTGATCCAAGTCTGGTGATAGTATCAGCATAGCCAATAGTAGATTTAAGAACTTTGCATGATTGTATGTTATTTTCCTGATCACGTACCTTATGTCTTTACTTCTGTCCCACTGTGCTCATTTTTATCAGTGCACGCTACCTGAATGCTTTGTACCTCCCTTAAGTAGAAAAATGTTTGGAAGAGTCCTTTGGGCTGTTCATTAAGGTGGCACTTGATTCTTATACTTGTGCTCTGGATGTGCATATATTAGTAAATCTATTCAGGCAGTCACATGTATTTACACCGAAGATGTGTCAGACACATCTGTCTCTATCTAACTCTGTCTCCCTCTGCAATTTCACTTAGCCATCTTACTGAATGCAAACTCCAAAAGGGAATTCTCCTAAGAAAAGGGTACTAAAAAGGTGACCAGCTGTTTCACCAGCAAGCTTACAGAACAGTTTCCTAGAAACTATTATACGATATGCAAAGCTAAAATGTGTAAGTGATTTTAAAATAATAACTCATTTAATCCACACCACAAACTTACGAAATGAAGAGTATTACTACACCGAGTTTTACAAATTAGGAAACTGAGACACAGAAATGCTAAGTAACTTGCCGACCACCTAAAGCTAGTAAGTGGATGTGGACCCAGGCATTCTGGATCCAGAGCCTGTCCTCTCAACTGCTGCCCCACACCACCCTTTCCACTGACACTTGTAAGAAAATCCACATTATTCCTAGTTTTATTTTTGCTGAGCCCTTCCAAGGAGTCTGAAAGGAAAAGAGGACCACATTACTGCATCAAACACACAGGAAATATTTTATTAGCTTTCAGATGGAAAAAAGGATAGAGTAAAAATATTTCAATAGAAATCCATGGCCCTCCTCAAGGAGCCCACTCTGGCATCCAGGGCCCCCCAGTCGTGGTAGTGCCTGTAGTCTCCCGGCCTCAGTAGGTACTGCCACCCCCGGTAGTTGGGCATCTCGTAGAGGACCCACCAGCCCTCCAGCACGTGAAGGGAGTGGATCTCACTGAAGTGGAAGCGGTCGCGGAGCGAGGAGCAGTCTTCCGTG
Organism: Eubalaena glacialis; assembly: GCF_028564815.1. Lineage (NCBI taxonomy): Eukaryota > Metazoa > Chordata > Mammalia > Artiodactyla > Balaenidae > Eubalaena > Eubalaena glacialis. The sequence goes on along the minus strand of NC_083716.1, from coordinate 212,887,205 downwards.
AGCTCCACCATCTGGCCTCGGTAGTCCTCCCGCTCGTAGATCCTCAGCCGGTGGGAGCTGGTCTGGGTTCAGCAATCAGCAGATGGGAAGAGTCGGAAAACCTAGCCTTTAGCAACCAGTCACTCACACCGCTGGGGGAATGGGCATTTTTTTTTAATCTTTTCTATATCAAAGATGAAAAATTAAAAAGACAACCAACACCAGGGCCACTGGGTATAGTTGGGTAGATTGCACACTGCAAAACTGAAGAGGGGGCCATTCACATAGATCAAGATATGCATGGTGCTCCATAGTTTTCTAGGGCCACAACCTACATGAATCATATTTAGTACCTACTTAGTACCATTCTTAAGTGACAATTTTTATATATAATTTGTGCTCTCTCCTTTATAGACTTAAACGGTGGTCTGGAGCTCTCCTTGGAGGATATAAAAATAATTAGATATTAAAATAAAAAGACAAATATATCCCTGGCAAAAGGCATTATTTTCAATCTCAATAGCATTAGAAGAGGCTGGGGAGAGAGGAAGTGGAATTGCTTTCCCCAAAGTGAAGCACAGATGGTGGCAGTCCAGCCCAGGCAACTCCTTAATCCCTTCCTTTCTGCTTTCAGTCCTGCTATTCTAAAATCCTGAAAAGCAAGAGCTATCGTAACGATTAGGTTTCAGTTCTCAACTCTAATATATGGTCTGGCAAAACACTTTTAGGTAATTAATAAAAATAGAAGCTCAAGATCATGAAGGAGGCCTGTCCAGATCAATAGATTATAAAACCTTTAGAAAAATGGAAGGGCAGGCTGTCAGTCCTGGGCAAATCCTGTCTGTCTCTTCCAGAGCACTTGTTCTTTTATCTGCTTGTTCCTTCCCAGCAGGTACCCACTCAATTCCTTCTTCCTTCTTCCACCATTAAATCCTCGTTAGGAAAGGTTCTCATAAGCAATTCATTCTGAGGTATAAAAAACTGCTAATAAGGTATCTTGCATGGTTTGCAGAGGACTCACATGTGCGTTATCTAATTTGATCTTCACAACAGCCTGACACACGTAGAGCAACCATTCTAAGTCTTTTCTTCTTTTATGAGAAACTAATGACTAGAGCTTTCCGGCTGTAATCAAAGAGTCAGGGCTGGAAAGTGGAAGCCCAGATTTCCAGGCTCCTAATGCCAGTCTGGGTCCTATCAAGGCTTTCAACCCTCTAAGGGGGTTTCAAACTTCCCCAGAGTGGTACATTTTCCACAGGACTCTGTCATAGGCAAATTAAAGCATCCCTAACTGTGGAATTCCAGGCTACTCGGGCTTTACTTGGGTAGCAGTGGGCTTTGCAGGTGCTACTGGAATCACATTGTTGGTTATTTGTTTTGCCTAATCAAAAAGCAGAACTTGAGGGACCCTTGATGTTCATAATGGTTAATATTTGGAGGAGGGCATAGTTTGCCAGGTGCTGGGCAACCTCCTTTTGACCTCATCACAGCTCGATGAACCAACTGCCCTTATTAACCCCGCTTTACAGATGAGGAAGGAGAGAAGTAGCCCAGTAAGTAGCCTAAGGCCACCTGAGTGTGAGGAGTTCACCTGTTGCTTATTCCTCAGCGGTGGCACAGACACTCTAATACCGTGCACCACTTTTGCCCAGTAGAGGTGAGTTTAATTTTAGCAAAGGAGAATGCAATTTCAATTAAGAGCATTGCATCACTCAATTTTTCAGTGGAAGGAAACCTTAAAGATATTAATAAAGGGAAAGAGAACCCGGTTAGAGCCAGCAAAAGAAGGCCACCGTCCTGCAGCCTGACCACTGCGTCTGGAGCACTGGTGTGACCCGAGGGCACGGCAGGCCCAGGGGAACCGGACTCACGTGGGGGATGAGGCGGCAGGAGCGGACGGAGTCGTTGAGGCCCATCCAGTGCTGGTAGTCGGGGTAGTCGCCGCGCCGCAGGAAGTACTGGCAGCCCGAGTAGTTGGGGCGCTCGTAGAGCATCCAGCAGCCGCTGTCCACCCGGATGGAGTTGCAGCGGCTGAAGCAGGGCTGCAGGTTGGAGTGGTCGCCGCTGCACTCGTAGTGGCGGCCCTGGAAGCCCCGGTCCTCGTAGAAGGTGATCTGCAGGGAAGGGAAGGACAGGGCTCAGAGGCCTGGCCTCCAGCCCGGCTGCGGGCCCCTCCCGCCGGCGCGGGGCTCACCTTCCCCATGGCTGCTGGATGCGGCGATGCGAGTTCAGTGCGGAGGGGCGGGCGCGCGGGTCTATATAGCAGGAGGGCTGCTGCGTTGGCAGGAACGACACAAAAGGGGCCCCCCGGTGAGGAGGATTTCCTCTCTCTCTCTTCTATATAATGACGGCGGGGGTGGGCGGGGGACTTATTGTATGTTTTCTCTTAGACTCTCCAGAGCTTTCGAACTGATGACCCGCGTAAAACTGTCACTTGGTGCCTCTGGGGCCTTTAACTGAAGCCTATTCAGGAGATTGGAAGCGAGCAAAAGCGCCTAACCGGGTTAATACTTGCAATGAAATATTTTTTAACCTTTTTGAATTTCGAAATGATCTCTTTTTGAGGAACAGCACCGGGTAGTGACCGGGTCAGAGGTCAGGATGGGCTCCAGCGGGAGGCGTTTAGATGAGAGAGCATTTCCCTGGTGTGAGGATGTGGGACGTGGGATGCACCTGCCTTCTCCGCAGGACGTCTGAAGAAGGATGGGATTCTCCTCTAAGAGGACCTCCTACCAGCCTCCCCGCTGATGAGCGAGTGCAGCAGACAACACACCCGAGGAAAGGCGATGGGGGTTGGACCCCAGGAATCCCTGTTTAAGCACCTGGCTCGGCTCTGCTCCCTGGAGACTGGACCAGGGCCACCTCCCGACTCAGCCTCTGCCTCTAGCCCACCGGCAGGAAGCCCTCAACTCTGGAGTTCATGAGGGGACTAACGGGTGGTTGTTAGTCACAAGTAAATTTCTATTTAATATTTTTGCTCAGTGCTAAGCTTATTTGTTTGGATCTAGCTACTGACAAATGCAAGTTAACCTGCAGATGTAACAAACTTTTAAATGCCACCACTTTGCAAAGCTTCTGCCTTCTCTACCTTCCCCAGCCCTGGGCAAGCCCTGGGCACTCGCTAGTTAAGGCTCTGACTCCAGGGGCTGCAGGCTTCCTCTCTCCCCTCAAAGTCCCCCTTTCCTCCCCTCACCCCCAGCAGCTCCTGGTGCCCTCCTCTCTTTAGAGCAGGCTTTCTCAACCTCAGTTCTACTGTGACATTTCAGGCTGAAAAACTCTCTCTTTTGGGGGGCTGTTCTGTACATTGTAGGATATTTAACAACATCCTGTCCACTACCCACTAGATGCCAGCAGCACCCGCTTCCTTCCTCCCCAAGTTATGACAACCAAAAGTGTGTTCAGATATTTCCAAAAGCCTCCACGGGGGACAAAATCAATCCCTGTTGAAAACCACTGATCTAAAAGTGCTGGCCGTATACCTGGCATTCTCACCAGCAGTTACCCCACTGTATTAATGAGACCATTTGCAGGCTGTGTTTGTGGAACTGCAGAAATTCCTCAGAGATGCTCTGGGGCCACTCAAAGAGCAAGGAGGAGGGGAAAAAGGGAATGTGCCTATCTTATCCCCTACTTTAACCAGAGCGTTTTCACTTGTACCTGTTTTATATAAAACCTTGTTTGAAAACAGGGTTTTATCACTAGATGATGATAATTAAAAAAAAATAAATTTGAAGACCATTGGTTTAAGGTATTGTGATTCTCATAATGCCCTTCAAAATACAAATATTTTACCTACTAACCACAGGACATAATGAAATTGTTTTCCCTTTACAGATCAGTGTAGATGAGTTTCCCAGGACAGCTTGCTAATTTCTTGTGAAAAGATCTTGAGAGAACAAAACACAGCCCTGATAAATCCTGATGTGATAGAGTCTGGAAACACTGGATCATGGCACTGGGCCAAAGAGAAAAAGAATGAGATGGATATCACATGGAAAGTTCTGGATGACCAGAGATTAGCCTGTGAACAGTGCACTGGGGAAGCGGGGCTGTGAAGAGCTGGCAAAGAGAATGCACTAAAACTGGGCTTTGACAAATTCACAAATTCACAATCTGGTCTAGAAGCTGCAGTTTGGGGCTCTAATCTTCATCTGAAGATTAACTTGGGGTTTTATTGGTTTGTTTGTTTTTTAGATCATTGAGGATTAGTACAGTTATTCATGATCCTTTTTTAATTTCACCATTACCCTCCATCTTCTAACCTGCTGAGTTTAGTGCTGAGTAGATTTCTTCTTAAGTAACACTTTGCAGGAGACTGAAAATGGATAGCATCAATTTATATTAGTTAGGAAATCATGGGGAAAGATTTTAGTACTGTATGAACAGAAAAAGACAAGTAGTATAGAGACACTGGGCACAGAGGTTAGCTAGAATATAGTCTGTTCTTATCCTGTGTACTCCAAATGTGCTACTAAGGCATTTAAGGTTTTCGTCGAAGCTCTTGGGGAAAAACAACAACAACAGTCTTTTAGAAAATAATGCAGGGTAAAGTGGGGGAATTGAAGGACTGTCAAATAAAGCATGTAATACTAAGTATGTTGGCAAGAAAATGTGAAAAAACTTGAATCACCAGAGTCTGTCTTCTAAAGGTTTTCCCAAAATGATGTGGCAAACTTTCTTCCAGCTGACTTATTATTTGAACCTTTTGATCAATGTTTATTTTCCCAAGATATGTGTATCAAATAATGAATTTCCTAGTAATTGTATTCTTTCTTGAAGTATTTTTAAGGCATCCTGAGAATAAAATATTATTACTTAAAGCCAACAAATTATATTTTTACTCTAAATCATATACTATACCATGAAGTTCTGCAATTGAGTTTGTTTCAATCAAAAGCAGCTGCAATTCCCTAACACTGGTCACAGAAAGGTACCAAGGTTCTCAAGGGAGCTAAGTATATACATACAAAGCATTATTAGCCAGAGATATTAATCAGCTGAGGCAAAGGAAACTCCATCACAGTTGTCTTCTATCAAGGCCTTACAAACCAGCTGCATATTTAGTATGAGAATATTTGCTTTTTAAAAAAATATCTTTATTGGAGTATAATTGCTTTACAATGGTGTGTTAGTTTCTGCTTTATAACAAAGTGAATCAGCTATACATATATCCCAATATCTCCTCCCTCTTGCCTCTCCCCCCTACCCTCCCTATCCCACCCCTCTAGGTGGTCACAAAGCACCTGATCTCCCTGTGCTATGCGGCTGCTTCCCACTAGCTATCTATTTTACATTTGGTAGTGTTAATAAGTCCATGCCACTCTCTCACTTCGTCCCAGCTTACCCTTCCCCCTCCCTGTGTCCTCAAGTCCATTCTCTACGTCTGTGTCTTTATTCCTGTCCTGCCCCTAGGTTCTTCAGAACCTTTTTTTTTTTTTGATTCCATATATATGTGTTAGCATACAGTATTTGTTTTTCTGTTTCTGACATACTTCACTCTGTATGACAGACTATAGGTCCATCTACCTCACTACAAATAACTCAATTCCGTTTCTTTTTATGGCTGAGTTATATTCCATTGTATATATGTGCCACATCTTCTTTATCCTTTCATCTGTCAATGGACACTTAGGTTGCTTCCATGTCCTGGCTATTGTAAATAGAGCTGCAATGAACATTGTGGTACATGACTCTTTTTGAATTATGGTTTTCTCAGGGTATATGCCCAGTAGTGGGATTGCTGGGTCATATGGTAGTTCTATTTTTAGTTTTTTAAGGAACCTCCATACTGTTCTCCATAGTGGCTGTATCAATTTACATTCCCACGAGCAGTGCAGGAGGGTTCCCTTTTCTCCACACCCTCTCCAGCATTTAGAATATTTGCTTTGAATAAATTTGTAGTATTCATGCTAAGAGCAGAAAATAATTTGAAAGCAATTCATGCTTGATTAATTTGTGAGAGCAGTTGTGAAATGCAGACTGTAAAAAACGTGTATAAAATATCTGCCCTTTATGTCAGCATGCTAAGATAGATGCTAAAAATGAAATAAAGTTTCCAATTTCAAGGCAATAAGAAGAGGAAAGAAGAAGTACATTGCATCATATGGATTTTAAGTTATTCAAATTCTACATACATCTGTGATAAAAAATATATTTACTAGAGCAACTTCCCCCATGGTCCAGTGGTTAAGACTCCACCTTCCAATGCAGGGGGCACAGGTTCAATCCCTGATCAGGGAACTAAGACCCCACGTGCTGCATGGTACTGGCCAAAAATTTAAAAATATATATATATAAAATATATTATTATTAAGTTTAACAGATAAATTTACTCTTCCCTCATATGAGATATATATATATGTATATATATATATATATATATATATATATATATATATATATATATATATACATATATATATATATATACTAGAAAAGAATTCTACCCCAAAATGGCAGAGGAGAAAATAAAGTTAAATTTAAAGTGTAAGATTAAGAGAAGAAAAAAAAATAAAAGGAATCCAAATCGGAAAAGAAGAAGTAAAGCTGTCACTGTTTGCAGATGACATGATACTATACATAGAGAATCCTAAAGATGCTACCAGAAAACTACTAGAGCTAATCAAGGAATTTGGTAAAGTAGCAGGATACAAAATTAATGCACAGAAATCTCTTGCATTCCTATACACTAATGATGAAAAATCTGAAAGTGAAATTAAGGAAACACTCCCATTTACCATTGCAACAAAAAGAATAAAATACTTAGGAATAAACCTACCTAGGGAGACAAAAGACCTGTATGCAGAGAACTATAAGACACTGATGAAAGAAATCAAAGATGATACAAACAGATGGAGAAGTATACCAAGCTCTTGGATTGGAAGAATCAACATTGTGAAAATGACTATACTACCCAAAGCAATCTACAGGTTCAATGCAATCCCTATCAAACTACCACTGGCATTTTTCACAGAACTAGAACAAAAAATTTCATAGTTTGTATGGAAACACAGAAGACCCCGAATAGCCAAAGCAATCTTGAGAAAGAAAAACAGAGCTGGAGGAATCAGGTGCCCTGACTTCAGACTATACTACAAAGCTACAGTAATCAAGACAGTATGGTACTGGCACAAAAACAGAAATGTACATTAATGGAACAGGATAGAAAGCCCAGAGATAAACCCAAGCACATATGGTCACCTTATTTTTGATAAAGGAGACAAGAATATACAATGGAGAAAAGACAGCCTCTTCAATAAGTGGTGCTGGGAAAACTGGACAGCTACATGTAAAAGAATGAAATTAGAACACTCCTTAACACCATACACAAAAATAAACTCAAAATGGATTAAAGACCTAAACGTTAGGCCAGACACTATCAAACTCTTAGAGGAAAACATAGGCAGAACACTCTACGCCATAAATCACAGCAAGATCCTTTTTGACCCACCTCCTAGAGAAATGGAAATAAAAACAAAAATAAACAAATGGGACCTAATGAAACTTAAAAGCTTTTGCACAGCAAAGGAGACCATAAACAAAATGAAAAGGCAACCCTCAGAATGGGAGAAGGTATTTGCAAATTAAGCAACTGACAAAGGATTAATCTCCAAAATTTACAAGCAGCTCATGCAACTCAGTATCAAAAAAACAAACAACCCAATTCAAAAATGGTCAGAAGACCTAAATAGACATTTCTCCAAAGAAGATATACAGATTGCCAACAAACACATGAAAGAATGCTCAACATCATTCATCATTAGAGAAATGCAAATCAAAACTACAATGAGATATCATCTCACACCTGTCAGAATGGCCATCATCAAAAAATCTAGGTCACCTCTAGGTGACCACCTAGAGGGGTGGGATAGGGAGAGTGGGAGGGAGGGAGACTCAAGAGGGAAGAGATATGGGTGTATGTATATGTATAGCTGATTCACTTTGTTATAAAGCAGAAACTAACACACCATTGTAAAGCAACATAACTCCAATAAAGATGTTAAAAAAAATAAAATAAAAAAAAAGATCATTCATCTGACCTTAAAAAAACAAAATAAATAAAATAAAGTGTAAGATTATTTTTTCTATGTTAAATTGCTAAATTATTTTTTTCCAAAAGGCTTAAAGCATAATATATTTTAAATATCCTATGTCAAATAATTTAATAAAACCAAGAAAAAAGATATTAAAAATAGGGAGTGAAATTGGTGAATTTTTTTATTGGAAAATTTTAGGCATTATCTTTCTTTACCAAATAGTCACAAGCAGTTAAACCAGGAATTATAGAAGACTTCTGAAAAAGGAGTCATCTTAAAATATTAAGGCCTAAGCAAAATAAAAACATAAGCCAAGAAACACTGCAAAGAAATCAGGATTCATATTTCACCTTTCATTTCTTTGTGCTCTTGTCACTCATGTCCTAAAAAGCATCATCCTTTTGACAAAATATAAATAAGAATGTCTAATCCTATTATAGCCTAGAGAAAAATTTTGTCAATTGTTTATTCTTTTTTTCTTTAAGAGCTTTTTTGTATGTCATTATTAAATAAATAGTTATGTAAATCCACCTCGACAAAATGAAATCTACATTTTTTCTGAGAAAGAAAATGAAAAAATACTAATATAATTGGCCTAGATATCAAAAAATAGCAGAAGTTTTTCATTTATAATAGGAAAATTTTTTAAAAATTGGCTGCCACAACAGAAAAAAATACTGAATTCTAACATTAAACAATATTGCTTACTAAAACACTGCAACAGAATATATGATAATATATTTTAAAACATTTGAGTTGTGATATATAATAATATGATGTATGATGAAAATACATTTAGTATTATAATTAGCTCCACATTAGTAAATAACTCACAAAACCTCTCTGGTTTACTTTTTCTACAAAATGAGGGTGTTCAGTTTAGAGATATCAGAAGCTTTAAAGGTTGTCTTTATCACATAAAATTCTATTCATCACCAAAAAAAGAGAAACAAGTGTCAACTAGTACAAAAATAGCCAGACAGATTTTATGATCCTTTTTTTTAAACTGAAAATTAGGATACGAAAAAATTGTACTTTTTGTTGTTCTGTCAGATTATTATTTAGTTTAACAGATGAGTTAACTCTTCCCTCATATGCAAATTACCTTAACAGAGAACTACTGCATCTTAGAGAAATTTATTTCAGACTCCTATCATCTTAGTGCTGAGACAATCAAATTACCTTATCTTAGAGAACAAGAGCATAAAGCAGCAGCTAAAATAATTGACTGATTCTTCTGACAGTCCCACCCTAGTTAATATCTAATTTCGAAAATTCTTCTCAGTCTTCTCCCTATTAAATTGTTTCCATCAGAACAAAGTATACCTCATCTATCCAAACTTGAATTAAATCACCATGATTATAAAACCCGCCTCAAAAGAGGAGCTAAACTTTATCCTTTTACTATTATGATTTGGAAAGAAAAGTTTATTCTTACTGAACGTTTGTACTACTGTCCTAGGTGTTTGGAATAATTATTGTGCAAAATAGGTGGAGATCCCCACCCTCTTGAATTTTATTCTGGCCAGTGAAGATGGATGTTAAAATAGACAAAATAACTAAATTATAATTTTAATGTAATAAGTCATGTGAAAACTAGAAAAAGAAGGTTTTCCCACACTGGATGGTGAGATCATGAACTAATATTGGCCCTATGGGAGCTCCTAGAATCATTTAACCTGCTTCTTTCTGGTATTTATTTCTCTACGTTTGATTCAGCATTATGAAATAGTCTTACTTTTTCCTTTTCAAATAACTATTTACCAGTGTAACAATCAATCCTCCTTCGTTACTAACCTTATCCAATGAAGAAGAATGTCATGGCTGTGTTCGTTCAATATATGTCCATTCACAAAATGGATCTTTTGAAACTTCCTTTACCAAATTCTAAATTAATATTGTTTATTGACAGGACTTATCATGAAAATGAAAAAATAAGCAATAAGAGTTAATATACAAAAAAAAAAGTTAATATACAATAACTATTCTAGACTTTCTTATAGTATCCAATTCTTTATGAAAAGCATATTTTGTTTAATTTGGCCAAACATGTGTCACTCTACAAAGCATGTTAATGTGTTAAATAGTAAGGCTAAACATATACACTGATAGCTAGTATGATTTTGAAGTAGTTCATGACTTTGGAATGCTAAGGAATCAATGAGCTTTTTATTTCTAACTCTGTTGACTCTTTAAAAAGTAAATAACAAATTCATGAATTTAAAAAGTTACTTTAAGAGCTACAGGAAATTCTTTAGTAAATCAAAAGCTAAATATGCTGGTTAATTAAAATGTTTGTAAAACTGGAAGACAAATCCATGGAAAGCTTATTATTTCCTTTGTAAGTGCACAAAATATCACAAAATAACAGTGGGAGCAATCAGTTTAAAACGTTTCTGATGATGAGATTGAGAAGAACCAGAACAGTCAACAGATGGCACCAGATAAGCTCAAATAAACACTTGCCAAAACCCTCCATGAAATATCTCCATTGGCTGGGCTATCAAACACTAAAAGTTTTCTAGGAAAAAAGAGAATATGGCAATCCATTCTGCATTTCTAACTTACATAATTTTGGAAGAACTTTAACTGTGTTTGGTAATAGAATGATGTCCTATTGTAGAATTTGAGCATCTCCAAATAGATTTTATGCAATTGTCTCCTTCTGTGGGTTATCAAATCAATATATACTTGTCATCCTATGTTTATTTTCTGGGTGGATATCTAAACTCCATTGCTGATATGTTAAGAGAGAGCAAGATTGAATAGTTGCTGGTTTATGTCTAAGTGTGGTTATGCCCATTACAAGGAAAGAGAGTTAATAACATTCGTGGATATTTTAGAAAACATTGATAAATTTAATTTGACTCTTCCTCGAGCTGTTCCTTGGCAGTAGTTCAATTAACATATTAAAGAAATATTATCCTTTCAAAAATATAATTTTACACTTAAATCTTTTAAATGTCAACCTCCCACACAATGACAGTTACTTATTGTTCCATTGTCTTTTCGCCCAGTATTAATTAATTATTTTTAAAATTTATTTGTTCTGGGTGAAAACGTTGTAGAGATCATAACCTATAATTTTTAAATTGAAAATATAAAAGTAGAATTCATGATTTTTGTTTTTTGCCAAAGTTGCTTCTCCTTGTCAAGCTTAATTGAAAATCTAATAAGAATAAGGGAAAATAAAGTTAACTAAAAGACAGGGACAAAATACTATGCAGGTAAACCTTCAGATTAGCTGCAGTTATGCACATAATTTCTGATTAGGGTAGGGTACTGCTGAAACCGATTAGAAAACATTATGCTCATTCTTGATTTAGTTGTTTTCCTTGAAAAACTGTCAAAAATATTATTCATGTAAGTTTGGAAAATATGTTTGCTGCCTATGAAAAGCACATATTGAATAGCTGAAGAAGTTAATTCTGTTTTGCGTCTCTTGACTTGTGCAAAATAGGTCAGACGTCTCAGTTATCCTGACCCCCCTAAAAAGGTGATCTTCCTGGGCACATGCATGGCCTCGTAGCACAGTGGCTGGGAGGAGGGAGGTCTTCGTGGGCAGCCCAGTACTTCAAGGTTGTATGGATCCCCCAGGATAGGGTCAAATTCAGACCTGCTTTTGTAAATAAAGTTTTGTAAAGACGTTTTTGTGACTAAACTTTTACAGGTACTTTCATTTGTTTCCATATTGCCTTTGGCTGCTCTCATCCCACTATGGCGTAGTTGCATAGTTGCAACAGAGATCATGTGGCCACAAAGCCTAAAATATTGGGTTGGCCCTTTAGAGAAAAAGTTTGAAGACTCCTGATCTGGGGTGAGAAATTTCACTGAGTGTTTTGTTGGTTTGTTTGTTTGTTTTTGTTTTCCCTTGGGGCATGCCATAATGCTTCATTTTTCATTATATAAAGGACATGTTCTTAGAAAAACAGGATTCATGGTAATTTAGTGCAATTTAAAAGAAAAGCATAGCTTTCCAGGTAGGTGGAACATCACCCCATGAGAGCACCATTCTTAATAACCTTAGTAGCTGTAATATTCTGAGTAATTTTTTTAGTCTCTCTGAACTTCAGTTACCTGATCTATAAAATGAGACTAACAATAACTGCTTTGCAGGTCTTTTGTGAAGATGAAATGAGATAATCTGTGAACAGGCTAGAAGGAGCCTTGTGGGGAGTGAACATATGTTAATCCTCCCTCATCTGTTCCAGATGCACCAAAGGCCCCCAGAATCCAAATCTGACAAATTCTCATTTTTTGATGGCACAGGATTTTGTGTGTGTGTTTGTGTGTGTGTGTGTGTGAATTTCTAAATTTTTGCAATTTCTAAGGCAACATTGGTGACACAGAGATGAAGATCCTTTCCCACAGCATGACTGGCAGACCCTAATGAGCTGGTGGGGGAAGGGGAGTACTAGCATTTCTGGAAATGTTTGGGGGGGTGGAAATGGGGGCAGGGCGGGGGAGGGGGAAAAAGTCATTTCTTCAGGGCCTAACCTGATTAATAAGGTGATGAGTTCGAGATCATATGGGGGTGGATTTCTCTGCTTTCTCTTTGCTTCCTGAGGATTCTGGGTTTCCTGGGTTATTATTTTTTTTTATTAAGGAATATATTTTGTATATACTATTGGCAAATGATCACCACACTGTCTAGTTAACATCTGTTACCATACATAGTTACAATTGTTTTTTTCTTGTGAGTGGTGTGAACCTGCAGAGCATGAACTCTCCCACGTCTCCTTGGTGCAGCCCACCCTGCACTCCACCAGCTTCACACTTATGGTTGTGACTGAAACCTGGCTGTGGGCATGAACCAGAAGACTTTGCTCTGAACAAGAGCCCACGTTAGCCTAGAAAAACCTAGTCAGCTGTCTCTGCATACAACTGCTGTGGGCTAGTCTGGGAGGATGGGATTAAAATGAGCAGAAAATGGAGATGACTTTCATATAAAATACTAGAATAGAATAGATGATGATAATCAGAACATTTCTGCAGATATAAATATCTGCAACAACACACACACAAAGAAAACTGAATATTTTACTCAAATCTAAATTAAATATTGACAAAGAAATTGCAGATATAAAAAATTGAAAAAAAAATTTTAACCTGGGACATAGATGAACCAAATTTTCATTTTCTTTTTGTTAATAGTTATGTTCAGTTTTTAAGAGTTGCGAAAGAGATATAAATCTCAGGTAAGTTTCTCCAGGAAGGAAACTTTTAGCAGCTGTGTCCTGCTTCATTAATCCCCCCAATGAAGCCAACTTTTCTGTTTCACAGAACAGTTAAGGATGGGTCATTGCCCAGAAAGCTGATTTAGATACTAGTACATCCAGGACTGGGCTGGAATTTCTGCCCAGGAACTAAAGAAGCTGTAGAAAGTCTTCTGTTCTGAGCTGGGCATTACCCTTCAGCAAAAATTGATCAGACCAAATTTACTAAAGAACCATCAGACTGGTAAAGCAATGGTTGAAGAGCTTAGAAACTTCTAGGATGCAGAAAAAGACAGCAATGCAGGGACATCATAGTTGTGTTGAAATGTGTTAAGAAATGTCACTGTTAGGCACGTTCCGAAGTGTAGAACTGACAACATGAGTAGAAAACAAAGAGAGTGATGTTAGCTCATAGTAGAACTTTTAACAAGGCTGCCCAGAGCTGGTGTGGCATACTTTATGAGGGAGTGAGTTATTTTTCAGTAGAGATAAATCAACATGCTATATTTTAACAATCAGCATGGGAGGATAGATGGGATTTAAGTGTCTGAAGAATGGTTAGACTACATGACCTTTAAGAACTCTTTCTACTCTGAGATGCTAGGATTCCAAAAATAGTTAATTAACCCAAGGAAACCTTTGAACTGCTCTGTAATGGTTCCTCAGGAAGGAGGGAATTAACCCCTAAAGATATCTAAATCTAGAAATCTGCACAGATACAAGCTTATAATGAACAACTGGAATCAAGTAAAGGAACTAAGGCAGTTCTATTGTGTACAGAATTTGGAGTAATTCAATTCATAGAATAAGATTCTCTGTGAGCAGGATACTCTGAGAATTATGAAGTGGGAGTGAAGGTTGGAAATTAGGGAGAAACAATTAAAAGGGCCATGACTACACGTCTGCTCAGCGAAGAGCGTAATGTCACGATTCCAGGCCAGAAGGTGACTTTGGTGACTCTGAAGCTTCAGAAAGATTTTGTTCTCCCCCAATTAACAGTCTCCGTCCCATGCTCCCCATCTTTGCACGTAAAGGTAAAATACGATTTTGTTCATCAAAAGAACAAAAACGTACATATGTGTTAAAAATTGAGATTCTTTTTCAGATTTTTCTAATTGTAAAACTCTATAACTTCATCAAAGTTGAATTATTCTTGCGTGTGTGTGTGTCTCTGTGTGTGTGTGTGTCCCTTCTTAGTGGCTTCCCTAAGCACTTATGATTCCTTGAGGTTTTGTGGGAGAAAGGAAAAATACTAATTATTTAAAAATAATTTAAAAAAATATTCTGTGCATCAGTCTACTTTACCTGACTTCTGTAAAAGCAAAGCTTATCTCACTGCAAGGGATGAAAACTCAGGTCTACCGTGGTCAAGCATGAAACATCAAGTGGGCAGCTGCCTGCACTACAAAGCACCTGCCTAGTGACATTGCCTTTCAATCAGTGTGCAGGTCTGTAGGACCAAACAAAACACCTCAGAAGGCTGGTTGACCTAAGAGTCATTGGTTTGCAACAAAAAGGTTTCTAATGTTTAGTTCTTCTTAGAAATAAAACGAGGAACTGCCTAGCAAGAAAAATTGGCTAAGGCTCACAAAGGTGGATGAGTAGCAAAAACTCCTCAACAAAAATGGCGAGAATTAAAAGGCTAAATGAGCTAGTGTTGCTTTCCCAGTTAGCTGTTCCACCAGTTCATGGTCATATACTCTAGACTGTATGGTGATGGTCTTGAAGTGTTGCAGCTGAAGGGATAGGGTGATCGGTAGAAGGGAGAGCTCCACACATGAGGTTCTCACTTTTACAGACGCTGCTGGAACCCAAAGAGCTTAAGTGACATGTGCCAGGAGAACCAGGTCTAGAACCCAGTTACCATGTGTCTCAGAGTAGCTTATTATTTGATACTAGAGACTGGAATAGAAATTTGCTCTTCCTTTTGTTTCTATGAAGAAGAATCTCACTTTAGGTGAGTGTCTATGATAATCAGTCATTGGCTTGGGTCTTCTCCTTTTTGGTCACCTTCTTCCTTACTGCCCAGTTGCTTGGAATTAGAACTTTATTAGGTCTATCAATAACAGGACCAGGACAGATAAGAACCAGGTGACAATTTTGGCGAATGTCGAAAAACAGGTAGATGTCCTTTTGTTTTGTTTTAACTTTTTCTTAATTGCTTTGGATTCATTAGAGAAATATCATACCACTGACATTTCAGCCAGTTACAGGAGACCTCTGGCAATGCCTTCAGACCCTTCTGTGGTCTTTTAGTCAAATTCTATTCAATCTAATTCCTGTTAAGATTTTCAGCAGTATTAAATTTATCTCAGGCATGTTCCCCATTATCTTTGTTGCCTTAATGAATAATGTTTTATCACAGAAACTGACTTAACTAAATGTTATTCTTTATTTTCTTTATTATTTGAAGAATTGCAAGATACATCAAAAATACTTTATGACTTACTGTCCCCATTTAATTGAGCTAATTCTTCCTCTAATTCATAATGAAGGTATGTTTTAGTGTCATTATGAATATTGACTAGATTTCCCATACCATATATCAGTAAGTTATATTATGAGATTTGTGCCTAAAACTTTTAGGTACTATGATCTCAGAGCATGTAAATCTTCTAAGAATAAAGCTTTAGCCATTATTTAGGTCTGTTATTTCTGGTTGCCACCGTTCATGCGTTAGTTCTCCTCTGAAGAATTTAATTCTCTGAGAATTTACATTATGCTTATTTCTAACATGTAAAACCAGAATTGTAAATGTGTTTTGATTTAATTAAGGCCTACAGTATTTTGATCAAATTTGTTGAATTAAAATAGCTATAGACCTTCAAATGTGGATTCAGGATGATTTTATAAAAATTACTTTACCCAAAAAAACTTCTTGGCACCTGAAATTCTTCTATCCCCAGCCAGTTAATCCATGGAAGAAGCCAGAATAGCCTCAGAACCAACTACCCATATTAGACTCAAAATGTATCAGGCAAAAATCCTCAAATGTGGGGGATATTTTTTAAATTTCTTCCATTAAAAACAACAAAACACTGTTTCTATTAGTGATGTGGTCAATGGTCATGCTTCTTGTGCTGAGAAAGATAATTTTTAGGAATAAAACTAGCAAATCAGAGATCGAAGGCCACAGTGTGGCCTGCACACATTCAGCAAGATGCTCAGCAGCTGGGAATTTGTGGTTCCTTGCTGTGTGGCTCAGGGCTGGGACAACCTTAACTCAGTGGAATATATTTGAGCTATTTGCGGTAATCTCTATGTCTGCTTTCCTCTCCAGACCCTACGCAATCATGTGGGTTTCATGGATCATCAAAGCAACATGCTTAATTTCCTCCACATATTTTAACAAAATGTTTGGTGCCTCTCCAAATTATAAGTAAAATTAATCCGTATGTTACTTTGTTGAGCTATTGTTTGATATTCAAATGGAGAGCATTCAAAATTCAACATTTTTGAGCTGAAAGATATCTCAAAGATAATCTAATCCAGCCCCAGCATTTCATTAAGGAGAAACCCAAAGCCCAGGTGATGTAACTTTTCCATTATCTCACTGCTAGTGTGTGACAGAACCAGGAACACTGATCAACATTTTTTCATTCTCTCTTTGGTTGGTCTGTGACAAATCACGCAGACTCAGGCATGAACCCTGCCCTTTTGGATATCACTATTTAAGAAAAGAAAAACAAGAGTAGCCACTCTGCATATATATTATTTAGTATTTAGTCACATGCCCTACACAATTTTTTATTAGTATAGTTTCTTCAGTGCAGTATTGCCAGGGACTTATTCCTCTTTTCCTTCCCTCCTGAAAAACATCAGAAATGCAGGAAATATGTTGTTGCCATAAAGTATATGAGGCATAATTCTCAAAAAAATACATATCTTAAATATCAAATGTGTAAACTTCATAGGAATCCTATGGCTGTCATGAGAATATGCCTTGCAGACCACCAACTACTGAAACAGTCATTGACCATGCTCCCAGTTGCTACACTGAAATTCATCACTACCTTCTGATGACTGACAGCAGCAGAGGTACTCAGGCAGGCCCATTGATAGAGACATGGGACTCGTCTGATGACTGAATTTGGCTCATGGACTCCCCGATGGCCTTGTTGAACCTTCCTTAGATTTCACCACTGTGTAGAGGGCTGCATGCTAGTGTGGGGTACTTCCTCCCATCCTGCCCTCTTCATTTCCTTCACTCAGGTTCACACTTGCTCACAGTCTGACAGCTCTCCCAGTCCTTTCTCAGCACCTTCTCTATCTTCCTTCCCATTGGAATTTCCTCCAGTAAAATCTTTACACATATAACTCTCTGGGCTGGAGAGTTTAAGCATCCTCTCCAGGGTTGCCAGAAAAAGGCTATTCAACCCCATTGCTGTTGTTCAACCTCTTAGTTCTTCTTCTTCTTTCTACATTTTTACCTCTGTTGACCAGATAGCAACTTCTGTCCCATTGGCTTACAGTCCAATAGCCATCCTGCCCACATCGAACGTACCTCTGAAATACATACATCATTAAATTTCAATTTTACTACACAAATCTGTTTACCTAGTGGGGCTCCATAGGCTATCCATCTGCCTCCAGGATAGGATTAGAAGGCTTTTAATGGCAGCAGAAGGAAATACTTTTAGTCTGTTCTAAAGTAGCAGTTATCTTTAGCCATAATTTAGAAAAGCAACAATATTTGATAAATAGGAGCTTTAAACAGATCCATCTCCATAGACCTTTTGGATTTGAAATTATAATAAAAATCTTTAAAGTCAAATAATACACAAGCAGAGTACAGTGCACAGAGCTCAGAAGCATTAAAAATATTGTATGAATACAAAGGTCTATTATTTACTGAATAACAGGAATAAGAATGAGTCTCTAAGAGTAGGAAATGTATTACAATTAGGGCCCGCTGGGTGGCTACCCTGAGATGGCCACTAGAGAAACCACCGGGAAAATAACATCACTGGGGTCCAGCAAAAAGATAGAAGTGAGAAGTAATGAGCAGACTGTGCAATATCAGAACCACAGTGGGAAAATAATAGCACTCACATCTAATGCCCTAAGTTATTACCTGGAAAAAGGGAAAATGAAAGGCTCGTCTGTGAGATTAAGGGAGGTGCATAATGTTAACAGCCTGCTATCAAAGCATGGGGGAAATCACCTCTGTAATTCCAGCTTTCTGTCTGATACTGAAAACATTAATGGCATCAGGTCCCTTTGCACTGCCATTCGTGTGAGATGCTCTGTATTTTAAAGATCATTAAAGCCATAGGATAATTACTGAATCTGAATTAAAAGAAGCAAAGTAGTTATGAGAGGAAGGAAATGATTCCATGCAGTCATCAATTCCAAAATCTATTCAACTTTACAGTGAAGGGAAGGACATTCTTCCCTTTTCACAGGCACTTGGATTTTCCACTGGCCTGGCTTCGACTCTCATTTACTCATTAACCAGATTCAATTTTGGGGAGCTCCAGCTACACCAGTTTTCTTTTCAGAAAAATCTTAGAAATAGTGTGGATATTTTTTAGGTGTGATTTTCTATGGAGGTAAAAGCTAGTATGGGTCAAAGATATAAGTAATAATAACAATAAACTGATACAGCTGCACACTGCTTTAAAGTATTTATTTGTATTTACACTTTTATTCTTCACAATGACCCTTTAAGATATTATTCTTATGCCCATTTTATAGACGCAAAATTGACACATAGGGAGGTGAAGGAATTTAATCATAATCACACACTTTGATCACAGAAAATCACATCCTATGTGGCATTCACAAAATGTAGTCAAACTGAGCAATCTGATTCTGAATCTTGCACTCTTTCCTCTGGGGCCCTAAAGTTCATGCTTTCTCAGCACTGTCACTTCTCAAAATAGCCCTTTGCTCTACATTATTTCTCAAGCTCTCTTTCCAAGGGCTGCTTCCCACCTGCTCTCAAACACGCTGTTCTCTTCACTTCTAAAAAAATATTCATTTGAATCCACCACCTATATGTGAGCTGGCCTGTACTACCCTCTTTCCTTCAAGTGTATAACTCGCTGAAGATGTTCTCTTTACCTGATATGTCTACCCTCCCCCTATGCCATCTCTTTCTTAACAGACCCTGCCTATGCCATCCCTGAATCTCCCCATCCACACCTACATAGCTTCTTCCGTCTGAAACCACCTGTGACCTTCTGCTAACCAAATCCAGGGGATTTGTCCTTGAGTTAACTCCCAACAGCATCTGACACTATGTCCTTCTCATTACTTTTGATTCTTCATCTGGAAGTTATATCATAAGCTATCCTCTCCTAGATTTGTTTCTTTCTTTTCTAATTTTAGTTTTTCTGTTTCCTTTTCTGTTTTCTCACTGTGGGTATTTTCAAATGCTCTCTCCTTTGTTCTGGGTATTTCTCTCTATAGTTTTGCTTTCTCTTCATGTTCTGACTTGGTCTTCCCAAAATCTACATCTCTGTAAGGTGTGACTAAATCAGTTATAAAGCAACTAAATGAGGAACTTTGAGTAAGGACTGAGCATCATATATTTTAAAATCTACCCAAGCGATTGGAATGTACGGGCAGAGTTGAGAAACACTGACAGAGGTCTACCTCTTGAGATTTTAAATCAATTTTATTTATTTTTTAAAATAAATTTATTTAGTTATTTATGACTGTGTTGGGTCTTCATTGCTGCACACAGGCTTTCTCTCGTTGCGGTGGGCAGGGGCTACTCTTCGTTGCAGTGTGCAGGCTTCTCATTGCAGTGGCTTCTCATGTTGCAGAGCACAGGCTCTAGGCGCGCAGGCTTCAGTAGTTGTGGCACGCGTGCTTAGTAGCTGTGGCGTGTGGGTTCTAGAGCACAGGCTCAGTAGTTGTGGCGCATGGGCTTAGTTGCTCCGTGGCATGTGGGATCTTCCCGGACCAGGGCACAAACCTGTGTCCCCTGCATTGGCAGGCGGATTCTTAACCACTGCACCACTAGGGAGCTCCCATAAATTTTATTGTTAAGGGAAAAAGTCATTAGATAATTTACAGTGTAATCACCTATTATAACAAGCAGTAGGGCATAGGGAGAAAGAGCTTCTAGGGGAGGCAATGGTTCCTGTTGTTAAAGGTTCTTCCCATGTACAAGCCACAGCATTCATTATTTTAGTTCAGTAAATGGATTAGATCATCATCCAATGAACAGGGTCCCTCTTGTATGCCATGTTACCAGAGATAGGAAAAATCATCTCTTTACTTGATTTCCATGGACATATACTCCAGAATATATGCTCTGCTGAAAATTAGGGGAGATGGGTGTGTTTGGCAATGCCCAATAGAAACAATTGTAAAGAGAATGTTAGATAAAATATATCATTATATATCTTTTGGCCCATCCTATAATCATGTTTCATTGCTTTCTAAAGACTTTTCACTTATCTCTTTTGAGAGCCTCCTTCCTTTAGCTTCATCCAAATACCATCTTTCCCACTTTATTTTACTGGGCTATTTAGCTCTGAAATCTCTTCTCAGCTACAAGCCCAACATTGCATACTAAAAGATTCTGCTATGCCCTGCCACAGGAAAACAGCAACAGCAAAAATAAATAAACTGGAAGATGCTTTGAAATTTTCATATTGTCACACCAGTGCCTGTAAGAAACAGACTTACATTATCCATTAATACAAATCATGGGATAGCCTTTAGAATATAAAAGGAGTCACAATCAAGTTTGGTTTAAAAAACTAATTTTTCTCTGACTTACAAAGATTTGTTTTTAATTATAGATATAGAAAATGTTAATAATCTTTATCTCTAGATAAGGCAGTAGGGATTTTTATGCTTCATTACATTTTCATGTATTTTTTGAATATTTTACAATAAATGTATGTAAATTTTATAACCAGAAAAACCATGACTGTGAAAAACACTCTAGTCCTATTTTTTCAACTGTGCTTCAGTTCTCTATTTCCAAATTACTGCAGGATATTTCCACAAGAGTGATCAGAATTAACGAATCCCCCTGAACTTTCAGATCAGCCCCCTTTCCTAGTACTTCATTGTAGTCTCCTTTAAATTTTAATTTTTCTCCCTTTCGTCTTTCATTCATGCCCCCGTCCATTCACCCATTCAATAGGGATTTATTGAACTTCATTACAAAAAACACTGGGCTCAGTGTTGTCTAGGCAGTCTATAAAAATCTTAATTATGGAGCGACCTTCAAGATGGCAGAGAAGTAAGACGTGGAGATCACCTTCCTCCCCACAAATACAACAAAAATACATCGACATGTGGAAAAACTCCTACAGAACACCTACTGAACGCTGGCAGAAGACCTCAGACTTCCCAAAAGGCAAGAAACTCCCCACGTACCTGGGTAGGGTAAAAGAAAAAAGAAAAAACAGAGACAAAAGAATAGGAACGGGACCTGCACCTCGGGGAGGGAGCTGTGAAGGAGGAAAGGTTTCCACACACTAGGAAGGCCCTTCGCGGGTGGAGACTGCGGGTGGCGGAGGGGGGAGCTTCGGAGCCACGGAGGAGAGCGCAGCCACAGGGGTGCGGAGGGCAAAGCAGAGAGGTTCCTGCACAGAGGATCGGTGCTGACCAGCGCTCACCAGCCCGAGAGGCTTGTCTGCTCAGCCGCCGGGGCGGGCGGGGGCTGGGAGCTGAGGCTCGGGCTTCGGTCGGATCCCAGGGAGAGGACTGGGGTTGGCGGCGTGAACACAGCCTGAAGGGGCTAGTGCGCCACAGCTAGCCGGGAGGGAGTACAGGAAAAAGTCTGGAGCTGCCGAACAGGCAAGAGACCATTGTTTCGGGGTGCGTGAGGAGAGGGGATTAAGAGCGCCTCTTAAAGGAGCTCCAGAGACGGGCGCGAGCTGCGGCTATCAGCGCGGACCCCAGAGACGGGCATGAGATGTTAAGGCTGCTGCTGCAGCCACCAAGAAGCCTGTGTGCAAGCACAGGTCACTATCCACACCGCCCCTCCCGGGAGCCTGTGCAGCCCGCCACTGCCAGGGTCCCGTGATCCAGGGACAACTTCCCCGGGAGAACACATGGTGTGCCTCAGGCTGGTGCAACGTCACGCCAGCCTCTGCTGCCACAGGCTCGCCCCGCATCCATACCCCGCCCTCCCCCTGGCCTGAGTGAGCCAGAGCCCCGTAGTCAGCCGCTTCTTTAACCCCCTCCTGTCTGGGCGAAGAACAGACACCAGAGGGTGACCTACATGCAGAGGCGGGGCCAAATCCAAAGCTGAACCCCAGGAGCGGTGCGAACAAAGAAGAGAAAGGGAAATTTCTCCCAGCAGCCTCAGGAGCAGCAGATTAAATTTCCACAATCAACTTGATGTACCCTGCGTCTGTGGAATACCTGCAGAGACAACAAATCATCCCAAATTTGAGGCCGTGGACGTTGGGAGCAACTGTAGACTTGGGGTTTGCTGTCTGCAACTGACTAGTTTCTGATTTTTATGTTTATCTTACTATAGTTTTTAGCACTTGTTATCATTGGTGGATTTGTTTATTGATTTGGTTGCTCTCTCCTTTTTTTTCATGAGTTTTTAATTTTTTTATTTTACTAATTATTTTTATTTTAATAACTTTATTTTATTTTATATTATTTATTATTTTTTCTTTCTTTCTTTTTTTTCTCTTTTCTTCTGAGCTGTGTGGCTGACAGGGTCTTGATGCTGGGTGGCTGAGTGTCAGGCCGGAGCCTCTGAGGTGGGAGAGCCGAGTTCAGTACATTGGACCACCAGAGGCCTCCCGCCCCAAGTAATATCAATCAGCGAGAGCTCTCGCAGAGATCTCCGTCTCAACACTAAGACCCAGCTCCACTCAACGACCAGCAAGCTCCAGTGCTGGACACCCCATGCCAAACAACTAGCAAGACAGGAACACAACACCACCCATTAGCAGAGAAGCTGCTTAAAATCATGATAAGTTCACAAACCTAAAAAAACCACTGGATGCGGTCCTGCCCACCAGAAAGACAAGATCCAGCCTCATCCACCAGAACACAGGCTCCAGTCCCCTCCACTAGGAAGCCTACACAACCCACTGAACCAACCTTACCCACTGCGGGCAGACACCAAAAACAATGGGAACTACAAACCTGCAGCTTGCAAAAAGGAGACCCCAAACACAGTAACTTAAGCAAAATGAGAAGACAGAGAAATACGCAGCAGATGAAGGAGCAAAGTAAAAACCCACCAGAACAAACAATTGAAGAGGAAATAGGCAATCTACCTGAAAAAGAATTCAGAGTAATGATAGTAAGGATGATCCAAAATCTTGGAACTAGAATGGAGAAAATACAAGAAACGTTTAACAAGAACCTAGAAGAACTAAAGAGCAAACAAACAATGATAAACAACACAATAAATGAAATTAAAAATTCTCTAGAGGAATCAATAGCAGAATACCTGAGGCAGAAGAACGGATGAGTGACCTAGAAGATAAAATAGTGGAAATAACTATTGCAGAGAAGAATAAAGAAAAAAGAATGAAAAGAATTCGGGACAGTCTCAGAGACCTCTGGGGCAACATTAAACACACCAACATTCGAATTACAGGGGTCCCAGAAGAAGAGAAAAAAAAAGGGACTGAGGAAATATTTGATGAGATTATAGTTGAAAACTTACCTAATATGGGAAAGGAAGTAGTTGATCAAGTCCAGGAAGCACACAGAGTCCCACACAGGAAAAATCCAGGGAGAAACATGCCAAGACACATATTAATCAAACTATCAAAAGTTAAATACAAAGAAAAAAATATTAAAAGCACCAAGGGAAAAGCAACAAATAACATACAAGGGAATCCCCAAAAAGTTAACAGCTGATCTTTCAGCAGAAACTCTGCAAGCCAGAAGGGAGTAGCAAGACATATTTAGTGATGAAAGGGAAAATACTACAGCCAAGATTACTCTACCCAGCAAGGATCTCATTTAGATTCGATGGAAAAATTAAAAACTGTACAGACAAGCAAAAGCTAAGAGAATTCAGCACCACCAAACCAGCTTTACAACAAATGCTAAAGGAACTTCTCTAGGCAAGAAACACAAGAGAAGGAAAAGACCTACAAAAACAAACCCAAAACAATTAAGAAAATGGTAATAGGAACATACATATTGATAACTACCTTAAATGTAAATGGATTAAATGCTCCCACCAAAAGACATAGACTGGCTGAATGGATACAAAAACAAGACCCGTACATATGCTGTCTACAAGAGACCCAGTTCAGACCTAGGGACACAAACAGACTGAAATTGAGGGTATGGAAAAAGATATTCCATGCAAATGGAAATCAAAAGAAAGCTGGAGTAGCAATTCTCATATCAGACAAAATAGACTTTAAAATAAAGACTATTACAAGTGACAAAGAAGGACACTACATAATGATCAAGGGATCAATCCAAGAAGAAGATATAACAATTGTTAATATTTATGCTCCCAACGTAGGAGCACCTTAATACATAAGGCAAATGCTAACAGCCATAAAAGGGGAGATTGACAGTAACACAATAATAGTAGGGGTGTTTAACATCCCACTTTCACCAATGGACAGATCATCAAAAATGAAAATAAATAACGAAAAACAAGCTTTAAATGACACATTAAACAAGATGGACTTAATTGACATTCATAGGACAGTCCATCCGAAAACCACAGAATACACTTTCTTCTCAAGTGCTCATGGAACATTTTCCAGGATAGATCATATTTGGGTCACAAATCAAGCCTTGGTAAATTTAAGAAAATTGAAATCATATCAAGTATCTTTTCTGACCACAATGCTATGAGACTAGACATCAATTATAGGAAAAAAATGTAAAAAATACAAACACATTGAGGCTAAACAATACACTACTAAATAACCAAGAGATCACAGAAGTAATCAAAGAGGAAATCAAAAAATACCTAGAAACAAATGACAATGAAAACACGATAACCCAAAACCTATGGGATACAGCAAAAGCAGTTCTAAGAGGGAAGTTTATAGCAACACAATCCTACCTCAAATACAAGAAATATTTCAAATAAACAACCTAACCTTACACCTAAAGCAATTAGTGAAAGAAGAACAAAAAATACCCCAAAGTTAGCAGAAGGAAAGAAATCATAAAGATCAGATCAGAAATAAATGGAAAAGAAATGAAGGAAACAATAACAAAGATCAATAAAACTAAAAGCAGGTTCTTTGAGAAGATAAACAAAATTGATAAACCATTAGCTAGACTCATCAAGAAAAAAAAGGAGAAGACTCAAATGAACAGAATTAGAAATGAAAAAGGAGAAGCAAAAACTGACACTGCAGAAATAAAAAGGATCATGAGAGATTACTACAAGCCACTCTATGCCTATAAAATGGACAACCTGGAAGAAATGGACAAATTCTTAGAAAAGTACAACCTTCCGAGACTGAACCAGGAAGAAATAGAAAATATAAACAGACCAATCACAAGCACTGAAATTGAAACTGTGATTAAAAATCTTCCAACAAACAAAAGCCTAGGACCAGATGTCTTCACAGGCGAATTCTATCAAACATTTAGAGAAGAGCTAACACTTATCCTTCTCAAACTCTTCCAAAATATAGCAGAGGGAGGAACACTCCCAAACTCATTCTACGAGGCCACCATCACCCTGCTACCAAAACCAGACAAAGATGTCACAAAGAAAGAAAACTACAGGCCAATATCACTGATGAATATAGATGCAAAAATCCTCAACAAAATACTAGCAAACAGAATCCAACAGCACATTAAAAGGATCATACACCATGATCTAGTGGGGTTTATCCCAGGAATGCAAGGCTTCTTCAATATATGCAAATCAATCAATGTGATACACCATATTAACAAATTGAAGGATAAAAACCATGTAATCATCTTAATAGATGCAGAAAAAGCTTTTGACAAAATTTAAAACCCATTTATGATAAAAACCCGCCAGAATGTAGGCATACAGGGAACTTACCTCAACATAATAAAAGCCGTATATGACAAACCCACAACCAACATCATTCTCAATGGTGAAAAACTGAAACCATTTCCATTAATATCAGGAAGAAGACAAGGTTGCCCACTCTCACCGCTATTATTCAACATAGTTTTGGAAGTTTTAGCCACAGCAATCAGAGAATAAAATAAATAAAAGGAATACAAATCAGAAAAGAAAAACTAAAACTGTCACTGTTTGCAGATATGATACTATGCATAGAGGATCCTAAAGTTGCTACCAGAAAACTACTAGAGCTAATCAATAAATTTGGCAAAGTAGCAGGTTACAAAATTAATGCACAGAAATCTCTTGCATTCCTATACACTAAAGATGAAAAATCTGAAAGAGAAATTAAGGAGACACTCCCATTTACCACTGCAAAAAAAAGAATAAATACCTCGGAATAAACCTACCTAAGGAGACAAAAGACCTATATGCAGAAAACTATAAGACACTGATGAAAGAAATCGAAGATGATACAAACAGATGGAGAGATATACCATGTTCTTGGATTGGAAGAATCAACATTGTGAAAATGACTATACTTACCAAAGCAATCTACAGATTCAATGCAATCCCTATCAAACTACCAATGGCATTTTTCACAGAACTAGAACAAAAAAGTTCACAATTTGTATGGAAACACAAAAGACCCTGTATAGCCAAAGCAATGTTGAGAAATAAAAATGGAGTTGGAGGACTCAGGCTCCCTGACTTCAGACTATACTACAAAGCTACAGTAATCAAGACAGTATGGTACTTGCACAAAAACAGAAATATAGATCAATGAAACAGGATAGAAAGCCCAGAGATAAACCCACACTCATTTGGTCACCTTCTTTGATAAAGAAGGTAGGAATATACAATGGAGAAAAGATAGCCTCTTCAATAAGTGGCGCTGGGAAAACTGGACAGCTACATGTAAAAGAATGAAATTAGAGCACTCCCTAACACCATACACAAAAATAAACTCAAAATGGATTAAAAACCTAAATGTAAGGCCAGACACTGTAAAACTCTTACAGGAAAACATAGGCAGAACACTCTATGACATAAATCACAGCAAGATCCTTTTTGACCCACCTCCTAGAGAAATGGAAATAAAAACAAAAAAAACCCAATGGGACTTAATGAAGCTTAAAAGCTTTTGCACAGCAAAGGAAACCATAAACAAGACAAAATGACAACCCTCAGAATGGGAGAAAATATTTACAAGTGAAGCAACTGACAAAGGATTAATATCCAAAATTTACAAGCAGCTCATGCAGCTCAATATCAAAAAAACAAGCAACCCAATCAAAAAATGGGCCAAAGACCTAAAGAGACATTTCTCCAAAGAAGATATACAGAGTGCTAACAAACCCATGAAAGGATGCTCAACATCATTAATCATTAGAGAAATGCAAATTAAAACTACAATGAGGTATCACCTCACACAGAATGGCCATTATCAAAAAATCTACAAACAATAAATGCTGGAGAGGGTGTGGAGAAAAGTGAACCCTCTTGCACTGTTGGTGGGAATGTAAATTGATATAGCCACTATGGAGAACAGTATGGAGGTTCCTTAAAAAACTAAAAATAGAACTACCATACGACCCAGCAATCCCACTACTGGGCATATATCCCGAGAAAACCATAATTCTAAGAGTCATGTACCACAATTTTTATTGCAGAACTATTTACAATAGCCAGGACATGGAAGCAACCTAAGTGTCCATCAACAGATGAATGGATAAAGAAGATGTGGCACATATACACAATGGAATGTTACTTAGCCATAAAAAGAAACAAAACTGAGTTATTTGTAGTGAGGTGGATGGACCTAGAGTATGTCATACAGAGTGAAATACGTGAGAAATAGAAAAACAAATACTGTTTGCTAACATATATATATGGAACCTAAAAAAAAAATGGTTCTGAAGAACCTTGGGGCAGGACAGGAATAAAGACGCAGACGTAGAAAATGGACTTTAGGACACGGGGAGGGGAAAGGGTAAGCTTGCACGAAGTGAGAGAGTGGCATTGACATATATACACTACCAAATGTAAAATAGATAGCTAATGGGAAGCAGCTGCATAGCACAGGGAGATCAGCTCTGTGCTTTGTGACCACCTAGAGCCATGGGATAGGGAGGGTGGGAGGGAGACGCAAGGGGGGTGGATATGGGGATATATGTATACTTATATCTGATTCACTTTGTTATACAGCAGAAACTAACACAACATTGTAAAGCAATTATACTCCAATAAAGATGTTAAAAAAGTAAAATAAAATAAAAATAAAAATCTTAATTATTTCCTTCTTTTTAAGTGTCTACCTCCAAGAAAAAACAAGAGTCTCTATGTTCAAATCTCAGCTCCTCCACAAACTCTAAAGACTGAGTAAGGAACAAGTGGGAAAGTTTTAAATTTTGCTGATCACCCACATTTTCTAAAGTGTAGACAAAACGTGAGCTACTGGAGAGGTAAAATCCTAAGGAAGGTTTCTTGCTAGAGGAAAGTAAGGAAATCCAGTTTCAACTCTCAGGTAGATGTCAAAAGAAACGTGGCGTCTTTAGAAAATATATCCATGCTTCTAACGCAGAGGGTGCGGGTTCTATCCCTGGTTGGGAAGCTAGGATCCCAGGATCCCACATGCCTAGCAGCCAAAAAAAATGTCCTCATGCCCATTCCCACCCCCAGACCCAGGCAACCACTAATCTACTTTAAAAAAAAAAAAAAAAAAAAAAAAGGGTTTTTTTGGTTTGCTATTTTTTTCTCCAATTTTATGGTTCTCTTCCTAAAGAAAAATAAAAACAGAGACTTGAGGATGGATTTTTTTTTTCTAAAAATTCAGCTTCAGCAAATGAGTCTTTAAAAATAAAGATGGCTAACAGACTCAATCATTTTTCCATACATAGGGGTTCCTGTGTTCTATTCAACACCTCGGGTCACATGATGGGCCCTTTACCTGGGCTGAGGCTTGAGATTTCTAGAGTTCGCAATCCTCATCACAGAGAAACACATATGCCCCTCAATATCCAAATGCTGAGGACATTTTCTAACATAAAATCTTCTTATCTCTAGGGTGCTTTCACAGACCGTCTGAAGGTCTGCTCTGAGATAGTGGTCTTTTAATCCAGCTAACAAATTGCTTAGTTCTTAGAGGGAATGCTTCAATATCAATATGCAAATGATACTTTTTGTGCAAATTAAATATCATTTCAAACCCCTTTTCATACTTTCACTTTATTAAACCCATTCAAATGATCTCCTCACTGGATATTTTTATTTGGCACTATCAGTGTAAACAAAATGTGTTACAGTAAATATTTGTTAACCAAATTTGGTATCACTCCACAATGGAAGAAAGAATTGCTCTTAGAGTATTTTGATTTGTGAATCTGGCTTGTTTTCATATGAGGCCATTTGCTGCCTTTAGTGGTCACTGATGATTCACTGATTCATGATTCTACACCAGATAGAACTTATTTATCGCCACACGTAGACAGACCCAATCATTCCTGTTATGTCTTCATGTGTACAATGACATTTGAAAAATAATTTAACAAAAGCTTAGCATCAAAATGTTAATTCAAAAAACATTTTTTATTGTTTGTTCAATTCATGTTCAATAAACAGAAAGGAGTAAGATAAAAAGAGAAAGGAGGAAAGAGCCCATCATGTGAAAATGTGAAGGAGCTTTCCATCACATTACCCACCAAAATCTCTCTCTCACACACATACACATACACACAGCACACACACACACACACACACACACACACACTCTCAAGCTCACACTTCTTAGGGGCTCCATCACTCTTTTGTTCTCTCACACTCTTTAAGAATGATGATTAAAGACACAGTCATAGTAAAAAAAAAAAAGAGCCACATCACAGTTTTCTCTAATAAAAATCTAATTAATAAAAAACCAAGTTTCCAAACAATTTTGAAGGGCTGTAACACTCCATAGTTACTCTATACACCCTTAAATCAGGATACCTTATATGCAGGTATGACCACATCAGGATATGGGGAGCAAAGAGAAAAAATAAACCTACTTTTCCTTGACCATATTTCCTGTTCAGAAGCCCTCTTAGAAATTCTTAAAAATATATTGATATAAAATATTTACCAAAGAATAGTTTTTTTTTTCTTATCAAATTAATTCCCACTTCATCACTGATGGGTAAGGAAGAAGATGAGGCAAAGGGCATGACAAAATCATTGCCGGAGCACATGTGCCTGATACACAGGGGCAGAGCTGGTTTGAGGTTATCGAAGGCCTACACAGTCTTCTGGAATAACAGTATGATTATGAAATCCCAGTCTTTCTACCATGCCTAAACCGGGATGAATACGACAAGTTTTCTGAAATGTATGGATTACCTGAAAAGATATTTTATTGATTCTACTTTGCTTCCAAATAAAGTATAACAAGGATAAAATAGAGTCATTCAGAGAGAAAAGCATTGGTCACTGTTTATTTCCAGGGTTGTTCCCCAAACTGTGATTTCAAGAGCTCTGACCTGGACATCACGTTGTCTCAAGGCCTTTTTTTCAGCTTTCTGTCCAGCCTGCCCTCTCTCTCCTCACTGACCTCACAGGTTGATAACAGCAGCCCTTGCCTATGGTTCTGTGACTTTCAGGAAGTGAGTTCTCTTTTGCCTTTTCAGCCTGTAGCTATTCTCCGCTGGCACAACATTCAACCACTCATTTAGGAGGTCATTTATTTTTACTTTTGCATTGTCTTCCTGATCAGTGAAAAAGAAGCTTTCTTGGTGGTAAGACAAATATGATGCAGTAAATGTTTTAAAGTATATTTTGCTTATTTCAGGAAACTATGGATCGACAACAATGTTAAGGACCTCTGCCCTGATGGTAACCCCAAATGACCACACCATCCCCGAGTGCAGCAACTGTCATCATATCTTCTGTGCTGTTTAGAAAGAAAAGGAGAGGCCAACATTCACCCCAATGGGAATGTGGGCAAGGAGCTCTCCAAGGTCATGCCCATTATTAACTCGCAGCAGCATAGGTCATGGCTTGTCTATTAAAGTGTTAATATTAAATAAGTATTTTGCCAAGTCAGTGATTTTTTTTCCCAATCCTCTGGCCACTATGCAATAAGCATGACATTAATATTTTTTAAGCAATCCAAATCATAATAAATCTCTTTAAAAAAAGAGAGACAAATCACAAACCCTTAACACATAGGCAGCTATTTCTTTGATTCATGTATCTGATAATCTATTCTAAAAATGGGTCTGAAGTTGCCAATAATTTTGCTTTATGCTCACGGAAGAGAATATGGATTGAGAATTGTGGCTTCTTCCCTTGAATGGAGGAACAAAGGTCAACAATTTAATTATAGTGCCATTGCCTAGGCTAGGGTATTATGGTGTGGTTGAAAAAGCAGTTTTAAAGAACTAACTGTATGTATCTCGACTCTATTTCAGTTATAGTCAAATATCTCTGCTATGATAATAAAATGAAGGTTTACAAGTTCCCTTAAGGACAAGCAATGGTTTTGCTTATTAAAATTACCGTTGTTGGGGATTTTCGCAACAGGAAGCACTGGGTAGCTGCTCACAGCCAAGTTCACACTCCTCTTAGACATCACCTTGTACATTACTTCTTGGCATATTTATTTCTCCTGAAATAGAAAAAAAGTGAACACAGTTTGTGAGTCAGCTGAGAAATTCAATGAAACAAACAAGCCAACAGCCAACAGCAGCCACAACCACAAAGGCTCATGCTGCAAGGCTAGGTGATGTCAAGCCCAAGTGATTGCAGAGGTCTCCTAGCACTCCGTCATCCTCTTTGGCTCCCTCAGAGCTGTTCCCAGCATGGCCACTAGGAGGAGATAGCTGTTCCCAGCTTTGTCTAACTTAAAGCTCTTCAGTAGCTAGCTTCTCGTCTCCTTTAGGACAAAGACCAAGTTCTTTCAGAGAGCCGCTAGCTTTCTGCAGGTCAGGTGCTCTCTCTCTCTCTCTCTCTCTCTTCTTGGCTTATTGCAGCCTTCTGAACTCTTTGCTTTGTGGGTTCTAGTCACATGCCTTCTCTCAGCATCTTGATCTCATGGCCCTCCTGCTGCGGGGCTATTGCACACACATCTGTACAACCCCTGTGCACCCCCATATAGAACATTCTCCAATCAATCCTGTTCCCCATCCTCCTCTGTTTATTCTTTTGATCTCAACTGACATTGTTTCTCAGGGAAGCCCTCTGTGACATCCCATTCCAGATCAGTCTTTTGTATTAAACTGTCAGAGAATGACCAGACTCTCCTTTATAACACTCATTTCAGGTATGATAAACTTATTCTTTTCATTATTTGATAAATTCTCTGCCCCCCAATAAATATATGAGTTCCATGAATCCCCATTATATAAGAGAGTGACTGACACATTAGTGGCACTAAATAAATATTGGATGAAAGAACATGGAAAATAATAATTGGCAAATATCATAGCAAGACATTTTCTCTAGATTTATACTATAGTCTGAATTAACCAGCCTTCCTTCTTGGCACAAAATGCCTCTTGGCAAAGGTAAGATTTTCCTCAGGAAGTTTCCAGCAAGACTTCAGCTGGAAGAATGACGGAGTTAACAGGTTAATGCCATGCAGTTCATTAAATTCTTAGCACAGGACACAGCCACAAATTTCAGAGAAACTAGAAGAAAGATATTTTGTTTTTATTCATTACATGCATAATGTAAATTCAGAAATTTTCCACCTTCTCTTCCCACAGAAGCTAATATCACATTTTAGATTACCTAGTTTTAGAGATTATAAAATTCCACACTTTCAGTGACCCCAGAGGCAAAGAAACTGTCCATTGACAAAGAGTCATTTTTGTGCCACAAGGGAGGAAAATAGGGGAGAAGATTCTTGGCCAAATTTTAGGACACTTTCGCAGGAGCTCTTGTTCCCCTCTCCTAAGTCTGCACCCTGATTGAGGGATGTTTTTCAGGGTTCCAGCTAATCAGGGACCACTTGCACACTCCCATTATAGTTTCAGTCACCATAGGATCCGTTGTCTCCCACCGTCACACACCAGGCCTCCAGCTTAACTATTCTAACTGAATTCTTCTTGCCCTGCCTAGCTTCACCTGGGATTGCCCTCTTAATCTGCCTGCAGGCTTCTGCCTCTCCTTTGATTTTGGTCTGGTTGGTTGCCCTACAACCTCAGATCTCAGATGAGTTCAAGAAAAATCACAGCCTCTCAGGGTGTTCAGATTTTTGTTGTTGTTTTTTTAAGGATGGGAATGACATTCTTTCTTGTTCCCTACTTTCCCATGTGGACACTGGAATTCAATAATTGATGTTTGAATGCAAAGTCAAACTAATTCCAGGAAAATCCCTAATGTTACATTATTATTTTTATATATTACCCTATTTGATTTGCTTATATCTTGTTGAGCATTTTGTATGTCAATATTCCTGACATTGGTTTATATTTTGCTTTCCTAGAAATGTTCTTTATTGATTTGCTCACAAGTTTATGATGCTCTTATAAAGTGAATGAAGATGTCCCTCCTCTTCTATATTCTAAAGGAGTTATAACTTGGGTATTTATACTTCAAAAGTTTTATAGAATTCACCAGTGAAGTAATCTAAGTCTAAAGTTTTTTTGTGGGAAGATTTCTAATTACAATTCAATTTCTTTCTTGATACAAGAATTGTTGTGTCAATTTTGGTAAATTGTGTCTCACACTCTGGGCTTCCCTGTGCTCCAGGATCTTTCCTTCTCAATTAAGCCTGTTTGGCTTAATTCCAAACAGGTTTTTTTTTTGACATTTTCCCCTAAATTCTTAATTGTTCTTGGAGGGAAAATTGGTCTTAACAAGATAGTTCACTGTTGTTGGAATTTCAAAAGCACAAAATCTTAATATGTTGAGCTATGTTACAAGCACCACTGTGAGGGTGTGTGTGTGTGTATTAAAAGATTCATTCAGAGATAAATTAAAAGACTCATTCAGGGAAGTCCCTGGCAACAGCCTGAGGGAAAGTGTGGCCTTGATGTGACTACCTTAGTGGCTCTAAAGGAGTGGCTGATGGATGCTGTCAGTCAGCTCTGTTCCCTGTAGAATGTTCTAGATGGGAGAAGTAGGTGGCTCAGCTCCATGGTCACCATGGAAAGGGGACCAGGATTATGATCACTTTTTTTTGTATGCCTGGTAACTTTTTATTGAATGCCACATAAAGTTTATGAAAAGTTGGGGAGATAAACAGAGGCTAGGGGTATTATCTTCCTTCAAATAGGAGTTCCCTTTGTTTCTGAAAACAAAGTAGGATAAAGGTATCAAATCAACTTAACCCAATCGATGATTGAAGAGAGTTGAACATTAACTTCAGTCTTGAGGGCTGGTCTATTTCTGTTTTTCAGTTATTCTTAGCACACAACCCCTTGGGAGTCCTAAAGCCTGACATTTGTCATGGCGCCTCCTGCTTAGCAATTTTGGACCTCCTATTTTTCCCACTAACCCCATAAGGCTGCTAAAGTCCTATTCACATTCTCTGTCTCTCAGTTGCTCATTTCACAACAAATTCCTCAAGAAGAAAAACAGTGCCAAATACTGCACTTACCCTCTGGGTTTCCTTTCACTGCAGGATTTTGGCCCCTCAAGGTTTCCCTTGACTTTAAACATTTCTTTTGAAGTTTTCTCCTAGATTTTCTAATTGTTCTTGGTTGGAAAAATTGGTCTTAAACATGTTAGTTAACTATTTCTGAAATGATATGTTACTTTGTTTTTGTATTAAAACTGATAATATTTTATGTTGGAATGAATATATGTATTTGCACAGAAATATATATGTTGTAAACAAAACATGCATATAGTATACATATATATATATGCTCTTTATATAGAGTATATATTCCAAGTGTGTGTGTGTGTGTATGTGTGTGTATGTATATTGTTGCATATATACTCTATACTTGTATATATAGACTAATATACTAAGTATATACACTTGGTTTATAACATATTATATATACTTAGTATATATACTTGATTTATAACATTCCATGTTGTGCTTTCTTTGTCAGATTTTGGTATTCAGTTATAGTCATTTACTATACTTACCTCTATATAAATATACTTATGCCTTAAAAATGAATTTAAACTACATCTTGAAATCAAGACATTTTAAACTTTACAATAATTATAATAATTATGGGGGAGAGAGGAAACTTCCCACTAATTTATCCATAAATTATAAAAAATTTCTCTGCTTCTGTAACATTTTTCTCTGATATTTATAGAAGACCAATTATATCTATGTTGTTGCTATTCCATTATTTGCTCTCCATAACTAGTGTTTTTCTATTTTTATTCCTTTGACCTTAACCTGACATATTTTTAAGTATATGTTCTATACCGCTATTGAAATTTCTATACTACATCATCTGCACATTTTTTTCCTTTTTCAGACTAGGTAGACTCAGTGACAATGAATTACTTAAAATCTGTACTTATTTCATCCATGTCCCATTTCATTTGCTTTTGCTTCCCTTGCTCCTATCCCATGGAGTCTTAATTTCATCCAGTTTTCTTCCATGCCATATTTTCCCCTCACCTTAGTATTATTGTACTCTTTATATTTTTTTTCCATGTCTGAAAAGTTGTGTACTTTTTTGAAGATGCTAAAGAATTATGTAAATTGTCTTTTGGTTTTAACATTTTCAGTCTCCTTTTCATATCCTCACTCCCCCACCCCCCACCTTTTCCCTATGTATTTCCTCTTGGACTCTCTGTTTTTTCCCCTTTACTCATTTTCTAGCATGATAATACTTTCTTGATCCTGGTGTTGACCAAAAGATAAGGTAAACAAATATCATTCTGATTTGTTTATTTTGCATCCAGCTTTAATAGCATCTTTAGATGTAAGAGAGTATAGGTTGCTGTCCACAGCTCTCAGTAAAATTATCCATTTTTAATTGTTAACTCTACTTAGGGTATTTCTCCCAAATTCATATTTTAATTCTTTGGTACTCTGTTTCTAAAATCTAATTCTTAGCTAAATTTATATCAATCAACATGATTTCTTCATTTTTCAGCCATAAGAAAAATCACAATATTTTTCATAGCTCCTCTTCTTAACTGAATCTTAAGGCTAGTTTGAATTCTGAATACAGAACAAGTCAATCTTTGTTGATTCTAAATTGGTTCACCCACCTGTATTGCTTAGATTTTTTTCCTTTTTTCTCCCCCTGCAGAATTACACTTTATTTAATTCTTGTTCTTAGAATAATTCTAGAGAGTAATTGTCAGGGTACTGCTTTTTTTTTTTTTTTTTAAAACATCTTTATTGAAGTATAATTGCTTTACAATGGTGTGTTAGTTTCTGCTTTATAACAAAGTGAATCAGTTATACATATACATATGTTCCCATATCTCTTCCCTCTTGCATCTCCCTCCCTCCCACCCTCCCTATCCCACCCCTCTAGGTGGTCACAAAGCACCGAGCTGATCTCCCTGTGCTATGCGGCTGCTTCTCACTAGCTATCTATTTTACATTTGGTAGTGTATATATGTCCATGACACTCTCTCACCCTGTCACATCTCACCCCTCGCCCTCCCCATATCCTCAAGTCCATTCTCTAGTAGGTCTGTGTCTTTATTCCCATCTTGCCACTAGGTTCTTCGTGACTTTTTTTTTTTCCCTTAGATTCCATATATATGTGTTAGCATACTGTATTTCTTTTTCTCTTTCTGACTTACTTCACTCTGTATGACAGACTCTAACTCCATCCACCTCATTACAAATACCTCCATTTCATTTCTTTTTATGGCTGAGTAATATTCCATTGTATATATGTGCCACATCTTCTTTATCCATTCATCTGATGATGGACACCTAGGTTGCTTCCATGTCCTGGCTATTGTAAACAGAGCTGCAATGAATATTTTGGTACATGACTCTTTCTGAATTATGGTTTTCTCAGGGTATATGCCCAGTAGTGGGATTGCTGGGTCATATGGTAGTTCTATTTTTAGTTTTTTAAGGAACCTCCATACTGTTCTCCATAGTGGCTGTATCAATTTACATTCCCACCAACAGTGCAAGAGTGTTCCCTTTTCTCCACACCCTCTCCAGCATTTATTGTTTCTAGATTTTTTGATGATGGCCATTCTGACCGGTGTGAGGTGATACCTCATTGTAGTTTTGATTTGCATTTCTCTAATGATTAATGATGTTGAGCATTCTTTCATGTGTCTGTTGGCAATCTGTATATCTTCTTTGGAGAAATGTCTATTTAGGTCTTCTGCCCATTTTTGGATTGGGTTGTTTGTTTTTTTGTTATTGAGCTGCATGAGCTGCTTGTAAATCTTGGAGATTAATCCTTTGTCAGTTGCTTCATTTGCAAATATTTTCTCCCATTCTGAGGGTTGTCTTTTGGTCTTGTTTATGGTTTCCTTTGCTGTGCAAAAGATTTCAAGTTTCATTAGGTCCCATTTGTTTATTTGTGTTTTTATTTCCATTTCTCTAGGAGCTGGGTCAAAAAGGATCTTGCTGTGATTTATGTCATAGAGTGTTCTGCCTATGTTTTCCTCTAAGAGTTTGATAGTGTCTGGCCTTACACTTAGGTCTTTAATCTATTTTGAGTTTATTTTTGTGTATGGTGTCAGGGAGTGTTCTAATTTCATACTTTTACATGTACCTGTCCAATTTTCCCAGCACCACTTATTGAAGAGGCTGTCTTTTCTCCACTGTATATGCTTGCCTCCTTTATCAAAGATAAGGTGACCATATGTGCGTGGGCTTATCTCTGGGCTTTCTATCCTGTTCCATTGATCTATATTTCTGTTTTTGTGCCAGTACCAAACTGTCTTGATTACTGTAGCTTTGTAGTATAGTGTGAAGTCAGGGAGCCTGGTTCCTCCAGCTCCGTTTTTCTTTCTCAAGATTGCTTTGGCTATTTGGGGTCTTTTGTGTTTCCATACAAATTGTAAAATTTTTGTTCTAGTTCTGTGAAAAATGCCAGTGGTAGTTTGATAGGGATTGCATTGAATCTGTAGATTGCTTTGGGTAGTAGAGTCATTTTCACAATGTTGATTCTTCCAATCCAAGAACATGGTATATCTCTCCATCTCTTTGTATCATCTTTAATTTCTTTCATCAGTGTCCTATAATTTTCTGCATACAGGTCTTTTGTCTCCTTAGGTAGGTTTATTCCTAGATATTTTATTCTTTTTGTTGGTACTGCATTTTAATATGACAAATAACATACTCAGCAGAATTCAAGGGAAAAGTAATTTCTTTTACTGAATGACTCACATGGCAAGTGATCATTCTAACCTTGATCATTTTTGAGTCTTATTTTTAAATAAATTTTAAATTTTAGAATAGTTTTAGATTTCCAGAAAGGTTGTGATATAGTACAGACAGTCCTATCCACTATATGGCATACCAAGTTTCTCTTATTATTAACAGCTTACATTAGTATGGTACATTTGTCACAATTAAGTAATATTTTTGACCCCCTTCACCCATGAAGTAGTATTAATATATTATTATTAACTAAAGTCCAGACCCTATTCTGATTTTCTTAATTTATATCTGTGCTTTTTCTATTCCAAGATTCCATTCAGGATACTATTACAATTAGTCTTCATATCTCCTTGGCTTCCTCTTGGCTGTGACAGTTCCTCAGACTTTCCTTTTGATTGAAGACCTCAACAGTTCTGAGGAACACTGGCTAGGTATTTTGTAGATTGTCCCTCAACTGGGAATTCATGTAATTAAATTGGGTTTACAGGCTTTTGGAAGGAAGACCACAGAGATATCATCATTTCAAGAGTATGTACAATTAACATGACTTACCACTGTTCATGTTAACCTTGATCCTCTGGCTGAGTCAGTGTTCACCAAGATTCTCTCCTATAATGTTACTCTTTCTTTGTTTCTTCCTTTTCATACTAGACTTTTTAGAAGGAAGGCACTATGTGCAGCCCACCCTTAGGCAGCAGGGAATTATGCTCATCTGCTTGAGGGTGGAGTATCTACATGGATTATCTGAAATACCTCTGTATAGGAGATCTGTCTAATTTTCTCTGTTTATTTATTCAACCATGTATTTATATCAGTATGCACTCATGGATATTTATTTTATATTTTGGATTATAATCCAATACTATTTTACATATTTTGTTGCTTAACTCTTCTAGCTTTGGCCATTGGATACTCTTTCAGGTGGCTCCTGAGTCCTTTTGGCATACCATCAGTATTGTGCTTTTTTCTTTTTCTTTTTAAAGCACCTCCTTTCTTTCAGGATAGAAGATGTTCCAGGATTATCTTGCATATTCCTTATCCTGCCCTAGAAGAAGGACTCAATGAGACTAATTGGGAAGCCACATATTTAGGCTAATTAATGGGCTTGGTATTTTATTGCTGGTAAGTGTTAAAGAAGAAGATTCCTAGTTTTCTGATTAGAGAATTTTTGAGAAAAAGTTGATGTTTACGAACTTTCTCATCAGAAAACACTGTTCATTCCCTTGTATTCAATAAATTGCTCACAGATTGTGACTAGAGATTCTTAGAGTTGTTAAAAGCCAAGTCACTGCTAACATGGTGGGAACAGATGTCTCTGGGGTGAGAACAATTTCTGCACTTGCAGGTGGTGTTCATATTTGTAGCAACACTGGCAACAGGAAGTGTGTGAAGAATGATGATACAGGAGACAGAAGGTTCACATGACAAATAATCAAAAGTGATGCCTAATAATAAATGTGTCTACACATTTTTAGACAGTGATGTTTGCTCCAAAATTCTGAGAATAAGTCAATCATCAAGACTAAGCAGGTAACGAGCTTGATACACAGATTCAAATGCTTTTGAGGTACTGCTTATGGATCATGAATTTCTTTTAACCCTAAATAGATATTTATTACTTGCTACTGAACTGCCAAATGTAATAAGCAGGTGGATTATGCTAGTGAGTCACATTATGAACACCTGTGAATGTGTCTCTGAAAAATATGTTAATTTATCATTTTGAGGTGAATGGGATTTCTAAGTGTGTGAGTAAAAGATAAAGTCTGGATGATTAGTCTTCAGAGAAAAGATGAGGATAA
The DNA here is from genome assembly GCF_028564815.1 of Eubalaena glacialis. NCBI lineage: Eukaryota > Metazoa > Chordata > Mammalia > Artiodactyla > Balaenidae > Eubalaena > Eubalaena glacialis. The sequence goes on along the minus strand of NC_083716.1, from coordinate 212,846,931 downwards.
ATTGATTGGTACGATCTCAGAAACCTTTTTAGAAGAAAATAATCTGATTTAAGGAAGAGAATTTAAATAATTTATTTCTTGTAATTAATTCTTCCTTTACCTTTGTGTTTGAATGATGACCATTTTGTATCTTCTAATTTCTTTAGCAGGCAAAAGGTAAATTGAAAGCTGTTTAGTTTTTTCTTTTTAAATGTTGGGGTTAATGCTCTTAGAAAAACAAACTTGTTATTATCAGCTTAAATTTTTCATATTTTGCCATAAATTTGTCTTAAGGAAATGATATTTCTGGCAAAATTGAGTTACAAAACTTAAACAGAAGTAATTGAGGATTTGATTCAGAGGTAAATGCATGATTCATTTAACTACTCAATAATTCACTTCAATTTAACCATATTATGTGGATAGTAGCAGAGTGTAGAAGTTAATCAGATAACCTTAGTTATTTTACTTTGGGAGCAGTTTTATTGACTTTATCTGTTGCTAACAACACTTTTATTACATTCATGACTGCTCAACTTCAATTTAAGAGAAAATATAACATGAAAGTTTTGATACAAAAGATCTATGAAATACAAAGGTGTCTTGTCAGTGCTTCATCTAAGAAAGTTTTGCTAAATACCAGCAAGGTGGGAAACGAAATTACCTCTTAAAACAAAGTAGTCTGCCTTTATATCAATTAATAATTGATTACATTTTTCATTAACCCAGTGAAGAAGAAACAGGCCATCTGCACTTATAACCATAAAACAAACTTGGCAAGTTCTCAAGGAAAAAGAAAGTCTTGCCTTTTAATTTGTGATTTTATATTCTATTTTTGTGACATTATTAAAAAAAAAAAACCTTTAGGGAATGTCACCAAGATGGTTGACATAGGAGGCTGCTGAATTTCCCTTCTCCCACAGATGCACCGAATATACAGCTACATACAAACCAATTCCCTCTGACAGAAATCCAGAGACTAGCTGCGTAACTCCTGGGTATCAAGCAAATGAGAAACTACCCGCATCAAAACTGGTAGGAAAGGCTGAGACACACTCTCGCTGTAAACCTCACCCACGGCCCAGCACCTTACAACCTGGAGGGAACCCCAGCTCACAGCTTCTCCCTGAGAAGCTGAAGGTTTGGACCACACCTATGGCACCCCAACTTTAAAGGCTGCTACCTGAGGGACAGGGCCCCAGATCTCCTGGGTGTGTTCCCAAGTCCCACAGGACTATAGCAAACAAAGAAGCAGTTGTTCAGGCCCCCAAGCACTCTCCTCAGCTATCTCCCCTCCAACGCCCCCCCAACTCCTAACCCCTCACCCCCCCACCCCCTGACCCCCACCTCAGTGCAGAAGGAACAGCAAGAACACCCATCTCCCAGTTTTTTTCCTGGAGGAATTTATATGCTCTCCTATCTTCTAATCAGCCTGCATTTTAGAGCTGACTAGTCTCCTCCCAAGAGCCTGCAAAAACTGTTGGGCAATTCCCCCTCCTTTCTCCCTTTGGCTGACTCTAATGATATAACCAAGTAGCCAGAACTCCTGGGAAAGAGTTTGTCCACACCACTAGCACACCAAATTTTACGTCTGCCACCCCAGGGACGGGCCCCCAAATCACCAACTCTGAGAGCCAGTGGGGCTTGTATTCATGAGTCCGAAGGACTATAGCAAAGAAACAGTTTTCCAACAGGCACACAAGCACTTTGCACAGCTACACACCCAGGTTCAGCCCAGAAGGAGCAGGCAAAAATCACTTATCTCCCAGTTTCTCTCTCAAAGGATTCTGACCGCCTTTCCCAGCTATTGCCAGAGGATCCAGCTTCTAATTAACCTGCATCTAGGTGCTGACTGTTTTCCTTCTGAGAGCCTTCAAGAGCCAGTGGGCACTTCCCCAGCTGTCTTCCCTGGCTCACTCCAACATTAAAACCAAATCTCCAGCTTCAACCTGGAAGGAGCTTGTCCACACATCTAGCACCCTAACTTTTGTGGTTTCCGCCAGAGAGAAGGACCCTCCAATTACCTAGCTCTGATAGCCAATGAGGCTCAGCATACATGAATCCCACAGAATCATATCAAACAAAAAGGAGCTTTCAAATGGGTACACAAGCACCTTCTGCAGCTGTCCCCCCAGCCCAGGGCAGAGGGAGAAAGTGAAAATGTTCATCTCCCAGTTTCTCCTTGGAAGGAATTTGACTACATACTTTACTAGCCGCTGCCTGAGGTTCTGGTTTCTCATCAGCCTGCATGTAGGAGCTGACTAGGATTCTCCCAGGATCCTGATAGAGCTGGTGAACCCAACCTCCACTAAGCCCCCAAGCTCACTCCAACAGTAAAACCACATCTCCAGCTTCTCCCTGAAGCAGATTGCTTCCACATCTAGCACCCCAACTGTTACAGCTGCCACCTCGTTCTGGTTGCTGATGGGGCTTGGCATTCATGAGTCCCTGGGGACCGTGCAAAATAAAAAGGTGGCTCTATTTAGGTACACAAGCACTCTGAGCAACTCTTCCCTCTGGCTCAGCGCAGAGTGAATAAGCAAAAACACCCAGCTCTCAGGCTTGGTCTGTCCCCTGTGAGGGACTAGACTGCATATCTAACATCCTGACTTTCCCAGCTGCTGCCTGAAGGTCGGGCTCCCTCCCCACCACATCCTATTGATGTAACTTTATTTTTGATAATATTTGTTTTGCAAATGATTTGATAAATCATATCTTTCAGAGAACTTTGAATTTGACTAGTTGTAAGCCATTTTGTCATTCTTTGTCTGACCAATATACCACTTCCATTTCTATATGGAGGAATTTCCCAGTTATGTGTTTAGACCGTGTGAACGTGTCCTGAATTGCTGCTTGCCCTCAGATACATCTTTTCCCACTTCTAGGCTCTCCATTTATTACAAGGGCTGGATGTTTGGGAACTACATTTCCCAGAATCCCTTTCCAGCAGAGTTCTGCCTATATTTAAACAATAAGGCATTACACAAAATTTAGAAAGTCGAAAGAACACAGAAGCTCTTTTTTCTCTTCCAGCAGCAATGAGCTTCAGGAGACACTGTTTTAAGAGCATCATCTAAGAATTCCACCACAAATTGCCTACCCAAATACTCAGGCAGCTGCCATTCTGGACTGTAAAACATATTGGTACATCTTGAGTGTCTGAAGGATAGAAGGAAAATGTGAAACTGGAGGTAGTGCCCCTTACTCTCTAATCTATGCTCTCCAGTGGTTTTCTAAGCACCTAAATTCCTGTCCTAAACACTATCCTATCTGAAATACCTAGATTCAGTACTCCTTTGTTGACTATAAACTGGCTGATACAAAGGAATTCCCCACTTTGCCTTGTAGAAGTACTGTAGGCAAATCTTACTTTTCCTTACCATTTTAGACAGGGCTTAAGCACCTTAACTAGCCTAGTCTCATCTCCTTCCTGGGAGGCAAAGATAAAGAAGCAGTATCCATCAGTTGATGCGATACCCAGGCTAACCAATTACTGATAGGTTTCTAAATGAAAAGTATTGCTGTGCTTTTTTAACTTTTTATATCTACCCAAGTTTGGCCAATTTTCCAAGCCTGGTTTTCTACTCCATTATCAATGTTATATATTTCTAATACTTTTCCTTTTTTCTTTTTTTAAGAAAATCAGGGCCAGTTTCTGTTGCTTGCAACCAAATTTGTTGCTGATACAAAAGGAGAAAAAGAAGTCAGATCAATAGATCCATTATTTTATTTATTTATTTATTTATTTATTTATTTATTTATTTTTGGCTGCGTTGGGTCTTCGTTGCTGCCCACGGGCTTTGTCTAGCTGCTGCGAGCGGAGGCTACTCTTGGTTGCGGTGCACGGGCTTCTCATGGCAGTGGCTTTTCTTGTTGCAGAGCACAGGCTCTAGGCGCGCGGGCTTTGGTAGCTGTGGCACGTGGGCTCAGTAGTTGTGGCTTGCGGGCTCTAGAGCGCAGGCTCAGTAGTTGTGGCGCAGGGGCTTAGTTGCTCCGTGGCATGTGGGATCTTCCCCGACCAGGGCTCGAACCCGGGACCCCTGCATTGGCAGGCGGACTCTTAACCACTGTGCCACCAGGGAAGCCCAGATCCATTGTTAATTTTGGAATTCCTTGCAGCAAACTTTAATTTGGAAGTATTGTGCTCAGGGGAACTGAAATATGAAAGTGGTTTGTTCCATAAATGGTTTTTGTAAATTACGTCATATGAATATGGGCTTACTATCTACCCTGCTTATATGAAAGGTGGTCTCTGTTTCCAAGACATTAACATCATAATGTCAGTGTTACTTTTTCTCCTAGAGAGAGGAAAACCACAGGTCTTTAGAATCTAGCCTGGGAATATTATTAAAGGATAACAGGCAAACCTATTTTGGATGACAACAGTAAATCTTGTGTGATTGATTTATTTTAAAGTAAGTTTTCAAAGCACTGGAAAGTAGATGATGAAATATGTCATTTAAAAGTTCTCTAATTCAAACTTCACAATATTATTCAATATGTTTGCTTTTGACTTTTAATTCAGAACCCACCTATTACTTAATGATGATAGGCAGTTTTGAAAAATGCTTTTCAGAGTTTCAGAGTTAATTGGCTATATTTTTACTTCTGTTATTAAAACATGCTATTTATGTTTTTAATATTTCCTTAAAGAAAAGAAATCGCACCAATTTCTTTCCATGCTTATTGTAAGCTATATAATTTAAAATGTTACTTTTCTTTTAAGATTTTAAAACTTTCTCAAACTGAATTCCCTATAACTCTAATGCCACTTAGACTTTGTCTTACTTCAAAGTAGACAAAGTAGACGAAAATCATTCTTAATGAAATCTACTTTGTATTACCATATGTCTTCATTTAAGTTTGTTTGATTTTTATTTTTCTAATTATCAATCTAATAATTTCTTTCATTTTTCTTGAGTTTATTCTTCAGTTTTTAGCATTTCTTCAGTTTATCTTTTAATCCACTGAATACACAACTTTTCTTATTCTCCCTATGCATGCTATTGTTTTTGTTTCAAGTTCAACACCTTTTGGTTTACAGAGAGCTGTAGCTAAACTTCCCCCCCCCACCCCGCCCACAAAAGAATAAGAAACTATGCTGATGTCACTTTATTCTGTTTGTCTTTAAGTAATGCTACATTTTATCCAGCCCCATTTTTATTGAAGAAACTTTAAAAACTTTCTTGTGTCAAGGAATAATGGTATACAGCTAACTACCTATGTTTTTGATTGACATGGGCACAGAATTATAATATGTTTAGCTTTGTGATTTTAAATCCAGGCGGATGAAGAAACAAATCAGTGAGCTCCAGACTTTACACTGCTTTTCCATATTTAACCTTTATATTTTGTTTAAAAATCTTAAAATTTTTTATATTTATTTTTATAAAAGAACACTGAGTGTGTTTCTGAATTTCCAGCTTTCATTAAGAAAAACTGAAACTGACCCACGTGCTTCACATTATACACCGGACAGGGTTTGCAAATAGATTCCTATATATCATGAAGCAGGGCATTAACACTTAACTAGAAAATGGATGGTAGTCAGGAGTCACACGGAAACTTCAAGATGACAAATGCTCAGCCAATCAATATACAAAATTATGCACTCAGTAAATCTTTAGCTTTAGATAGAGAAAAACACAGACACAGTAAGAAAAACACAGTAAGTAATTAGCAGCTGTGTTTAAATTATGAAAATATGGGTAATATGTGACCTTTGCTTTTCATGTCTTATTTTATTTTTTCAAGTTATTGAATAGTCTGTATTACCTTACACAGGAATTAGCAGGGGAAAGGGAAAGAAAGGAAAGATTCACAGTGCTCAGAATGCTGGTGGAACAGATGGCGTTATTAGTCAGGTGTCAGGCAAGGATTGGAAAAACAGGCGAATATAAGAGGTAAGAAATAAACAGGAGAGCAGGAACTAGAATAAGAAGGAGTTGGAGAAGTTGGAGGTCTGGCATCTTCCCAGACTGATCATTTATTCAGAACCCCTAAATCAAGCCTGTTTGGTTCATAATATAATTCCTGTCCATTTAGAAACTGTATTGAGACACAGACAAGCTTGTGTCTAAGCTAGCTGCACTGTTTTGCAGGAGGAAACTGTGATAAGAACACGGAGTTTTCCACTATTGAGATATAGGCTGCAGATATGAACCCTGAAGTGTGGGCTACAGTGGTAATTTCGACGAAACTGCAGGAATCAGTCAGTGCAAAGAGAAGTCCATGATATCATGTTTGAGATACTAAAGAGATTTACCAAATGTCCCCAATCCTATCTGTTTGAATTCTGCTCTTTCCTCCTATACACTCCCCACCCACTGCTCACCTGTTTACTAACCTCTCATTGTTCTTTTCTCCCCCTAGTTTTATTGAGATGTAATTGACATATAACATTGTGTGCGTCTAAGGTGCATAACATGGTGATCTGATATATGTATATATTGTGAAATGATTACCACAGTAAGATTAGTTACCACATCCATCACCTCACATAGTTTTTGTTTGATTGTTTTTGGTGGTAAGAACATTTAAGATCTACTCTGGTAGCGACATTCAACTATACAATACAGTGTTGTTAACTATAGTCACCATGCTGTATATTAGATCCCAGAATTTACTCATGTTGTAAGTAAAAGTTTGTACCTTTGACCAACAGCTCCTCCATTTCCTCCACCCCCTAGCCCCTGGCAATGACCAATCTTCTCTTTTATGATTTCAGCATTTATTCACAATAGCCAAGACATGGAAACACCCGGAGTGTCCGTTGACAGATGGAGGGATAAGATATTTATATAAATAAAATGGTTAATGGTTAGTGGTTAAGTAACACCAGTGCCTTCAGAGTCAGGATATGATCTAGGATTCAAACATAGGAAATTTCCATCCAGGGACCACATTAACCATTATGCCACTAACCATTGTGCCATCTTACCTCCTACCCATTTTCCTTCTCTCCTTTGCTGAGCTTCTCCACAGTTTGAACCTAAGTGCACAGATACTCCTACATCGTGGCAGCAGTTCTTATTGTAATAAACGTTACAGAGCCTCTGGTGGAAATTTTATAGCATCAGAATCTCATCTTCACGATTGATGATGTCGTTGCTTAATTGTCTCATTTTCCAGGGTCACTGAACGCTGTCAGGCTCTATCTGCAGGAATCTGTTTGCTAAAAGGCTCAGCAAAGAACCTGATATACTGCTACTGCATCAACATAGAACTGAAAAGAACATGCAATTTTAGAGTTTTCACTTTTAAATCTTTATGTAGTTAGCTTGATACATAAAATTTATATTTGGACATTGTCCTAATAACTTTCTGTAAGAAAAACTAATTGCATTCTGAGAGATCAATTACATAAGCCTTAAATAACCAACTTGCCATGGTGAAAACCACTTATTTCATTTTCCCATAGTCATTTTTTTTACATTATATAAAATGCACTTAGCTCTTAATGGCAATACTTCTACTTCTTTCTATGGTAATTTGCATATATTACTTAATTTTTCACATGCCATTTTTATGAGAGCTGCAGATCTCATTCCCAGATAAGAAGAAAGCATTATTATATGAAAATAAGAAAATATAAGTGAACCTAAAAAAAAACGCAGTTTCTGGGCTCAGTGTCGGGGAACATGGAATAGACATAATTTTCCCTATTCTTCCTATTAAGTACAACTAACAACCCTGGACATTATACATAAAACAAACATAAGAAGACTCTGAAAGGTTAAAAACAAGAAGACAGACCATCCAGGGACCTAAAAACCTAAATGGCATGGTGGTGAGTTCCATGGGTTTTCTTTTTGCCTTGTGTATCCCAGCCTAAGTACTAGAGAAGCTGGCAGCATGGAATTGCCAATGGGCTCAGACAAACACAAGTCTCAAGAAAAGAAAAGCCTGCTTTCCCTAGAAAAGAACCAAGGCAACGCAAGAACCAAGGAAAAGGGCAGCCTAGAAAGACAGAAAACTTTCAAACACAAAGAAAAACTACAGCCCCACGCCCACCTCCACCAGCAAAGGCTGAGAGGAGAGACTAGACTTCCACCCTTGCTAGGCTTTGCTGAGGTGCCTCAATCCCCGACCAAAATGGTACCAGTCAGAGAGGGTAAAGTGGGAAGCCAGGTGGTAAGCAGGCCTCCCTAACTCCCATGGCATCAGTGGAAGGAAGGAAGGAAGGAAGGAAGGCAGGCAGACAGGAAGGCAGACCTGAATAAATATAGAGTTTCTCTAGAATATACTAACCACAGCTTAATTTCTTAGTTTCACTGCTGGTCCTCAGTTATTTTCTGATTTTAAAAAATGATCCTTAATTGACGTGTGTGTGTGAGGGAGAATGAATATATATGTATGCAAATTCAAAGAAAAAAATCATAAATATGATGCATACATCTTGCTGATTTTTTTCTAATCAAGATTCATTAAGCAGAAAGAAAAACTGTATATAAAAGAAGCTATTTCTGACCAAAACATATTCATTTATACATGAATATGAATAAACTACTAATTTGAAATTTGCATTCTTTAATTATCTAATCAAATTTATATATGTTACTGTAGCATTCTCTAATTTTGCATAATAAAAATTTTGTTTCATCGTATTGGACAAAAATATTCTATATCTAAATTTTTACCATCTATCTATCTATCTATCTATCTATCATCTATCTATCTATAAATTTGATGGTTTTTAGGAAGACAAAAAATATATTCAGAATAAGATGCTTCCTGTTAGATTTTTGTAACTATAATTGTGCAATTTCATGAGAATTTTCATGACTCTTTCTAATAGTGAATGTATAATATAATATAATATATAACAATGTAATATACATCCATTGTAATAACTGGATTCACTTTGTCTGTATTTACTATAGCTATGGACTGAATTGTGTCTCCCTAAAATTCATGTATGAAAGCCCTAATCCCCAATGTGATGGTATTAGGAGGTAGGCCCTTTGCAAGGTGATTAAGTTTAGATGAGGTCATGAAGATGGGGCGCTCCTGATGGGATTAGGGCCTTTAAAAGAGAGACACCAGAGTGCTCTCTTTCTGTTTCTCTCTCTCTCCCTTTCTCCATCTATTTCTATTTCTATCTCTCCAATCCAGGAAAAGAGCTCTTACCAGAAACTGAATTGGCTCACCTTCAGACAATGAGAACATAAATTTCTGTTACTTAAGCCACACAGCCTGTGATATTTTGTCACAGTATCCCGAGCAGACTAAGACATTGATCATTAATCTTATGTCCACCAATTTTTTTCTTCCTTGTTTTCTAAATTAACTACTCCCTCATCTGTGCTCCTTATTCCTCTCATTTCTGTCTCTGGATGAATATTTCTCTGAAAGTTAGTGTTTAGGAGGTATAATTAAAAACATATCTTCTTTCAGTCCTCTATAAATGTAGAAGAAAGAAAAACAGTTTCATTATTGAAAAAGCATTAAACCAGAATGTGAGGCACATTGCAGGCAGCCCACTAAAGAGGCTGCAGAGTCAGAAATCTCACCTTTTTACAGCCAAGCAGTTACAACCCATTACACACATGTTCTCAAGAGAAACGACAGATAATCCTCAAGAAACGGGACTTGACAGCATCCTTTGTCACACATAGTTCATCCTAAATTCACCTGCTAACTGTGATGACCTTCTGTGTTGGTTAATTGGATTTATTCAAAGGAAAAATAAACTTGTCACATCTTTATGACAGGAAGTAGTTTTGCAACTTGGAGCAAGGTGCCCACTGAGGTGAGGCTCCTACCTTCCCACAGAGACTGGGAGACAGGGGTGCTGTCTTCCTTGATGATTACATTTCAAAGACACAGTTTCCAGATTCTTGAGAAAGACATTCCTGGTTTGTAAAGCTGCTAAGAGGCTTATGTGGTTTTTAAAATGACTCAGATACTTTTCAAAGAGACAGAGAAAGAACTTAAAAAGACCAAGTTTTCTAAAGTAAATGCACGATGAAAAAGGAGTAAGGAAAGCTCTGTCCTTATTTTCAACAGGGAGAATTAAGCCTCTCATTTTTAATTTGTATTTGCATATATAGTAGCATCTATCTTTTTTTCCACCTTCAGTTTCTCCAGCTTTATTTGCCCTTACTCCTCAACATGTTTAAGTTCCATGCTTAAACTCATGAACAAAACACAAAAAAGGAGAAAGTCTTCTTCCTCAATCTGCCCCTAAACCATTCATTCCCTCTTTCACCAAGGATGTTTAATTTAGAAAACTTGCACAATTTAATAGTCTAGATGCATAATAATAACTTTGTAGAGTTGAAAAGTAATTTTTCTCAAGTCAGGTTTAGAGGAATATTTAACCTACAGTAAAATGCATACTCTTTAGGTATACCTTTATATGAATTTTGGTAAGCACATGGAGTTGTGTAACCACTACCAAAATCGAGCTATAAGACGCTTCCATCACTACAAAGCCTTCCCTCTTTTCCACTTTTAGTCAATCTCCTTAATATAAGCAACAGTGTTTCCTGATTCTGTCCAGTGGCTTACCGTTTTAACTCTGTAAGAAAGAAAAGAGGGGACGGGATGGGTTGGTACCTCTCAGCGTCCCTCGGTCCTCCTGCCAGCCCCGGTCTTACTCTTTAGCACCTGGTGGACCATGGCCAATGGTCCTTAAATAAGATTTTCTCTTCTTGTTTGGGCCACCCAGGGGTCCTATTCTATTATGTCACAGTAGCCCACACTCAGCCTTTAGCCATGTATTAACTTTATAGGCTTTCTGCTTATCTACTAATATGCCTGCTGGAAATTTTTTCTCCAGTTTCGCCACAGGGCAGGGAATTTGCTTAGCTCCTCATTCAGCGGTCCCAGAAGCCCTGCTTACCATCAGCTTTTATGTATTCTGCTCACACATCAATCCACCTAAACATCAACTAAGCATTTCTGTCTATTACATGTCAAGAAATGTTGTAGACTACCAAGACACAGCTGTGAAAAATAGTTTTCCAGTTCTCATGAAACTTGTGGAAGGAAAATTAATTAATTAATTTCTGGTAGCAATAAGTGCATTGAAGAAAGTAAACCAGAATGATTTGTTATGATTATGATTACAATTTATACTACAGAGAATGACAGGAGGAACATGTACATTTCCATATGACACAGTGTTTAAAATAGTCCTACCAAAGGTACATTTGTTCTTTTATAGGTGTTTTAGGTATCCTTTTGCTTAACATCAATTTATTCTGTTTTCTGAACAGGCTACAAACTTTTCTCACTTGCAGGACTCTTATCTTCTTTTTCTTTTATAATTCCTTGATCAGGCAATTCTTTCTGTGATGTGTCTTTAAACACATAGTTTCTTTTAATAAACATTATCTGATTTAGTGATATTTTTAAATAATTTGATTTATTACAATAAACAACTTTGGAGAGGAGTGAAGATGGCAGATTAGAAGGATGCAGAATTCGCGTCTCTGCACAACTAGGGCACCTACCAGGCAACGGCGGGGGACCACAGACACCAAAGGGGATGGGAGGAACCCCCAGCGAGCGGGTAGGGTGTGGGGAGTGGTGGGGAGTGAGGGGGGAGGAGAAGTGGAGGCGGGATGGGACTGGTGCCCCTGAGGGGCAGCTGGGGGAGGGGAAGGGATCCCACACCTGAAGGGGGAAATTGGGGAACCACTTTCCAGCACTTTCTGCTGGAGGGCAGAGGATCAAACGAGAGCATGGCCAGGCTTCCCTTGCCCACTTGGACCCCCAGGAACCTGCTGAGATCTCGGGCCCACTGAGGCCCCCTCCAGCCGCGTGGATCCTGAGGGAGTGGGAGGGAGGGAAGGGGGAGCAAAAGTAAAGGCCGGACGTCTGGGACCGGCACCCCTGAGGAGCAGCTGGGGGTGGGGAGGAGTTCCACACCCAGCAGGACCCACCCATGGTTAGGGGTCCAGGGGCAACGGGGGAGACCCTGGGGGAGACGTGGGGGGATGCGGAGGAATGGAAGGGAATGCAGCCAGGGACTTCCCTGTCCACTTAGGCACCAGGGACCTGTTGGGCTCCCGGGCCTAAACCTCTGCCTTCAGAACCTCTCCCCTGCTGTGCAGAGCCCAAGCCCCACCCCTACACCCCACCCAGGGCCCCACCTCTACACTCAGAGACCCCCTCCAACCGTGCTGGGCCTAAACCTCACCCACACACCCTCACTCAGGGCCCTACCTCCAAACTCAGGAACTCCACATTCCAGAGGCAGCCCTTTGGATGTGCTGCCTCTCTGCTTCCGAGGGGGGGGGGTCCTAAGCAGAGGCCCTGCCTCTGCCTAAGTTCCACTTCTGCCTAAACTCCACCACCCCCATAGCCAAGGTGTTGTTTTTTTTTTTTCTTTTTTCCTCTTTTAGATTGGGGTTCTGTTTTGCCTTGTTGATTCATTGTTGTTGATTCACTTATATTTTTATTTTTTCTAATAAATCTTCAAGTTTTCTAATTTTATTTTATTCTTTATACTTTATTATTGTCCTGCTCCTTTTGGCTTGTTCTACTTTTTTTTTTTTTTTTCTTCTTTCTGTTGTGGTTTTGTTTTACCTTATTTCAGTTGTTGCAATTATGTTTCTATTTTCCTAATATATTTTTACCTTTCTAATTTTATTTTGTTTTTTATTCTTTGTTATTGTACTGCTCCTTTTTTTTTTCTTTTTTCTTTTTTTTTTTTTTTTTTGCCCTACCATGTGGCTTGCAGGATCTTGGTTCCTGGGATGGAGGTCGGGCCTGAGCTCCTATGGTGGGAGCTCCAAATCCAAACCGCTGGACTAATAGAGAACTTCAGACCCCAGGGAATATTAATCAGAGTGAGGCCTCCCAGAGGTCCCCAACTACCTGCAAACTACAGTGCTGGATGCCTCAGGCCAAATAACCAGTAAAACAGGAACACAGCCCCACACATCAAAAAAAAAAAAAAAAAAGAAACGACAAAAAAATGTCACAGATGAAGAAGCAAGATAGAAACCTACAAGACCAAATAAATGAGGATGAAATAAGAAACCTACCTGAAAAGGAATTCAGAGTAATGATAGTAAAGATGATCCAAAATCTCAGAAACAGAATGGAGAAAATACAAGAAACATTTAACAAAGACCTAGAAGAACTAAAGAGTTCTAATGAAGATAATAAAGAGTTCTAAACAGTGATGAACAACACAATAACTGAAATTAAAAATACTCTAGAAGGAATCAATAACAGAATAACTGAGGCAGAAGAACAGATGAGTGACCTGGAAGATAAAATAGTGGAAATAACTGCCACAGAGCAGAATAAAGAAAAAAGAATGAAAAGAATTGAGGACAGTCTCAGAGACCTCTGGGACAACATTAAACGCACCAATATTCGAATTATAGGGGCCCCAGAAGAAGACGAGAAAAAGAAAGGGCCTGAGAAAATATTTGAAGAGATTATAGTTGAAAACTTCCCTAACATGGAAAAGGAAATAGTCAATCAAGTCCAGGAAGTTCAGAGAATCCCATACAGGATAAACCCAAAGAGAAACACGCCGAGACACATACTAATCAAACTATCAAAAATTAAATACAAAGAAAAAATATTAAAAGCAGTAAGGGAAAAGCAACAAATAACATACAAGGGAAACCCCAAAAAGTTAACAGCTGATCTTTCAGCAGAAACTCTGCAAGCCAGAACGGAGTGGCAGGACATATTTAAAATGATGAAAGGGAAAAACCTACAACCAAGATTACTCTACCAAGTAAGGATCTCATTCAGATTTTATGGAGAAATCAAAAGCTTTACAGACAAGCAAAAACTAAGAGAATTCAGCACTACCAAACCAGCTTTACAACAAATGCTAAAGGAACTTCTCTAAAGTGGGAAACACAAGAGAAGAAAAAGACCCACAGAAACACACCCAATCAATTAAGAAAATAGTAATAGGAACATACATATCAATAATCACCTTGAATGTAAATGGATTAAATGCTCCAACCAAAAGACACAGACTGGATGAATGGATATGAAAACAAGACCCTCATATGTGCTGTCTACAAGAAATCCACTTCAGATTAGGGACACAAGCAGACTGAAAGTGAGGGGATGGAAAAAGATATGCCATGCAAATGGAAATCAGAAGAAAGCTGGAGTAGCAATACTCATATCAGATAAAATAGACTTTAAAATAAAGACTGTTACAAGAGATAAGGAAGGGCACTACATAATGATCAAGGGATCAATCCAAGAAGAAAACATAACAATTATAAATATTTATGCACCCAACAGATGAGCACCTCAATATATAAGGCAAATGCTAACAGCAATAAAAGGGGAAATCGACAGTAATGCAATAATAGTGGGGGACTTTAACACCCCACTTACACCAATAGACAGATCATCCAGACAGAAAATAAATAAGGAAACACAAGCTTTAAATGACACAATAGAGCAGATAGAATTAATTGATATTTTTAGGACATTCCACCCGAAAGCGGAAGAATACACTTTCTTCTCAAGTGCACACGGAACGCTCTCCAGAATAGATCACACCTTGGGTCACAAATCAAGCCCTGAAACATTTAAGAAAATGCAATCATATCAAGCATCTTTTCCAATGAAAACGCTATGAGACGAGATATCAATTACAGGAAAAAATCTGTAAAAAATACAAACACATGGAGGTTACTACTAAATACTAAATACACTACTAAATAACCAAGAGATCACTGAAGAAATCGAAGAGGAAAGCAAAAAATATCCAGAAGCAAATGACAATGAAAACATGATGACCCAAAACCTATGGGATACAGCAAAAGCAGTTCTAACAGGGAAGTTTATAGCAATACAATCCTACCTCAAGAAACAAGAAACATCTCAAATAAGCAACCTAACCTTACACCTGAAGCAATTAGAAAAGGAAGAACAAAAAAACTTCAAAGTTAGCAGAAGGAAAGAAATCATAAAGATCAGATCAGAAATAAACGAAAAAGAAATGAAGGAAACAATAGCAAAGATCAATAAAACTAAAAGCTGGTTCTTTGAAAAGATAAACAAAATTGATAAACCACTAGCCAGACTCATCAAGAAAAAAAGGGAGAAGACTCAAATTAATAGAATTAGAAATGAAAAAGGAGAAGTAACAACTGACACTGCAGAAATACAAAGGATCATGAGAGATTACTACAAGCAACTCTATGCCAATAAAATGGACAACCTGGAAGAAATGGATAAATTCTTAGAAATGCACAACCTTCTGAGACTGAACCAGGAAGAAATAGAAAATATGAACAGACCAATCACAAGTACTGAAATTGAAACTGTGATTAAAAATCTTCCAACAAACAAAAGCCCAGGACCAATTGGCTTCACAGGCGAATTTTATCAAACATTTCGAGAAGAGCTAACACCTATCCTTCTCAAACTCTTCCAAAATATAGCAGAGGGAGGAACACTCCCAAACTCATTCTACGAGGCCACCATCACCCTGATACCAAAACCAGACAAAGATGTCACAAAAAAAGAAAACTACAGGCCAATATCACTGATGAACATAGATGGAAAAATCCTCAACAAAATACTAACAAACAGAATCCAACAGCACATTAAAACGATCATACACCATGATCAAGTGGGGTTTATCCCAGGAATGCAAGGATTCTTCAATATACGCAAATCAATCAATGTGATACACCATATTAACAAACTGAAGAATAAAAACCATATGATCATCTCAATAGATGCAGTAAAAGCTTTTGAAAAAATTCAACACCCATTTATGATAAAAACCCTCCAGAAGGTAGGCATAGAGGCAACTTACCTCAACATAATAAAGGCCATATATGACAAACCCACAGCCAACATTGTTCTCAATGGTGAAAAACTGAAACCATTTCCTCTAAGATCAGGAACAAGAAAAGGTTGTCCACTCTCACCACTATTATTCAACATAGTTTTGGAAGTTTTACCCACAGCAATCAGAGAAGAAAAAGAAATAAAAGAAATCCAAATCAGAAAAGAAGAAGTAAAGCTGTTACTGTTTGCAGATGACATGATACTATACACAGAGAATCCTAAAGTTCCTAGCAGAAAACTACTAGAGCTAATCAATGAATTTGGTAAAGTAGCAGGATACAAAATTAATGCACAGAAATCTCTTGCATTCCTATACACTAATGATGAGAAATCTGAAAGAGAAATTAAGGAAACACTCCCACTTACCATTGCAACAAAAAGAATAAAATACCTAGGAATAAACCTACCTAAGGAGACAAAAGACCTGTATGCAGAAAACTGTAAAACACTGTTGAAAGAAATTAAAGATGATACAAACAGATGGAGAGATATACCATGTTCTTGGATTGGAAGAATCAACATTGTGAAAATGACTATACTACCCAAAGCAATCTACAGATTCAATGCAATCCCTATCAAACTACCAATGGCATTTTTCACAGAACTAGAACAAAAATTTCACAATTTGTATGGAAACACAAAAGACCCCAAATAGCCAAAGCAATCTTGAGAAAGAAAAACAGAGCTGGAGGAATCAGGCTCCCTGACTTCACACTATACTACAAAGCTACAGTAATAAAGACAGTATGGTACTGGCACAAAAACAGAAATATAGATCAATGGAGCAGGATAGAATAAAGACAGTATGGTACTGGCACAAAAACAGAAATATAGATCAATGGAGCAGGATAGAAAGCCCAGAGATAAACCCACGCACCTATGGTCAACTAATCTATGACAAAGGAGACAAGAATATACAATGGAGAAAAGACAGCCTCTTCAATAAGTGGTGCTGGGAAAACTGGACAGCTACATGTAAAAGAATGAAATTAGAACATTCCCTAACACCATACACAAAAATAAACTCAAAATGGATTAAAGACCTAAATGTAAGGCCAGACACTGTAAAACTCTTAGAGAAAAACATAGGCAGAACACTCTATGACATAAATCACAGCAAGATCCTTTTTGACCCACCTCTAGAGAAATGGGAATAAAAACAAAAATAAACAAATGAGACCTAATGAAACTTAAAAGCTTTTGCACAGCAAAGGAAACCATAAACAAGATGAAAACACCACCCTCAGAATGGGAGAAAATATTTGCAAATGAAGCAACTGACAAAGGATTAATCTCCAAAATTTACAAGCAGCTCGTGCATCTCAATATCAAAAAAACAAACAACCGAATCCAAAAATGGGCAGAAGACCTAAACAGACAATTCTCCAAAGAAGATATATAGATTGCCAACAAACACTTCAAAGGATGCTCAACATCACTAATCATTAGAGAAATGCAAATCAAAACTACAATGAGGTATCACCTTACACCAGTCAGAATGGCCATCATCAAAAAATCTACAAACAATAAATGCTGGAGAGAGTGTAGAGAAAAGGCAACCCTCTTGCACTGTTGGGGGAATGTAAATTGATATAGCCACTATGGAGAACAGTATGGAGGTTCCTTAAAAAACTAAAAATAGAACTACCATACGACCTAGTAATCCCACTCCTGGGCATATACCCTGAGAAAACCATAATTCAAAAAGAGTCATGTACCACAGTGTTCATTGTAGCACTATTTACAATGGCCAGGACATGGAAGCAACCTAAGTGTCCATCGACAGATGAATGGGTAAAGAAGATGTGGCACATATATACAACGGAATATTACTCAGCCATAAAAAGAAATGAAATTGAGTTATCTGTAGTGAGGTGGATGGACCTAGAGTCTGTCATACACAGTGAAGTCAGAAAGAGAAAAACAAATACCATATGCTAACACATATATATGGAATCTAAAAAAAAAAAAAAAGGTTCTGAAGAATCTAGGGGCAGGACAGGAATAAAGTCCATTCTCTACGTCTCTACGCAGACGTAGAGAATGGACTTGAGGACACGGGGAGGGGGAAGGGTAAGCTGGGACAAAGTGAGAGAGTGGCATGGACATATATACACTACCAAGTGTAAAATAGATAGCTAGTGGGAAGCAGCTGCATAGCACTGGGAGATCAGCTCGGTGCTTTGTGACCACCTAGAGAAGTGGGATAGGGAGGGTGGGAGGGAGACACAAGAGGGAGGAGATATGGGGATATATGTATATGTATAGCTGATTCGCTTTGTTATAAAGCAGAAACTAACACACCATTGTAAAGCAATTATACTCCAATAAAAGATGTTAAAAAAATTTTAATACATGTGTATACACATACTTTATAACACCACAGTAAACCAATCCCTACATTTGCCCCACAGACAATATGTAACCACTGTTGATAACTGTTCTCCATCCATAAATGTGTGAGAATTTTTTCTGTCACTTGAATTCTAGTTTGACTGCATACAATTATTATAGAAAATCACATTTAGTCAGGACTGTGAAGACACAGCTCCACTGTCTACCTATATCCAAACCTGGTGATAAGAAACCTGATGTCAACAGAATTCTAAATTACTCTGTGCCAAATATTTTTCTACATTTTCCTCAAATGCAGAAACATTTATAACTTTCTGTTTATCCATGTTTTTCTAAAGTTTCACCATGTTGGTCTTTTAAATGTATCTTTCTAAGTGCTAAGTAATTTCTTTCAACTTGAAGGTCAGCGTCCTTCTTATGCTTGAGAAAGTTCCTTCTACACTTTACTCTCCATCTTGGATTTATAATTGCATGCATTTTGCAACTTTAAAATTTTACCTCAATAGCTCCTAATTTTGTTCTTTTGCACTCTGTACCATATTCTTACAGAATCCTCCATTCTGTGTCTTCTTTCAGCTCTCTAATTCACTCTTAAGCAGTGTACATTTTACTATTCAACTCCACTTTCAAGTATTTAAAATATATATATATGTATAATATATAAAATTTTATGACATTTTATATTTTTCTACATAAATATTTCTATGACATTTATATTTTTATGACATTTTGTTCTTCTTAATAAATATGTCCTGAAGTATTTGTTTAAAGATATAAATTATACTTATTTTAACTGCTTTCTGTGTGCTCTTATTTAGTTAGTTTATTCCTTCTTTTGGCTGTTGGTTTTCCTCAAATATTCAATGATTCTTTATGTCCATTTCGGTGTTTGGAGTTTTCTATCTGCCCAGTTATGGATACTGTTTAGGTTTACAGGTTCTATACTCCAGTGATTACTATTTGATGGAAAGAAGACCAGAAGACATGCTGATAGGCACAGTTTGCCAATAGATGTTTTATTCCAAAATTTTCCTGGGTTTTGCCAGCAACCTGGATCATTACCCTGTTTCTTCAGCTTAAGTGTTCACCTGCAATTCTCCAGCTATTGGCAAATACATATACTAATTGCTGCTTAACACTTCTGTATGTGGTTCATGAGTCAATATTTCTATTAAGTGCTACAGTGCTTCTCTCCCTCTCCCAATATAGGAAATATAAAAATCTGGGTATTACCTAGAGTTGCTCCTGCTTTTAACAGTGCTACTTTTATTTTGTGTGCAATTTCTTCTTTTAATCCAAATCAGTTCATTTTCTAATTTTCAGGGTTCTCCAAATTTTTAGTTTATCACTGATGGCCTTTCTCATTTTCTATGGAGTCACAGACTTTATATATATTCTAGTTTTAAAGATTTTTCACAGAGGGGAGAAAAGAAGCATAATAACTCAGTCTGTTATTTTTATCCTGATATAATGAACTTTGAAAACTGTATTAAATAATTTTTCATGAAATTTGTATATTGTAGTATATTTTTAGTTAAAATAAAATTAATGTGCAGCCATATTTATCTAAGGTCTAGATAAATATTTATTGTGCCATACATCAATCTTCAGACTCTATGTGTAGTGTAGGATGCAAGGACTCTAAAATCAGAAAAGAGTCAGCCCTACATTTTATCAGGTGTGTGAATTTGAACAAGCCACCTTAATTTCTTAAGCCTGCTTTTTCCTTTAAAATGTAATGAGCATCTCACATAGATTTTTTGAATTTTCAGTGAATAATATATAGGATAGTATTTAACATAATTTCTGAGCCATGACACTCTCTCCCTCTCTCTCTTTCTTTTCTTTCCCCCCTCTCTTTTATTTGCTTCTTTTTTTTCTATTGCTGTATGTGACATATGCCAGAATTCTCTGCAGCTAAAGTATGCATCACTTGCTCTCAAAAAGACAGTACAATGAAAACAGGGTTTATTTTAACTTTCACTATTGTTCTGAGTGCTATGAAATGTCAAAGTGGTATTATAAAAGAAAACAGCTTTGAAACCAGCATGGCATGTATGAATAATTCCTTCTTGGAACTATTGAAATATCTAAATAACTATAACTCCATTGCTGCTTCTGAAACAATGTGTTTGCTTCTGTAGTTCCTTGGGATTGTACAAAATAGTTAAACAAGTCAGCACATTACTCTCTTAATTCAACATTATACTTATTTCAACATCCCCTTGTAGTGTTTTTGACATTTAGAGTCAATATGTTGTGTTTTATGAAATAACTTAGATTCATACCGAAGTACATAGAAACAGACACACATAGACACACACACACACACACACACACACACACACACACACACGTCACGATAGCTTACTTAGACTACAAACTAATAAATATGAGAGCACCGTTTCAAGTCATGAAAAAGCCTTTTTGTTTTGTTAATTATCATAGACTCAGATTACACCCAAATGTGGCCAACAGCTATCAAAATTTATAAGTATCATTATTGAATGAGAAATATCAAATCGAATGAGACGCTGCTGAAACAATGCATATTATAGATGTTTAGCAACTTTTGTGAACCCAATAATTCAAGAATGTTTTTAGCACCTATAATGAGTTAAGCTTGGAAAATGTGGTCAACTTTATACATCATGTTTTTAGTAAATTATACAATACCTAATGGAAATGCTTTGGGAAAGGTCTAAAATTCCAGCTTGAGAAAAACATACTAACTGCATTGTAAAAGGGAATTCAAAAGGAATGTAGCTGGATATTTACTAACATCATTAATGGGAAGAAAAAAACTAAAAGGGCATTTATTACAAAATATACCCATGTTACTTTGATTTTTTTAAAATCACCACAATATCATCCAGACAGAAAATCAATAAAGAAACACAGGCCTTAAATGACACATTGCACCAGATCGTCTTAATTGATATTTATAGAGCATTCCATCCGAAAGAGCAAAATACACAGTCTTTTCAAGTGCACAGGGACCATTCTCCAGGATAGATCACATGCTGGGCCACAAAGAAAGTCTTGGTAAATTTAAGAAAACTGAAATCATATCAAGCATCTTTTCTGACCACAATGCTGTGAGGCTAGAAATCAACTACACGAAAAACTGTAAAAGACAGAAACATGAGGAGGCTAAACAATATCCTACTAAACAACCATTGGGTCACTGAAGAAATTAAAGAGGAAATAAAAAAACACCTAGAGACAAATGAAAATGAAAACATGACAATCCAAAACCTATGGGATGCAGCAAAAGCATTTCTGAGAGGGAAGTTTTTAGTGATGCAAGCTTACCTCAGGAAACAAGAAAAATCTCAAATAAACAACCTAAACTTACACCTAAAGCAACTAGAGAAACAAGAACAAACAGAACCCAAAGTTAGTAGAAGGAAAGAAATCATAAAGATCAGAGCAGGGGCTTCCCTGGTGGTGCAGTGGTTGAGAATCTGCCTGCCAATGCAGGGGACACGGGTTCGAGCCCTGGTCTGGGAGGATCCCACATGCCGCGGAGCAATGGGGCCCGTGAGCCACAACTGCTGAGCCTGCGCGTCTGGAGTCTGTGCCCCACAACGAGAGGCCGCAACGGTGAGAGGCCCGCACACCGCGATGAAGAGTGACCCCCACTTGCCGCAACTGGAGAAGGCTCTTGTGCAGAAACGAAGACCCAACACAGCCAAAAATAAATAAATTAATTAATTAATTTTAAAAAAAAGATCAGAGCAGAAATAAATGAAATAGAGACAAAAAAAATAGAAAAGATCAATGAAACTAACATCTGGTTCTTTGAAAAGATAAAGAAAATTGATAAACCTTTAGCCAGACTCATCAAGAAAAAAAGGGAGAGGGCCCAAAACAATAAAATCAGAAATGAAAAAGGAGAAGTTACAACTGACACCATAGGAATGCATAGCATCATAAGAGACTATTATGAACAACTATACACCAATAAAATGGACAACCTAGAAGAAATGGACAAATTCTTAGAAAGGTACAATCTCCCAAGACTGAACCAGGAAGAAATAGAAAATATGAGCAGACCAACTACCAGTACCAAAATTGAATCAGTAATTTAAAAACTCCCAACAAACAAAAGTCCAGGACCAGACGGCTACACAGGTGAATTCTGCCAAACATTTAGAGAAGGGTTAGCACCTATCCTGAAACTATTCAAAAAAACTGCAGAGGGAAAAACACTTCCAAACTCATTCTGTGAGGTCACCATCACCCTGATACCAAAACCAGACAAAGACGTCACAAAAAAAGAAAATTATAGGCCAGTATCACTGATAATCATAAATGCAAAAATCCTCAGCAAAATCCTAGCAAACTGAATCCAACAATACATTAAAAGGATTATACACCATGATCAAGTGGGATTTATCCCAGGGATGCCAGGATTTATCAATATCCACAGATAAATTGGTGTGATACACCACATTAACAAATTAAAAACCATATCATCACCTCAATAGATGCAGAAAAAGCTTTTGACAAAATTCAATACCTATTTATGATAAAAATTCTCCAGAAAGCAGGCATAGAGGGAACCCACCTCAACACAATAAAAGTCATATATGACAAACCCACAGCTAACATCATACTCAATGGTGAAAAGCTGAAAGTGTTTCCTCTAAGATCAGGAACAAGACAAAGATGCCCACTCTCACCACTTTTATTCAAAGTAGTTTTGGAAGTCCTAGCCACAGCCACCAGAGAAGGAAAAGAAATAAAAGGAATTCAAATTGGAAAAGAAGCAGTAAAACTGTCACTGTTTGCAGATGACATGATACTACACATAGAAAATCCTAAAGATGCTACCAGAAAACTACTAGGGCTTATCAACAAATTCGGTAAAGTTGCAAGACACAAAATTAATACACAGAAATCTACTGCATTTCTATACACTAATAATGAAATATCAGAAAGAGAAATTAAGGAAACAGCCACACTTACCATCATATCAGAAAGAATAAAATACCTAGGAATAAACCTACCTAAGGAGGCAAAAGACCTGAACTCTGAAAACTATAAGATGCTGGTGAAAGAAATTGAAGACCGCACAAACAGACAGAAAGATATACTGTGTTCCTGGATTGGAAGAAGCAATATTGTTAAAATGACCATACTACCCGAGGCAATGTACAGATTCAATGCAATCCCTATCAAATTACCAAAGGCATTTTTTTCAGATATAGAACAAAAAATTTTTAAACTTATATGGAAACACGAAGGACCCCAAATAGACAAAACAATCTTGAGAAAGAAGAATGGAGCTGGAGGGATCATGCTCCCTGACTTCAGACTATACTACAAAGCCACAGTAATCAAAATGGTATAGTACTGGCTAAAAACAGACACATAGATCAATGGAACAGGATAGAAAGCCCAGTAATAACTCCACACACTTATGGTCAATTAATCTATGACAAAAAAGCCAAGAATATACAATGGAGAAAAGACAGTCTCTTCAATAAGTGGTACTGGGAAAAAGGGACAGCTACATGTAAAAGAATGAAATTAGAACATTCTTTAACACCATACACAAAAATAAACTCAAAATGGATTAAAGATCTAAATGTAAGACCATATACTCTAAAACTCCTAGAGGGAAACATAGGCAGAGCACTCTTTGACATAAATCACAGCAATATTTTTTTGGATCAATCCCCTAGAGTAATGGAATAAAAACAAAAATAAACAAATGGGACCTAATTAAACTTAAAAGCTTTTGCACAGCAAAGGAAACCACAAACAAAACCAAAGACAACCTACAGACTGGGAGAAAAATATTTGCAAATGATTTGATCTATAAGGGATTAATTTCCAAAATAAACAGCTCATACAGTTCAATATCAAAAAAACCAAACAACTCAATCAAAAAATGGGCAGAAGACCTAAATAGACATTTCTCCAAAGAAGACATACAGACGGCCAACAGTTATAGGAAAAGATGCTCAATATCACTAATTATTAGAGAAATGCAAATCAAAACTACAATGAGATATCTATCACCTCACACCAGTAAGAATGGCCATCATTAAAAAGTCTATAAAAAATAAATACTGGAGAGGGTGTGGAGGAAAAGGAACTCTCCTACACTGTTGGTGGGAATGTAAATTGGTACAGCCACTATGGAGAACAGTATGGAGGTTCCTTAAAAAACTAAAAACAGAACTATCATATGATCCTTCAATCCCACTCTTGGGCATATATCCCGAGAAAATTCTAATTCGAAAAGATACATGCACCCCAATGTTCACTGCAGCACTATTTATAAGAGCCAAGCCATGGAAGCAACATAAATGTCCATTGACACATGAATGGATAAAGAAGATGTGGTTTATATATACAATGGAATATTACTCAGCCATAAAAAAGAATGAAATAATGCCATTTGCGGCAACATGGATGGATTTAGAAATCATAATAGTAAATGAAGGAAGTCAGAGAAATACAAATATCATATGATATCACTTACATGTGGAATCTAAAAAATGATACAAATGAACTTATTTACAAAACAGAAATAGACTCACAGACATAGAAAACAAACTTATGGTTACCAAAGGGGATAGCAGGGCAGGGGGGTGGGGGAGGGGGGAGATAAATAATTAGGAGTTTGGGATTAACACATACACACTACTATATATATAATAGATAAACAACAAGGACCTAAGGTATAGCACGGGGAGGTATATTCAATATCTTGTAATAACTTATAATGGTTATTAATCTGAAAATCTGAAAAATAATACATATATGTATAACTGAATCACTTCACTGTACAACTGAAAGTAACACAACATTGTAAATTAAATATACTTCAATTAAGTATATTTACTTTACTTAATTCTTTAATAAGAATTAAAAAACTCACAATAACTAATTATAAAATTATTAAAGACCTTAACATTGATCTCCTGAATTATATGAAGGCCACACCTAGTCCCAATCAAAACATCTTAAAACCTCCCCACTTTTTCGTCTCTTACCCATTTTTCTTCCCACCAATTGATCTTAAGATTCTCTGCTCTAGCGACACCCATATGCCTCCAAACTCCTCACTCCTCATACCCTGACTTTCCTGTCTCTCTACACTTACTCTCCCTTTTTGCGCCTGATCTACTATTGTAAATAGTTTACCAGGCAAGGCATAACTTTTTCTTGCAGGAAAGGGAAGACACTAGGAACATGCCTGTTTTAGTGTTCTATGCCATTGCACAAGTATATGAGTAAGACCGGTCTGTCAATTATGAGGTTCTTCCTATGGAACTATAATGGAACTATAGTAGACATATGCATCTATACAATGCTATTGCATCCTCACAGCAAACTTAAGGTGTTGGTAACAGTTCCATCTTACAGACAAGAAACTGAGGCCCAGAAGAATTAGTTACTTGTCAAAGTGGCAGAACGACATCTAGAATTGTAGCCTGACTTCTCAGCCCATATGCTACGCTTCCTTCCTGTTAAATACAAAGCAAAAACTATGTAACTATTCACACAGTTTCAAAACATGCTTCCCATTATAAGTGCGTTTAATTGAGATAAAAATGTGTTCATTTGATGGTAGATCTGATTCTTATAAAAGACTAAACTTTTTTTGAGCCACTAGTATGAAATAAAGTAGTTTATTACACTGGACAAAATAGATTTGGATAAACGGGGGGTATAGATACAAAATACAATAGAAAAGATTTTCTGTGTGATTCATAAGCTAATTCTAAAGGCAAGTCACAAATGATGTCATATGCTAAGCAAAGGGATATTATTGGAATAGCCATATAACTTCCTAAGGTGAGTCTTTCAAGAACATACATATCTAAATGTATGCCTGCTAGTATTTGCCATTGTATTGTAGCGGCAGTAAAGCAATAGTCAAATGCTTGGCATGTATAAATATGTAAATTAAAGATATGTATATATCAATAAATATATATGTATCAATATATGTGTGTATATATACATGCAGGTACATATATATTTAGAAGATATATATACATACACATAAAGGCATATATTAACATGTATATGTTAATAGCATATAACATTTTAGTTGTCTTTATCAGTGATCAAAGGATTATGAGGTTAAAATAGATAAACCACATAAAGTGCTTAGCAGAGGATTATAGTATTAGACACATATTAAACATGTTTATTTCTTTATAGTCATAAATTTTATATATTGTTTGTGCCACTACAGATAATTTGGGATTGTGAATTATTTTAATAAGAAAGGTAAAAATTTTAAACATATTTATTTAAAGTAAATGCCTTATTAAATGGCTAAATGAATGCAGATATAAAAGTAAGTAAACTTCTCAAGAGACTTTAAAAAATAATCACTAATCAGGCAAAAACATAAGTTTAAAATCATCAACAAATCTAGAACATTTGCACAAAATCTCTGAAGTTTAATAGAATAACGATTTATCTTTCAGGAAGTAATTTGACATAATTTATGAGAACTGCCATTAGCTAAATTGACAGGCAATTAGATGAAAGAAACTAATTTTAGTGGAAAGAAAACAGACACGGTTTGTGTAAATATGGATGACCTAATGGACTGCTAACAAACTCATATTTCAAAGGTTTTCTACTAATTAAAATTTTCATAAAGTTAACTAAATGAAATGTATGATATTTGGAAGTCATCTTTCAAAATTGCTTCAAAAATGTTAAATTACTATTGGAAACTTTCCCAACTGTAACAAATTTGAGAGGAGGCAAGAGAAGCATTTCCTTTTTCTATTAGCTCAAAAGGATGGCTATTTATTTACTTGGAAATAGAATACATATGTTCAAGGGCAAGAATAAGAAAAGATATCTCCTCAAAAGTAGAGATGGGATTCACAATAGTGGGGTGGAAAATGTTGATGGAACATTTCAAACAATATTCTTCTCAGCTTTGATGCTTAATTTAAATTCCTCTCTATCCAAAACTCATAGTGCTTTTGTGCTAACATTCAGAAATAATTTAACTTGGTTTAATACCATGTTCAAATAATTGATAATTATCAATTATCTTTCATAAAATGAAAAATGGTTGTCTTTAATTCAATATTTTAATATAATTGAGAGAGACTTCAATTATATTGAATTAGAACCTCTTTTTTACTTTTATGTTTAAGTTCATTTCTTAACTTGAGATTAGTGGAGACAAGTGAGTCTCAGTCAGAACACTTTAAAAATTCAAATTACTTTTTTTTTTAAAGATTTTTTGTGTGTGTGGACCATTTTTTAAAAGTCTTTATTGAATTTGTTACAATACTGCTCCTGTTTTCTTTCTTTATTTATTTTTTGGCCACGAGGCATGTGGAATCTTAGCTCCCCGAACAGGGATCAAACCCACACCCCCTACATTGGAAAGCAAAGTCTTAACCGCTGGACCACCAACGAAGTCCCTCAAATTACTTTTAAAGAATGTATAAATGTCTAAGAACGTGTAAGTTATAAAAGGTAGCAAGATGACAATCTGTTTTTTACAATTCTTAGTTTGTCCTCTGGAGCAAGTATCGCATTGAAAGCTCAAGAATAAGAATAATATAAACACTACTTTATGGAATAAAGCATCACTATTCCTAGCAGAAGACAAGAATCCATTTACTCTATTTGGCTCCAGCACTCTTAAGTTCCTGGTTTAGAAACATTGGCTTTGTGAACAAAACTGGTGTGTTATAGAACGGCTTCAAGATATCTTTTTCAAATCCTTTCTCATCTCAGCCTGGTTCAGGAGATTTGAGCATTTCTCAACACAAAGTTGAAAGGGAAAAAAAAGGTTTGTAAGGAGTACTAAGGACAAGGAAGAAATGAAGATGCCCTCTGCCTTAATTGTTTTCACTGAGGTGAGGATATCTGCCTGGCCCAGATACTCCTTTTTCAAGGTAAATATGACTGGAGTTAGATGGGCGATCAATGGTGTTCTTAGATTATGACATGGATGCTTCAGGGGAATCACAGAGGAGGTGTAGCTAGTTGTTAGAGCGTTGCCTGCATAGGCACACTCTGAAAGCCCACCATTCCCAGGTTAGCGGGCCCACTGCTATACACCCACATTTGTCCGTCAGAAACGGGTCATCTCATAAACAGTTCCACTTCCCCAAGGTAATTACATCAGAAACAGAAGCTTGTCCCTCATTAACTCGCTTCTTAAGTCCCTGTAAGTCCAGAATTATTGTCATAACTATCTTATTTTACTTGAAGGGTCAACACAGTTGACAGCCAGATCTCCTCATTCATTTTTTAAATAGAATATACTCAATAATTAAACTTGAAATATTCAATACTTGTTTTTACTTCTCTTTTTGCAAAGGCAGGTAAGAATACCAACATTCTTTGGGAAATCCCTCATACTCATAGGCTACTACATTCTCTTCCCTTTTCTTCATCTCATCAAAATAAAATAATCACAATCCAAATTTTTAAGAATTCTTTTTTACGTAACACATGTTCAAAAGCAGGAAACATAACCAAACTAACTATATTTCTTACCCACTGCCAAAATATTTCTTAAAACTCTCGCCTGCTTTTTTTGGAGTATTTCCCTTGAATTTTGTTTATAAAACCATATAAAAAGTGTGAATTATTAAAGGATATAACAGAATCTCTACATACAGAATATACACGTATATGCATGTATGTGTAAATACATGTGTGATTATATCTTTTTATATGTGCATATACATATTATATATACACACATACATGTTTAATTTCTACCTGCAATGCATGATTCTTCTACCTCACTCTTTGGAGACAGCCTAGAAGCCTTTTAATTCCTAGTTAATTCCCAAGTTATCTTTTTACTGACACAACATTAACTTTGTTATTTAGCTAATACCGGCATTTATTGAACACTTAGGATCATATTAAATTTTATTCTAACAACAATCCCATGAGGTAAGTTTTATTACATAAATATATTTTATTCATGATAATTTTGAGAAATTATTCAAAGTTACACAGCTATTAAGAAATTCAAACTCAGCTCTTTCTGACTCTAAATGGATGCTTATAAATACCACATAATGTGACTGACTTCTGATGGGTACTTCAGAGCTAATTTTGCATGGCAACCTAGGCAGTCACTTTTATAGGTAATATCTCTTAAAATAGGTCCCCTGTCCTAAAATATCTCCCCTGGTTATGGTTATACCTAAAATCCCACAGTATGTCATACTCCTTAAAGCAATGTATTCAATTACATATGTGAATGCACGTTCTATTCTCACCTCTCTATCTTCTTTTACTCTTGTCTCAGATGAATAAATATTTCTTCCTCTTGCCTAGGTAACACTTCCACCTGTATTTTCGCATCCATCATTTCCTGCTTCCTGTAGGACAGTAGCTCTCGGACTGTGCCACATGGAGCCTACAAATATTTTTGCTGAAAACAAAAACAATTAACTGCAATATATTTTTATCAAGTCCATGACATTTCTGTACATAAAATGGTCCAGTGTTAACATCCCAGGCGATAACACACAAGCAAGATACATATACACACCTAATTTCTTAGTTATTCACACTGATAATAAGTGTTTGCATCAGGTGACTATGTTTAACCCATTTGTCAGCTTTTAAGCAGCAGCCCTATTCACTTTGATAATGCTTCTTCCAAGAAGAAGCAGTGTCTTTGTCACACGTTTTGTCTCCAAATAACTGGTTATACTTATTGAAATAGTTCTCTGTATACTGTGCTGTGGGATATTCACATGCTGCTAATTTAGAATGAATCCATTCTACCTCTGACTTTCCTGGAAAAAAATGTAAGTGGATTCCACTAACATTTCTCAACTATAGAAACTAAAAAACTGCAATTACTAAAGGAACGTCTGCTGAAATGAAAGGAGCAGGCAGATCAGACAGGCAATTTCACTGGTGGCATGCAGCCATTCAGTGTAGGGCACACAGGTCTTCAATTTCATATATACGGGGGTGAATATAATGCAAGCATTTTCACTTTTGTGTGCATATCTGCATAAAACATCCATAGCAGGTAGATCATTATATTTCCATTTCAAAGTTTGCAATAACTTTGATACACTCTTGTTTTTACAAATAAGTACTGATGTTTATCTCAGCTGAATTCCTTAAGAAAAAGGAACTAGAAATTATATTAAAACAAAGTGGCATATCCAGCTTGCCACTGAGAAGACTTCTCAAGTGTCAGAAAGAATCTATTTTTGTACTTCACCTTTTAACTATTTGTGCTGTCTTTCATCCAGAACATTCTTGATCAAAGTTTAACCTGGCACACACAGAGGAGCACATGTTACTTTTGTGATCCTCTGTTTGCTGCTTTGGTCTGCCTCTGGATCTAGAGGAAAAAATAAATAAACAGAAATTAGTGTCCTTTTTATCACACATCTCTGACCTTGGAAGAAGATCCAAGGACTCCTTATTTCCAATAAATCCAGTAGAGATACTCTGGCTGACAGTAAACCTATTGGTTTTGTCAGGGTTCTCCAGAGAAACAGAACCAATAGGATATGTACACACACACGCATATGTGTATATATATATACACGTGTATATGGAGAGAGACAGAAAAGAAAAAGAGATTTCTTGATATTTATTATGAGGAATTGGCTCACATGATTATGGAGGCTGAGAAGTTCCAAGATCTGCAGTCTGCAAGCTGGAGAACCAGGAGATCTCATAGTACAGTATCAGTCTGAGTCTGAGTCCCGCTTGAAGACAGTCAGGCAGTGAGAGCAAATTCTCCCTTACTCAGCCTTTTGTTCTAGTCAGGTCTTCAACAGATTAGATGAGGCCCACCCATAATGGGAACAGCAATCTGCTTAACCCAGTCTACCAATGCAAATGTTAATTTATCTAGAAACATCCTCACAAACACACCCAGCATAATGTTTAACCAGATATCTGGGTAACCTATGGTCCAGTCAAGTTAACATATAAAATTAACCATCACAGGTTTGTCATCATTTTAGTTTTTGCTGGGAGGCAATGTAGCCTAATGGTTAAGAGCCTATTCTCTGAATTTAGTCTAACTGGGCCAAAAACCCACTTCTCGTGGATGGACCTAGAGTCTGTCATACAGAGTGAAATAAGTCAGAAAGAGAAAAACAAATACCATATGCTAATACATACATATGGAATCTAAAAAAAAAAAAAAAATGGTTCTGATGAACCTAGGGGCAGGACAAGAATAAGGACGCAGACGTAGAGAATGGACTTGAGGACACGGGGAGGGGGAAGGGTAAGCTGGGACGAAGTGAGAGCGTGGCACTGACATATACACACTACCAAATGTAAAATAGATAGCTAGTAAGAAGCAGCTGCATAGCACAGGGAGATCAGCTCAGTGCTTTGTGACCACCTAGAGGAGTGGGATAGGGAGGGTGGGAGGGAGACGCAAGAGGGAGGGGATATGGTGGTATGTGTGTACATATAGCTGATTCACTTTGTTATACAGCAGCAACTAACACAACAATGTAAAGCAATTATACTCCAATAAAGATGTTAAAAAAAAAAAAAACACCTCTCTGATCCATCTACCTCATGGGGTTATTGTAAGCATTCAATGAAAGTGTATAAACAATATAGGATAGTTTGCCATTATTATTGAATTATTACAGTAGTCTTTGTAGGAGTCTCCAGGGTACCTGACTTTAATCCCCTCCTTTCCAAATTCTTCTCTTTTTACAGGCATAAAACTGTAAATTTGGGAGAGAAATAGAGCAAGTGGAAGGGAGTGCAGAACCTCATTGTAATTTTGAAGCTGACTGAACTTTGATAGAAGCCTCAGTCTCCGGAGGCCTGACCTAAAACACTGTGTGACTACCACACACGGAGAGCAACATGTGGCCAAGAATGCTGTCCAGAGGCTGCTGTCCTGATGGTCACTGTCATCTTAACCGCTGTTACACCGAGACTTTATGGGCCATAATTGCAGGATAGCTCTAATGGTCAGTTTGAAAGTTGATTATGAGTTATTTTGAAGGGGATTTTAGCAATTTTAACTGCTCCAAGATCTTTTTATAAACACCATCTTGTGTGAAGTAAAGTAGATGATGGGGCGTATAGTTAATATAACCAAATTCTAAAGTCGACAAATTTCTTTTGTACTCCTTGAAGTAATCCAGCTTTGCAACTCTCTGTGAAGTCATAATATTGGTTACGAAAATCTTTCACCATCCGATTGTTTATTGGCCATGATTTTTCACCAACAAGGAGAGTGGGATATCTCAACTCAGGGGAGCCAAAGTGAAGGTAATTCCAGGGCGCTCTCAGATTGCCTTCTGTGTGTGAACAGGAGAGAAATCCAATAACTCAAAATTTAAAATAAAATCTAAGAATTTCATTTTTTACTGGTTAGGTTTTCTAACTGATCAAAGTGCCAGATGCTGTCACATATTGTCCATTTTTTCTCAGTTGGACTTTGAACTCAGAAAATGGTTAGGACGTAATTTTTCTTTTTCAGTGCAGCTTAATGGGTTACATTTATAGAGTTCTTTATAGTGTTCAAAGAGTCTTCTGTGTTCTTATGTATTCTCTCATTATCTTCGTAAATTTAATATATAAGGTGTGTGGAACAGGCATTATTTTCACAACTAAGAGAGGGAGGGTGAGGGTGGAGAGAGAGGTTGATTGGGATTGAGTGACGTGGCCCTGAATCACTAACCTGGCTCACAGTCATGAAAACTCCATAAGGAAAGGTAATTTGGTAAGTTGGTCACTCATGCGTGCCCTGCCCTGAACAATACCTGGCACACAGTAGGTGCCAAAAACTTTATGTGGGATAATCAAGGAATCTGATTAGAAGAACTGGGAATAGAATTTAGTTCTGCAAACTTTTATGTTGCACCTTTTACACTGGCAAGAGTCCTTCTCTGTCCTCATACTCCCCCAATTTTCCTCCGTCTATTCTCGATGCAGCTGTTGTTGGGTTTGCGGAGGCAAGGCCAGTGAGCTCTGTCCACTGAGGGGTACCGGAACCCCAGCCTCACAGTGATGGAGCACGGAAAGGAGGGGCGTCTATGGGGGACTCCTACCTGAGAGACTAAAGCTGACGCCCCCTGAGATGCCCAAGGACGTCAGAAAAGAAGGTCCGCTGGGTCCCTCTGTCCTGAGGGCGCTGGTCTCACTTTGTTGCTGGTCACAGTGGTGGAGCGGGATTCTCTAGTGGAGGCCCCGCATCCCCTGGCCCGCATGTGGCCGGGCTAGGCTAGCGCTCTGAGGCTGCCGCACTGGCGGTCTCCACCGTGCGTCGGGCTGGCTGCGGGGCACGCGGCACAGCTGCCCTCCCCTCCCGGACGCTGCCGCTGTGCCCACCCATAGGGCCAGGGAGTCGGGCGGGGCTTCTACGGGGCGGAGCCTGCGAGGTGCAGGAGGCGGGCCTGCTGGGGGCGTGGCGACCGCACGAGTGGTCTGCGTCCCAGGCTGCGCTCAGACTGGGCGGGGCTGTTGGCGGCCGCGGCCACAGCAGGGGCACCTTCCGCTCTTCCTTGTCTTCTCCACCTCTTTCTTCTCTTCCACCTCTCCCTCTCTCTCCATTCCCGGCCTCCCTTTCTCTCGTTTGTTTGTTTTTTTTTTCTTTTCCTTTCCTTTACAGCATTTGTTCTCCAAGTCACAGATTCCAACCGATTTGCGCCCAGGTAAGATATCTGTCACTACTTCTGCTACTGTGTAGGGCGCTTTGCACATCCCTCTCCTGGGTGTCTCTTGTGCAGCGGAAGCCTCAGCTGGGAAAAGGTGGGGGAGGGGTCTCCATGCCTTGGCAACTGGCCAGGTGGACCGAGCTGTCTGGCCCCCACCTGGCAGAAGCATCAGTCTCGGCCTCTCCACGTGTCATCATAGACGTTGGTACTGGGCTCTAGAAAAAGATGGTGCCACCTTGTTAGGGACCACTTTAAAGCGCCAGGGATTACTGTTACCTGAGGTAAGAATGTAGAGTTATGCACGGATATTGGGGGTGGGAATTAGAGATGAAGCAAACTGTGGCAATGACCTGCTTGTTGTGGAGTGAGGGGAGCTTTGGCACTTACAAATAATTTTCCCTGCAAGTGCTGTAGAAACAACTTGAAAGCTAAGATAGATAAATATTCAGATTTCTAAAATGCAAGAAAAATCAAGATTAA
Organism: Eubalaena glacialis; assembly: GCF_028564815.1. NCBI lineage: Eukaryota > Metazoa > Chordata > Mammalia > Artiodactyla > Balaenidae > Eubalaena > Eubalaena glacialis. Next base: position 212,812,672 of record NC_083716.1, on the reverse strand, counting down.
TGCAAGTGGATGGTGGGGCATGAAGTAATGAGAATGGAAGAGTAGTACCCTTTTCCGAATTTTAGTCTTTTCTCCTTTGTTTCTCCTCGTTTATTAAATGAGAGAAACAAATATCCATACCTTATATAATCCATTTTTTCTTTCTCCTTTTTAAAGGTTGTTTCAGAGCTGCTGTGATGGCTGACTTCTTTCTCCTTTTCTTTTGTTGGGAAATTTGATAGAAATTTTGAGAAAGTGTGTATAAGAGGGCAAGAGTTTGGAGGTGTGTGTCCTGGGAAGGGAAAAAGTAAAGTGACCCAACTCAGAAAGACCATCCTTGAAAATTGGAAAATTAGTATCATTCTGCCTGGTACTACCAGGCTTTAGGATTATGTCAGCAAATAAAAACCTTTCAGTTGCAACAAGCCCACAGCCAACTGCTCTGAACCCCCTTATTATAGTGCTTCCAGGACATAGACCCCAAGGTTGAGGCATACATCCATGTATACACAGAGACATATGTAATGTTACAAAACAGCAATGAACTTTTTAAAGAAAAATAATTTGAGGGCTTAGAGATTGAACTATGCATGACAATTGTAAAACAAACCAAAAGGATGTTGTGGATGTTGGTAAGGGTATGTGAAATTAATTTTAAATGTACACTAGATTTTAAAAAGACCAGGCAGGATTGAAAGTAGTTGCAAACTCAAATGGACAGTTGAATTTAAGTGATATTACCAGGAGTTTATTATATTTGAGAAAAAAATCAAGCCTTCTGGTAGAAGAATCTCTTCTCCTACTAAAAATACCAATTTAAGTTTATTTTTAAATTACTTAAGGTCTCTTTTGCTTCACACACTTGATGACTTTGTCTCTCTCCATCCAATAAAAATAAAATTAAATTCCATTGTCATGTGAGGTAGTTCTCCTCCAAATCCACATAGGTTCTTGAAGATGCAGTGTGCAATGGAAATGGATCCAATAAGTAGGCAATTTGCCAATTCACTGCTCTTAACTCTTCTGAAAGCAGAGGGGTGAGGTTGTGTTAAAGCCTTTTCTCCATTCCAGTTCCTCCATGAGTTCCAAATCTCAAACAAGCACAGATCTGAGACTGGCTAAACAAGATTGGCACAGCAGAGTGTCCTCTGACCTCATCTAGGATCTCCCAAAGATCAATCTATCCTGCATTTACAGCATACATGATATGGGTAAAAGCAATATCAATGTGAAAAGTCTGAACATTGGAAGGGATCTGATAGGGAATTAGATCAAGTAAAGTATATACTGATTTAAACAATTAGTCCAGGGAACTATACTAGGCATCACAGAGATGTTTATATGATAACAAGGAAAAAGGAACTTATACGTCAGAGAGCCTCACAATGGAATGGGAAAGAGACACACACACACACACACACACACACACACACACACGTTATACCTGAACAGTTCTTTGTGCTTTGTTTCCCATATATGTGAAATGGGGATGATGATAATGAAGATGATGATAATACAAATAGTAGTAAAGTAATATCTGTCACTTAGTATTTTCTATATGCCAGGCATTGTTCTCAATGCTTTACTTGTATTAATTTCATTCATATCTCACAATAGCCTTATAAGGTAGCTACTATTTTATCATTACCCCAGTTTACAGTTAACGCATGAAGAGACTGAGTAACTTATACCCAAGATCACTCAGCTGGGAAGTGACATCATGATTAGTGGTCCACACAAATCACAGATTTTTTTTACTTCATTTGGAAGATTCTTTTGGATCAAGTTATTATCATTGCTATACCATTCATATGGAATCATTCTACTACTCCTTGTGGTGCACGGTGCTGAGGTGCCACGGGAGGTGGCTAGTCCCTACAGAGCTGAAAGGAAGGACCAATACGTGAAGAGTGTTAAAAATAGTGCCAGGTGTTTTAATTAAATGTGACAAGCAGTTGAGAGTCACCAAGCAAAGGTGACTATCTACATTATATTTAAAGAATCAGGTGACTGTAATAGTATAAAAACGAAGGAAAATTAAGGGAGTACAGTGAAGATAACATATTAGTTCAGGTGTTAATAGATTAGAGCTGAGAAATAAGGAGAAAAGGTCAATCCAAGATTATAATGCATAAGAATATCTATATCAAAACATGGAAGGTAAGTAAGAAGGAGGGAGCAAAAAACAAAGCTGTCTACAAAGTTACAAACCTTGTATGCAGGAAATTGTATGCTAGAGAAGGAAGACCTTTTGATTTAAAAGAGAAACTCACTGTGTGATAGGCAATGATATGTCCATGTGGAAATGTCCTGTAGAAGTGTTGTCCCATTATGTAAGTATTGAAGATTGGTTTAAGTAATATATGGTGTCAATGATCTTTAACCAAAACCAACCAAACATGTCTGTATTTGAACAATTGAACAGAGTTAAACTAATGACCTTGTTGAAATGATAGAAAATATATACCATGGGAAACCATGGATGGTTTCAGTTAGAGGGTGTTAGAAAGGATATATAGGATTCAGACGTGAGTTAGGTGACGGGGGAGGGTTTAAGGAAGCAGGACTTTGCTTGGGTTGAATGATGTAAGGAAGCGAAGGTAATTCTGTGATTGAGGATCGTAACAGTTCTTATCTAGATGAGAAGGATGGAGCAAGACTGGAGCTTAGTTGGATTAAAAAAATCAGCATTTTCTTATAGTATGAGCCAGAATGTGAGAATAAGAGAATGCTTGTCATATTTTTAATTTGCACAGTGTTCATGCTTTTGTTATTCTCATCCTTGATTTTAGAACAGCTTTATTTTGTCTTAATCCATCTCAGTTACAAAATTGCTTTGTCCGACACTGGAGTTCTGAGAAATTGTTTGTAAGGCCAGGCCAGCTGTGAGGAAAGACCAACTCCTGGCACCACTGATGCCTGATGGATGGCACCAACCAGTAATCAGTTTGACCATCTTGTCATGGCTGCTTTTCTTTTTTCTTTTTATAATGGGCATTCTACACTGTTATAGTTATGTCATTATTTTTTTTTTTTTAAATTTATTTATTTATTTATTTATTTTTGACTGGGGTCTTCGTTTGGGGTCTTCGTTTATGTGCGAGGGCTTTCTCTAGTTGCGGCAAGCGGGGGCCACTCTTCATCGCGGTGCGCGGGCCTTTCACTGTCGCGGCCTCTCTTGTTGCGGGGCACAGGCTCCAGACGCGCAGGCTCAGTATTTGTGGCTCACGGGCTTAGTTGCTCCACGGCATGTGGGATCTTCCCAGATCAGGGCTCGAACCCGTGTCCCCTGCATTGGCAGGCAGATTCTCAACCACTGCGCCACCAGGGAAGCCCATGTCATTATTTTAATTAACTAGTACGGCATACCTGTGGTTTTATGGTGGTAACATAAAAGTGAATTGAAAAATTATAAGTCATTATTAGAACAGATGTTAGGTTGAAATGATAAAGGGTTGAGTATGATATGTAAAGCAGGGACATTTGGGAGACACTGCCCTATAGGATGCTGTGATGGTTAATTTTATGTGTCAACTTGACTGGGCCATGGATGTCCAGATATCTGGTTAAACATTGTTTCTGAGTGTGTCCATGAGAGTGTTTCCAGAAGACATTAGCATTTGAATCAGTAGACTGAATAAAGCAGATTGTCCTCCCCAACGTGGGTGGCATCATCTAATCCACTGAAGGCCTGAATAGAACAGAAAGGTAGAAGAAGGGAAAATTCTCTTTCTCTGCTTGACTGTTTCAGCAGAGACATTAGTCTTCTCCTGCCCTAGGACTGGGACTTACACCATTGGCCCTCCAGTTCTCAGGCCCTCTAACTTGGCCTAGAACTCACACCGTTGGATCTCCTGGTTCTCAGACATTCAGACTCCAACTGGAACTAAAGCACCAGATTTCCTGGGTCTTCAGCTGACAGATGGCAGACTGTGGGACCTCTCAACCTCAGCCTCCATAATCACATAAGCCAGTTCCTCATAATAAATCTCTTTCCATACATATATACATCCTATTGGATCTGTTTCTCTGGAGAACCATGAATACAGATGCTGTGCTAGATTGCGTGTGATCAACTCGACACCACCATTGCTCCACTCTAAGTCTTGGAGTTGTGTCTCTCAGAATCTCTTCCCCATATGATTCTGGATTGTAGTTTGCCAGTGAGAGAAACTCCTGCAAGATTTGGAATGCAGAAGTAAAGAAGAAGCAACTATTCTCAGGAGGTTGTGGTGCCCAAACATGGTAGCTTCACAGATGTCCGACAGAGTAGTAGAGCTGTGTGGCCAGGGCCTCTAGACTTCCCCAAGAGCAGTGACTCTACTACTCAGTGCCGTGCTTCAGCCTAAGGGTGTTGGTGACTGATTTTCCAACCATCCAGCCTCAGCATTCCAAACCTTTACTCCCTCAGCAACTTCATCATTTAATTAAGCACAAATTCCTATATTAAACCCCTTCCCCATTATACTTACAGTGTCTCGTTCTGCTGAAACCCAGAGTGTACATATTTGGAACACAGGGGATTGAGTAAAAGTGTTTGAAAAGCTAGGCTGAAGAGTACTAGGTACCTCCAAATATTGGCAGACTATCTCTTAACAGTGACTTCCCTTGAAACCTGAATTTCTCCACTGCCACCTTTGTGACATATATGTGTGTATTCTGCCCCTGACATTCTGCTCATCAGTAATCTCTGAACATCTAAAATATGATGAAATACATTGCTCACAATGATGATTCTTAATTAGTGAGGAGCCATATGAATCATCACAAAATCAAGTAGTATTCTGTACAATTTTATTAAGTATATATTTTTGTACTTGATTTCCTCAAAGTTAGTAATCCAAATCTAAACCTAGGCATTTTGGTCGCTTTTAAAAAAATGATAGTATTTTTTTAGCCCATCTCGTTTTCCAAACACACTAAATAATAAAAAAGAATTACTGAATAGTTTTTGTGTTTCCAGATTTTTATGGATCCAGATATTTATGATCAAGTATATATAGTTCTCTCATATAGAGAATAATTTTAATTTGATGGGTTGCATATAGAAAATTGCATTTTTTTTCTCTTAAGACTGAAACAAATTTGCACTACTTCTCATTTCATATTTCAGGGAGACTTGTTCTGGGAAGGAAGCCTGTGGTAGAGCAGGAAAAGTTTATACTCATTCCCAACAGGTGACCTTGTTACTCAAGGTATTTCTGCAATTGACAGTGTCTGTGGTAGAAATACTTTTGCCATGACCCATTCCAAGATGACAATATTTTAATAACCAGCTCACAGATTCCTAAAATTTTATCAATCAGTCTCCTCATGCAGTATGAGCCAGCTCCAACACATCACTGTTACTTCTGACACCCTGCAGAATAATTGGAAGGGCCAGAGGCACAAATACAATAGAGGAATGTTTGCCACAGGAAAAACGAAAATAAAAAAAGTTTCAGAAGTCTCCCACGGTCCCCATACTCTCAGTTGTACAAATTTAGAACAAAGAGTAGAAAAACTATTCAAAACCACTCCTGGCATAAGGAGGTCCTTTGGTTTCCAACATTGGAGGCTGACACTTCAAAGGGTGGGTCTGAGGATTGCAGTTTACAAAGAAGACAGAACCCTAGCTCTTTCCACGTTCCTTACCCACTCTTGAAGCCAGTGAAGCCTAAGCATGGAAAGACTGTCATGTGTATTGGAAATGTGGTTTCATAACTAAGATCAAAGCTTTAATTTAGGGGAAAATTAAAATTCACTCAAGCAAAGAGCCCAAGATCTAGAAGTTGTAGCGTCTGCTTAGAAGTCTCTTGTGTTCAGCTCCGCTTAGCCATTGGGTCTAAAAATAAAACAAGACTAGAGTCTCCTTTTTTAGCATTTCCTTTTAGTTTTATTTTATTTGGGTCTGTAAAGTTATCTGCACATTTAGAATTAGTAAAGGAACATTGAATTGAAAACTGTTTCTTCAGCAGAGCCAAGTTAGAAATGTTATTTTTCTCTTTGGGACAGAATGATGCATATTCACTAATCATTTTTGCTTAATTAATGATTATGTTTTGGGGTTTTTTGTTGTGTTCTGTTTTATTTAGTTCTTATTGAACCCAGAGCATTTCCATCATCTTCTCCACAGATCATGGAAATGGAGGCGAAGGAAGACATGTCCATTCTGGCCTAGAGCCACCACTGTGTGGTGACAAATAATCTGGAACCTTCTTTGTAGTAAAGCTGTGAAGAGAGATGCTTCCAAATGCACTGACCAGGACATGGCCTCTCTTCAAGGAGCCTCTGGCTGAAGCAGGACTTTCTTAATTTTCCTAATAACCATTCTTCTATAGAGAAATTAAGCTTATATTTCTACGTATTTTGTTTGATCTAAACACTGTTCTTTCAAAGACATTGGGTATGAGTGCCCTCTGCTGTAGAGAAGTCTAAGGAAATTGGCAGAAAAGAGCTTCAGGGGATAGAGACTTGTTTGCTGAGCGGTGATGTTGTTGGTAAATACTTAAAGCTTTGTGTCCAAAGCTATTGGTTTCTTTTATAGAAATATTCAGAAAGCATTGCCATTGTAATTTGGTAACATTTCAAGACATTTCTGGAATATACTTCCTTGTTTTCTTTTATCTAATTTTCCAAACGAACAACTTGGTACTGTCCCTTTCGTTGGCACAAACAGCTAATGAACTCTACAGAGCCCCTAATCCTATGGTCAGGCTGGGAGTTCTGTGGGAGGGAGTAAACAAAATGAGAGAAAATCTGTCAAAAGAAATGAAACAAATATGGCAACATGTTTTTAAAAAATATATTATAAAAGACTCTTTTCTAAGGCAAAGCCTCACATTGTAATAGAGATTTACATATATATTGACTACCGTGGGGAAAAAGACATATAGAGGGTGCAGCACACTCTTATCAGGAAAACGTATTGATTTCTTTTACGTAGTGTTGATAGGTAGTTCCAACTACAGTGTTAAAAAAAAGAAAACCAAAAAAAAACTGAATGAAACCATGAAGAGCATGGAAGCTCTCTTTGAACAAAGCCAAACTTTATATTTCCATGATGGTGGAAGAGGCAGCATTTACATTAGAAACGTGCCATGTATACTCTTCTGATTTTGGTGTACCTGCTAACTGTGCCTTGGGTTGCCATTATATATGTACATGATTATTGCTCTTTGCCAGGACTGTGTGGTAAACGTGTTTTTGATTGCCTATACAGCCCCAACATCAGTCTTTCCTTCCCTTTCCTCACAGTGCCCAGATACTCCTAGTGTTTGAATGTTTGCATTCAGAACTCCAGGAGTGAACCTGAACTAGTTTAAACCAATTAAGATAATCCCATACTTTTCTCCCCCAGTGATTGGTTCAGAGATAAGCATGTGATCTAAAATAATCCAATACCAATGAAAACCAGGTCTTTTGTTCACATGGTTTGGAGAAGGACGCTATCTAATCTCCCTGAAGGTGAAGGAGGAAACATGGTGCCCTGGATACTGTTAGCATCAATCATGTGTTTAGGAAAGGAGGTATCCTTAAGATGAAGCTGACACTGGAAAGGAAGAATTAAGGGACAAAATGGAAAACAGAAAATAGATCCCAGATTCTTGGCGAGTCCGCTGAGTCTCTGAATTAAACCACCAGCAGGCCTGTCTTCACACTGTGCCTTCCAATCACATGAGGTAATAAATTACCTTTTGGTTTAAGACACCATGCTTTGGATTTACAGGTATTTGCACCACAGTAAGCCCTAAGTGATAATAGGTTACTTTTTTCTGAGAACTGTTCTCAGAAATAGACTGAGACTCGTTCTTTTCTCAACCCCCCACCTTATTGGGGCTTTGTAAAGAGAACGTTCACAAGTAGGCACTCAATATTGCTTCTAGAATCGCTGCATGCTGGGTTTTTTTTCTTTCCCACCTTTAAAACACCTTTGCTGTTTCAAAATATAATCCTCCAATCCAACCCAACTGTTTTTTTAAATTTTAAATCTCCATTATTTTCTCACTCTTATTTGTATCTAGTGTCACAGTTTGACTCATTTTTGTCATTAGCCTCGATCCCTTTGTTCCTTCTTCAGGTTCCTCATTCAGTGTTGTTTTTTTAAATGTACTTAAATTCACTTTGTAGTTAGAATGAGAAGCTTTTTCCTAGCTGCCAGAGTTTGTTTCTACAGCTTGGTGTTATGACCCGGAGGCAGAGTTCCTGGGGAGCAGTGAACACAGAACAATCTATTCGTCAGTTCATTGCTCCCTGTGAGTTCCCTCCTCCCTTCTTCATTGTGTGTTTATATTCTCTCATTAAGTTATAAATCCTCCTATAGAGTAGCTCTAGCTTGGTCTTTGAGCTGGAACTCGATAGGTGTCAGATAAGCCACACTGTCCCTAAGTAAGAGAGCCCCAGTAAGAGGCTGACACTGCTGAAGCCAATCCCTTCAGCGTTTTAAGGGACAAGAGTCTCTCAAACAAACCAATCTGAAGTAAAGCACGAGTACTATAAATGTTAGTAAATTAGAACCTTATTGTGCAGCCATTCAAAAATATCTGTGGAAGTTTTTGAAATACGCTTTGATAAAAAAATTTCCATTCTTGGAATCCATCCTGAGAAATCATTCCATTATTTGTCATAGAAGAAAACACATAAATATTGACCAATATGGGATGAAAATACTCTGTAATCTTTAAAAATAGTGATTAATATCAGAACATGTTTGTGATCATTTTGTGGTAAAAGTAAGTTATAAAAATGTGAGCCCAAACACTATTATCGGAAATTACAGTTGGCACAACCATTTTGGAAAAAATATTGCAATTTATAGTAAAAGCTGTAGATGTACCTATTCTACGACCCAATAATTCCCCTACTACGTATAAACTCTAAAGATATTCTTGAACAGGAACACCAAAAATGTAAAAGAATATTCAAAACAACTTTATTCATAATAGTGAAAAACAAGAAGGAATCAAAATGTCCATTAAACAGAATAAATAATTGTGATATAGTCATGGAATGGGGCACAATAAAACAGGAAGAGTTAATGAATAGCTACATATGTTAACAAAGACACAATCTTAAACAAGAAAAAAATACATACAAAAAATGATTTTATTTAATTAAGAACCAAAAAATGGGCAAATCTAAACAACATATAATATGTAAAGACATGTAAACTATAAATCAAGGGAATAATAAAATAGTAAAACTATAGTAAAATAGTAAAACTATAAAGCAAGGGAGTGATGAGCACAAAATTAGGTTGTGATGAAGAGAGAGGAAGATGTGATTAGAAAAGCCCTCCAGTAGATTCACAGGTGTGACTAATGTTCTAGCACATGTATTGGATACCGTATTTGTTTTTTATTTTTCTTTAACTTATTCACACACGTTATATATACTATTTTTGTACAAGTTGTATTTCATTTTAAAACAAGTTGCATGACAATAGGTTGTATAATCCCATTTATATAATATTATGTATAAATGCATTTGTATATAATTGTATATGCATGCCTTGGTCCAAGCAATCTTACTTCTAAGAATTTGTACTGAAAGAAAAATTGTATGTATGCAAAGATGTTTGTAGCCTTAATTTTCAAAGCTTTATGGGCCTATGAATATAGATTTGATCACTATACTTGTGTTACTAAGAAATGTTCACAACCTCAATGTTGAGTTATGTTTTATTCGACAGACACATACTGAGGACTTCAAACCTGGGAGGCGGCATCTCAAGTAACCCTGAGAAAACTGCTCCAAGGAGGTATGGGGGTAGCTAGGATATATAGGAGTTTTGTGACAAAGGGTATGAGCATACTACCTCGCAGAGTGTATTATGCAATATAATATGTTCTGAAAATAATAATATAAATGTAATTCACCTATGTTTGTTCAGAACAGTTTGGGTTTTTATTTATACATTAGTATGCTTATATAGTTGTATTGTTGTAAAACATTAAGAAGGTATCCTAAGTTCTTTTAAAATTATTATTACATTTAAGGTAAAACCATTCTTTTCGTTATGTCAGCTTGCTTTCTCCTGTACTGTATTGAACTGGAATTTGATTATAGGACATTTCTTTTTACCCCATCCTTTACTCTGAAAAATTGCACCTTTGTAAAAAACGAATTAATAGATTACTTTTATAAATCACACATGTTGTTTACCTAAGCCTTATAGCAGTATTTGAATTGGGCCTATGATTCACATGGTGAAGCACTTTGTTCCTGCACCTAATTACAGCAGGACTGAACTTCACAAGTAATCAGATAATCAAAAACCTCTCAAGCAATGTGAGTAGGTGGAATACGTACAATTTAAACCTATTTAACAAAATATCTATCCCCAAATTTTAATTCTCCAAAATGCTGTGAAAAATAAATTGTTGACAGTACCATATGTTACATTAGTATAATATTTATAAAAGAACTATGAAAGAAATCTGAGTTCATGAAGAAAAATAGACATTACAAATTTTCCTATTTTGCTAAAGAAAAATATGCTCATGTATTTTTCAAATACATGAAAAGTATATTGGTCATATCTCAGATTTTTAGGAAAACCTTCATATTTATAAGAAATCAGAAATGAAATCTTTTAAAATATTTAAACATATAATGAAAAATTTTTAAACATCAAAGTAAAATGTGCTTGGTTAGTTTTTCAAAATAATTTCAAAGTTCATCAATTATCTCTTGCTGTGTAACAAATCATTCCATATTTAGTGGCATAAAACAATATTTTCATTATACTCATGGATTCTGTGGGTCAAGAATAAGTATAGCACACATCAGGAACAACTTGTCTCTGGGGCCTTAGCTGGGAAGACTCAAAGGCTGAGCTAACTTGATGGATGGTGACTGGAAGGTTATGGTGATGCTTTCACTCACATGTCAGAGTGTTACTGTCAAGTATATCATGGATCTCAGGTGGGCTTTCAGATAGAGTATCTGCATGTGACCTTTCTCTGTGATCTCTCTGAGTGGCTAGTTTGGTCTTCCTCAGTATGCAAGTGGTTGCTAAGAAACAAGGTTCTCAAAAAGCAAACCTGGATGCATGACATTTTTATGATCAACCCCCAGAAATCACATAGTGTTTCTTCTCCCCTCTGCTATTGGCTGAGGAGCTCACAAAAGTCCAGCAGGTTCAGGGTGGTTGGATATAGAGCCAGCCCTTCATAGAGGAGTGGCACAGTCCCATTGTAAGAATAGCATATTGGGTAGAGTATAGATCAGCATGACCATCTTTTGGAAATACAACCTACTGCAGTCTTTCCATAGAGTCATAACAATTCACCCCTCTCCCACATAAAATACACTTATATTCTCCCACAATGTCCCCAAGACTCATCAAATTGTGAGAATGAATTTTATCTTCATATCCCATAAGTCCTGGCTCCTTTGTTTTTAAGTCACTTTCTTAGCTTATCTCTCTCTTCTCTCATTTTCTAGTAAGAAGCTGATAGCCAGATGTCTTTTCAACATTGCTTGTTATTCTTAGCTAGTTCTTCATATTTATTAGGTGTATTTTCTTTTTTCATGTTATTGCAGAAAATAATTTTTCTAAACTTCTACCTCTACATAACCACTCCAACTTTGACTAACAATCTCCTTAAGGCTCTTCCAGCTTCTTCCTAGTCCCAAAGCCAATGCTACCTACATACTTTAGATTTCTGTTATATTAGCACCCTGCTCCTGGTACTAAAACCAATATCTATTGCTATCATAATAAACCACCTCTAAAACTTAGTGATGTAAACCAGCCATCTTATGCTCAAGGATCCTGTGGGTCAGGAATTTGAGTAAGGAATGGCATGGATGGTTTGCCTGGACCCCATGGTATCAGGGTCCTCAGCTAGTAAGATCCAAAATCTAAGAGTGAGTGTTAAATAAAAATATGAAACTGCAAGAGTGTAAAATAAAACTGTCTCTCAGAAAGGAAGATGTTACCAAATAAGGCTGATTCTGAGTTCACATCTCTCTTTGACTCACAAAGTAGATTGCATGTGTTCTTTGTTTTTGCTTTTGTTTTTGTGATTGGTTGCTTTCAAATATTGTACTTAAACAGCACAGGAACCATTTTTAAAGAATTGTAAGATGTGTTGCATAATATCTTGGAGGATTCAGGTCAGATGACAGGCAGTATCATGTGTGCGTGTCCCAATGATATATAGATTTTTTTTGTTTACTATCTTCTACAGTGCCATGTTTATTCTGTTAAGAAAAGAATGCCTTTATTGTGCTTCTATCACATTCTACTGCACATGTAAATTATAAACATGACAGAAAATCTCTCATCAAACTAAGTATAGGAAGGAAGCCTTTTAAACTAATTAAAAACATTTGTGAAAAATCTATAAGTAAAAATTATACTTAGTGATGAAATACTAAAATCTTTACCCTTAAGATCAAGAACAAGGCAAGTGTTATCTGCTGTCACCACTTCTATTCAACATTTTACTAGAGGTTCTACCATATGCAGTAAGGAAAGAACAAGAAATAAATTAATCCAGACTAGAAAAGATGATACGGAATGTTCTTTATTCACAAACACCTTGATCGTCTACACACACAAAAAAATATGAAATCTACAAAAAAAGTTACAATACTTAATGATTGAGTTTATTAATACACAAAAATCAGTTGCACTTCTACACTCTAGAAATATGCAACTGGAAATTGGAAATTGTAACTAAAATATATCATTTACAATAGCATCAAAAATGTGAAACATTTAGGGATAAATCTGACAAAAAAAATTGTCATTATATAAACTGAAAACTACAAAACATCGTTGATACAAATTAGAGAACAATATTCATAGATCAGAAAACTCAACATAGTTAAAATGTAACTTCTTCCCAAGTTGATCTATAGATTCAATACAATCTCAATCGAAATCCCATTAGGCTTCTAGAAACAGAAATTATTAGCCTATTCTAAAATTCACTTGTTTATTTTTGTTTTTATTTTCATTACTCTAGTAGGGGGGTCAAAAAAGATCTTGCTGTGGTTTATGTCAAAGAGTGTTCTGCCTATGTTTTCCACTGTGACTTTTATAGTGTCTGGTCTTACATTTAGGTCTTTAATCCATTTGGAGTTTATTTTTGTTTATCGTGTTAAGGAGTGTTCTAATTTCATTCTTTTACATGGAGCTGTCCAGTTTTCCCAGCACCACTTATTGAAGAGGCTGTCTTTTCTCCATTGTATATTCTTGCCTCCTTTATCAAAAATAAGGTGACCATATGTGCATGGGTTTATCTCTGGGCTTTCTATCCTGTACGATTGATCTATATTTCTGTTTTTGTGGCAGTACCATACTGCCTTGATTACTGTAGCTTTGTAGTATACTTTGAAGTCAGGGAGCCTGATTCCTCCAGCTCCATTTTTCTTTCTCAAGATTGCTTTGGCTATTCAGGGTCTTTTGTGTTTCCCTTTTGCACAGCAAAGGAAACCATAAACAAGATGAAAAGACAACCCTCAAAATAGGAGAAAATATTTGCACATGAAACAATGGACAAAGGGTTAATCTCCAAAATATACAAACAGCTCATGGAGCTCAATATCAAAAAAAAACCAAACAACCCAATTAAAAAATGGGTAGAAAACCTAAATAGACATTTCACCAAAGAAGACATACAGATGGCCAAGAGGCACATGAAAAGATGCTCAACATCACTAATTATTAGAGAAATGCAAATCAAAACTACAATGAGGTATCACCTCACACCAGTCAGAATGGCCATTATCAAAAAATCTAGAAACAATAAATGCTGGAGAGGGTGTGGTGAAAAGGGAACCCTTCTTCACTGTTGGTGGGAATGTAAATTGATAGAGCCACTATGGAGAACAGTATGGAGGTTCCTTAAAAAGCTAAAAATTGAACTACCATATGACCCAGCAATCCCACTCCTGGGCATATACCCTGAGAAAACCATAATTCAAAAAGAGACATGTACCACAATGTTCATTGCAGCACTATTTATAATAGCCAGGACATGGAAGCAACCTAAATGTCCATTGACAGATGAATGGATAAAGAAGATGTGGCACATATATACAATGGAATATCACTCAGCCATAAAAGGAAATGAAATTGAGTTATTTGTAGTGAGGTGGATGGACCTAGAGTCTGTTATACAGAGTGAAGTAAGTCAGAAAGAGAAAAACAAATACCATATGCTAATGCATATATATGGAATCTAAAAAAAAAAATGGTACTGATGTGGCAGGACAGGAATAAAGATGCAGACGCAGATAATGGACTTGAGGACACGGGCAGGGAGGGAGGAAGCCGGGGCGAAGTGAGAGTAGCACTGACATACATACACTACCACATGTAAAATAGATAGCTAGTGGGAAGCAGCTGCATAGCACAGGGAGATAGCTCCGTGCTTTATGACCACCTAGAGGGGTGAGATAGGAGGGTGGGAGGGAGGCTCAAGAGGGAGGGGATATGGGGATATATGTATGCACATGGCTGATTCACTTTGTTGTACAACAGAAATTAATACAGCATTGTGAAGCAACTATACTCCAATAAAGATGTATAAAAATAATTAACATAGAAATACAAATGACCTAGATTAGAAAAAAAAAACTTTCATAAAGAAGAATAAAGCTGTAGGACTTACATTACCTGATTTCAGAACTTATTATATAGCTGCAGTCATCAACACAGTATGGTATTTGTATCGATATAAAGGTAGACACGAATTAGTGGACCAGTATATAGAGTCCGGGTATAGACTCACACATATATAATCAATCAATTGACAGAGAAGCATAGTCAGTTCTGTTCATAATGAAGGTCATTTCAAAAAATATTGTTAGAACAACTGGTCATATGCAAAAACAAACAAAACTTTGATGCATACTTTACAACATATAAAAAATTAACTCAAAATGGATCATATGTACATGTGGGATACTTTACCTTTAGGTAAATCAGGCTTATTTAAATTTAGTACTTAAATTTAAATACTGGATTTTAGAGAGAAAGCTGAGACCCAGCACTCATGGATGTAGATACAGCATCCTAGACAGCACTCCTTTTCTCCGCCCATGATGCTACTGGTGTTGGTGGTGCTACCATTTGCTCTCCCACTCCTGTTCCCCACACTTGGTCCTCAATGCTGCAGGGGCAGCCCCAGTGGACTCCTCTCAGACGTGTGTCCTCTCTCTCCGTAGCCCACTGCCTCCTTCGGTTCTCCCTCTATAGCACCAGGGCCTTGGCAGGACTCTTACCTCCCCAGCAACCCCCCCACTTAAAGATTCCCCTTTAGTTTAATCCAAAGTTAAATCTTAAAATTACAAAACTTCTAGAAGAAAACAGGAGAAAAGATTTAGTGACCCTGAGTTAGACAAATATTTCTGTCATACTTCTATTATTTCTAAATATTTCTATTATTTCTTCGATACAGCAGCAAATCAAGATCCTTAAAAGAAAAAAAATGATAAAGTGAACTTCATTAAAATTAAGAACTTCTGTTCTTCAAAAGACACCATTCTTAATGAAAAGACAAACTACAGACTGTCAGAAAATATCTGCAATCTCATATGTGGTAAATTGTTTTTGTCCAAAATATTAGAGAACATTCAAACCTCAATAATAAGAAAACAAAAGCCCACCCCCCAAAAAATGGGCGAAATATTTGAACAGACACTTCACCTAAGAAGAAATATAGATGGCAAATAAGTACATAGGAAGATCCTCAACATCTTTTGTTACTCAGGGAAATGCAAATTAAAACCACAATGAGATACTACTACACACATATTAGGATGTCTAACTTAAAGAGATTGACCATACAAAGTACTGTTGATCATGAAGAGAAACTGAAACTCACATACACTGCTGATGGGAATGTGAAATTATACAACCACCTTGGAAAACAGCTTGGCAGTTTTTTTTTTTAGCTTAAACACACACCTACCATATGATCCTCCCTTCCACTCTACTCAGGAAAAATGAAAGTATATGTTCATACAAAGATTTGAATATTTGTATGCAGATGTCCATGTCAGTTATATTTGCAAAAGTCAAAAACTGTAAACAATAAATGTTCATCAATAAGGATTTACTTTATATGCCCAATCTTTTTAATTGTACACATTGTAATAGAAATATAATGAATATATAGTGGTTGCTTGCTGTTTACCTCAGTTGTGAATCGGACTAAGCCAATTTTATCTTTCATAATTGTCTATTTTTAATGAATATCGGAAGCCTTTTAGGTAAGAAAAAGATGAGAAATCAATACCTTACACCTGGTGGTAGGTTACTACGAAAGTAAGTCCTAAGATCAAAGTATGCCATACATCAAAAAAATCTACTAGGAAAGGGTTTCAAAAGGAGTTTAACTGTTACTGTAAACTTGAACTCCCCTCTGTCTTTCCTTTTATGCTTTCTGAGTAGCATCGTGCTAGTTTATTCAGAAGCCAAAATGACAATATTCTTTCGCTGTCATCTATTAACATTCTGATTGGATCATACAACATAATCTATTGTCACATGATGGATGACAATAGCAAAAAAGGGAATTCTGAACTGCACGTGCTACTCCAAAGGTAGGTATAAAACCTAACCACCAGCCTCACTTGGTTCATAAACCCCATTCATACAGTAGGGTAAAGATGCCTGTACCACATGTAGCCAATTTACATGTTCTGAAAATTACTCAACTCATGAATAATTTGATTAATATTCCTCATATTTACTAATGAATTCCTTAGTGTACAGATTTGAAATGTAAGCCAAAGCAGCTAGAGACTTTTGGTTGTTTCCTGGTCTTAAAGTGTGTTTTTCTAATTGAGACACTTCAAATTTAACTAACTTCTCCTTTAATGTAGATAAAAATTACTCTACATATAAACATACCACACTGTAAATGCTGAATTATTTTTAAAAAATTTATAACTAAATTTTTATGCTAATAATGCTTTTGTAGACAAAACAAAGCATCGTTTTGAATCCTTGTATGCTTTGCATATTTATTTACCTCTCACTTCGTTGCAGAGCCTATAGGTTCCAGACATTTAGAGACTTATCTTCATCAAAATATATTTATTTGTGCTCTAATTTCTTTCAAAACACTCTATTCCTACTGGTACCAATCTGTTGCATTATCTGTTGTTGAAATAGCTAGCTTAGTCATATCACTCCCTCACTGGTAACAGTTTTACTTTGATGGGCTTAGCAAAATGGACACTTTAGTGACCTCACTGTGTTAATGTAAAGATATCATTGGCAACAAGAATATTTCCTAGTACTTCTCAGCACTACCTACAACTGATTGAATATGGCATGTTGAAAGACTGAAAATTAAAGTAATCAGCAGTTAGTTTCACGGGCCTGATTAAGATGTACATCATAGATTGGTGATTAGGGGGATAAACAAGTGAATGTGACTGACAAGTGTAGTGGGAAGAACTCTAAGATGGTCTCCAAGATTCCTATCCCCTGAGGTACACACTCTGTGTAATGCCCTCCCTTTGGGTATAGACTGATGAGATAGTTACTTCCTTGATTAGGGGTATGTTAATATGACAAAGGTAGGGTGATTGTGCAGATGTTATTAGTGCTCTAAATCAGCTGGCTTTGAGTTAATCAAAAGGGAGATTACCTTGGGTGGACCTGATCTAATCAGGTGAGCCCTTAGAAAGGGAGTCCAGGCCTTCTGTAAAGAGATTTAAAGTAGAGACATTCTTCCGCTCACCTTAGAGAATAAAAAAGCCCATGTTGAGAACTGCCTATGGAGCGGGCCAGGTGGCAAATACCTGAGAGTACTCTCGAGGAGTTGGGAGTGCTCCCCAGCCAATAGCTAGCAAGAAAAGAGGGCCCTCAAGCACATGGTCCCAGGTAAATGAATCCTGCCAACAACCTGAGGGATTTGGAAGCACATATTTCCTTAATAGAGCTTCAAGATGAAGACATAGCCAGCGGACACACTGATTTCAACCTGGTGAGAATCTGAAAGAAAGCCCCTGCCAACATTGCCAACTCCTGATCCATAGAAACTGAGATCATAGACATATGTTGTTGTAAGGCATGGATTCTCTGGTAATTTAATTCATAGCAGTAGAAAACCCATACACTAGTACAGAGATGAAAGCACAATCCCTGGTAGGGCTCTTTGCTTCCTCAAGATGGAATATTCCAATTTGGGAATTACTGCTCTGGCAGTATATGCTCTTATGCCAGGTGACATAAAAAGCTGCCAGTGTGAACAGATATTCCAAATTTCCATGTCATTCATGACTGTTACATCAGCAGCTCTCTCTCGGCTCACACCTAGAGCTGTGTGGGAAGTCACTTCTGATCAGCTGATGGAGAAGGAAGTGACCTAATGGCTCAAGCTTTTTGGGTCATGGATAGGTCAGCTTGGTATGTGGGTACAAACTGAAAATAGATAGTGGCAGTTGCATTATACCCTCACTAATGAATGGCCTGGAAAGATAGTGACAGATGAAATCCTCCTACTGAGCAGTATTTTGGGCAATGTACCTGTTTATCCATTTTCTATGGGCAGATAAGTGACCAAAAGTTAGAATGTACAGGAACATGTGGGCAGTAGCAAGTGGTCTGTCCAGCTAATTAGTAGTAACAAAGGAAAAACGTGGAAATTTGGGGGCAGAGGCATGTGGATGAATGTATAGGAATGGATACGAAGTGTAGAAGTCTTTATATCACATGTAGATGCCCAACACTGTAAAAGAGCATTTACAATAAAGGGCACAAGAATAAATATATAGATAAAATACCTTGTTGAGTTGATACAAAACAGCATTTGCCACCTTAGTGCTGGCACGATAGGCATATGAATGAAGTGGCCATGGTGACAGAGATGGAGGCCATGCATAGGCTCAACAACATGCCCTGTCCCCTTCCAAAAGCCATCTAGCTACTGCCTCTGCCAACTGCCCCCAACATGCCACCAACAGAGGCCAATGTTGAGCCCCCGATATGGCACATTTCCCTTGAGGAGACTGCTAGTCACTTGGTGGCAAGTTGACTGCCTTAAGCCAGTGATTCACTGTGCCTGGAAGGATATGCAAGTTGGGTATGAATTTGCCTTTTCTGTATGTAGGGTCTTGGCTAGTCCCACTACCCAAGGGTTTATGGAGCATTTGATCCACTGTCACAGGATGTTGTAAAACATCGTATCAACCAAAAGTACTGCTGCACAGTAAAAAGGTGTGGGAAAGGGTCTGTGATCATGGACCCACTGGTCATAGTCATGAGTCACCACCCAGGAGTTCTTCTGGAATCAAAGAACTTTATATGATGCCAAGTCCCCAACAGTAAAATACATGGTTCCAGAAGCAAAGGGGTGGAAAGGAGTGGTTCCACTTACCTCTCCTTTCAAAGACCAACTTAGGAAATTTTTGCTTATTGTCTCCACAGTCCTGTCTCCGGAGTTAGATGCCCTGGTTCCCAAAGAATGAACCCTTTTACCAGGGTTTGCAACATGCATCTTGTTGAACTATCAGCCTGTGTGCATGGACCAGCAGTCAAGAAGACAGCATAGGATGTCTGGCATCCAGGTGATCCTCTGTCACCTCTTGGTACTCCCCTCTGTTCAATTCTGACAGTAAATAGAGAAATGCAGCATCTGCGATCGAGAAGGCCATGTTGATCAGGGGCTCAGATCCTATTGAATGAAAAAGCTATCATGAATATTTTCCATTCCCCTCTTCTAGCAAGGTCACTTTCTTTACGAATCTTAATGTTACAGAGTATAACATCTTAACTTCTGTTTTGACTTTTATTTTATTTTATATTACGTTAAGAATTACTAACAATGGTTATTTAACTCCAGCTCAGAGAGATGAGGTACATTATTTCCACGTAGAAAAAATAATGAAAAATGGGAGCAAGATGCTACTTGAAAATCATTTTAGAAATTAAATATTTATTATGCTGCAATTTGGGAGGGAAATATTCTCCAAGAGTAAAATTTTGACCATGACTGCTGATTGACTTCCTTGATCTTTAAGAGTAGACAGTTTGTTATGACACTTACTAAGATGATAAAAGGCTTTTGAAGTAATTTTCTCTAAAGAATAATAGTACTTTGTTACATAATCCCAGGGTCAGTAGTAGATTTTTATCTGTTAAAATTAGATGTAATCTAAAAATATTAGAAGCAGTCTAATAAAGTTGATTTTTTAAACCATATTTCCTACAAAAAATAAAAATGAAAGGGAGGATTTTAAAGCCATTTGGAATGTGTATTTCTGAGTTTTCCTTTTCCTCCCCCTTGTTGTAAAGTAAAACAGTAGAATGTTAAGATTTGAAAGTGATTTTCAAATCTTTTGGTTAAACTCCCTCACTTTTTAGAGAAAGAAACTAGAAAGGTTATTTGAGTTACCTAAGGTCATGATGGTTATTGCCAGAACTCCCAACTATAATGTGTCAAAATCTATTGTAAAATATTCTCCATCACTGTGTTTTTGGAATAATTATGGTAGATGTTTATTTTTTCCATATTTCTTGATGACAAATTTCTTGCCTTTTTAATTTGTGTGCTTATTTTATTCAATATCTAAATAAACTTTAGCCTGTAGTCTGCATTTCTATTTCCTTTCCTGAAAAAAGATATAATATTTAGAGAGGCTTGCTTTACATGTGCCTATATAATATTAAAATATGAAAGAATCACACATAAAAAAGACCATTCACTCAATATATTCTTTTTTCTAATTCACAGGAGGTTTAAAATTTCCTACCCATGCCTCTGACACAAAGATGCTGCTCCAAAGGATACCAGCGCCCGCAGCTCAAAGAAGAAAAGTAGGAATATAAACATATTTCTACTAAAATTCTTATTTTGCTTAGATCTTGATATCTCTCAGCTCTTGGGTAGTTTTTTGCTAGACACAGGTGTTTTTTGTCTGTTTTTTGTTTTAAATTCTTACTTGAACTATTAGTGATTCAATGAAGCTTGCTAATGTTTAGAAAATTTCTAATAACCTACTGTAGCTATTTTTCCCCTGTGTTTTGTTTGTACTTTCCTCTTTTTCTTTAAAATTACATGAAATCTAATAGTTTAAATTTATTACTGTTTGATATCTTTAAAAATAACTTAGTAGCTATAAAAGAGAACACATGAACTTAATTTAATTTTTGCTTTTTCTTCATTTCACCCCTTTTTATCAGAATCCCTCTCCTTTATACTTTCTTTACAGATGTAGTCCACACTTTGGAAAATTTGAGGTGCTTGTAATGCAGTGCTTCTATTTGACATCTCTTTTTCAGTGCTTTACAATTCAATTTTATTTTTATTATCTTTTTTAGCATGCTGCTACAAATGGGATTTTATATAATTATTGCTTACTGTATAATATGCATTTCATAATGTCATTGACAGATGAAGTCAAAAAGTGAATGGCCCTCGTATGATTTCCTGCTTTGAATATGTGTGCTACAAACTTCAAAAATAAGCACAGTTCTATTTACATTTGCAAAATGATTTGTACTTCCTTTATAGGAGAGGTTTCTATGTGGATGATAAGAGGTATTCTCTCTGCTGCAGCTTATTTATTTCCATACTAATAATAACACTTTGCCTTTATGTGTCGTATTTCTGTTGGGAACTTCAGCACTTTCCTGTGACTGGTGTCAGGGAATTACAGCTGCCTCTATCTGGGAACACTTCAATTACTTAATTATAGATGATTTTGTGTAGGGCATCATATATTTTATGCTCGGCATGCTTTAAGAACTCTTCAATAAGGAATATAGTTACTAGAAAATGTATTGTTTGAATCTTGGACATAAACAGCTTCAGTGTTAATCAAATAGATTGAAGTAATAAAACAATATCTGCTACTTATTGATTAGAGAATTAAGTTTGTCACATTCTTTGAGAAAACATGCTAAAAAGCTTTAGCTGAAAGTAATTTGGGGTTTCAGTTGTTTATTTTCTCTGCCAAATCACTTAGGAATATGTTCATTTTTTTAACTTTTGCAGGTCTCCATTTACATCATTTTGCATCTTTGCCTTTTAAAATGTCTCCCAACTCAATCATAAGCTTGACTATCAAAAAGGGCCTTAGGGAGCAAAAATAGATTTTGTGCCTGTTAAACTCTGTAAAATGACTCATTCTATCTGTCTTTATAGGTCAGCATGAAAAGTAAAAGAATTTCATCAAGATTTTTCTACTTCATAAATGGATTGATGCTGTTTATTTTTAATTTCATGGAAACCTATATTCAGCTAAAAACTTTGCATATTATAAGCTTGATGTTACGTTCAGAAATGAAAAGTAGCATGGATGGCTAAGATAATCTATAGTGAGAGGAAAAGTCTTAAGCACATTCTCAAATATCACTAAAAGAATCGTTAAAAAAACCTTGAAAATAGAGTCCAAACTGAAGTCATCATCTACAACCAATTGTAAATTTGTAAAAGCCCATTTGCAGCATATTCTTTCTCCCATACCTTCAGAATCCCTGACCCTGGTGTTCTGTATCCTTAGCTGAAATCTGGTTGCCAGGATCTTCAATGGGGGTGTCCCAGTCATTCTTGATGGTTTTAGAATTGTGCCATGAGCCAAATGTTTTCCAATTTCTGCACATCAAAATGTCTCATCTGGGGACTTCCCTGGCGGTCCAGTGGTTAAGACCTCGTGCTTCCAATGCAGGTGGCGCAAGTTCGATCCCTGGTGGGAAGCCAAGATCCCGCATGCCCGTGCCGTGTGGCCAAAAAAAAAAAAAAGCTCTCATATGTATGCTTAATTTTCTAAATAGCTGTCTTCTTGTTTGTAAATGGTATGCCAACTAGATAAACTTGTTTTCTAGTTATAAACTAGTATATCTATTCTTGATTTATTTTTTTAGATGTTCATTTCTCTATATTGTGGTTTGTAAGAAATACATTTATATTTAAAGGTGATTACTGTCTGCACAATACATTAACCTAATGGTTTCCAAATTTTTCTTTTAACAAAATATTATTTTTAGCCACTTTCAAAGAAAATCCTAGGTTTCCTCTACTATATAAAGCAGGTAAAAGTACTCTACTCTGGAGCATAGAGGGCAGTGGCAACTCCTCTCTCTGACTCTTGCTGTCTGAGATGGCACAGAGGCACTTTGGAGAAACTCTAGAGCTCTACAGAAAACAGTTGTTCAATCTTCCTTGAGTTTCTCCATGGTTGTAGGGATGGAGGAAATCTGTATGGGGAAGGGGCTGATAAATTCATACAAGCGTCAAGAAAGACCAGCCAAGTCAATTACACAGGAAAAGGAGAATCTCGATTTAGAAAATGGGAGTCTAGGTTTAGAAAAAAAATTGGCAGTTCTTTAGATGTGTATATCATTGACCCTGAAGAATTCCATTTTCATTATCAAAAAGTGGTCATGAATGTTCATTGAGTTTATGGTGTTATTCAAGTTTCCTTTGACACCTAAAGGGCCTTTGAAACATGTTTGTCTGTTGCAAGTGTTTAATGAGCTTGATTAAAAAAACAAAAATAAAACAATTGCAAACTGGAAAGCAAAAAAGAAAACAGTATTCAAACCATCTCCTTAATTTAATGTATTAACTAATGTGGGGGAATTTTAGAAATAGACAGACAACCTCTTTTTAAGTACACATTGAGCACATGCCATGACTATAAAGATGAATAAGATGAACATATATGTGATTATTTCATGAAGAGCCTGAACCTAAATAATTACACACACATATTTTCTGAAATGATTGCCTCATTTAAATCCTCAAAAAGATTGTAAAGTAGAGAATTAGTTGGAGTAAAATTTGATTAATAAAATCAGCATTAAAAGAGTGCTGATCCCTACATCTTGGAAAATTATAAAACGCCTCCTTATTTTTCTATTTCTACACCTCTTCCCATTGTCTATTGCACTGGTAAAACCTTATCATGAAGAACTGATTAAAAATTTAAAAACAACTTAATTTTGCTTAACATACAATTTGTCACTTAGAGTTTAAAAGAAAGTAAAAATATAAAAGGAGTTAGAAGACAAAGCAAAATCAGAGTGTTACTAGAAACTTTGAAATCTCCTCAAGTATTCATGACAGAATATCTGGATTTCATTTTTCTTTCCTTTCTTTTCTTTTTTTTTTTTTTTTTTTTTGCTTTTGCTGTTTATAGCTGAATGCCATCCTTAGAATAACACAGCTGCCAGCTATTTTGAAGAATGAAAAGTGAAAGCAGGACCCATTAGAGAGATGTACCAATGTTGCTCTGAGGCAACAGTGCTGATGTGTTTATGAGCCCAGGCCTCTATAAAAAGTGTTGGATATTAATAATCTTACTAACCCTACAAGAGTTTTCTAGTTTCTTCTCTATACTAATCCTCCACAATTTCCCCAGAGATAGTTAACATATAAAACTTGGTTCCATTTTAGTTTTACATATGGTGGCTTCCAAGAAACTAGTCTATAAGCTTGCTCTAAAAATCTTATGGTTATATCCTGTGTGTTATTTTTTTTTAATAAGCTTTTTTTTTTTTTTGAAATTGTATTAAGTGGAACTTCCAAGTGAAATTGAATCAGAAGATAGAGTTGATACTAATGGCTTAGAATACAGTGCCTAGTGCATGGTAGGGCCTGGTGTCTGTTAACTGGTTGAATAATATGTTAATATATATGTTTCCCAAGGATTAGGTGCATAAAAGCAAGTATAACATAAAGAGGTCACCCAGACATCTTTCAAGTTGAGAGTTACAGAGCAACCAGTTATTACATACTGATAAAAATGAACATAATTATAAAGAAAAAGACATGCTAAAAGAAAAATGCAAAAATGCTAAGTTGTAAGCTCATTACTGGAAGTGCTAAAATTGTCCCGCACAAGGATAAAGGTTGACAACTTTTACAATATGTAGGGCACATAATCAATGTTTGATAAAGATCACAACACAGAGGAAGAAAATAATAGGGAGTAGATCATTATCTGAATTTAATATCTCTTTGGGGAAGACAGAATAAGGACTTGGTGAGCCGAATGGCCATGATTAAGCAGAACTATTGTGAACTATTTTTCTTCTTAGTATTGGCTAGATGGAAACAATACTTGCTTAAAAGACTGGAAACCTGAAGGCGTTTAAAAAGAAACCAGATTGTTTACGCTTACAAGTCTCCTCCCACAACACACAAGTACACGTACCACCTCCACACATACACCAACAGGTGCAAAGCGGCTCTGAAAATATTTCAGGTTGAAAGCAGAACATAAATTTACTTTTTAGATGCAGTGCCGCCTTCCAGCACTGTGTTTCCAAATACTTCAGACTGAAAAGTGACTCATATCAGACCCAGAAAATTAGGGCCAGGGAACGTGCTTGAGTAGTTTTTATATAGTTATGCTTGTCCTTATTAAATTTCCATTCCTATTACTCATTGCCACCCCTCCTTCCTTGAAGTGTTTGTTTCAAACTACATAACAAGATCACGTAATTGCAGCTTGGATCCTAAGGAGGAGAGAGTCAATTAAACTGGCACATTTCCCGGATACCACGATTGCCATGGGGGAGGAGTGGGTGCCCAAGCTGTCACACTGAATGTCTGCCAACTTAGCTACACTGGAGTGAGGACCCTTCACGCTGCAGGCACAGACTCCTGCCTCGGGTCCTCCTCTTCCTATCCCGTGATTATCTCTCTATTGTAGCAGTTTTTTATTCTGGACATGAACATAAGCATTCACATGTTTATCTCTTCTAACATTTTTAACTCCCTGATATGGAGATCAAGTTTTAAACACATCTGTATCCTCTGAAAGGATTAGCAGAGTGTGTCTGATGCAGAGCTGGCCCAGTGAAAGTGTGGTGATTGGATAGTGACTGAATGAGTGAATGAATGCGGTGAAAGAATAGTGACTGGATAAGGGATGGAGAGAAGGAGTGTGTTGGGACAGGAGAGTTACATTTAGAATATCCTTTTCTGCAGACAGTGTCTTGACTTAATTAAGATCATAGTAGAGGGTATTAGCAAATGCTTTCTGAGCCCAGAAAGATAAGGCGAATGTGCAAAATTTCTGTGGGTAAACCCATTAGTAAACCAGTAGGGAGTGTTGGGGCCTATGACACACACCATCTAAAAGCATTCTAACTCAAAAAATTTATATATATATGTGTGTATATATATATATATATATATATATATATACACACATATATATAACCTCTAGCTAAATCTGAAGGCAGGCTGCTTTGTCACGTTAAGGATGAACTCTAATGATAGATATTTTGGGCAAAGGAGTAGCCCCTGGAATCTGTGTTACTGGAGGATGCCTTTTACTGTCTATTATTTTGTCTATGGAATGTCCATAACTATTGCTGAGCTAAAGTGGCAGGGCTTATATTGCATTTAATTTTATTTTTCCATCTTCGATAGAAATAAGAGAGGAGGAGAAACTAGTCCCGCATTTTAAAAACATTTTTACTATTGAAAATATCAAGCATGTACAAAAATAAAGAGAAGAGTTTAATAAACTTTCAATATCTCCATCACCCAACATCAAAAATTTTCAACTCATGGCCACCTATTCCCCACAGGGGTATTTTAACACAAACCCTATATATTATACAATTGTACCCATAAATATTTCATATACTTAAATATATATGTATGTATATATGTAAACATAAACTACAATGCTATTGTTACATCTAAAATTTAATAATTACTTAATATTATTAAATGTATAATCCCTATTTGAATTTCCCTGATAGTTTTGGAGAAGCTTTCTATACTTCATTTGTTTAAATCAGAATCCAAATAAGGTTTACAAATTACATTTGTTTGAATTGCCCCTTAGGTATATTTTATTCTATAAGCTACCCTTCTTTCTTATTTTTTCCAATTTATTTGTTGAAGATATTAAGTAATGTGTCTGGAAATTTTGGTCTGGTTTTGCTTTTTGCATTCATAGAGTGTCATTTAATATTCTTCTCTGCCATTTCTAACCTGACATTTAAATGATAATTGATCTGATTCAGGTTCAATTATTTTAAAGTAAGCTTCTTGGCCTTCCCTGGTGGTGCAGTGGTTAAGAATCCTCCTGTCAATGCAGGGGACACAGGTTCGATCCTTGGTCCAGGAAGATCCCACATGCCGCGGAGCAACTAAGCCCATGCGCCACAACTACTGAGCCTCCGTGCTGCAGCTACCGAAGCCCATGCTCCTAGAGCCCGTGCTCCACAACAAGAGAAGCCACTGCAATGAGAAGCCCGCGCACCGCCACGAAGAGTAGCCCCCGCTCGCCGCAACTAGAGAAAGCCTGTGTGCAGCAACGAAGACCCAACACAGACAAAAATAAATGAATGAATGAATGAATGAAGTAAGCTTCTTATCAATGTTCATAGCTACTGATTTGAACATGATTTCTTCAACTTTTTAATGGATAGGATTTAAACATCTGAATGTCTTTTGAATTTTGTTTATTTTTTATACAGCAGGTTCTTATTAGTTACCTATTTTATACATATTAGTGTATATATGTCAATCCACATCTCCCAATTCATCCCACCACATCACCCCCTCGACCCACTTTCCCCCCTTCGTATCCATACATTTGTTCTCTACATCTGTGTCTCTATTTCTGCCTTGCAAACTGGTTCATCTGTACCATTTTTCTAGATTCCACATATATGCCTTAATATACGATACTTGTTTTTCTCTTTCTGACTTACATCACTCTGTATGACAGGCTCTAAGTCCATCCACGTCTCTACAACTGACCCAATTTAGTTCCTTTTTATGGCTGAGTAATATTCCACTGTATATATGTACCACATCTTCCTTATCCATTCGTCTGTCAATGGGCATTTAGGTTGCTTTCATGACCTGACTATTGTAAATAGTGCTGCAATGAACATTGGGGTGCATGTGTCTTTTTGAATTATGGGTTCTCAGGGTATATGCCCAGTAGTGGGATTGCTGGGTCATATGGTAATTCTATTTTTAGTTTTTTAAGGAATCTCCATACTATTCTCCATAGTGGCTGTATCAATTTACATTCCCACCAACAGTGCAAGAGGGTTCCCTTTTCTCCACACCCTCTCCAGCATTTGTTGTTTGTAGATTTTCTGATGAAGCCCATTCTGACCGGTGTGAAGTGATACCTCACTGTAGTTTTGATTTGCATTTCTCTAATAATTAGTGTTGTTGAGCAGCTTATCATGTGCCTCTTGGCCATCTGTATGTCTTCCTTGGAGAAATGTCTATTTAGGTCTTCTGCCCATTTTTTAATTGGGTTGTTTGTTTTTTTATATATTGAGCTGCATGAGCTGTTTATATATTTTGGAGATTAATCCTTTGTCTGTTGACTCATTTGCAAATATTTTCTCCCATTCTGAGGGTTGTCTTTTCATCTGGTTTATAGTTTCCCTTGTTGTGCCAAAGCTGTTAAGTTTTATTAGGTCCCATTTTTTTAATTTTTGTTTTTATTCTCATTATTCTAGGAGGTGGGTCAAAAAGGAGCTTGCTGTGATTTATGTCATAGAGTGTTCTTCCTATGTTTTCCTCTAAGAGTTTTATCGTGTCTGGTCTTACATTTAGGTCTTTAATCCATTTTGAGTTTATTTTTTGTGTATGGTGTTAGGGAGTGTTCTAATTTCATTCTTTTACATGGAGCTGTCCATTTTTCCCAGCACCACTTACTGAAGAGATGGTCTTTTCTCCATTGTATATCCTTGCCTCCTTTATCATGATTAGTTGACCATAGGTGCATGGGTTTATCGCTGGGCTTTCTATACTGTTCCATTGATCTATATTTCTGTTTTTGTGCCAGTACCATATTGTCTTGATTACTGTAGCTTTGTAGTATAGTCTGAAGTCAGGGAGCCTGATTCCTCCAGCTCCGTTTTTTTCCCTCAAGATTGCTTTGGCTATTCAGGGTCTTTTGTGTCCCCATACAAATTTTAAGATTTTTTGTTCTATTTCTGTAAAAAATGCCATTGGTAATTTGATACGGATTGCATTGAATCTGTAGATTTCTTAGGGTAGTATAGTCATTTTCACAATATTGATTCTTCCAATCCAAGAACATGGTATATCTCTCCATCTGTTTGTATCATCTTTTCTTTTTTCCACTTAACATTTTATTGTGAAGATTTTCCCATTATTCAACTAATTTTGAAAACACTTTTTTTTTTTAAACATCTTTACTGGAGTATAATTGCTTTACAATGGTGTGTTAGTTTCTGCTTTAAAACAAAGTGAATCAGTTATACATATACATATGTTCCCATATCTCTTCCCTCTTGCATCTCCCTCCCTCCCACCCTCCCTATCCCACCCCTCTAGGTGGTCACAAAGCACCAAGCTGATCTCCCTGTGCTATGCGGTTGCTTCCAACTAGCTATCTATCTATTTTATGTTTGGTAGTGTATGCCACTCTCTCACTTTGTCACATCTTACCCTTCCCCCCCCATACCCTCAAGTCCATTCTCTAGTAGGTCTGTGTCTTTATTCCCATCTTGCCACTAGGTTCTTCATGACCTTTTTTTTTTTTTCCCTTAGATTCCATATATATGTGTTAGCATACTGTGTTTTTCTCTTTCTGACTTACTTCACTCTGTATGACAGACTCTAACTCCACACATATATACAATGGAATATTACTCAGCCATAAAAAGAAATGAAATTGAGTTATTTGTAGTGAGGTGGATGGAGTTAGAGTCTGTCATACAGAGTGATGTTCGTATCATCTTTGATTTCTTTCATCAGTGTCTTATAGTTTTCTGCATACAGGTCTTTTGTCTCCTTAGGTAGGTTTATTCCTAGGTATTTTACTCTTTTTGTTGCAATGGTAAATGGGAGTGTTTCATTAATTTCTGTTTCAGATTTTTCAACATTAGTGTATAGGAATGCAAGAGATTTCTGTGCATTAATTTTGTATCCTGCTACTTTACCAAATTCATTGATTAGCTCTAGTAGTTTTCTGGCAGCAGCTTTAGGATTCTCTATGTATAGTATCATGTCATCTGCAAACAGTGACAGTTTTACTTCTTCTTTTCCAATTTGTATTCCTTTTATTTCTTTTTCTTCTCTGATTGCCGTGGCTAGGACTTCCAAAACTATGTTGAATAAGAGTGCCGAGAGTGGACATCCTTGTCTTGTTCCTGGTCTTAGAGGAAATACTTTCAGTTTTTCACCATTGAGAATGATGTTTGCTGTGGGTTTGTTGTATATGGCCTCTATTATGTTGAGGTAGGTTCCCTCTATGCCCACTTTCTGGAGAGTTTTTTTAATCATAAATGGGTGTTGAATTTTGTCAAAAGCTTTTCCTGCATCTACTGAGATGATCATATGGTTTTTATTCTTCAATTTTTTAATATGGTGTATCACATTGATTGATTTGGGTATTTTGAAGAATCCTTGCATCCCTGGGATAAATCCCACTTGATCATGGTGTATGATCCTTTTAATGTGTTGTTGGATTCTGTTTGCTAGTATTTTGTTGAGGATTTTTGCATCTATATTCATCAGTGATATTGGTTTGTATTTTCTTTTTTTTGTAGTGTATTTGTCTGGTTTTGGTAACAGGGTGATGGTGGCCTTGTAGGATGAGTTTAGGAGTCTTCCTTCATCTGCAATTTTTTGGAAGACTTTGAGAAGGATGGGTGTTAGCTCTTCTCTAAATGTTTGATAGAAATCTCCTGTGAAGCCATCTGGCCCTGGACTTTTGTTTGTTGGAAGATTTTTATTTTTATTTTTCCTGCTTTTTTTCCTCTTTAAACTTTATAATATAATTGTTTAACAACCTGTTCTGATATAAAGTTGCAATTTTCTGACTCTATTTATCACCTTACTCAAAATTTTGTGTACTTCTGCCTTTTTGTTTCAGGTAGCAGAGCTCCTTTCTCTTATCCTTTTCTCAGAAAAGGATAACTTTTCTGGATAGAATATTCTTATTGACAGTTTTTATCTTTCAGTATTTTGAGTATGTCATTCCACTATCTCCTGGCCTGTATAGTTTCTGCTGAGACATCTGCTGATAGCCCAACGGAGATTCCTTTGTAGGTTACTGTCCTTTTTTCTCTGGCTGCCTTTAAAATTGTTTCTTTGTCATTGACTTTTTTTTAAAACTTAATTTAATTTAATTTTTTTATACAGCAGGTTCTTATTAGTTATCTATTTTATACATATTAGTGTATATATATGTCAATCTTAATCTCCCAATTCATCCCACACCCAACCCCACCCCCCCTTCTCCCCTTAGTGTCCATATGTTTGTTCTTTACATCTGTGTCTCTATTTCTGCCTTGCAAACTGGTTCATCTGTACTGTTTTTCTAGATTCCACATATATGCATTAACATATGATATTACTATGGAATATTAGCCATAAAAAGGAACAAAATTGGGTCATTTGTAGAGATGTGGATGGACCTAGAGACTGTGATACAGAGTGAAGTATGTCATTGGCTTTTGACGGTTTTAATGTAATGTGTATTGGAGAAGGTCTTTTGGGTTGAGATAATTATATGTTCTTTTAGCTTCATGGATTTGCATAATCTTTTCTTTCCCCAGGTTGGTAATTAGAGGCCTTTCTTTTGTTTTTCAGTAGGTGGCGCTATAGCACAAGTTTTGGGTTTCCCTTATTGCGCTGCCTCTGGCTGTATTTGAGAACCTGCATTTTACCCCCTCCATCACTGCCGCTGGAAAGGTCGCCTGGTGCCCTCCTTGTCACTGCTTGTGCCTCTAGGGTTGCTGGTGCCTTGTTGCTGTCCCTGTCACTGCTGTAGTTGGTGTCGCTGCATGGGGCACCAGAATGGTAGGCACCTCTGCGGCATCTGGGGTCGCCTTTGTTTGCTGGTACCACCAACATGGGGGGAGGGGGTGGGTAGTGGGGAGAGCCAGGATAGCAGGCACCTCCACTGTGTTCAGGGTTGAGGAGTTCACGGGAGCTGCTCTTGCAGGTGGGGTGGGGCGGGGTGGTCGGCTGGAGTCACACGAGCCTCTGAAGCTAGAAGGAGGCCCAGGCCCCACTGCCAATGCTGCTCGGTTCCCTATGGCCACCAGCACCACTGCGGCCAGGAGGCCAGATTTGTATGCACTGCCTCTCCTGCTACTACTGGGTTTTCTGGGTCTGTGGTCTCAGCTATGGAGGCAGGAAGGCCAGGATTGCAAGCACCACCTCTGTTGTTTCCTCAGTTCCACCTCCCCTATGTGTTCCACTCCACCACTTTCAGATGTCCAGATGTGGGGACTCTTCAGCATCCTGGTGTGCTGGGAAGAGCAACCTTTGATGAGTTATAGGTGTTTTACTGGTTTTAGATTGAAAGGGAGAGACAAAGGGAGCATCTCATGTCTTCATGATGCTCATATCACTCTTCTTTTCATAGTTTTAATCATCTCTACAATTTTGATGTCATGAAAAGCTACATTTATCTGTAATTAATACGTGGGAATTTCCAACAGACATAAAGTCAATATTGTATTATGCTGACTTAGTTAACTTGCACAAATTTGATCTAACCAGTAAATTCCTTGGGATTTTGCTGTGCAATTCACTGAACTGCTTTACTAAGAACTTATGGATACTGATTAATTTAATTAAAAAAAAAACCTTTGTTCTAGCTAATAGAGGAGTTGAATGGTAAAATTAAATAATTGGAATGAGATTAACTAAATTGGTTGACTCTTCAGATATAGTATTCTGAAAAGCATCCTTACTGATAATAGTGTGCCATCTTCAGCTTAAATTTAACATAGCATGTTTCATAAAAGTGTGTAGTTTGTGGTACACATATGTCAGTTATGCTCACTCATAAAATAATGTAAGGAATCATCCTAGGATGCTTTCTTTTTTTTGGCGGCACCACACAGCATGTGGGATCTTAGTTCCCCTACCAGGGATCGAACCCGTGCCCCCTGCAATGGAAGCATGTAGTCTTAACCACTGGACCATCAGGGAAGTCCCATAGGATGCTTTCTATTGTTTTAAATTAACTAATGAATGAACAACTTCTTAGGTGCTC